>NC_086321.1:278122209-279419709 GCF_036172605.1 Pelobates fuscus
TAGCCAAAAATAAATTTTTCTTGGAGGAAAGCCAGATTTCAGTCATATGACGTCACAGCTCAGACAAATGTAATTAACAAAGAAAGATTCAGGATTCAGGTAATATATCGGAAAAACCAAGAGGGTTTGAAAATGAGCCAATCACCGTACTGCTAAATATGTACATTATGGAAATATTATATTATTGAGACGTTTGACACGTTTCTACACACATTTCTATTTTTGTATTGAGACACCCATTTCTACTTACCGTATTAATTAATATTAATGAGGTTATTAATAGTTTAAGAAAAAACCTCAAAAAGCTGTTCGTTTTTGCAATGTATGTATTTGTATACTTATACTAGCCCACTCCTGAAGGCACATACGTGGTTTAGATTTTGCCTGTATCCTCATTACTTGTATCAGACAGATGTTTCATGCAATTGATCACAATGCTTCAATTAGTCTCTCAAGCCAATCATTTTCATTTGTCAAATATTTTGTTAGTTTACATTGTTTTTCTTTTTTTAAATATATAATGTACATGTGCATGATATTCTCTCTTGCCCTGTTGTGCAGCCTGCTATACTGCAAATGTTCAAATGTGTGTAAGAATGACCCTCTAGTTTTACAAGTAGCATTTCACTTCATGGACATGCACCCATCCAATCCTCCCACTTTCATCTTCTGCTTTAGGCTAGTACTCTCACAGTCTTATCTTTTATAATTTGTTGCATTTATGAATTTTAAGCCAATAAATAAATAACTTGCTTTATGCTTCATTATTTTAATTACTGATTTTGTGAATAAACCTCTAAAATAGGTCAAATATAGCAAATATGTTTTTCCCAGATTGGGTTTAATTAATGAAGCTCCCCATTTGTTATAGGTTGAGTCAAACTTGACTATATTAATCTTTACAATTGCCTGCGGATTACTGGAAAAACAATCAGAAAATAGTTTAATCAGCAATCGCTTCATAAAATATAGCCATTTTTGCAAAGAATGTGTGTGCACATCTGTAGTTATAGACTTATTCCATTTTTCAAACTATGTTTTGTATTTTACATTTTAACAAAATAGAGCCCAGTCTGTCTGCAGACTTAATTCTTTATATCTATCATGAACAGTCACAGGAGTAATGCAAACTAATACACTTGTGTCTGCGAAATCACTTTGATGTCACTTTGTATTTGAAAAGAGATTGGCCAATCAGTCCTTCATTAAAGAGCGCAGTGTGCAATCCTGTTTCATTTACCGCTTTGTCATCTTTCTCAACTTTTGACTCTTTTACGGCCTGAGAATTAAGCAATAATTTGAATGCATCTTTCAGAATACAGCGTTTCTATGTCGTAGTACGTGGATCAAATGTTAAACCCACTTTAGAAGATCAATCTGATTTTCCAAAAGAGAAGGAACAAATAAATAAACTGTCAAATATATTTTAGCATCCTTGTTATGGTGATTTAATTTCTTGATCCCATAAATAGAGTTTTTCTACTACTGGCAATACCTGTTCACGGATGTGAACACTTTGACTTTCCCTCTACTTTTCTGCTCTTATTATCCACATTTTGCCACCACCGATGAATTCATCTACCGATGAATGAACCTTCTTATAACTACCCACTCTTTTACTGTCTGCAATAGGACATGGCAAGGCTTCAGGCAGTGTATAGACTTCAGAAAATACAGAACAAATTGGGACTTATTAGTTCATCTCTTCTGCAGATGACATCTTACTGACTTTAAAGTACCACTTGCATGTGCATAAGCATCACTTTCAAAAAATGTTCTTTCCAAACTGCATACCAGTGAGTTAAAATTTACAATTATCTGTCTTCACGCTACAAAATCAATTATTCTCATTTACTGACCCACAGCTCTCCAATATCTGTTAAACTGTCAGCACATGACCGATTCCTGGCTGGACCATGTTATTTCAATTTACATGAATCTCCTTCCCTGCTTCCTTTAGACTTCTACCCACTGGTAAAAAAAAAAAAAAAAGTGGTAGATCTGGAACACACCATCTTCATTAAGGATTACCATTCTTTTACTATTCAAATTCCAACATCTCTAGTATGTGCACACCAGAACATTTAGTTTCAGCCAAATATCTGCTTCCAGAAAAAAAATAATCAAATGTCTGCCATATTTTGCATCACTTTCAAAATATGTCCTTTCCAAACTACATACCTGTGAGTGAAAATGTATAATTACCTGTCTTCATTCTACAAAATCAATTATTCTGATTTACTGACCACAGCTCTCCAACATGTTGTTTCAGTTTAAATGAATCTCCTTCCCTGCATCCTTTACATTTCTACTCATACCTATTAGCAATCCACACTACATCACCCTTTAGACGCAGATTGATGTGTTCATATGGTAAAGACATAAATCATGAAGACACTTCTCCGTGATGTGCAAAGTAAATAAGGAAGCCTGTGTTTAACAAACTATATTAGATATTACCAACCTGTTCAACCTTCCCAAATCCAGCAATGACATATACCACCACAGGTAAAAAATTGGTAGACCTGGAACACACCATCTTCAACAGGGATTACAACTCAACACTCTACATATAAACATGTGTGATGAGATGAACCACTTCATAAGTGACAGATCTATTCTTCATATTTTAAATGCATTACCTTGCCTGGGAAACAAACCAAGTGCCTCTAGATGACCCCAGCAATTGATAAGATATCAGGGATGTGAAAGCCTTTATAACAAATTGAACATATAAAGAACAAACCTACAAGACACCATTACTTTGGTACCTCACTCCTATCTGAAAAAGCTCAAGATGAAAGTGAAACCAACAGACTTGTGCTTGAAAACCTGTTAAAACCTATCACCTACTGCAAATTAAATCTCAACAGAAGCAAACCAGAGCTCAATACAAATTGATGACTAAAATAACCTTGGCTGCCCACAGTATCTCAGCTAAGCTATGGATAGACATTTGTACCCCTGAGTTACCTGCAAAATCATCTAAGTTTTAGAAATGGACAAATATTAGCAATGATACACAACACTCTTAAGTCTTTTTACAATCACTCAGACCCATTGCTTGGCTGAAATGCGACATATCTTAAATTGCTGTAAAGGAAACACCTCCTGCACTATTTCGTTCTTCTTCTCTTCTTACTCTTGAGTTGATACTTCCATTTCTGTCCCTTATTCCACTCTTCTCTTAATCTCCTTACACAACTCCACAACTAGTGTTTGAATGGTTTATCAGTTTATATCTCTCACCCATGCAGTATAAACCTCCATCTACACTCTGTCCAAGAAGGCCCTTCCTTGTTTATAGCTGTTGAGTATTTTGTTATCTGACCCTACACTTTAATGTATAATGCAAAGTCTTCAAATCCTTACTGGTATTTAGCGTTTAGTGTTTTCTTTCACGCACTAGCCTACCATCCCACCACATTAACGGCGAGCTGTCCTAAACCCATTATCTCCTCTTGTTAAACATCTTCTTTGTATCTTGAATCTTTTTAATATTGTCTTGCCCACCAAAATTGCACACCAATTGAACCATTTTAGGTCGCTTTTTGTGTTTGTTTTAAATGTAGAAAAGATTCCAGGCACTCCAAGGTATTCCAACAGATAGGCAATTTTACTGGACCCAAGCACCAAAAAACAACGTTTCAACCCCTTAGGGCCTTTGTCAAGCTACTGAAACACACACTGGGGCTTATCCAGCAAAGCACCCAGGAACTGGGGCTTATCCAGCAAAGCACCCAGGAACTGGGGCTTATCCAGCAAAGCACCCAGGATTCCAGGACAAGGGATTGTGTGCCTTTCCATTACCTATACATGGATAACTTTTTGTAACTGTGACTTATTAATCAAGTTGATCACTCCAATTATATTTGTTGTTCATCTTTTCAATTCTGGATATGTTTTCTGTATCATTTATTTAAACATGTGAATACATTTATTTTAAAAATATAATAATCGAAAATATATTTCTAAGACTTCTTATTACCTCATTTTCTAATGGTCTATTTACATATCATAAGGGCAAAGGATAGTATTACATATTAGGAATATATATTGAACTTCAGCATCAATAGCAGGCTTACATGTTAGCATTCCACAATTTGGAAATTAACCATATTCCAAAACCTTAGAATTTAAGAAATTCTGCTGTAAACATTTCTTAATATTAATTTAAAAAAAGAGTTTGCTGTAGCTTACACCCATAACCATGTAAAATATTAGCCTTCTATTCATTGCAACCATTAAGAATCTTCCCATTTAATTTTTAAATGAATCATTCTAATCTTTAAACAATGGAAGAAAATAACTGTAATGAAACTTCTTAGTATCACGTTAGTAACCCCAGTAATCTAAAGGCATTTATCATTTACCATAAATTAGATTTTTGCTGCAGTAGCTTTTCTGTTATACATTGTTATATATCTTAGAGACCTGGCTTGAATTTACACTGTTTTTGCAAACACATCATGTTGGTTACTTGCTTTTCCTATGAATGAATTGAATTAGATATTCATTATTGTAACTGTTAATAATCTGCCTACTTTCTATAAAAATATTTGACTTTTTTGCTTATTTTAACCAAGCCAACAATACTGACTGCTATGAAATTACAATAGTCTAATGCTGTTTTTGCGAGCTGGTGTTTTATAAAAGTGGATGAAGAGGTGACAACACTGAGCGTCCATAAGTCTTATAAGTGGGAAAAAGTCATCATCCCTGCTTATAATTTCAGACTTTTGCCTACTATCAGTTTCAGCCTCGTTGCCGATTATTTTTTGGTAAAGTCTTCAGTCTTGCATTTGAATTCCAAAACATTTGAAAATGCTAGGAGTTAATTGACTGTCACAGGGCTCTCATCTTTTGGGGGCTAATGTCAGAGTTTTGCAATCTTAGTGGACAGGACTGTGGCTTGTTGGTAGCCAAAAATGACTGCAATACGTTTTTTTTTCTTTGCATTGTAACATGTACTTCCTAGATGTTATAAATCTATAAAATAAACCTAGCTTCCCGCAGTTGTCTTAGAACATCCCAAATAAAACATTCAACTCATACTTTAGTGGGACAAGTGTTCCCCTGTCCTAAGTCAGGGGACAAATCATTGCGTACTGTTGTGCTACCTTGTCTCGTAAGTCGAGTTAAGATGGCTGGATTAAATCATAAAAAAAAAAAAAAAAAAAATCACACCATACTTCATCTTCAATGTAACTCTCTAGAAGGGAAGAAATGTAACTTTGTTAGAAAAGAGGATTCATATAATGATGCTGTTAGTATTTAAGGTTTGTGGTATTGGACATACAATTTCTGTCTACAAAGGTTGCATGTCTGTGTCTTGATTTTACAACACCGGTAAGTAGGGTTGTTACACAGTACATTACACAGATACATACTTGTATTATCCAGTGCACAGTAATGTTTTAGTTTAACTCAATTTTACCAGGAATTCTACAAAGGTAATATTTTATAGAATATTCTTACCCAACATTTATGAAATTGTTTCCATTTGTTTGAAATAATCAAATGGGATTATATGCTGGCTTCTTTTTACACACGTTACATTCTCCATTGCTAAAAGGGCATATCCTGCTATAATTTAAATACAAGAAAAGCTTAAATACACACTTTCTGAACACTTACTGCTGGTCCCCGGAGGTTTTCCAATACAGTACATATTAGTGCAGGCACCCATTCCGCTTGACTGAGAGTACATAAGTAGATTGTTGTTTCATTAAAAAAAATAATTGTCCTGCAAATGTGCTGTCTGTTCTTTCTAAACAAGTCATGTTCGCATCCATCAGTCACTAAGCCACATGTGTGCCCGCATTTTCATTACTCAAAGTTCTTACATGACTGCTAGCAGTGCCATAAATAAAATAAAGAATACAAAATAAGCATCAGGTATAAAGTCATATTTAAGCAAATGCCTTGTAATTTTAAAGGTTTATATCACCATAGAACCTATAAATAAGCACATAAAATCCCATTGCATATTAGTGTGTTAAAAAAAGGTGACAATGCATACAAATACAAATCAGTTGCTTGATAGACCTCAGTTGCTTAACCCCTTAAGGACACATGACATGTGACATATCATGATTCCCTTTTATTCAAGATGTTTGGTCCTTAAGGGGTTAAACAATGTCCAGGATCTATATTCAATGTGCCAATGTACCTCCAGGGTATTACAATAGGTTTCTTCTTTGTACCTCGAGAGCAAAAGTAAAGATAATGCTTTGGTGCAGTATTTATATTTATTTATTACCAAAAAAACATGAATACAATCAAGCATTAAAATGTCTGCACCCAATATAAAAGAAAACTGGGGAGATAAAGAGTCAATCTATTCCATTCATGGACGGGGGAGGTGTCCAAGCCACAGTGGCAGAAATATAACTGACTTTATGAGGTTGAGAGAACGCTACTCATCCGCATAAGTTTATTGCATGAGCAATATGTACCATCAGCAAAGTAGGACTCTGTTCCCATTCTGTCTTTACCAAATTAATCATTCAGAGTTGTCACCTTTCTTTCCATTAAATAAATGCTAAGTAATGTGATATATTTATTTACACATTCAGTGTAGATTTGAGAAATGTATTAAAAGCTCCACTGGTACGCCGAACTTACCTTTCTCCTGTTGTTTCCTCTTCTCTTTCTCTCTTAGAATCTGTTCTTCTTTTCTTTATTTCTGATCTAGTTTTCTTTATAACATCAAAGTAGGGACTACTTTGTTTTATATATTTTTCCTACGCTTGACTTTCTTTGACCAAAGGAGGAGCTTAAGCCAGCTCCATTTCCTGTGTCAAGGAGTATTGTGGGAAAACTTTCACTGACACAGGAAATGAAGCCGACTTTAGCTCCTCCTTGTGTCAGAGAAAGTCAAGAGTAGGAAAATACATAAGACAAAGTTGTTCCTACTTTGTCTTATGTTTTAAAGAAAACTAGAGCAGATATGAAGGAAATAAGGACAGATTCTGAGAGAGATTGATAAGAGTTAACAATAGGTGAAAGGTAAGTTCAGCATGAGAGTGTCACTTTAAATACATTTTTGTAGTATTTTGCTGGTTTATTTAAGGGATTTTGTGGATTGTTTAATACAGTGTTATAAGTGTCTTCATTTTAAAGTGCCAGTTCACTTTTTTCTTCTGTAGACCAATGCCACACGTGCCATGTTGTGCTTGCTGGAACATAGGGTACCAGTCTGTACATTTATTTGGCTTTGAGGCTTTGAGGAAAGTTGATTATGATGGCAAAG
This sequence comes from Pelobates fuscus, assembly GCF_036172605.1. NCBI lineage: Eukaryota > Metazoa > Chordata > Amphibia > Anura > Pelobatidae > Pelobates > Pelobates fuscus. The sequence continues at coordinate 278,129,465 of NC_086321.1, forward strand.
CTTTTTGATCTACTTTGCTTTCAGAATTATGACTTGGTGCTCTACATGTCTCTTGCTCTTCTCCCATAATACTTATTGAGCATAACCAACATAAAAGCCATAACACAGGGATAACTCTATTAATCATGGCACAAACTTATAAAGTGATTGTAAATGAAAGGGCAAATATATCCTCAAGACCATGTGCAGATAATAATTCACATTCTTCATGTGGCCCATATTTTTGTTGAATCAGACATTTATCTGCTTCATCATTATACAGAGTTATTTAGTGGGAATGCAATGTGAATTCAAAGTGAATTTCAAATTTAAGGCCAGAGTTGCAAAACTGAAAGAATAGCTGAATTACCCTTTTTTTTTTAGTTTGCCTATTTTGACTTTAAATGTGATATTCATTTTAGTGAATAACACTGATGGACTTTTTATTTAAAAGGACAGTACCAAAATTGACTTCATCTTTTTAAAGTGATTTAGGGGGCATGAATTCAGTACCTGCCGCCTTGCAGATGAAAACAGAGCAATTTCTCAGGAATGGAACTGTTTTAGTTTTTGCAATTCCAACAGCCTTTGTGACTGTCATTGAGACAATATGGTATAATGAAGGTCCTGCATGTAATGCAAATTTAACTTACAGGCAAACAGACAGAAATGCAGTAATATGCTTCCTATCTAATAAAGAAAAACAATCTTTTTTCAGATTATGCATATATACAGCATAAAACAAACTCTGCTGCAACCAACAAACTATAAATATATGTTCTTGATATTAAACTACCCATAAATTATACCTATAGATTTTGGTTAAAGGGACATTCCATACACATAAACCACTTCAGTGTGCTGAAGTGTTTTATGTGTGAGGGGCATTTTCTCTTGCAGTGTATTCGAGTGTTGTTTTCTATTAAATGGGCCCACAGAGCCCACCTTTATCTGTCTGTGCACTTCCTCGCTTGCAATCTGGAGAACTTGGTCTGAAGCCTCTTATTGGAGTATTTCCTAGTAGAGACTGAAATTCTACATTGGGAAAAAAAGGGAGAGCTTGTAAAGGCTGCAGACATCAGATCTGCGGCTTTTGCAGGCTGTTTTAGATGTACTCCAATGAACAAGTGCAGCAATATATGCATGCATGCTTTCACTGGGGTATATCTACTAATGTTATTTAAAAAATCCAATTGGAGTTTTCCTTTAATCTAGCATGACTTTTTCTGTATAGTCAATATTGATTTGGTCTGTTTGAATGGATTATATTGATGGGCATTTACAGTTAAAGATGCTTCAATGTAAAACTTTAGGATGTACTATGGCTGACAGCATACTTGCCGACTTTCGATAGTATGAAGCTGGGCAAGAGTCACTGGGTCACTGACAGGCCTCCCTGTGGCTACGCCACTCCCATCCCAACCATCATTATGGTAAGTATATAATTATGAAAGCCACCTGGCTGCTCGCATTATGATTAGTTTTAATAAATAGCACAAATTGAAAACTGAATTACAGGGCTGATTTTATAAAGATGGACAGGTCAGGAAACAGTTTTTTCTCAGGCAGGAGTCCAAAAAGTAGGGGCTCAACTATCAAAAATAAGGTTGTTGTCAACTACAGTATGTGTAAGGTCTATCTCTTTTTTTATTCTGAAAATGACTATCTTTACAAATATAATTATGCCATATGTACAACCACAGCCTACTGTACTTCACCATCTGCTGTATCTGTACTTGAAGAAATACAAGATATAAAGCAAGAAATACCCAGCAGAACATATGTAAAAAAAATATATAGTATATAGGAAGGATGGAGCCAGAGACATCTTTTTTTTTTTTACTTTATCAATATGCAAGTTGTTTGTGTTTAGTTTAATTTTTCTTATACATACAGTAAAAGTAATATGTCAGTTTCAGTCTTCTCAGGCAATGACAGCGTAGAGGTGCAAACCTTTGCAAGTCTAGGGAACAAGGCATTAATTAGGGCTAAGTCAAAGCAATGAACAATGGTGTTTACTTGGGGCGGGCAACCTTTGGAACTCCAGATGTTGTGGACTACATCTCCCCTAATGCTTTGCCAGTATTATGGCTGTAAGGGCATTGTAGGAGATGGAGGATTGCCAAAGGTTGCCTACCACTGTTATAGGCAGAGATATGCATTAAAGGCATATTTGTCATGTCTTGGGAAAAGTGTCCTCTGGACTTTGTTATTTTGTGTGTCTTTTTTTAAATTATTCCTTTTCAAAAAAAGAACTCAGATCATTTATCAGCATTTCAATTATACAATCTGCTTGATATCCCCAAACAGTTGAAAAGTCCTTTATATTTTTCCAGGACTGTTCTATGAAGGAGAAAAACAACTTTACTGATTATGTACAATTGAAATCTCAGCAGCATCCATGCCATCTGCCTGCTCAGACCCTGCTGAAGTAAATGGTCCAAGTAGATATAATTTGCATAAGTTGCCGATTCCTGTTCTACAGCAGAAAGAACGTAATTAGCATCCTGTCGCAAACATGTTTATAAGAAATCTTTACTTTTGTTTTGTTTTTATGTAATGCCATCAATCATGGCTTGATTGTGTGTTTGTGCCATAATTACTTCTTTATTCTATTAAATACTTTTATTCTAAAGAAGGGAAGTCTTTTAAATACTGATGTATTTACATCCCTTTGCATATTATTGCTATATTTTTGGTTAATGTTCTAAGCAGTAAAATTTAGTTCTAATGTATGCATTTCTAACTAACAAAATAATCCGTAAGGTTTGTATAATATTGAATTCGGCCATTCAATTCTTTCATGCCAAACAGTCCAACAGAGGATTATTATATGAAAGCTAGCAGCTGTAGTAATAGGTATGTGTGTGTATGAAATAATTGTATTATTTCCCTGTTGCATTAGAGATCCATGCAAATGTGTTTTGTTTTCTTTGTTTGTTTTTTAACTTCAGTCTCCACTGTCATGGAATACATCTGTCAAAATACCTTATTGTTTCAAACGATGTGTACTTGGGCAGCAGTACAGTTTTAATACAGCCTAAACTCCATGTGGAGCAGACAAACATTTAAGTTTCAAAATCATCCTGATGTTCAATAGTTTTTTTTGCAAGTACCTTTTTAGACACATAAATGTTATTTATCAATCGGCTGGCTTTTTTAGGAATCTGCATTCCCAAAAATGCTAGCAGCTTTTCCATTAATTATTCAAGCTTGTTGTAAGGTATGCTATATGAAAGCTTGTTTGTAATTTTAATACTTTATATTCTACCAATATTTATGCAATCAACATGTAAATACCTATTAAAATAAGTGTGATGTGCCTCAGTGTAGTTTAGCATTAGCATTAAGTGTATTGATATATGGCTATGCACACTGTGATTAAAATAAATGTTACACTTTACTAGACATATTAAAAAATGTCCCGTCCCCTCTCCTTCTCCCTGTGCCCCTCCTCCCAGTGCTTGACTAATAAGCACACAGGAGTTTATTCAATAAATATCAAATAGTAGCAAATTAAAACCCAATAGGCAAAGTAAGACTAAAATAACTGATTTTTAAAAATGATCCAACACAGCTGTAATTTGCCATTTAGTGAATGTCTCTAGCTATTAATAAAATGTGATATTGTGAAGAAAATGATCAAACATTTAACGCTGGTTTTTCATTAATATAATGGGTTTTCCACAAGAAACTAGAACAGGTTAGAGTATTAAAGAGTAAGGTTTCAAACTCAAGAGTACAAATAGAAAAGTAAATTAACAATATTTTATTTAAAATAGTTCTGTTTAAATACTAAGCATTTCTTTAAGGTGCTTTTCCGATTTAAATGTCATTATTTTTTGTAAATCAGTATGAAGAGTTATCTGGTCGAAAGTCTGACCTGATCACCTGATCCACAGGTGAATTTATTCCTTTTAGCTATAATGGCTTATTTCAGAGTAAAAAAATGTACATTTTATATAGTGCCATAAAGTATTTCATTTTATTTTGATTTTTACAAAAAAGGATTTTGTCAAACTAGTGCGAAAAAAAGGTTACTGGATGAAACAGAACCTAATAGGCAAAGGGCACATATTTCTATCTGCTTTCCAAAGATTATAACATCTTGATGTTCATTTCTGCAATGGAATTATATCCTGAGATGAATGAAATTGATGCTTCACTTCCTAGAGAATAGCCTATTCACCAACAAGGGTTGATTTAAAAAAAAAAAAAAAAAAAAAAAAAAAGGACCAGAAAGGAACCAGCTCCATAAAGTAATGTGTGAATGTATTTTTCATAACACTATGCACATTATTAGCACATTATTTAATGGAAATAAAAATAATATTTTTGTTGAAGAGTAAAAAGTGATGATGTTACAGATAAGGAAACATTGCAAATAAATAATGATTTAAATATGTCTGCTCTATTATAAACGGTGAATTGTTTCCCAATAAATTCTATAATCATCTCATATTGTCCCACATAAAATCAAAATTTCTTATACAAAAAACTGTTATGCATCACCTGCATATCTCAAGTTGGAATTTGAAGGATCCTTCTTGGACATAGAAACTCAAAAACTGATGATTCCATAACTATCACAGAGTTCCCAGCTAGACATGCCAATGAACACAGACAGGCATTGTGTTTCAGACTTCATACTGAATTTCTGCAGATACCCTTAGCAATAGACAATGTGTTAAACATAGATTATTATTTTTTAAAACGAAAGAATGGGCTATGATCTAAAAGGATCAGTGACTAGAAACCAGCCATGTACTCCAGTTTTGGCTTTGTTGATCAGCATGACACTGGTTCTAGTCTGAAAGTTGAAGCCTTTCTGAGATGCATAACCAACATACCTCAAGTTGTGCTTAGGATGGTCTTTTTTGGGCATATAAACTTAAGAAATCATGTTACTAGATATGCAGGTGATGCATAACAGTATTTCTTTTTTATTTGCACTGTAGGGAGTTGTATCGTGTTTGACCGCACCACAATCTTTTTGTCACCTAGCTATATTGCAATTGTTGCCATAGCACCATGACATAACCCATATTATTTTCACATTGCAGCTATGTTACCACTTCGGACACACAAATATACACTGACCCATGCACACACAGACATTTTCACACAGAGACACATGCATACATAAACGTGCCCACACAGACATGCACAGGCACATACTGATGTATGCACACACACACATGCCCACGAAGACACACATTAAATCACACACACATAAACAAACACAATTCCTTTACTGCTTTATTCTATACCGCTCCTATGCCCCTTTTCTATCCTTTCTCTCCCACTCTAACTCCAGTTATTCTGCTACCTCTCTTATAGAAATTGCTTGAACACTGAATACAGGGATATTTGCTCTCGGTATAGAGCACTTCACTTGAAAATTCCTACTCACAGATGTAGCTTTGCAAATAGGAGTATCAGCATGAGTACAAACTAAACACAGAAAGGTGCACTTATGCTCTCACTAAACACAGACCACGTTTCACTTTTTAGTTTAAACAAATTCTGATGCATACCATCCAAATGCATACATGCTCATGATAGTGAACGGATTTATTCCATATTAAACAAAAACAATATTTTCCACCTTACAGTTCTGTAAACATAAATCATATGCAATGTATGTGTCTTAATTTTATGTTCAAAAGATTTTTAATTATTTTAAATTCCATTGGCAACCACTTCCCAAAGGTACAAATAATGCAACATATGAAACACTGGTAGATTAAAACATACAAATATGTTGAAGCTGTGTATTTGTATGATATTGGCATACCTTGTAATTTTTTTTAATTATTCAGCTCATACATCTTTGCAAGAATTAATCTTCAGAGGGCTCATAATCTTTAAATTACTGGTTGTTTAACCATGGTTTTCATGCCAATCCTCAAGAAACTCTAATGAATTACATTAAAATGAATGTGATTGTTATCTTTTAATTAACGTATTTATTTAGTATAAGGATGCTGGTTTAAAATGATTAAAATTAGTGCTACATTCAGCACTATATACATTAAGTTAAATTGCATGTTAATTGATGGATTTTGCATGCAGGGGCATTATAATTTGTTTTTCAATGCTTAATGAATTTTATAAGAGTACAGAAATGCAAATAGCCGTCTAGAACAAATTAAGTAAAAAGGAAAAGAAAGCAAAAAGTTGCAAGGGGGATTTTATGACCAAATTGCTGAGAGGACCACAGCTGCATAGAAGAAGAGAACTTGGTGGGGATGCTATAAGGGACATAATAATAGATACGGTGGGGAGAAATATAGAACAAAAAAGTAATAAAAATAAAAGGGGTTTAGAAAAGGAGAGAAAAGTTGGTTCTTTCTAGTTCACATACTTAATGAGTCTTGATTATGGGAAAAGAATGCCATGAAGAAATTCTGTATATTTCACAATATACCACAAAGTAGTTTAGAAATGTATCGAGAACCCCAAGAGCACATTATTTCCCTACATGATTCAGTCAACACTTCACCTACCCTTCCCATTTGTACCTGCTATTTTTGATTGAGTTCCCCTAGCTTAGTTATATGTCAAAAGAGAAGATTTCTGCATACCAGTATCAAAAGAGGAATTAAATCAGTGGCAGCAGCTGCAAAGTGCTGATAGTGCTCTGCACTTCTGTTAATCTCAGGAAGACTGGGGCAATCTTTAAAATGTTGGGAAATGAACCAAAGCCCAACCATGGTCAATACAATTTTGCCATTTTATTGCAGTTGTGTTGTAATTCTCTCTGTGACATATTTGCTCTACAGCATCTGCATACCGTATGTGGTTTTAAAATGTGTCTCGACACAGCTGGTGTGTATGTATGTACTTGTGTACATGTGTGCACAAGTACTTGCATGTGTGTATGTCCATATTAGCATATGTTATATTCCAATCCCTTAAACACACCACTGTCGCCACAATTTTCTGTATAATATTCCTGAATTTCAATGAAGGCTTTTTACTTTAATAACTTACAAAATACCATTAGTTCCCTTTTACGCAATCAGCACAGGAGCTTCCACATGGTGTGATCAATGAAAAGCCTCGCTTTGAACCTATTTGTAATTTTTTTTACGTGTTCTCGTCTCTAAATCTGCTCTGATAGAGGGGATGACTCATTACTTATCCAAAGAAAAACAAATCAAAGAATGCAGAAGACACCCAGGTATAATTTAAAATGTTTTTTTTTTGTAAAGTGTTTGTTTTTTTACCTATATTACTTTGAAGAAAAAATAATTACAGTTTTTTTTATTTCATTTTTCTATATTTTTTTAAATTAAGTATTGCATGTAATACATCCTTTTATGCATTATGTGATACTATATATATACTATATGATACTATATATAAGGTTACAGTTAACCTTAGTACATCTCTATCATTTATTTTTCTCCATTTGGTGGGTATTTTCAGCTATCAGAAACAACATTTATCTGCTATGACCATACAACATACAAATGACTGAAACCATTTTTGAGATATATCAGTGCAAATGTGTGCTAGAACATGAATACCAGCGTAATTTTCAGCCAGATAAGCTGTGTTTCAGACAAAACTGGTTTCAAAGATGGCTGCTCTATAAAGCAATGATAGCCCAGGAGATACCATTAAACTTGACAGTTTCCCACTAAGATTCCAGTCAATATACACTAAACAAAAGCGTGACTGAAGGCAAGTGGGTTGTTTCAGAAGTGGAACAGACATCTTCACAGCAAGGGTTGGGAATTGTGAAACTCACTGCTCTCATTGTGAAATGAGAGCTAATGAGAGTTTGAAAGAGAGAAAATAAAACACAAACTGCAGGAAGGATCAGGAATTGGAAGATTAACCTGGGAAAGTAGGGCATGTTTGGAGAATGTGAAAAATATTGCCTGCTATCATAACCAAAATACAAATACAAATGTATAAAAGTTTCATCAAGATAAGAGTGACTTTAAATCAACTTCAAAGTTATATATATCCAGTTTTGACTTTGATTTTTCCTTGTTTCTATAATAATACAGAACTCTGACATCCCAACTACTTGCCTTCTTCATAATCATCGCAATCATAGCCATCGGGTTTTCTATGAAAGAAAACTTTTCTAAAAACAAAATCAGACTTTTTATTGTAACAACTTGTTATATTGATGCATGATCATATTTCCAAGTTTAGTGTGAATCAGATATGGTATTTAGCATAACATAATCAGCAAGATAATCATCTAATCATTTTTAGATCATCAAAGCAGACAGTTGTTTGCCTCCTTTGGTATCTTTAGAAAGTCTGACGATATTTCATGATGACTGAATAATCATGTAATCAATCCAGCGTGATCTCTAAATTATTCTGTTTCTCAATAGTGGGTCAAGTGTCAGAACCTTTTCTTTCAAAAAAAAGAAAAAAAGAAAGATGCACTGTGTGTGTGTGTGTGTGTGTGCGTGCGTGCATGTGCGTGCGTGGGTAAATAATTTGATGTTGTCAGAGAAAAGCTCACCCAGTCTCCACACCTTCAAAAAATCATTAAAAACCCACTTCTTCATAAAAGCGTATCAATTAAACTGTTAATAGCTCCTGACTGATTCCTCTCTTGCAACTGTTACTAGTCTAATACTATCCTTACCTTTTGTGTCACTTTACCCCACTCCCTCTAGCATCTAAACTCATTGAGCAGGGCCCTCAACCCCTCTGTTCCTGTGTGTCCAACTTGTCTGGTTACAACTACATGTCTGTTCATCCACCCATTGTAAAGCGCTGCAAAATTTGATTGCGCTATATATATATAATAACATAATAATAACATAATAATAATAAAATAATGCACATGCAACATTTTGTCTAAAAACATGTTTAACATGACATCACAAAGACTATATGTAAACCCTACTCTAAATATTCCTTTAGTGTACAAGAATTTCACAGTAGTCTTTCACACATGTTATTTATGCTATGAAAAAAATTATTAAATAAATCACCATATGAGAACCTTGAGTTTTATAACCCAGTGTGAAGTCCATCCGGATGCCTTTTTAATGTTACTAAGAAATATATAGCAAATATATAGCAACAGATCATTACCAAAACTTCAAAGCCCATAGTAGGTGTATTGATCCCCTTTTGAGAAGAGTATCATGGCCTGGTTTATGTTTAGATACATTATATTGCATTCTATTGTAGCCAATAACTGTTTTACCTTTTCATGTTCCTTAAAAAGTTTTACAGCTTTGGACATATTATTTACTCTGAAAACTCATGTTATTATGTTGAAAAAAAATTATTATGATTATTATTATTATGAATCCACAATATGCATACTATTTTTATTCACATTCTTTTTCTATTTTACAAAACCTACTATTTTTTATTGTTTTTAGTTTATTTTTTTATGTTTCTTTTTTTGACACTTTTTTGGTCAATTCAATAACGCACGCATTTTTTTTCATTTATTTACTTAGTTTTTTATTATTTTAATATCTATTCTATTCTTTATTTTTCTAAGGAAAAATAATTTAGACATTTAGATTACAATATGGTACATAAATCAGTTTACAGAGCAAAGTGCATTACATCACTCTATTGCATAATAGAGAACAATGTACAGGCAATGTAAAGGCAAGTAGATCTATCGGGGCGTTCATTTCTGCACTTCGTGATTAAACATGTTGATAGAAAGACTAAAATGCCATATATTAGTTGGTTATGATTCTCTTTATCAGATCTTGAGTAATGTATAATTTTTTTTAGAGAGTACCCGAGAAAGAGGTCTCGGGATAGAGGAAAGAAAAAGGAGTTAGATACAGATAAAAAAAGGGTAGTGAGAGAAGTAGTGAGAGGACAGGGGTCGGCGAGGGCAGAAGGGGTGTCTTTTGGAAGTTGGAGGGGGGGAGGAGAGTAAATATACAGAATGATCGGAGTAAGAGAAGTGAAATAAAAGAGCATGAGGAAATGAAGAATTTGCACAGTAAGTCTGGTCTTATAAATTGCCAGACCGCGGGGGAGGAGGGGTGCATGGGTCTCTGCCTCCATCAGAAAGATATCCCAAGGGAGATAGAGGCCCATGGACCGATTTAACCTGGAAGGTCCCCCTAAACCAAAAAAAAAAATATGAGTTTCACTGGAATAGAATATGCAAAATAGAAAAAAAAATGTAATTATTTAGCCCTAGGTGGACCAATTGCAACAATAAGCCTGTAATACAGGTCCTACATGATAATCAGTTCTCATAAACCCAAGTATTTTGACCAGGGATGGGGGAAGGGGGTTTACTCCCATAAACCTCATGAGAAGGAGGAGGGAGGGGGGAGGGGGGAGGAGGGAGAGAGTAGGCGCGGAGAGGGAGAGGGGGGTGTCGGTCAATGCCCAGATAGTATCACACCACAGATCCCTTCCAGTTTTCCAATATTATGATAATGCCTGATTCCAGATTAAGTGGTTTCAGGGAGGGTTTGAGCGGCGAGTGCTCAGGTAAGAGACGGTAACTGCACAGAAAAGAAGATATTATTGCATTCCAATAAGTTGTGGTATTCCCATTATGGCATCTAGTGGGGTGCCGTAATAGAGGTCCCCTATATATTCATGTCATTGTAACATATATTTGGGAACTTATATTTTATTTTGCGTGTTTTTCTTTTAATTTTTGTAATTTTTTTATGTTTTTATTTTCTTACATAAATAGTTTGTTTTTTAATATGTTTTTTTTCTTTTTGTTTTTTTCCTGACTACAATTGGAATATGTGGGTTATGTTGCAATTTCCAAAACAATAGTGATTATATTGTGGAAAATGTATGGACATACATTCATGTTAGTAGCTTTCTATAGGAACTGCCCCCTGTTGGTGTGTACGGTGGGGGATACAAATTATAAACTGGTGGTCACAGATGAAGCAATAGATTTAATTCAATGAGGGGAGGGGATCACTAAGGGCAGGTAGGAAGTATGTTGATCCTGTTATGGTTGGTATCTCTCAGGGTCAGACTGGCTTAGCTCTTCAGGGGAAGTAGTGTCGTGCTTGAGCACCATGCTACAATAGGAGCTTATAAAAACAAGGAAAAAGAAATGCAAACTATATACAATGCAACACTGCAACATTAGAAAAAATTTGTGAGAAGTATATTCTGTCTCCCCATGGACAGAATGTGTAAAGGATATTAAGTGTAGCTTGCAGCTCCTAAATCTCCTGTGTCGATTCCCAGGGTGATGTTCAGATTGGAGTTAGGGTCTCGGATGTCGGGGGGGTGAAGGGTCAAGTCCGTGTCCCTGTTCCATACCCCATGGTAAAGTAGGTGCCCGTGATGATACAGCAAGTCCCAAATACCTGAAGGCCTGACTGAGGGCAATGAGGAGTGTAGGACAGGGCCAACAAAGGTGATACATGTGTCCCGTGAAAAAATTATCAGCGTGGGGCAGCTGCAGCTTCCGAGCATTCGTTGGCTGTGTACCAATGGAGTGATAAGTTTGGTAATGTTGCGGGTGCTGTGGTCGGTAGGGTGAGGGTATCGGGAGCCCTTATTCCCAGGTTCTGAAGAAAGCATGTTGGATTTGCGCCTGGCAGGAGGATGTTATGCCTACCATTCTTGAACACAAGTAGTTTAACCCCTTAAGGACCAAACTTCTGGAATAAAAGGGAACTATGACATGTCACACATGTCATGTGTCCTTAAGGGGTTAAAGGGATGTCCCCATGCATAGCGGATAATGTTGGCTCTTAAGAGGTCAGTAAACGGTTTCCATCCTCTTCTTTTTTGTAGGGTGACAGGGGAAAGATCCTGGAAAAGGGTAAGTTATTTGCCCTGGTAGGCGACCAGGCCATCACGGCTCTGCTTCAGCACAGCCTTCTTGGTCTTGAAATGGAGGAAGCGTGCAATAATATCTCGAGGCTGAGGGTTTTCTTCTCACCTTATGCGGAGGGCGCTATCGATTAGCCAATGGTCATCTGGAATATCTGGCAGTAACGGCTTTAGTATGCAGAGGATGGTGCCTATAAGCGGACCCTCATCCTGTGGAGGTTGCTGTGGCATGACCTGTTAGCCAGGTCCTCCATGGCCGCTTCAGTAGATCTTAGGCGGGCGGTTAGGTGAGTGACCTGGTCGGCCACCACATTGTGTACCACGGCTGTGGTTTACATCCTCTGTTCCAGGGCTGCTGTTCATGCCCAGTGAGTGGATCTCCGCCTTGATAGCTCCGGAGTTGCATTCGCTCAGTCCGGGGCTGGTGCCTCCAATCCCGCTGGGGATGATGGCGCGGGCAGGCTGGTGTCACGCCATCTTGTGCCTTGTGGCACAATGCACAGGAGGCCGCAAACATATCCCTGACGCTTGTGCCCATATCAGGGTTTTTTTTGGAGCATTTGCGAGGGTTGCACTTGTCCATGGTGGGCTTGGGCAGTAAAGGTTGGTAAAATGCTGTGTAAAAAGTGCCTAAACTAGCTTTTGGTTAGATGGCCGGTGAGGAGCTCTAGACAAACGGGCCCAGCTTGCTTCCCGGTTAAGCCACACCCCTTATATCTATATTTTTAACTAGAGAAAATAGTGTTTGCAATATTTGTGTGATTAAAAAAATTGCAAGCATTAGCAATCTAACAAACACTACTCTAAAGCCTACAACATCAAACAGATTTTCATATTGCATAATACCAAAATAATAGATATCTAAGTAAGACGTTTAATCTCTTTTCTACATCACGCTGAATGTAATGCTATCATAAAGTACTAGATCTATTAAAAAAGCATGATGGCAACTTAAGAGAGCCTCTGATAATATAATATGGCAATAAAGAAAAATAAGCCTCAATGAGGGATAAACAAGTAATCATTTCCAATCTGATTATAACTCTTGTTGAGTTTAAGCATCTGTCAAAAGTTTAAATCTTCTACACATTTCATTAATTACATTAAAAGATATATATGCGGTGTGCCAAGTTATTATCACCTTTCTAATAGTCAGTAGAATTTCCATTTCCCCCTAAAAAAAAGTCTGGATTATCTGTAGCATGGATTCAACAAGGTCCTGGACATTTTACTAATAATTTTCAAGCTTGAGATTTATACGCTGAAATTTCCATTTCACCATATTCCAAAAGTGCTCTACTGAAATTAAATCTGGTAACTATAAAGGGCTTTGAGTACACTGTACTCATGTCATCTTTAAGGAACTAGCTTCAGGTGATGTATGTTTTGTGACATGGCACTTTATCTTGTTGGAAGTAGCAAGTAGAAGATGTAGCCATTAAGAGATGCTCCTCATTCCTTACCTCCTAACGATGCTTCTCTATAAATGTAAAAATACATATATGGCACGTGTCTGCTAATTAGAGGGACAAATGTTTAAAAATAATTTTAGGAAGTATTACTTTACAGAGAGGGTAGTAAATGTATGGAATAGTCTTCTAGCTGAAATAGTAGAGGTTAACACAGTGAGGGAGTTTATGCGTGAGTTAGGCCTGGGACTAATGAAAATATTTCGAAAATTGGGCAGGCTAGATAGGCCAAATGGTTCTTATCTGCCATCACATTCTATAATCAGGTGCAGCTCTTTTACAATTCTACATCTTATTGTGAATAATCCGGTGCGGTGGTTGCACCTGTGGGTAAATGCATGAGGGTATTGAAGGAAGTTCTCCCTGCAAGCCCCCTTCATGGCTGCACATTTTATTTATGATGGTGAAGTGAAATAAAACCACTGATGACGTACTTGTGCTTATCAATGTTTGTGTCAGTGTCAGTTTGTATGTGTGTGTCCAAGGGAGAGTGTGTGTTTTATATATCTGTAAGGAAGTGTGTGTTTGTGTCTATAAGTACAGAGTAGTAAATTAATTTGTGCAAGTGAGATTATATGAGATTATATTTGTTTGTGTTTTCGTATACTATATGTATGCTAAACATAACAATGTCACTTTGATTACCTTTTTTTATCTGCTCCAATAAACTAAATAAGTGTCCAACCCCACTATGATGGGGCTCTGAACCAATACCTGACTGCATATATAGTTCCATTCAAGATTCAATTAATTACATTATCTGTAAAACAAGCAGATATACCATGGCAACTATCAACTTGGCCAGGAAATCCATTCTCATTTTCTGATGCATGGTACAACTGGACCTAGATTTCAGAAGATTTTGGTGGCACAATCCACTACAATAATCTGCAAATCGTAGAGATTTGCATGAAATGTATGATTTTTTTTTTTTATATTTTACTTGTTGGCTTAAGAGGCTAACATGATTTAAACTGAAGCAAATTCATATTTCAAGATTTATTCTGAATGTTATATTGGATGTGGTGGTTTAGATCTTTTACTGACGTTTCCTTTGTGTAGTGCTACTGATTAAACTATATGCAAATCTGTATTTGGGTAACATGTCACCTATTTAATTTATGGCCAACAAATTAATGGAGCATTTGTGTAGAAGGTTGGTATCGGGCTTCCAGACAACTTGAAATCTTAAAGGTAAGAACCTCCAGGTAGGAGTGGTTGGTTGGTTGTATGAAATATTTGTTTTTAAGAAACTTTCTTTAACTTTAAATAAGATCCTTCACAGTTGGCTACAAATCACACACCTAGCTACATATAAAACATATTTAGACTTAGACATCAAATGTGACTTTTTTTTTCTTTATCTGTGTGTGTAGCGGAATGCAGTGAGCCTGTCCTGCAAAATGCCTGTGTGACTGTGTTTGTATATGTTTTCCCCATGTTGAAATTGCTATTCGTGTGTGTATTATGTGAATTGTATGGTATTCGGTAGTTTCCATCCGTACTATATACTTATGGAAACTACCGAACGGAGGGACCACCCCAGAGAGAAGTGTGCCGGCTATTAAAGTTCACATTCCTTCCAACCGCAAGTTAACCGGCTCATTAGCATTGTATCTGGGTGGCCGCCATTCGGCATGCGTACACGTGGCGGCGGCCATCTTACGCATGAAAATCCCAGCGGTGTTTGGTCGTCGAGTGCCTGGAACTCAAATCGGACACTCAAACAACCAAACACCGCTGAGACCTCCAGAGCTCCGTAACTGCCGAACGGAGAAACATAACGAATCCCCATTCGGTAGTAATAAAGTACCGAATGAGGGAATCACTATCTAGGTGAATGTAACTGTGGATGGCAATTATAAATGCCTGTTTTAACTGCCGAACGGAGACCGACCGCAGGGCCCATTCTCGTGGAACCCTTTTCGGATACCAACTCGTGTGCGGTCGGTCAAACTTCCCCTGCCTGTAACTACCGAACCCCTGGTCCGATCTGGGTGAATTTTGGATATTATATTCACCCAGATCAGGGCTACCTAGCGGTACCCTGATATTAAGGATATGTGATGGTTTAGGGGTACATCCAAGTTTGGGGTAAAGTACTGTACAACTTAAGGGGATTATGACTCACTCTGAGGGGAGGAGATGTGTGGGAGGTAACAAGAATGGTATTGGTTACTGTCATAATTACTGTAGTTCCCTCCCTTGCATGGGAGCAGGCTTTATAAGAAACCTTGGAATAAACGATTGTCAGTTCTACTCCTGAAACTGTGTGTCGTCCAGTTATTGGGAGTGCTGTGGGGATTTCGCTGAACCTTTTTACCTGCTGGAAACTCTGCTGTGGATTTACTAATGACTTGTTCCTGAGCCTCCCTTGGATCTAAAGTGGAGAATAGCTGCGAGAAATCAGCTCTCCGCTACATTGGTTGGCAGCGCTGGGATCCAGACTCACAGAGGAACAAGGATTAATGGAGATTGACCTTTCTACGCTAAAAAGAACCACATTGAAAGACCTTCTGGAAGTGAAAGGTGTTTCTGCCAGCAGCAAATCCAAAGCAACGCTTATCACCGAAGTAATGGCAGAATACAGAGCAGAGGAGGTCCAGGCCACGGAACAAAGACCTGAAACAGAACAGGAGGAGTTCCAAAGGCAGTTACAATACAGACTGGCCTTTTATGGGGAAAACCCACCCACAGAGATCATCTCTAAAACCATGACAGAGGTGCAGGAGTTTGTGAAGAGAAATAGGAGACCACAAACACCAGAAAGAAGTACAGCAGGAGCTGTGGCACAAGAGGGTAAGCCCAAAATTCCCTATCAAGCTTTTAAAACGTATGTGGAAGCAGAGGAGGATATAGATGCCTTCCTCCAGGACTTTGAGAGACTGTGTACACTGCATAACATACCAAGGGAAGAGTGGGTACCCATATTAGCAGGACGGCTGTCAGGAAGGGCAGCGGAAGCCTACCGCACTGTACCAGATGTGGAAATTAGGAACTATAACCGGGTGAAAGAGATTATCCTGGCCCGGTATGCAATAACAGCAGAGGCATACCGGAGACGTTTCAGGGAATTGAAAAAGGTGGACAAAGATTCACATGCAGAGTGGGCTTGCCGACTAGAAAGGGCAGCTCTTGGGTGGATGCAGTCGAGTAAAGCGAGGTCCATGGAGGACTTGTTACAAATGCTGCTGTTGGAGCAGTTTTATGAGGGTATATCCTCAGAACTACAGGAATGGGTGAGGGATCGTAACCCCACCACCCTCACCGAGGCTGCCAAAAAGGCAGATGACTTTATGGATGCTCGCAGACAAACCAAGGCAGTGGGTACCAAACCGGCCATGCGGCCACTAGGGGTAAATTCATTTTCTCCTAACCCTCAACCCCCACCAAGACCCCTTCCTCCACCAGCACCAGCAGCAGCGCAGCAGAGATACCGCACACCTGCTTCTGTGCAATGCCACCGATGCCAGAGGTGGGGACATTACCAGCGAGATTGTCCGCAGTCCAGGGAACGCAACACCTGGATCCGACCAGGGCCTCCACCACCACCACCAAGAGCAGCAGCACATCATTACCAGGACGAGGTACCACTTCCCTACAGCTCTGCCGTTCCAGTCACGACTGTGGAACAGTGGGAAGTGCTGCATGAGGCCAACCCCTTACAGGCACATGCGGATAACCGCCAGCACCATAGGCAGACCGTATATCTGGAAGGGAAGCCTATGCAGGGGCTCCGAGACTCGGGAGCCACTATCACCCTGGTGCAAAGCCATTTGGTTTCGGACAAGGCCAAGCTGAATAAGACTGTGGCTGTCAGGGTTGCAGGGGGAGCCGTGTATCGGCTAGACACAGCCAGGGTACATTTGCATTGGGGTGCGGGGTTCGGGAATGTGGAAGTGGGACTAATGCCGCAATTACCTGCTGAGGTGGTCCTGGGGAATGATCTGGGCAAACTCACCTCCGCATTTGAACCACAAACTACTGAAGAAGCACACCCAGTAGTCACCAGGCAACAGGCCCGCACCCAACAAAACAACGCACTGCCGGAGGTCCAGGTAAGAAATTCCTCCCCTTCCCTAGACTGTATCCCTTGGGCCCCTCCTGACGAGTTTGTAGCCGAGGTAATCACTGACCCTACCTTACAGGTATACCGAGACAAGGTCACCTCTATCCAACCGGGGGCAGAGGGGGAAAGATTTGTATGGGACAGACAGCTATTGTACCGGGAAACAAGTAAACAGATAGATGGGTCAGACCCCATTGCTACAAGGCAGCTGGTGGTACCTCAGAGGTACCGAACCGAATTACTCCGGATAGCGCACGATATTCCGCTATCCGGACATTTGGGGGTCAGCCGTACCAGATATCGATTGACCCAAAGTTTCTTCTGGCCAGGGATTAGCCAGGAGGTACGCAGGTACTGTAATACCTGCGACACGTGCCAGAGGGTGGGAAAGAGGGGGGATAAGCGTAAGGCGAGGCTGCACCCCCTACCCATAATTGAAGAACCCTTTCATAGGGTTGCCGTAGATATTGTAGGCCCCTTCCGGAAACCTAGCCCCTCGGGCAAACGGTACATCCTGACCGTAGTGGACTATGCCACTCGCTACCCCGAGGCGGTAGCTTTAACGAATATACATGCAGAGACGGTGGCTGAGGCGCTGATGCAGATTTTCTCCCGGATGGGGTTACCCAGGGAGATCATCTCGGATCAGGGCACTCAGTTCACGGCAGAGGTTACCCAACAACTCTGGAAGTTCTGCAAAATTAAGCCTATAATTAGTGCTCCGTACCACCCCCAGACTAATGGGCTCTGCGAACGGTTCAATGGCACCTTAAAACAGATGCTCCGAACCTTCGCCGAGACTCACCGAGACTGGGAAAAATTCCTGCCGCACTTACTGTTTGCTTACAGGGAGGTGCCGCAGGAATCTACAGGATTTTCCCCCTTTGAACTGCTGTTTGGGAGGAGGGTAAGGGGACCCCTAGACTTGATTAGAGAGCACTGGGAGGGAGACCGTAGCGTGGACGGTACCCCTATTGTACCATATGTGTTGGCCCTCCGAGATCGCCTGGAAGCACTCACCAAGACGGTAAAGGAAAACCTACAGGCAGCTCAGACGCGTCAGCGCACCTGGTACGATAGGGGCGCCAGGGACCGCAGCTTTCAGGTCGGACAGAAAGTTTTAATTTTAAAACCTGTCCGACACGATAAGCTACAGGCCGCCTGGCAAGGCCCTTATAAAGTGGTAGAACAACGATGTGACACCACGTATATAATTGGCCACTGCGCAGGGAATGGGGGGCGACGCATGATCCATGTGAACATGCTGAAACCTTACCAGGAGCGTTCAGAGGAGGTGACAGCTATCTGCGCCCCCACCTCTGAAGAGAGCGACAGCCTACCCCTCCCCGATCTGTTAGAAGATGGACAGCTGGCTGGGGATTTAGGAGCAGTTGTATTGGGGGATCGGTTGAGCCCACAGGAGCGTATCGAGGTACAACAACTCCTGCAGGAAAAGCAGGAGACCTTTTCTAATGTACCTGGATACACCCCTCTGGCCACCCACCGAGTAGACACCCCCGGTCAACTTCCCATGCGCCAGACCCCATACCGCATCCCTGAAGCGGTCCGGGAGAATATGCGCAAAGAGATTGAGGAGATGATACAGTTAGGAGTGATTGAGCCCTCAGATAGTCCCTGGGCATCTCCAGTGGTCCTCGTACCAAAGCGGGACGGCACGACCCGCTTTTGCGTGGACTACAGGAGACTGAATGAGAAGACCGTATCCGACGCATACCCGATGCCTAGGATCGATGAATTACTAGACCGGATGGCCAGGGGACAATACCTTACCACGATTGATCTGTGCAAAGGGTATTGGCAGATTCCCTTAGCCCCGGAAGCCATCCCCAAGTCCGCCTTTGTCACCCCATTCGGCCTGTACCAATTTAAGGTCATGCCGTTTGGGATGAAAAACGCGCCGGCTACCTTCCAGCGGATGGTGGACCGCCTCCTAGATGGGTTCCAAGACTATACCTGCGCATATCTCGATGATATTGCCATATTTAGCGATACCTGGCAGGAACACTTGGCCCATATAGGAGCGGTTCTAGACAGGATCCGGGAGGCTGGTTTGACCCTAAAACCAGCTAAATGTAGTATTGGGATGGCCGAGGTACAGTACCTGGGCCACAGAGTGGGCTGTGGTAAGCAGAAGCCGGAATCCGCCAAAGTAGAGGCAGTATCACAGTGGCCTACCCCGACAACTAAAACCCAGGTGTTAGCCTTCCTAGGGACAGCAGGGTATTACCGGAAATTTGTCCCCAATTATAGTGCCCTGGCCAAACCCCTCACGGACCTGACACGTAAAAACCTTCCCCGCCAAGTAACCTGGACCCCGGAGTGTGAGCAGGCATTCCAACACTTGAAAGATGCACTTGTTAATGCCCCTGTCTTGGCCGCTCCCAATCCAACTAAACGTTTTCTTGTTCACACAGACGCTTCTATGTTTGGATTGGGGGCAGTATTGAGCCAAGTCGGGGCCGATGGCGGAGAACATCCCGTGGCTTACATCAGTCGCAAACTTTTACCCCGGGAAGTAAGCTACGCCGCCATCGAGAAGGAATGCCTGGCTGTGGTGTGGGCCTTGAAGAAATTGCAACCCTACTTGTACGGACAGGCTTTTTCGCTGCTCACGGATCACAACCCGTTAGTCTGGCTGAACCGGGTGGCTGGGGACAATGCCAGGCTGCTGCGCTGGAGTTTGGCGCTGCAGCCTTTTGACTTTAACATTCAATACCGCCCGGGTAAGCAAAATGGAAACGCCGACGGGTTGTCGCGACAAACTGATCTGGAGAAATGATCCGTGAGCACCCCGGTCATCCCCAAGCCGATCCGTGTGGGATCAGACTGTGTATGCCGGCTTGTGGGCAAGGGGGAGCAGTGTAGCGGAATGCAGTGAGCCTGTCCTGCAAAATGCCTGTGTGACTGTGTTTGTATATGTTTTCCCCATGTTGAAATTGCTATTCGTGTGTGTATTATGTGAATTGTATGGTATTCGGTAGTTTCCATCCGTACTATATACTTATGGAAACTACCGAACGGAGGGACCACCCCAGAGAGAAGTGTGCCGGCTATTAAAGTTCACATTCCTTCCAACCGCAAGTTAACCGGCTCATTAGCATTGTATCTGGGTGGCCGCCATTCGGCATGCGTACACGTGGCGGCGGCCATCTTACGCATGAAAATCCCAGCGGTGTTTGGTCGTCGAGTGCCTGGAACTCAAATCGGACACTCAAACAACCAAACACCGCTGAGACCTCCAGAGCTCCGTAACTGCCGAACGGAGAAACATAACGAATCCCCATTCGGTAGTAATAAAGTACCGAATGAGGGAATCACTATCTAGGTGAATGTAACTGTGGATGGCAATTATAAATGCCTGTTTTACCTGCCGAACGGAGACCGACCGCAGGGCCCATTCTCGTGGAACCCTTTTCGGATACCAACTCGTGTGCGGTCGGTCAAACTTCCCCTGCCTGTAACTACCGAACCCCTGGTCCGATCTGGGTGAATTTTGGATATTATATTCACCCAGATCAGGGCTACCTAGCGGTACCCTGATATTAAGGATATGTGATGGTTTAGGGGTACATCCAAGTTTGGGGTAAAGTACTGTACAACTTAAGGGGATTATGACTCACTCTGAGGGGAGGAGATGTGTGGGAGGTAACAAGAATGGTATTGGTTACTGTCATAATTACTGTAGTTCCCTCCCTTGCATGGGAGCAGGCTTTATAAGAAACCTTGGAATAAACGATTGTCAGTTCTACTCCTGAAACTGTGTGTCGTCCAGTTATTGGGAGTGCTGTGGGGATTTCGCTGAACCTTTTTACCTGCTGGAAACTCTGCTGTGGATTTACTAATGACTTGTTCCTGAGCCTCCCTTGGATCTAAAGTGGAGAATAGCTGCGAGAAATCAGCTCTCCGCTACAGTGTGTTTCAAAGGAAATGGCTAAACGTGTGAGGAAGGTACCTACACAGAAAAGTCAAACATGACTTAGTTGATATGTTATTCTGTGTAAGCATTTGTCTGCTCATTTGCATGTCATGCTGGGAACTTGTTGTGGAAACATGATTTCTCCAGTTTCTGTGCTCAAAAAAGGATTTCTCAAAGTCCAACTTGAGGTATGCAGGTGGTCATTTTTGTATTTTCACTGTGGGATGTTATATGGTGGTCTCACCACAATCCTTTTGGTGTCTAGCTCAATGCTTTCAGAGAGACTTCAGTTTCCAGACGAAAAATGGTGCCATTATGATGATAACCACAAAGTCAAAACTGCAGTCCATGATTGGTTTCTGGTCAATGTTTTGATCATAGCCTATGCTTTAGTTTAAAGAAAGATGTATTTAAAACCGTTTCCATGGCTAAAGGTACCTGCAGAACTACAGTATGAAACCAGATAACCATCTGGGCTCATTTGTATGTCAAGCTGGAAACTCAGGGAAAGTGGTGGAAACATGATTTCTTTCGTTTTTATGCCCAAGAAGGACATCTCAAAGTCCAACTTGAGATTTGTAGGTGAGGCATAGCAGTAAGAATGAAAAAAAAACAATGAATATCTAGACAAAAATGTTAACGGGTTTACGGAAGTTTAAGGTATTGTAGGATAGAAATCTTTGATGAAAATTACCTTGTATTAAACATTTATGTATGAGCTATATATCCAATGTTTTAAGTTAATGTTATGATATTTTTTTATAAATACACTTAATAATGTTAGAGTTAAACATATGCTAGCAATTATAGCACACTATACTATGTGTATTAAGAGTTTTTCAAATTATGCACTTAAGCAAATACATTTAACAGGGCTCAAAATTGTAACTAGCCATTGGAGAGTGAAAATTCCTACGGGGAGGGCATACTATAGCTTGGAGTGGTGAGTAACTTTTAAGGCCTGGTTAGTAGCATAGGACTTTTTAAAGCATTTTAAACTCTGCTAATAATACTTAACACTTGACATAACCAATCAACTATTGTCACAAAACTAAGAGCTCACAATAGAAGCAGTATATCCGTCTGAAGGAACACTGCTCTGAAATGAAACAAAACTAATAACATATAAATTAGGTCTTGTGTCAGCATTGTCTCCAATATGATGGAAAAACAATTGTATTTTTATTGTACAGGAGACATTTCCACAACAAAGGACACATTTTAGTTTTTCATAAAAATCGAAAACAATGTTTATTCCCTGTGTGCACACTTGCTGTGTTTTTGTACAGTGCCTCATATGTACTTTTAAAAAGACTGGTGTTTGGATATAACAAATAAAGATAAGGCTCAGCTTTCCCAAAGTAGTTCTTTAAAGGGTAGTATCTATTGTTCCTTGTAGAATTATCTGACACTTTCTAATATATTTTATAAATAGCACTGGTTGTGAGTCATGTCTTCTCTATATACTGCTAAAGAAAGTTCCAAGACTCTGATATACACATGGCTATAAGAAGAAATATTGTCAGGGTTAATATCATTCTTTCTAACCATGAAATGTGAGCTGTATAAACTTAAACTGCAAGTAGAAAACAAATATGGCTTTTAAATTTTCTCTTGCACAACTCTAATATATTAGCTTGTATTACTGTTTAAGCCATTACTGGTTTTTAAATGAAATATTTATGATTAATTATTAATACTTATAATTAAAGGATTTTCATATTGTAGTTTTAATCCATTCCTGTCATGTTTATTTTATTTTTTTTGGTTTTCCTTTCTTTTTGCCCATTGTATCTTAATAATTATACATCCATTTTGTTCTCCTCTGCCATGATGTTTGCCCTTCTCTATGATTCATTTTACTGATGGAATATTAGTTATTTTGATTGACAGCTGAAACAGAACCTTGTTTACAGCCCTACCCATTGTCAGGTTTTGTCAGCTTAAAAGGAAAAGTATTCCCTATTTTACTTTAACCCCTTAAGGACCAAACTTCTGGAATAAAAGGGAATCATGACATGTCACACATGTCATGTGTCCTTAAGTCCTTAAGGGGTTAAAGGGACACTATAGTCACACGAACAACTACATCCTAATTTAGTGGTTCTGGTGTCTATAGCCTGTCGTTGCAGGCTTTTCAGTGTAAACTTTACAGAGAAAAGTCAGTGTTTACATTGCTGCCTAGTAACACCTCTAGAGACAGTCACTCAGATGGCCATTAGAGGTACTTCTTATCTCTAAGTTCAGTGTTTTCACGCTGAATGCTCCCCATAGAGATGCATTGACTCAATGCATTTGTATGAGGAGATGCTGATTGGCGCAGCACAGTGTTTTGCCATGCATGTGCAATTGGATTGGCTAAGATAATCAAGTTTGATGATACCAGGCATGGAGGCGGGGCTGGCTGCTGCCAGACCAGCACACTGAGCGAGAAAAGGAAAGTTTAAATCCTTTTCACTTCAATCTGAGGGGGGCTGGGGACCTATACAGACACTCCAGCTCTGTAGTGATAGGAATAGATGTTTGCATTCTTTATACTATAGTGTTCCTTTAAAGCAGCACTGCCAATTTCTTTCTTTCTTTTTTCCTTGGCTTATTCCCTTTGCATCTTAATGATTACACTTCTCCCCCATTACCACATTTATTAGACTTAAGATTAGAACTGAAATGTATCCAATATGGACATTAATTCCACCCATGGTTCCCCAAAAATATATAATTGTTGGCTAGTGAACTGTCACTAAATAAAGATATTATTCACATATCAAGTAACCAATAGAGGGAAAAAAAAGGAGCAGTAAAAATAATCTCTCTATGCCTCTCTCTCACGCTCTCTCTCTCTCTATGTATATATATATATATATATATATATATATATATATATATATATATATATATATATATTATATACTTGATAAAACATATAATTTAACATCTAAATACATAAATAGAGATTTTTTTTACTGCTTCTCCACTTTTTCCCTCTCTTTTTCTCACTTGATATGTGAACAAAATGGTGGGAGAAGGCGTAATGTAGAATATATACATGATATTTATATTATGTACATATTTTTCAGTACACCGGTTCTCGGCTTTTGGTTTGTTTGACTCTTTTTCCAGAATCTTTTGTAATTAATGAAATTCGGTCATCTTCTACTGCCATATAGCCGAAGAGTCATCCTGAATTTATTATTTTTTCAGCAAAAATTATTTTGGAAAAAAAAAAAATTCCGCCATGCAAGTCTAATATTTATTATGTTTTCTTTCTTGTGCCAGATCTCAATACCTGAGTGCCTCCATTTTTTCTGCTCTGTCCATGATGTGTTTTTCCCTTTGTCTGATCCATTTGAGTGATGGATTGTGGGTAAATCAACATAGTAAATTAATTGAACTTTGCTTAAGCTTGCCCATGGACAAAGATCATGTTCTTCGTACAAATAAGTAGTCTCTACTTTATCTTATGTATATCAAATAAACTTAGGATATTTAAATAAAAAAATAAAACCAAGAAGAAATTGAGGGGCAAAAAGGATTAAATTAAATGAAAGTTCTGAAAAGTGGCAGAGCCACTATAAGTATCGTATGATTTTACGAAAGCAGGAGTAATAAGGGCAAAAATTAGATGCAGACACGGGGAGCTGTATAGACACTCAAAAAATAAAGTGTAATTTTTGCTAGAGCCTTTTTAAATTTTATAACTGTTATCTTTCTGTTATTCCACAATTGGTCAGGTTGTTGGTTGTGGTGGAACAATTAATGGAAGATGGCCTCCAGGTTCTATGAGCTATGTGAGACATTATTTCCTACATAAACAAAGGCAGACAGAACTCACAGTATAAAGAGTCTTTATTTTCCCTTTATACTCCCTGTCCTCCACATACTGATCACGCTACATTGCAATTGTCTTCGCTCTTTCACTTGCCTTTAGCAAAACTGTCACAGAACATGAGCATATTGATTCTTTTTACTGTTTCAACTGTATTCTTCACTCTCAGAACATACAATTATGCAATGTAACATAACATAGAACCAAAATCTGCTTGGTGTAAAGTCTTAATTGAACTTCGGTAAATTACCCTCTAATTAATAGTTGTATAGTTGTAATCAAAAGTATTCAACCAACAGATTCTGAGAATGCAGGTTATGAAAAACCCTTGAGTGACCTCAAAACACCTTCAGCAAGACTTGGGGGCAACAGGCACTTACAGTTTCATTGAGCACAGTAAGGCGCATACTAAATGCAAAAGGTTTCCATGCCAGAACTGCAAGACGTTCACCACTTCTGACCCAAAAGTGCAAGAAATGTTGGCTCCGATATGCTTAAAAACATATAAATAAGCGACATAATTTTTGGTGTTCTGTTCTCTGGAGCGATGAAACAAAACTGGAAATTTTCATCCCAAATAGTTCAGCAGTATGTCTGGAGGAAGAAGAATGAAGCATACACTAAAAAGAACATTCTGCCTACAGAAGGACCACTATAGGCACCCAGACCACTTCAGCTCAATGAAGTGGTCTGGGTGCCAGGTCCTGCTAGTTTTAACCCTGCAGCTGCATGGTTAATTTAGCCTATGGTGGCTTTCTCCCTAGAGGCCACTACCAAGATTTACACAGCGTAAATTGCACTTATTTGATGCTGGACGTCCTCACAGAGTCTAGTGTCAAAAAGATCCCCATGTGTGCGCGCATCTGGCTGCGCATGCGCATTCGGCTCCACTTGGAAGCTGACGTCAATGGAGGAGGAGAGGTCACCAGTGCCAAGAGAGCCCAGCGCTGGATTAAGGTAAGGAAAGAAGTGGTTAACCTGTAACTAGGGCTCTATAGCGTTAGGAATACATATTTGGAACGCTGACAGAAGCTGGTGTCTGGCTATGCATCTCGTTTGCAGCAGATCATAACAGCAAAAGGGTGCTCTACTAATTACTAAAGAAGCTTGCCATTTCACTAATGTTTGAGACATCTCGGTGGCTTCTCACACACATTTGAGTCTGTAAAGCAACGGGAAAAAAAAACAGAAATCTGCTTCATCCACTATTATACAGAAATGAGATTTTCAGAATTAATTAGATAATATAAGAACAAGCTAAGTGACCAGTGAGGCAAATGGGATTCAGAATGACCAAAAATATCCCCAAAAGTAAAATGCTCAGTACCATATTTAAACTAATTGCATGGACTGTCATACAGCCTTCTTCAGTATATAGATGTAAGACTATAAGACAGGCAGAATGAATTAGACGTTTTCATTAGATTTTTGGCCACATTACAATTAATCCTAATTTAGGCCAATCGAATTAGGTAAATCCATATCCCCATCTAATGACTTGTGCAATGGGCAAGCATGTTCGTTTGAAAAACAAGATTGAACTCATGGGGAAGAAAAAAAGTGATGGCTAGGGTACAGGACCTAAATGTTGATTTTATAAAAAAAAAAAGTCATGACCAATTGTAGGCTTGACAATTTGACTGAAAAAATAAAACATTTCCGTTCAGCAGAAATGAGTTAATGTGAGTGTTCTGCTCTGCTGAATTTTCATATCAAAAATATTCTGAGAATCAAGTTGGGCAGCCATGACAGCAGAAAAAATAGTGACTATGACTGCACCGACGTGCAAAAACAGCTACAATATTGTATAGTCCAATGGCTAGGCAATTTTTGCAATGCCAATAAACTGGATTATTATGTATTTGAACTAAAATAAAATGGTTGATTGTAATACTTATCTTTTGGGATCTTAATTAATGAAAAATGGAGAGCATGAATTATAGGGATTTATCCAAAAATGAAAAGAAAAAGTCAGTGGGCAACTAACCACCCACTCACCACTTAAATTAAAGGCATTTGAAAAAAAGGGGAAGCAGCAGCAATAGTAATTTAATTGTATGTATGTATGTATGTATTTATTTATTCAATTTTTTTTTTATAAGGGTGATAAAAAAGGGAATAATCACCCATTCCATATGAGGGGGATAAACAAGCGAATGAGCACTGCCACATTTTAGATTTTGTTTTGTATAAAGAGTTGTAAAAAGAACTGTCACACTCAGTGTACACAGAAACATGTATATTTCTCCATTCCATCCAACTTTTTGTTTGGTGCAAGGAATGTCACTGTGAATCAAGAACCGAAATGAGCATGTTCAGGCTTGTGCAAGTTAATTTCACTAGAATCTGGCATTGGGTGGCTCAGAAATTTACTCAAATTAGAATGACCTGCAGTTCAACATGAAATTAATCTCCAAAACTCCTTTATTCGCTACTTTTTTTCACTTAATCTGTGAACCGAAAGGTGGAAAAATTCTGTTTTTTTTTTTGCAGTGCTGCAAATATGTACATATTATTTATATTGTTTTCCCGAATATTTTGTATGGGCGTAAATGTTATTTCCAGACAAAGTAATTCTGGCGAAATAAAATTTTCCTTCGTGCACTAGTCTAATGGTAATTGTTTTTCCTAAAGCAATCTGTTGTATGCATCTATTGAAACTGTGAACATAATTAAGCATAGTAGGCAATACTGGAAGGTAAAGTCAGCACTTTAAATGGTTATGGAATGGAAAAAATTAACAAAACCATGCTTTAATCTTAATTAATATTGATATTATAGATAACTATGTAAAATTTCAAGGTTATTAACCAGTAAAGGAGTAACAAGCTGTATGATGCATTATTTCTGTAAAGCCAATAAATCCTAAATTCATGTTTTAATCGACAATCGAATCATTAGGGATGTTTCAGAATTTACATCCAAGTCTTCCAATTAGTGCTCCCACCTTACCACCTGCTTTGATACTAAGCTGTACAGTACATTGGAAGATCCTTACTAGATATGAGCAGATGGCTTTGTGTGGGATGGTAGTGGGTTATTATGCAAAATTAAATCTGCTAAAAAATAGATAAATGTACCCAGAACTACAATTCATAGTTAAGCCAGCAAATATATTAGAAAAACTTTATTATATGAGAAGACACAAACTTATTTACATATTTTTAGTAGTACAGAATAGATTTAACCCTATTCACTCTCAAAATGCATGTGCTATCTTTTGTTTGATTTTAAAGCTATACAAACCCAAACTTAAACCTTAAATCGTCATATACTTTCAGCATTTTGCTGGTGTTCACGCTCAGAAAAATAAAAAAAATTCTGCAGGTGATTTTTTATTTTATTTATAGAGGTAGTGTGGAAAATGGCCTCTTAACTGAGATGGAAGAGATGGAAGAGATGGAAATTAGACATCCATACATACTGATTACACCACAGGAATTCCTGCCAGGATGCAACAAAGCAACCTGCAATATTCTGTGTAGTACAGGTGCTTGGTGTACCTGTGCTTAGAGTATGCAGGCGTTATGCAAAACATTCTGGGAGCAGTTTAAGAATATTGCATTCCAAGAAATTTCATTAAGTTTCACTCAAGTAAATACCCATAACATGGAAATTTGACAATTTGTAAAGGAAAAAAATAAACAATTAAACTGTGTAAATGTACATCAATTTGTGTTTAAATAGCTTTCATTCTATCTTTGTGACAGTATTGTGGACTGTGGTGTCTCTGGCAAAGGTGAAAGGGTGTAAAACTTAATTTGCAGGTTTTCTTAAATGTTGTTTTTCTTTTCTAACTTAGGCCCCATTTCAATATTTTTGAATAATCTTTTCAAATAATTAGATATTTTTGGATACGCTTTTAAAATTAGTTAATATTTTGGAAAACATTTTACCATTTTGATATTTTTTAAATATATTTTTTATATTTAATACGTTTTTGATATTTTAAGATTTTGAAAAAGTAATTTGAAGCTGTACCCAAAAATGTTAAATCATTCGAAAAGTTTAACAAACAATATTAAATTGAGGCCTTATCTGTTAAGCTACTTTATAACTGAATTAAATTGGCAGTAAATTGATGAAAGGGACTGCTAATGCTCCAAATAAAGACTCCAGAAAAAGCACACAAAGTAGTTCTCTAATAGTGTGTGAATACAAAAATTGGGATATAAGAAATTGGTGTAGAAGCATAAGTGTGAATCTGCATAATCATATAAATATTGAGCACTTGACATACACAAAGGTTAGGTATGGAGCAAAAATTAAATACGCCAATCTTTCAATCAATCAATCAATCAATCATTCCCAAGGGACTGTAAGGTATAGAAATAAAGGAGAACTTCAGCCCTAGGCAAGGTTTGGTACAATGGTGCTTGAGAAAGACACCCAGCAGGTCGAAACATTGCCTTTCTGTGATGACTGAATAAACCACCATTGCACCAAATCTTGCCAAGTGCTGAGGTTCTTTATTTTTATTCTTTTTTCAGTTAGAATAAGCTAGTTAAAGTAGTGAAATTCAGCAAAATTCATGCCACTCCTGAGTGAAAGAAACCTGAATAATAAACAAAGGGAGTAAGTCAGCAGAATCTACACTATCGGTTCATATTTGGAGCTAGAAGGTTTTCTATCAAACACCTCTCTTTTACCTTATTTAACATATTTAAGAAAATGAGTGGTGTCTTCCATCTCTGATGTTTGGGTATCAAGGCTTTAGCTACATTAAAATAAAATACCCCATAAGTGATTTGTTAATTTTGGAGATGGGATTAGACTTTAGTTCATCAGGATGCTCCATCAAACACACAATACAATTACTAACATGATTTACAGTTTTGCAGAGCCTTTATTCCAGTGTCTCCAAATAACTGTATAGCAGTGTCCTGAACTATGATACAATTTTTAAATTAATATGTTACACAAACTCTTACAATGCTGAATGTATGTACCCTGAGTATTGAAATAATACATAAATAATAATCTGATAGACTGATAGTCATTTGGGAACATTCCAAATGTATCAATGGATAAATATGAACATGTTAATGGCAGCCAAAGAGCCATTAACAATTTTAAAGTGATTATAACAATGTAGTTCTGATTTTGTTTAGAAGCGTTCCCTACACAATACATTAAATGGTCAAGCTTAAGTGATTTTCATCTTTAAAGGGATACTATAAGTGCCAGGAATACAAAGCTGTATTCTAGGCACTATAGCTCCCTCTGCCTCCCCCTCTCTTGCCCCCACCCCCTGGCAAGTTGGGAGCATGTAAGACCACTGAGAAGCAGATTGCAGTAGTTAAGGCGAGAGAGGACAGTGACATGGACCAGCACCTTAGCCACATCTGGCGTTAGGTAGGGGGCAGATGCGCACAATGTTTTTGAGATGGAAGCGGCAGGATTTGGCGTTTCGGCTGGACATGAAGTGATCGACTGGACTTACAACTTTATTTCAGTCAAATTAGGGTAACCAAATAATTTAAAAAAATAATAATAATAAAATGTGGCAAAATATTATAGCAAAATTGATAGCACAACAAATGTGAACAATACTGAAACTGATGATAGTGGTTAAGATGCCAGAAGTGCACTGTTGTCTCACCAATGTAATAAGTCAACCCATTTGCTAACAAATTTACTTTGTATCTAGAGTACAATGGTCACTGGTTACTTCCACTGTGATAGCGTTAGGTTTCCTTTGACATATGATAAGAGTCACCTTAAAAGCTCCCCAACAGGTGGTTTTTTTTTTTAATAATTTTTCACTGATACAAAAGCTCTGAAAATCTCCATATCTCTTTAAAAGTAACCACTATTGTGCCTTTTTATCAATTCTAATTTAACTATCTACTATGTTTAACCCCTTAAGAACACATGACATGTGTGACATGTCATGATTCCCTTTTATTCCAGAAGTTTGGTCATTAAGGGGTTAAATATATAGACCTGAATAATTATGAAGACCTAAACAAAGTGTCCTTGCATGACTTTAGATCTCATCATTGTTTTTTGTTTTGGAATTAAGTGATTTTTTTATTCTATAATTTTTTTTTCCAAGTAATTACATAACCAATATAATAACATAACAATTATGTTTGTCCCATATAAGTACAACCGGAAAATGAGAAGATGAAGTATAGAAAATAATACAACATTAAAGACTCGAATATAATATATGATGTTAGAAAGCACACTTGGAAAGTGGCTTAGATTAGTGAAAAATATATCTTCTGTAAACATTAATATGGGAACACTATTTAGGAATAGAAGGAAGGAACCTCTAATTTAAATTTTTATAATATACTGCGTGTGCTCCGGCTCTGATTATCGCTACCAACCAATTAAAACCGACTTACAGCCCTGAAACAGGTACCAGTGTTGAACTGACGAACATGGGCAGAAAAACCAAGCGACAGAAGCATGACACACTGGGCATGAATGTAGGCGGCATTCTTCATCAGATGCATGGAGTGGCTGGGCCAAATATGGCTGACTATCTGGGAGAATGCTCAGATTCCTCAGGGGAAGATCCGCTTAACAAGGTGGCCGTGAACTAACATGCACATGCACCAAATCCTCAGATCTTACGGAGTCCAGATTCCCAGCTTGTCACAATGGAGGCACTGAGGGGTCTACTGACCAACTTGCAAAAGAATATTCAGGCTGATGTGGCCTCCCTCCTTGCCGACCTCACTGGACTTGTGGGCAGACTGAGCACCCTACAAGCCTCTTCCGATTGCCAAGCATGGAGAATAGCCGCTCTGAAAACCACTGTACAAAGCCTGCAACAATAGTAGACACTGTCTGGAAGATATGAGGTGAAAAAAGAACCTCAAGATAAGGGGCATCCCAGAGGAAATACCGGTGGCGGAACTCCCGCATATGGTAAGGCGCTTACTGGTGCCGCTACTAACGCCTAAATATCATCCTAGATGGAGTTTTCCATATAACTAAGCCTAAGAAAGCCCCAAGATATCTGATACTACGCTTAAATAAATCGCCATTGATTAGGGGCTTCCCAGAATGCATTTGAAGGCATGACCATCTCATTCTACTTGGACATCTCCGGCAGTACATTATCATGGAGAAGATCGCTGCAACCATTCACCTCCCCACTACGAGAACATGGGATTCGAATCAGCTGGAGGTCACCACGTATCCTCTGGATCTCACATGGAGGCTCCACTTACACTATTCAAGATATGCCTGGAGTGCATGCTCTCCTGGAGACCCTTGGCCTCCCACAAGATTCTCTGTGACCAAAGAAAACCCCGGCTGCAACCCACAGATGGGACCGGAAGAACATCACTCCATTCATACCTTAGCGTGCTGAAGCAGACACCTACGCAACTGCAACTACCTGAGGACTCCGACAGTCTTCCCCACATTGCACACCTAAAATTTCAGGACTGTAAATAGTTTACCATATGTGAACTTGATTTAATTTACTTATTTTACTGTGATTTATGTTAAATCTGTTAGAGAACAAATGCACACCGCCTGTCCACAGTCAATAGAGATGGCCTCAAGATGGAACTCCCCCACCCGCCTCAAACAGCAGCGCCATAGACATAACGTATTTTAAAGGCACTGAGGCATTAAAATTCAGGGATAGCAACCCCCCTTCTTACTAAGCACCTAACATCTTCCAATTGACATACCAGTTCTACAGGGGCCCTCTAGTACCACTCTGAGTTTCCCTCATCCTTAACTACCCTAACCTATATCTTCATGCTGGCTGGTTGGCCTATACACCTACTAATTGCGAGCATGTACCTATATATAAGCCTCACAATGAACAAGCGCCGCATGCTCGGCAGCGCTAGTCCCATAGGCCCACTTGCAGGCAAGAATGAAAGATCTGCCGCCTATCCTCTGTAAACCCCAAAAACCCTTAGCTCACTGACTATGTCATTACTCTACACTATGTTTGCATTTTTTGTATTGTGTTAACCTTATAACAGTCTTTGCTCTACGATGCTTCTTCATGACAGTGATTTTAAGTCAAAAATAAAGAATTAAAAAAATGAAAAATAAATAAATAAAGAGCCCAGACTATGGACTTTGAATAAAAATGAGACCTAGCTCAGTAGCAGAATAGAATAAATCTAAGAAAGAGAGATTTCCAGAGAAAGAAAATAGAGAAGCAAGGGGAAGGGAAAATTAAATATGAAAAAAATCAATAAAATAAAAAAGGAGCTGAGAAATACAATATAAACTAAGGTCATAGGCTGATGTGGGCAACATTATCAAAGAATATGAGCCATATGACTATACCATGGGATTTGCCATATTTTACTCATAATAGGAGTGTCGTCCTGCACCTTAGCCGTAAAAGTCCTCTCAAGGTTGTTACTCTGAAATTTCTGTTTTTTTATGCATAAACAGGCTACTATATAGGACCTGAGCATTAAGTCCGATCATAGAAAGTCTGCAGCAGGACGGACTTCTTTAAATCAATTATAACATTTATATTAAAAATGTTTTCTACTATACTGAATACTTAGAGCCAAAAATGATTTAACAGATCATAGCATCACCAAGAATAGTAATATGTGATGGGTTTTTTCTGCTCAGCTTTAGAGGGTCAGGATACCGCCATAAAATTAATTTAAAAGCATATTCTTTGACAATTATACATGCAATTTTCATCACTGCTGAAAACATTCCAGCCCACTTATCTTCCAGAATCGTAGTACCTAAATCCTCCTCCTACCATCATAAGAGTCCCGAGAAGAAAGACATAAATAATCGAGGGGCACCTCTCTGACCCAGGCAAAATTTATAGAATGCTTTAAACTTAGTAGCCAGGCAAGAAGCTAGGGTTCTTTTTAGAAAAAGACCATACTTGTTCAGCATTGGGAATCACTTCTCGATGCATTACTGTATCTAACTCAGAAAGCATCATGATCAAGGACTTCTAAAGACAAATTCACTGAAGGCAATAATCCATGCCATACTCACCACTTATATTTCACATACTCATGCTGACTGTTAAAAAGGAGCAAAGGCTTACCAATTCTCTAAAATTATGATAATCATCACTGCGCGAAAGCAGGGGAAGCCAGGATTCATTTAGCATTTGAAGTATGTGATCTTCTGAACCAAGGATAGCTTGCCTAGTTCAATGAAGAGTCCATAATGACTCACACCAGGTTCGAATGCAGTTTCAAGTCCCCAATGATATTATTGGGAAGTGAATCCACTGATCTCAGCAAGACTTTGAACAACACAGTGAATTATTAATATGCTGGACAGCCTCTGCTGAGTTAGCTAGATTTGTATCACTCTACCATAAATATTACCGCTCTATTCCAACTGGCAAAGTTCTATTTTTGATGTTCATACGATACCTTAGTATTTATAATAAAATAGGGACAATAGAGGTAGTTTGGTCAAGATGTAATAGCCCTTAAAGTTGCATGAATTTATACGTGAAGAAATATTTCAGAGTATTTTCATTATTATGGAATCATACTTCTTACAATAACAGACATTTGATTTATTCTAGTATGACACAATCGCAATTCTCTCTTCACAGTACAGTGTCTGCATATCAATCACCTGAATACTGACTCATTAGGACTGTGCCAGACATGTTTTTAATATGGACGACTCCAATTTCCCAGAACAGCAAATTGAAA
Source organism: Pelobates fuscus (assembly GCF_036172605.1). Lineage (NCBI taxonomy): Eukaryota > Metazoa > Chordata > Amphibia > Anura > Pelobatidae > Pelobates > Pelobates fuscus. Next base: position 278,164,176 of record NC_086321.1, read on the forward strand.
ATTGCAGAGCCTGCTTGTTTAAGAGTAAATTAATTTTGATGCTGTCATATATTGACAGTTTAAGCATAAATTATGATGACAAGTGAAAAAATATAAACACAGGACAATATGTTTGTATGACTACCACAAAACTAGTGCATAAAATATGGCGTGTTGTTCAGCTGTGCAGGGTGTGTTAAAAGGAAGTAAAAGGGAATTGAAATAGAGTTCACATACTCTAATAGAATATATTCAATATCTTCACAAAAATAGCATCTGAATATTGCGTAAACCTAATAATTACTGCATCACAAAGCCCCAGAAGATGAGTAAGTGCTCTTTAGACTAATCATTTCAAGACTGCAGTGTAAAATACCCTTTGCTTAATTTGCAGGTATAGAGAATACCAGTTGCATGTTTTGTATTGGCAGTTGTGAACATGTGCGATGCATTTGTAGAATTAAATCACTTCATTACTAGTATAACTAAATAATAATTGTCGCATGATATTGTACTTTACATTTGCAGATATTTTGAAAGAATTTTAAGGTTGGGTTTAAAAAAGTTGTTTAAAAAATACATACAAAACTGAGTATGAGTTGGTGGATGGCGGGTGGATGGATATGTGGGAGGATAGATAGATGGATGCATGGATGGATGAATAGATCAATGGATGGATATAACCAGGGCCGGACTGGCCCACGGGATACCGGGAAATTTCCCGGTGGGCCGTCGGCACCTGGGGCCGGGCAGACACCTGGGTCTGCTGGCGGCCGCTGGGGGTCTTGTACTGGTCTTGTACTGGCCACCAGCAGACCTCCCCCAGTGGCCGCCAGACTCCAGCACAAGTTCCCCAGCGGCCGCCAGCACAGACAGCGTCTGCACTGCACGACCCCCTGACAGGTAATAGTAATGTGTGTTATGGTGTGTCTGTCTGTCTGTGTCATGGTGTCTGTCTGTATGGTGTGTGTGTGTGTGTGTGTCTGTATGTATGGTGTGTGTGTGTGTCTGTCTGTATGGTGTGTGTGTGTGTCTGTCATGGTGTGTGTGTCTGTCTGTATGGTGTGTGTGTGTGTGTCTGTCTGTATGGTGTGTGTGTGTGTCTGTCTGTCATGGTGTGTGTGTCTGTCTGTGTGTGTGTCTGTCTGTATGGTGTGTGTGTGTGTCTGTCTGTATGGTGTGTGTCTGTCTGTATGGTGTGTGTGTGTGTGTATGTCATGGTGTGTGTGTCTGTGTCATGGTGTCTGTCTGTATGGTGTGTGTGTCTGTCTGTCTGTCATGGCGTGTGTCTGTGTCATGGTGTGTGTGTGTGTCTGTCTGTCATGGTGTGTGTGTGTGTGTGTCTGTCTGTCATGGGGTGTGTGTCTGTCTGTCTGTCATGGGGTGTCTGTCTGTCCGTCATGGGGTGTGTGTCTATCTGTCCGTCATGGGGTGTGTGTCTGTCTGTGTCATGGTGTGTGTATCATGGTATATGTGTGTGTGTCATGGTGTGTGTGTGCGTCTGTCTGTGTCATGGTGTCTGTGTGGGTCTGTCTGTGTCATGGTGTGTGTGTCATGGTATATGTGTGTGTGTCATGGTGTGTCTGTCTGTCTGTGTCATGGTGTGTGTGGGCCAGTCTGTGTCATGGCCTGTCATGGTGTGTGTGTGTGTGTGCCATGGTATATGTGTGTTTCTGTGTCTGTCATGGTGTATATGCGTGTTTAAAAATAGTGTTTTTGCTCACTTTTTTTTCCCCCACGCAGTGTGCTGGTCTCCCCTCAACTGGCCCTGCCTCTATGGCTAAGATCATCAAGCTTGATGATCTCAGCCAATCCAATGCTTTGCCATAGGATTGGCTGCAAAACGCTACACCAATCAGCATCTCCTCATAGAGATGCATTGAATCAATGTATCTCTATGGGGAACATTCAGCACCTCCAGAGTGTGGAGGCCCTGAATGTAGGTGCACTGACACAGGAAGCACCTCTAGTGACCGTTTGAGTGACTGACACTTTGAAGCAATGTAAACACTGCCTTTTCTCGGAAAAGTTAGTGTTTGCGTTGAAAAGCCTGTAGAGACAAGCTATAGATACCAGTACCACTACATTAAGCTGTGTGTGTGTGTGTGTGTGTGTGTGCGCGCGTCTGCTAGTGAGTGAGCTTGCTTGCATGTGTGTGCCTGCTAGTGAGTGAGCTTGTGTTTTTATGTCAATGAGCTGATGTATATCAGTGAGATTGTTTGTCTATGAGGGTGTGTATCAGTGAGCTTGTGTGTGTCATTGAGATGTCAGTGTCTGCATGTGAGTATGCTTACTGTATAATTAAACGTTTTACTCTGAAAGGACCAATATTTTATATTATAAAAAGCTATATATATATATATATATATATATATATAAATATATATAATATAGTAAAAAAGATACAACCGATCGAGAGACTCGAGAGACTCAATCACTCGGGTATATTGATTGCAGGGTATATAGGGCTTAACCCTAAAGAAGATAAAGAGAGAAGAGGTAGTGACTGGGTGAACTGAACTCAGTGCACCCAGAGAACAGTCTCTATAGCCTTGTTAGTATGCGCTCTACCTATGTAAAACACTAAGTGTGCACAATCATAGAGCAGTAACAGAACTTAAGAAAAATAATACATTTTTAATAAACCCACTTGGGGAACAAAGAAATATATACAGAAAAGCTCAAAAATGAAAACAAATAAATAGATGACTAGCGTCAAAAAGAAAAAAGAAAGTGAAAAGAAAGTGATCTAAAATAGATACATCTGCTAATCTCACAAATATATGCCAAAATGTCACAGGATATCTAGTGGTCCCTAGGAATGCCTTATAGCTTCTATATTCTATAGGATAGAACAGCTATGGACCATTTATTTGTTTTCATTTTTCAGCTTTTCTGTATATATTTCTTTGTTCCCCAAGTGGGTTTATTAAAAATGTATTATTTTTCTTAAGTTCTGTTACTGCTCTATGATTTTGCACACTTAGTGTTTTACATAGGTAGAGCGTATACTAACAAGGGTATAGAGACTGTTCTCTGGGTGCATTGAGTTCAGTTCACCCTGTCACTATCTCTTCTCTCTCTATATATAATATATATTACTCAATCATCTGTCATCTGGGGTGGTAAGACATAGCCTTACATATTACATGCGACAATATATGGCGCAGTGACTTATGGGGCTGGCATAACATTTTTTTCCAGGGCTGCTTTGTATCCCCAGTCCGGCCCTGGATATAACCAAACCCTTAATGTCACTTTTGTGCTATTCAATATGTTAAAAGTGTGGGAGCACATTTAAAAAATATGTTAATCAATAAACAATCAAAACAATGAATTTATGGACCAGTTTAGGTGCTTTAGGTAGTTCAGGGCCTGGGGTATATTAGCAAAACACAGTCAATTAATTTCCTTCAAGGATCTGTTTTAATGCATCTGTACTATTTGCCATATGTGTTTTGATATTTTCATCCTATTTTCTCCTGACATGTCCTGACCACATCTTTTTTGATTAGCTGTATATTAAAAAAGAGGGTATTTGTTTAAAAGATCATAGATAGATAGACAGACAGACAGACAGATAGATACAACTATAGATAGATAGAAAGATAAATAGATAGATAGATAGATAGATAGATAGATAGATAGACAGACAACCAGGCAGACAGAAAGACAGACAGATAAACTGCACAAGTCCTAGAGATGGCATGCCATATATAATATGTACAATTAGTATAGCTACAAAGCATCCAATTCTTGTACTGTATTTTGTAATCAGTTTTGGGAGTGAGTTATTAGGGCAAACTCTCTAGGGCAAGGCTGTCAAATATTCCTCCCAAGCACTCACTGTGCAGGGAGGAAGTGATTAAACTTCACTTCTTCCTGGCTCCCAAACTGCAGCACAGGAAAACAAGACAAGAGGCAGCACCAGTAGCTGGCAAGAAGGAACTGCAGTTAGGAGGGAGGGGGACAGTGTGCTGCTGTGACTGGGGTATGAAAAGCAGGACAAATCGGGACTCAGATAATGAGAAAACAGAGACTGATATATGCTTCCTTACATTACCTAGCATACTGCACCAGGCCACAGAAATATGACTGTGCAATATTGTGTATGTGACTTACTGTATGTCTACTAGTATGTGTAACAGTGTGTGTGAATATATGTGTAACAGTGTAAGTGTGTTTATATGTGTATAAGTGTGTGTATATGTGTTATAGTGTGTGTAGGCATAGCAGTGTGTGGGCTTGTGTATATATGTGTAGCATTTTGTGTGTGTGTGTGTATATATATGTGTAAATGTGTGTATATATATATATTGTGATATATGTGTGTGGGCAATGGTGTGTGTGTACATGTGTAACAGTGTGTATATATGTGTAACAATGTGTATATAAATGCGCAACAGAGTGGGTGTATGTTGTAAACTATGGCTATGTGTACAATTTGGTGAGGGCGATGTGGCCATTACAGCGATGGTGGAGGCCCATCGTGTCTTTGTGGGACTCAGGAGATCTCTTAGATCAGGGGCCTGGTCGCATTCAAATGGCAACAGTACATACAAACATACAACTTAATTAATATGCCAACACTAGATACAAATACACCATATTTATTACATTTACGACATTATTATTGTAATTTATTAATAATGACATTATGTGAAGTTGTTATTTGTTCCTGTTCTTTTTCTTGTGTGCGTGTGTGTTTCCAAGTGTATGCATTCTGCACTCCATACCTATTTCTGTGAACAGATTGGCCCTCCAGAACAAATGGGTTTGACAGAGTATGTTTGTACATCTTTTGACATAGAAACATAGAATGTGACGGCAGATAAGAACCATTCGGCCCATTTAGTCTGTCCAATATTTCAAAATACTTTTAATTAGTCCCTGGCCTTATCTTAAGTCTAGGATAGTGTCTGAGGGTGTCAATTTTATGTGTGTTTTTGTGTGTTTTTTGTATGAATTGAATATCAGGGGTGCAGAGGGAGTGAGTTATAGTATATGGTGTGAAGTTATATGTGCGATGAATTAGAGTAAATGGTGTAACATGCTACATAGAATGATTTATGGCAAATTGTGTGAAATTGCCGGTCAGATGTGACAATGCTTATAGGATGAAATTATATGTAGGTAAAGACTTAAAGGAGCACTATAGGGTCAGGAACACAAACATGTATTCCAGACCCTATAATGTTAAAACCACTATTTAGCCCCCTTGCCCCCCTTTGCCTCCCTAAAGATAGTAAAATCTTACTTGTATTCAAGTCTGAAGCTGCTGCCTCTGCCTATGAACCTCATCTGACCTCTGACATCATCAGAAGTGGTGACCAGATCCAATCACAATGCTTCCCCATAGGATTGGCTGAGACTGACAAGGAGGCAGATCAGGGGAAGAGCCAGCAGAATTCAAACACAGCCCTGGACAATCAGCATCTCCTCATAGAGATGAATTGAATCAATGAATCTCTATGAGTAAAGGTTCAGTGTCTGCATGCAGGGAGGGAGGAGATACTGAATGTTTGGATGCATTTTAGGCAGCCATGACCCAGGAAGGATCTCTAACAGCCATCTGAGGAGTGGTCAGTGAAGTTATCACTAGTCTGTAATGTAAACACTGCATTTTCTCTGAAAAGACAGTGTTTACAGCAAAAAGCCTGAAGGTAGAACAAAATTCAGAACAAATTCAATAAGCTGTAGTTGTTCTGGTGACTATAGTTTCCCTTTAATGGCAGACTGCTTTGTGTAAATAATTTATGTAAAAACTGTATCCTATTCTTTTTTTATGCATTTAAAATTATTTGTTATGAAATAAAAAAGGAACACAAAAAATGTTGTGATCCAGTAAAACTTAAAGTGTCACTGTATGGTAGATACAATAGATATGCTGTCCATGTATCTTCTTGCTGAAGGTCATAGGATTTTTTTTTAAGCTGCGCCTCTTCACCTTCACCATCCTATGTCAGAAAACTGGGTGGGAGCAGAGCAGGGTGTGGTTCCACTTTCATACTATGTGTGTCAGGTAGAGGTAGAGTAATAAACCGCTGTCTCTTCTTTACCCTGACCTCGGCTCGTATTTTGACTACTCTTTACTCTGTCTAACGTTGTCTGGCCACTCTAAGGCCCGGTAAGACGTTTATATTTCGTTAGTCCATTCCTTGCTGTCCTAAACTCTACGTATTAGGGTTATACTCCATGACAGGTTACTTCTGGTGCATTGGTGCTCCACATCCTCACAATGTTGAGTCTCGTTTATATGTGGATTAATAACTATTGTTAAAAAGCAGTGATTTTTCCCTATTTTCTGTAACAATTTCCCACACACTACAGTCTCTATCTATACAGACTACAGATCATATCCCCCCACACACTTCAGACCCTATCCCACCAGCTCACACTTATATACACGGCAGCCTCAATGTAGACACACACTGCACCTCACACAGCCCCATCTACATAAACACATGCAACCCACACACAAACACCACAGGTAGCATAACCAACACACATAAGACCATAAGCCAGCTTTACAAACCAAATCCCGCCTCCCACATTGCATTCATGCAAACACACATACTCCACCCTCTTCCAACCCTGTCCTTCTTTTGTCTTCTGGTGTACCACTTATGGGGTCATCAGAAATAAGTTTTCAGCAAACATAGAACATTCATATTATTAAATTACCTTGCACTACATTAAACAAACACAAGGTATTTTCAACATGTGAGAGCTCTTCAGTTTTATGCGTGGGCTTCATGATAGGGCATCAAACTGACATGCCCACTTTGGTTGCATGTGTGACTTTAATGACACAGTATGCCCACTCCTAATGGGCTGCTTTACCTACAATGTGGGGCAAAAGATGGCATTGGTACTTTTAATACAATGGGAGGTAGACTGCTATATATAATATAGAAGAAAAATGTATTAAATGTCATCCACGAATGTTAAATGATTTCAAATCGGAATACTCACATATGACATTGTTGATATAAGAAGGGTCTAAATGTCTTTATGCAGTTTAATAGTTTCTCATTGTTGGCATTTTAGATCACTTGTAAATGTATTAAGCTATGACATTGTGTTATTTACTTAATTATTCAAGTCCCTCTCAATTATTGTCCTCAGACTGCTGTCTAATTGACCAATTTTAATTTTCATTACATGGTTATTGTGGCTGTATTATTCAACATGAGAGAGCTGTAGTTTTTAATATCAAAATTGCACAGATTAAAATCATATCAAGATGGTTCAAAAAAGTGGTATATTGAAGGAGCAAATAAATGTCAGTTAAATTGATGTGGGAACAAAATACACATTTTATCTGCTCAAATGTCACGTTGAAGGTCATACTTCTAAATAGATTAAGTTAAAATAAATGCAAACCTTGGTGTGAATTGCTACAGGGTTTTACAGTTTGTCAGAAATATGGCCCCAATAAAATAATATCATAAAAAACTGTCCAACATAAACATTTTATTAAACACTTCTGTTGCCAAAATGTCATACTTTGAATACCAATGCATAGGTGTGACTATAGTGTATCTATCCTGTCGTCGTCTTCTGCCAATGCCTATTGCATCCTGAGTCTCCCAGACCCCCAATATCTTACCTTGTAGTAAAAACATGAAAATGATTATTTATGAAATATATTATGCTACATTGAGAAATGAATTACTAAATAGTTTTAGCTGTCCAACACAGGTCAAGTACTCAAGTACTGGATCAGTTGAGTTGAGTTAAAGTGAATTTGCCATGGAAAATACAGGTTTGCATTTTTCTAAACTTCTGGCTTGACTCATGCTATACAATTAAGTGTTTCCCTTAATACTATTAAAAGTTCATACTGTATTTCCATAATCTCGGTCTCCTGCTGAGAGCATAAATCATGTTTTTAGGGGATGTTGCACTTGCTGCAAGACACACCTCTCCTGCATACCACTGTTTGGGAAACACATCATTGCTTCCTATTGCAGGTTAAAAATCCCCAAATCTTTATGTTGGCTTTGGGGAAATAAAACCTATCTGTTACTTTTCTCCCCATTCTTAGAGTGCCTTTCCTAAATTATTTTGGCTGTTTCATTCCTCTCTCCGTGCTGCTGCTCTCACACAGAGACTGTCCCTTCTCCATACTTCCCCTTACCGGCATTGTTCCCTTAGGCTGAATTCAAACAGGAGAATATATATATATATATATATATATATATATATATATATATATACACTTCTCACTATGATTTGTGAATAAAATCAATATTTAGTTACTGCCCCTTAGCCATCAATCATTTATTTCCCATAAATCATTCATCATGAAACATGCTTGGCCATTGCACACTTAGTTTGTGATTCATCTATATCTCTGCTCGGAGTTCTGGAATTCAACCGATCACCTGGTCTGGGCAAATTGAGCCACATTGCCGTGGTGAAATGGAATAAAAATCTCCAAGTCTAATTAATAAACCACTTAACCTTTAATCTAGTATTGTATAATAAGATATCCAGACGTCCTTTATTTTACCATAATGTACAGTTCACCTATATATTGCATGATATGTCTATTGTTTCAAAGATTCCCCAGGAGCAGCTGCTTTTTAATTTACTTCTTATCCAGTAACAGTACTGCAAGAAAGGAGCTGAGGAGACAGAAATAGAGCAAATCTGTCTTCCCTGCTTGCCTTCCAGTATATCACTATCTAGATTCTAGAGAGTAGGCAAAAGCAGCAGCTGCAAATTGAAGGTAGCCCCTTTTTCAGGAAGACATTGTCTACGTCCTCGTGTTGCCCTTTGATACAAGGAATCTTTTTTTATATAAATGCTCTGCAAAATAATGTAGTTTTTGTCCCCTTTTTAAATTGAAAAAAAATAGTTCAGCAAAAAAGTTTTGAAAATATTATTTTCAGTCTAGAAATGTGTTCTTAATTTATATTAAAAGCTAGATCAGAGCAAGTGACAACAGGCAGATATAGACACAGCTGTGTGTTCATTCAATTTTACAAAACTGCTGAGGTTTATGATTTGGATGAGTTGCCAGAAATGGCTTTATAATGTTCTGTCTCTTCAAAATGTAAGCTAACAACGTAAGGAAATAATATCATATTTTAAATAATAATTAAATAATTGTTATAATTTTTTTTTTTAATTCTTTATTTTTGTGTGCAAAATATGACAATCCATAGTACAGAGACATTTCAAACAGTATGCTATAAGAGGGGACATAAGTATAGTAATGAATACCAATAGGTCTGCACATTTTTATATATTGAAAACACGAGTTAGAGTAATGTCTGAGCATAAACTAAACAGATTGGGCTAAATAGTAAGCAGTGGTTTCTCTAGATACGACACATAGTATTAAAGATCAGGCTAGGTCATGTAGCTAATAACAATTAGATTCATGGTCCCCAGGCACTCTGATAGCCATATGTAAAGGAACCCATGCAGGGTAATGCAGGAGGTATAGGTAACTAATAGGGCAAGCCATTCTTGCTGGTTAGCCAAATGAAAGTACAAATAGCAGGAGACATGGGAGAATAATAGAGAATTATCCCACCTTGAGTGCTAGTGTAAGACTTAACTTTCAATGAATTCCTGTAAAAGCATAATACTATCGTCCTGCAAGTGATCCCTGTACTTGTTGATTTCATCCACTCGCCTGCGATTGCCTAGCAGGTCATTTTGATGCACCTTATGAACATCAGCAGCTCCAGCACCTGATGCCAGAGAGACAGTGTCCCAGTCAAGTTATGGGATTTCACTCAGCGTTGTCTTGTGGTGTGGGCCTCGTGGGCCCTCAGGTATGTTGCTGGACTTGGCTCTCTGCACCAGGATTCCCACCCATGATTATCTTCTGCACGAGTCAGAGTAGCACGCAGCATCTGCTGTTTTGAGTGCTACGGGGTGCTTTTTGTGTGAGTTGCAGTAATGCTGTGCACTCTCAGCTAAGGAAGGGAACCCTCTAGGTAGACCGGGATAACCCCCCCGGTCCAGGGGAGCGGGTACAAGGGCCCCAAACAGCAGCATCATGGAGCAGGGGCTGGGATCGGCTGCCTTCCTACCCCTCCAGTCACACCAGGCCTCCAAGCCAGCTCGGATACACTTCTGGGCATCCCCACACAATCTAGGAGCACCATGGGGGCAAGTAGAGTCAGCAGTGGGGGGTATAGATGGCATAATTTTCGCTTTGTAGCAAGTTATGTACTGGAGCTCACTCAAGATGCGTCCATCCGGCATGGCCACCAGGCCCTGCCAATAATAATTGTTATTTAATACTGCATTTATTTAACTTTTTATTTAATTTTGCACACCTCAATGTGTGTATAATCTTTAAATTATTATTCCAATTTTATAATTATTTTTAAGCTAGGTAAATTATATATGATTCAATATATTGTATGCATCTTTTCTTATGTCAAAACAAATCACCCTGAATTATATACAGTGTTTTGAGAATTTATTTGGACTAAAATAAAAAAGATGATTCCCAAAATACCATACTGGGACAGCAGTGACCATTTTGAATCGAAGTGTTTCTCACAAATGCATGCCAATGTTACTTATTTAGTAAGTTTCTGGTGACAGAGAGATGTAATAAATTGTAAGTAGACATTAATAATAGTTTCATGAACAAATTCCCAAAGATGCAAAATTTGAATTCACTTATGATTACTTATCATTATTATCACTTACTGAAAACCATACTTGCATTCAATTGATTGATTTTTCAATGTAGCTATTGCAATATATTTTCCATACGTAACTGACTACTGAATTTACTAAAACCTAGCATGGGAAAAAGAAGTCAGGAATATATGAAAGTCAGGTTTACTACAAGATAGCAAAAGCAAAAATTGAAGTACCAGATTTATAAAGGCCTTGCAGATTGTTTCAGCACCGGTAATAGTTAAAGTGCACTGAAAAGGTACAAATTAATATCATCCAGATATTTAATTGCTTAAGTGCAAGTATTACCATTCATAAGTTAGTTTTTAGAGTGAAATTCACTAAAATTGCCTTTACATTAAGCAGTTTACATGATTAAATCAACACTCCAAACTCTAAATGCATATACTCCCACTGTGCATGGAGGTGCCCTATCCCTGTCTCTTCATTTTGTTATTTACAAACCTATCCTCGCACTCAATTATTTTCACGTAAAACAATTTCCTATTATATATTACGTTTCCAAGGGGATTCTGCTTCATTCAGAAAAAAAAGATCATTAATATATCTAATCGACAAGCTAATAACAACTGAAGTATGGATTCTAATAACTTCTCAAGTAGTTTCTTTCATGCTTTTTCATGAATAAAATCATTGTAGAGAGGAAGACTACATATATCATAAACACATGATGAGAAGATGCACAATATTTAATTGCATGGAATGTTTACGTGTTCCTTTTACTTGTCAGTTCATCCTTGCAGGGAAAGGTATTTCTAGATATCTACATATTCACTATGTTCAGTGAGCAGAACAGTACAAATGATCCTTATAATTACTACATAATGCTCTAGAATGTTTATTTTAAGGACTTATCCCTGGCAGACAAATTGTAAGTCATTCTAAATGAGATACTTTTAATCCATCCAGCATGTTCAGCATGTTTGTTTTTACACTCTGTTCTATATATGTGCATTGTCGAAAAACATTTTTTTTTGTCAAATGTTTTTTATTAAAAAAAATTCATTTTTAACATTAATAATCATAAATAATCATAAAATAATCATAAATCAATCAAATATATAGAATAAAAAATAAGAATACAAATAAATCAAAGAAACAGGGGGAAATATTTCATATGACTCCAGACTATTTAGTGTCAGACAATCGTAAATTCTGAGCCTCTTAAACTATTAGGATTAGAGAGGAAGAGGGAATAACTTGAACCTTAGTTATTTGGCCAGTGATCCGTTCTTCCAAGATAAAGCGATATATAGGAATTGGAAAGCAAGACACATACACCTTTATGTTTACCTTAAACTCCTCTTATGCAGAAGTCTATGGAAAACCTACAGCACTAGTGTAGGGTTTTACAGCACTGCCATAACTCCCTCTGTATGTCTCTGGTAGTGTGTATAGAACCCAGGAGGCTCCAAATATCTGCTCATGGCAGGTTACCATTGTAAGATTTTCTGTACCTTCCCATACTACAACCTATGCAAGAAGAAGAACTTTCTATAACTCTTCCACAACTGATAGAAATAAAGAAAGAAAGAAAGAAAGAAAGAAAGAAAGAAAGGAAAGAAAAATTGTAAGTCACTGTAAAGATAAACAAAAAGCAAAGTCAACTCAGAGAAAGGAAACAGAAAAAAGAGAGATTCAGAAGGAAAATAAGCAAGAGATAGAGGTCAGGGAAAGAAGGAGGAAGAGAAAAGAAAAAGGAACCAGGATCCAACAATAATGGATGGCCTCAACAGGACCATTAGTAAACACTGTTACAGAGGCTTTAGCCAAGGACAAGCTTGACAGTCAAAGCATATAGTATCCTCAATCCTTATTCTATACCCAATGTAGAAATAAAATAAAGGCAATGAAGCCAAGTATTGTAGATCATCTAGGACTTACCACAAAGGTTGCAGCGGGTGCCATCTGCATCCAAAAGACCATTGTTCATCAGAGAAAACAGTCTTCAGATCATCCTTTAATTTTTCCAAAATGTTGAGAGGGAAGGAGGATTAGTAGAGTTCAAAAGCTGATAAAGAGTGGAAACATATTTCTGCAAGCAACCGTCACTTGTACAGTATGTTTCAAATTGAGTCAGGTGACTGTGTTGCTATTGTTTCTCTGAGGAGAGTCTCCAGAAAAGTTATGCCTGTAGAGGAGCTGAGAGAATAAAAGGGAACAATAAACCCCAAAATGTCATGGACAATGACCAAGACCTGAGGGAAAATATAAGTTAATGGACATTGTGAGTGAACTACCTGGGTAGGATGAAAGACCATGTCTGAATCAGCAAGAATACCAGAAGGTTAAAGTAGCACCAATGAAGGGATGCAACATGATACCTGTCAAATCAAATCCACTTAGTCTGGTGTCAGAAATACTAGTTGATCCAGCACGTAGAACTGTATCACACCTAGGACTAAAAGGTAACGTCTTACCGGGCCTTAGAATGACTGGACTTAACGTACCAGAGAATAGTCAGAATACTTACCAAAGTCGGGGACACAGAATGAGACACAACGATGAGGGAAAGCCAAAAGTCAAGGATACCAGAATACAGGGAAGTCAAGACAAAGCCAAAGTCAATAACCAGAAATAAACACTCAGGAACACACTCTCAGACAAACACTAAGGGAAATCACAACAGGGCAATGAGGAGAAGTAAAAATGTGTTTAAATAAGCCTTTTACAAGTCTGATTGGCCAAAATCGGCTTTTGACCCCAGAACATGTGCGCGCGTCTCCCACGTGACGTCACACGCACGCCAACATTGTCACGCCCTTGGCTAGACATGGGGCTATAATTTGGTGTAGTTCTGCAGCAGCCAGCATCCACCAACATGTTGCAGGAGTCAGGTACACTGACGCACGGCCGCTGAATGCAGAACCGCAAGGTGAGGATGAATATGTTACATCTGGAGACACAAAGTCAAACTGATAGAACAAGCCACGCCCTCCCTATCCCACAAAATTTAAAAGCATTAATAATGTTATAAAACCAGTAACTAAATGAAGCAAGTGTTTGGCCACAAAGAACCGAGCAAGAAAAAGATGAGTAAAAAAGGACAGAGAGGAAGAGATGGCAGCAAACTGGGGCCATCAAGAAGGATGAGGAGAGACGAAGACAAACTACAGAAACAGTCGTTACAAAACAAAAGGGATAAGTGACCATAAGAGAGGGTAGCAGCCCCGCAGTCCCCACTCAGTACCAACGTGTAACAGCAGCATAACTTTACATTTAATTATGAAAGCACTTGCAGGAACATAAAGAAAACAGAATGCAGCATAACCGGCAGTATGCCATTTACCGTATATACTCGAGTATAAGCCGACCCGAATATAAGCCGAGGCCCCTAATTTTACCCCAAAAAACTGGGAAAACGTATTGATTCGAGTATAAGACTAGGGTGGGAAATGCATCAGCTACTGGTAAATTTCTAAATCAAATTAGATCCTAAAAAAATATATTAAGTGAATATTTGTTTACAGTGTGTGTATATAATGAATGCAGTGTGTGTGTGTGAGTGCAGTGTGTATGAGTGCAGTGTGTGTGTATGAGTGCAGTGTGTGTGTATGAGTGCAGTGTGTGTATGAGTGCAGTGTGTGTATGAGTGCAGTGTGTGTGTATGAGTGCAGTGTGTGTGTATGAGTGCAGTGTGTATGAGTGCGTGCAGTGTGTGTGTGTGAGTGCAGTGTGTGTGTGTGAGTGCAATTTGTGTGTGTGAGTGCAGTGAGTGTGTGTGAGTACAGTGAGTGTGTGTGAGTACAGTGTGTGTGTATGAGTGCAGTGTGTGTGAGTGCAGTGTGTGTATGAATGCAGTGTGTGTGTATGAGTGCAGTGTGTGTGAGTGCAGTGTGTGCAGTGTGTGTGTGTGTGTGTGTGTGTGTGTGTGTGCAGTGTGTTGCAGAGCCTTGGTGGGGGGTGGGCATTTTTATTATTTTTTTTTATTATTATAATGGTAATATTTTTTATTATTTTTATTTATTTTATTATTATTTATTCTAATTTATTATTATTATTTTTAAAATATATTTAAAATATTATTTTTTATTTTATTATTATTATATTTTTTTTCGTCCCCCCTCCCTGCTTGATACATGGCAGGGAGGGGGGCTCTCCTTCCCTGGTGGCCCAGTGTCATTGGTAGTTCCATGGGGGGGAGAGGGGGTCTGTCAGAGCTGTAACTTACCTTCACAGCAGCTCCTGTCAGCTCTCTCCTCCTCCGCCGGTCCGTTCAGCTCTTCTGTCAGCTCACAGTGTAAATCTCGCGAGAGCCGCGGCTCTCGCGAGACTTACACTGGGAGCTGACCGAGGTGCTGAACGGATGGCGCGGATGAGGAGAGAGCTGACAGGAGCTGCTGTGAAGGTAAGTTACAGCTCTGACAGCCCCTCTCTCCCCCCTGTCTGTATTATGGCAATGCAAATTGCCATAATACAGACTCTGACTCGAGTATAAGCCGAATTGGGGTTTTTCAGCACAAAAAATGTGCTGAAAAACTCGGCTTATACTCGAGTATATACGGTACTTCCCCACACCCTTCAAACAGAAATATAAGCAAATGCATAAGCATAAGAAAATATTTTTCACTTTTCTTTGTTTTGCCCTCCATCACTCATTTGCATGCAACGAACGAACCCCCCCCCCCCCCCCGTCCCCAAACTTTAACCCTCTCCCACACCCATTTTTTTATTGTTACACTCCCACTTTTTCCCCATGGTCGATTTGGTCCCCTAATCCTTTTTCCATCACTGCACATGCAAACAACACAATTCCCCCCTTACAGTATCTCTAATTAATTGATATGTACTACTACTAATCTATACATATTTAGTAGAATAATAAACACATTCAATTAATGATAACCAGTTCTTTTGTTTTCATTTGTTTTAATATTTATTTGCAAATTAATCTTATTCAGCCTTCAATTATATGTAATGTTTTCTTTCATTTTGCATTTATCTTGTTTTACAAAAAAGATTAATTAAAGGGATTCTATAGTGCCACGAAAACAAAGCCGTTTTCCTGGCACCATAGGTCTGTGCAAAGTCCCCCTCCCTCACGACCCCCTCCCGTGGCACTGAAGGGGATAAACCCTTCAGTCACTTACCTGAATCCAGTGCCGATGTCTTTCAGTGCTGGGTCAGACTCCGCCCACACCCACACTGACGTTGGCGTGGGAGACCTAACGCGCATGCGCGGCAATGGGCGTGCTCTCATTATGATTTCCCCATAGGAAAGCATTCATTAATGCTTTCCTAAGGGGAAAAATCTGACGCTGGAGGTCCTCATGCAGAGCGTGAGGACAGCCAGCGTCAGATACCAGATGCCTACAGTGTCCCTTTAATTTCAATTCATTAAATGACTGAAATTTTATAATATTTTTATGAATTGAATAGAAATGTGATGTTTAACAAATATCAGATGATCTGAACACAGAAAAATATTTTCTGTATACTTTCTGTGCACATGTCTAACAGCAACTCTCATGGAGGACACATAGGAAGCCCAGCCTCCCGGAATTATGTGTGGCTAATTTCCTCATTATTAATGCTAGTGAGTGAGTAGAGCCTACACGTTGATTGGCCTACATTGTACTCTTGACACCAAATGCTCCTGAAACAATGGTCTACATAGTCCTGAACAACAATCAGACCAAAATACCTTTAATTCTTAGTGATTAAAATTATAGCATTATGCTTGGAAACAGCAGTATGGACAGCACAAACAGAAGACACTAATGCATTTTGTGCCTTAGCATACTTCATCAGAGATGTTGATGGTCTCTTTGCAATTCTTGTTTCTCTATATTTTGCAGCCCCTGCATGTATCTATAGTGTGTATAAATTAATATATGCAAATAAATGGTTTACATAAACATAAAAGTAAGATTTTAATGAATTTGTTCAATTCTACAGAAATATAAGTATTTATGAAAAAGTTAACTTTTCTTCTGGTAAATTATAAAAAAAAATATGATTACTCATCTCGTAAATCCTCATTATTGATTCTGTTCTACAGGACAGAGCCCCTCCTATTCAGTTAGAATGGAAGGTAGTGGTCAGGGTTTCACAGTTACTCTAATACTAATACAGGGTTTCAAGAGTTACTCTAATACTTTTTAAATAATCGTCTTTTTTAAATCTTGAATGCTCTATTAGGCAATACTATTGGGTCCTCTCCAACCCCCTTAAAATCTTGTAAAAAAAGCAATACATTTTCTTGGAATCCGGCGACAGACGAAGCATCTCAGGCGCTGCCTGCAAGGGTAGAAGCTGAGATCGCCTGTCGCCAGTGCACTTTGCTTGCTGATGATAGACATATTTTAAACAGAGATTTAACATTAGGCAGCCTGGAACAAAGTTACAGGCTGCCTAAGTTATGTGTGCCGGGAGTATAAGAAGCCCTCCCAGCACACAAGTGAATATATCTCTGAATATATCTCTGCACATACCGATTCCTACAACCATGACCACTGCTTATAGCAGACGTGGTCATGGTGGTTGTAGTAACCCTTTAAATGCCAAAATATGAAGAATTAAAATCAATTTATAAAGCATTACGCTTAATTAAATATAGATATATTTTAATCACTCATAACACAATGGTGGTGGCAGCTTCCTGCAAGTAGACCAGTACACCCCTAGTTATCTGCCAGTCTGTCAAAATGATGTCAGCCTTGTGTGAAGGAAGTAGTACATGATTATATACAAACTACCTTGGGTTTGTAACTGCATAAAAACATGCAGAGCACTTCATCTTTTGCTTCTTTGCTGTAAAATGCCCAGTTCACTGTATGAATGCTCATACACTGTAATCACTGTCTCATGAATAGTAAGTGGTTTGTGAATTCAGTTCCTTCTGTAAATATAGAGATTATTAACAACCTTGAAGGAATAACAGAGAATATGAGAACATTAAGAATGGGCAAATATTTGGTAGCTTGGCCTTTGGCTAGTCCCTGCATGTCAGAATGACCCCACTCATTAGGTCAGTTCCCTCTGCATGCGCGATACATCAAAACCAGGTGATTGTTTCAGCCTTATTTGGGCCTCATCAGTGTGGTGTAGCTGATACCATCCTAGGCACAGTGAGCACAGGATCCACATTTGAATTAACCTTTTAACTTAGTATTGACAAAAAGTTAGTGGCTTCAGTTAGCCCTCACTCAGGTCTCTTGTGCAACTTTGTGGAGAACCTAAATCTTTGCATTTTAGACTAATCCCACCCATAGTGTCAGTGCAGATACAAAATGTTCAGATTATCATTTTGGCCTTAGTGATGTCCCGAACGGTTCGCTGGCGAATAGTTCCTGGCGAACATCGCTTGTTCACGTTCGCCACGGATGGCGAACATATGCGATGTTTGGTTCGCCCCCTATTTGTCATCATTGAGTAAACTTTGACCCTGTACCTCACAGTCAGCAGACACATTCCAGCCAATCAGCAGCATACCCTCCCTCCCAGACCCTCCCACCTCCTAGACAGCATACAATTTAGATTAATTCTGAAGCTGCATTATTTTTTTTATTTTTTTTTAGACAGAAGTGTGTTATATTTGAGCATGCTAGGCTGAACGTGTGTATATCATGGCTAGTTGCACTGAGGGTATGAGTATATAGCAGTACATTGTTGTGAAAGATGGCTGTCATGTTTAGGGTGTAGCTTGCACGTTATCAACTGTGTATTTATATCAGCAGCTCCACCACTAGTTATAAATCAAGTGTGAGTCACCCCATGAGATGAGACTAGTGAATAACATAATACATGAACGGTTAAGGTAAAGGCATGTAAGGAACTACGACAATAAACTCTTTAGGAGGTGAAATAATGACATGTTTAAACGCTTGCTACTTTACGATTAGTTAATGTGCAGAGAGCAGTTAATGTGATCAAAGACATGGTGTGGAGGATCGGCTATAGTGGGACATGCTTGGCAGGCTGCTGTTTCCTGCTTGTGCTCATCCGATCCCTTCTGGGAGCCAGGTGCAGACCCTGGGAGTCCCTGATACCTGGAACAACAAAGGCAAGTCTCTGGCTGAGTGCCGGGTTCGCGGCTTGAGGTGGTGGAAGCTTGTTATGTGGATCTGTCCCAGTGGTGCTTCACGTCCAGTGCGGGATTGTCGTGGCTTAAGGTGGAGGCGAGTGCTTGATGTGGGGCAGACTCTGCAGTTCTGTTTGTCCCTCCGGTCCCATCTTCGACGCCTTTTTCGTTGGTGGATTTTAATGAGGACTGCTTCGCTTAGCTGTGGTTAAGCTTGTTGGGGCTGTGGTGGAGCTTGTTGGGGCTTCCTGCTTGTTATTTGCTTCCAAAATTGATTAAAGAGTCTGTCCAGCTTAGACTCAATATCCTGCCATGCTTTGCTGGTACCAGGAGGACACGTGGCTGCCGCCATATTGGGAGAGACACGCAGATGAGTATGTCAGCCTGGGCGGCTGTGCTCTGAGCGTCCATTAGCTCCAGACAGCATCTCAAGGGTGGACCGGGATAACCCCCACCGGTCCGAGGGGGCGGGGTAACGGAGCTCCTGCCGGGAAGTAGCTGCTCCTGGGCATCCCAGGATCGGGAGATCGGCCGCCTCTCCCACCCGGTGAGCACCAGGCAAAGCACACTTGCCACGCGGAGGTAAGTAAATCTCTGTCGAGTTGCTGACCACTATTAAGCATGTCGGGTCGGTCAGGTAGGAGCAACATTGCTGGGTCATCCCCTTCTTCGGTGAAATTCACTTATTGATAGCTGTTTAAAGTGAGATATTGAGGGAGCTCACACGAAGTGCGTCTTTCCTCCATGACAGCTAGGCCCCGCCCCCCGGAAGCTGCATTCTTAGTGAGAGGAGGGACAGTGTAGCTGCTGCTGATTTAATAGGGAAATCGATAGCTAGGCTAGTGTATTCAGTGTCCACTACAGTCCTGAAGGACTCATCTGATCTCTGCTGTAAGGACAGCACCCCAAAAAGCCCTTTTTAGGGCTAGAACATCAGTCTGCTTTTTTTTTTTTTCTGTGTAATCTAATTGCAGTTGCCTGCCTGCCAGCGTGTGTGTCAGACTCACAGTGTATACTGTGCCCACTTGCCCAGTGCCACCACTCATATCTGGTGTGACAATAGCTTGTATTTAAAAAAATAAATAAATTTTTGACTGTAATATAATAGCAGTTTCCTTCACACGTAACAGTAGTGTACATTAAAAAAAAAAACTAGAAATTTGTATATATTTGTATTTGTATCTGTGAAATAATAGCAGTCAGTTTCCTTCACACGTGTGCGTTTCAGGGCCTGCCAGGACACAGTGTCACACCAGTGCAACTCATATCTGGTGTAACAGTAGTGTACATTTAAAAAAAAAATACAGGGGCTTGTTGTCACCTTTCGGGGACCCTTGGTGTTGTATGTGGCTGGGTGGAGGAAGAGACCTTCAATGACATCAGTGAGGACAAGGAACGGGACATGGCTAGCTTGGTATCCAACCTTGTGCAAATGGGGAGTTTGCGGTTGTGCAAATGGACTGTTTGCGGTTGTTTGCGGTGCGTTAAACGGGGAGTTTGGTCTGTCACTTTTAATATCTATGATTAATCTTGTTTTAAAATTATCTTGTATATTGACCTTATTATATCTTTTCTTTTATAATTCTTATTTTATTTCTCACATTTCTCTTGAAAAATATCAGCAAAACATATTAGGCAAATAAAACAAATATAAATCTAAATGTCTCCGTCCATTCCTTCAGGCACACTAACTATTCAGATTTTTTTTCACTATTCACACTGGAATAGCAGTGAAACAAATAGTATAATCCTACATTGTTGGTATTCCTTGACAGGGTTGGGATCACTGCTCTAGGATTCAGTAAGTGTCTGGAGTGTTTTCCTGATCTCCATGTGATGTAAAAAGCACTTAGGTTCTGTTGTATGTTTTTTCATTTGAAAAGTTTATGAATTCCATTTAAGCTCATAGCATCTCAATCACTTACTTTCATTATAGTTGAAATTTGTTATCGCCACTTTCATGCACACAGAATACGAAATATACTTTAGTATGTGATATTCAAAGAAGTACATTATAGCTGGATATGCAAGATGATTCTGCAGCGATTCTGCACTGGGTTTATATTTTAATTTCTATTGATACTATACACCTGGGAGTATTCCTGATAACATGATGAGTTTTTCTTCATAATCTATAAAATGATTTGTCATCTTTAGATACCCAGGGTGTCCCCTTAAGTAAATAGATAAGCATTTTAATGCATAATAGAAAATGTGAAAATCAATTTAGATCAATAAAACTATTTAATGGTATCTATATAAGAGTTGGTAGAATTCTATTGTCTTTTTCAGGTTACCTAAAGAGGTGGCTTTATAGTGATTTTAGAGAGTCTACACAATTGTGTTCTTGCCACTCTGACAGAAGAATTCCTGATGGAATTTGATATTTTAAAAACATTTGCCTGGAGGTAAAATGTCTGTCACAAGGGAATTGAAGCTTTTTAAAAACACCTTCTCCAAACTCTTCACTTTGAAAGATGACTGAAGACAAAACAGGAGAGATTGCTTAACAAGAGGATCATAAAAATGATAGGGCAGTTCCATGACATGCTTAAATTGATATGATCACAAGTTATGTATTTGTATTTTCACATACCATTATTTTAGAACTACAATGTATTTGCTGCAGCTATGTAATGGAGGATAACAGGTTATTAAATAATTAACTATTTTATACTATACTACAAATAGTGCAATAGTGCTTTAGAGCGGTAGCAGGTGGTATGATGTAAGAAATGGCAATCAGACTGCTTATTTCAATGTTGTCATTAAGGGACAGTATGTGCTTCAAAATGGGTGATGTGTAGTAAAATATTAACAAGTGGTAATCTCAAATGTTCTGTAGTATCCAAAACAATATACACATATATTTAGCCTGTGTATGTAGTGTTTTGTAGTCTTCCATTTAAATCTTGGCATAGGCTCAATAATACAGTGCCAAGACACTTAACAAATAATTTCCTGTTATTACAAATAAATGAAAATGTGAAATAATAAACACGAGTAATATCCCCCAGCTGTTATTGTTGAGCTACTAATGATACTTTAAAAAAAAGAAAAAAACATAAAACCACATACAGATTTTCTGCTTTCTATTATCTCTGTAATATTAAAGTGGTTAAAAATGCTAAAAAAAAAAAAAAAAGTTCTTCATAAATCAATTTAATCAGCAGACACATTTTCTGGCTTCCTTGATTTCTATCATGAGCATCTTTTGAGATCCTGGTTAAGTATTTATTAGACTTATACACGGCTAATAAATTGGGTTTTCTGTATCACTTTGTCTAAAAATTGTTTTAGTTAAGGTAGTCTAATATGTGGTAGTTTGGCTTCCTTAAAAATTGTCCAGTAGAAATATGTGGGAAAACATTTCTGATGAACCATTAATGCATGAACACTGTTTGTAATTCAACCATTTGCATTGGCCTTTATTGATTGTTTTAAAGTTTACACATCAAGCATCATAATCACTTGAGCTTGCCGCTCAATGTAAGTAGTCAACCATTTTTAAATAGTTTGACTTTTTACTTCTGGTCAGCCAGGTGCATCTACTTCCTCGACTACTGATGTCAGAGAGCCAGAAGCTTCTACTGAGCTAAACTAAGCCCTCTGGTGTAATGCTTAACTGATTGACTGAGACAACCAACTGATCACATTGCAGTTTTTAGCTCAGGAAAGCAGATTAGAAACTTCTGGCTCTCTAGAGATAGTAATGGAGGTGGAGAGTAGCATCCAGTGATACCAGGTAAGAAGTAAGACCATTCAAAATGTTTTGGCCGCTTGCAATGGGTGGTTCCAGGGCACGAACTGCAGCTGTCATGATTTTTGGATTGTTCCTTTTAAGTGCTAGTACAGCCGTCAATGACAATGCAGGTGGAAAGAAGGCCTCTAAACTTTATTTTAATAATAAAAAAACAATATTAAAGAAGAAGAGTTAGCAGTCCAGCTTTGATGCAAATATATAGAGTTTTGAAAGCTGGACTTCAAAAAAGAGAGAAAAATTTGCCCAACATCGTTTTTTTTTTTCTTTTCTTGGAAGTCCAGCTTTTAAAACTTCCCATTGTTTTCTTGAAAAAAAAAACATAAAAATACCTTTATTTATTAATGTAAAATTACAGGCTCGAAGAACGCAAACAGGTAAAGAAACAGGTAGATGGCACTTACGCGTTTCTTACCTATGTAGCACTTTGTCCGCTGCAAACTCCAAGTAGTATAACCACTATTGCTCATGACTAAAAACCACCTATTGTAAGCACTTCTATCCTGGGTTTCATTTGATGCATTTCCCTGTCTCCACTACTAACACCAGTGAACCAGAGGCATGAAATGTGTAGAAAACCATAATCTACTTGATGTTTTCTGACTTACTTGTGTTCCAGGCTGGAATTTTAATTGAAGAAAAATAAGGTTTTTTAAATATCTTCTCTTAATCACTATATTGGGCGCTTATTTCACTTCCTGTAAGTCCAGCTTTCGAAATGTAATTTATGATTTGTGCAGGAATCGAACCTGCATTTGCCTACAAGAATGTATTTGATCTTCCATATAATTGGTCATTGCTGCTGTATATGACTTCAGGCAATTTAGTTTTCTTCAATGCAAAATAGGAACATTTTATAAAAATAATATGACAGTATCAAAGCAATTCCAAATATAGGTGGGTCAAAGTTGTCCAGTTTGGTTGTTTTGGAATTCAGGCAAAAGTCTATTTGGATTTCCGTTTTTCGGTTTAAACGCCATTCGACCCATATTTGGCCGTATCTCCCATCAGCGAAAATGCTTAAATCTAGTAAATAACCCTGAATATATTAAAAGTAGAACAGTCTCTATATATCAATAGAGTAGTCCTGCTAATTTCTACCAATTCAGTTGTTTGACATAAAATCGCATTTTAGAAATAACCTTCATGGTATTTAGAAGGCTGAGTGCACTTGTAGCAAAAAAAAAATAAAAAAAAAATGCTCTCATGTACAACTGTGAATCTCATGAACATATCAAGCTCTAAATCATAATGCAAACAGATTTGCTTCTCCATTAGCATTATTTGAAAGAGCTAACACATACAGTGCTAATATAACTACATGTTCTTATATAAATTACCTGCGCACCTATATTTAAAATGTATAATTTGGGGTTGGAAATAAAGAAACTGAAAACTGCTAAGGTTACATTTTCTTTCACAGACAACAGCTTGATTCACTGGATAAGTGAATTTCTGTCCTTATTCCTTAATAGTTTTTACTGTTAAAAGCTACAATTTGAAGCTTTCATCCATGTTAGATATATATTTTTAAAACTTCATTAGTGCTTTTCCATTAAGATTCCACGTCTGAAAAGCACATAAAAAGAATTCAGTCAGTGCTGGAATAAAGGTTACAGAACAGATTAAAATATTGTTTCTTTTCTATAAAAGTTACAATTAAATTATTGTTCAAAGTAATAATAACTTTCATAAAATAATGTAATTAGTTTAATTTTAAAGGCATTATAAGTAATATAATTTTGTCTGGTTAACGCTTTCTAAACCCTTTGTATATATAGGCTACATATCATTTAGCAATGTCACTCCAAATCTAGTCTATTACTCTGCTTCAGTAATGGTCCTCACCTAATGGAGAAAATATTTTTAAGATCTGTTTTTGTGCAACAAATGCCAAATCCCTCTCCTTCTGCATTATAAGTTTGTAACAAACGTTCCTCAAAGTTCCTTATCTTGTGATAAATAATAGAACCAACATGCTCTTTTTTTTTTTTTTTTAAAGGTTTGTAATTCTTATGTGGAGGGGCAGCATTTTGCCAGCCTTGCTGAAACAAACTGCACCCTTGAGACATTTGATACTAGGAAGGGCTTCAAAAAGCCATACCTCCAGTTACCAACTAGACCATTTAAATTCCAGGCAATCTGGCAAGACAGCCACTACTCATGAGAAGTGGCTACCTTCATTGCATATATCCTACTTTTACCTAGGTTCCCAGAAGAGCTCACAAACAGTTTTTTCCTGCTGCAATGTTAGCTATAGAAGAATCCTCTCTTACACATAGCTCCACACAAGTTGAGAGATGGACCGGTAAATCTGTGGCAGAAATCTAAGACAGAGAAAGTATGGGGAAGTAATAGAAAGATACTAATCCTGTAAAAAAAGAAGGTAGAACATATAAAATAGTAAACACAAATTGTATACAGCAGGAGTGTCCAATATGTAGAGCTGGCTTTAAAACTACAATTCACATTGTGCTTTAACTGCTTTAAGCATCGGGGTAATTCTGCAACCTGGCTTCCAGCATTCATGGATAACCTACAAAATCCTTCTTACAGTACCCATTCTCTCCATACCATTAACAGAGATTGCACTCTGATCACATGATCTCCATACTACCCATACATCATTTACACACTTAAATGTAGAATTCACACATAAAGCACACTGACATTAACATGCATTGCAAAAGTACCTCTCTTTCCACTCCCTCTAAAAAATAGAGGGAATGCTCCAATGCACATATTCTGGGGTATAATGTGGTTAAGATATGAGCTACTAATGAGTGGGCAAGTTGTTATGTCATGGCAACTCTTGAATATACTGTACCATTCTTCATCAGAAATATTCAAATTCAATTGCTAAGAGAGTTCAGCAAAATTAATAATTAGAGCTATATGTTACTACTTTACGTTTTTATAGATTAAAAACAAATAAATGCATTTCATGGGCCTTTCATCCAGCACAAAATATTAGTGTAATTCATTTTATTAAATTACTAAATGTTTCTGTTTATTTATTTTCAGGGGCTACAAAAGATATGGGTAAAATGCTTGGGGGAGATGAAGAAAAAGATCCTGATGCACAGAAGAAAATGGAGGAACAACAAGAAGCTCTGCGCCAACAAGAAGAGGAAAGGAAAGCAAAATACGCAAAGATGGAGGCCGAAAGAGAAACCATGAGACAAGGTATTCGGGATAAGGTAAGAATTAACGCGCCTTACTTAGATTACAAAAAGTATTTTACTTATTTTTATCATGTGTTATTTATGTTTGTTTTATATGTTGAACTTTATTTAAAATATATATTAGAACTTGTTTATTTTTATTTAATTTTGCACTAGTTTCCAGGTTTAGATAATGGAAAAAAATACATGTAGCCCAAGCTTCAGTGTATTCTATTAGCTGAAACGTATTTAAAAGTATTTTAAATCAGCTATTTTAGCTTAAATTCTGCAATTCTGTAGGCTTTAAATTAACACTCCAGGCACCACTGAATGCTGTAATGTTTATGGTGCCAGGAGTGCCCTGGTGCCTTTCTAACAATAAGTAATGATACTATTTGCGAATGATTTAACAGCTTACCTGGGTCAAATACCGTCCACCTCTTTCTGTGCAACTGGAAACTCTCTAACTAAGCTAGTCCGGTTGTGCAAGGCTTAGCTCATTGTTTGAAAGAACTCATCTAATCCTTTCCGATAATGAGCCAGACCCGTGTGGCAGGGCTCAGCTTAGTGGAGCTAACAGAATCTCTTTGTAGGAGCTTCCAGATCCACAGGAGACCACTCAACTCACAGGGAAGTTGTAAAATCATTCACAAATGATTTACCAATTACCCTAGGTGGGCACCATAACAACAGTGTGTTATAGTGGTTAATGTGTGTGTTCCTTTAATTTGGATATGTATAAATGTGAAAAAACAGGGTATTACAGTATGCAATGATACCTTTTTTATTGGACTAACAATACTTAAAAGACAAGCTTTCAGTTCTGAGGAAGAGAGGAAAACTTGTGAAAGCTTGTCTTTTAAGTATTATGTTAGTCCGATAAAAAAGGTATCATTGCATACTGTAATACTCTGGTATTTGGGCATCTTGTCTATTAGGCTAATACGGCTAATCCAATCTACACTATGTGTGTATATATATATATATATATTTAGAATTCCAAATCTACTAACCACTGCAAGCCTGGATGATACATGGCACACTCCCCAGGGGTGAATTTCTACCAAACTGGGCTACAATTTTTCTTGCCAGTGGCCAGTGACGAGTGGAAATTGTGAGCCCTATATATATTACATACCAATTCATTTTAATAGCAATTGCATCAGCAGCTGGAAGACTAGACGCTGTTAATATTAATTGGAAAAAATAATTAAGTAGTGCATGAACCATACTACTATTTATTTTGTTTTTATATTTGGAATCAGCATTTTGATTTTATTAAAGGATGACAAAGGAAGTCAGAAATTGAACCTGTTAAAGCAAACAGGGAAGGATTTTATTGTGAGTGAATAAAGAGTGTCCTCAGTACCAGCTGAATTTACTGGCAAGTTTCACATAGTATTTGGCAGAGGAAGACCAGATGGTTTGCTTCTTCGTGTTACTATTCACAATATACCATAAATAAACAGCAGGAATGTTATAAGAAAATAAAAGAGAAGCACCCAGGAAACACATTGGATGGTGACAATTATAGATGTTAGAATGGGCTGTTCTGTTCTACCCTTCAGCTTTTAAGTATGTGTTAGTTAGACAAGAAGAGTAGGTTTTATTTACACTTCCTAAAATTAATATGTATTTTGTTGGTTTGAATATAGATTAGTATAATTAGAAAATAGCTTCAATTTTATAAAATAATGATTTGTAAGAATATAGCATTGTAAATCGTGTTCAGAACATATAAAGTACAGGAGATAAAATAAATTACAGTATATTAAAGAGAATACGTTTGCCTTAAATGTGAACTTAATTCTGTCTTTAAAAATAATTATTTAAGTGTTTTGAATTTTAATGCTATTTGAAAGTAAATAGAGAAATAATTAGTGTTTTAATATTCTTCCATTATCAAAAAAAAAACTACATATTTGGACAATACATGGTGATATTTACTGCCATTGTATTTTTTTAGGCAATTTAGATCAGTCCAATAAGGTACACCAACGGTTCCCAAACTGTGTGCCAGGGTGGCGCAACAGGCACACATAATTGCTTAGCAGGGGCCAGTCAGGTGCCGCAGTCCTTTAAGACTGCAAACGGGCATCTGTAATATTGGCCGGCTGGAAGGAAGTGACAGCCTGTCACTTCCTCCCAGCATCATGCAGAGAGACAGCGTGGGAGGGAGAGGAGGCAGCTGCAGCATGAGGGAAGTGGAGCAGTCCAGAGCTGCTCCAGAGCCCTCACACACAGCAGCCAGCAGGAGTCCAAGCCACCCTCCTGGACATACAAGGTAAGCTAACAGGAGGGTGGCTGGAGATATAAACAAATATCACTTGTGTGTGTATGTATGTATGAGTGTGTGTGTGTGTGTGTGTGTGTGTATGTGTATGATTGTGTGCATGAGCATGTGTGTGTGTATTATTGTATATGAGTGTGTGTGTGCGTGTGTATGAGTGAGTATGTATGAGTGTGTGTATGAGTGTGTGTATGAGTATGTGTGTGTTTGCATGAGTGTGTGTGTGTGTATGAGTGTGCATGTATGAGTATGTGTATATGTATATGTATGAGTATGTGTATATGTATATGTATGAGTTTGTGTGTGTGTGTGTATATATATCAGTGTTCTTCTGTCAGTGTGTGTGTGCACACATCTGTGTATGTGCATCGGTGTGTCAGGGTGTGTGTGTGTATATGTTGGTGTATACATATGTAAAGTTGTGTGTATCTATGTGTGTGTAATGCGCGCGCATTCAGCCTGTCCATAGGAAAGCATTCTCAATGCTTTCCTATGGACGCTGGCGTCTTCTCACTGTGAAAATCACAGTGAGAAGCGGGGAAGCGCCTCTAGCGGCTGTCAGTGAGACAGCCACTAGATGCTGGATTAACCTATATGTAAACATAGCAGTTTCTCTGAAAGTGCTATGTTTACAGCAGGCAGGGTTATCCCTAGAGGGACCTGGCATCCAGACCACTTCATTAAGCTGAAGTGGTCTGGGTGCCTATAGTGGTCCTTTAATTTGGATTAGTGATGGCAATCCTAAGCATCCAAACTGTTTATGAAGGACATTTCCTATGTTCCTTCAGCTAGCTGTTGAATCTCTGAGCATCTTGGATATATTGTTCCATTACTTCTGGTGATCTTTAGGACCATTAAAGCTTTCTTTTTCAGCCTATCTGAATTTTAGATATCCGGATATCTGAAATCTAGAGATTGTTCAAATCTGTGCCCGATGCTTCAAAGTTTAAAAATCCAAACTATTTCCCCTGTGGGACTTTAAAAGAAAAATAGTGGGCATCCTGGTCAGCGAGTGGAGCTTCTTATTAAAATTGGCAGTGGGTGGGAGCTTTTCATTTAATAATAAATGGGGAAGCCTAATGCCTCCCTAACACCTACACATGAGCATTTAGTGAGGGCTACTAACAAAATATAGAAGGGGTGGACATACCATTGACCACTCCCTTAAAAATTCTAGCCAATGTCCATTTCTTAACAGCCGGATGAGTTGGGGCTCCCAGGTCCAAATCCCCACCCTCATAAAAGAAAATCCTGCTTATCCCAATAATAGTTGAAGGGGGAGGAGCTAAAAAAATCCAAAATCTGTGATAAAGAAATTATACTTACCTTTAGATGTCTTCTTTTTTTTTTTTTTTTTCCTAAATCTTCTTTTCTTCAGTCACACAAAAAAAAAAAAAACAATTAATAACCAATGGTATTGAAAGAAAAAAAAGAGCCAAATCACAAAATAAAACTGTGGCACAACAAAAATAAATACATGTGCATTTATGCACAAGTACCTCTCACTGTAGCAAAAGCCTGTAAAAAAGGCTATATCATGCTTTGAAATCTCAGCAGAGCACTCTGACATGCTTCTATAATCTATTATATCTAAAAGGCTACTATATTTTATTGCTAGTCTATACCATCACCCATGGGTGGGAACATTAGGTCCTCCCTTGTTATCAAATTAATAACCTCCACCCATTGCCCACAATAGGTCTTCCATTTATTTTAACAAGTAGCCTCTACCCACTGATCACAGGTGGGAGCAGGGGGTATATTAGGATGTCCCCATGATTTTTTATTTAACAGCCCCCACCCACTGGCCACTGGTGGGGGCAGGAATGGACAATGACAATTATCCCATTATTTAATATAAGGCCTCCTCTATGCCCAGGAGGGGGTGCGGGACCTGTTCCAGGTAACCCTCTTTATTTTCAGGCATTTACATCGGATAGGGCCTATTTAGCAACTGAGCAGCAATAGCGGTTATGTCTAAAATTTATAGTTACCGTGAGGAGCCATTGCCTGCTCATTGTATATTCTCCCATGGCAGATGGGAGCATAAGGGAAGTTTAAAACCTCCCTATTACTCATATGGGTGTCATACTGACCCCCATGGTCTTTTATTACTTTTATAATGGGATGGCTGTTTAAAAGCAAGTGATTGATCATTTGTAAATGCGCATTCTACTGGATGGATTCAGCTCAGATTCAGTAGAACATTGGTGCTTAGTCCACTAAGGCACTAATTTTAAACCAGACACTGAGCATTACAACCAAGGTCTTGATTTAATAATCTTTGCAAATGAATCAATTAAGTTAGAAACATTTTCAAGGTATTCATCTACAGAAGTCAACATTAAAGTGTATGCGAAGTTTCATAGATAAATAATTTGGAAATGTTTCAACAGTATTGAATCATTTGCAAAGCTTATTAAATCAAGGCCCAGATTACACATATTCGGTTGGATGGAATTTGGCCATCTTCATTGGATTTTGAAATGTTTATTGAAATATACTGCAAGTCAGAAAAGTTGCGCTTAATAAAAACCTAACACTCTTTAACAATAATTCCATGCATACTACCCAACATAACCTTTACGATGACTGACCCTTCAATGACTCCTTTCTTCGATTCTTTGTCTTCAGTAATTACTTTCCGTTGTAAAGACTGCCAGATCTGATATTGTGCAGCATTTATTTGCATGTATTATATCTGTGTTGTTTTTTCCAAAATGATTTCATGCAAACGTGCACAGACAATGACTTAATTTAAAAGCCAGCCACTAAATGTACTAATCTATCTGAAAAGGGTCTTATGAATGGATGCTTATTTGGACATTTATATTGGCTGTTTCCTGGCATTAAAACATAAGGAGTTCTAGCATTTGAGCCCTTGAATTATCCCACTTGCTATAATTTGCTCAAGCTCCATTAAGCAAATAGTGAACCAGTCCAGCCTTCGATTTTATACATAAGGGAGTCAATCTGTATGTCATTAATTGTGTCCTGAATAATTATTGTGCATGCACTGCATGTAACAGCATGACCTCTAAAGCCCTTGGATTCCATATGGTCTTTCATCCTACTGTAGTTAAGAAAAAAAATTCTGTTCTTGAAAAAATACATTTATTTGAAATCTAAAGGGATGATCTACTGACCAACATAAAGCTATGTTGAATATATCACTTAGAGGGTTCACAGCTTTCATGGCTTTCAGTAATGGAATTTAAATCCATAAGCAGTGCTAATTTGTAATTCATTTACCTTCTGTAAGTCATTCGAGAATAGTATGGTCATTTACTCATTTTACTGCTTTAATTTATCTTCACCTGGTGAATTAAAGGGAGCATATTTTTTAAATATATTTTGCTCCTATATGAACATCAGTTTTAGAGTGTTGGCAAATATTGACAAATCTATAGCACAAATCGATGAATAATGCCTTCAGTGAACTTACAGTGGTTAGAGTCTGCGGACTGCATTATCATATTTTTATCCCACCCTGGTAAGTAGCATTGACATCAATTAAAAAATAGCATGCTTTCCTTAATTTGAAGCATTAAAATAGTTTATTCAGATTCTCCTCCTCAAATAAAATGATAATTACACACCTTTATATATTTTTTCATGTGTAAAATTTCAAATATCTTTATATATATTATACATGGTATATAGCCCTACCACTGATGGTAAGTGGAACAAATGATCTCCATGCTTGCACATTAAAATGTGCATTAAAGATCAGATAATAATAATGGATAATATGAAAACCATTTGCATTTCAGATAAACATAGATGCATATTTTGGATCAGTAGCGCTAAGATATAATAATTTATGGTAATAAGTAGATTACATTCTTTGCAGCTGAATCACCATTTCAGTTATTATTATATTTTATTTTTTGTGCTAGTTTAAAAATAGTATGGTTAGTATTTGCTATAATAAAGGAGGAATGAAATCTAGTTCTGAATGCAATTGTAAACTGTAACATACTTGTATGTCTGTTTCCCAGAAATCCCTCCAGTTTTAGCACAAATTTGTTTACATTGTTAGTAGAGAATTTGTAAGAAAAATGTGTGCACTCTTGTAAATGCATTTGAACACATCATTGTGAAAATACTGATATTGGGGAAAAGAAAGTGGAAACAAATACTGTGTTTTTAATGGTGCATTGATTTTTGCTTATTTACTTCTAATCTGCTGTATGGAGATTGATTAACACTTATTCTGTCCAATACCCAGGGGACTGGCTAAGCAGCAGAGCGATGATTTAAACATCTTGTCAAGGAGAACAAAAGTTTCACTTTAGTGACTCTCTAAGCTGCTCTCCGAAAAAAGATTAGTTTTTGAGAATTTAATTTACAGTAAAAGCAAAAGAAGGGAATTTTCTAGGAATAGCGCAATTGCGGATTTATATCTAGAAAATGTAATAAATAGCTGGTTGGAACTTCACTTTCAAGCAGTTTTATAAAGATATTGGTGTAAGAGCTGGTATTGTCAGTTACATATAAAATATTTTACTGAAATAGAACAGCGGTGATTATTTTTCTATTTTGTTACTTGTTATTAGGCACAGAGATTACTTTCAGACCAAACTTCAAGTCGGCCAAAGTCGAAACATTCGGGTGATTGGAAGGATTTCTGAACAGTCATGTGTGATGCAAGCTTGAACATGCTTGTGTTTCATTCATGTTCAGATTATCTGACTTCCTTTTAATATTTTTTATTCTATGAATATAATAATCTGATTTTGCCAACTCAGAATTGTCATAAAAAAATTGTTTATATTATGTATTTATTTTTGCATGTCATCACAGTCATATTCCCCTCTTTTCCTGCTGTTCTCATTGTCTGAATGACTTTACCGAATGGCAACATGAATGAAATTCTGTCAAATCAACTTTTTTTGTCAAAGTGTTTTAAAATAACCAAATTATTTAACCCTGCACAAGTCTACTTATTATATGTACTAGATAAGAACACATATTTGTATATAATAATATATATTTATTTTACTTTTATTTTAAACTACTCCAAGTAATTTCTGTCAATGTAGGGTTTATTCCATAAAAAATATGTATGACCAAAATGTGATGTGATAATTCACAGATTAAAACTAGAGGACTATCACTTAGTTTACTAAGGCCAATGTGGAGCTTTAGTCATCATCAGGTATCCCATAGATTAAAATAAAATTAATGGAAAATAATTGCTTGTAAAATTAGATTACATCCATTGGATTGACCATTAAACAAATCACCTTTAGTTTAAGTTAACCTTTTTTTTTTTTTTCAAACTCCATTTTCCTTTCAATATGTACTAAATATTTAACAACTGACATCACACTGCCATTTAGTCTTGGCACAAACAGGGCATACATTGAACTGGGATTCAAACCTGGGATAACGTGTTTACTGCACTTCCTTTTTTCCCTCTGTTGGTCACTTCTTATCTGTGAATAAAATCAAAATGTAGTTCCTGTCCCCAAGCCATCAATAACCTTTACTTTGGCTTCATGGATGGAACTATTAATACAGGAATGGAAGAGGACAATTTCTCAGTAAAGGTTTCTAAGCCTTGTGATTATGAGGTGTTGCTATAGTCGATATCCCAAAACAGAAGCTATTACAGTACAACAAGACTACTTTGCCATAAATGAAATAGCTAGTTATCACAATTATTTAGATTTAATCACAGCATCAGATTGCCATATTTTTTAACAGTTGAAGTGACACTCTTAGATCATGCAATTGTTATGGTGCTGTGAGACTATGGACTCCATCTGCTGGTTTTCTATCAAAACGGTTTGGGGTGGTTTAACAACAATGGGTCTCTCATTGCCACCCATAACCAGACACTGTGTAGCCACCTGGTTGGTGAGAATATTACTGGGGGAGGCTTTGTCCAATACTCTAAGGCTATTCCTGTGTTAAAATCTTGATTGGATATAGACAGATAATGAGGATGAGTAATTTTCACCACATTATCCATGTGTAACATTACCTGTCAGGAATTCTGGAATCAATATAAACCATTTTAAGCATAATTTCAACAGTGGGCCCCAATTTCCTAGGACTTTCCTTATAGCTTGCACCTCTCCACACAACTCTGTTTTTGCCTATTATGTCCTGCCAGCACTTGTGTCTTTTACAAATGCACAGAGATGCAATGATGATGAAATATAGTTACCTGTTTAAACCCTTCATTGGTTTGTACCTGCCCCTTTTGTGGCTTCATTTTGGCCAACAACACATTAATGTGCATTGTTGATACTCTGGTTTTGACTCCACCTAGTCTTTGTCTTTGCTGTCTTCAAGTATCCTGACCCAGCTGTTGAATTGTTATTATTATTATGGATCCAAAAGTAGATGAAATATTTTGTATTAAACTTTAAGTCTTTTGTACATTGAATAATAATCATAATTATTATTATTATTGTTTTTCCTTGTATTTTTTTATATTTATTTTGAACTTCTTGCAATACATTTTTCATTGAAGTATGCATTTTTAAGGTCCATACTGTATAAAGATTTTTTTTTAAAGATTATTCTGTAAAGATTATTCTGGTTCCTTCAGACCTAGGCCTCTTTTTACTATGATTTAATTCACCCTTTTGGAGGTTATGAGCATGAAGCCAACCATTTTAACACTTGGTAATACATATCTTTCCTTTCCATTTGTTTAAACTTAATCGATACCTTGCTTGCTGGATTTTTTGAAAAGTGTTGATAATACTTGACAGACGCATCGTCGCCATATGAGCAGGTGGAAATAACCCACCCATCATACCTAACCCAATAAAACACGCACACTAGTGGTATATGGGTCAATATGTCCCCATCTTTTCATAATAACAATAATAATAATAATAATAATAATACTTGTAAATAACATAAAAAGTAATGTCATTGCCCCACAACCCCCAACATACAACATAAGATATCACTCCAAGTCCTGAAAGGCAATGACCCATACCTGTAAATAATAAACATGAACATATAACAAACAATTACTTTCATAACCATAAATAAGTAAAGTGGCATATACTTCAATAACCATGGTATGGGTATACCTGGATACCCCTACACCCGCTAGGTTCTAAGTCACCAACGAGCTCGAAACCTACCAAAAGTACTATGTACCATATTAACATCCCTTCTTAACCCATTGAATAACTATATTGCCCTTTTATGAATTAGCAAAAAGACCCCTTTTCACCCCTAACATTCCACTCACTAACCTTTCCTCTGTGAGAAAACGGGGACTAAATTCCCATGGACACCTAACCTAAAGAGAGGGAGGGAAGAAGGGACAAATTTGGCCAGGTAAGCAGATTAAAACAATTATAAAATGGCTGCCTATTTATACTAGCTTAACCCATATTAGCTAGTCAACCAATCAGTCAAGGCCCCTTTCCACTAATCTGTGCTCTGTTACATGGGGCAAGTATTTGTCGTTTTTTTTATATGTGGCCTCTTTTGTACCACAATAGTCATTTTTGAATACACTTTATTTTTTCAATGGTTCAACTGACTTATCAATCTTTCCAACAATTCACTTTTCCGGCAGTAAAGTGTCATGTTTCATGTTTCTTTTTTCTGACACTCTATACATTTGGTGGCCTCCTGAAATGGATAGTTCTGGATAACTGGCAGAATTCGCTATGATGAAACCTTGCACTTTCTAGGTCACATTTGGAATGAACTGTAATGGTTATTGCATCTACTGTAGAGTGTCCTTTGGGAAATATTATATATATTGGGAAATACATTGTTCTGTGTATTTTATGCTTGCTGTTTTTCAAATCTATTAAATAATCCATATGAACTTTTTATTTAAAGGAGCCTGAATAACATGAAAATCATAACATTTTAATACATTATCTAAATGTAAATTGGTATTGTGATACTTGAACTTTATTATTATGTTAATTGAAACATATTTCATTCTCCAAGTAACAGAAGTTA
Organism: Pelobates fuscus; assembly: GCF_036172605.1. Lineage (NCBI taxonomy): Eukaryota > Metazoa > Chordata > Amphibia > Anura > Pelobatidae > Pelobates > Pelobates fuscus. The sequence continues at coordinate 278,200,028 of NC_086321.1, forward strand.
CATGATTATTTTAATTTACTTCTGTAGAACTGTACATCAGCTATTTCAGCCATTAGTCTTTTCTTTTTTTCTATCCATCTATCCATAATAATACGAATATATTCAATTACTTTTCTTTGGGGCTCAATTAAAATATTTTTTTAAACACAATGGAAATATATCCAGTATGAACTAATAATTGATATTTTTTATTCCTCTGTAAAAAAAATAAATACATGTTTTATAATTATATGTTATGCTTAATCGGCTCACTGCTGGGATCTAACGAAAGCCAGAAACAAACACTTGTATTCTAAAATAAATAGTATTACAATATTTGTCAGTTATTAACTCCTTAGTGACTTTTCCATGATTCTGCATGTTTCTGATTGAGGCATGTGTTCATTCTATTGTACCTTGCTGTTTATCCATTAAGTGTTTACAAACTTATTAATAATATATTATTTTGCTTAAATGGACAAAGAGAGCTTTTTGATCTGGCCCTATATTTATGCATAGAACAAAATTAAATAGGAATATAACATTTTTTTAAATGTGACAAATAAAAAAATACATATTCTATACTTCTGCTCATAACAACTTCCACACATTCAGTGCGACTAAATAAACAAATAACTCAAAATCGATTCAAATATTAGTCCTTATTGTTAAAATGTCCTTTATGTCTAGATTTTTAAATAACTTTTGGAAGTCAGAGGACAAATATTGCAAAGAAAGAATTATGGTTTTGAAGCTTAACCTTTGCATAATTTGGTCTTCTGAGATTCAAAAGTAGCAGTTATCGAATTCAAAATTGCAAAAACCAATAAACAACCTTTTTGATGACATTTAACATTTAACATTTTGACATTTTTAATTTAACCATTTTATCACCAACATACCAGTTCATTATATATATATTTTTATTTTTCACACATGTGCCAGGTGCACTTAAAACATTTTGAGTGGAAGAACAGAAATTGATCCTAGTGTAGGGATAGGTTTCAGGCACTGCTATGTCTACCTAGCTAGTAGTATAGCTACTCTCCGTCAGTGGCAATTAAGACAACTTTGAGAGGGACATAGGAGATTGACATTGCATTGTTGATTCTAGTGTGAGACTACTTAAGCAATACAGTTGTTAAAGGGACAGTTTAATCACCTTAAGGCACCAAAACAACTTACCTTTAAGGAGTTAAGCCATTCTTGAATGGTTAGACCCCAAAGTTTCCTCCATCGTCAGTCTCCACTCCCCTCCAGGTGGCATCCAGCTTCTGAAATTTCACATTTAGGAAGCGCACACTGCTGCAGAGGTTTTTCAAAACTTTTTCACATTTTTGGGGGAATGGGGAGTCACTGATTGGCTAAGAGCGTCAGCTAAAATCAGTAGCACCCCTGCTTGGCAGAACTCTGTGCTTCCTTAAGGTGAAATTTCAGAGCCAGATGCTGCCTGGGGTGGGGAGTGGATATTGGCACTAGAGGCAATTTTAGGGTTATACCATTCGAGAACAGTTTAACTCATTGAGGTGAGAGGGGACCATAAAATTAGATGACGTTGTTATGGTACCTGGAGTGTATGGAATTTTTTTTTACTTTTTTTCTTTGTTAACTGTTTGGAAAAATAATATATTTTGGGGGGAGATTAAACAAGAAGAAAAAAAGTGCCTCTTGCCAAGCTACTCCCATATTGTTATTCAGACAAACTTTTAGTGGTAGATATAATCTTATTTGTCTATCCTAAAGTGTCACTGTTGTTTATGTCTAGTGACACTTACACATTAGGTAATTTGCCACTTACACAGTAGGTAATTTATTTCATTTTTGGATTCATCACCTATTTGTAAATAGAAGAACTTTAGAAGACTACTTCTCCCCATTGTTCATTAATACAAGTTAGAACAAGGTAGCCCTGACTACATGCTACTAGGTGTGAGCCTGCTGTAACATCTCTCACAGTGTTCTGATGCCTAGCCAGGCTCTCTTCTCTATAGCAATTGCTTGATCTCTCATGTTTGAGTCATCCAGCGATAGCTCGGTACATGTGAGCAGCATAAAACCGTGATTCTATATTTCTCAGTTGCAGTTGGCATCCAATTGCCGTGGCATGGTGCCAGAGAGATCAGATGCCTTGAGCAGCTTGGAGGGACTTTTATTGGACTGCTTTCCTTGTTACAAATCTGGCAAAAACAACTTTTTTTTTCTCATTGTCCTTTACTGTTCTTATATTTCTTGGGGATTTAATTACTAAAAAGCAGGTATTGGTAAAAAGGATTGAAAAATGTACTCGTAAGTGCCAGGTGCATTAAAAATGAAGCCTTCACACATTTGTAAGGTAACTCTGGCTGGAGCCGGCCTGCCACCTCAATCATAACCCTTGTACAGTCAAAATGTGTTTGCCCACAAGCTGCTTGCAATGCCAGCAAGCATATAGTTTGGATTTTCAGCATGTAGATCCAGATTGTGCTAGTCCGGTAGTCCTGTCAGTGTAACGTTGGTAAACTGATGGAGTTTGTTAATCCAGTCAGGGGAATAAATCCTTAACTATTAATCGCATCACTATAAAGTCTCTTTAAAAATGAAACAGTTAAGCACAATGTATTTTTTTAATAATATATGTAAAAAATAGGATGCAAAAGCTTGCACATCAAATGAGAAAAAAAGCTACTTTGTCTATAGTTAACAGTACAGGGATACCTAAACCTTGGATCCAAAAGTAAATTAAATATTTTGTATTAAACTTTAAGTCTTTTGTACATTGAATAATAATCATAATTATTATTATTATTGTTTTTCCTTGTATTTTTTTTATATTTATTTTGAACTTCTTGCAATACATTTTTCATTGAAGTATGCATTTTTAAGGTCCATACTGTATAAAGATTTTTTTTTTTTATTTACTCAGGTGATTTTAGCTTTAGTTAAAAAAAGTTTTGGATTTTTTTGTTTTAATTCAGGGTTGGAGCTTGTCTAAAAGACTATTTAAACCAAAATCCTGATAAAAACCTGTAGTGGATTAAGAAATTAAAAACTCTCTAAATGTTTTTTTAGAGTCCATGAGTGTTTTTAAATACATTAAGATGGTTGATTAAAGGGTTTTCAAATCTTAATCCACTACAAGGTTTTTATTGGGTTTGACTATGAGCCTTGTTTTGATTGGGTCACTGGTATTTAAAGCAACAATGTCACCCCCATAATTGACAGTTACATAGGATCGGTCAAGTCATTTAAAGTCTTGTTTGAGGTATTTTCTGGTAACACTATATAGCTACATTCTAAGATTTGTGTACCTGAAAAGTAACGAGCCACGTTATTAGCAATTGTAACAAGATAATAGTTTCCTGGTAATTGTATCCTGAGTAGTTAAATCACTTGTAAACTTTTTATATGCAGTAGGTTGCAATATTGTGTTAGAATTGAATGTGTTAAACACATATACTTTGCAGTAAATTGCAATCTATTTATGATTGAATGGGTGTTTTTTTTGGTCTCTTAGCCAAGGAGAGATTAGCCCACACAGTATATAACAGATTATACTGGTTTGCCCACGGCACATTCTACAGCTTTTTATAATTTCGTTTAAATTGTTGTATAGACATAAAACAAAAATAATAAATACATATTTCACTTGTCTTTAAACAGTTCTCCCAGCTGGAGAAAACAAATGAACAAACAGATTGGTACAGAATTGAGGCGGAGATTATAGATTTTAATACATTTTTATGTATTAACAGATTTTTTGCAAAGAATGAACAATTTCAAGTAGGGAACTAACGGGAAGTGTTAATGACCCATACCAAAAAAAAAAAAAAAAAAGAGTGTTTTGAAGAGAAAGTGTATTTTCAAGCACATTTTAAGTCATCTACATTCAAATGAAAATTTAAATGATCTGTTATATATTAAGATGCTTCCTCCGATGCTCATTATTCTCACACAGATTAAATGTGTGTGTGAAATGATTAATAATTGTAAGAAATTGCATTCCATTTCAGGCATTAAATGATATATTCATGGTATGTGTATATTATTTGTTACAATACATAATTTACTGATACCTTTTTTATTTTTTTTATATTCTGTCAATATTCTTCTATTGACTAGTATTCCAAAAATACATTTTACTTCTCAAAATGTGCATTATTTTTAATTAACTATAGTGGGTTTGTAACAATAAACCAAGATATGATAACATAGTTATATAATCTATTTTCAAAAATAGACATAGGTCCATGGAATTCGACCTTTAAACTTATATTTTCATACTGTTGAGCCAAAGGAAGTGAAAACCTACTGAGGTTTTCTAATTGTGCCACAAAAGGGAAAATATTCTTGACTCTATACTGGAAATCAGATTTCTCCTTGAATCAGCAACCTATTCCCATGCATATTAATTATATCCTTGGATATAATTTCCAAAAATCAGCCAATCCTTTTTCAAAAATATTTGCAGAATCTAATAAGGTGACCTCATTAAGTAAAAGAACCCTTTGCTGAAAGTGAAAACGGCAGTCATCATGTCCCAACGGATGACCTCTTGTCTGTTGTATATTCCTGCTAATAAATTGGTTACCAGATAGCAGTTTGTACTGAAAGATGTACATATTACAGGGTGGTGTCATATCCACTTGGAAAAAGGTTTTTTTTTTTCTTAAATAAAACCAATGCATTATTTTTTTACCCTTTTTACTCATAAAAAATCTATTTATTTATTTTATTTTTATTTTTTTTATTATTTATTTTTTTAAATTTTTTATTTTTGCAGTGCAAATTAGAATAGCATACAGGCTAGTGGTACCCCAAAGGCATTCCACTTGCGGAGATCCAAACAGAGGTTTCAATGGGGTATATAGGAACAGTGCACAATTTTTCTTTTTAAATACAAGAGAATCAAGATTGCTGTTAAGACATGAAATTACATTCAAGCTAAGGTACAAGATTAGAGAGAGCAAAATAAGATAATATAAGATTACACAGAGTTAGCATTGGAGATTGAAGCGTTGCTGTTGCAGAGTATGCATCAGTAAGAGGTTTAATGAGAGTAGCTTAAAGACTCCTGTAGCTTAAAGACTCCTGCACTGGGCTAAACTAACTATGGTATAGAACATGCTTAACTGAATATTAGAACTTTAGAACTGACTCAGGTGCAGGCATAAATTGAATACACATATTATGTTGGACCCAGTGCGCAGCGTCCATAGTGAGGGACACGAAGTCCTAGTTGTGAGGTCTAACCGATCCCCATCATCAGTAGAGTTGGTGCCCGGGGTAGCAGACGGTGGGGGTCTCCCCAGTCGGTGCCCTTCACATTCCCAGCTGGGATGGAGTCGGAGGGTTCTGTAGCATAAGTCCCCTGTCTTGTGACCAGCGTGTCGTGGGCTTGTTGTCCCTGGTGGGGACTAGAAAGGTTGTAGTCGCTGGGGTCCTCTGCCGGGGAAGATTGGTGAGTATGGGGATGTCCCTTATCGTGCCACATCACTTTTGGGTAGAGACGTGTCTGGGAGTCTGAGGGCCTTTGCCACGCTGTCTTCGCCCAGGAGAAGTAGAGGATACCCTGGGGGAGGGGGGTTTGTGTGGGTAGACCTGGGGTTTGTTGGGTCTTGGTTATATGACTCACCGCTGGTCTGTTGCTGCCCCGCTGAGGCTTGAGTCTTGTCTCCCGCCTCCTCCTCCCAGCCTTCCATGCTGCAACCTGGCCCCGTCCTGGAGCCGCGGGCTGTGGAGTGGTGACCTGTTGCGTTGTTGCCGATGAGACCTCTGCTGGAATGCTCCTGCGGACAGAGAGCTTGGCCCAAAAGTCAGCCAGCAGGCGGTCCAGCCGTTCCGAGAGCGGTGGCAGTGGGGGTCCGCGATCTGGATGGCACGTGGCATCCGCCATGTTTAGCAGCGCTGGACTGGTAGTGCAGGTACGTCAAGAGTGTTGTTGTGCTCCTGAGTCGTGGGCTGTTTGCCGGGATATCCCTCTCCGGCGGGGGGGGGGGGAGAGAGTGTGCCAGGGAGACCTCCTTGTGAGTAGGCTACAGTCTGCAGAGGGATCGGCCGCTTCCCTCGTGCCGTCTGAGTAGGCCGCTTGTAGGCCTCAGATCAATCCCCGGGATGCCACCGCTGATTTCGGCCGCAGTTTTGCTTTTGCACTGCCTCTGTGGTAAGTCCTCTTCTCGGAGGTGGAAAAGCAGCTAGTTTTATCGCCTAATGTAGGTTTTTAGGCGGATTTCAGGCTTTTTGAGTGTGGAGCTCATCCGATGTGCGGTCGTTCAGCTCGGCTGCTAGGCTCCGCCCCCCCCATAAAAAATCTATTTAATACCCCCGCTGCACTTTTTTCTATATCTATAATACTCTTTGATAAAACGGATACCCAAAATTACACAGCAAACTGAAGGTAGGGTCTTATCATCGATTTATAATTAATATGTTATGTCATGAAGAAAGATCAATAAAGCATCAAGCATTTATCATGTATAACTATTTTTTTCACTACTGAATCAATGTGTGTTTTGTATGTCATACTGTGAGTATGATGTAACGTTATGTAGTAAAGTTTTTTTTGTTCTAATAATACTGCCTAAGGAACGATTATCTAATTTATGGTGGTAATGTTTTAAGATTTGATCTCCCTTGTTTGTGAGATCTTCTCTTATTCTGTTTTGTGATTCTTTTGAATGCACATTTTTTCTCCAAAGGCTCTATCTTCATTGGGCAGGTACTTTGCCCTGATACATTCTCCATTGTCTTCTCATTCTTATGGAGTTGACCCTACCTGTTTTGAACTGGTTCCACTCTTTGTGGTCCACCTCCCAATCCAATTCTGCATATATTTAGGAAGAAGAAATTAAGAATCACTGGATCAATCACTGTCCCTCCATTGTTCTCACATATGATCATGGAATATGGGAATGGGACGCCATATATCTTTATAAATTATCACCCATATACATTTAAGCAAATGTCTATTACAATTTTTAAATATCCCTTTATATATTTCTATACATGAATTCCTGTTTTGTTCTATTTTGTGCTAGTTATGCATCTCATGTTTTAAATGAATGCTCTGTTTACATTTAGTAATCAACTCAGTAGTAGAAGAGTTAATATTCTCCAGTGACTGTATGTTTATTAAAAGAAAATTATCTTATTAATCAATGACATTTCCTAGCTGGTATATTTTAGCACTGCCTGCAGAAAATAATAATAGTAATAAATAAGTACATTAAAAAAAAAAATATATATATATATATATATATATATATATATATATATATATATATATATATTGCCAGAGTAAATCCACCTAATAGGCATCGATAGATACCTCAACACCATTACCCATTACCTAGATGCCGGTGTCAATGTGTCTGGTCACAAATTATACAAAATCTCACCTATTTAGTAACCCAGCTCTAACCTCTAATAAATATAAGGAATTGTTATAACATAATAAGAATTTAAAAAAAAAACATAAATAATGATAACAAAGAAAAGTTACTACTTTCTTGTTGATGTATTGATCCTATAAGATATATTTTTTTCTTGGCCACAAAAAATCATGGAAAAGATTTATCAAAGTGCAGTATGAAAAACAGTGCAAATATGCAAGGGGCAGGAGTCACCAATGGAATATGCTAGCTTGTTCCACTTGTTTGCACAGTTTCTATGATAGCCCCCCTGCGCATAATTTTACAAAACAGAACATTGGTATCCATAACTATTACATATCATGATGCAGCTATCTAGCCTGTTTCAGCTCAGTAGAACAAATGATTAACAGTGACCCTGCATAGACAAACTTGCTTTTTAATGTCAAGTTGATTGACAGGAGTTGCTTCATGTAATATTCAAAGGTTTTTTTTTTTCAGATTTTACTGATTTACCCAGTAATAGTGCTAAACTGAACCAACTTTCAATAAATGTGAAATCAAGATGAATCTTGTTGTATACTTCATACCTTTTTTTTCCAATAGATAAAAATATCCGTCAGTTGAGTTATGTTCTTTTGTAGTCAGCTTGTCAAAATTGTTCTTGATCAAGCAGCCAATAAGTAGCAAAAGTACCACTAGTAAGGAAGATGAAAAACTCACTAAGAATAAAATAACATAATAAAAGGAGGAGGTTGGGGGCTAAAGCCCCAGATGTGGGACTGCTCAGACCCCGATCCCAAGTAGTGGAGTGGGCAGGAAGATATACGTATTCTTTTATTGTTAATTTTACATCAAGCAGCTGCTTTTCAAACTAGACATCTGATATAAATAGAAAGATCACTAGCATAGCGCTCTCCAAAGCTATTAAGGGAGAGGAAGTGGTGTTCCCGAGTTGACTATTGTGTTGGTATGCTGGGGAAAAGGATGCTGCTGGGCAATCATCTAATAGGTAGCATGGCAGGACCTCATAGAATACTTGGGTGGGAAATGTGCTTGTTTCTTGCTTTGCTTTCATTAAGACCCAAAAGACCATCAATATCATATTGTTAATGGATAGGGAAGTGGGAGCTACAGGTTTGTCATGACACATCACCACCTTTCTCTTAGGGCAGGGTACACCCTACCGGTCCAGGATTTAGGGATTACCCTGTTGTGTCTAAAATAATTTTTTTGTTTTTTATTGCTGAAAACACCGTAGACACAACTGAGTAATCTCTAAATCCTGGACTGTTAGGGGGGTACTTGAGGACTGGGTTGGGAACCACTGTCTTAGGGTATGAGTTATCGTGTTTTGCTTTGGGCTCAAGCCCCAGTTGTTTCTGGAACTTACCAATGATGAGTGAAACCCCGATGCAGGGCTTAGCTCAGAACTGACAGTTTCTACCTACATTGGAGGCAGGAAGCAGCATTCTTCAGTGCACATAAGTGGTTATGGTGCTTAAAGTGGTCCTTTAATAGCGAAGATTTATACTGTACATAAAATACATGTTCAGGGACTATAAGAAAATATATCCAGCACACAATATAAATATACTATCAATATATGTTTATATATACAGGCGACTATTTTAGGTTGTCCAAATATTTCTGGTCCTCACTAATAGTTGTACTACACGATCTTGCAAAAATAGCCTAGACTTAATAAATAACATTACTTCCTTTACAAGCATATGTTAACTGCTTGACAATAATTTAATGCAAAACACCTGTTTTTGTACTCAAAATCATGTAAAAATATAAACTACCGGTACATGTTGTTAAAACACTGATACATCTGTATCCAGGCAGCATTCTAATTATGAAAGCCAGGCTGTCTAATTATTGTTAGATAACCAATACATGTTTTATCTGCTTTGTCTTAATTTAAATTTTGGAAGGTATCATGAAACCGCTGAGATAAAGAATTTCTTTTTAAACAGCTTCTTTCAAATTTTCACTTGAGTGCAATTTATGTCCTAATTTGATCAATGTTTCCAAGAACTACTGAATTTCCAAAGACTACCAATCTTTTTCCTTTGACCTAAAGAATCAGACAATACATTTTGGAATTAGAAATATAGTGTAATTCTTTTTTTTTTTTTTTTTTTTTTAATAAATATTGGAGGTAGAGTGCTGGTTTTGTATTCTTGTTTTGTCCAATCCAGTTATTCTAACAGACAGAGATTCCATTTTCAGAAGATACAAAGATGTAGTCAGCATTGTTGTAATAAACGTGCCTGCTTGCACATTACATTTAAGCATCATGATAGGTGACTTGCCCAGATGTACATCCACATGGGATTTGCAGTAATCAAATTGAAGCGTGTAGTGCAAAAAAGGTGCAAAAATGCTGACTACATCTATAAAATTGTTGACATTGATTTTGTTCACTAGGCAAACAGAAATAAACAAGTGCTATATATTTATATATGTATAATGTACACAGTGACAACAGTTAAAAGTATTGACATTCTGTCCATGGAGTGAAGCAGGGAAAACCATAGAGACTACGCTGTCTGACCAAAAGTGCATGTATATGGCCGAAGGATCCTATCATATATTAAAGGTAGAGAAGATTTTTTTTTTCTCAATTTTTTTTTTCAAATACGTTATTAAAAAATAAATAAAAAAAATCTATTTTCTTTTAAAACTTTATAAAAGGATTATTATATTCAAGTGGCTCTGTCACCTCAAACTTACCTTTCTCCAATAGTTTCCGTTCTCTTCCTCTTGCAGAATCTGTTATTTTCTTCATTTTTTAACTATTGCTCTTTAAAACATAAGACTATGTAGAAACTACTTTGGTTTATGTGTTTTTTTCTACTCTTGGCAATCTTAAAAAGGGTGGAGCTTAAGGCAAGCTTTGCCCTTTGTTAGCTTGTAGAAAAAAATGAAGAACAGAGGAACAGATTCTGAAAGCATAAGAGAAGAGGGAACGATAGGAGAAATGTCAGTTTGAGGTGACAGAGTCACTTTATACTAGTTTTGAGGTGACCGTTGTCCTTTCATATATTTAGATATAAACCCCAAATGCAAATTTACCAGAAAATGCAATATTAGTAAAGTAGGGGTTGTTAATTATATGATCTTTAATAGAAAGAGAGAGAGAGTGTGTGTCTGTGTATATATACACACATACACACATATGTATATATATATAATGTATATTGCAATACAATAAATATTGCACCAACATCACTTTAAGTTCCTCAGTATTGCAATATTAATCAATACATTTATGTAATTTACATTTTAGTTGTTTTATTGTGATTTGTGAAAGCATTCTATTAATGGCACACGTAAGTTCCACTGTTTATATTTTTAATGTTCACGTTATTGAAGGGACTCACAGGACCCCTATGTGGGAAGGAGGGATATTTAAATGTATAAAAAGAACCATAAAGCACACATATCCAAAACATGCATGTGTTTGATGGATATTTAGGAGAGGTCACAAATCAGGATTTGTCAGAAAGTGGTAACATTTTGTCCTGTAGACAGAGTTGTGAAGGCACCCGTAAACCTGATGCACTAAACTTTAAATTATACATTTTAGTTTGACATAGTTATATGAGGTTTTTGTGTAACATAGCCTCAATTTCTCATACACTCCTAGAGCTGCAGGAACTTTAAAGAAAAGGAAAAAAAAAAACATATTTTTGGATCAATTACTGTATTTCACATTCTTAAGAAATCTCCCACTGCTGCATTTTCTATTGTTAGATATGAATGGAAGCTGATGGCTTTTAAAATTGAATGTCCTACTGTTTTCTATTATTCTGGATAACATTGTCTGAAGAAAGAGCAGAAAGCTTTATATGTGTACTCAGAGAATCTCTGGTATCATAAACACTGCAGCCACATACTGTCATTTGTTTTATATTAACAAGGTCTTTTGTGCCACCACAAAATACAAAATGTACACAGTACAAAAACTGGACTCTTGGCTACCATAATACCCAATGCAATTACATCACTGTACTGAAATGCTTTTATTTAACCTTACAGAATAATAGGTGTTGATGGCAGAAAACAGCCAATCTAGTCTGTAAGTGTCAACAATAATGATCATTGGCTTTATTCTAGATTTAGTCTCACATTTAGGAATGCAGTGTCTGTCTCAAGCTTTCTTGAAATTGTCTACAGCATTGCTCCCTGCTACCTCTTCTGGATGGTTATCCTTGCACCTGATTGTTTTTCTGTACCTGATATTGCTTAAAGGAGCACGCTAGGCACCATAATCACTACATCAGATAAGCAGTTTAAGCAGCTATCCAATCCAGCAGCACACTCAGTCTAGCATAACCATCTAAGATGGATAAATAGACGTATAATACCATGATCACAACACTAAACACTATGCTTGTGCTTAGACCTTTAAAGTTTTTTCCCACCAGCTTCATGCTGTGTAGTATTGTTCCAGCTAACTGCTAACCATTGTTTCATAATAACTAAATAAAGCTGTCTCAGACACATAAGTCTAAATATTGTTTCCTAATAACTAAATAAATCTGTCTCAGACACAGGAGAAACAGCACTTAAAATATATATCCCTATATATAATAATTTATATAATAATTTATATAATTAATATTTATAAAGTGCCAGCAAATTTTAAGACGGGACAGGAGGCTTCATATTCTGCATACTTCCTTTACTGAAATATCCAATAGCAGCTAACAATAAACCAACCAACCAACAGAAATACAGAAATAAAAGGTATATCAATGCTGTCCCCCTCTGTCCCTCCAGATTCCTCTTTCTTTGATATTATTCTCCAAATCAGGTTAAAGTGTTAACTTTCTTTGGGCTTGTTCTTATTCTTGAAAGTTTTATTGCTCTTTTTTATCCTTCTCATTTTATTTCCCATGTATAGCTACGGTGATTTGGGTTTTATTGTGAGGAGCTTATCTGATTGGTTTTCTCTTTGACTTGTTTCCTGTATTGTATTCTTTCTGTTCCTCTCTGTGTTTTTACCTACTGTGTGTGAGTTTGTGAGTTGCAGCTTATTCCTGGTGTCTTTGGCCACATGGGGCATGGGGGGAGGGTGGGGACTGTGTGGAGCTTGTTTGGGTCCTCTCTAGCTGTGTTCTGGTTTGCGAGGTCATACTGCATTGCAGTGGCCATTTTCCGACAGTTTTTGATGCATTTTTGTATAGTTTGCATTTCCAGCTTCTAGTGACCATTTTTGGGTTTGTGATCAAGTACCAGGTGCGTAGCACCACGCTTCAGGTCTCCGTTGTAGAGGAGTCAACCATGGTTCCTGAACCTGCTCAGCCTGTCTGTTGCTGATCTAGTTTTGCTCCCATCGTCCCCTCTTTTAATTCGGGAGCTGACAAGGAATCCTCATGCTCTCATTCTGCAGGCTCCCCTTAGTGGCTTGGCAGATTTTGGGGCTTCTGGAAAATCGAGGCCTATCACAACTCTTTCAGGACCTCCTTTGAGACTTGTGGGTCCCTGGCACCAGATGCAACTATACCGGTGCTTGGAAGAAATGGTGCAGCTGCTGTCTGGCAAGGGATTCTGATCCTTTTCCAGGTTCTGTTGATTTGATCTTACCTTTTCTTGTCTCAACTTTTCTCAGATTGCATGTCCTATTATTTGGTGAATCTCTGTTATTCGGCTATCTTGTTGGTTTATGTTCTTATTCTGGGTATTCCGGTTGGTAGGGACCCGTTGGTATGTTGGCTAGTTCAGGATATTTGTTTGTCTCATCACCAACATTTGAATTATTCAGTTTTAGGACATTGCTGCAGTTCTTTGGCTTTTAAAGGCATGACCAGAGAATGATTGCCTTTCTCACTGACAATTGCCCGCCAAGTTATTACTGCTCCTCCATTTGCTTTCTTTTAGTCTTGTTGAGGATATTTTGGATGAAGATTCCATGGCTTTTTCACTTATGGAGGTCTCCTTTACAGTGTTTTTAGTACTATGTTCAACGTAAATTAGTTACCTATTTTTCCCAACAAGCCTAAACTTTGCGTTGTGGCTTACTTTTCTCATTATCTGGACGTATCTGCATCTTTACGGTTGTCTTCTGTTCTGTTTCTCATCCTACTTTATCTTAACTTTCTCAGCGTTAAAAAGTCAAAAAAATAAAGCCTCCTGTCCTGTCTTAAAATTGTAAATTATTTAAAGGCTTAGTGTCAAAATAATCTGAATCCTACTTTTGTCCTGTATGGGACTTTCTCTGCTTAGTTTCTCTCAACCTTGAGCAAAAAATATACCCCAAAGATTTCCTTAGATATTACAAATACAGAAAAATACAAATGCAAAGAATATGGGGAATTCTGCTAAAGAAAAAAACAAACACCAAATAGTGTATAACTGAGTATAAATTAGAATAAACATGTTTTCTAATAGCCACTTACACTCTGTATGCCAAAATCAGTCATTCGGAGTTATACTTCAGTTGATGAATGTGTCTTCCAATATTCTAGGTCAATATTCATTCTTAGTATAATGGCCCATATTATAATGTAACTATATATTGCAAATGCAAGATAAAGTGCAAAAAGTATTTTTATTCACTTGCATACGTTTAAAATAGCAGGTGTAGTTAAATGAATCACAGCACATAGTCCTATGCTTCACCCCCCACCCCACCCCCTCCAAGGCCTTCCTCAGAGACAATACTAATGCAGGCACAGACCAGAAATAAATACAAACCATCATATCCTCTGATATCTTTTTAAATCCCCTTGATTCCCCTGAGTCCATTTTGATAGGTCCTCCATTTCTCCAGCTGAATCCGATCTATTTTCAATTTCCAGATTTTGGCTGCAATGATGTAATCGCGATTAATACGCAGTAAAGTCATGCGTTCCCGATGTGTGTTCTATTTGCCGACATTTTCACAGGATAATGTATATTAATGTATATTGTATACAAAGTATATTACTTCAGTATTTGCAAACTGTATCCAATGATGGGATTTCAAATAGTATACGTGATTTCCAACTGTATTGATACCTTTTGTGGGAATGTAGCTCTAATTATATTCCAGAGGTTGTTGCCTTACCAATTAGGGTTTATGGCCAGGAATTACATTTTTCAAAAGGAGACTCATTTCACCTCTGTCATCATTATCCAACTTTGTGATCTAACCTTCCATTTCCCATTACCCATGCAATGACCATAAAAGTGCAAAAATCTAGATGCAGCGATTTCATGTGTGATATTTTCAAAATTATTTGCCCAAACTACCCAAGTTGGTTATCGGTATAAAAGTCCTTAAATTGGCTTGCTGAAGATTAGTAGCAGGGCAGTATAAATCAGTCACTATAGGTGTTTTTCAAAAGACTTTGAAGAACCAATTAGGAGAATTTAGCAATGTCCCCCAACATTAGTACAAGATAATTTTAAACCGTAATTTTTTTATTAGGTATTTCTTTTGTCCAATTAACTTTTTTCTATTCAACTGATTGAGGCAAAACAATTAATTCTTCATAGTGATGTTGACAGTTTATTTTTAAAACATTGTTTTTATTTCTTGCCTCAAAGATTCATGATGCTTAACCAACAGCACGAACATTAAAGTAAATATATTGGCAAATTGCTTTGAGTAACAGATGTGCAGGCGAACCAAGACTTCTGAAATTAAAGACAAATTGGTGAATTGGAAAAGGCTTGACCTTTTTAAGCTTTAAAGAGTAGAAACATCAAGTTTATATCACATCTTGCCGTGTTTACAAAACTTGCAAAATGTTTTATTAAATTGAGTTTTCAAGATAGAAAGGCCAAATAGGGAATGTGTAAAAACATTACCTATCCTAAATAGTACACTTTCTGCCCATCTGAGCTCTACATGTAACAAAATAAAATATGTTTAAAAAGCAACATATTACAATTACATGACACAATTTAAAATGTAAGCCCAAAATAGCTGAAAAATTCTACAATTCATACTTTAATGAATAACCCTGTAAGTGTTTAGGAGATTTTTATTTTTGATTCACCTTATAATGTTGTGAAGACCTGACAGAAATGTGCATAGTTTAATTTTCTGATACACGGTAGGTTTATGCATTTTTATAATTCTATCAGTTTATGAGTAAAACATTATGGGTGTGATACCATCTAAGCCTTACTTAAAAATATAAAAAAATTAGGTATAAAATACACACTTTTTTCCTCTATGAATACTTGAGGAATACAGAGCTATACAGAGCTTTCTTTCAAAACATAACTAATTCACTCAAACTCATGCGGTGCACATATGTGTACTTGCCGTGTCTCCTGCCCTCCCCCCTTCCACCCCGTACTGTATTGTATTTCTGTGTTCTACCTACTCCCCGTTCGGGAGAGCTCATACGAACGGGTTCCATTTGTCTCCCAAACAGGGACCACCCCAAGACCCCATTTAGAATGTTTAGTTAGAACGTTCACATCTCACTAATGAGGTGTGAAAACCACAAACCGCAAGGGAAACCTCAGCATGTGCTGACACAGGGTGGCGGCCAGTTCGTTAGACGAATGCCATCTAGAGGAAACATTCGGTTCCCAAATGAGGTCATCCCCAGTGACCCTTGGAGTGTTCACACCAATTAATTAGACCGTTGGCAACTTGCAACATAAGTGGGAAACCTCAAGGGAATTAATTAATCAGTGCTTCCCTGGGCAGCAGCCGTTCATAAAGATGAACGACAGTGATGGGGAGTATTCGTGTCCCAAAAGGAGACGCTCCCCTTGCTTGGTTTCACCCAGAGACCCCGTGAACGGAGGCAGCTCATGGCGTTTGTCGTTCGGATGGTCCCTGAGTTTGGTGGGGACAATTGCAGTTTGGCGGGCTTTTCTGTGACTGGGAGTCCCGGAGGCGGGAAGCTTTCCCATGCTAGGGCTCCCAGGCACAGAAGCTCATGGGATAAAGACTTCTGAGGTGGGAAACCCTGAGAAGGGGTTGACCCTGGGAGGGGGCATGGAGTGGCTGGAATAGGGGACAAAGGTTCTGGCTCCATTATGTTACCCCCGGGAGGGTGAGGCCCTGGGAGGGGACATTGTCATTGTGTGTGCTCCACCCCTTGCATGGGGAAAGTATAAAGCTGAGTGTGGCCAATACAATTGTTGTTGTATCCCTGGAACTGTGTGTCGCCCAGTTACTGGGGAAGATGGGTCTCTTAATTCATTTATAGCGGGGGTAAGGGGCCCACTACAATATATATATATATATATATATATATATATATATATATATATATATATATATATATATACACATATACAGTGGGACCTCAGTTTATAAAATTATAAAATTTAATGCGTTCTCTGGGATTTCTTATTGCAAAACATTTGTAAACCGAAACGTGGTTTCCCATAGGAATGCATTGAAAACCAATTAATCCGTTCTGGAGGTCAGAAAAAAGTCAAAATGAGCTGGCATGGAAACCAACCCACAATGCAGAACACACAAAAAAAAGGCATGCAAACAACAAAGCTCAGCTCCTTACCTTTCCACAGCTTGAGAAATGCACCAAAAAGTCCCAAAACAACTGCAAACAATTTCCAGAATGGCTCCAAAACTCGATGCAAAAGCCTCTCCAACACCTCCACACTCGACGCCACGTGCTACCCACAGGTTCCAGCATGCAGGGGGCGGTGCTGAAAACCTCCCAGGTGCAATGCATCCTGGGAAAACTTGCTTTGTATCACGAAAACAAATTGTAAACCGAGGCATTATTTTCAATGGATTTTCATATGTAAACCGAAAATTATGTAAACCGCGGTCCCACTGTATATAAAAGTCTAAATATTGTTTCCTAATAACTAAATAAATCTATCTCAGACACATGAGAAACAGCACAGAAAATATGGAGGCTTCATATTCTGCATACTTCCTTTACTGAAATATCCAATAGCATCTAACAATAAACCAACCAACCAACCAACCAACAGAAAAACAAGGTATACCAATGACAGCCCCCTCCTCCCCACCCCAGACTTCTTTCTTTGATGTTATACTCCAAATCAGGTTAAAGTGTTAACTTTCTTTGTGCTTGTATATATACATATATACCTGTATATGTATATGTATATGTACAGATATATATGTGTATATACAGTCATGGAAAAAATATAGTAGACAGTAAACCCTCTTTGAATTCTGAACACAAAATATACTTTTCCAAAACTGTATAAGTAGAGAAAAAAAAGAATTATATCTCAAACCTTAAATATATATTTTTTTAAAACACAAAACTGTTAAAAACGCAATAAAATAGGCGTGTCATAAGTGTGCCTGAAATCGAACGTAAAAAATAGTTACGCAATTTTTTTTTATATCCAAAAGATGTATGAGAGTTGCTAGTCATATAATTGTATATTTATTATACTGTTACTAATTATATTGTGTTACTGTACTTGCAAAAGTACTGCAAGTTAATCTCATTGAAATATTATTGAGTGTCCTAGATACCACCAAGTGTCCTAGTTACAGCATAGCAACCAGGATGCTCAGTGGTTTCTAAAATGCTCAAAAGTATTTCAGGGATAGTGCAATGCTTTTATTTTAAGTGCAGCAAAACAATATAACCAGCAAAATCTTAGGGAGAATTGTTTTTCATACGCAAACACATGTTTTAGTTATTTGTTTGGACGAGTAAGGTGAAGAGGGGCTCTTTTGTGCTTACAGGTGCTCATGATGTAAATCCGAACCCAGCCGGCCATATCTAGCTCGATACCTGCCTAGAACAGGTGTAGGCTTTAAAGCATAAACATTTCCCATTTTCCAATTATTTAATAAATATAATTTGATGACATAAATATATATATTTGTGGGTCTAGTAAATGCAATTTTTGCATAACTTTTACCCAGCATTAGCAAATTTTAGCGCTAGCCTGTAATAAATCCAGCCTTTTATTTTGTTCCTGACCAAGAGTCACTTTTACAGGTCTGCTTTGACGAGATTGCATTTAAGCATTGCAATTTAAAACTTAAGGGTTTGTATTCAGCACAAGTAAAAAAAATAATAATTCATAATTACTCAAAATTAACTTCTAAATGCTTGATGTATAGACTATGCTGATGCCTGAAATTGAAGTGAGTGCAGGACTTGATTCTTTAAAACACTTAAATAGCATAGTCGTACAGTTTATTTGTGAGTATTTCAACTGCAACATTTAGCTATCTCGCAGACAGGCTTATAGCTTCACTATAACACGGGTACCACCTGAGAGGTCAAAACTATTACAAGATGTTGAGCATCTCTTTTCTTTACTGATATAAAAGTTAAGCTTTGATATGCCCTTCCTGAAAGCTATGGCCCATCAAGATACACAAGGTCAAACAAATAAAGAATAAAGAATACCTGAAGGCTTTAGCAACAAATTATCTTACTTTAGCTGAATGTTATAGTTTTCTTTCTGGTGGTGCATGGCAAACCAAGTGAAGAAATATCTTCCTGGTACCAGTAAATAACTTGGCTTATAGGGTCATCATCTCAAGTCTTAAAATTGTTCCAGCAGCTATTCCAAACTAGAAAAAAAAATAGTTTTATTTTACTTATTTATTTACCCTGTAAAACGGAAATAAACTGAAAGAGGAATTGTCACTCAGTTGCACTTCTATTACTCACCACAGTAAATGCTACAGAACTGATTAAGTGGGGTGATGAATGTAACAGAGGTAAGGTTAAACACACTTACCTCCACAGGAGCTTTGAGTCATTATTTCGTGATATTTCAGGTGTGTTTGCCAACACACATCCAATTTCAGTTCACACCAAAAATGCAATGCCATGTGTGTTGGTATGTGAACAACATGAAAAAAGATTGATAATGGAATGGCTGGCTCAAATGTAAAAAACAGAGAGTATTACGTTTTTAAAAACATAATATTTTACTACTTTGCAACAGTAATAAATGTCTTACTGTCAAAATAGATAAAAAATCTATTGATTATATTAGATATTCTCAACTTCCAGGTAAATAAGCTAATCTATTTTGAGTTATTATGTTTTGCTGGATTACTGTACAAACTTACCAGCCCTCATGCCCCAAATATATACTTCATCCTGTATCCTCCACGCACACTACAGCCTCAACCCTCCCCAAACACACTCTACGGCTCCCATACCCCAAAAGCACTCACTATTGCTCCTTTCACACATACAACCACACAACAGCCTCCCTTCCAGATATAGTCTCTACAAACAGCATCACCAGATACATGCAGTGGTCAGCACCTACCAAAAGTGCAGCAAGGAAGGACAAACAGTAATCTGGTGTCAGGATCATGAGTGCCTCAGGCTCCTTGGTGCATGTAGGGAGTAAATGCTAACCTATCTGGTCCAATCACACAGATGAGCTGTAGTTCAAACTGCGGAAAAACATAAAAAACACTGGCTGTGATAGAAAGCTGTCAGAACACCCAGTGCATTGCAGTTTGCTGATTGTGGGGCCAATCAGAGTACCCACGATGACCCTTATCCACCACCGAAAGCAAATTCATTGGGTATGGAAGCATGGACTAGACCATGGAGCAATAGCACAGTGTTGCCTGGTCTAATGAATAATAGTTTCTTTTAGATCAGGTGGATGGACAGATGCCTGTGTGTCATTTACCTGGGGAAGAGATGGCAGCAAGATGCACTATGGGAAGAAGGCAGGTCGGCGGAGACAGTGTTATGCTCTGGGCAATGTTCTGCAGTGAAATCTTGGGTCCTGTCATTCATATGGATGTTATTTTGACACACATCACCTACATAGAGATTGTTTCAGATTACATAACCTCTTGGCTACGGTGTTCCCTGATGGCAGTGGCCTCTTTCCGCAGCATAATGTACCCTGCAAAAAATCATAGTTAATAGTTTAATTTAATCAGTCCCTTGTAATTTGATCATCAATCATTTTAAAATTTAGAGAAGTTTACATTTGTGCAGAGGAGTTGACTTTAGATAATAACATAATCCGTTTTCTATAAAGTTCTAAGCATTACAAGTCATTAAATGTCTGATGCTTAATCACTTTTTACATAGTAGTGGGCCAGTGGTCACCGCTGGATGTTAAAAATTAAGACAGCTGTTGATTTCTCTGTCCTGCTGTTTGCAATTACAAATCAGACAAGTTTTGCATATGTCACTGAATTCTATTTAGCATTTATGGTGTCTTAGAAAGAGCATAATGTTTCAAATAAAACATTTTCACCACTCTCATGTGTGCTGAAAAATAGTGACCATGACTGCTGTCATGCAAAAACTGCTTCAATATTGCCTGACCTAACAGCTACTCAATGTCTGGCATTTCTGTAATACCAATCCTGAGTTGCTAAAATTTGATTATTATATATCTGGATTCGAAAAAGTGAGATAACTTTTGCTATCTTGCTATAATGATAAATAAGGAGCAGAAGTCAAGTTGACAATAGGGTATTTATGCAAAAATTATCGAAAAAAGACAGTGGACAATCAATCATCCAATCATCCTTCCACCCTGATAGTTAAATCCACCCTTCCCCCCCCAAATTTGCAACTGATGAGACCCAGGTATTGTCAGACGCCACACTGGTGAAGCAGTCTGGCAATAACTTACTTCCAAGATGCCCAGGGCATCTGATCACTGTGACACTGCACCACAACTACAGCACAGATGTCAACTGTCACAGACTAATGTTGGCGGCAAGCTGCAGTGTTAGCGGGGGGAGGAGGGGTGCAAGGATTTCTGTAGCCCTAGGCAAAGATACATTTTGCCGCCCCCTCATGAAAGCCAATAAAATCTCAGCGCAGTTTATTCACTAAACTCTGAATTCAGTGAGTGGAAAACCAAATTGCAAAGTTTAAGCAAAAACAGCTGAACTGTGACTGTAGCCGAAATGGAGAATTATTTAAGATCAGCTATTTTGCCCTATGGTTTTCAGTTAGGTCTGCCTAATACACACATACTGCTTAATGCATCCATCCATAAACACACACTACCTAATACATGCATCCATACACACATACTGCTTAATGCATACATCTATACACACATACTGCTTAATACCTACATCCATACACACATACTGCCTTATACATGCATTCGTACATACATCCATCCATAAACACACATACTGCTTAATAACTACATCCATAAACACACACTGCCTAATACATGCATCCATACACACACCCTGCCTGATACATACATCCATGCATACATACTGCCTAAGACATACATCTATACACACATACTGCATAATACCTACATCCATACACACATACTGCTTAATACATACATTGTATACATAATGTATCACTGTGATAAATGTCCTCTGTGATTGCCAACAAGGGTTTTGCCAGTAAGTACTAAGTCGAAAGGCTCAAATACTTATTTCACTCCTTGACATGCAAAGTGCATGACAAAGTGTGTGTCTCTGACAGTGTGTCTAACAGTTTGTGTGTGTTTGTGTGTGTTTGACTGTGTGTGAGCATGTGTGTATGTGTGAGTGTATATACAAAGCACTAACAGGTGCTTGCCTCTTATCTACATTAGAAATGTATCTAACAACACATTCTATCAAAAGGTGGATAACAGCTTGGAAACAGGTTGCTACCTGGGATAATTGACAAATCTCACAATAAAGTCTACCTCTAAATAGGGGACACAACCTTTTCTCTTTCATCTACTAACTGCCCCGGAGCCAAGAGTTCAAGGATCTCTCAATTCCCTCGCAGAGGAGAATACTGAAACCTTTATTTAATTAATTAAAGCACTGTAATCACATTCACATGAGTTATGTTGAGGGAAGAAAAACAAAGCCTGCACTGCACTAAGCCTACCTTCCAAACAAAATCTAGATAAAGGCAGTTTCTGAACTTTTTAGCACCTAGCATAATTAGGAAAAATAAGCACAGTGATTTGCAGGCTATATAATACTGTTTTAAAATTATAAAGGCTTAAAGGCTAACGTGTGAGCCCCCAGGGAACTTCAGTAAACCTGCTCGAAGAGCAACATGAAGAACTATTTGAATTAATTCAAAGAAAGGATTATCTTTTCTGTTCTTAACACAGTAAATTTCTAGTGTTCTTTGCACAAAAAAATAATTAAATCTGTGTGGGTATTGATTACAGAACTGGTTCACAAAGGAAATATTTCCCCTGTAATTATAAACATCTTAAAGGATTTTACTCCTTTTGTTTAATGTAACCAGACCTCCAAGGAAATGGTTCCAGCCATCGGATGTTATGGAACATGGACTCGAGGTCAATACAAAAAGACCAAAGGTTAACTGTCTATTAACTGTTATAAAAAATACGTTTTACTGTAAAGGACAATGATTTCATATTGTTAGATAAGCTTTCCAAAACATCTCATATTTTTGGATAAAAATGATTCAATAGTAGGAAAAATATTAGCATTTTGTAATATTTTTATATATTCAACTTTTTTTTAATATGATACCGTTTTCAAATTTTAATATGTTGAAAAATGATTTAAAAGGTTTAACCTATACATACTAAATCATTTGGAAATCTTATCCAACAATATTAGATTGAGGCTTTTCTGTGGTTAGGTACAGTACAATTATTTTAGTACCAACAAAAAAACCTAATGATCTAATTGGTAGACAGTAGAGAATCAATAGAGCAAAAGAGTCAGAATGAGAGGTTAGACTGAATAAAGGAAAAAAAATGGCAAATTTCTATATTTCATTGCAGATGAAATCAGTCTAATTTGTTCTGAATGACTAAACTTGGTATTAATAATAGTTAATTTGTATAATTTCTAGTGTTATTCTCTGAGATTACTTTCTATATTTAATTGATACATTTTTCACTCCAAACTTCCTACTGTGTTCTTTAATATGAGGTGCTTTGTGTGAAGGAGCATTTTGTGACTATAATATATGGAGAAAGCTCTGGACTCCTGCTGCCTCTTGCCAGCATTAGGGATAGCGCCATAAAGTATTGACTGTCGGAGAGTTTATTCATACTGAGATTGTATTAAAAAAAACACGAGAACATCCTTCTATTACATGTCTGCTCACCACTTTCAACTTACCCAGAGCCATCATGCTTTGCCATCCTCTCTCTCTCACACACACTTTTCCAGCTTTATCTCTTGGGATTATATTTGGCTACATCTGTATAGTTTGTATATGATTGTGCAGACACCACACATTTTCTGGGAACGGTCACAAATCACTCAACCGTGTCTTTTTTCTTTTAATAGAATAAACAGCCCGTATTGTCTATGATAAATACTGAAAGGCATGTATATCCACAGTTGTGTTCCATTTTAACTGAATATGATTCAGATCATAAACTGTCAGCTCATTCTTTAGCTTTCCATTTTAATTCATATAGCGTGTTCCAAAGTATCCGGTTACAGATGTAGCTTAATTATCTAACCTTAGTCTTGGTAACCTGGCATTTGATTCTGTACTGTTTTCCACCATGGAGATTAAGGATATCCAGAATCCTGCATTTGCAGTGAGTCTTTGATTTGGTGCTGCCATGCTCAGTAAACTTGCATCCTAAATAGTTGTGTTTTATTTCTGAATTACATTTATGTTTTCTATATAGTGCCCATAGCCAAGGTGATTTATAAGGATTAGAAATTATTGTATTGGACATTTATACACTTTGGATTGATGTTGTGGAAGGGAGATCATGTGGCAAATTACATTAGGAAATTAAAACCTTTTGTTTTTCCATTTTTATTTAGATTTATGGGGGCTCTAGTCTAAATAAAGAGGTTTGTATTCCTAACTCCAAAGTGTTTCATTAATGCTGAAAACTAAGTGAAGGACAGTTAGTGGTTAGCCTGATGGATATACTAATAGAAATCACAAATTAGTGGAGGCAAGGTCAGTTGAATGTGACTTAGATGGGTAGGGGATCATTCGAGGTTTTGGATAGGACTGATGTGGGAAATTCAGAGGAGGTTATCTGCAAGTACGTGGATTTATTTTCAAACCAAAATAAAGTTGTACATGTGCACTTTTTTTTACAAGGGCACTTTTATTGTCATTAGATGTACGTGAGTGGCAAATAGCAGAGGAGGAAATACTCAATGTTCAGACATCCCTTCTCACCTCACACAAATCATCCCAAGAGTAATATCTTTTGCTTTTTGCCTATATTTAATTTCAGTTTTAATTTATTTTTTCATAGTTCTGTGCCTCTCTTCCATATAACAGAACCCTGTTTAAATGGGCATAGTCTTGCAATGTATATATATATATATATATATATATATATATATATATATATATATATATATATATAGTTTGTTTTATCATTTGTCTTATTTATGTGTATAATGTTTTTGACACTCTATTTTTCTCCTTTTCTCTTATCCCGTTAATCTCCATGCTTGATTAATTCTTCATTTTTACATTTCTCCAGTTTCCTTAATTGTTGTTCTCTCTAACCCCAAAATCTAAAAATATCTCATGCATGATCAGTGCACATTTCCATCATTCCTAGGGATATGACACTGATTGGTTAGCTCAGTGTCCCCACTGGGGTGGGTGTATAAATAATAATAAAGAAGCAGGTAAACATGCAACAAATATTTACTTATGCTTGCCTAAAGTTTTAGTTTTATATGAAGAGCCTCGACATGTTTGCCTAATCTGACCTTTTTCATGTTACTATTTTAAAATTGTGCTGTTTTGCATGCCGTGACAATGTTTATCCTGTATTATCTCGTAAGCGTGTGCCTGCTGTCGTGGCAACAAGAGCATGTTTGTACCTGAAAGCACTGCAAAAATAAAGATTGAAAAAAAAAGAGATCTGGTCAAACAAATCTATGCATGCCAGGGCCCAGCAACTCTATTCCTAACTCTTCTACCCTGAATGCCATCGAAATCTAATAATCTTAACCCTGATTCTCCTTTTTTATTTTTATCTGAACTAAGCATTTATTCTCAAATGGAGCAAATAGCCAATGGGCTGTGGTAATCAAAGGCTAAATGCCAGCTGTAGAGATTAGACCACCTCTGCGACCAGCACATTACTTCTGTGCTATTACCACACTTTTAAAGCGTTTTTTTTCATATACCCACTTTGCAAACAACCATGGGCTGGATCAGTTAAAACAGATATATCTGGCAGAGGATTTTCCTTTCTGCCAGGTTACATAATGACGCCACTCTGGATTCACAGTCAGTGGGAGTTGCACTTATCAGAGACTCTTAAACCACAAATCAAATCTTCTATCCTAACCCCTACCTGTATTTTTCCTAAAAAAAAAGTTGCTAACCCTAATTATCATAACTCTAAATTAAAAGAACACTCCAAGCACCATAATCACTGCAACACACTGTAGGGATTATGATGAAAAGAGTGCCCTACCTCCACCATTGCAAGTTGTCAGACCATTTTAAAATAGGTTGACCTCATACTTGTGGTCCGCCGGGTGCGCCAAGTGCCACTTGCATTTCCCACAGCCTTCACAGATCCAAAAGCTTTCTGTTTGCTTTTTAACTGAGAATGCTCAGTTGATGATTTCAGCCAGTAAGCTAACCCTGACCTGCAATGCTTAGCACTGAAACTAACATTAGCCCTTAAGCAGGAGCTTCTATCTATCCTGGCTGCGAGAGGAGAAGCTCCTGGCGCCATCTAGATTTGATTTCTTACAATGGAGGGGGATCTGATCACTTTAGTGATTACAAAATTTATGTTTTACAGAAAGAATAGTAGATGCAAATCATTACCTTTCCATAAGAGTGTACAGTAGATAAACTGAAGGACTAGAATAACAAATAGTTTTACAGCTCGGGGATTGGGTGAGCCATATAATTCCATGTTGATATCATAAAGTTAGAACATTATTGCATTATTAATTTTTTTTGTAAACCCTGTGGAGAATAAAGCACTTAAAAACTGAATGTAATAACAATTTACTAGAGGTATTTTATGTAAACTTTTATTTTATATTACAATATTTAAAATAATAAAAGATAAAGCCCGAAGGGAAAGATATAAATCAAGTCCTCTGCTAGTACTTAACAGTTTGATTGAATGTTTTAGTTTATTTACCTTTATATCAATTATATGAATTAATAGACTAGATTAACACCAAACTGAAGTAACAGATCAGCAGAACGGTTGAATTATTTAGCAGAAAATAATAATTAAAACATTATTTTATCATGTCGATCAATTAAGAGCAGAGCGATTCTTCTTGTGACTACATATGACTAAAACTCCTGCTGGCCATAAAGAACATCTACATAGCTAGTAAGTGTGTCATCACAACTTTTGCAATCTCCTTTCTACGTATCATATTTTGCATAGCTTTGGACCCCCTGAGGGTTAAATGACATTACATGCAATTATCAAAATCTGGGCCAAAAATACCCGGTGCCAGCATCAGCCGTCTTATTTATTTACGGTCAGCAGAACTCTACATCGCTGTTGAAGCTAAATAAATAAGATGTTCCACACATCTGGCTGTAACGCCTTCCCTGCCAACATTGATTTTAAATAGACAATAAAAATGAAAATGAAATATTCAAATATTTGTGCTTGCAGGATCAGGACAAGGAGAAGGCTAATATCTGATGAGCAAATAAATATTTTCATACAAAAAAGGAAAAAAAGTGTTTCTTAGAATAATATATATATATATTAAAAAGGTAACAAAAACGTAAATGTCATTATAATAAATATTGAAGATCACACTAAAACTTTTAGGTGAATTCTTGTAGCTTCAGGAATGTAAAACTTAAGTGGCACTAGCACCTACTTCCCAGAAAAAAATGTAGTTCATAAAGATAGAATCTTTATAAAATACTCATTTTGATAGTGTTAGCATTTCACTTAAATTCCAACCCAGTCAAGAGATATATAGAGACAAAGTTGGGACTAATAAGTCTCACCTTTACCTGCCCTCTTATCCCTGGCTACAGGACCAGGGCAATATCACTGTCAGAGGTCTTTGCGAATTTGACAAAGTCCCCACACAAAATGTTAGAGTAGAGATTTTATACGTCCAGTGGTGGAGATGTTAAATAACAGATAACATTTGTATTGAATTAGTAATACCTTTTTTATTGAGTTAATAGACTCTTGGAATGACAAACTTCTGGGAGAACTTCCCTTTCTAAAGTTTAAACCATTTCTTTAGAGTGAGAAAAGTAGGTTGTCTTTCCAAAAATCTGGTAGTCCAATAATAAAGGTATTATAAGATACTAATTGCATCTGTTATTTTACATCTACATTCCAAAAGACAGCTGGATTGAGTACATTGACACATGTGACAAGGGGCTCTGCTATTCCCAAACTTCTTTCCTTCTTGCTCACTTGATCATATTTATTTTTGAAACTGTATCTTTAGTCACTTGCAATACCTTTTTAATATATATCAATAAAAGTTATGTTTTAACCACCTATATCATTCTTTCAAGAAACACATGCTATTCCTTTTTTGTATTCTTTATCCTTGTAGGGGTTTCCCCTCCCCGTTCAATGTTTCTTAGCACTTAGTTGGATTCGCTCATAGTCTTTTAATTTAAATAGACTTTCATGTTTAGAGTGAAGATCTATGGCAGATATTTTGGTCACATTTTCTCAGCCTTTACAATAAACTGCACACTACGAACAAGGTCGGCTTTATATTTTAGCAGGGATCAAAAATATATAAAGAAGCATTTGTTTGACGACTCATTCTTCAATTGTAGAACTAGATGAGACATTCATTGTTAGCATTTACTATAATAAATGGTAAAATTAATTAAAAAAAATGTTAATTGTATTTTCTTAATTGTTAGGCAGGTGTACATTGCACAAAGGAAGACAGTGATGTATCAGTAAATAATGTATCATGAAAATGTTATCCAGGTAACTATGATGCACCTGCTCTAAACAGTAAGGCTCTAAACATTAATATGGGAAGTTAGGTCACAAACCAGTTCATAACAACTATTTGTAGACTTTCAGGTTCAAAATAAGATTTAGACCTTTTGTTTTGACATTACATCAGTGCATAAACAGTAGGTTATCACTAAAAAAAATCTTGATCGGATCATGGTCTGGAATCCCAAAGTATTTGCTATCTTGCAGAATGTTACAGCCTCTCGGACAACAATATGAATACACTAGTTGATGTTTATAAGATTAAAGATTTATTTTTCTATATTATATATTTTATAGATTGGTCCACAGTTTTCTTCCCCATTTTGATCTCCCACAATAAGTTATATAGTTTTAAATTAATGTCAGCTGAAATTTAGATTCTGCTTAAGAAATACCAGCTGCCTTTTTGATATTATTTCAAAGGCTGGCTGTCCGATTATTTCAGGTAGATTGCCCCAGCACTGCTGCAAACCCTTTGGCAGTTCAAAGTTGATTAAATGAATGCTTGACTACTGGAAATTGCTTGGAAGAGAGTTTAGAAAACAATTTGATACAAACAGCTGCCGTCAGGTAGATTCGTGCTTAGATAATAAGTTATTCATCATAACTATTGTTTATGGTAACGCTCTTGTACTATAACAGTCTTGGCAATTGTTAAATTAAAAGTCAAATCAATTCTACGTAATTTTAATAATTAAAAATAACGGTAGACTGCTATTTTACAAAACAATAAATATAGCTATCGTCCCACTGCATTGGGTGCCCGATCGACTTACGATTGTGGCAGCATACTTTCCAAGGAGCAGTATTTATTTAGATTATATTCAATTTGTTATGTTATGTGTGTAACAAGAACTATTATATTGTTCTATTTAGATTACACTACTGTAATTTTTGTTCTTTATAAATTGCTTGTCCAGCATTAGAATTTCCATAACATGCTCCTGTCGTGCTTATCAAATCAGAAAATCCCAGCATGTCACTTTAATCTT
Source organism: Pelobates fuscus (assembly GCF_036172605.1). Classification (NCBI taxonomy): domain Eukaryota; kingdom Metazoa; phylum Chordata; class Amphibia; order Anura; family Pelobatidae; genus Pelobates; species Pelobates fuscus. The sequence continues at coordinate 278,229,165 of NC_086321.1, forward strand.
GACAGAACAGTGCTTTATTGCACCCTCACAGGTGGTACACTTAGATTAGCTAATTAAAATCATTTTACTTTTTAAAAAAATAATACAATCTTTGTTCCATACAATAAACTGCTTTAGCCGTCAAGAAAGCCATAAGAAATTGAAAAGTGGTTGAATCTTATCAGAGAGATCAGATTTGTGTTCCAACTCCTTTCAAACTATAAATAGCATTACATGTTTTACAAGATAAAACCAATGTAGTATTCCTTGTCCCTGGTTCTTTTAAATCCTGTTTTATAGCCTTATGCATTTTTAATAGCCCAGGGCTAGGAGTTGTAAGTAAAGGATTCATTAGAGCTATACAGATTTTTCCACTTATCTATTTTTAACCTTTGATTCTAAAACGAGGTGTGGAGAGAAAATGGGACACGGCTTTAAATGGGGGGGGGGGGAGGGGGGAGAGCGGGGAGTACATTTTTTTTGGGGGGGGGGGGTTTGTGTGTGTGTGTATTTTTTTTTTACATCAGTTCTGTTTGTATCAATTCTGTTCGGATAATAAACTACTTGATAACAACATATTTTTTCAACTTCATATTATCAGTGAAGAATTTAGGACAGGCTAACAAAACCTCTAATTAAAAAAATCTGAAGATTATTATATTGGGTAGGTGAGGTGAATAACTTAAAATGGCCACAAGGAGGTAATTAAAATATGGGAGAAAAAAAACAAAAGGCTTTGATTTTCTTATTTCTCATATACCGTTTCATTTTACAGAGATAGTTGATAGATCTGTATATTAAACTTAATTTTATTATTTATTTTTTTTAATTTTTTTTAACAATTTTCTGCAATTGTTAGTAAAAAGAGAACATGGAACATTGTACTAGACTGGGGGGGGGGGGAGGGCGGGAGTCATACATTATATGTCCAGCTTTAAATTTGCAATGCTTTATAATACACATATCTTTTAGAATACTGTTTTTCTGTATATGAATAATAATTTAATTAGCTGAGAATTTTTAATGGATATAATGGGTGTTTTGTAAATAGATAAGTGTGTTTCATTGGTAGATTAACGTTAGTATAATATTATTTGAGGTTTTCTATTTGTCATAGGTATTTTTTGTAATATTTCCTGCAAATTAATAACACAATTAAGGATTTGTAAACCAGTAGTATAATGAAACGTGGATTGTTCATCAAAGTGGATTGTTCAAGCACACTCCAAATTATCTTCAAGGCAATCTTGACTGTAACATGCTACCTAACTATATTTAACACACATTTTCCATAATGAATCAGGACACATTACTTTTGCCACTTTTACTTCAATATATCTATTATCACTGACTTGATAAACCTTGTTTATATTTTATTCTTAAAAATAATTATTATAATCTACTAGCACTAGAGCACGCTGTATTGGATATAGTGCTTAGTCTCCTGTGTGAAACATTCTTTGAAAGATTTGACACTAACCTGGTCCCCCCGGGCACTTTTTTTCCAGACTTTTCTTCCGATATCGCTTATGATACTAGTCACAACAATTCCACCTCTGTTTAGATAAAATTAATTGGATGAGAGCATCAGCTGACACTCTTAGTAAATGAATTGTGTCCATCAAGGGACAAAATAGGTACTTCCACTTTAGATAGAGGAATATCTACTAGAGATATAGCAGAGAAGACAGCCTACGTCGGAGGTACCTGTTGTAGGCTCAGTTTCGGGAGAATCATTATAAACCGCCTGTGCTGGAGATATGGGAGCATGATGGAGCATTTGCACACCTCTTAAAAAAAAAAAATCCTATGGGGGTCAATATGACCCTATATTAGTTTAACCATTTAATGTGGCAGCTGGCTAAAAAGCACTTGAAAAGGACAAATGCAGCAGTCAAAACATTGCCTTTGTACGCTTTGGGCACCGAAATAAAGAAAGACTGCTTCATAGATTTATTGTGAATAAAATGTATTGTTTATTTTTATTTTTTTATAGTTCTTTATTTTTGTGGTGCAGAGACATGCATACAAGTTTGTACTGGCATAATAGAGAAGGTATACATGAGAACGTAGATAAATCACTTATGTCAGAGATTACTGCACACAATTCTTTTTTAAAAGAAAAGTGTAGCAAGTTATATAATTTAATTTAACAAAGGAGGAACTTACTTGACAAGAGTAGCAGTAGTGTGATAAAGGCAAAAGATAGGCAGGCATTATCGACACATTGCAGAATAAGATGTACCACGGGCATAAAAATAGACTGTGAAAGAGCTGTCAGCATACAGCATGTTATATTATGGTGGTAACAAGCTTAGCCTATGTCTGATGCATAATGCATAGTGATCCAGAGACAGAGATCCCAGGTGTCCCACTGAACTGTGCCCTGTTACAGATCACCATACCCGTCTCACAAGTCTCTATTTGAGTCCCAGATTGGGCTTGATTTCGTGGCCTAGGCTTCTGTATGACATGGTGAGTAGGAGCCTTCTGAGGGTGTGAGCTGGGGGTCATGGTGTCCCATGATGGATTGTGGCCCAAGTAGGTGATGTCACTCCGCAGGACTGGACCTCCGCTTCCCCACTGTCAGCATTGCATCAGGGTCTCGCCCAGCGGGTCTCAGCTTGGCCTTGCCCTGCCGTGTATCTCGTGGGAGTGAAGGCCTCTCCACTCGTTGGCGGGTCTAGTCAGGTGAAGTGGTTGCGCTGGAGTTGCTACTCATATCCAGAAATCCCAGCACAGCTCATCAAATCTGGCCACAAATCTCTGCACAGTCCTGGATCCCTGGGTCTGATTGATGTAATGGATGTTCCAGTGTGGCGGCCATCTTGGATTAACCAATGCGGTTTCAGAAACACTCAGCACAAGTTGTCCACTGCAGAGTATTGAGTATACCCAGCAGGGACAGAGAACTCCCACCAGTCCAAAGGTAGGGGTGACGGTGCTCCGGTAGGATCCCTGTGGAATGTTCAACTCCGAGTGGGATATTGGCCGTTTCTCCCAGATGTAAGGTCGGCAATCGTTGTAGGCCACTGAGCCATATGGCAGGTTAGGTGTGCAGGAATGAGAATTTCATGCTGTCAGTGTCCCCGTTTAGCCAGGATGTTTGCTGTGCATAATTCTGAGCCTTTTGCTGTCGTAAAAAAAATGCAATCTAGTTCAAGGCTTGCTCAGGCACTGCCCCTAAATATGTAGTGTTTTATAGCTCCTGAGTGGATCTGTTTTGGGCAAAACTGAAAGTCTTGTCCCCTTGCATCCTTACATCAAACCACTCAAAATCAGTTTAACTCTTACTCAAAGGACAGTACCAGTTTATGTGTTGTGGTTATCGTATGCAAAGTGCCTCTTTAAATATCCCTGCACCTTTCCTTTGTTTACTACAACACACGGTCAATTTTATTATTTTCTGTGTCTAAATGTATGTTTTTTCATTTTAAAATAAATGTTTGTATATATTTTTGTTTCTATAGTGCTGGTTATATATAGTGTTTAAAAATAGCTTTTCTCAATGACCATCAAGAGGGCTTCAGTTGGCCAAGCTTGTAGTAAAGTTTACTGGCAATTCTTTATTTTGTAACTTGACTTGCTGGAGGTTAATGACTTTATCAACCATGTCTATCAATACAGTGGAAATGCATTGTTTTTTTAAAGGTATAATCTATTGCTCCAGGTCACACATTTTTTATTGTGCATTTGTATGGTATTAATAAGCATTTGGCCCTATTGTCTAATTAATTTAGTCCAGTTTTTCATCAATCATCATACGCTGGTTCAGAAGCATGCAACAAGTAAATAAATAAGACAGTTTCTTAGCACATTGAATGACCAGGGATAGCATATTTAGTAGTATAGAACTAATGTTTGGATCTTCAACATTTAAGAATACAAAACTATGTAGTTTAAAAGTAATAGTTATGTTGTTAAATAAACTGTAGGACATATTCATCAAATGGCGATTATTATTATCTAGCATGCAGCCCTTATTAGTACTTTAGCTTCTACGTGAAATAAATCAAAATGCCAGCAGAACACACTGTGATTAAACCAACTGATTAAACAATTATATAGAGTAAAATACCATAGGTGATCTCATATGTAAAGTATTAAAAAAATCATATCTTTCTGCTGATTCCATTAGTTCCATGGTAGTTGCTCAACTTTTAGAACTTTGCCCCATGTAAGTTCCCGCACACTTTTATAAATACAAGCACTATTTCTCTCTTTCAATGACTGTGTACTTTGAACATATTCAGTGTATTTAACTGCCTAGGATTTCTCTCTAGTTTAAATTGTATAAACGTATAATATACGTATAATCGAATACATAAAATTGGCACAATCTAAACATGCATATACAATATATGCTAAAAAATAAAAAACGTTTCATGTCTTCTTACAATGATATATTATCCTTTGCCTATATTTTAAAAAAAAAAACTCTCAAATTTCACCCCAAGCCTTTGAAACCATTTATCTAAAACTATCTTCCCATATACACCAATATACACAATACACCTTGAATACATAATACATAATACACCAATATAATAATACACCTTTCTATATCATGTTTTTCACATATTAAATTGGCTTCAACTGAAACATTTGGTGTACGAAAGCATTATATGTCATGTGTTTGCTGTTATTTGGAATAGCATTATTAGCCCAATTATTAAGATGCAAAAATGGAGTGCAGAACAAAGATACACATCAAAATCATGGCTTGTTAAATACAGCACTGTGTCAAAACATAGCTAAGTAATTTTTCTTGAACGTTTACTTGCAATGTTGCTATGGATTAGTTACATAAATTGGTATTGGTATTTGTGCCTATTTATTTATGTGTGTTTTATTTCAGACTATTTTTTGTACAAAATACCACTTACCATTTTTACTTTTCTCTTAATCCCTACATCTCTCTACCTCTCTCTTTTGGTTTAATGCATTTTTATTCTCTGACTCATCCTCTTGTTCCTTACTTATCTCCTTCAATCACTCTACCACCTTCCTTCCCTACCTCCCATTCTATTTATTTTTCCTTTATTCCTTCTTTTGCTCTTCTCTGTCTTTTTTTAAGCTCCACTTCCTTCTTCTCTATCCCCCATTCACATTCACATTTTCTGGCATTCCTTCCCATACCAAGTTCCCAATGTCACTATTTTGCTACCTCACTTTCTGCCTCCTTCATTATCAATTTCTTCCCTCCATTCTCACCTTACCTTGAGTTTTTCCATTCTTTCTCATGCCTATCATAATGCCTTGATGCCTTTTTACCTTATAATTATCTCTTATTTCGTTATGTTTGGGTATTCCAATAATTATTCCATTCCATTTTTCCCTTACCTCTCCTTTCCTCCCATTACCATCTGTGTCTCTCTTTGTGTGTGTGTGTGTGTGTGTGTGTATGTATGTTTTATTTGTGTGCTTTTTTTTCTGAAAAAATTCATTATAGTCAAGTTATGCATATATTTGAAATAAATTGCAATAGTCTTACCAATGCTTTTCCCTTAGCAAAAAGTAAAGAAAAGCTATTAACATATGTCACAGCAAATATTTCTCAGTACCCATCTGGCATATTTATTTTCTAAATATACCCTTATAATCTATTCCCTATTCTTACAAAGTATAATACAAGTAAACACAGTGAACCATGACTGTGTTACTTCAGCATGTAACAGTATACCATCCTCGGATCTCTAGGCTCATGTAGTAAACAAGTCGCAATGAATATCAATATTAGTATAAGGTCTGCTAAGGATAAAATATTTAGTCCTGGCTCACTTACTAGCATATAAGTCACTTTTAAAAAATAAATTTCAACTCGTAATGCCTACTCTTGTATTTCTTCATGTGTACACAGGATTATACTGTTGAACATTTTATGAGCTGATCCTTCCATTTATAAGACATTTTACACTTTTGGAAATATTATTTACCATGGATATTTATCTGCGTAGTATGCATACAGCTGATAACAGTATTCTACAGGAATTAAATATAATAGCATTTTCTCCCTTAAAATTATTTTTCCATATCTATTCAGAACAGAGTCTACCATAAATGCTAAATATGTTTATCCATCAGATTTAATGCCTGCAAACCTTTGCAAACATTAGATTTGATTTTAAACGTATTTTATTTAGTATTCCACTCATTACCTAAGGTTAATCTATATCAGATTTACTAGTCAGTTTATGCTAAGTTACTAAATACTAAGTTACTAAATAGGTGCTGAAGTTAAAAAGAACTTGTAATTTTTAATTGGTGATCAAATTATTTAATCAGTCTAATAAATGAATAATAATAATAATAATAATAATTATTATTATTATTATTATTATTCTATTTTAAAATCATAATACATCTTTTTTTAAGAGTACTCACTAATGGACATATAAACTTTTACTAGTCTATTATTTGTAGAATACTATGATGTCCAACTATCAAACAAGCAGTTCAATATGAAAACTCTTAAAATATAAGAGAATAAAATACCATTTCAATTTCCATAAACATGAAATATTGACTTACTTTAACCCCGTAAGGACACATGACATGTGTGACATGTCATGATTCCCTTTTATTCCAGAAGTTTGGTCCTTAAGGGGTTAAGTAACTTTATCAAAATTAACATATATTTACTGGAAAAAAATGTGTTGAATTGAAAACCAAATTGCAAAATGTGGGCTAAAATAGCAAAGCTACACTTCCATGTCTTTTGCTTTTCTTATATTCCTGCAAAATGTACAATATAAATATGGTTTGTATGTTGTATTCATCAAAACAAGTATTACTTGTGGAAAAAATGCCAAACAAGAACAGACATTAAGGGAACATTATAATATCTTATCATTAAGATCTTATCATTAAGTATTTAAAATAGATCCAGTTTAACATTTATATAAATACCGCTAACAGAATGTAGAAACTGGACCAGTTTGTGGCACATTTTAAGCTGGTAGAGGGTGATTCCCTTGCTGTGCCAGTCAAATACATTTAGCATTCTATAACAGATGAGATCTGAGTCACAGTAAAAGCTTGTGATAGAATTAGCAATGTGACCTATATTAACTAGGTCTGGACATATGTTTATACAATTTAAAAATAAATGGAAATATTCCCAGATTCTATAGTCATAAACCTAAGAGTTATATGACAGCTACCCATTAATTCCAAAACAATATAAGACATTTCATTGGGCCCTACTGTAGCATCACATTAGCATTCTAGAGATTTCTAGACATGTGATTTACTGTATGTGGGCATTATGCTTAAATACAGACATTCTTTTTACATATTGTTGCCATTTTATATATAGTAACAAACTCTGGATGTGGGGCTAAGGTAACATCCTCAGGACGTACTTGAAAACCAAATTAATCTGGATGTGCCTTTCCTGCTTAAATACTTTGTAATTATTATTATTATTATTATTATTATTATTATTATTATTATTATTATTATTATTATTATTTTCAGTAAGCTGAACTGCTAGTAATGCCATCGGGACCTTTCAAATACCTATATAAGCATTTTTATGTTTCTATTTTTGTCATACCTACTTTATGTGAGAAAAATAGAATTTTGTATTTTCTTTTTATGATAATGTAGGTCATGTGTGAAATATTGCACAACAGAGGACACTGTACACTGTCTAAATTTTGTAATTCCCCAAACATTTCTACAATGAATAAAAAAAAAACACTGTGAAAATGTACTTATTTTGTTTTAAGCTTGTCCAAAAAGCAGACAATGTACAAAACATCTGTTTTATTATATCTTTAGGTGTTAGCGCTGTATCCCATGTTTCAAATAAATGTTTTGCTAATTTTTTTTCCAAACAAAATGTGCCTTGTAGTAAAAGTATTAATCTACTGTTCTTAAGAAAAGCACATTAACTGGATTATTTACTAAAGTGAAAATTAATGGGAATTCTAAGTGAATTAAAAGTGAATTTAAAATTTTAGACCAAAACAAATTAACTGGAAACATAGCATAGCTGAATTCCTGACAATTGCTACTTTAGTAAACAATCCTGTAAGTGTGTTTTGTTTGTTTGTTTGTATGTTTGTTTGTTTGTTTTTACTAGACATCACTTCTTTATTTTACTTTAGATACAAATGTTTAGCGATAGGACCCACTTTTGCTGTGAATTCACAATAGTAATATTGCATTTGTTTTGTATTTGTTACAGTATGGCATAAAGAAGAAAGAAGAAAAGGAAGCCGAGGCACAAGCTGCAATGGAGGCTACATCTGAAGGGAGTTTGACCCGTCCAAAGAAGGCAATACCTGCAGGCTGTGGGGATGAAGATGATGAGGAAGAAGAAAGCATTCTAGACACAGTTATTAAATATCTACCGGGTCCACTTCAAGATATGTTCAAGAAGTAAAACACTGTAGACTGTCAGACTGTTTAACCATAAACAGAAAAGCAATGGATTTCCCATTGTCTGATGGGAAATTTCAGTATTGCCACATGCTACCCTCCCTCCCGTCTCTTAACCTTTGCTCACTATAGTCCCTTCACTTTCTTTTCTCCTTTTCTTTGTATATAGTCACATACAGTAGACACCTCTAATGGATGTCAAGGATATGAGCTGCAGTCTACACAATTTTATTATAAGCCATAGTACGATGTATGATAAATCTGGCAACTGTACACACAGATCAATGGAAAAAAGTAATTCATTTCATCGTCATTTTTCATACTGATGTTAAAGGAACACTCCATAGGAAAAAATAAAATAAAATGTTCAAAAATTATATATATATATATATATATATATATATATATATCCTCCAAAATGCATTTAATATTTTTTTAAAAACCTTTTTTGGGTTATGAAAACGTTAGCTTACGTTAGCTGCAGAACTAGTTTCCCGTCTGTGCAGGACATTGTCCAAGTAGAGGTTTCTCATTGAGAAGTTCTGCAGACAAATCATGCAACTAGTCAATCATACACTCCTCAATGAGCTGCATTACTGCTCATTGAAAAGTGTATGAATGGCAAGTGCCGAGAACAATGTAGCTCGTCCCTTCCTTTTTGAACTATAGTTCATAGTGAGGGAGGGAGGAAACTCACCTGGTGGTATGATTGACAGCCAGGAAGGTGTGACAAAGGTGTTTTATAAAAGTGCCAATTGATTTTGAAAACAACACTTTTATGAAATAAGCCTGCAGGAATAAGCTATTTAACCCTGAAGCTCTTCAGCAAGCTGAAGGTGCTCAAAGTGTTCCTTTAATGTGTAATTATCCAGCAAATGTAAGTGGGACATTGTCTCTTTGTTGCATCATATCTGATCAGTTGAGAATTAGTGATAACAATATTTGCTGCTGACAAATAAACTGATATATTGCATACCATCTTAATGTAATAGGATATGTATTTGCTATGACATTTTCATCAGAAATAAGAGAAAATTCAGAAAATGAACCACGTTGAATTCTTCTATTCGGGATTTCATTGTGAACTGTAGAATAGCCTCTGTATACACTACAATAATCATTTAAAAAAATAAATAAAAACATATCATTTTTTATTAAATAAAATATTGATCTAATATGGGATTTTATAGTAAAGTATTTATCACTTTATTAGAAATGCTGCTTTTTCTGGTTAATATATTTTGCAGAATAACCACTGCTACTTTATTTTAAAATGATAAAAGCTGAGACTCTATAAAGCATCTAATGCATTGGGCAGTGCATAGTTTAATATCAGCTAATCCTGAATATTTTATATACTTGTTCAACCTCTGCCTTTCAATATTTTTTTTTCTTATGCAAAACCTTTGACTAAGCTTTTAGAAGCCAATTACAAGCAAATGTGAAAATCTGTTTCTTAAAAATGTATCACTGTGTGTATCAAATGCATAACAGAAACATACATTTTGAATTTACTCATTTACACACACACACACACACACTCTTAGCTTAAAATGCTATATCTTTAAGCGATATGTATGAGTAGTACTTGAAATAATTAATCATTATGGAAATTGCAAGAAAAAGCACAGATTGCAACTGAATATCAGTTCCACAAGCAAACGGTCCGCTATTTTGATCCAATGTAATCAATTCCCAGTGAACCAAGGAGTCTCACTTACACAGGGATTCTGGTGACATTTTTTCATGGTTCAAGAATCGTTTAGATTACCAATTTAAAAACAATTTAGACACTGATGCATTGGAGTTCTGAGCTTTATCATTGAAGAACAGGTTTAATTGACACTAAGGAAGAAAAAAATAAAATAGAAAATCTTCATGTACTGATTCCTAAAATGGTTCAGCCATTGCACTTGTTTTGCATCTTCATAGTAACACTAAATATTAAACCAAAAGACGTGAAAGTGAAATAAACCTATTTTATATACTCACACCATGAACAAAATGTTATTTATCAAATTCCTGAATTGGGCCTTGTATTCATGGCTGCACTTTAGTTCTTGCATTCTCAGATAACCAATGGATGACTGTGGATTATGGGAATTATTGAATAATGATCGGACAAAGATAGCATCTTTTAATTTCCATAATTGCTTATTAGTTATCACGTACGATATCATGTAAGCCACAGAAAGAGTAGCATGTCTCTAGAACATGTTTCAAATACACATAAATATTGCTGCAAAATATGCAGCCCTTTTACAAATTATGTTAATAATGAATGACGTGTTATCAGTTAATTAATTAATTAATTAATCGTTATTTTAATATTTTTAATAACAAATGTAACATGAGGCTTTCAAACAAGACCAAAGAGAAGCCTGGTTCATTTGTTTAATTAATTCTGAATATCTCTGTCATCTCTCATTGCTTTCAGTCCATAAAATGTGTTTAATCTCAGGTAATTGAGGTAGTCTTTTGTATTATCATTTGACTTTATTTTTAATTGGGAAAGGGGTGCATTCCATTAACGAAGACCTATTGTTCTATCAATGACAGAGTGCTAGAGCTGCAATTCTTTCTATTTCACAAAGAAAAGGGAAATAACTCCTCTTTGGTTTTTGGAGGGTAAACTATTTAATAGATTAAATGTGGCATTGAATTTTCATAACTTACATATGTACCTTTAGAGAAAGCCATAAAAAAATCAGACTGCAATATTAATTTTGAATGCTATGTGTAAAAGAGACTAGATCATATATTAATTTGCACTGGAGTTTTTCAATCTACGTTTACTGTATGTTAGTGTTGTGTTTTCCCTTCCGTGTCAGAGTAACACATATCAAAGCTGCTCTATATGTCTCCCTGACAAGCTTACTGATATAACGTTGTTATGTAATGTTGCAGATGCGCTGTTGTGGTCTAAATGTTATGTCTTCAATGTATGCAATGTCTAATTTGTGTTTCCTCTCTCTGTTAGTAAAAATGTTTGGATAACAACCTAAAAAAAAAAAAAAATAATAATTTTCACAAATGGAAGTTAACCTGCTCAGCCATAATTTTGTGATTAGCTGAATCAGTTTGTAATTTTAATGCTCATAGACTCATAAGAAATGCATGCTTCGGTCTACAACAGAGGAAGATGTAGATACTTTGTGAATGTACACCTCATTTGTAATTTGCCTGCTATCCTCCATTGCATGAGATCAGTTAATCAAATGTTCTTTTTAAATGGAATCACAGCCAATAAAAAATAAAGTGATTTCATGTTTTCTTTTAAGATGTCTTCAATGATTATTATTATTATTATTGTTTCCTTTCTTTTTTATAATTTAAGTACATGTTGCATTTCGAACTTTATAAATATATAAAAAATATGCGCAATTCAAATAATATGTTCATGTCACAGTTTGCATTGCATACGTATCGATGTCCCCAGTTAAGTAGGCAAATGTAGGGCAAAATAATGGAATTGGCAAAATAGGTCAGTTAGAGAATGATTTATGATTTTAGTGAACATTTATCAAGTTGAGTCTACTTATATTAACTCACTCATTAATGAATACACCCATTAGAAAAGCTAAGCAATAATTGTGTTCTCTTACTGTCTACAGTGCTATATTTATACATAGAGTTCCAGAACAAGCAATTTTATTACCCTCAAGTCCAATGGTAGAAAAGTGATGTTAATTAATAAAATACAGAGAAATTTCAGCACATGAAACAGTATAAGATACTCTTTGGCAGGGGGCAGGGGAGTGACAATGCCACTTGAAGTTCCCTCAAAAGGTTTTGACTGATGCATTGTCTCTTTTTGAGATGATCTATTTACCTTTGCTCTTCTTCTATTTTCTTCTCTTATTGTGTTACTTGTTTTCTGCTCCTTCTTTATTTTTTCCCTGAACCATTGGGAGTGGAGCTCTGAAGACATGAATGTGAGTGGCAGAACCATTAGGGTTGCTAATGTCACAAGTGTGACTGGGCCCTCTGTGTTCTACCTGTCACAAAAGGTCCATGACGGGTCCGTCTGGTCACCTTAGGGCTATCACATGGGCAGCTATGCACAAACGCAAAGTAGGCACCCGCTTACCAGGATGGCAAGTGTCAACTATGCCAAAATGTACTGCACTCAGGGGAACAATGGAGGCAGACAGCAAGGGTCTGATCTCTATGCTCTATCAGCACTGCTACCTCGCGCACCCTGTGGTGGTGGTGCTGGGATCTTGAATATCACATCCCTCCAGCCCCGGCATTGCTAAAGGATGTGAGGGAGCAGTGCTGGAAGAGTATAAAGATTACAACAGGCACGCTAGAATCCAGGGAGAGGATCCAAATCACCTCTCCTAAAGGTGTGTTTATATGAGTGTATCAATTAGTGTGTATATGTCTGTCAATGTGTGTCAAATCAGAGTGTGTGTGTCTCTAAAATTGTGTGTGTTTGTCAATGAATGTATATCAGTGTATGTGCATTTGAGAGTGTGTCTGTCAGTGATTGTGTATCAGAGAGTGTGTGTATCAGTACGTGTATGTCAGCATATGTGTCACGCAACGGGTAGCCCAACATGCAGAATAATAACCCTCCCATAGGTATAATAAATGCCTAAACCGATCCTTAGAATGGCCGGACTGATAGTAATAAGAATAGAAGAGTCAAAAACAGGCCTTAGTCAAAGGGAAGCAGAGAATAACCAAAATGAATACCATAGCCTAGTCAAGGGAACCAGAAATCAGAGTAGTCAAGAAAAACTAAATAACACTAAACCAGTAAGAAATGCACTCTTAGGACACTAATAAACTAGTAAACTAGGAACCACAACAGGGCACTGGGGATGTGATTGATGTATGATGTAATCACGCCCCCAAAACATGAGAGGGCGTCTGTAGACTGCCCATCACCTGATGTCGACATGCGTGCGCCGTGTCATAAAAAGAGGAGTGCACACAGCCGGTGTCCAGGAGATTATTCGATCGGGCAGGATGACTGGAGGAGGTGGTCCTTCCGATCAGAGAAACAGCTGATCAGTGATTGTCAGTGTAAGTCTATCAGTGAGAATGTGTGTGTTTGTCAGTGAGAATGTGTGTCTGTCATTGAAAATGTGTGATGTCTAAACAGTGTGCGTAAAAGGAGGAACATTTTTAATTAAAAATTAGTATTACTCAACTCGGTCTGTAGTAATATGCATACATATGTGTATTTATGTATATATGTATGTGCATACACACAGTATATATACATGTGCATGTATTATCAGTGAGTGACAGGTGGTCCTCTTGCTCTCTGTCACTGTTTTATTCCCTCAGCAGGTGCTTGCTGGATGAGTATGGGATGCACGATGTTAATGTGCTGGCAGTGAAGCCAGCATGTTAGCACCAGCAAACTGGATTGCCTTGCTTAGGGAAATGACCTCAAGCAGGGTCATTCATTCCACAATCACACAGCCAAATCCCATATGCTATCACACTCAGCCAGCCACACAAATACAATCACACTCCACCAACTCCACACATACCTATCACACTCTATAAAAGTCCCACACATCATTTTGAAGGCAGATATTTTAGTGTGTCAGTTACTTTACATATTATGATTTTTCATTTATTAAATATATTTGCCGTGAATTTGCTTTTTGGATTCTCTATGGAGAATCAGCTTTTTGGAATCATTGTTTAAGTCACTGTCTCCTGGCACACATGTCTCCTGGCACACATTTTTTTGTGTGGCATTGTGGTGATTTCAATGTAATTCTATGTCCTGCAGGCAACAAAGGCTCTTGACCTGGAACTTTTAAGTCTTATGAGTTAGGAGACCAAGATAAAATGGTTAACCATTTTATTCAATGCATTGGACTTGTAGTCTTGTGATGAGCCCATCATCCCAATATGATTGACTATACTTAGCTTCCTGCTCTACATATTCCAGGATTTATTTATCTTATTCAGTATATGGCTAGGCCAAGGTATGGCTAGATTGGAAAGAATGGTGGTGAAGAGAATTCCTTTTTTTTTTTTTTGCTATTTAATTCTGCAGCCTGTGCACATACTTTCACTTGATGTGAAAGCTTTATTCATCCCAATTAGGTGACCAAAACTAGCTGAAGATACTCATAATGTTATTAAAGAATATTTTAATTACAACACTAATTGTGATATTTCCTAATCTCTTTTTTTGGTCTCTAGGGACACTTTTTTAAATTTGCAAACATGCTGAAACCAAGCCTCTCTTGGATTTGCAAAAATCTTTATATTAGCAACATAAAATCAACCCTACTACATTTAAACAAGCTGAATTTAACACCATAAGGCACTTGATTAAATAAACGTATTTATATGATATTGCCCTCTCTATTTATGTATCCACCATACTTGTTTTAGTACTAGTTTAGTAACTAGTAGACTAGACACTGTTAGCTAGATCTGTAAGGCCTTGGTTAAAATACAAACCAATAGTAGCAATAAGGAATAAACTAGTTAACATTTCTCCCTGGATGAAATTACCTAATTTACTGGATTTTATTCATCCCTATATTGTCACTCCCTGAATCATATTTTTAATAATGAATGTTATCTTTTGCACTCTTTTTAAAACACATTGTCCCTACATAAACATATGGCAGATTTATTATGTATTTATTATCAACCTATTAATCATTGGATCCCCGATTATAGAAGATGAGATGCTGCAAGCCATGACTCCTCTAAAGGGTAATAAAACCCCAGGAAATAAGGAACCCAAGTTAGCAATAAAGTTAGCAATAAAAGACAGACATGTATGACCAGTAGAGATGTCCCGAACAGTTCGCGGGGAGCTTTTCACCGGCGAACATAGATTGTTTGCGGTCGCCGCAGCGGGCAAACATATGCGATGTTCGATCCGCCCCCTATTCGTCATCATTGAGTAAACTTTGACCCTGTACCTCACAGTCAGCAGACACATTCCAGCCAATCAGCAGCAGACCCTCCCGCCCAGACCCTTCCACCTCCATGACGAATAGGGGGCGGACCGAACATCGCATATGTTCGCCCGCCGCGGCGACCACGAACAAGCTATGTTCGCCGTCGAACAGTTCCCGGCGAACTGTTCGGGACATCTCTAATGACCAGCCTTTAGGATGTCTGGAACCAATGTAAAGTCTATAGAAAAGGGGACACACACACCTATAATAGGTCAAGGATAGTCAGAACAAGTGAGGTCATGGTATGCAAGGAGGACAACAACAAGAGAGCTACGGTCAGGATAAGGACGGTCAGAATAATCGATAAACATATCAAAACACAAATTAACAATGAACACACTCTCAAGCAAGGGAATCATGATGTCTCAAGGATGCGGGATGCCTCAGAGGACAAGTTTAGGGGAGGACTTGTGCAACACTAGAGTAGATCGTGCCACTACTAGTCATTTCTCACCAGCATGTTATACATGCTGACAACAAATGCCCAAAATGCACAGAATGAACATTAGCCAATCTAGAACTCTTGTTCCTGGCTGTGAATGATGCTACCTACTAAATCTCTGTTTGTGCAGCATTTCTTACTGAAACATACAGATTCTAAGCACCATGACCAATTCAAAACACCAAAGTTGTCATGGAACTTGGAGTAACCCTTTAGGGCATAGGTCAAAAACATCCTGACAACATCAAGATATTTTTTAGTTATATGAATATTTTAGATAATAAAAAGACTTTTGTTTAATTCTGCTGTTTTTCGCATTTATGTTATTGTTGAGATTAATGCACAACCAAGTTTTGCTGAATTTGTTCATAGCATTCATGAAAACCCAAAACATCGAATTAAAGTATAACAATTAATTTAAAGAATACATTTTGCTATTAAACAGTAAGAAAAAGCATTATATAGATCATAGACTTCAAGTGTTTTTACACTTTAACATATCGGTTGGACAACTTTGAAACAGAAATATATTTTATAATAATTGATACTAGTTGTTTGTGAAAAGCCGATGCATTATCTGAAAATATGAGAATCAAGTTACAATTACAACACAGCAATGTTTGAAAGTTTTTCAGAATTTACAATGTAGGTTCTTTTTTTTTTAAAAAAAAATATTTTTACTCTATACAGACATATGGCTGTAAAAGGAAAAAAATATATTGTTTAACCGAAAACAAAGAATTTAATTGGTGGTGTATCACCAAAACAATTCAGTCATTAATTTTGTCTGATTGTCTGTCTCTCTGTCTGTCTGTTTGTTAATCTATCCCCAGTCTGGGAAGTCTTCTTTACTCAGTCTGTAAAGACCATGTAAAAAATGGCTATAGCTACAACACTGGGATAGTTACATAGTTGAAATAAAGAAAATTAAAAATGTAATTGGGATCATTGCCATTAAATTAACCAACTCTAAAATAAACACACCACTTGTTTTTTTTCTTGCAAATTAACCAAACCAAAAAAAAACGCACACACCAAATACTTTTTTTTTTTTTTAATAATTTAAAACACCATATTTTACATATTTTTATATAGTTTTTGGCTATTACATACTAAGAAAAATACAAAAGTCCTTGAAAATAAAGAATAATTTTGATAAAAAATTAACTGCATACTCAAATGAGTTTCCCCACTGAGATAAGAAATAAACAAACTGCTCTAAAATAACATTGAAATAGCATTAAATGCTGTAACAGATCCCCTATACTCCAAATGAGCATTGTAAATCACCCGAGTCTTAAGTGAAATAGTGATTATAACTCCGAGCTACCCAAACATCAGCCTAGACTTGATGAAGGGTACAAATGAACTGTTTTATTATGACCAGATAACCCACTTATATACACAGACCCCCAGCATGAGGTCTCAGGCAGGGACATAGCAGAACACGCCCAAAACACTCCCACAACATGCCGCAGAGTCTCTGTGTCTGGGAGATAATTTAGTATACTTTGCTAAAACTAATTATCTCCCAGGCACTAGAGTTTCAAAGTATAAAACATAAAATATTAAAAATACAAATAACACATAGGAACCCCCACAAATATTATATCCCCGGATAGCCTGGTCCTGAGCGCCCAAGTTGTCCAAAACAATGCCCAGATCCCACGAACACAGCTGAATCGCCACCGGGGTCAAGTTTTGACCGACCGCACAAGTGGTGTCTGCCCAAATCAGTTCCAGAGAATCAGTGGCAGCGGTTGGTCATTTTCAGGAGTTTGGCTCATAGGTAGCGATTGTTCGCCTTGTTCATTTCGAATAATCTTACCGAACAGCACTCTCCTGGCTTGTCGTGGAAGGAAGCAGGCGTTCGTATGAAATCAATGGTGTTCTTTAAGTCGAGTGTCTAACTTATAGTTCCAGACATTTGATGACCAGATCCCGCTGCCTGCATTTGTGTGAAAAGATAGCCGCAGTTCTCCAGCGCATGTGTTGTTCGGTTATAAAAACAGCAGCCACATATAGAGATCACATATAGAGATTGCGATAGAGTTTGTGGTTTCTTTTATGTTTAATGAGCCAGGGGGTGGTCAGTGTAGATTGTAGCTCCTGAATGGGGAAAAGCGTGAATGGGGTTCGGGAACATAATAAAGAAACTTAGCATGGAAATGTCTTGAACACAGGGAAAATAGTGAGTTTTGGCACAAATGCTTGATGAAGAAACACGTCTATAAACACATATATAAATATGATATCTAAATAGAACTCCTACATAGAGATGGTCAAATAAAGTTTACAGAGACCTTATTGAAGACATGAGTATGCTTGCAGATGCCTATAAAGCTCCTTAATATCATGTAAAGTTTTCAGGTTTCATTTAGAGTCCAGAGGATGATGAATAGAGGCCTACAATTGGTTGAATTAAACAAACAATTGTAATAAGTGCATGCTAAGAGTTTAATGCATTACAAAATAATTCTGATTTATATTCCTGATCATGGGGGATTATGTTTAAAAATTTGTAAATGCAGGGCACCCAAATAACAAGCAAGCATGATTTATAAGACAGACAGGTGCTCACTATGAATACACTGTTTCCTTACAGAGCTAGATAAATATAAACCAATATTACACAGGAGCACACTATATAAAGATCAATAAACTGTATTTGACAATACAAAAAAAAAATAATCATAAGGCACAAGGTAACAAATACAATAAAAGTAATTTTCAATAAGGTGGTGACTTCAATACATTTTAAATTAACAATCTGCAACACAAGAGTCAGTGTACATAATAAAAAATAAAAGAGCAAAAAGTAGGATTATATACCAGAAACAATGGAAACACAATGGTACATGAGAGAGAATCCCGATATCAAAAGACCACAACCCCCGCTGTTTTAAGGGATTATGTTTAAATACATTGGATACAAGCTGCATTCATTTGATTCTATTCTGTTCAAAGTCCCCACCAAGGCTTATTTCTGTCATGGGAGTCATACCCAAATACACAGGAAAGAGGAAACCACAAAAGGTGGATCCAAAAGATGAATTACCGAGCCTTAAAATGGCCGGACTTAATGTAAATATACAGGGTCAAGAATAAATTAAGGACAGGAATAACAGGAATACTCAGTAAAGACAAAGCCGAGTCAGGATACCAGAAAACACAAGTCAAATACGAAGCCGAGGTCAAACACAGGAAATCACAATGAAATCTCTAGAAGCACTAAACAAGGATCTAACAGAAACCAAGATAGGACAATGAATGGGGGCTAAAACAAGCTTTAAATAGGCTTACCAATGTTCTGATAGGTCCACGTCATCACTGCGATCCAAAACAGATTAGGATTGCAATGATGACGTGGTCACTTTAAGAGGGGGTGTGACATCATGTCCACATCTATGTATAGGCGTCCCGTCGTGCGGCCGTGTAGTTCAGCCAAACCGCGCAGCAGGAGGAGGTCTGCAAGGATCGAGAGAGGTGAGTCTCCCTCAGTGTGCCGTACGGTTGCGTGGAGAGGTTGAAATACGCAGCAGGATGGGGTCTGCGCAGCTCGGCAGAGGTAAGTAATGCCACAATTTCACATGGCAAATATTATAAATTTAGAAATGAACTGGTGCTTCAAACCAGACACTGGGAATAGCTATAAAAAGTCAACTTTAGATGAGCAAAAATGAAAACAGCTTCACTGTAAAAAAGGTGAGTATTGTTCTAATGCAGTAACATTACTAAATCATAACTGTCAAACTAAAATAAAAAACAGACAACAAACTGCAACTTATGCGTTATGAGGTTGCGGTAGTGGGTAATCGGTAAAGGGATGCTCCGGACCCCTAAAGCACTTTACTTTGCTGAAATGCTTTATGTGTAAAGAATGTGTCCTCTTTTTTAATTTTAGAAAAAGTGCAGATCTCAATAGAAATTGTCATTTTTGTAATTTAACCTTGCTACATTCCTTCTGACTTTCAAGCAGACAATAGGTCCTGTCACTTCCTGGTTTGGTTAGCTCAGTGGAGCTAAACTAAAGATGCAGCAATTTCTCAGAGCATCTGCCTTGCATAGACTTCTCATTGAGCTACATTGGAAAGTCTGAGATTGGACATCTACAGAGTGTCTGAGCTGGAGAAGAACGGGGGGGGGGGGGCGGTGGGCTTGCAAAGGCTGCAGACAAGAGTTCTGCAGCTTTTACAAGCACTTTTTAGATATACCCCCAATGAAAAAAATGCATAAACCTAAAAACAAGTATTTTTTATTTTTTTTGAAGTTGTTGATGAACATGTCTTTGAAAAACTGATGCTTGGCTCATCTGAAGTAAAACATGTTTATAAAGTTCTACAAATGTCATAAAAGTTATACTATAAAAAAACATGATGTGCCTGATTTAAAATATTTGCCATAGTAAGCAATCTTACTATTACAATTTGGTCATATGTGAATAAAACATTAGCTGGGATGAAATATTAAAAATGTATTATGCAATAGAATATAAATAGTAAGGATGTTTAAATATAGTTGAACATAATATTTCACAAGATATCTGTATGCAATGAATCTTTAGTAGCTCTTTATTAATATTAATTTGCACCATAAAGCAAAAGACCCTGGAAACGAAAATAATTTGTTAATCACAAAACTCATTAATATTTTACAAACAACTGAGGAAACATATGTTATTTTACTTGAACTTACAAAGCAAGATAGGTATACTTTTAAAATTCCATTATCTCGCATACTTCGATTGCCATGGCAATGGAAATCACTTGACCTGCTTGGTATTGTTTTGGAGAAGGGTTCATGTTATAGGACCACTTATATCACAATTTAGACTCTAAAAAATAGTTTGAGTCTCATGGATCGATAGCTTTTAGGTAAGCTCTACAATAAGGGATAAAGAGAACACTATCAATTAAGAAGAAGACAAATGTGGTATTATGTTTTTTTTATTGTTTGTTTTTTTCACACATAGGTATATAGACATATTGTCTGATGTTTTTGAAACATAGAAGTTATTTAGTTTATATTTTATGAACAGAGAAATAATGTTTAATTACCATGAATAGGATTTTTAAAAAAAATTGCTGATAATGGCTTTTTTTGTTTGAATGTATTTGAAATTTTCCATGTCAGTGTTATCCACGATAAAATTATTTTATCCCAAACTGCAGTGACTTCTTAGAAAATTGCATATGACTCACAGATGGAAAAATAAAAATAAAATAAAATTGGTGAAATTGTACACTATCTTCTGCTAAAAAGATTTATAGGTACAGAGAAATATTGAAATTAACATTTAAAATAAAATGTGGCTATGTAAAAAAAAAAAAAACTCTATACAGGAGTGTAAATGTTCATTAGTTAATATGTCTGTTCATATAAAATAGAACCATTCCCTCTAAAGGAACACTATAGGTACTTTAACAAATTAATCTAAATGCCTTTAGTGATGGCCACCCTGTTCAACACGCCATAACCCAATATTAAAGTATTTAGAACACATGGATGCACAGCTTCAAGTCACGCCTCCAAGCCCCAGGACTCTAACTTCCAGACACTCTCTGGAAGTAAGATTGAGTGCAATTATTATCAAGATGAGCACCAAGCATCCACCTACGTTCCTCAATGCTCCTCTATGAGGCACGCCTCCAGGATGATGTAACCTGAGAAGAAGGTTCAGGCAGCGCTGAAGGAGATTTGGCGCTGGAGAAAAGGTGAGTAATTAATTTATATTAAATCAATGAATTTATTTATTGCAGACAGTTGGGCGACCTAATTTAAAAGGGGCTATAAGGCTGACCATTATATCTTGCCCCTTTTCAATAAACTAATAATAAAAAAAATAGATTAAAAATAAATGAATTACTCACCTTTGCTCTAATGCAACAGTGTTACTTTAAACATCTGCGAAACATTGTGCATTGGTATTTTTAAACCTAACCATTCTGAATGGCTGTAGGCCTAGAAGGGCAGATCCCCCATGCCTTACAGTGCCATATAATTCACAGACCTTTGTGACTTATTGTGTGAATTCCAAACAGCAGTGTATGTCTATTCCCATGCATTCCTTGTCATTTTCTACAAATTGAATCCTAAAAAAAGGCATCTCCTAAATCCTCAATTGAATGGGTTTATATAGATGTGGTTTTAAAACCCGTATAATCCTGTTCCTCTCCTAGCTCTAGAGCAGAGGCACAGACTGTATGCAGGTATTTGCTAGTCATTCCTGTCTCTCAGAAGTTGGAAATGTTCCTGTATGCCTTGGAATCATTTAGGATTATGCATTAAACCAGGAATTGTGGAGAATGAGCAAGTTTATTGGATCTCTTAACGGTCAAATTGGAATATCCAATTTAACTATTGTAGCCAAAACAATTATTAGACTTTTTACAATTTTTGGATTAGTAAATATCCCTGGCAGAGCAAAAGAACAGTGCTCAAAGAAAAAAAGTGAAGTGCAGGGGATATTTTATAATACCAGTTAATAGGCACTAGAGTCAGACCATAAATAAAATACAATTAACTTTAAAAATCTTTTAAAGTAAACATACTGTGCTGTAAAATGTAAATAATTTTCATGTTGACTGTGTGAGTCTAAGCCAACATAAACAAAGATATTTAACTCCTAAATGGCAGAGAATTGAGCAATGAGCAGGGATATGATTTTCAGGATTATTCACTAAGTGAATTTCAAATTTAGAGTCTACTCAGGATTTAAGTCAAAAACTTTTAGCATCACTAATGGAACCCGACAAGGGTGCCCACTGTCACCTTTTCTTTACGTATTGGCCTTAGAACCTCTGGCTATATCTATAAGAAACAATGAGAACATACATGGGGTACCAGTTGGTCATAAGGAATATAAACTTAGTCTATTCGCCGATGACATTTATATCACTCCCATCATTACATAAAGAATTGCAGCATTACAGTCAACAATCATATTATAAATTAAATATGACAAAAACTCAAGCAATGTGTCTCAACACAACTAAATCTACAGATGAAAGATTGAAAATAAGTTTCTCTTATGATTGGAGGGAAGACCATTTAATATTTTTAGGGATTAGAATCACTAAAAAAGAAAAAGATCTCCTACCAGTTAATTATACGAAGCTATTGAAGGAAATTGATAATCAATTAAAATCCTGGAAGAACTTGTTCTTATCTTGGGTAGGAAAAATATCAGCACTCAAAATGTCAATATTACCTAAGATATTATACCACTTTAGATCATTGAATTTAATACTCCCACAAAAATATATAACAGCAATGCAAGCTTCTATGGGTCGTTTTAGTTGGGGTAACAAACACCCGCGAATGCCTAAAACATTACTGATGAGAAACTTGGAAAAGGGGGGAATGGGGATACCAAATATAAAGGCATATTACTACTCTTCAATACTTATGAACGTTATTAGTGTTCATTCAACCAATTATATCCCTCAATGGGTGGCAATAGAAAATAACTATTGTGGATCACAAGATCTTTCAACACTTTTATGGAAGCCTCAACAATTACGACAACTAAATTCTAACATGCTGCCCTCCACTAAACATCTATTGAAAATCTGGGATATTCATAGAGAGAAACTGTGTACAGCTAACCCATGGGCCTTAGCGACTCCAATCAAAACTTTATATTTCTGTAACGTTTCCATACCAGAAATGGGAAAAAGCAGGAATTACACATATGTTCCATTTATGCACCACAGAAGGCCTAAAATCATTTTCGACTTTACAAAAAGAGTTCTCACTACCAGCAAGCTACACATTCGCATATTTTCAAATTAAAGCGATTCTAGATACAGAAAAGGTTCAAGTAAGAACAGACACGTTGCAATCTTCTATATCAAAGTTTGAAGAGAAATGCTTATCATTAAGCCCTCTGAAAAAAACATTGTCTTTATGCTACCAAACATTAGCTAATCCAGCGGATAAAGCAGACTGGAAATTTATGCAATATTGGCAAGAAGATCTCCAACAAGATATTTCAACAAGGGAATGGGAATATATTTTTAACGCACATTCTGGATTAACTACTAGCACTGCGCACTTAGAAGTAACAAGGAAGATAATGTACAGGTGGTACATGGTTCCAGCCCATTTGCATACTATTTTCCCGGACTTATCAGACAGGTGTTGGCGGTGTGATACAGATAGAGGCACTATGCTGCATGTCTGGTGGACGTGTAAAGAGGTGAACATATTCTGGAAGAAGATTGAAAAAATAATAAAACAAACTACAAATCAGCAAATATCTCACGACCCAAAAACAATACTGCTGCGATTACTCCCAATAAATACCACTAAAATATTTAAGAAAATGATATTCCTCCTACTGAGCACAGGGTCTATACTAATAGCTAGGAATTGGAAGTCCAAAGATCTACCATCACTACAAGAAATTGAGGAAGTAATGTCGACAACAGTAGAATATGAATTATTAATGTGGAACCAAAGAAAAATAGGGAAACTGAGCCCACAAATAGCCCAAATGTGGCAAACATACCTTGAATCCAATATTAATAATTAGTATATGGGTAGTAATTAGATTTATTTATTTATTTATTTATTTTCATATCCTTTTTATTAAGTTTTTCTTATTTTTACAAAACATTAAATATTAACATTTATATAAAACATGATTCTGTTAAGAATCCAACATGCAATACATTACCATACATTTATATCCTAGCCATAGAATTTTTTAATCCATATACACAAAAAATAAATAAAAAAATAGTTATTATTAATTACTTTTGTTTTCTCTTAACTATGGTTAGTTTATCTACATTCATACCGGCCAGCATATACTTAAATATATTAATATCTCACGTGTGTAATGGGTAGTCTCTATTTCATTGTAATATTAGACCAAGTCTATTCTATTCGTTTTATGTCTGTTATAAGAGAGTTATATATTTCTCTTAGTAAGTTTTGATTTTTGTTATCATTATACCAGGTTGTTCCTTTATACCATCTATAGCTGACTTTTATAAAGTTTTCCAATATATTCAGGGAGTGGAGGTTTTTTGTAATTTTTTGGAAAGCTTGGCACCATGAAATAAAGTCGATTTTGCTATCCAGTTCTCTTTCCCATTTTTTAAAAATCACAGGAATATTTGGTTGATTTATGAGATTAAGTAGCTCTATTATTGTGGAGTATTTTTTATTCGTGGTGACTTTAGTTAAGATCTTTCTAATTAACTTTCCTGTATCCCCATTGTATTTTATCAGGTGCTTCTTTAGGAAGCTTTTGATACGTAAATAGCTAAAAATTTCCCTAGATGGTAAGTCTAATCTTGTTTTTATGGTCGGGTAATCTTCTATCTGATCATTTCTATATATATCATTAATACAGGTGTCAAAATTTTTATACCAGTTTTCCATATTTATATCCTCCATAATATTTTCTACCAAGTTTATAGATATAGTGTCTGGGATTTGATCCGCTATTCCCAGTTTTTTTTTTATTATATACCATTCATTTATTGTTTGTGAGATAATTATACTTTTGGTTTCTGGTAAACATACCCTTTTGTTTATGTTGGCCCAAAGTAGTATTTCTAAATGTGTCATCTCCTCTCTGTATAATTCTATTTTGTACCATGCTTGTTCTTTGCAATCTTTAGCTTGTATGTTTAGGGCATGTGTTATCATAATTGCATGATAGGTATTTATTATTAATGGGTACCCAAGGCCCCCCCGGTGTGTATTGTTCGCTAATGTTAGTGAATTAATTCTGGGTTTCTTGCCCCTCCATATGAAGTCTGTAAAACTTTTTTGTATTAGATTTAGCCAGTGAATTGAGATCTTGAGAGGTATCATACGGAACAGGTAAATCCATTTTGGGACTATATAGGCCCTAATGGTGTTTATCCGGCCCCACCATGAAATTTCGTATCGCCTCCATTCCCTCAAGAGTCTATTCATTTCTTTTAATTGATTAAAAAAATTAATTTCCATTAAACTGTCTACGTCTGATGTTAGCAGAATACCTAAATATGGTAACTGTGTAATTGACCAGTTAAACTGATCGTTTTGTCTTAATCTTTGTAGCTGTGTTTTATCTATATTTGTGGTTAGAGCTGAGGTTTTATTGATATTCATTTTAAAATTAGAGACCTCTCCATATTGCGTTATCTCATATAACAACTGTGGTAACGAGTTTTCTGGGTCTGTAATAGTCAGTATTACGTCATCTGCATAGAGACAGATTTTGAATAGTAGATTTTGGGTAGTAATTAGATTTATCGGTTTCGGATAATGTTATTTTTTTTTGAACAATTAATGTTTAACTCGACAATCTCATTTAACTTTCAACAAGAAAAGAAAGCAAGAAAACTATACTTGAGCAAAATTAAATAAATAGAATAATAGTGGGCATCATTGCAATTGGAAGCAAATTGAAGTATTTAAAAAGAAAAAGATAGTAAAAACAACAATATAAATACCAAGGAGGGAAGGGAAGAAAGGAGAAAAAGAAAAGAAAAGAAGAAAAGTATTTATGTATTTTTTTCCTTTTCTTTTTCCTCATAATGGAAATAGAGCCGTTAAACTCAGGTCGCAGTAGATATTTAGGCTGAGGCAGAGACAGAGGAACAGGAACTTTCTTTTCAATAGTCAAATATGTTAATAATAAATAAGCTAATTATACTAGTATAACACAAGACTAGATCTTACGATATATACTAAGATAACATTCTCTATCTGATAACAGTGTTTCCTGGGATGGGTATTATGATAATAGGGTTAATATTTCTATGTACCTTCCCTTTTTGCATCTTTTTTATTTCATGTAGAAATAAAATAAACAGTAAATTGTACAAAGATCTACCTTCAGTACAAGAAATTGAAGAAGTTATGTTGACAATAGTAGAATATGAGTTATTAATGTGGAACCAAAGAAAAATAGGGAAACTGAGCTCACAAATAGTCCGAATGTGGCAAATTTATCTTGAATCTAAAAATAAGAATTAGTATCGGGGTAGAAAACAGGTGATTTACTGGTTTTTGGGCAATGTTACTATTTGAACATTTAATGTCTATCCAGACACTCCCATTTAAATTTCAACAGGGAAAGAGAGAGTGCAAGGAAATTTATACTTGATTAGAATTAAATATATAAAAGATTAACGAGCACCATAGCAATTGGAGGTAAAATGAGACATCAAAAAGGAAAAGGAATGAATACTTAAATTTATTTATTTATTTATTTATTTTTTGTGTACAATGGAAATATAATGTACAATTGTATAATAAAAATACAATCGTCAAAATTAGGTTGAAATAAATACAAAAAAAGTATAAGAAAGAGAGGAAATTGAGGAAGAGATAGAAGATTAGGAACTTTTCCCTTAACAGTTTAATATGTTAAAAATAAATATGTCAATTTCATTAGAAGTATAATGCAAGATTATATCTCATGTTGTGCACTACGATAACATCCTCTCTTTTGATAACATTGACTTGCTTGATGTGTACTATGATAACATGGTTTCTTTTTATACACCCCTCTCCTTTTTTTTCTGTATCCCCTTTGATTTTATATGAAGAAAAACAATAAATGGTAAATTCTAAAAAAAAAAAAAAAAAAATTTAGAGTCAAAACTGGGAAAATTCTTTAATTCAGCTATGCTTTCATTTTGGCTACTCTGACCTTACATTCTAAATTAAATTCTGACTTTAGTAAATAATACTGTGTTTTAAGTTATCTAAAACACTGGACATATTTTATGCCTTTAGTATTTTTTCAACAACACAACCGTGTGCCACAGCTTCATCAATCTTCTGTTGATTAGATACAGCTGTCAGGATCGGGACAGGGATCCAACACGCAGAGTACAAAGAGTGGAAAGGTACGTATACCGGGCCTTAGAATGGCCGGACTAACGTACCGAGAGTAAAGAATAGTCAGAGGCAAGCCGAGGTCGAGGGAACGAGAAGACAGATAAGCGAGAGACAAGCCGGGTCAAGGGATAACAGAGAAACAGGGTAGTACAACGAGCCGAGTCAAAACCAAAAGAGCAAACTAGAATACCAGAGCACTGAGTGACTAGACAAGCTAGAACCACGACAGGGCAATGAGCTGAAGTAAGGAGTAAGCTTAAATACCCTGGTTCTGGATGGAAATCACGCCTCTGAAAAGTACCGATTGGATATCGGGCACTAGAGTGACAGATTGCTCGTGCTAGCGTCATGACGTCACGTATTGAGCGTCCTGCTAGAAAAGGACGTGGATTCCTCGCGGCCGGTGTTTAAGTGACTGGATGAACCGCGAGGAACGGAGGAGACAGCTCGCCTGGATGGATACACCACCAAGTCTCTACCTCCCTTAGAGGTAGAGGCCTCAGGTACCCTGACAGTACCCCCCCTCTCAGATACGCCCACCGGGCGGAATGAACCGGGGCGAGATGGGAAGCGAAGGTGAAATGCTCTGCGAAGGCGAGAAGCATGGACGTCCTCCTGAGGTACCCAACTCCTCTCCTCAGGACCATATCCCCTCCAGTTGACCAGATATTGCAATTTTCCCCTTGAAATTCTGGAGTCAATGATGGAGCTGACCTCGTACTCCTCCCGACCCTCCACCTGAACAGGACGAGGCGAGGAGACCTTAGAGGAGAATTTGTTGCAAATGAGGGGTTTCAACAAGGAGACATGAAAAGAGTTAGGAATGCGTAAGGCAGGTGGCAGAGCAAGGCGATACGCAACCGGATTGATACGAGTGAGAACCCTGTAAGGACCTATGTAACGAGGAGCAAATTTCATGGACGGAACTTTTAGGCGAATATTCTTAGTACTCAACCATACCCTATCCCCAGGAACAAAAACAGGAGCCGCTCTTCTATGTTTGTCAGCGTGTTTCTTGAACAGCGAGGAACTATGTAATAGAATTTGTCGAGTTTGATCCCATAATTTCTTCAGGTTGGCGACATGATCATCAACCGACGGTATCCCCTGAGAAGAGGAAACCGAAGGAAAAATCGAAGGATGAAAGCCATAGTTCATGAAGAAAGGGCTAGAGCGAGTTGAATCGCAAACAAGGTTATTGTGTGCGAACTCCGCCCAAGGAATCAGACCGACCCAATCGTCCTGGTGTTCGGAAACAAAGCAACGCAGATACTGTTCGATCTTTTGATTAGTACGTTCAGCAGCTCCGTTAGACTGAGGGTGATAGGCAGAGGAAAAGTTCAATTTGATGCCCATTTGAGAACAAAAGGATCTCCAGAAACGTGAGACAAATTGAGAACCTCTATCAGAAACAATCTCTGAAGGAATCCCATGTAGACGAAAAACTTCTCTCGCAAAAATCTCCGCCAATTCAGGGGAAGTCGGAAGTTTAGGTAATGGCACGAAATGGGCCATCTTGGTAAATCTATCCACCACCGTGAGAATAACAGTCTGTCTTTTGGAAGCAGGCAAATCAACGATAAAGTCAATGGACAAACAGGACCAAGGTTTCTCAGGAATGTCCAAGGGGTGTAACAGGCCACATGGGGATGCATGAGATAGTTTAGTCTTGGCACAAGTCTCACAAGCTGCGACGAACTCCTCAATATCCTTACGAAGTGAAGGCCACCAGAAATCCTTGGATATCAGAGAGTACGTCTTGCGAATACCAGGATGACCAGCTATTTTACTTTCATGAAAACATTGTAAGAGCTCCAGTTGAAGTTCAGGAGGAACAAAGTTTCTTCCCTCAGGAGTGTTTCCGGGAGCTAGATGTTGTGACTTCAAGATCTGGTCAAGTAGCGGGGAATGAATTTTGAGACTGGTATTAGCAATAATATTGCATTTGGGTACAATGGAAGACAAAAGTGGTTCAACTGAAGCAGAGGGTTCATATTGGCGAGATAGCGCATCAGCTTTAGAATTCTTTGACCCAGGTCTGTAAGTCAGAACGTAATTGAAATGGGTAAGAAACAACGACCAACGAGCCTGCCTGGAGGACAGACGCTTGGCCTCTCCGATATAAGACAAGTTTTTGTGGTCTGTCAGGATGGTAACAGGATGTAATGTACCTTCCAATAAATGTCTCCATTCTTTCAAAGCCTTGATAACCGCTAGTAATTCTCTGTCACCAATGTCATACCTGCTTTCAGTACCGGTCAATTTTTTAGAGAAAAATCCACATGGATGTAATGGTTTATCAACACCCAACCTTTGAGATAGAACAGCACCTAAACCAGTCTCTGATGCGTCTACCTCGAGCAAAAATGGCAGAGAAGTGTCAGGGTGAACTAAAATTGGAGCGGAAGCGAAAAGCTCCTTGAGAGTCTTGAACGCAAGGAGAGCTTCAGTAGTCCAATTCTTAGTGTCAGCCCCCTGTTTGGTCATGTTAGTGATAGGTGCAATAATGGAAGAATAGCCCTTAATAAAGCGCCTATAATAATTGGAAAAACCAATAAATCTCTGTATGGCTTTAAGACCTGTGGGTAAAGGCCACTCTAGAATGGATTGGAGCTTATCCGGATCCATCTTAAATCCCTCCCCAGAGATCACATAGCCGAGAAAGGTTACCTGGGTTTGATCAAAGCTACATTTCTCCAACTTGCAGTACAAGCCATGCTGGAGAAGCTTGTGCAAAACCCTCCTGACTTGTTTGTGATGAATCTCAATGTCACTAGAATGAATGAGTATATCATCTAGGTATACAATGACGCACTCTTGCTGAAATTCCCTAAGAACCTCATTAATCAGATCTTGGAATACTGCTGGTGCATTGCATAACCCAAAAGGCATGACGGTATATTCATAGTGGCCATATCGAGTATTGAATGCCGTCATCCACTCATGTCCCTGCTGTATTCTCACCAAGTTATATGCCCCTCTGAGGTCTAACTTGGTGAAAATTGTAGAGCCCTTCAAACGATCGAAGAGTTCGGTGATCAAGGGAATCGGGTAGGCATTTTTAATGGTTATCTTATTCAGGCCTCGATAATCAATACAAGGTCTCAAAGAACCATCTTTCTTTTTAACAAAAAAAAATCCCGCCCCGGCAGGGGAGGAGGACCTCCTGATGAATCCCTTGTCTAAATTCTCGTGAATATATTCCTCTAGGACTGAGTTCTCCTTTATAGATAATGGGTATACATGACCTCTGGGAGGCATGGTACCAGGGAGTAGGTTAATTTTGCAATCAAAGGACCTGTGTGGGGGTAAGGTATCGGCTTTCTTTTTGTCAAATACTGCCTTTAAATCTAGATACTGAGGCGGAATTTGTGTCTCTGTAGGATTGTCAGAGGTATTCGATGTATTAGTTAATCCAAGAGGTAAGACCTTCCGCAAGCATTTTTCTTGACAATTCTCTCCCCATGAAACTATCTCCCCTGATTCCCAATTAATAATAGGGTTGTGTCTCCTCAGCCAGGAGTACCCCAGAACTATGGGAATAGACGGAGAAGAAATGAGCATCAAGGATATATCCTCTTTATGCAGGATGCCAACAGTCAAGTTAATCGGTATGGTCTCATGAAAAATAACAGGCTCAAGTAACGGTCTACCATCGATGGCCTCAACAGCCAGAGGTGTCTCTTTTAACTGGGATGGAATAGCATGCTTGGCAGCAAAACCCTGATCTATAAAGCTCTCAGCAGCTCCAGAATCGATTAGTGCCATAGTCTTAACTACTCCCTTCTCCCACTTTAAAGAAACGGGTAACACAAGCCTGAGCTCCTTGTAGTTGTGAATAGAGGACAAAGTAGAAACACCCAAGGCCTGTCCTCTAGAGGAACTTAGGTGCGAGCGTTTCCCGAACGATTGGGACAATTTAGGCGTAAATGACCCCTGACTCCACAATACATACATAAACCCTCCCTTCTCCTGTACTGTCTCTCCCTTTCAGTGAGATGAGTACTGCCTATCTGCATAGGTTCAGGAATACGTAAGTCTTCGAACTCAGAGATTTGAAAGGTAGGCGCTAGTTTAAAGGAGGGTCTACGGGTCCTATCTCGAGTGTTCTGCCTCTCTCTTAAGCGTTCATCAATACGAGATATAAAAGAAATTAAATCCTCCAAATTTTCAGGGAGTTCTCTAGTAGCGACCTCGTCAAGAATTACATCTGATAACCCATTCAGAAACACATCTATATAAGCCTGTTCGTTCCACTTAACTTCTGCCGCCAAGGATCTGAACTCTAGTGCATAATCCACAAGTGTTCGATTGTCCTGTTTAAGGCGCAACATTAATCTAGCTGCATTGACCTTTCTGCCAGGAGGGTCAAAAGTTCTTCTAAACGCAGCTACAAAGGCATTATAATTATAGACGAGTGGATTATCATTCTCCCATAAAGGATTGGCCCATCTCAAAGCTTTTTCAATGAGCAGAGTAATAATAAATCCAACCTTTGCTCTATCTGTAGGATAAGAGCGGGGTTGTAGTTCGAAATGGATGCTAATCTGGTTTAGAAAGCCACGACACTTCTCCGGTGACCCGCCATAACGTACTGGTGGGGTTATACGGGAAGAAGCACCTACAGTGGCTACCTCTAGACCTGAGACTGCAGGAGAGATAGAAGGAGTACGTGTCTCCTCAGGTGGATTACTAGCACGAGACAAAAGTGCCTGTAGTGCCAAAGCCATCTGATCCATCCTATGTTCCATGGCGTCAAACCTGGGATCCGAAGAACCAAGCTGACTGTTTGTACCTGCAGGATCCATTGGCCCTGTCGTAATGTCAGGATCGGGACAGGGATCCAACACGCAGAGTACAAAGAGTGGAAAGGTACGTATACCGGGCCTTAGAATGGCCGGACTAACGTACCGAGAGTAAAGAATAGTCAGAGGCAAGCCGAGGTCGAGGGAACGAGAAGACAGATAAGCGAGAGACAAGCCGGGTCAAGGGATAACAGAGAAACAGGGTAGTACAACGAGCCGAGTCAAAACCAAAAGAGCAAACTAGAATACCAGAGCACTGAGTGACTAGACAAGCTAGAACCACGACAGGGCAATGAGCTGAAGTAAGGAGTAAGCTTAAATACCCTGGTTCTGGATGGAAATCACGCCTCTGAAAAGTACCGATTGGATATCGGGCACTAGAGTGACAGATTGCTCGTGCTAGCGTCATGACGTCACGTATTGAGCGTCCTGCTAGAAAAGGACGTGGATTCCTCGCGGCCGGTGTTTAAGTGACTGGATGAACCGCGAGGAACGGAGGAGACAGCTCGCCTGGATGGATACACCACCAAGTCTCTACCTCCCTTAGAGGTAGAGGCCTCAGGTACCCTGACAACAGCAAAGTGTGTGTTGGGATTTTTCAGTACTGCAAAAAAGAAAAGGCAGACAGAAATTGCCCAGCACTGGTTGGGTTAATGTGCAACCCTTTAACTTCAATTAGTGGCCAGACATCTTTATGCTCTCCAATGATGTACTAACAACTATTTTCCAATAACCTGCAGCATCTGGGGCTGACCAGTTTTCCAGACTGTGATGAATGGTGTTGGCAAGCAACCTTGGGGTGACATGAGTCTGAACTCAATCCATTCATCATGCAATGAGCTGATTATACTGATAGTCACTAGAATATATGACATTCTTTACTGGCAGCTTTTGTATGTCAGACCCATATATCCTACAAGCAACATGCCTAGGACATTCACACAGAGGCCGGTGAGATACATCACCATCTCTTGTACTTTGGGGATCAACAGTGAGGGAGCACTTATCACGCCACATTGTCAGACCTCATCAGACTCCACCCCCCAAAAAGTCAGTTTGCCTAAATGAGAATGAGACTTATTGTAAGATCTTCCCTCCTAAGCCATGACATGGTGAAGTATATTTTAAGTTGAGAATGTGATGTGCACTGGAGATGAAACTATAGTAAAATCTTACTTGTATTCAAGTCTACAGCTACTGCATCTGCCCCTGACCTGCCTGCTGTCTGGTGACATCATCAGAAGTGGTGGTCTGAACCAATCACAATACTTTCCATACTATTGGCTGAGACTGTCAAGGAGTCAGATCAGGGGCAGAGCCAGTACAGGTCAAACACAGCCTGGCCAATCAGCAACTCCTCATAGAGATGCATTTAGTCAATGCATCTCTATGAGGAAAGTTTATTGTCTGCATGCAAAGTGTGGAGACACTGAATGGCAGTACTACGCACTGTGCAGCACTTATCCAGAAGCTCATCTAGCAGCCATCTTAGGAGTGGCCAGTGAAGTTATCTCTAGGCTGTAATGTAAACACTGCATTTTATCTGAAAAGACAGTGTTTACAGCAAAAAGCCTGAAGGCAATGACTCTATTCACCAGAACAAATATAATAAGCTGTAGTTGTTCTGGTACATATGCAATGGGTGGAGTATCTTGGTTGGAGGTATAAGAATATGGCAGGGATACAAATGGGATAACTGTAACACAAAGATAAAAACACAAGCACCTAGTGCAAGATCATACAATACATGGATAATAAAATGAAGATTTCGTGATTTGGTACTCACAAAGGAAGAGCCAGAGAATTATGGCTCAATCTGGACGCCTGTGGGAAAGTTGGAAGGGATCCCACTCCCTTTAAGTGGATAGGTGATGCTTAGTCGGTCCCAAAAAAGGAAGAATGTCCATATAGATAAATAAAGACAATGCTTCCTTTTAATAGAGGGGTTTCAATAAAATACAAGGTAAAAATAAACTTAAATAAAATGCAATAAAATGCAAAGCAAGATTCCTTCTTGCAAACACCACTGCAAGTGGTAGAGTCAAAAGTTCCACTGTGGGATGTTCTGAATAGCAAGACGCGTTTCGCCTATGGATTAGGCTTCCTCAGTTGCTAAAGTTACCTTTCCGTTGATGTTCTCTTATACCTCTTCCAGATTGCGCTGTGGTGTTCACCTGTTCCGGGTTTGTCTCCGTTCCGTGACGTTTCTATTTGCGGCAGACACACTGATGACGAGCTTCCGGTTCGCGGTTTTATATCTCGGTCAAGGTTGGAACGCATATGCGTTCCATTTGTTCAAAAAACTTTCTTGTCCATTTTGTCCATATGTTTAAAACATTTGCCAAACCCGGGCGCATATAAAATGGAATAGAAGACATCAAAAGGATTTTAAAAGCATAATAATGCCAAAATATAGTAAAAGTTAAAAAAACATATATGAGTGTAATAGTACATGTATTAGAGTTATCCACATGGGACAACATAAAATGAGAGCATAAGATAGATTTTAAAAACATAACTGTATCAACATATAATAGAAATGGTATTTAAAAATAGAAGAAGACATCTGTGGATAATAATAAATATACTAAAATAATCCACATGGGTCAGCATAAAATATAGATAAAAGGGAAAAAATATATACATTAAAAATGTATGTATTAAAGGACAATTAGATCTAAAATGTACAAGTGACTTAGTGCATATTATCATGGAGTATACAAAGGGTGCAGTTATAGCAAAGTGCTACCCAGCTAGGAATATATAGATAAAATTTAGAGAAAATGGCAGATTTCAAAATCAGAATTGAGGCCATTGGGTATAAGGGTATTGAAATTAAATATAAACTTAATTTCCTCTTTTCCTAACTTATTTATGTAGTTACCTCCCCTCCAATCTTTTTTTAGCTAATTTGATAGCACAGAAAAAAGGTCTGTAGGGTCTTGATTATGAAAAATCTTAAAATGTTGAGAGACAGAGTGTGTCTCTAGGCCTTTCTTAATATTACGGACATGTTCTGCAATGCGAAAGTTAAGGGGCCGTATAGTTCTCCCTATGTAGAGGAGGTTGCAAGGACATTTTAGGGCATAAATAATTCCTTTGGAGTGACATGTAAGATGATACTAGTCAATTTAATGCCCCAACCAAGATACTCCACCCATTGCGTATGTATATGTTTTGTTTTTTATAGTGTGGGTAGAGAGGTTGCCACACGGGTGTTTTTGAGTTACTTGACACTTTTTGGTATATACCTTTAGACTCTGTATTTGTATTTTAAACTTTGATTTTATATCCTCTCACTGAAGTCAAACGTTGTTGCACTTAAAATGGCATTTCTAGACAATAGGAAATATCGTATTAATAATATAGATATGTGCTTCATAGGAGGGAAGGACAGTACCCTGACACAAAATTATAGTAATGTGGACAAAAGCAAATACAATTTAGAAAAATCACTAATCAAAGAAATGAAAACCAAATGGGAAATTGCAACTTTAAACAAATATGTAAATGAAAGAATTACACCCAGAGGTCTTAGATTTACAAAAGATCCAACCTCTGATAGAGATGACCCACATTTCATGACTGGTTGGAACCAGATGTTGGACGGCTTTTCTTTCAGCCTCATGGGCTATATAGTAGCCAGGAGGGAAGAAAGCCTACCAAAACTTAATGAAGACATTATAAAGTGGAAAGATGATTTGATTGAAAACACTAGCGCAGAAATCTACAACAACGTAGTTAAAAAGATTAAAACAAAAGTAGACAAAATAGAAGATACCATCAAAGAAATTAAGAAAAATAAATACCTTAGAGACGTCAACGATTACAAGACAGGTAATGTGAGAAAAGCGGAAAAATACGAGAAAGAAGTCCCTACAGAAATAACAAAGAAGAGTCGGGACATAAGTCTCATACATACATACCTCAACGTGAAAATAGGATGAGGGACTATAGAGAAAGACCAACATTAAAACACAAGAATACAAATTGGGAAAGGAATATCCAAGGACCAAGGGACTACACATATAAGAATAACAGAAGAACTTATAGTTCTGTAGTTAAGGATAAAGTATTAAGAGAGCGCACAATGAGTGATAGAGAAAAAACAGTTGAAAATAGGAGAAAAAGAGATTCAGAATCTACTATAGCAGGAAAGCACTATACACAACAAAGATCTGACCTACCCCCAATGGATCAGAAAAAATCCTCGTAGTTTTTTCAGAAGGCTCCAACCATCAACAGACTACAGTGGTCTCAGAAAACATTCCCCCAGGAATCTCCCGGGAAGAGACAGAGACCCATAGAAGAAGAAGAAGAAGAAGAAGGAGAAGAGGAAAGAACATACAGGGAGAAACGGAACAAGAGACGGATGTAGAAGGCATTTTTAATCTAACACAAAAAGACCTCTCCACAGGCCAAAGAGAAATTTTTAAGAAGGGTCTTAAATTTGCACCCACAGCAGATTTTTTATAAATTTGATTTTTTTATTGATCTTAACCAATTTATTAGGAAATTATCTCTTAAAACGTTTTTTATGGAAAAGACGAACCCCCAATATCTATACAGAATGAAAATTTTATACATTCTACCTTCTTCCCCAAACATATGATCTCTGATCAGATGAAGGCTTTTGAAATTGTGGTCATGAAGGAGGTAGACAAAATTAAAAAAACAATAGTTATCAGCAAAACCTATCCTGTAGAGAATAAAAGACACTAAAAGAGTTGAAGAAAGACAAAGATACCATAATTAAACCAGCAGATAAAGGGGGAGGGATTGTCATTTTTGACAAAGACAAATATATAAAAGAAGCAGAAAATATTCTTTTAGATCCTTTAACATACCAACGTTTAACATCTAATCCTATGGGAGA
Source organism: Pelobates fuscus (assembly GCF_036172605.1). NCBI lineage: Eukaryota > Metazoa > Chordata > Amphibia > Anura > Pelobatidae > Pelobates > Pelobates fuscus. The sequence continues at coordinate 278,266,461 of NC_086321.1, forward strand.
AACACAGAAAAAAATTGACAAATATATCTCCAAAGGAAAGGAACTAGAATTTATAAATGAAAAGAAAGCCAAATATCTGTCTGTTACCCACCCCAAAGTCCCAGTGTTTTACCATCTACCTAAGGTGCATAAAGACAGATACAACCCACCAGGTAGACCGATAATCTCAGGCATTGGATTCAGTATGTACATAGATGTTATGCTGCAACCTTTAGTGGTCAAAAACCCATACTACCTCAAAGACACCATCCACATGCTCCAAATATTGGAGCAAACTGAATGGCAGGAGGGCTACTTTTTAGTCACGTGTGACGTTAGTTCACTATACAGTATCATCCCCCACAAAAAAGGACTGGAAGCAGCTAAACACTTTTTAGAAAAAAGTATTTTAAGAAGGAACAAATAGAGTTTATTTTTAGAAGGAATTTTACTTATTTTAACAAATAATTTTTTTTTGGTTCTAAGATCAGTTTTTTTCTACAGATCTGCGGTATTGCGATGGGCACCAAGTTTGCCCCCAGCTATGCAAATTTTTTTATGGCACATTGGGAAGAACAGTTCATCTCCAGTAGCCATGGCTGGACGGCAAACTTGGTGGCCTATCGCAGGTATATCGATGATATATTTTTTATCTGGACAGGTAACAATCACGAACTGGCAAATTTCCTCCAATTTCTCAACACCAACGACTGGGGCATTAAAATGACTAGTTAACGTATCTACCAAAAAGTGCCAAGTAACTCAAAAACACCCGTGTGGCAACCTCTCTACCCACACTATAAAAAACAAAACATATACATACCCAATGGGTGGAGTATCTTGGTTGGGGCATTAAATTGACTAGTAACATTAGTAATACAGATATAATTTTTTTAGATCTTAATATATATATTAAAGATTCAACTATTTTTACCAAAAATTATTTTAAACCAGTAGACACGAACAGCTACATTAACCGAAATAACTGTCATCACACTACCTGGCTTACAAATGCCCCGAAAGGACAGTTTAAGAGAATAAGGAGGAATTGCAAAGACGTAAAAGAGTATATACAACAAGCTGAATATCTAATGAACCAATTTCTACAGAAAGGCTACGATGAAAATGATCTAAAGAAAAATATGGAAGAGGTTAAACTTTTAGAAAGAGATCAACTTTTGAAATATAAACCTAAGAGCAGTTCTCAAAAGTATAACGAAATTCCTTCCTTAAGAAAATATAACGGCAGTACGAAAAGAATACAAAAAGTTATACAAAAACATTGGCACATCCTAAGAGATGATCCCATCCTAAAAGTCATTTTACCCCCAAAACCAAAGATAATATATAGGGGAACCAATAATTTGAAAAATATTTTAGTTAAAAGCAATTTAGACACTACAAAACCAAATCATTTTATCGACAATCTTATAGGTTTTTATGGCTGTGGAGACTGTCTACCATGTAGAACAACAAAGAGCAGGAAAAGACATCTTGTGGATATTAGCGAGATAATAGGAAAACCACACAAAATAAAAGACCATCTTACATGTCACTCCAAAGGAATTATTTATGCCCTAAAATGTCCTTGCAACCTCCTCTACATAGGGAGAACTATACGGCCCCTTAACGTTCGCATTGCAGAACATGTCCGTAATATTAAGAAAGGCCTAGAGACACACTCTGTCTCTCAACATTTTAAGATTTTTCATAATCAAGACCCTACAGACCTTTTTTTCTGTGCTATCAAATTAGTTAAAAGAGATTAGAGGGGAGGTAACTACATAAATAAGTTAGGAAAAGAGGAAAGGAAATTTATATTTAATTTCAATACCCTTAAACCCAATGGCCTCAATTCTGATTTTGAAATCTGCCATTTTCTCTAAATTTTATCTATATATTCCTAGCTGGGTAGCACTTTGCTATAACTGCACCCTTTGTATACTCCATGATAATATGCACTAAGTCACTTGTACATTTTAGATCTAATTGTCCTTTAATACATACATTTGTAATGTATATATATATATATATATATATATATATATATATATATATATATAGAAGGCTTGGCCTGTAATTGTGGGAGGCACTTAATTTCCCTATTTAAACCCAGTAAGCCCCTGCTTACCTGTCTTCGACGATCTCGGAAGTGCTTCAGTGTACTTCCGGTTTACAGATCCGTGACGTCAGTATTCCCGCCCGCCGGCAGCCCGGTTCAAACGCCCTGCGGCTGTATTCGTGAGTATTCCGCTTTTGCCTCACACGGACGGCATCAGAATCGTAAGTTTAGCCCTGTCGCTCACGGGCTCGGATTCAATCCACTCCTGCATTTTCTCGGTTAGTGTAACACGTTCAGTTACACTTACACCTCGTAGTCTCGTTCAGCCACACCGGGTTGCCATACGTTTTCGTTCAGGGGGTACTATATCTTCATTCTGTTCCGTATTTCTGGGTTTTTGTTCACGTTTTAAGCTATGTCTTAATAGTTACGTTTTATATGAAAGGGGTTTAAGCAGTTTTAGTAGTGCCCAGTATTCTTAAACTTCTGTGTTTATAGTAATTATATGGTCCCCTTCATGTCATAAATAGCTAAATAGTGTAAATAGGGGGTTTGTTGTTCCATTGTGTTAAATGGCTGTTCCTGTCCTGTTTTTGTTGTAGTTCTTACTAGTACTGACACTTCTCGCAAGTGGCCCTTCGCGGGTGTACGTATTCGCAGCTTTGTTAAAGAGGTAGGCCTCGGTGTCACCCAGTTTTGTGTGTATGTTGTAGTTAAATAGTACTTTTCATAAATAGGTCACGTTTCTTTTCCTTTAGTTCCATTGGTTCCCTGCAGGATTATACTTTATTAGGTCAAATAAAGTTTCCTTCCTCAGCAGGTATGTCATTGGTGTGTCCTGGAGGGGGGGGGGGGGTTCGAGGACTAGTTGTAATTCTCCCGCCAACTTAGGTATGTTCCCGTGGGCTCTTTGCCTATAAGGTTAGAGGTCCCGCAAGGCATAGGTCAGCCCTTACGTTCGGAGGTTCGGGCCAATCGTCCCAACGCATAGCTATAGCCTTGCTTCAAAATTAGTTAGGGCCTCACCAGTCACGGCCAATCGTATTGCTTCTTTTTCATGTCACCGAGAGGCCAACTCCCCGCCACCCACCTCAGTGGCACCAAGGCCCCACGCGCCAAATCATAGTTAGTGCCTCTCATAGCCACTTGGCAAGTAGTTAGGGCCTCATCTGCCACCAACGAAAGCTAAGCTAATACAATTTCGCCTATGGGCACTAGCCTAGTAAGTGGGGTCCCTCCAGCTTTTTATTTTTCAGTACTAAACTCGCCCTCTCTGCCCCTTAGAATGTCCAACGCTTCGGTGTTAGAAGACAATCTGTCGATTACCAGCACCCCGCTCAGGTCGGGCACGCAGAGAACGCAACCAACCCCTCCAAGTCCAGCTTCCAGCTATCGCTCCTGGACTATCCCTAAGATTACCGCTGAACTTAAAAAGAGAAATATCCCTTATCCGGCCTCAGCTAGGAAGAGTGAACTTTTTCGTTTATTGAACTCTACTGAGGATAACGAAAGGCCTGGCCCTAGTTCACAGGTTAACGTACTTAATAGCCTGGCTGAATTACACGCCATGATGGCCTCCCTAGTGTCCTCAGTTGCCACCATCAATAACAGATTGGATAACCTGGAAGCTAATAACGTTCCTTCAGTCCCCGAGATTCCCGGGCCGGTTGTCCAACCCACGCCCGCTCTAGGAGGTAACAGTGACCCTCCGCCGGCTAGGAAAGTTTCCAACGTTATTAATCCTATCCACCTGATACCGCAGTCTCTCAGACGTGACATCATAGAGGGAAAGGATGTTAACTTGGCCTCGCTACTGATAGCGGCTCAAGACGTGGTTGAAAACAGGGCATACACGTTTGAGGACCTATCAGTAGTGATGAGGGCCAGGGACCCTAGGTTGAATAGGAAACTTAACATCCCTGAGTTTGTCTTGGCATTTGGCCTATACAGAGACGTTATCTGTACTGCTTTTCCCCTTCGCAGAGAGGAGCTGGATTTGTACCTTCACAAGGTGATAGAGCTGGCTTATAAGTACGGGGGCTTTGCCTTTTACGACTATCACAAGTCGTTCTCCGCTAGGTCAGCCGCTTCGTTGTCCCAGTATAATACAGTCACGGACTGGGGTCAGTTAGATACAGAATTGTTTCTTATGCATTTTGCAGGTCTCAAAACCCCTTCCTGTGCCATTTGCTCGTCTGCAGCTCACTCTATTAATTTCTGTCCTGAGAATGTAGCTATCCCCTCTACCAGCAACGCCAACTCCGATTTTCAGTCAACTTCCAACCAGAAGGAGATTAGAGATAAATTAGGCAGGCCAATAGTGTTCTTGGGAAAAGCTCAGGTCTGCAATAATTTTAGTGCTGGGGGTTGTAGTTACAGTGCTTGTAGGCTGCTGCATGTGTGCTCGCTTTGTTTCAGGGCACATGCCAAGACGATGTGCCCTAACAAATTGTACCCTAAAAAGGCTTCTACTCCAATTAACATACCGAGTTTGCAACGTTACCTGGCTAATCATCCTTCTTTACATCTGGTGGAATTTCTCACGTCAGGGTTCACTCACGGGTTTCACACAGGCTTTGTCTCTCTCCCCTCAGGCATCCTGGAGTGCCCCAACCTTCAGTCAGCTCTCACAGACCCCGATACCCTACAAGTACTCTTACAGAAAGAAGTGGATAACGGCTTCATGATAGGCCCTTTCACTACTCCTCCTTTCTCCTCATGGAGGACTAACCCTCTAGGTATCGCCACTGGGAAGTTTAACAACAAAAAGAGACTTATTATTGATTTTTCTGCACCACACGCCTCTCCCACACCTAGCCTGAATGCACTAATCCCGTCAGAAGATTTTTCTCTTCAGTACGCTAGAATCGATGATGCCATTCAGGCGATTATTAACTCCGGGAAGGCAGCCTGGTTAAGTAAGTCAGATATTACCAACGCCTTTAAGTTACTTCCCATCCATCAATCACTCTGGCATCTGCACGGAGTTAAGTGGCTAGACAACTACTATTTCGCTACCAGGCTTACTTTCGGCTCCAAAAGTAGCCCCAAGTTATTCGACCTGTTCGCCGAGACCTTGACATGGCTTCTCCTTAACTTCTGCAGATGCCCAGTGGTTATACATTATTTAGATGACTTCCTCACCATAGAACCTCCCCACTGCACTCCACGCAGCCTTCATCTCTTGCTCACGCTCTTCAAAGATTTAGGTGTCCCCGTAGCCCAGGACAAAACTGAAGGTCCCAAAACCGAAATTACTTTTCTGGGGATTACACTCAATTCTGTCGCCATGCACGCCAGCCTGCCCCAGGAGAAAGTAGACCGTATTCTATCTTACATTAGCACCTGCATGTCACTAGGCACTTGCACCAGGAAACAGCTACAGTCACTTTTAGGCTCACTTAATTTTGCCATGAGAATAATTCCACAGGGTAGGTCTTTCATTTCCAGGATCCTTTCACTTTTGCACGGTCTCCCTGACGATGACTCCACTACAACCCTAGACGAGTCAGCTACAGCTGACCTGAGAATGTGGCAGCTGTTCCTTTCCTCGTGGAACGGCAGGTCGCTGTTTGTTCCCCCCGTTTCCGACGATTCCCCAGTACTCTGGACTGACGCTTCAGGTGCCTTAGGATATGCGGCCATTTTTGGAGACGAGTGGCTATACGACTCCTGGCCGGTCGAAACCACGTCACTCGAGAGATTCAGTACCACCTCCTCTCTTTTTGAGATCTACCCTATCGTAGCAGCAGCTTACACGTGGGGGGTAGAGTGGAGGGGGCAGTCAGTTAGGTGTTTTTGTGACAACTTAGCTACCTGTAACATCATCAACAAGGGCCGCTCTCAGTCCCTCACGATCATGAACCTAGTCAGGAGACTCACTTGGCTAGCAGCTAATCTCCAGTTCTGCATATCCTGTGTTCACGTCCCAGGTATACAAAATACTGCCGCTGATGCTCTGTCACGCTTCAATTTGCAGGAGTTCTTCAGACTACATCCTACAGCTTCCCAGCAACCCAGGGTACCTCCAAAATTCAAAGACCTGGTAATGCATTAAGCTCTCTCCTACATCTGAGCGGCACGCTTGCTCAGGCGGGTTTATCCCTCAACACGAGGAAAGCCTATTACAGAGCATATGAACTGTTTATGTGTTTCGTTCGTAATTACTGTGTAATAAATGTTTTTTCTGTTGAAACCATGGTTGCTTTCACAACTTTTTGCCACTTTTCTCTTAATCTATCTTACAACACAATCAAACTCTACTTAACGGGAATCCAACACTACATGTTAACCTCCTTTCCCAACAAGTCTCCTTTCCTATCTTCCTACCCTCTTAAAAGTGTCCTCAAAGGCATTCATAACTTATCAGTACACATACCCACTAAACGCCTTCCCATAGATAGTAAGCTGTTTAAGAACTTGTCCGATATACTCGACACGTCCCCTTTCGAACATATCACAAACCTCGTTGTCAAATCAGCGGCTTATCTAGCCTTTTACGGTTTCCTGAGACCCAAAGAGTTCACTGTAGAGAGAGCCTCTGATTTCAGCTCGTGCCTCCAAAAGAAACACTTAGTTAAAAATCTAGATCACTACACTCTGTCCGTTACCCGCACCAAAACAAGCCAATCAGGCCCACCAGTGGAAATTAACTTTTATCCCACTTCAACCAAATGGTGTCCCGTTCGTGTATTGGATAAGCTAGTAGCAGCCCAAGTTAATTCCGCTCCCGATAGCCCACTTCTAGATATTCTAGGGAAACCCCTGACCACAAAAATTTTCATGCTTTACATACGCACCCTTTTACTCCGTTTGGGACAAAACCCACGGTCATTCTCGGGCCATTCTTTTCGCATTGGAGCAGCCACAGCTGCCTCAGGTAATCATGTACCGATACACATAATTAAAAACATGGGGAGGTGGAAATCATCCGCATACAACAGATACATTCCCAATCCAGAGAAAGAGATAAGGATGGCTTTCTGTGATATGACTAAATGATGTACCGCTCAATAAACGCATTTTGTTTTAAATGGTTTTTATTTTTGCCCTCTTTTACAGGCCTAACCTTACGTCAGTTTCGGCACACCTCAACTGACTTGCTATTAAGGAACTACTTATTTTAAACCCTGTTTTCCTTACGTCCTCGGAATGTGCCGTACACAAATAGAAGGCTTGGCCTGTAATTGTGGGAGGCACTTAATTTCCCTATTTAAACCCAGTAAGCCCCTGCTTACCTGTCTTCGACGATCTCGGAAGTGCCCCTCCCACCGCACCCTCAATTTTATCATTTTCCTAGGTGGGCCCTCTTTTACAGGCCTAACCTTACGTCAGTTTCGGCACACCTCAACTGACTTGCTATTAAGGAACTACTTATTTTAAACCCTGTTTTCCTTACGTCCTCGGAATGTGCCATACACAAATATATATATATATACTCATATACAGCTACTAGATGCATACTTGCAAAAACAGAATATTCAAGGATATAATTTTTCAATGTAGGGTAATAACTGCTTGATCCAAGGATAAATCTGACTGCCATTCTGGGGTCAAGAAGGAATTGTTTTCCTAGCTTGTTGCAAAATTGGAAATGCTTCAAACTGTTTTTTTTTTGCCTTCTTTTGGATCAACAGCAAAAAACATATGTGAGGAAGGCTGAACTTGATGGACGCAAGTCTCTTTTCAGCTATGTAACTATGTAACTATGTACTGCATATAGATTTTTTTCCCTTTTATCTATATTTTATGCTGACCCATGTGGATTATTTTAGTATATTTATTATTATCCACATATGTCTTCTTCTATTTTTAAATACCATTTCTATTATATGTTGATACAGTTATGTTTTTAAAATCTATCTTATGCTCTCATTTTATGTTGTCCCATGTGGATAACTCTAATACATGTACTATTACACTCATATATGTTTATTTTTTTTTAACTTTTACTATATTTTGGCATTATTATGCTTTTAAAATCCTTTTGATGTCTTCTATTCCATTTTATATGCGCCTGGGTTCGGCAAATGTTTTAAACATATGGACAAAATGGACAAGAAAGTTTTTTGAACAAATGGAACGCATATGCGTTCCAACATTGACCGAGATATAAAACCGCAAACCGGAAGCTCGTCATCAGTGTGTCTGCCGCAAATAGAAACGTCACGGAACGGAGACAAACCCGGAACAAATGAACACCACAGCGCAATCTGGAAGAGGTATAAGAGAACATCAACGGAAAGGTAACTTTAGCAACTGAGGAAGCCTAATCCATAGGCGAAACGCGTCTTGCTATTCAGAACATCCCACAGTGGAACTTTTGACTCTACCACTTGCAGTGGTGTTTGAAAGAAGGAATCTAGCTTTGCATTTTATTGCATTTTATTTAAGTTTATTTTTACCTTGTATTTTATTGAAACCCCTCTATTAAAAGGAAGCATTGTCTTTATTTATCTGTATGGACATTCTTCCTTTTTTGGGACCGACTAAGCATCACCTATCCACTTAAAGGGAGTGGGATCCCTTCCAACTTTCCCACGGGTCGTCCAGATTGAGCCATAATTCTCTGGCTCTTCCTTTGTGAGTACCAAATCACGAAATCTTCATTTTATTATCCATGTATTGTATGATCTTGCACTAGGTGCTTGTGTTTTTATCTTTGTGTTACAGTTATCCCATTTGTATCCCTGCCATATTCTTATACCTCCAACCAAGATACTCCACCCATTGCGTATGTATATGTTTTGTTTTTTATAGTGTGGGTAGAGAGGTTGCCACACGGGTGTTTTTGAGTTACTTGGCACTTTTTGGAATATACGTTTAGACTCTGTATTTGTATTTTAAACTTTGTAGTTGTTCTGGTGACTATAGTGTCCCTCTAATTATATTAGTTTGCTGATGTATGTGTGCCTGCTTTTCATCTTGTATATTTATGTTTATGAGTAAGTGTAACAGGGTTATTCACTAAGCAAAAAATTGTTGTGAATTCAAAGAGAATTTCAAATGGGAAAAAATAGCCAAACTGGAAAAAAATCTCAGTCAGTTATGCTTCTACTTCAGCTATGTTCATGGGCGTCCGCAGGGGATTTTTCAACTTGTGCTGCTCTTTGTCATTTGTGTGATAATAAACAGCAATACCGGCCCTGGCCAGTAGGAGAAAGGCAGGGATAGGAAGCTACAGCTTATGGTAGGAAGGGGTCTACAAGGAACAGAAAGGGACTACATGGAACAGAAAGGAAGAAGGAGGAAGGGTCTGCAAAATGAGCAGGAAGGGAAATCAAGGAGCAGAAAAGGTCAACAATTATCTGGAAGAGGCAGAAGGAGCACAAAGGTAAAGTAGGAAAAGGAACAGGAATGAGCAGCAAGGAGCAGGAAGGGGCTGCAAGAAGCATGAGGGTGCAGGAAGGGGCAGCAAGGAGCAGGAAAGGTCTGCAAGAAGCAGGAAGGGGCAGCATGGAACAGGAAGGGCCTGCAAGGAGAAGAAAGGGTCTGCAAGGAGAAGGAAGGGATCAGAAAGAGAAAGTAGCAGAAGGGCGCACAATAAGCAGAAAGTAGCAGAATGGTAAAGGAGCAGAAGGTCCCAAGGAGGAGAGAAGACCGTGTCAGAAGAAAAAGAAGACTGTATCAAATGGAGAAGAAAATTAGATTGGAGCAGGAAAGACAAGTGAAGTGATCCCTCCACGTCATTCTGGACACCACATCATAAGACTTTGCTACCTTGGCCTGGCAGGAAACTTTGGACCTTCTTATCTCCCCAGGTAAAAAACATATCAGTGTTAATGTGTTCACTTTTATTTACTGAGTGTCAGGAAACACAGAGGGCCGCTATGTAGGGGTGCCTCTGATTGACTACAATGGTCAGCTGGCACTCTAGGCCAATCAGTAGCTCCCCATTCATAAAAACGTAAAAAAAAGTTATGAATCGGGAACTAGCGATTGGCTTAGAGCGTCAGCTGACCACTTTAGCCAATCTGTAGCACCCATGCCTGACGTCAATCTGCACTTCCTGACACTCCGTTTCAGAAGCCGAATACCACTGAGAAACCTGGAGCTGGAGGAAACCTTTGGGGTTAAACAATTTGAGAGCGGTTTCACCCTTTGAAGGAAAGAGAGCGCCCAGGGGCCTCCTTGCATCATAGAATTTTCATTTATATGAAGTTGTTATGATGACCAGAATGTTCCTTTAATTTGATTAAAGGCACACTATAGTGTCAAGAAAACAAACATGTATTCCTGACACCATAGTTGTGAAAACGCTATTCACCCTGGCTTTATGTGATAATGACTATGCTCATCCCCTTCATGACACTGTCGAAAAGGGGCCAAGCATGGATGTCATTTCAATTATGCCGCCCCCCTCCCCCCTGGAAATATTCCTGCGGACGCCCATGGCTATGTTGGCCTTTAATTTGAAATTCACTTTGAAATCATGTGAAATTCCTGACAAGTCTTACTTCTAATGAATTATTCTAACAGATAACCTGTTAGTTCATGGGTGTGTATATCAAGTAGCTGAAATTCAAAAAAAAAACAAAAAAAAAAAAACATCTTACACACAAATACAAACGTCTCCATAAAAAAAGTCTCCAAGATGGCATTATTTTTCTCTTATACACACTGGGACATGAGTGTCCAGATGTTACTTGAGAATACTGAGTGCCACAGTCCTGAGCAGTAGTTATTTCAGATGATGTCATTACAGATGTGGCAGGTAACTTTTCAGGGTGTAATTCCTACTAATCTCATCAGAAGGATATATATGTTCCAGATCTGTCCCATCTGTCTCTGTGCACCCAAACTGCATAGAGATGATCTGAGCATTAGAAGGAATACAGAAATCACAGATCATATAATATCCACACACCCACACACAAACACACACACACACACATATACAAAGAGAGAGAGATAGACTGTTCTTAAAACCAGATGATAATGCTAAAGCATGAAGAATACTAATGTTAGAAGCACAGATCAATCTTATGCTGACAAAATGCAGCACTAAGCAAGCTATTGATTGTTCAAGGACATGCGAAGGTTACACTTTGATATTGCAAAGCTGCTTTTAGAAATCAACATAAAAGAGAGTATGTCTCCCTTCAATTATACATTATAGCTTGTATAAATTAAAAATAAGTAAATTGTTCCATAAATATTTAGTAAATGTTAAAAATGCAGCTGTAATTAGACTATTTTTTTCTCCATTGATGCAAGGACTATGTAACTTTCTAACTAGGCTGGTGGCAAATACTTTTCCGGTGTCTACTGATAGTCTGCTTGATGTGTATGATGCCATGGTATCATGCATCAGCTATTGGCTTGGCCTGGCATACAGGGACACCTGGAATTTCTGGGTGATCTTTGACTTCTGTTTTTCTTTTCTTTAGCATAACAAGTAATGCCATCTTCAGTCCCAGACTTCTGGACAACCATAACAGGACAGAATGCCGGGAAACAAAAAAAGGTGGGGGGATCAAAAAATGTTAACTGTAGACATTGTAACATGTTTTATCTCATTGAAGTAGCTATAGTGACTGAAGTCTCCTGGGCCCATCAGTGTTAAACTCTTTTTAAGGGTTTAATCCTAAACAAGAGTCCCCAGCAGGCCATCCCTCTGTGCTGCTAGTGCTAACGAGGGCTGAGTCAGTGATTTCCTGGGTGTGTCAGCTGATCACTTTTAGTCTATCACAGTCACCCATTTCTGGCATGAATTGTTATGGATAAAGAAGAGTGTAATGGTTAGAGTGCCTATGCTGTACCCTTAAGGCTAAGAATTGAAAGGTTAGCCCTAATTTCCAAACTGGTATTAGCTGGTTAGATGTTTTATTATGAAATAGGTAGTACTCTGGAGAAAATATATCAAAATGTCGATTAAACCTTTCTGTCTAGTTTTAACAATTTCTTGGCACATTTTATGTATTATGTCGTTTTTGTTCACCTGTTGCTTTTTTGCCCCCTAACCATGATTTCTTAACATACACAATGCTTCTGATGTCCCACCAAATAGATGTATCATTACTTTTCCCGTAAGCAAAGAAAAATATTTTTTCCTCCCACTGTAAATTTGGCAGGCTTTTGAAATGGAAATTTCAGTGACAACTGCCAGAAATTATTGTAAACAAAATGGTCACTTTTTAGATCACTTTAATAAATATTCCTTATTTGATGGAGAGCTATTATACTCCAACATAAATTCTAAAAGGGAATGAAGCATTGTGCTGTAGCCAAACCCTCCTCAAAGAAGATTTATTGTATAAAAATCTATAGTGCTGGAAGTCATAATCAAAAAAGCTGTTCAAGCTGTTGCCTCAATTTAATTTTAGCATATCTTGTTTACTGACTCCCATTAAATCAATTGCTTCTGATTGATTTAATTACTGCCGTTCAATGCTTCTCTGGAAATTATCAGAAAACGATAAATAATGGTTTGAATATCCCCTTTACATTGAAAATATTGGATGAGGTGATTGAAAGGACAACTCCTTTTTTCGTGCATGTATTCTTGGGGGGTATATCTTAAAATAGCTTGCAAAAGCTGAAGTTCTTTGCAAGAAATATAACCAAAGGCTTCTCATTCAGAAGCCTCTGAATCTGTGCACGCAGGAGTGTGTCTGGTCTGAAGTCTGCAGAAGTGCAGTTAAAATACTGGTAGAGAAGGGAGGTACAAGTAGAGCGCACCTTCCATTTCCATTAGCTATAGGGGTCTGATGGAAGAGGTATGTAAACCACCTGTTTGATTGACAGCCAAGGCAGTTTCCCATAATTGAATTATAAAAGTGACAATTCCACATAGAAATCAGCACTTTCATAAACTCGGATTAAAATAGGATAATCCTCAAGTTCGTTACGGGTATTCATTGTCACTTTAATTCCATTTATCGGGCACATAATTCCAGATAAATGGCCTCATTTGGTTCAACCACAATTCATAAATGCTTTTTTTCAGTATTGCAAATAGTTAAAACAAAAAAGCCTATGATGATCAGTGTATACTAATATGGCCACTGGCATAGCAGGTTTGGGAATATATACTAAACATTGAGCAGCCAGCAGCTCCCCCCGTGCCCTCACTAAAGGGCATTGAGACAGACTTAAAATGTATTAAAGGAAAGTAGACAGGAAAGAACACCCAGTCCCACCTATGAGTGGCGGGTAGACTATTACTTAAATAAATGGGCTAGACAACCCTCTAGGGTCCAGTAATGTATAGGGACTCAGATGCAGTGGAACAGCACCCCATTATGATCATAACCCCCAAGGAGCACCTGGAGGTGAGAACAGGGCCCTTGCGGATCTGTGGTGGCATTTAGCCCTTTCATAGAAACAGGAGGTATAAGGCAACAGTACCCATACTATAATTGTGGTCAGGTGGTTTAAATGTCAGGGCAGACAGCGAGAAAGCAAAGTCAGAAGGGCTATTCGAAGTCAGGAACCTGGAAGGGAAGGGAAAGGAACAAACAAAACCTACAGGAAACGTGGCCCCTGCACCTGCTGTACACTAGATAACCAGGAGTAAAGATTTTCATAACATATGTAGAAGAGTCAGACTTTTATGGAGGGCACCAAGGTGAATATTAAAAATTAACTCTCTCTACTGTCCTTAAGTTACACCTGGGGTTATATGAACTGTTGATCAGGGCTGTTCCGACATTGTTGCGTTATCCTGACCCTTCTGAAGATTCATCTGCCAGGAACAACTTGATGTCAGGAAAATATTGATTCAAAAACAAAATCCATGACTCTGAAAATATAACAATCAGATTATCCATGAAAACACAAAGCAGTTATGGGGAAAAAAAAAGCTGGAATATGGATTTACTTACTGAACACCATAAACAGTACTGATTTGGAAAAATTATTCACCTTAGCTAGTCAGAGACCATCACGGCAGGTCTTTGGTACCTCAACCTCAGGTTACCAAGGGGGGCAGGAAGCTCTCATCCCCCACTCCACTTGCATAGAGAATTGGCAAGTGGGTTGTGTGTTTCAGCCTTAAACCATTCCAGGAAAATTAAAATGTGGCATGTGTTTCTGGATGTCTACTTGCCCTGTTTTGCAGGAATTACACAACAGGCAGGAATTTCGCAGGACCTTTGCTATTCCAGCACGATTTTTAATGGGTTGGTGATCTATGCTCTCAATTGTTTTTTGCCTTGCACTAGCGCACTGGAATATTTCTCGGTGGACTGCAGTAGCTGAAGCTGATGTCACTGATGAGACTACAGTGAGCATATATAGGATGTCCATGGAGGTTTACAACTGACCGCAAGATTAGATGAAACAGTAATCATAACATTCATAACAGAGCCAGACTAACATTGTCCAGTTCCCAAGACAGGAAGCTAGAGTGTTCTTTGTGTGGAGGAAACTGAAAGCTGTATGGATGAGGGGAAAGCTGAGTGTGACTGTGTGTGCTGGCTGAGTGCTGTATTTGAGTCTTGCCTTGCCTGTGTGAAGGGGAGTTTAAGTGTGGCTGAATGTTGTGTGTGCAGTGTCTGAGTATATAGCAAAAATGTTTAATTCGCCCTCTTCTGCTTACCTTTTGGCAAGAGGAGGTGTAATTCCTGAGGGTCAGTGGAGGATAAACCAGGGAGCTGGGCATGTAGTACTGTGGATTATCATTGTGGTCTGTACCTCTATTGGTTTCAGATAATGTTAACAACTCCCTCTCTGTACTCAATCAATGACTCAAAGTACTGGCTGCAGCACACTGAGTAATTGAGAAGTGCCTGAGACCTCTTAAAGTTTTCTGCACCCAATAGAGTTGCAGACTATGAAGCTCCCTTAAGTGGTGAGTAGACACAGGGCAGAGCAGGAAAATCTTTTGATCTCACGGCCTGCTCATAGAGGGTCCCCTCACAGCCAGATGCAGACTTCCATGCCTTGTCAAATACCAAGCTTTGTCAGAAACCATTTGCATGTCCTATGTAGGGCCATCCACTCTAAGATATATGAGTTTATTGTGCAAAAAAGGCCATTGATTTATTGTGAACACTCCTCTGGTCAAAACTTGACTATTTTAGCCTATATTTTGCCAGCTGGCTTTTATTTCTCTATGATTCGGTATTTAGTGGATAAACCCCACAATCATTATGAATAAGAAATTGAAGTAAAGACAAACATATCTAAAATTATTGAGTAGGAAATGTTTTAAAATACATAGACAGGCATATTATTTGCCTTCATGTTTTTCAGAAAATTCTGAATTTAATTACTACATTACATCTTCAATTTTCAGCAAGACATAGGCATATATTAAGCAAGTTTAAAGATTATTTTTAATGTGTAGGAGCATAAAAGATTGGTTGAAATAAAATTTAATGGGGCAATTCAGAGTGAAATTCACTTCATGTTTAATACATATATAATACATTATCATTTAAACAGTTGTTAGAAATTTACAGAGAGGTCTTTTAATTACCTTTTTAAAATTATTTTTATTCAAAGCTATACTTCTGTAGCTTAGCTATTCAGAGACAAAACAGCAAAGCCAAAGTTGAGCTATGCTACGAATGCTGCCGCAGTCAGCAGAACAAATAGCTGTAACCTTAGATTTCCCTTCCACTCTGTGTTCCAAGCAGTTTCTTGTCCTTGGGGAAATTAAAGGGTGATTTCCTATTTAAATACGGTTGATATAATCAGAGTTTTCAGAAATTTCAAAGCTATAAACATTGATCACTTTCTAAAAATAAATCAAGAAAACCATCAGATTCAAAGATACATCAATATCTCAATATGTAGTGTTAACATGGGAGATAAACATTCTGCCTGCAAAACCTACTGCTTGAAGGAACACAAAGCTGTATTCCTAACACTATAGAGACTTTCTTCCCCCTCTCCTTGTGACCACCCCCTAGTGATGTAAAGGGATAAAAACTCTTCATACACTTGTCTAATTCCATCACTGATGTCCATTGGAGCTGGGTTGGGTTCCTCCTCAACTAACATCAGATGATGGGGGGAACCTAAGGTGCATGCACGGTGAGCGATGTGCGCACATTAAGCCTTCTCCATAGGAAACCATTGATTCAATGCTTTCCTGTGGGCTTTTTTTAACACACTGGATATCCTCAAAGTGTGAGGATGGATGTCCAGCATTGTTTCACTGAGTCAAACTCCATGAAAATGCAGGAAGCACCTCTAGTGGCTGTCTGGTCGAAAATCACTGGAGGCAGTTTTGACACTGCATTGTAAAAATTGCAGTCTCTCTAAAACTGCAATGTTTTACATGGCAGGGTTAACAGGAAATAAATGAAATGAAGTGGTCTGGGTTCCTATAGTGTTCCTTTAAACTGTTTTAAAAAGCTCTGTTCAAAATTAATTTTACTGTAGTTTCTTCTAAATTAACCCCTTTGAGTTGAAGGGTGCTCAACCCAAACAATCTGCTTAGAATTCCATATATATATATATATATATATATATATATATATATATATATATATATATATATATATATATATATATATATATATATATAAACACAACATTGGGGGAATAACCAGACAATACATTTCTAAATAATGATTCTGCTTGGGTTTGGCCCAATGTGCACTTTTAAGGAATAGAAAATATACAAAATAACTTAATACTTCAAATAACCTGCCTTGTGCAAAAACAAAAAACAAAATAAAAACCTGACCATTAAATTTAGGTTTAATAAGAAATCAGGAAATAAAATAAAGGAGGTGTGTAGTTTAAATCCCACAGCTGAGATTATCAGCACTAAGTCATCGATCAGTTTTGCACCGGGGCCCCATGGATTGTGTGTACGCCACTGCTTCAGACTGTCCTTTTGTGCTAGTTACCTTAGATATCTGCACATGGTTTTGGCTTTTAGTTAATGCAACATCTGCCTGTTCATGATGTGGACCTCTTGCCTGTGGAAGCATGATGAATCAATTTAAAGCCTGATACTGGCAGTTGTGGGACGAACAGTTTGTAGGACTGTATTAAGGAGGGGGAATGATTATGTACATAGTTGTCAGGATACTGTTGTGTAATTTGTTTTTTATGTGACTTTAAGGTAGTGTTGGTAATGACATCAGCAGTGGCATAGTAACTTCAGCTTCAAATATCTACTGGGCATTAGTAACAACAGCTTTTCGCTGACATTTAGTGACACCACAACAAACAAGCCCTAAACATTTTGTCAGAAACTAGAAAAATTTGCTTCTGATTGACAAATAACAGGTGGATTGAATAAAAGATTTTTTTAGTATAATATCAAATCACAGTGACATGTCAGATACCGATAATTCTTGATTGATTTATCTCTGTTTCAGTATCTGGTGCATACTGATGGATTACTTATTCCTTTGAGTGCATGTAAGATGTGTGCAAAAAAAATTGTCTTGACTGAATTACCCAAAAATAAAAACACTTTTGGGATTCAAGCTTATGGCGGTTGGGCTCATGCGAATTTCGATAACAAAAAAAACATTTGGAATAACGAATTTGATGAACCAAAAGGATAGTAAAAAATTTCGAACGTATATATTTTGCTGCACACTTATAGGTAAATATTCCCACCATATGGTTCACAGATCAGGTGAGAAAAAGTAACTAATAAAAAGAAAAAGAGGAATTTATATTGTCCTAATATATAGTTATTCATTTTTTTAATGTAAATAAAGATATTTTTTTTTATTACTCCTCCTCTTTTCTTTCCTCTATTGGCACCTTCTCACTTGATCTGTGAATACAGTTAGCATATAGTGACAGCCCCCTATCTATCAATCATCCTTTTCCCATAAATCATGTATAAAGGTTAGTGAGACGAACATAGAGTCCATTTGGGTTACGTTAGAATTTGGTAATCACACAGTAATTCGTGTAGGTGTGATTTATAGGCCCCCAGGACAAATTGAAGAGTTAGATAATCTACTAGTTGAAGAAATAGCTAAAATGACAATGAAGGGGGAAGTTATCATCATGGGTGACTTTAATCTTCCTGATGGGAATTGGAAAACAAAAATAGCTACTTGTGCCAGAAGCACACATATTCTAAACTCCCTACTGGGATTGTCTCTAAAACAAGTCGTTGAGGAGCCAACTCGTAAAGAGGCCATACTAGATTTAGTGTTAACAAATGGAGATTTGGTATCAGATATTACTGTAGGTGAAAGTTTAGGATCCAGTGATCATCAGTCAGTGTGGTTTAATATAAGAACAGTGACTGAGTCACACCACACAAAAACAAAAGTTTTAGACTTTAGAAAAACAGACTTTTCTAAAATTAGAATATGTGTAAAGGAGTCATTATCAGACTGGAGCAACTTAAATGGAGTCCAAAAGAAATGGGATTATTTAAAAGCTGCACTACTGAAGGCAACAGAAAATTGCATTAGGCT
Organism: Pelobates fuscus; assembly: GCF_036172605.1. Lineage (NCBI taxonomy): Eukaryota > Metazoa > Chordata > Amphibia > Anura > Pelobatidae > Pelobates > Pelobates fuscus. Next base: position 278,284,854 of record NC_086321.1, read on the forward strand.
TGTCAGTAAAAGCAAAAAATTCAAGAAACCACTGTGGTACTCCGCAGATGTGGCCAAAATAGTAAAAAACAAAAAGTTAGCATTTAGTAATTATAAAAAAAACCAGAGTGAGGAAGACAGAATGACCTATAAGATTAGGCAGAAAGAGGCTAAGCAAGTTATAAGAGCTTCCAAATCACACACAGAAGAGAAAATAGCACAGTCAGTAAAAAAGGGGGACAAAACTTTTTTTAGATACATAAAAGAAGAGAAAAGAAAAGTAAAACAAGGATTAGTTAGATTAAAAACAAAAGAAGGAAGGTATGTAGATGAGGATAAAGGTCTAGCTGACTGCCTCAATGAATATTTTTGTTCGGTATTTACAGCTGAAAATGAAGGAAAGGGACCTCTGTTAAAAAAAAGGATAAATGAGTCATTTATTACACGTGAGTTTACAGAGGAAGAGGTTCTATTTCAACTGTCAAAAGTAAAGACAAATAAGTCAATGGGACCTGATGGAATAGACCCAAAGCTATTAAAAGAGCTTAGTGGTGTACTAGCAAAACCATTAACAGATTTATTTAACCAATCATTGTTAACAGGAGTAGTCCCAGAAGATTGGAAGTTAGCGAATGTTGTGCCCATTCACAAGAAAGGTAATAGGGAGGAGTCGGGCAACTATAAGCCAGTAAGCCTTACTTCAGTAGTGGGGAAAGTGATGGAAACCATGTTAAAGGATAGGATTGTTGAACATCTAAAAACACATGGATTTCAAGATCAGAGACAACATGGGTTTACTTCAGGGAGATCATGCCAAACTAATCTTATTGACTTTTTTGATTGGGTAACTAAAATTATAGATCAGGGTGGTGCAGTAGACATTGCTTACCTAGATTTCAGTAAGGCTTTTGACACTGTTGCACATAGAAGGCTTATCAATAAACTGCAATCTTTGAGTTTGGATTCCAATATTGTTGAATGGGTAAGGCAGTGGCTGAGTGACAGGCAACAGAGGGTTGTAGTCAATGGAGTATATTCGAAGCTTGGGCTTGTCACCAGTGGGGTACCTCAGGGATCTGTACTTGGACCCATTCTCTTTAATATTTTTATTAGTGATATTGCAGAAGGTCTTGATGGTAAGGTGTGTCTTTTTGCGGACGATACTAAGATATGTAACAGGGTTGATGTTCCAGGAGGGATAAGCCAAATGGCAAATGATTTAGGTAAACTAGAAAAATGGTCAGAGTTGTGGCAACTGACATTTAATGTGGATAAGTGCAAGATAATGCATCTTGGACGTAAAAACCCAAGGGCAGAGTACAGAATATTTGATAGAGTCCTAACCTCAACATCTGAGGAAAGGGATTTAGGGGTGATTATTTCTGAGGACTTAAAGGTAGGCAGACAATGTAATAGAGCAGCAGGAAATGCTAGCAGAATGCTTGGTTGTATAGGGAGAGGTATTAGCAGTAGAAAGAGGGAAGTGCTCATGCCATTGTACAGAACACTGGTGAGACCTAACTTGGAGTACTGTACACAGTACTGGAGACCATATCTTCAGAAGGATATTGATACCTTAGAGAGAGTTCAAAGAAGGGCTACTAAACTGGTTCATGGATTGCAGGATAAAACTTACCAGGAAAGGTTAAAGGATCTTAACATGTATAGCTTGGTGGAAAGACGAGACAGGGGGGATATGATAGAAACATTTAAATACATAAAGGGAATCAACACAGTAAAGGAGGAGACTATATTTAAAAGAAGAAAAACTACTACAACCAGAGGACATAGTCTAAAATTAGAGGGACAAAGGTTTAAAAATAATATCAGGAAGTATTACTTTACTGAGAGGGTAGTGGATGCATGGAATAGCCTTCCAGCTGAAGTGGTAGAGGTTAACACAGTAAAGGAGTTTAAACATGCGTGGGATAGGCATAAGGCTATCCTAACTATAAGATAAGGCCAGGGACTAATGAAAGTATTTAGAAAACTGGGCAGACTAGATGGGCCGAATGGTTCTTATCTGCCGTCACATTCTATGTTTCTATGTTTCTATGTTTTAGGCAAATCTCAAATCAAAATGAACATGCACAGCCATTTTGTGGTTCATGATTTGGCTGCCTTTTGGCTTGAGGTTCAGGAATAACATGAGCACCGGATCAGCCCAAATTTAAGAGGAATTGCAGTTCGTAATGAAACAATTCTTTAAGTCTATTGTCTGTAATTCTGGATATCATATTTAATTTCAAGATTACAATGTGGCATTTTTCTTCCTTTCCTTTTTCCTTTTTGTTCTGGCTTAGCCATTTATGCTCTTTTTGCTCACCACTGAAAAATTAGGTGTCTATTACTGCAAACTGCTTTCAGTTATTATAACCAGATGTATACCCATCTTTTGAATGGTTAGATGATCAACTGTTTTTCTATTCTCTCAGATAGCCAGCCTTGTTTAAGATCTGAATAGTCCATTCTAAGTGAGTGTGAATAGTCTGAACACTTTCTATTCATGAGAATGCTGTCCAACCAAATTATTAGCCTTAATCTTCTGCATCTGAGATATGCAACAATAGGTTTCAACACCTTGGTGGAAAATGGAATTTTAAGATGTACTGTCTATCCCTTTCATTTTTAGTAGAAACATATTGCTCACAAAACCTGGATTTAATACTGAACTACTATAATAGCACATTTGTTAGCTATATCTATTACATTCTTGATTTCCAATCATCTACTGTAAAACTTCTAAAGAAGCTTGGATCATCTGAGTTGGACCTTTTATAATTTGCCCATATAAAAAAATGAAATACATTTATATTCCTTTTTTAAGGATTGTTATACCTTCTTTTATGCTAAATCCAAAAGAGACCTTATTCTTGGTTTTAAAACAGATAACAAATAAATAAATAATGAAATCTTTCCAAAACATAAAATAAAAATACCTCTATCTCAGGGGTTGGGTTAACTAAACAGTGAAAACAGATGCGTAAGACTAAACCTTAAGCCAGTACGTTTTGTTTACCATGAAATTCATCCATTTAATAGATGCAGTATTTGAGGGAGATCCTCAAGAGAAATACAAAGTCCAGATCCGAATTCTTACCATATCGTGCAGAGTAAACAAGAAGGGATAAGGCAGCAAGTGGAGTCTGTTTTAACAATAAACGTATTTCCAGAGAGTCAGTCCGATCCAGGGCAAGGTACAAAGCAGTAAGAGAGAGAGGCAATATCTGTTTAGCAACTGGAGACGGTGGTAATCGGGAATGAGGAGTCAATTTTGCTAAGGAGGAGTCAATTTCATTAGAGTGGAGGGGAAACTAAGGGGGAAAAAAGTGCACAATGGGTAAAGACTCAATAATTGAGCCATGAATATTGTCAATGAATCTGTATTTATAGACGAAATATGCAATTAGTTATTTAAAGAAAAAGTATCATACGTATAATCAATGTATAAGTATAAAATAACAATATTAATACAATTATGTCACCATTCAAATAATTATTAATTCTAGTCAACCTGGGAATCACAACATTTATGTTGCACAATTCAGTTTTATTATTTTATATTATTTATCAAATTCTCCAACAAAGTGGATAGGTATACTCCCCACTCTTCCAGGGAAAGTAGCTAGTTGAGTAAATGTACTTATCTAAAGAGTATCTTGTCTTTAAACCACTTTGTAATCGATCTGCAGGGCCTTCACCTTTATGGGGAAAAAGGAGAAACAAGTTTGTTTCCATTTTTTAGCTTCCTCTGACATATATAATGGAATTTCAACGCTCAGATTAAAGTTTTGTTGAGGAAATGTGTTTCTGATGTTAAGGCTCTAAAAGTAGCAGCACTTTAAAACTCCAACATACATAGATCTGTTTATGAATTTTGAAGAGATAACTGACCAGTGAAACTGTCGTCTGAGCTCTTCTTTGTAGCTGGTTCTGTCACTTTGCCCACAAGGCTTTCTTAATAGCACATGGAGTGATTGCAGTACAGTGCGACCTGGCTGAAACTTTTTTTCCATACCTATACTTGTCATTTCTTCATATATCATAGCAGGGAATTTTTAAAATCCAGCATATTCTATTATGATTGGAATGTTTAGTGTAGTATAGGCATCTTAAAGGCACACACAGGGACAGATTCTTAGGATCTTATTTTTCATTGCCTCTCCCTTCTGTTGTTATTTTCTATCAAAATTCCTGCTACTTCTGTGTCCTTGTTTGGATACTTATTATTATTATTTTTTTGTCGTTTTTGTTTATTGAGGCACGAAAGATGCACAATATACATAAGTTTAAACAGGCAAATATGTAAATAAGCATTACACAGGCTTAAACAGGAGTATGTCAAGTGAAGCCAGCGATCAGAAAGAAACTCCTAGATAATTCAGCTTCAATTTTGAACATTGTATAAACAAGATAAAGCAAGGTAAATACTGCATTAGTATAAACAAAAGGAAAAAACAAATTTAAGCCAGAGCATAGTAACTGACATAGCGAGTAAAATAAAGCAGTAGCCATCCCTTGTACTCAGGAGATGTAAAGTAGGAAGCCATCTGAACAGACCAGGTTCAGCCTATGCCTTGTCTGAAGGGCCACAGGAATTGCTTATGAACGCCCAGTAACGAAGGTACCAGAACAATGTTCAGGAAGTTGAGCGCTGCAATTCCATGCTGTAGACATTTTGGCATCTCGCCATCGCTAGAAAAGTAGAGCATGGGTTAATATGTGCTTGACTTGAAGTCACCAGCTTTGTGATCTTCTACTGTGGACATCTGCAGAATGGATCAAGTTTGAGAGCTGGTTATTCAGCCTCCATTGATGATGGGCAGAGCACCATTTCCCAATTGCCCAGTGCGTTGGTAGTTGATAGCTTGAGCGGAGTCCCCTCACATTTAGCAGCAGGAAAGAGATGCGGTGAGGGCAGTAAGGGCTGGGTGTCTGTTATAAATTGCTTTGATGACCGAGAGGAGCAGGAGAAATCTGTATTGCACTTGTATTTAGAGAAAACTAACCATCTGGGTCCAGGTGCTCAAAATATCTAAATGACCCTTCCATTTGTTAGTGATAACTTTTTTTTTTATCCAAAATCAATATATGTTTCTTAAAGGTCCCAAAGACATTGCTTTGCAGAATCAGATAAACAAATCTAGACAATTTCTCAGAGTCTTTATCATACAGGCAACAGAGGGTTGTAGTCAATGTAGTATATTCAAAGCATGGGCTTGTCACCATTCTCTTTAATATTTTTATTAGGGATATTGCAGAAGGTCTTGATGGTAAGGTGTTTTTTTTGTCTGATGATCCTAAGATATGTAACAGGGTTGATGTTCCAGGAGGGATAAGCTAAATGGCAAATGATTTAGGTAAACTAGAAAAATGGTCAGAGTTGTGGCAACTGACATTTAATGTGGATAAGTGCAAGATAATGCATCATGGACGTAATAAACCAAGGGCAGAATACAGAATATTTTATAGAGTCCTAACCTCAACATCTGAGGAAAGGGATTTAGGGGTGATTATTTCTGATGACTTAACGGTAGGCAGACAGTGTAATAGAGCAGCAGGAAATGCTAGCAGAATGCTTGGTTGTATAGGGAGAGTTATTAGCAGTGAATATGGCTCAATACAAAAATAATACATAATTTAAAACAATCATATTAGTTATTAGGTAAATAATTACATATATTTATATTCATTTAACCAGAATTGAAAAAAAAAACTATTAAATGATATTCACAGTAATTTCAAATATGTACAAGGAAGAGAAAACAATGAACATTTTATGTGAAGCTATTAAGACATCCTAAAATGTCTAGCAGGGTTTTTGCCCAAGTGCCGATGTCTATTGCCATCCAGACTCAATTTCTCAAAAGAAAAATGGCGAACATTTGTGGCAAAGTAAAGATGGTTTTTCATAATAAAGAACTCACACATGATAATACTCAGGAGCTGCAGAATGAGAGGGAGAACTCCATCTTGTGCTGCAGTCACACAGAACAGAGTGTTCCTTATTGTGTGAGTTGATAATTCCTCTGCTGATGTCATTAGTGGGATATTAGTGGGACATGCGTGGTTTGTGAAATGCATCAAATAAAACATTGGTAAAATGTTTTGATTATATAAGGTTAGTGATTAAAGCGAAACTGTAACACCCACCCCCCATACAAAATGATGATTTCTTAAAGATAAAATCTTCATGAAATACTAGCATTGACTATGTTAGAATTTCACTGATATTCCAACCCAGTGAAAAAATATACTAAGACAAAGTAGGGACTACAACGCTGACATTGGTCCTGGCAATGGAAGTGCCAATAACTGAAAAGTACCGGCAAAAAAACTATGGCAGCGGGCGCAAAAGATAGGTTCAGATAAGTATAATTCACCTTACCCTGCAAACCACACTGCCAGCACAGCAGTCACCTTTGAGGACCTTTTCAAATTATGCAAATACCCTAGATGGTGAAAAAGAGCAGCTTTAATTGGTTAAATGAAAAGTGTCAAAATGCAGATAGTCAGGATTACCTAGGGGATTCACTTTCTATAAAAATATACTGTTGTGTAGCAGTTTTGGTTTCTGTGACTACTATAAAAGTGGTAGTCTCATGCCACATTTTGCAAAGTTACAGCTTTAAAACCATAATTCACTCCTTGCAATATTTGTTTAATAACTTCTAGAAATTAATTGAAATCCTAGACATGTTGGGCATTTAAACATTCAGGACTAATTAGTGAATCTATTTTAAGTTAGTTTTCCATAGTTGCACTTGTTATGTATACATTTTTAAATGTAAAATTGATAGAGGGGCAGGGCCTGACTCCCAGGCAAGCGGGATGCAGGTTGCGGGTACTGCTCAACAAAACCGCGATTTTAATGCCTAAAATCAGAGCAACTCCATGATATTGAAGCCGGAAAAGTAACGTATCATGAGGAGTGAACTGGGCACTCCTGGAATGAAGCTCCCGTACTTGATGGCGTTTACTGAGGACTGATTACTCCTGTGGCCTGCGCCTTGTTTCTGGGTGGGTGCACGACTCGAGTTTCTCCTGGTTATCGCTCTCTCCCCCAAACTGGTGGGGGTTATCCTGGTCCCTGCTCGACTAAGGAACTCTTATACTTGATATTTCAGAGCATTGCTCTAACATTTTACAGCTGGTGAAGGGTTGTGCCTCACAGGATGGTAGACGCACTTGCTCCTGCAACATAGGGCCTGGTGCCAAAACAAGCCATTCTGGCAGACTTACTGCATAACACCATCGCGCAACTAGAGGCAGTTTTTTTAATGCTTCTGGGCAAAGTTAGAGGGGTGGCTACTTTGGATGCTTTTTCTCTTGAGGGAGCATGGATGCATTACAGAGAAGGGCCCCGGAAGCAGAGCCAGAGCATATTGACTCAGTTGGTACAGTCTTCCCCTATCCTATGCAACCATTGCCGAGGGCAACTTGGGGTTTAGCCCCAATGTACCAGACACACAAGACAAACAACGACAACCACTCAAGAAATGCCCCAAGGCCTTTCACATTTTTCCAGATGGTTAGAATTGGGACTCATTGAGACTCTATATTTGTGGCATTAAAGTGCTGGCTCTCGCACAGGCCTGGAGGAGCAACTCACATTGGCACCGGTATGCTGCTTGCCTAGGTGGACTATGCAAGTATATACATCACATACCCAGTTAGGGCATTGGCTGAGTGTCATTTTCTACTTGTGAGATGGCCTGAGTTATTGGAGCGGAGTCCCTGTTCTCCCTGCTATCTCTACAGCTGCACATCTCTTCTCATTGAATTTAATATTGTAGCCTCTAGTCCAAGCTGCACTCCGGTGACATTAGCATGCTGTTTTGTTTTATTTTACTCATATTTTATTTTCTACATCTTATCCTACTGTACGACTACTCTATTCAGAAGCTGTTTTAAGCATCTTTGTTTATTTTATTTCATTATAGTAAGAGCAGTTTGTTTGATCCACTACTGCTACACTGTAGTACAAGCATGGCACACCGATGTGTTAGTTTACAGTATTATTTTTCATGTGAGGCATGGGCACCAATCAGTTTTCCTAGACCTTTTGCCCCTACTTGATGAGCTGAGATGAGTTTTGTCTTATCTTGTTTATTTTATCTTTTTAACTACCTAGCAATGTTCATCTTGCATATTTTTTCTTTATTTTAAAAGAAGGCCTAGGAGCTCAATGTGTGACATGTTATATACCCTTGTCAGGTTCAGTGCACCTCTATCTATTAAGCATCCTAATCTTTTTTTGTTTTATATAATTTATTCATATTTAATATTGTGTTACATATACATAACGGTTAACAAGTTTCAACACTGGAATTCAAGTCCATGTATGTGTGAAATGAAAGCATCTGATAATGGATTTTTATCACTAAAGAAGATAATGTGGTGACTCAAGAACTAACTTGCAAATGTAAGCTGAAATAGTTAAGATGCAAAATATCTCTAATTCAGCAGTTGGAGAGTTTCCTTTCATGTAGGTTCTCAAGTCATCACAGTGTGCTACTTAGTGAATTAATCCCGAAACTGTATCAATGGAAAATCCAAAGTTATCCTGGGAAAAACAAGAAATAAACAGTCTGTGCCACTTGATTATACACCTGCATTCTACAACATTATACTTTACACAGATACACAAAATCCCTCATAGAGAGAAAGGAAAATAGGTCAGGCCCATTAATTTTGTGAAGGCAGAAGTGTGAAAAGATATGTATAGGAGCAAACATTTTCTGTTATATAATAATGATTATATATGTGCAATATGTAACCATGAAGCAAGTGTTATATAAGAAATAGCAAACTGTGATATATTTTGTATTCAGTATCACAAAAAATAAAAATAATGAAAAGCGTATGCATGAAGTCTGTCCTTTTAGGAACCCATACCCGGAGCAATAAAATGAATCTTCTTGTATGATTCTTTTTTTGATAACTCAAAGTAAACAAAGCAAGTTGTTATATATAGTGATTATATAAATAAGGAGAACATCGAGTGTGTCTTTGTGAAAAAAAGTCACTTCATTGAAATGAAAAATGTCACTCAAGAAACTATCAAATGTTTGATTCAATTTACTGATTGCACAAGTACCACAAATACAATCTGGCGAGAGTTTTATTTATTAAAGTACTCAAATAATTTGTTGTAATCATGGTACTTACATGATATTAACATTGTTTCTGTGGATATCAACAAGCCCTGGGCAGTTAATATAAACCCATTACATGGCACTTCTGTGTTCATGATTACTGGGGATCACATATGTGGATCTGATCATCTGACACAGTCAATATTAGTAAATGCTAGCTGATGCAGTTTGCTGCTCCTCTTTCTCAATAACTGTGACTATCAATAAGAGAAGCAAGAAGATGAATACAGATAATGAAGTATAATTGTAGACTTACAATCATGGGTGAAATAACAATGTTGGGGGAACATCTTCAGATTGAGAACCCACAAATGGCAAATCCAGTGTAAAGTTGACTGTTGAAATCAGTTGGCACATGTCGGGTATGTGCTAAAAAATAAATGGCTAGCTATTATGTATGTAAAGATTCAAGTTCCAATTTGTACCCAAATCCTGAAACTAATCTGTTGTCCAAGTTGGAGATCTACATAAAGGCAACACATAGGTAAGTAAATAAGTCAGAACTATTTCATAAAGGTGGAAAGGCCAAGGGTAGATTCTGACCATGGAGGAAATACAAAAGCCCATACCAGAGGCTCTTGAAACAGCTAAGCAAAGGCTTACAACCCTGGCAACCATATTTAGCAGATACATCAGATACACACAAAAATTCCCTGTTTACCGAAAAACTATCCAAGCTGTACACACAGCTACACGGTAACAACATATTCACCAAAGACCTACCCATAGCTTTGACTAAACAGTACTGGAAGAACATATGAGAGAATGAAGCATACTATAACACCAAGGACCAGGTGCTTGTAGACCTGGAAGCAGACCACTGCTTACACCCAGAACATGACCCAACCACCATCACAGCAAGAGATATTGAAAAATGAGAAGCCCACATGAAGAGTTGATCAGCACGAGGACCTGACATGATCCACACCTACTGGAAATAGAAATGAGCAATGGTGTATGAACACCTAGCAGCAAAAATGAATCAGCTACTAGCAATAGGCTCCCAACCTAACTGGCTTACACAAGGCAGAACAATACTGTGTGAATTACCCTTGTAAGGGAACAACACTATCTAATTAACAACCAACCTCCTGCCTCCCCACAATATGTTATGTTGTTTCAGGCATCATAGCCTCCAAAATCAATGGGCATATGAGTCAGTATATATATATATATATATATATATATATATATATATATATATATATATATATATATATATATATATATATATATGAGCAATACTAAGAAAGGGACTGGAAACAACACCAGAGGCTTCATCAAGAACGATGGTAAAGTGAAGAATAACTATAGAAACCAGTTCCAGGACAATTACACAAATGAACATAAATTGTGATGAGCTCTACCTGATGCTGTTTAGTGTAGGTCTCAACCCCCTCAGCCAGATCATAATGAAGAGTGGATACAGATACAGGTTCAAGAGTGGAACTGCCATCAGCCACCTTCTCTATATGGTAGACATAAAGCTGTATGCCAAAAGTGAGCAGGATATACAACAAGGATATCAGAATATTAAGTGTGGGCGATGATAGCAAAAAGAGGAAATAAGATCAGAACTGAAGGAGCTGGAGTGCCAAAAGGCTAAATAAGAGATGCAGAAAACTGCTACAAGTACCTGGGGATGCCACATATGCCTTGCAACCATGAGGCAAGAAGAGGCAAGGAGGATAGCAACATTAAGTACCTAAAGATAATCAAACAAGTCCTCGAGTCCCAGATCAACGGCAAGAACAGGATCAACACTATCAACAAATATGCCTTAGGTTTCCAGCTGGAAAAATAACCTGGCCAAGAGAAGAGATGAACACTATGGATGTCAAGACCTAAAATATACTCACTATTCCACAGATAGTTCAGCACCCAAAGACTGTACACTATCTTTTTCCAGCCCCTCTTTGCACCTTCCTCCACCCCTCTATGTGTCTATTCTTCCCCTTTCCAGACTCTGTGTGTCTCTCTTCCCCCACCCTTCTCTGTGTCTCTTTCTTCCCCTCAGCCCTATTATGTGTACATTGACATTGTGGCAGGCTTATGTAATATATGATCATATAATGTAACTAAACCCCCATAATTTTTTGCCTAGGTGAGGTGTTTTTAAATAAAACTATTACAATCTCAAAAGATTGATCAAGATCAAAAAAGATTTGAAATCATTGTTTAGTGAATAAGCGAGTGCGCTGGATTGTGTATTTTGTATATATAAATATATATAAATATATCTATATATATATATATATAGTTTCATATATATATGATAAATATATAAATATGTTAAAAATCAAAAAAAAATAAAAAATAAAGAATTAATATATATATATATATATATATATATATATATATATATATATATATATATTTATATATATATATTTGTGTACGGCACATTCCGAGGACGTAAGGAAAACAAACTTAAAATTAGCAGTTTTAGTAAGAGCAAGTCAGTTGAGGTGTGCCGAAACTGACGTGAGGTTAGGCCTGTAAAAGAGGGCCCACCTAGGTAAAATGATAATAAATTGAGGGTGCGGTGGGAGGGGCACTTCCGAGAACGTCGAAGACAGGTAAGCAGGGGCTCACTTGGTTTATATAGGGAACCAAGTGCCTCCCACAATTACAGGCCAAGCCTTCTATATATATACATATATGTGTGTAATTTCGTGTTAACTGTATTTTGATATCATTATATATATATATATATATATATATATATATAGATAGATAGATAGATAGATAGATATCAATAAGAAGCGATTCATTAAGTCATGTGCGTTTATTAAGCAATACATTATTTAGACATTTCACAGAAAGCCATTCTTATCTCTTTCTCAGTGTCAGGGTGGCGGTCCGGTGCCCGGAACCCAGACACAGTGTCCAGGTGGCGGCGCATGGACCGGGACCCAATATGCCTGATGTTAAGTGGGAGTCTTCAGCGTGGAGGTGGATTAGCAGGGTCTGGTGCAGGGTAACCGCACGCCCCCTGGTGTTGAGCACCAGCGTTTGTGCAGCCACATACCAAGACCCTGATTCAGCTTGTGCGGATAACAGGAACTAGGAGCAAGGAAATTAAGCAGACCTCCCAGGAGCTGAATTGGGAGGCTCTGCAGCAAGATTGTATCCAGTACTAGAAACAAGGCAAGACTAGAGATAGGCACCAAACATGAAAACAAGACAAACTAGTAGAACCCAGAACCAGAGAAGGATAGTAAGCTAAACCCAGAACATATACACAAGACATGAGGAAAACAAAAACATAACATGGGCAAGACTGGACAGGACTGGGTATACAAACTAAAACAAGACAAGATATATTAGTCAAAACAAGAGGAGGAATAACTAAGTACTACATATGGAAATCATGGGGGTTTAGTCACACTATATGATCATACATTGCATAAGCCTGCCAACAACGCCAATGTACCCCATATCTGGCAGGTCCTACACTGCCTAATGTATGCTAAAACAACCACAGATTAAAAACACATATATAGCACTTACCTGCAAGAAAGGACAGAAGCTTTGAGCCGCTGCCTGCAGGAACTCTAACACCTAATGAAAGCTGAAAACAAATGAGTGTGTCACATAAAACAAACATTTAAAGGAAACCTGGAGACTGGGAAATCCAGGGACGAACTATAGGAATGAACCCAGAAATCCCAGCATAAAGAAAACCAGACATAGAATAGAAAACCAAAAACCAAGAAAACTAAGCAAGAATAGCAAAAAGAGTACTGGATACCAGAAGCCAAGTCCAGACATCAGAACAGAGCAGAGCAGAGCAGATCATGACACTCAGGATTGGGGATGTATCTGTTGTATGCAGATGATTTCCACCTCCCCATATTTTTAATGATGTGTGTTGGTACATGATTACCTGAGGCAGCTGTGGCTGCTCCAATGCGAAATGAATGGCCCGAGAATGAATGTGGGTTCTGTCCCAACCGGAGTAATAACATGCGAATGTAAAGCATAACGTTTTTAGTGGTTAGGGGCTTCCCTTGAATAGCTAGAAGTGGGCAATCAGGGTTGGAAGTGATTTGGGATCCCACTGGTTTATCCAATACTCGGATAGGACACCATTTGGTCGATGTGGGATAAAATTTTATTTCAACTGGTGGACCTGTTTGGCTCGTTTTGGTATGAGTAATAGATAATATGTAGTGGTCCTGTTTTTTAACTAGGTGTTTCTTCTAGAGGCATGACTTGGAGTCAGAAGCTTTCTCTACAGTAAATTCTCTAGGTCTCAAGAAACCATAGAAGGCTAACTAAGCCGCGGATTTGATAATTAGGTTTGTGATTTGTTCAAAAGGGGACATGTCGAGTACATCGGAGATATTCTTGAAGAGTTTACTGTCTATGGGAAGTCGCTTAGTGGGAATGTGTACTGATAATTTGTGAACGCCTTTGAGGACACTTTTAACTGGGTAGGATGCTAGGAATGGAGATTTGTTGGGAAAGCAGGTTAACATGTAGTGTTGAATTCCCGTTAAGTAAAGTTTGATAGTGTTGTAAGCTAGTTTAAGAGAAAAGTGGCAAAAAGTTGTAAATGCAACCATGGTTTCAATGGAAAAAACATTTATTATACAGTAATCACGAACAAATCTTTTAAACAGTTCATATGCTCTGGAATAAGCTTTCCTTGTATTAAGGGATAAACCTGCCTGAGCGAGTGTCCTACTATGGTGTAAGAGAGAGCTTAACGCATTATTAGGTCTGTGAATTTTGGAGGTACCCTGGGTTGCGGGGTTGCTGTTGGATGCAGTCTGAAGAATTCCTGAAAATTAAAGCGTGACAGAGCATCAGCAGCGGTATTTTGTATACCTGGGACGTGAACACAGGTTATGCAGAATTGGAGATTAGCTGCTAGCCAAGTCAGTCTTCTGATCAAGTTCATAACCGTGAGGGACTGAGAGCGGCCTTTGTTAATTATATTACACGTAGCTAAGTTATCACAAAAGCATCTGACTGACTGCCCCCTCCACTCTTTACCCCACGTGTGTGCTGCTGCTACGATAGGGTAAATCTCAAAAAGTGCAGAGGTGGTACTGAAATTTTCGAGCGAGGAGGTCTCAATCGGCCAAGAGTCGTATAGCCATTCATTGCCAAAAATGGCCGCATAACCTATGGTACCTGAAGCGTCAGTCCAGAGTACTGGGGAATCGTCAGAAATGGGGGGAACAAATAGCGACCTGCCATTCCAAGAGGATAGGAACAGCTGCCACATTTTTAGATCAGCTGTAGCTGATTCGTCTATGGGCGTCGTGGAGTCGTCGTCAGGGAGACCGTGCAATAGAGAGAGGATTCTGGAAATGAAAGACCTGCCCTGTGGAATTATTCTCATAGCGAAATTTAGTGAACCGAGTAGTGACTGTAGCTGTTTCCTGGTGCAAGTGCCTTGTGACGTGCAGATGTTTATGTAAGAAAGAATTCTGTCTACTTTCTCTTGGGGCAGGCTGGCTTGCATGGAGACAGAATTGAGCGTAATCCCCAGGAAAGTAATCTCCGTGTTGGGACCTTCTGTTTTGTCCTGGGCTACAGGGACTCCTAAATCTTTGAACAGAGTGAGCATGTGATTAAGGCTGTGTGGAGTGCATTGGTGTGGTTCGATGGTGAGGAAGTCGTCTAAGTAGTGTATGACAACTGGACATCTGCAGAAGTTCAGGAGTAGCCAGGTTAAAGTTTCGGCGAATAGATCAAATAACTTGGGGCTACTTTTGGAGCCGAAGGTAAGTCTGGTAGCGAAATAGTAGTTGTCTTGCCACTTAACTCCATGCAGATGCCAGAGTGACTGATGAATGGGAAGTAATTTAAAGGCGTTAGTAATATCTGATTTACTTAACCAGGCCGCCTTCCCGGAGTTAATGATTGCTTGTATGGCATCGTTGATTCTGGCGTACTGCAGTGAAAAGTCTTCTGATAGGATTAGTGCATTTAGGCTAGGTGTAGAAGATGAGTGAGGTGCAGAAAAGTCGATAATCAGTCTCTTTTTATTGTTAAGCTTCCCTGTGGCGATACCTAGAGGGTTTGTTCTCCAGGAAGTGAAAGGTGGTGTAGTAAAAGGGCCTATCATGAAACCATTGGTGACTTCTTTCTGTAAGAGTTCTTGTAAGGTGTCTGGGTCTGTGAGAGCTGACTGTAGGTTGGGGCATTCCAAGATACCTGTGGGGAGTGACACGAACCCTGTGTGAAACCCGTGAGTGAACCCTGTCGTGAGAAATTCCACCAGATGTAAAGAAGGATGATTAGACAGGTAACGTTGCAAATTAGGTACGTTTATTGGAGTGGAAGACTTTTTAGGGTACAATCTGTTAGGGCACATCGTTTTGGCATGTGCCCTGAAACAAAGCGAGCACACGTGTAGCAGCCTACAGGCACTGTAACTACAACCCCCAGCATTGAAATTATTGCAGACTTGAGCTTTACCCAGAAAAACAATCGGCCTGCCTAATTTGTCTCTTACCTCCCTCTGGGTAGAGGTGGACTGATAATCGGTGTTGGCGCTACTGGTAGAAGGGATTGCTACATTTTCGGGACAGAAATTAACCGAATGAGCTGCTGATGAGCATATGGCGCAGGAAGGAGTTTTGAGACCTGCAAAATGCATCAGAAACAATTCTGTGTCTAACTGTCCCCAGTCTGTGACTGTATTGCATTGAGATAGTGATGTGGCGGATCTGGATGAGAATGACTTGTGATAATCGTAAAAGGCAAAGCCCCCATACTTATATGCTAGCTCTATCACTTTGTGTAGGTATAAGTCGAGCTCCTCTCTGCGGAGGGGAAAAGCTGTACAGATCACGTCTCTGTAAAGACCAAATGCCAAGACAAATTCGGGAATGTTAAGTTTCCTATTTAGTCTAGGATCTCTAGCCTTCATCACTACTGACAGATCCTCAAACGTGTATGACTAACTTAACACTTGTTAGACGTAGCTAATTAAAAATATCTATTTATTTGACTGCAACAATATGACATTTATACACGAAAATGTAACAGTTTGAACGAACCGGCTACACATGCAGATAAACGTAAGATATCCCTGCCCGACTGTATATGTGAATAGACATTGCGAGGTGAATGAGGATGTGTAACCGAACGTGTTACACGAACCGACAGTTTGCACGGAGCGGAGTTGAACAAGAGCCCGGAGAGAGTCAGGGCTAAACTTACGATTTTAGCCGTCCGTGTGACGCTATGTAGTAATACTCACGAATTCAGCAGCAGAGTGTTTGAAACCGGGCTGCCGGCGGGCGGGAAACTGACGTCACGGACCCGTGAACCGGAAGTACACTGAAGCACTTCCGAGAACGTCGAAGACAGGTAAGCAGGGGCTCACTTGGTTTATATAGGGAACCAAGTGCCTCCCACAATTACAGGCCAAGCCTTCTATATATATACATATATGTGTGTAATTCCGTGTTAACTGTATTTTGATATCATTATATATATATATATATATATATATATATATATATAGATAGATAGATAGATAGATAGATATCAAAATACATTTAGAACAAAATAATATATATATATATATCAATATACATAAATATATATATATATATATATATATATGTATATATCCATGGTTCGTCAACCTGGTCCCTACCGCCCACTAGTGGGCGTTTCAGGATTCCAGGTGGGCGGTAGGGATTTCCAGGTTGATCGGGCGGGCGGGTGCGAGCCGGTGGTACCCGTGCGACTGGGTACCGCCGTGACCATTTGCGGCTCCGGCCCGCCCGGTAAACCGCCGGGGCCGCCTTCCAAAGTGTCCATCGGGTGGCCCATGCTGTCAGGGCCACCCGATGGATGCGGATTGTAAAGGGGGCCCGGTCAGCGCTGGGCGCTTTAACAGCGCGACCGGGCCCCCTGTGATGACATCAGAGCTGGGAGGAAGTGATTTCCCGGTCACTCCTCCCAGCTAAAACTGAGATCCGCGCGGGAGGAACACCAGGGAGTCAGAGTGGGAACTCTGACTCCCATCCACCTGAGCCACCACTGGACCCCAGGGAAAGTCACCCTCCTGCACCTTAAAGGTAGGAAACAGGAGGGTGACTTAAATATAATGTGTGTGTGTGTGTGTCTTTGTAGGTATGTCTTGTGTGTATGTGTGTGTGTGTCGGTATGTATGTGTCTTTGTATGTATGTCTACTGTGTGTGTATGTCTGTATGTGTCTTTGTATGTATGTCTTGTGTGTGTGTGTCTGTCTGTATGTGTCTTTGTATGTATGTCTTGTGTGTGTGTGTGTCTGTCTGTATGTATGTGTGTCTTGTCTTTGTATGTATGTGTCATTGTATGTGTGTCTTGTGTCTGCATGTGTGTGTGTCTATGTATGTCTGCATGTGTGTGTGCATGTCTGTGTGTGTCTGTTTGTATGTGTGCCTGTCTGTTTGTATGTATGTGTCTCGTGTGTATGTGTGCCTGTCTGTGTCTTTGTGTGTGTATGTATGTGTGTCTTGTGTGTCTGTATGTGTGTCTTGTGTGTCTGTATGTGTGTCTTGTGTGTCTGTATGTGTGCCTGTCTGTGTCTGTATGTATGTCTTGTGTGTGTCTGTATGTGTCTTGTGTGTGTGTGTATGTGTCTGTCTGTATGTATGTGTGTCTTGTCTTTGTATGTATGTGTCATTGTATGTGTGTCTGCATGTGTGTGTGTCTATGTATGTCTTATGTGTGTGTCTGCATGTGTGTGTGCCTGTCTGTTTGTATGTATATGCTGCAAGACTAAATATTTGATATCTGGTTCGATTTTCGTAAGGAACAAACGAAGGTCTCTTTCAGTGATATTCAGACGACTTCTCTGTTTGCGCATAATATGATTTCTCATTTGTGCATCAGCTCATCTCCTCTCCCTCCTCAATTCCCCTCCCCACCTTTTTTTCCCCTTTTTTCTATTTTTTAACCATCCTTATAGGAATGCCCAGTAGGAAGGCTGAGCTAGGTAGCCCACTTACTATAGTCCACTATAACATACAGACACACACACAGGACACACACACAGGACACACATACAAAGACACAGACAGGCACACATACAAAGACACAGACAGGCACACATACGTGTGTGTGTGTGTGTGTGTGTGTGTATGTGTGCCTGTCTGTGTCTTTGTATGTGTGTCCTGTGTGTGTGTCCTGTGTGTGTCCTGTGTGTGTGTCCTGTGTGTGTGTCTTGTGTGTGTGTCCTGTGTGTGTGTCTTGTGTGTGTGTGTGTCTGTATGTTATAGTGGACTATAGTAAGTGGGCTACCTAGCTCAGCCTTCCTACTGGGCATTGCTATAAGGACGGTTAAAAAATAGAAAAAAGGGGAAAAAAAGGTGGGGAGGGGAATTGAGGAGGGAGAGGAGATGAGCTGACGCACAAATGAGAAATCATATTATGCGCAAACAGAGAAGTCGTCTGAATATCACTGAAAGAGACCTTCGTTTGTTCCTTACGAAAATCGAACCAGATATCAAATATTTAGTCTCGCAGCATCAACCTCAAGGATCTCATTAATCACTAGTAAAGGTAATTTCAATTTACTTTATTGTTTTCTCATTAAACATTATAAAGTTAAAAACCTTTTAAACCTGCATTAAGTAGAAATAAAAAGATAAATGTACGTACATTTATTTTTTTTTAAAACACCCTCCTTTCTTAAAAATATTCCGCATTTGCGCGAAAACTGGTGGGCGGTAAGGACATTTTTTCAACCAAAAAGATGCATTAGTGGGCGGTAGGTAGAAAAAGGTTGACTACCACTGTATATATCACTATATATATCTATATAAATAAAAAAATATTTAAAATATAGTGATATATACATATATAATTTTTTAAAAATTGTGTATATATATATATATATATATATATATATATATATATATATATATATATATATATATATATATATATATATATATAGAAATAGAAATAGAAATGGTTTGGAACTCTTCCTTAAAAATAGAAATTATAGATACATACCAGGGTGCAACGGAACCAGCGAAAACATATATATAACGAATAATTAGGCACACTCCTGGGTTTGAAAAGTGTTCAGTTTACTGTGTCCATAAATTCAAAGTACAATAGATCAACGTTTCGACCTATTCAGGTCTTTCTAATCTTGATAAAGACCTGAATAGGTCGAAACGTTGATCTATTGAACTTTGAATTTATGGACACAGTAAACTGAACACTTTTTAAACCCAGGAGTGCGCCTAATTATTCGTTTTATATATATATATATACACACACACATACATATATTTTAATTCTACGTATATATTTATGTCATATTTTTACATAATTAAATCTTTTAATTAATTCCAATTTGCAGGACCTGCCTGATAACCCAGGCAGAAAGTCCAGAGAATTTAATTTGCTAGCACTATATTTAACCCTGTAACTTTCCAAGACACCATAAAACCTTTACATGGGGGGGTACTGTTTTACTTGGGAGACTTTGTTGAACACAAATATTTGTTTTTCAAAACAGCAAAATGTATTACAACGATGATATCAGTGAAAGTGAAGTTTTTTGCATTTTTCCCACACAAACAGCACTTACACTGACAATATAATTGTTGTAATATGGTTTACACTAATATTTGTGTTCAGCTAAGTCTCCTGAGTATAACATTACCCCACATATACAGGTTTTATGGTGTTTTCAAAATTTACAGAGTCAAATATAAGGCTTTCGTTTCAGTTTTTTCACATTGAAATGCACCAAATTGGTAACGTTGCCTTTGAGAACGTATGGTAGCCCATGAATGAGAATTACCCCCATGATGGCATACCATTTGCAAAAGTAGACAACCTAAGGTATTGCAAATGGGGTATATACAGTCTTTTTTAGTAGCCACTTAGTCACAAACTTGGCGTTCAAATTAGTTTTTTTGCATTTTTCACACTCAAACAAATATTAACGCTAACGTTGGCCAGTGTTTGTGACTAAGTGGCTATTAAAAATAGACTGGGCATACCCCATTTGCAATACCTTGGGTTGTGTACTTTTGCAAATGGTCTGTCATCATGGGTGTAATTCTCACTCCTGGGGTACCATACGGTCTCAAAGGCCACATAACCGATCTGGCGAATTTCAATGTGAAAAACCTGAAAAATTTAACATGCTATATTTGACCCTGTAACTTCCCAAAACACCATAAAACCTGTACATAGCAGGTACTGTTTTACACGTGAGACATCGCTGAATACAAATATGTGTATTTTATTGCAGTTATAAAAAAACAGTATTATGACATTTACAGTTAAAATGTCATGCAGAACTAAAAAAAATAAATCTTAATTTCTCATATTTTTTCATATTTTATTCATATTAAATTATGTTTTATAGCTAAATATTTGATGTTAAATGAAAGCCTTATTTCTCCTGAATAAAACTATATATAATAAGTATGGGTGAACTTAATATGAAAGAGGTGAATTACG
The DNA here is from genome assembly GCF_036172605.1 of Pelobates fuscus. Taxonomy (NCBI): domain Eukaryota; kingdom Metazoa; phylum Chordata; class Amphibia; order Anura; family Pelobatidae; genus Pelobates; species Pelobates fuscus. The sequence continues at coordinate 278,305,440 of NC_086321.1, forward strand.
GTTGAACAGACATATAGTCAAATTCCAAGTTTTGTTTACGTTTTATTTTGATCAAAACGTGTGTACGTCTGGCTCAGCCCTGAAGGGGTTAATGTGTTTTTCTTAGTATTGCTTTAGCATTTACATTTCAAATAGCCTTGAGACATGACATCAGCAAGCATTACTTTGTTATGCATGACATCCATTGTCCTTCATCAAGTGAACTGTCTGTGTGGATGTTTAATGATACTGGTGCAATCTAAATAAATCAGTGTAGAAAAGTACCCACTGACAATGTGGACATATTGACATTTCAAGAATTAACAATAATGTAAATCAAGAGTGAGGTGTAATAAGGTGTAATAATGAGGTGGCCAGTATTCTACTATTAATGTCATGTGAAATAATTAACCTTTATGCCACCATATAATAATTATTTTCTTAATGTCATAGTGTTACAAATGAATCATTTATAATGTATACTAGCATTATACATAAGTCATATGATGGCAGCAGAATCAGAAGATGATATATATTTATTAAAAAGAGTCATTAGTGTGAAGTGATGTTAATAGTAAATAGTGATAGGAATGTTAAAGTATCCTTTTTGAAATATCAGCTGCAATATCTATATGAAATAGACTTGAGATTCGTCTGAATTTGAGCTGATCGACTGTTCAGTAGTGATGTCGCGAACATAAACTTTTCGGTTCGCGAACGGCGAACGCAAACTTCCGCAAATGTTCGCGAACCGGCGAACCGGGCGAACCGCCATAGACTTGAATGGGCATGCGAATTTTAAAACCCACAGGGACTCTTTGTGGCCACAATAGTGATGGAAAAGTTGTTTCAAGGGGACTAACACCTGGACTGTGGCATGCCGGAGGGGGATCCATGGCAAAACTCCCATGGAAAATTACACAGTTGATGCAGAGTCTGGTTTTAATCCATAAAGGGCATAAATCACCTAACATTCCTAAATCACAATGGATATGGATTGACACCTGACATATGACATATTGACACCTTGACATATGGATTGACACCTGTCCTCAGAGACCCTGATACACACTGACACAGAGCAGAATAGGGACTGTTCCCCCTACATAGGGTCACTTGTCAGATATGGATTGACATCTGTCCTTAGGGACCCTGATACACACTGACACAGAGCAGAATAGGGACTGTTCCCCCTACATAGGGTCCCTTGGCAGATTTGGATTGACACCTGTCCTCAGGGACCCTAATACACACTGACACAGAGCAGAATATGGACTGTTCCTCCTACATAGGGTCACTTGGCAGATATGGATTGACACCTGTCCTCAGAGACCCTGATACACACTGACACAGAGCAGAATAGGGAATATTCACTAAATGCCAAACATTGTTATACAGGGGAATATTCAGTAAATAAGGATAAGGGGAGGGGACCTACTGTCCTCCCCCCTGGCCCCCACACCTGCGCGGTGGGTGGGGGCCATAAATCACAATGGGGGGACCTACTGTCCTCCCGCCCACCCCCACCCATGAGCTGTGGGAGGAGGCCATAAAAATAATGAGGGGGGGGGGGATCTACTGTATGATGTTGCATCGATCAGGTAGTGTAAGGGTTACGCCCGCTTCACAGTGACAGACCAAACTCCCCGTTTAACGCACCGCAAACAACCGCAAACAGTCCATTTGCACAACCGCAAACTCCCCATTTGCACAAGGTTGGATACCAAGCTAGCCATGTCCCGTTCCTTGTCCTCACTGATGTCATTGAAGGTCTCTTCCTCCACAACACCAAGGGTCCCCGAAAGGTGACAACAAGCCCCCTGGGACGCCTGCTGTGTTTGGTTTTCCACTTCCTCAAAGCCACCTTCCTCCTCTGACTCCTCTTCTTCAGACTCCTCTCTCTGCGTTGCCTCTCTCTGTGTTATTATAAGGTGTGTTAAGTAGTACTATTCTTATCAGTTTAATCCCTGTTACGAGGACTATTTCCTTGTTTCGCCAAACCCCTTCAAAGATGGAAAAAGCGGTATGAGTGGAAGAAACAAGGAAATGTGGTCAGGTGGTGGTGCCAGACCCACCGAGGGCTTGTACCCAGGTATGCTAATAAACTGAAATAAGACAAAATCTCCCAAGAAGGAGATCTAAAACTGGCATAGGAAAAGGTTAGACAACTATAATAAAGTGATACCTACAAATCCTAGTGAGCATAGGTGTATAATAGAGGGAGAAATGGAAAGCAGAGTAATGCTTCCTAATACCGTGGTTAGTACCCTTTGTTAAAGTAATTTGAGTAATGGACAAAAGTCTTTATTGTATCATTTATAAATAACAAAGGGATACTATACTCATTCCCCTATAGTGGCTAATTGTGTAATAATGGTAATACTATTACCTATTATATAATATTGCCAGGGGCAAGGAAATTCCCTCTAAATAGATGGGTATAGGCAGAGAGTATGGAGACCGGAGTGATGCTGTCATAAAAAGTGGCAATAAGGTGATATAAAGTTAAATGTATCACAAACACACAGCCATCCTTTCTCTTAGCTAGTTTCCAGAAATGCTGGATACTTAGAAGGGCTATAAAGACTCAGAGAGGTCTAAGAAGAATCCTCTAAACTAGCCCTAATCTCCTTAAACACCTTCAAGGGTGTTCTAAGCTAAAGCTCAATCTAAATGTTTAGATGACTGCCTGATTTCCCATCACAGATGCTGGCTAGGAATAACACTGTGCAAGACAAAGAGTGGGTCTAAGTGCCCATTGTGCAGTAAAGTGTCCCTAGTGAAGTTAAAAAGAGAATAACGAGCTGGCGCCCAAGAGAATAACGAGCTGGAGCCCTTTCAGGGGACGTGTATATGGCATCGATTTTAGGAACCGGGAGATGGAAAAAGATGCTTGGTCGGTCCTCCTACTTCAAATTTGGGGCACTGCGCGTGCACTCTAATGTGCCACCAGATAGGAGTGGTGTGTTAAGTAGTACTATTCCTATCAGTTTAATCCCTGTTATGTGCCTTTTTTTGGTTTGGTTTTTGAAGCCACAGTGCAGCACCAGAGGCCCGAAGAATTAGGCATGCAAACATGCCTGAAAAATTAGGTATTGTTGCAGCCGCTGCTGTAGCAGCGGCCAGAAAAATTGATGTTTGTTTCCCAGGCAGAAAGTGCCCTAAAACATTGCGGCTTGAACCCTAGTTGGTGGCGGATAAGTCACACAAGTCAACCGGCATTCAGAACTAAAATACAGCAGCGTGTGGACCATTTTTAGCCCAAGGCAGCTCATCTCATCAGGCCTTTTTTAGTTGAATGGATTAGTTGGATTAGTGGTACTATGAGTGCAAGCTGCTGTGAGACCAGATATGAGTGGCACTGTGCAGTGGCAGAGGTTGGCAGAGTACACGCTGTAGGCCTGACAAACCCGCTTGAAGACAACTAACTGCTATTCAATCTATAACAGTGAAAAAAATGTTTTTGTTTTTAAATGCACGCTATTGTGACACCAGATATGAGTGGCAATGTGCACTGGTAGAGGTTGGCAGAGTACACGCTGTAGGCCTGACACACCAGCTTGAAAACAACTAACTGCTATTCAATCTATAACAGTGAAAAAAGTTTTGGGGTTTTTAAATGCACGCTATTGTGACACCAGATATGAGTGGCACTGTGCACTGGCAGAGGTTGGCAGAGTAGACGCTGTATGCCTGACACACCCGCTTGAAGACAACTAACTGCTATTCAATCTATAACAGTGTAAAAAAAATTTTTGGTTTTAAATGCACGCTATTGTGACACCAGATATGAGTGGCAATGTGCACTGGCAGAGGTTGGCAGAGTACACGCTGTAGGCCTGACACCCGCTTGAAGACAACTAACTGCTATTCAATCTATAACAGTGAAAAAAGTTTTGGGGTTTTTAAATGCACGCTATTGTGACACCAGATATGAGTGGCAGTGTGCACTGGCAGAGTACACGCTGTAGGCCTGACACCCGCTTGAAGACAACTAACTGCTATTCAATCTATAACAGTGAAAAAAGTTTTTGGGTTTTTAAATGCACGCTATTGTGACACCAGATATGAGTGGCAGTGTGCACTGGCAGAGTACACGCTGTAGGCCTGACACCCGCTTGAAGACAACTAACTGCTATTCAATCTATAACAGTGAAAAAAGTTTTTGGGTTTTTAAATGCAATCTATTGCGACACCAGATAACAGTAGCACTGTGCACTGGCAGAGGTTGGCAGAGTACACGCTGTAGGCCTGACACACACTTATGAAGGACACTGTCTGCTCTTAGCTTACAGCAAAAAACTTTTTTTCTTTTTAAAGGCACGCTATAGTGACACCAGATATGAGTGGCAAAGTGCACTTGCAGAGGTTGGCAGAGTACACGCTGAAGGCCTGACACCTGCTTTAAGGACACTGACTGCTATTAGCTTGTAGTGAAAAACTTTTTTTCTTTTTAAAGACACACTATTGTCACACCAGATATGAGTGGCAAAGTGCACTGGCAGAGGTTGGCAGAGTACACGCTGAAGGCCTGACACCCGCTTTAAGGACACTGACTGCTATTAGCTTACAGTGGAAAACTTTTTTTCTTTTTAAAGGCACGCTATAGTGACACCAGATATGAGTGGCAAAGTGCACTTGCAGAGGTTGGCAGATTACACGCTGAAGGCCTGACACCCGCTTTAAGGACACTGACTGCTATTAGCTTACAGTGAAAAACTTTTTTTCTTTTTAAAGACACACTATTGTCACACCAGATATGAGTGGCAAAGTGCACTGGCAGAGGTTGGCAGAGTACACGCTGAAGGCCTGACACCCGCTTTAAGGACACTAACTGCTATTAGCTTACAGTCAAAAACTTGTTTTCTTTTTAAAGGCACGCTATTGTGACACCAGATATGAGTGGCAATGTGCACTGGCAGAGGTTGGCAGAGTACACGTTGTAGGCCTGACACGCGCTTGAAGACAACTAACTGCTATTCAATCTATAACAGTGAAAAAAGTTTTGGGGTTTTTAAATGCACGCTATTGTGACACCAGATATGAGTGGCAGTGTGCACTGGCAGTGTACACGCTGTAGGCCTGACACCCGCTTGAAGACAACTAACTGCTATTCAATCTATAACAGTGAAAAAAGTTTTTGGGTTTTTAAATGCAATCCATTGCGACACCAGATAACAGTAGCACTGTGCACTGGCAGAGGTTGGCAGAGTACACGCTGAAGGCCTGACACTTGCTTTAAGGACACTGACTGCTATTAGCTTGTAGTGAAAAACTTTTTTTCTTTTTAAAGGCACGCTATTGTGACACCAGATATGAGTGGCAAAGTGCACTTGCAGAGGTTGGCAGAGTACACGCTGAAGGCCTGACACCCGCTTTAAGGACACTGACTGCTATTAGCTTACAGTGAAAAACGTTTTTTCTTTTTAAAGACACACTATTGTCACACCAGATATGAGTGGCAAAGTGCACTGGCAGAGGTTGGCAGAGTACACGCTGAAGGCCTGACACCCGCTTTAAGGACACTAACTGCTATTAGCTTACAGTCAAAAACTTGTTTTCTTTTTAAAGGCACGCTATTGTGACACCAGATATGAGTGGCAAAGTGCACTTGCAGAGGTTGGCAGAGTACACACTGAAGGCCTGATACCCGCTTTAAGGACACTGACTGCTATTAGCTTACAGTGGAAAACTTTTTTACTTTTTAAAGGCACGCTATTGTGACACCAGATATGAGTGGCAAAGTGCACTTGCAGAGGTTGGCAGAGTACACGCTGAAGGCCTGACACCCGCTTGAAGGACACTGACTGCTATTAGCTTACAGTGAAAAACTTTTTTCTTTTTAAAGGCACGCTATAGTGACACCAGATATGAGTGGCAAAGTGCACTTGCAGAGGCTGGCAGAGTACACGCTGAAGGCCTGACACCCGCTTTAAGGATACTGACTGCTATTAGCTTACAGTGAAATTGTTTTTTTCTTTTTAAAGGCACGCTATTGTGACACCAGATATGAGTGGCAAAGTGCACTTGCAGAGGTTGGCAGAGTACACGCTGAAGGCCTGACACCCGCTTTAAGGACACTGACTGCTATTAGCTTACAGTGAAAAACCTTTTTTCTTTTTAAAGGCACGCTATAGTGACACCAGATATGAGTGGCAAAGTACACTTGCAGAGGTTGGCAGAGTACACGCTGAAGGCCTGACACCCGCTTTAAGGACACTGACTGCTATTAGCTTACAGTGAAAAACTTTTTTCTTTTTAAAGGCACGCTATAGTGACACCAGATATGAGTGGCAAAGTGCACTTGCAGAGGTTGGCAGAGTACACGCTGAATGCCTGACACCCGCTTTAAGGACACTGACTGCTATTAGCTTACAGTGAAAAACTTTTTTTCTTTTTAAAGGCACGCTATAGTGACACCAGATATGAGTGGCAAAGTGCACTTGCAGAGGTTGGCAGAGTACACGCTGAAGGCCTGACACCCAGACGCTTGCAGACAACTAACTGCTTTTCAATCTATTACAGTGAAAAAAAAATTGGGGTTTTTAAATGCAAGCTTAAGCTATTGTGACACCAGAAATGAGTGGTGGCACTGGGCAAGTGGGCACAATATCCACTGTGAGCCTGACACAGAAGCTGGCAGGCAGGCAACTGCAATTACATTACACAGAAACAAACAAAAAAAAAGCAGACTGATGTTCTAGCCCTAAAAAGGGCTTTTTGGGGTGCTGTCCTTACAACAGAGATCAGATGAGTCCTTCAGGACTGTAGTGGACACTGAATACCCTAGCCTAGCTATCAATTTCCCTATCAAATGAGCAGCAGCTACACTTTCCCTCCTCTATCTAAGAATGCAGCTTCAGAATGAATCTAAAATGGATGCTGTACAGGAGGTGGGAGGGTCTGGAAGGGATGGTCTGCTGCTAATTTGCTGGAATGTGTCTGCTGACCGTGAGGCACAGGGTCAAAATTTACTCAATGATGACGAATAGGGGGCGGATCGAACCACTCATGTGTTCGCCCGCCGTGGCGAACGCGAACACGCTATGTTCGCCAGGAACTATTCGCCAGCGAACAGTTCGGTACATCACTAGTGAGAACTGACCAATAGAAGGGAAAAAAGGAAAAGCAGTGAAAAAAATCTATATTTATATATTTTATGATTATATGTTTATAATATATAAATATCTTTTTTTATTGCTTCTCTTATTTTTTTCCTCTATTGGTTACTTTTTCTCACTTTATTTGTGAACCAAATGGCAGGAATATTTCCCTATCAGTGTATTGTAATATATACATAATGTGTCTATTATGTATATATTTTGAAGTACACTGCTTGGGCCATTTTTGCACCTTTTTGCTGTGTCTGAATGTTTCCCTGAATAGTTTTCAAACCAAACAGTTACATGAACGAGCATTGAAGGCCTTGATCAAAATTTCCATTCGCCTGTTTGTCTGTCTGTCCATCTATCTATGATCTGCCCATTACATATATAGATATATTATGTTTTCAAACAAAAGGAATGGGGGGAAATTCATGAATCGCCTCATTGCAGTCTGGAGGCCTTAATATTGGGCCAAGTTAAGACATATATGCTAGTCTGCTCACTCTTAGCGGGAGTTACACAGCTAGCTCTTACCCAGGACTGTAGCTCCTACTTATTCAGACAGCACTGAGATATGTATGTATCTGTGTTACCATTATAAGTAAGTCTTCCACTAAACTCCTACACTATACTACACTAATCATTAACCGCAATACTACCCAAACTATAACCAATAGCCCCTACGCTGGCCTAAAACTTGCACTAAAACAAACGCTAAGCTAAATAAAAGTGATGTAAAAGATACATAAGAACAAACATGTATTAGGGGAAAATAATGTCATCATGGGTCTCTGGAGACATTTATAAATCACTTGATCTCCTTGTCTAATATTCATTGTATTGCAGTCAATTGCAAAATTTAGGTAAATTGCTAATTTGGAAAAATCACCCCACTCAGTTATTGTAACAATTTGAGTGTCACAAATTAAAGGGAATCTCCAGTGCCAGGAAAGCAATCCGTTTTCCTGGCACTGGAGTGTCCCTCTCCCTCCCACCCCCCAATCCCCGGTTACTGAAGGGGTGAAAACCCCTTCAGTCACTTACCTGAGGCAGCGGTGATGTCCCTCGCCACTGTCTCCGCCTCCGCGGCGCTCCTCCTATCCATTGCGTCGGCCGGTGGGTGAGACTGATCTCGCCCACCGGCCGAGGGGACCTAATTCGCATGCGCGGCAATGCCGCGCATGCGCATTACGTCTCCCCATAGGAAAGCATTGAAAAATAATTTCAATGCTTTCCTATGGGGTTTTGAGCGACGCTGGAGGTCCTCACACAGCGTGAGGACATCCAGCGATGCTCTAGCACAGGTTTCCTGTGCTAGAAACCAGGAAGTTCCCTCTAGTGGCTGTCTAATAGATAGCCACTAGAGGTGGAGTTAACCCTGCAAGGTAATTATTGCAGTTTATAAAAAACTGCAATAATTGCACTTGCAGGGTTAGGAGTAGTGGGAGTTGGCACCCAGACCACTCCAATGAGCAGAAGTGGTCTGGGTGCCTAGAGTGTCCCTTTAAAGTGGAGAAGATAAGAGTCCTTTGTTCCTTCACACCAGTAAATGTTATTTCAGTGTTTACTGGGTTAAATAAAGTATTTGAGATAAGTAAAAAAACATACTTACCTTTATTGTTTTTCCATGTTGTGTCAGATTTGCCACACTAAAATGCCATACGTCTGGGAATTCACGTCCAGGCATCTAAGTAGAAAGAGTTACATGCACATGCTCTTGGTTTGTCCTCCAGCAGTGTTGTACACATTCATGCAATGTTCACATGACCCTGCAGAATATATTTTGATGGCTTTGCCCACCAAAGCATGTAAAAAACAAGAAAAGAAAATATATAGAATATAAGAAAAATATAAATGTTGCATGATCTATAACTAACTTTTAGTAAGACATTAAGCTGTACTAAGACGGAAGAACTAACATTTACTTAAAATGTTTCCATTTAGTTTTCATTGTAGTAAAATTCTGAATTTAGTCAATACCCCATTGTGTAAGTGTGAATGCTATGTGTGTAATGTATGCTCGTGCATACATTAACTCTTTGTTTCTCTTTTTCAAACTTGTTTACAGCTCACCTGTCTTTATTTTAAATGTGCATTAGAACATTAATACAAGAAAGGTATAATAACAGCAGTCATTAAATGAGCCAATGAAGAATGAAGAATAATCTATTAATCAAGATGCCTGCAGCTATATAGTAGACAGAGCAGATGGTCATTTAGTCAGGGAAGCATGCATGTGAGACATGATAAGAATCTTTGAGGGCTGCAGAAAACCAGGTAATTTAAGGTAATACTCTAATCACTTTTCATCTATATGAAATATTGCTTCAGTGGACACTATATATACAGAGATATCCAGACAGAAGATACAGATGGAGATGGAGATACATTTATACAGTAGATGTTGTTACTTATGGTTGCTGAATGACTTAGCAGGATAAATGCAGGATAAATGCAGGATAAATGTTTAGATGCTTTGAGAGTTGGCACCAGTGGCACCAAAAGAAAGATCGAATGGATGGGAAAAAACATGATTGAGGGCTGAGGGACAGCCATTAAATGTTGCTTTTCTTAACAGGTAAAGCACGGTATTAAATGCACTGTTATATAAGCTCAAAAAGAACAACAAACTACAACAGAATCAGAAACACAGAGAAACTACTTCTGTCCTAAAATACATACAGCAGTAAAAAAAACTTTTAGGTTACTTTAACTCCACCTACTGTTCAGTTTGACAAACACACTTTTTATACAATTTATTTAGTGATTTTACTACTCAAACACCACTTATAAAAACATGATCATTATACAATGCCCAACTTTTTCAATAGTTACTAATGTCAAGCTTTGGCAGTGGTTTGGTAAATCCACTTGCAGCCATCTTGTGCTGAGCAAGAATGGGGCTCTGGCAAAGTGTGCTTACTAGTAGTTAATTAGTTGATTCTTTCCTCTTGCAAGGAGACCTTAATGGTAGGAATGATCCACACAGTCTCGGCCAACTTTATGCATCTTTTATTGTCATGTGACTTGACATGGGGTTTGAAATGTTTCTAGCCACATAGCTAACATGCTCAGTTTGATTGCCAATGTGTACTCAGCTAACCCCTTCACTGGAAAAAAAAACATATTTGAAAAAAATATAAGCGTAACATTTATTTTATCCTATTCACTACTAAAATCATGCATACACATTTTTATTTTTCTGTTTTACTATTCATTTCATTGTTTTTTCAAAACAAAATGTTTTTCACAAAAACTCATAAACCTACATTTATACTCCAGGATTGATTATCAGGTTGTAGAGGAATAGACTTTTTGTCAGGAAATCCTTCCACCCATTTTATGCATGCAACTGCCATGAAAATGACAGCTTCCCCCATTTCTGTTAATAAAAAAACCTTCAAAGATCATATCATTACTATAGTCAGTAGAGGGGGAACAGTGAATTAATTATCTCATATGCCCCTCATGCCATTACATTAGCATTATAATTACAGTATGCTGTACTGTTAGTAATTCCTTCAGGGTACTTGCAAATATCTATAAGCAGGCTAGTTGACAATTTTTATCTATTTTTCACACCTACTATATGTGAGAAAAAATAACTTGACTTCCATACTAACATTTCAAACTGTAAATGACACTGCATAAAGCTTTTCATTACCACAAAAAAATCTATAAAGGACGGATGACTAAATGAAAAACAGTTTTTTTTTTTTTGTAAATTTATGTAATTGTAATCTTTTTCTGAAAAGAAATTTATAGACAAAATACTTGTTTTACTATTCATATTTTTACTGTACATCTTTCAAAAAAAAGTATAGTTATATTTGTCAAAGAAAAGGTGGTTTGTAATGAAAGGGTGAATTATTTTTTTATTTTAAAATTATGATATATTTCACAGCTTCTTTAACAAAATGTATGTTTGCGTGGGAAAATGTTCTGAAAAGAAGAACACGGAGTATCAAGATTTGTCAAGTCAGGGCAACTTGACACTTTCTTATATTTTGTTAGGATTTTTTGACGACATTTTCTGTTTTGATGAATATGTTTTGTATATATTTTTTTATACATATTTATTTTAAAGCAAATGAAAATAGATGGAACAGAGGTATTCATGGCTACAGATTAGAAGCAGTGGCGTACATACCGGGGTTGCAGGGGTCGCGGCTGCGACCGGGCCCGGCCCACCAGTGGGCCTGCCCGCCCTGCTACTCGGTATGTACGCCATTGTGGCCAGCCTCTTCTCCTGGGGGACCCAGGAGCCGGCCACCTAAGACATGTAGTTGTAGTGTATATAATGTAATGCAGGATCTGCATGTAGTCCCTGTATAGGTGGGTTTGCAAAATAATATGGTGCAGTATGCCAGACCAAATAGCAGAAATAAAACAATGTAAAAATGTGCAGTCACTTATTATGGAGCCTAAACGTTGGCTCCACAAGTATAGAGTGGAGTGGTATGATCCCCACACTAGGATATAGGTGATGATTGTATCTCTCCGTATGTGAACATAAAAGAGGAATAAAACCCAAATACTGTGCACTGTAAAAATGGAGTGAAAAAGTAAAATAGATACCTGCATAGGGTAGCAAATATAGTTCATAGTAATCCTTAAAAAAACATAGCATTCATTTGGCAACTTACTTCTGGTCTAGTTAATAGATGGTGAATATACAAATATTTTGCATGTGTTGTTTGGACACTTTACGGGAACGTTATATAATTTTTTTTAAAACAAATGAAACATTTTTCCTATATCAGGGTTTTAAAAATAAAAAAAGTACTAGATTTTGTAAAATGAACTTTGACGTTGCTATTTAGTGAGTGAGGGTGTGCGCAGGATCTTGTGTTTTGCAGATGTGATAAAAAAACACATCTGTGACAAGGCTGGTAATTTTCAAATACTTAATTTTGCAAACAATGCTGGAGAAAAAGTCTGTCTTTCTTCCCTACAAAAAAAGATTCCAGCACCGGCATGTTACCTTTTATGCATGTTATCAGTTATACATTCTCTCAAATGTCTATTTTCTGCATTAGAGATAGGAAATTAATGTCTGTAAGGAATAGGATCCCTAGCTAGTAAATTGATAGGTCAGTGGTATAGGTGCCTTGGGATAAACTTGTCTGCCCTCCTTTTGCAGAACACATATTGGAACTCTGCAAATTTATCAGGGAGTACCACTGTAGATGACATGGACAACACATGACTTATATCATGAGAAATGCAGGTGGAGGTGCAGAATGAGGAAGCAAAAGTGACAGTACACTTGTCCCAATCTATAACAAGGTTGTTGGTTTGATGCCAGGGGAACTCAAGAATTAAAGGGAACATGGGAGATGGCACTACATTCAGGTCCAGGGTTTTAGCATGCTGCTCTTCAATAAAAAGAGTGATGAGAATAGTTTCACAGTGGATGGGATTTGATTGGATGGGTGTTCCATCAACCAAATATAAAGCTTCACTAGGAGGCAACTGTGGACAGAGCAGTGCAAGGCTAGCACATTGCATATTACTGCCCTGCACTATACCACCAATGGTAGGGAGGGAATTTATAGGGGGTCATCTTGGGGCAGCATCGCATCACCTACTGTATTTTTTGATCTCTCTGTTGACTCAAGGAAGGCCTCCTCAAAGGCAGTGCCAGAACTCGAGGCTGAGACCCTCTCTGAACCCAAGCCATTGGCAGCCACCTTTGCTGCCTTATAACTAAGATGGCTATGTAGGATATCAGTGTAGAAAATATTGCTTCTTAGAGTCTATCAATTTCAGAGTGAGTGTATTTTTGTAGGTTCCATAGTGAGTTAGAGAGTGGATTGCAGATAACAAAGACACTAAGGGCAAGAGCAGAACTAGAGAACAGATCCATGCATGATGTGATTAATCAATGGCTCTTCATCTTCATAATCAAGAACCAACATGTCTGGCCGCGGAGAGCAAGGTGAAAAGACCCGTGCAAAGGCGAAGACTCGCTTATCCCGAGCGGGACTTCAGTTCCCAAGTGGCAGAACCCACGATTTGCTGAGGAAGGGCAATTATTTAAATACATAAAGGGAGTCAACACAGTAAAGGAGGAGACTATATTTAAAAGAAGAAAAACTACCACAACAAGAGGACATAGTCTTAAATTAGAGGGGCAAAGGTTTAAAAATAATTTCAGGAAGTATTATTTTACAGAGAGAGTAGTGGACACATGGAATAGCCTTCCTGCTGAAGTGGTAGTAGAGGTTAACACAGTGAGAGAGTTTAAGCATGTGTGTGGGATAGGCATAGGCTATCATAGACTTAAGATAAAGCCAGGGACTAATTAAAAGTATTTAAAAATATTGGGCAGACTAGATGGGCCGAATGGTTCGTATCTGCCGTCACATTCTATGTTTCTATGTTACTTATTTTGGTATGCTGTCTGTAAGCTGCAATAGAGGGATATTTACATACTTACTGAGTGAGTTTGGGTTGGGGCCATTGAATAATTAAATACTTCATTCTACTTGCACCACAGACTAGAATCTGGCAGTTCTCCCCTGGCCATGTGTAATTTTAAGATGGGGCAAAAGACCCAGCAATTCCTATCAACAACACCCATTTATGGATGTACTGCTCTTAGAATGTAGTGTTCAAATGATATGGATATTCTGCTTTGACCCAGATTATTTATATAATTGCTTGACCTTTTGACTAGTTTATATTTTCACTCTGATTTCTGACGTCTTGACTTTGGCTTATTCTTGTTTAAATTAGATCCCTAGATGCAGATGCCTTCTAAAAGGTAACTATAAGCTTAGTCTTTGCCACATAAACCTAATAACTAATCCTTCTCAAAGCATAGTGTCTTACCAATGAAAACTTTAAAAGGTAATGCAAAATATATTGATATTGATTGAGATTTAATGAACAATCAATGTTTCAATCGATAGTCTTTCTTTTATAAGGACAAACAAACTCAAACAATTACTAATTTACGTGCCTAAGAAAATTGGAAAAATATGTGCTAATAATTGCTGCATTGGAGCCAGGGCAAAAAACTATTGGCTCAATATCAACCTTGTTGGCAAATAGCAACCGGAAACGGTCACTATTAACCACAGGCACTACCTTTTAGTAGCTACTAATTACCAACTGGTTTCCAACCCTGCCAGACTGTTCTCCGCCTACTAATTACATCTGCAATTTAGCGGTAGTGACTCATACATGTAACGTGGTACTAAGCATACTTTCTATATTATCCCCGTTACAACAGTTACAGAGTGATATATATGGCACATTCCATGGAGAATTACAGATTCCTTCCACCTAAAAAAGACACTATTCTACTACTTATCACAATAATATGTTTACTATAAAAATGTTACCATCTTTACTCATAGTTTACCACTGTCAATATCTGTGCTTGCAGTTTTTCATTGTTATTTGTCATTTATTTGTAATTTCTTACTTTCAGTGAATGTATTTCATCAATATTTCATGTACATTTAGTAGAATTGTGTGTTTGGTTTGTTCCTGGTCTGGGGACTTTGGAGGACAAGACAACACCTTGAACTGTTTTTCATGTTCCTCAAACCATCTCTGAACATTGTTTTCAGTGCAGTGTGGCATGGTAGTACATCATGTTACCATCTCTTCCTCAGGTAAATGATGCACATCCACATGATCTAAAAAAAAAATAAGATTTATCAGACCAGGGAACCATTTTGCATTGCTCCATAGTCCAGCTTTGATGCTCACTCCCACTGAAGGCGCTTTCGGCAGTGGGCCGAACTTTGACTGGGGAACTTTGACTGGCCTGTAGTGATGTCCCAAACTGTTCGCTGGCGAATAGTTCCTGGTGAACATCGCTTGTTCGCGTTCACCACGGATGGCGAACACATGCGCTGTTCGGTCCGCCCCCTATTCGTCATCATTGAGTAAACTTTGACCCTGTACCTCACAGTCAGCAGACACATTCCAGCCAATCAGCAGCAGACCCTCCCAGACCCTCCGACCTCCTGGACAGCATCCATTTTACATTCATTGTGAAGCTGCATTCTTAGTGAGAGTAGGGACAGTGTAGCTGCTGCTGAGTTGATAGGGAAATTGATAGCTAGGCTAGTGTATTCAGTCTCCACTACAGTCCTGAAGGACTCATCTGATCTCTGCTGTAAGGACAGCACCCCAAAAAGCCCTTTTTAGGGCTAGAACATCAGTCTGCTTTTTTTTTTCTGTGTAATGTAATTGCAGTTGCCTGCCTGCCAGCCTGTGTGCCAGGCTCTTAGCATATACTGTGCCCACTTGCCCAGTGCCACCACTCACTCACTGGTGTCACAATAGCTTGCATTTAAAAAAAACTAAAACTTTTTTGACTGTAATATAATAGCAGTCAGTTTCCTTCACTAGTGTGCGTTTCAGGGCCTGCCCAGTGCCACCACTCAATCACTGGTGTCACAATAGCTTGCATTTAACAAAAAAAACTTTTTGGTCTGTAATATAATAGCATTCAGTTTCCTTAACGAGTGTGCGTTTCAGGGCCTGCCAGGGCACAGTGTAATAGATTGAATAGCAGTTAGTTGTCTGCCAGCATGTGTGTCAGGCTCACAGCGTATACTGTGCCCACTTGCCCAGTGCCACCACTCATATCTGGTGTCACAATAGCTTGCATTTAACAAAAAAAAACTTTTTGGACTGTAATATAATAGCAGTCAGTTTCCTTCACGAGTGTGCATTTCAGGGCCTGTCCAGTGCCACCACTCACTCATATCTGGTGTCCCAAAAGCTTGCATTTAAAAAAAACTAAACTTTTGGATGTAGATAACAGGTATATGTCTCAGTCAGGCAGCATTACAAAACGTACGTGTGATGATGATGATGATGTTGTACCCACTGCTGCTTCCTTTGCTGAGTTGTCAGATACAAGTAAAGCGGTTGATGATGACGATGCGTCCGTGGATGTCACGTGGGTGCCCGATAGAAGAGAAGAAGAACAGGGGGAAAGTGCAGATGGGGAGACAGAGAGGAGGAGGAGGAGACGAGTTGGAAGCAGGGGGAGGTCGTCGCAAGGAGCTAGTGGCACAGTCAGACAGCATGCATCGGCACCTGGGGTCAGCCAGACAGCACGCCAATCAACGCATGCTGTTGCCACCACCAGAATGCCGTCATTGCAGAGCTCAGACAACACCGATGCCATTTGCAACCTGTGCTAAAAGAAACTGAGTCGTGGGAAGTCCAACACCCACCTAGGTACAACTGCTTTGCGAAGGCACATGATCGCACATCACAAACGCCTATGGGATCAACACATGAGTACAAGCAGCACACAAACTCAAAGCCGCCATCCTCCTCCTGGTCCAGCATCTTCAGTCACGTTAACCACTGCTGTCCTCCTTGCCCCCTCTCAACCATCCACCCCTCTGTCTCTCGCCTTGAGCAGTTCCTGCTCATCTCCCCACAGTCAGGTGTCTGTCAAGGACATGTTTGAGCGTAAGAAGCCAATGTCACAAAGTCACCCCCTCGTCTGGCGTCTGACAGCTGGCTTGACTGAACTCTTAGCCCGCCAGCTTTTACCATACAAGCTGGTGGAGTCTGAGGCGTTCAAAAAATTTGTATCTATTGGGACACTGCAGTGGAAGGTACCGGGCCGAAATTTCATTGCAAAAAAGTCAATCCCCAACCTGTACTCGATTGTGCAAATGGAAGTAATGGCATGTCTGGCACACAGTGTTGGGGCAAGGGTCCATCTGACCACTGATACCTGGTCTGCAAAGCATGGTCAGGGCAGGTATATCACCTGTTATGGGCAAATGCAAATATTACAAGTTTTAGAATGAAATGTTGTATTTCTTAAACTGTGTACTTTGTCTTTTAAGAGATATTGCAAACTGACAAGGTGTTAGAAATGGAACATATTGTTTTTCATAGATGTTTCTTTAAGCAATAACCTCAGTGCATAATGTTTGCGCCATTTTGTCCCAGACGAATTACAATAACAATAATGCATAAACAAGCTTCAAGGCTATACTACGACTCTTTCAGTACACAATATACTGTGGTAACCCCAAGTTAATGGAACTTCCCCAAATCCGGGAATCTCCCACGACTGTGCACTTACGTCTTAGTATAAACAACAGATAAGCTATTCAGACTTTGGGAAGCCATCTTGTCTCTTGAACTTGATGGAAGTTCCCCAGGTCCGGGAGTTTCCCAAGACGTGTGCACTCGCTTCTAGTTATGGACTTTTTCATATTTGAACTATGGTGACTCTAAAATGACGACACTTAAGGTATAAATAGGTGTACTTTTAAATGTTAACAGACAGAGGAGAGACTTGGAGACAGACGCTGCTCCATCTTAAAATGACTGAGAGGCTGACATGATGACATGTTCAGAAGGGTATGTTAACCTATTAATGATATTTGCAAGCATTTAATTTCATCTTATAAACTCTGCTATAATGGATTTTATATGTCTATATTTATATTTTTATATAATAAATATCTAAAAGACAAAACTATTGCTTCCAAGACAATCCTTATTTTATATTGTATTCTCAATTATTTACATATGTTAAATAGAGGATCTCTTACTAACTATATAACATTATGGCTAAGATATCTGTATGGTTAGCCCTGCTAAGTTCTATGCTTTAAGACATTATAGAGGTAAATAAGGGAACCGCCCACGGTTACAATTGGCGACCACGAAGGGACTTGTACTTGGAAGCGTTAAATAAACAATAACAAATACCTAGGTAACCTCTTATACGTAAGAGAAGACACAATACTTTGTCATGGCACAAGTCTTGAAATATCAAGAATCTAATGAGCTATTTGTAGACCAGACTCAGAGAGAGATCTTCATCATGGAGAGAGGATTTTAATGTGAACTTGTAAAAGGCACTTTAAGTTCAGGTGTCAGGTACATACAATGCTGACATTTTGTGGATCTTAATTAATATCATAAGAGAGCAAATATACATATTTGGTAAACTCCCTGATATGCCTAATACACCAGCACAGCATTGCCCATTAGTTCCAGGACAGTGGATTGCAGGCAGAGGGGTATGTTCTCTTTGTAGCTGCGTAGTATGCATGCGCAGGAAAAAGATTAATGCAAAATGTTGTCAAAAGAAAATTGATAAGACAGAGCGATGAATTTGAAGTCTAATTTCAAGAATGCAAAGAAAATTGCATTATGGCTTAATGAAAATATTCATGCCACAGAAGCAACAGACAGACAGTCCACTATATAAGAAAAGTTTTATAAAACAGTGATAATTTCCATATTGTCAGTTACGCTAGCTGTTGATTGAAAATCAGGAATTATAACAGCATAACTATTTTTGGAGTCTGGAGTTTCCAGCCAAGGTTGCGGAGATACAGAGACATGTAAACATTCCAAGGAATTGAGAAGTCGTTGTTTTATATTCCAAATTATGAACAACATTATTACATACAGCCATAAAGAGAAAGACATGACTTTTAAATACATTCAGTGCAGTACAATGCAGTACACTGCAGCATATATTTTATAGAATATATGATAACTAGCTCATTTTTTTCCTAAACAAAGTTGAAATTATAATACCTTCCTATAAAAAAGGGCAACAGGGTGGTTATACACCCTTTGCTTCTCTAAATGCTCTGCAAAAATAAATCTTTATAAAATGATTAAAAATAATATATATGTAAAATAAATCAGGGCAAAATAAAATTGTAACTATACAGGATCTCTGATAACTTTTAAACTGAAATTATTAAAGGCTTATTTAAATAAAATGTTAAATACATTTACAGCTTTAAATGTGACCAAAAGATACTAAATGATGTGTTAAGCAGCCAGCCCAATTCACTAGAATAGCATAAGTATTCGACTATTTAAAGTGCACAATTCCTGCACATAATGACTTTGCTTACTCAGGTACAGTCTTTAGTCTATTGCAATGACAGGATTAAAATCCACCAATTTTAAAAGGGAAAGCTTACTTAAATCAGTGGTACTATCCCACTGTACCTGTATTGCTAGCAGTAAGGAAATTAGAACAATGATATTGTACTACTGACTGTAATCAGATCAGACACATGTAATCTCAGTGAATTTCATAAACTAGGTTTTCATAAAATAAAAAATAAATACACCAATGTTGTTTATAAATAAATGTATATAGACCAGGCAATAAGAGCATTCAGCAGCCTGTTCTCTCAGAGCCAGAAAGAGATTTCTAAAAAAAAAAAAAAAAAAAAATAGGTTTTAAAAAGTCCACCACAGTCAACCACACATGATGGGTGAAATAATTGCTTCTTTAAAAGCTATATGCTGCCGCAATTATGTATATAAATAACGATTAGGGCACAGTGTAGAAATAAAAATAAATCTCATATATGGGGATTCAGTTCCACCACATATTCTACAAGTCTGAAAGAGGCTAATTTTAATAATATGTTGTAAGAGCATTGTGAATATATATAATGCAAAATTAATTGGATATTGCAAAGCCTGCAATATTCTAAACAGACATTAAAATCTAAGAAAAATAATAATGCATAAAGAATAATGCATAAAAAAATGCAGTGTCAATTAAAGTAATAATACTCTGATATATTAAATCACATTGCATATCATATATCTGCTATATGAAAAGTATAATTAAGGTAACTTTACTGTCCAAAGCCCCCTCACATATATTTTATAGAATCTATACTTTTCTGTGGTCACCTCCAAAGGGGCCTCTGAAACTGGGGGGCTAAGAAGGGTGCTCATCCCAAAAGGAATCAGATTTCACACTTAAAAAAATTAATTAAATAAAATAAAAAAAATATAATAATAGAAGAGGTATTGTGGGAACATCCAGAACATGCATTTTTGTATATAATCTTAATTTGCAGATATTTTATGCCTTAAAGACATATAAAGGATATTTAATGAAATATGCAGGTATCTTTTTTAAAAAATTAAGCAATGTTAAAAAATAAAATAAATAATAATAATAAAAAATATATATATTTTTACCACAATATAAACAGCTTTGTTAAACAGATTTAAGTACAAGTACTTATGTCAAGAAATATACCGAATCCGTTTACAACAGGCAGGTTTAGCATAAATGAGAAGTGGGGGATTTATTATTGCCCGAGAAATCTCTGAACATATTCAGAATTTTTGAGAGCAACAAGTATAGATAGCAGATTGCAATGGACACCATTACAATATTGCTTTACCGATTGAGGTCAGAGCTTTAAAGAATAAATAAATAAATATTCTATGGCCCGCTAGACCACTGGCTTTTAATGAACAGTTTGCACAACACTTATAACATAGTTTGTTATACTGCACATTATAGCTGTGACATAATATACAGGGTAAAAATACTATTTCACTGTTTAATAGACTTACCCAGTATTTAAAGACGACATGTTTCTTGCAAAGTCATCGGGACTTTGAGGGAGTTTCTAACTATGTTTAATTAAATAATTAATTTACTAAAGAAAAGAAAAAAGGTTTTGTTTTTTTCCCCTGCAAGTGAATATTCAGCGCAAGGTCATTTTGTGTTCACAGACTATTTGGATTTTTAAAAAAAAGCTGTTCTTTATCTCACGCTACGAACGGCCTTGTAATTCCTATCCAGACTAAAAGTTGGCTTTTAAATGTTATTGTTTTAACTTTAATATTTCATAGTTAATACAGAGGATAAAGTAATTTAAAGAAAGTATATTGAAAGTATATTAATTGATAGGATTTCATTTATCTATTTTGGTCCACTGTAAACTGATCTCGAGTCTCAGTCTGGTGTTCAAACAGTTTTTCTTACGATACGTCGTGTGTTTATATCCACAACTGCATTTTGCTTTGTGGTAACAAATTGAAAGCCTGGCATTGTAATACGTGTACGGACATGCTTATAACAAAGCATGGGCCCTCTCCTCATATAGTTGGCCGTTAACAGGCACTTTGATTCACTGTGTCTGTGGTCACTGGATCACAAAAGCATACCCTATCTCTCAGTCATAATGCAGAGTTTATGCTTGCAAGGATATCCAGACCTTATCCACCTGGTATCCGTATAAATACTCCTATCGTTTAGAGGGGTTAATTACATAATAACCATTGAAGGTAATATGTTGGTTCTTCCTATAGAGGAAAAATAGACTTGCCCTGAAAGCTTTTTCATGGCTAGGACAAGCTCTTATAGAGAGAGGTAATGTACTTCTGACTCCTGAAAAGGAATATTGATGGTCCAATATGGGAAATACTGTAATTCATGTGTTTAGTAATCATAAGCATTTGCCTATTGTCACATTACTGATGTACTGTTTATTGAAATACTAATATCTAACGTACTGTTTGAATTACTATATATTGGAAGTTTGCCAACATCTCATGGTTATAAATATGTTTTTGTATGTGTTGATGCATGTACCAGGTTTACTTGGATATATCCTGTGCGAAGTGCAACCTCTGATGCCCCGTTTTCTAGTCTCACTTCCTTAGTATGCATTTGATAATCCCAGGACCATCCATTTGGATGGTGGTCCTGCAGTTACTGCAAAGGAATCCTAAAACTGGGCAATCACATTTGGGTTACTTTGGGATTTCAGTGCCCCAGCCACCCCCAAAGTAGTGGGGTTGTGGTCTGGGAAAATGCTGAGGTTAAATGATTATTAACCAAGTTACTAGTTGCTTGCCCCACACAGTGGTATCTATTTATTCCTATGGTACATGTGAGCATTCACAACATACCTGATGATACAAATGGTGAGACACCATATGAAATGTTACATGTTTTTCACTGACAAACATATTTCTGCACCAGGGAGAGCTTAGAACCATTGGTTCTATTAGAGAAATTTAGGGAATTTTTTTTTTTCAGCCCATCTCACCATGCACCACCAACTTTTTCTTACTGTTGGCCAGTTTGTCCTCGAGAGGGTGACTCCGAGAACTTTTACTACAGAGAACAATCAGAGCCAACAGAGAACAGTAAGTTTTGATATTTTACTAACAGGACGTTCACAGAACCACTGACTGCTGACACAGTGAATGGGATTAAAGATGACAAGATAAAACAAATAGAGGACGACAGAAAAGTCACCAGAATCATAGCCACGTAACAGACTGAATCGTGATCTGACATCTGAACCTGCAAATGTGAAGGAGAAGGATGAACAGGCAGATTCCAGTGAACATGGAATGTATGAAAAATGAATCATCAACATCATTATAAGAAAGACTGGAGAAAACAGACTGAACCTGAATTATCTTATACAGTAAGAAAGAAATGCAAAGATATAAGCAAAAGGATGCTAGAAAATTGGTTATGGTGTCTCCTTCTCAATCTGCAGCATCATCATAACATAAACCCTAGCTGTCGTTTTAAAACTGCATTCGGATTATGTTAACAAGCAGGAAGCACCTGAACTGAATTGGACTGCACACTATACAAGTTCTTTGATCGTGAGGACTACCTCCAAGAACCTTCTCAAAAGGAGAGACACCGCTCACAGTGCAATGATTGCTAATGTGACCTACACTGGTATTTCACAAGGAACCTATTGAGATTATTCCAAAAAAACGATTATACATGAGAAAGATGTGATTGGACTATTACAAATCCTAATAATGGACTCAACGATGATGGCAAAGCATGCTGAAAACAGAAAAAGACGGGACGGATGCTTGTGAAAGACTTTGGATGCACCTATGAAGGTGATGTAAGAAAAGACTATGCAATATAGTTTATCATTGAATGACTACCGCAAACAGCCTTCTTATGCTGAAAAGAAGTGCTATGTTAATTCTGGACATTGCTATTATCCAGACAGAAGATGACCGGAAAAAGAAATAAAGGCTGATAATTGTCAACACCCAGCTGTTTCTCAAGATGGAACATGGTACTGAGAAAACCTGATTGACTATCAAAGCGCCTCACAGTACAAGACACAGATTGTTGCCTACAACTCAGGAAACGTGGTTAATAGGAAGGAGCAGAAGAAGAGGAATATAGATTTCCTACTGGAGTGAAAACCATGCTGGAATAATATTCTGCAACAATGAACTTTACAATGACATTTGGTGGCATATGAATTTGAATTCGGAAGAAACATATCAATTAACGAAAGAAACCTCGATGCAATTAATAAATAATAACAACACAGGCCTACTAAGAGCAGATGCCCTGCCAAGAGAATGGAATATAAAAGACCAGCAAAATCTGTCAGAAACCTTACATCATGGGACACT
Organism: Pelobates fuscus; assembly: GCF_036172605.1. Lineage (NCBI taxonomy): Eukaryota > Metazoa > Chordata > Amphibia > Anura > Pelobatidae > Pelobates > Pelobates fuscus. Next base: position 278,328,731 of record NC_086321.1, read on the forward strand.
TGTACTAAAGCACAATTTGCAGCTTTTCTTAAACTCTACATATTATGTACATACCTGCAAAGCAAGGAACTCCTGTAAACATAAACACAGAGAAACATTGATACAACAAGGAATCTGTAATGGTTCTGTTGCAGATGTGATCTACCGATGTACTCCTTGCTCTTTTGGTATAACTATACCAATCAAAACGTTAAATGGCTCCATAGAATCAAACGACAAAGGATTTTTGCTATATTCTGGACTTCCAGGAATGTGGTGCATGGACAGAAAAATTATAATTACTAAAGCAATCATGCTACTTTTTTCCCTGTATCAGAAATGTGTCAGTGACAACGTGTAATATAATACAGATACTATAACTAATGGTATACAATAAACACATAATGTGTTAATTACAAAGGTGGATAGACTTTGTGAATATCTGAAACGCAATTGAAAATTATTGCTAAAATGCCATATGCAGCTGCAGTATGGCCTACAAACAAATATATTAGATAAAGTATAAGAGCATAACAGCTAATTACCCAGATAAATAATGGAATCATGATAGTTAAAGATCATATGATTACAATAACAACTGCAATAACGTTTAAACTTTAGAAGAAAATGTGAACTGTTCTTATTAAATCAGAAACTACTCGTTATCCGTATAAGTTTGCAGAGTGGTATAATTAATATAAGTGAAGTACTTCAACAGTTAAAACTTAACTGAAAGACAGGCAGAAACTTTACTTCACCTATCATAAAGTTTATTTACAATGATAAACATATTCAGTCTGCCATAGCTAAGGCCAGTCAATGGAAAGTCAAAGAGTATTATGGATTAACCCGTCCAGGTGATATACACGATGATTTTGGAAATTGATCATTTAGGTCACCTATTGCAAACTGGTGAAAAGATGTCAAAGATATAAATTCAACATCCATACCACTCTATGTATATATATTAAAATACACGTAGAAATATTTTATCGGTTTTTCAAATACCAAGGAATTGTTATTTGGTTTGTGATGGTTAAAGGTAAATAAAACCACCTATACACAAAGGTAGAGATAAAATATAAATACCTTCAATATTGTATCTGAGTGCTTTCTTAACTCACTTTTAGAAATAATAAATATCCAAATCATCTTAAGCCACACCCAACAGCCACTGAAAAATATACTTAAACAATTAAGATTCTCATTGTTAAGCATCCAATCTCACGAACGTAACTTTCCACAATGGCTGTCAGATCTTGGTAAAAAAAAATAAAAAATAAAAAAATTTAAAGACAATTTTTGGGTGTTTCTGGTATTTTAAGCCACTAATAACTGTAGTTATTATATTATCTAACCATAACTTAGGGAATAAGTTGTCTTCTCCCTAACAGGACAAAGAAAGATAAATAATGTCATATTTCCAATTATCAACTATTCTAAATATATTGAGACATTTTGAATAAAAGAGTATTTTTATCATTTAAAGAGAATGTAATTTTACATACCATTGTGAACAAAGGCGGTAAATACTGTTTCATATTATCCTTATATCTCTAAATCATATACAATGGTTTATCTTTAAAACAAAACACTATAAAGATTAACTGTTACTATTTCATCTATCATCATTATTATACAAAGTATAACAACAAATGTAAAGATTTTTCCACAGATTTTACCTGTTAACATTTTTAGCCCAACAGCACCTAATGTCATTGAGATGTCTATCACTGAGATGTTACAAAGATTCCAATCCAGCAAAAAGAGGCATTCTTGAGAATCCACTTCGATTGCTGTATCAACATAACATTTACTATAATGGGATCCATGTCACTTAAGACAATGTCTTGGAAATGCGGTCAATTAATTTATTCCGTAAAAGAATATTGGAGAGTATCTAATCTATACACATCATAAACGGTGTAAAAATGTTTCATGAAAAAAACTAAATAAAAAACAAAAGACAAATACCAACACCATCACCACGGTGATAACAGATGATGCCGATTCAATATCTGCAACCAATTCTAGCCAAATATTTGGAAAGCTGGACTCTACAATCTATACTCTACAACAAATACCCGGGTATTCTACAAACACAACCTCCAGCAATGTATCTAAGGAATGTAAACTTCTACAGGCCTTTACAGACTTTGGATTACAAATACAATTACTACTTTTAACTTTGGATTACAATTCGTATCTGGATCCATCCAAGAATATCTTACTCCAGAACTTGGTGTTCTTTTCAATTCTTTCCTAGACAAAAGCTTTGCTCATTTTAATCAACCACCTTTATAGGCAAAGATCACACTACGGATGTTTTACTGTTACAACAATGATCAAAGATGCTGGGAGCACAAAAAACCTAAAGACTGTTGGAGAACTTTGGTTTACTAATTTAAGGAAGAAATGCTCTACAATGCCCACAGTTTAATGGAGAGGGTGTTATGGGCAAATGCAAATATTACAAGTTTTAGAATGAAATGTTGTATTTCTTAAACTGTGTACTTTGTCTTTTAAGAGATATTGCAAACTGACAAGGTGTTAGAAATGGAACATATTGTTTTTCATAGATGTTTCTTTAAGCAATAACCTCAGTGCATAATGTTTGCGCCATTTTGTCCCAGACGAATTACAATAACAATAATGCATAAACAAGCTTCAAGGCTATACTACGACTCTTTCAGTACACAATATACTGTGGTAACCCCAAGTTAATGGAACTTCCCCAAATCCGGGAATCTCCCACGACTGTGCACTTACGTCTTAGTATAAACAACAGATAAGCTATTCAGACTTTGGGAAGCCATCTTGTCTCTTGAACTTGATGGAAGTTCCCCAGGTCCGGGAGTTTCCCAAGACGTGTGCACTCGCTTCTAGTTATGGACTTTTTCATATTTGAACTATGGTGACTCTAAAATGACGACACTTAAGGTATAAATAGGTGTACTTTTAAATGTTAACAGACAGAGGAGAGACTTGGAGACAGACGCTGCTCCATCTTAAAATGACTGAGAGGCTGACATGATGACATGTTCAGAAGGGTATGTTAACCTATTAATGATATTTGCAAGCATTTAATTTCATCTTATAAACTCTGCTATAATGGATTTTATATGTCTATATTTATATTTTTATATAATAAATATCTAAAAGACAAAACTATTGCTTCCAAGACAATCCTTATTTTATATTGTATTCTCAATTATTTACATATGTTAAATAGAGGATCTCTTACTAACTATATAACATTATGGCTAAGATATCTGTATGGTTAGCCCTGCTAAGTTCTATGCTTTAAGACATTATAGAGGTAAATAAGGGAACCGCCCACGGTTACACACCTACACTGCACATTGGGTAAACCTGCTGACGGCTGCCAAGCATGGAATGTGTGGCTCTGCAGAGGAGTTGGTGACACCGCCACGACTTGCAGGCAGGCCTGCTGCCACCTCCTCTAGTCCTCCTACTCCATCCTCTTCCATAACCTCCTCGGCTGAGTCCTCTTCTGCTGCTGCGTCTTGCTCCACATCAACGGCACCCCCCCAGCTCCCCAGGTACTGTTCCACATCCCGGATACGGCAGTGTCACGCCGTCTTGGGGTTAACTTGCCTGAAATCAGAGCGTCACACCGGACCAGCACTCCTGTCCACCCTGAACGCACAGGTGGATCAGTGGCTGACTCCGCACCAACTGGAGATCGGCAAAGTGGTTTGTGACAACGGAAGAAATTTGTTGGCGGCATTCCATTTGGGCAAGTTGACACATGTGCCATGCATGGCACATGTGTGTAATCTGATCGTACAACGCTTTGTGCATAAGTACCCAGGCTTACATGATGTCCTTAAGCAGGCCAGGAAGGTGTGTGGCCATTTCAGGCGTTCCTGCATGGCCATGGAGCACTTTTCCGATATCCAGCGGCGAAACAACATGCCAGTGAGGCGCTTGATTTGCGACAGCCCGACACTTTGGAATTCAACACTCCTAATGTTTGTCCGCCTGCTCCAACAAGAAAAAGCTGTTAACGAGTATTTGTATGACCGGGGTGCTAGGACAGCCTCTGCGGAGCTGGGAAATTTTGCCACGTTACTGGATGCTCAGTAATGCCTGTAGGCTCATGCGTCCTTTTGAGGAGGTGACAAACCTAGTCAGTCGCACCGAAGGCACCATCAGCGACATCATACCATTTGTTTTCTTCCTGGAGCATGCCCTGCGAAGAGTGCTGGATCAGGCGTAGATGAGCGTGAAGAGGAAGAGTTGTGATCACCATCACCACCAGAAACAGCCTTATCAGCATCACTTGCTGGACCTGCGGCAACGCTGGAAGAGGATTGTGAGGAAGAGGATTCAGAGGAGGAATGTGGCTTTGAGGAGGAGGAGGAAGACCAACCACAACAGGCATCCCAGGGTGCTCGTTGTCACCTAGCTGGTACCTGTGGTGTTGTACGTGGCTGGGGGAAGAACATACCTTCAGAGAGATCACTGAGGATGAGGAACAGCACATAAGTAGCTCGGCATCCAACCTTGTGCAAATGGGGTCTTTCATGCTGTCGTGCCTATTGAGGGACCCTCGTATAAAAAGGCTGAAGGAGAACGACCTGTACTGGGTGTCCACGCTACTAGACCCCCGGTATAAGCAGAAAGTGCCTGAAATGTTACCAAATTACGGCAAGTCGGAAAGGATGCAGCAGTTCCAAAATCAATTAAAAAGTATGCTTTACACAGCGTATAATGTCACAGCACAACGGGAATCTAACAGGGGAAGAGGTGAAAGTAATCCTCCTCCTCCCATGACCATGCCGGCAAGGACAGGACACTTTACAGATGTGTTGTTAATGGAGCACATGCAGAGCTTTTTAAGTCCTACGCATCGCCACAGCCCTTCGGGGTCCACCCTCAGAACGACTCGACCGACAGGTAGCAGACTACCTCGCCTTAACTGCAGATATCGACACTCTGAGGAGCGATGAACCCCTTGACTACTGGGTGTGCAGGCTTGACCTGTGGCCTGAGCTATCCCAATTTGCGATAGAACTTCTGGCCTGCCCCGCTTCAAGTGTCCTGTCAGAAAGAACCTTCAGTGCAGCAGGAGGTACTGAGAAGAGAAGTCGCCTAGGTCAAAAAAGTCTAGATTTCCTCACCTTTATTAAGATGAATGAGGGATGGATCCCGAAGGGACTGACAGTGGGCGATACATTCGACTAAAAAAGGCCTGATGAGGGGGACTACTTAACACACCACTTCTGTCTGGTGGCACATTAGATTGCACGCACAGTGCCCCAAATTTTAAGTAGGAGGACCGACCAAGCATCTTTTTCCATCTCCCGCTTCCTAAAATCGATGCCTTATATACACGTCCCCTGATAGGGGACGTAACAGGGATTAAACTGAAAAGAATAGTACTACTTAACACATCACTCCTATCTGGTGGCACATTAGATTGCACGCGCAGTGCCCCAAATTTGAAGTAGGAGGACCGACCAAGCATCTTTTTCCATCTCCCGCTTCCTGGGTGGAGGAAGAGAAACCTTCAATGAAAGGACAAGGAACGGGAAATGGCTAGCTTGGTATCCAACCTTGTGCAAATGGGGAGTTTGCGGTTGTGCAAATGGACTGTTTGCGGTTGTTTGCGGTGCGTTAAACGGGGAGTTTGGTCTGTCACTGTGAATTTAGGAATGTTAAGTGATTTATGCCCTTTATGGATTAAAACCAGACTATGCATCAACTATGTAATTTTCCATGGGAGTTTTGCAATGGATCCCCCTCCGGCAAGCGACAGTCCAGGTGTTAGTCCCCTTGAAACAACTTTTCCATCACTATTGTGGCCAGAAAGAGTCCCTGTGGGTTTTAAAATTCGCCTGCCCATTGAAGTCTATGGCGGTTCGCCCGGTTCGCCCGTTCGCGAACATTTGCGGAAGTACGCGTTCGCCGTTCGCGTACAGAAAATTTTATGTTCTCGACATCAATACTGGTCTGTGACTACATAGCCCCATACACAGCAAACTGGGATACATTGTGTACTTTAACTCCTTTATATCATAGCCAGCATTACGTTTTTTAATCAAATTTAGCAACAGTAGCTCTTCTGTGTGTTCGGACCAGATGACTACCCATCCCAATGTGCATCAATGAGCCTTGGATGTCCATGACCCTGATGCCGGTTAACCGGTTGTCCTTCATTGCATTACTTTTGGTAGGTACTAACCACTGCATACTGGGAATATCCCACCCCAAGACTTGGGTTTTGGAAATACTCTGACCCAGTCATCTAGCCTCAACCTATTTAGCTGTTGTCAAAGTTACTAAGATCCTATTGCTTGCCCATTTTTCCTGCTTCTAAAACATGAAAGTCAAGAACTGACTGTTCAAGTGTAACAAAACAAAGGATCAGCGCTAAAACCCCCACAAAGGATAATGTTGCAAAGACTGCACACATAAAGGAATAGGGTTCCCTCACAAACCCTAAACAGTTATGGAGACAGAAAAAGAGAATAGAAGGAAGGCAGCGCCAATAATAAAATAATATATATAAAATATAACAGTGTACATAAAATAAAATACAAAAGTCCACAATAAAAAGTCCAATCAAATTTAAATAAAATACCACTTGTAGGGGAACAGCCAAATCTTGATAGCCTTTATGGGGTTTTGGGTTCTGGGAATCCAAGCGTGCATAACAAATGTATCTTATTTGAATTTTGGTGTCAAAATGACGTCATCAAAGAGAGACAATACAGATAAATTCTCAGTATTTAAAAACACCTTTCTTTTGAGTAGATAACAATAATTGTTCTTGAGGATGTGTGGAATATACATTAAACTAAAAAACGAAGCTTTGAACAAGTGTAGAAAAGAAAAAGAAAGAGACCATGTGACGTGCAAAGTTACTAAAATCCTCGTTGCACCTGGACGTGCGCACAAGACACATGTGTGTCTGGAGGGGGAGATATCATCAGGGCTATTTAAAAAGCAAAGGACACACTGTGCACCAGGTCCAACGAGTATTTTTATTCCCTCCCCTCCCCAATAGACGCATGAAGAGGCATGCGCACTATGGGAGGAGAGAGATTACTTCCCAAGTACCTACAATGCTGTAAGGGTTAAGTATTATTATTATTATTATTATTAGATAGTGATGCTGTAAGGGTTTTGGGTGCTGACAATGGAGTTCAATTAGTTTTTTTTTATGTTTCTGTCATTTCTTTTATATGATTCTAATATTCACAATTTAGTACCCAGCAGAGACAAAGGCAACATAAAAGGTCGGTACAGCACAATATTTGTTATAGTCCATTCGCACACCCATCAATTGTTGACATTATCTATTATACATAAATAAAATACCTCCATAAAAATTTGAAAAAATGACAAACAGTAAAAAGGTACCACACACTTTAACATAAAAAATATAAATGCCTTCTTAAATGATTGATGATCTCTCACAGTTCAATCACATCACATGAAAGATTGCAAGAGCTTTTTGTACATTATAACCCCTTGCACTTTTGAAGCTGGGATTTATGTAGCTCAGCATCCATCCAGCTTTGACTGACTTACAACAGTGGACAGAGCAGTCATTCAGGAGGAGCAAAAGGGGCAGCTGTTCTAGGACCAGGTATTTTTCAGAGACTAACAGCTTCTGATCATTTTATCCCTACAGCCTTTTTCTTTAAGTTTTTATTTTTTAAAACTATTATTGTTGTCTGTCACACTGATAGCATTTCAATATGAATCAATGATTTGGTAAGACATTACTCTCTGTGATTGTTGGCAGACTGATAGACATGTCAGCTCCGTCAGATCATTGATTGCATTATAACTGTATTAGTTGTAATGCAATCACAGTGACATGTCAACATATCTATCAGCCTGTCAGTGTGTCAGGCTCCCATGTGGAGGAATCAGTGTGCCTAAATAAAATAATTTAAATGCTGTGTTTGACTTACACTCATGATTCATAGTCTCTCTTCTCCTCACCCCAAGAGCCCTCCTATAAAGCCTATAGAAAGATCGGTTACCAACTGTACCAGACTATAATGCAATCCTGCTTCCATTGGAGGTCACTCTGTGCAAGTTAGTAACTAAAATAATAGGAATGCTATGGAACCCTTACAGAAGATTACAAACTATGGGTGTCTTCAGGAAACATTTTATAGAAATAGGCAGCAGTTATATTGTAAAAGTAGCAGTGGAAAACTGGAATGCATGAGACCAGAGAGTATACATTACAGCGTGAAGGAACACATTTCAAGCATCAGAACAACTATGTTGCGCTGCATTAATTTTGATGCCATGAGTGTCAAGGCAACCCCATCCCATATGTAAGTAGTCAAACTCGTTTACAATAAAATAGCTGTCACTCCTTGTCAGACTACATAAAAAAAAAACTAAACAGTTTTGTAGAATGTTTCATAAGTCCTAGACTCTTTCATGAACAGTTCTCTGAGACAACTAAATCATCTGTAAAACTGTGCCTAATAAAAAAACTATTCCAATAGAACCAAATGCAGTGCTTGGCTAATGATAGGCAGAGCAATCATGAGGCCAGCCACCACCTCCCTGTAGGTGGAGCCCCCAGATGCCATAAAGGAGGAGCCAGAACCTGGCGCCATATTCATTGCATCAAGGCTCCTCCCACCTGTTCTTCTAGCACCTTACATAGTTACATATAGTTACATAGCTACATAGCTGAAAAGAGACTTGTGTCCATTAAGTTCAGCCTTCCTCACATTTGTTTTTCTGTTGATCCAAAAGAAGGCAAAAATACCCAGTTTGAAGCAGTTCCAATTTTGTAACAAGCTAGGAAAAAGATTCCTTCTTGACCCCAGAATGGCAGTCAGATTTATCCTTGGATCAAGCAGTTATTACCCTACATTGAAAGATTATATCCTTGAATATTCTGTTTTTGCAAGTATGCATCCTGTTTGGACATCTGTATGGACTCTGATAAAACCACTTCTTCAGCCTCAAAATTCCACATCCTTATTGTTCTTACAGTAAAAAAAAAAAAAAAACTTTTCTTTGCCTTAGACAAAATCTTCTTTCTTCCAGTCTAAACGCATGACCTTGTGTCCTATGTAAAGTCCGGTTTTTGAATAGATATTCACACAATGGTTTGTATTGACCTCGAATAGATTTGTATAATGTTATAATGTATATGTTCCATTCCTTTTATTAATTTTGTAGCCCACCTCTGCACTTTTTCTAGTGCCATAATATCCTTCTTTAGAACAGGTGCCCAAAATTGCACAGCATATTCAATATGTAGTTTTACCAGTGATTTAGAAAGAGGCAAAATGATATTCTCACCCCGAGAACGAATGCCCTTTTTCATGCATGACAATACTTTACTGGCCTTACCCACTGCTGATTGACATTGCACTTTGTTGCATAGTTTTTTGTCTATAACAATTCCCAAGTCCTTGTCCTGTGTTGTTATCCCTAATTTGCTTCCATTAATGGTATACGTTGCTTGTGTATTCTTTATGCATAACTTTGCATTTTTCCAAATGAAATTTCATCTGCCATTTGAGTGCCCAGTCCCCCAGTCTATATAAATCCCTCTGCAGCAAAGTAATATCTTTCTCACATTGTATTATTTTACAGAGTTTTGTGTCATCTGCAAAACTGAAACATGACTTTCAATACTTTTTTCAAGATCATTTATAAACATGTTAAATAGTAGAGGTCCCAGAACAGAACCCTGAGGGACACTTCTGTCCAGCTTGAAAATGTACCATTAATGACAACTTGTACTCTATTTTTAAGCCAATGCCTCGACCCTTCCACAAGGCAGCTGCTATCTTGCTGCTGCAGCACCATCACAAAGCCTGACGCCAAATCCAGACCACAGGGAGCAATATCAGAGTGGCAGCACTTGAGGACCTGTTCCCAGGATGTTGTGGGCGCACTGGACAAGGTAAGTGGAGGCAGGCACGATGGCAACGTGCACAGAGAGCAGACCTAAATAAAAGGAGGGTCTACTTGAGAACTGGCAGGTCAGACTGGCCCACTGATAGCAGGCAATGCATCGAGAGCTGTTTCAGATCTCTCTGCATTGTCCTAGTGTCCTGAGTGTAGCACTAACTTGTCTAATTATGGACTCACAATATGCTTTTAGAAGACAGTTCCCTGGTGTCCCCAAAAGTGGGCCACCTAGGAACATAGTTGAGAAGGCAGGGCAGGACACTGAAATCACCAAAATGCGAACAGTTGGAAGGCCTGACCTATGAGAAAAAGAAAAATGTACACTTTTTGGCAGCTCTGAAAAGGATGTGATTCCTTGTTCCATCCTTGAAAAGTCACCCTCTTACTCCTGAAAGGTAGACATACAAGAGGTTGTAAAAAACAATGTGGGTATTACATGATCATAAAATATGTGTGTGTGGCTCAAGTATGTTTGTATGTGTGTGCAACTTTTTTATGTGGCAGTGTACAACTGTGTGAGTGTGTGTGAAAGTGTGTACCTCTATCAATATGTATTTGTGTATGTGTGTCTATCATTGCATAACTAATACTAACACAAGTATGAAGAATTTAAAAGGGTAAAGTAAAGATACCCCTTCAAAAGTGTAAAAAGTAATATATGTAAAATACTCTTCCCTGAAAGATAGATCCCCCCAGGATTATTCTAAATCCCTAAGCAACTCCAGTATACAAGAAACAAAACAAAAATGCAAAAAAGGTAAAAAAAAAATAAACAATTGCACAGGACAATAGAATACAAGCATATCACCATTTCTACTTAATTACAATGGTGATATGGGGACATAAACAGTTTTTTTTTTGTCCCCTAAATGTATTGTTACTGTATAACTGTGTGTATCTGGCAATGTGTATCCGCTTTGTGTGTATGTTTCTGACAGTATGACTCTATGTGTATGTATGTGTCCAGAAGTGTGTGACTGATATGTGTTTTTCTTTTTATGAATACCTGTTTGTATCTGAGCATGTGCATCTTTAGGTGTGTCTCTGTGAGTATGTGTATGTACATATGTCTTGGAGTGGGTATGTATGAGGACCTTGGTCATTTGTTTTTCTATGGTATCTTGGTTTGGAGGATGTGGAAACCCTAAGTACCTTGGGTTGTTGAACATGCACACATTGATCCAAATTAGGTGGAGGGGCATTTGGAGTAGGATTTTGGGCACCCTACAGCAATTAGGCATCTGTTATTGAGGCTTTTGAACCCCCGATCTACTTACCTCTATTACTCTTCAGCCCCTCCCAAAATCTTCAATCTTTCCACTCCCATCTTCCTTGCTGCTAGAGTGCAATCAATACATTTTACATCATATATATTCTTGTACTGTAAGAGAGGAGATAGATTACCATTACCTTCCTTCTTCTCAAAGCATTACCTGCCCCTTCGCACTAGACAATGGAACTAACTGGAATTCCAGGGGGAAAAAAGTCCTCATCTGATATTGCATCTTAAATATCAGACAACGGCAAGGGAGAGGAGAGCAAAGTTATTAAGGAAAGAAAGAAATAGACCGAACATAAGATTACTTCAATAGCAGGAAGTGAAATGATGAGTACGTGCAAATTGATCAGGAACCCACATAAAATAAAGAATCGTTTTTTTGTACCTCCAGCTCAAAGAAACCACACATTACTCTTGTCTCATGGGTACCATGTATTCACATGCACATACCACATCAATTACCAGAGCAGCAACTAGGTCTTTCAAACCATAATTTTCAAAAGTACACATAATCTTCAGGCAGAATTCAAGTACATTGCTTAATATCATATAAATGGTTGTACCTCTTATCTTGAGCAGCTAAAGAGCAATCAGGCATCCATGGACTGCAGCTAGCATTTAGTACCAAATGAATAAATTAATGTGAAAATAATGTAAATCTTTTAGGTATCTCTGTATAGCGATAATGCTTGATGTGCTGTACTAACTTCATATGCTTGTTATGTGGCCTAAGTTTAAATTTCATGTATACAAAATACATTTAAAGGTACCTACATAAATAATAAGTACTACTATGAGATTAACATAGCTATCTGTATGATACTGGGCATTTCAGGCTATTGCAGGCTACATAAAAAGTCCTCTGGTGAGCCCAAAGCATTTTATACGCACACATATATACCTGATGTCCTAATGAAAGTTAGGAACTGAAATGTCAACCTATTTGGAGATTGAGCAATAAAAGAAAAGAATCCTGGTCCTGGAAGCCCTGGAGTGCTGGTATTTGAACTATACATGAAGTGTTACTGAGCATCATGCTATTTATTTGGAAGTAGGAGTGCAGAAGCTTTGAATATATATATATATATATATATATATATATATATATATATATATATAGACAAACAGGGCTTTAAATTACAAGTCATACACTACTACACCGTACAGTGCTTTACAGAGTTACTAATCACTGCAAGCCATATTAACATAGGATCTAATGGAGCTGAAGCTCCGGGCCCATGCCAATGGAATAGGCCCACTGATAAAAAAAGTATATTTAAACTTAGGAGGGATGCAGAGTAACACAACTTGTAAAATATTTAATGTAAAGCTGACTTTGCTCACTGTGCACATGCTTTTGCTGCTTCTGTCCCTTTAATAGTGTGGTGTGTCCCCTTTCTGACCATATTTAATACATTTACTTCAGAGCTTTAAATTGTTTATCCGTGCTCGATTGATACCATGTTGACATTCACATACTTTTGCAGCCACAACCCTAAATTAGGTCACAACACCAAAAACTACTTGGATACGACCTTCAATATTTTCAGCATTCTTTTAGAATAGATGCACATCAGCCAACCATATAGTTGTATCTCCTGGACAGGTGTTGCTTTGGAGTCTCTAGAATGACATCACTAGAATGCCTGCACTGGTTTCTTTAAAATAGGTTCAAGAAGGTTCCTTTAGAATAAACAATAGGGACTTTTGGAAACTTTATGGACTTTTGAAAGGGTATATATGGCCAGACATTTGGGTCCTCCAACCATGAAATAGTCAAAGAGTCTTTAGAAATACATGTAGCTTCATAAGCTTAGAATAATATCTGGGTTATGGTCTTACAAAATCTCTCAATAGGATGAGTTGAAGTTCTTTCATATGTGATATTATCACTCAGCTGGCGTAAATTCTCAGCACAATAATCGGTATAATCTTGGGGTACACAACCCGCAGGTTTATAAAAGGATTTTCCTCAGTCATATCTCCCATTACTTATCTCATTTGTAAAGGTCCTGACACACATGCTTGGCCTCCTGAAGCACGGTCTTCCTCTGATCAGCTTAAAACCCTCTTTCTACTGCCCCTATTCTCATACATCCTGATCCTTCCAAGGCTTTTGTACTAGAGGGTGATGTTTCTGAAACAGGAGTAGGGGCTGTACTCTCTCAACGGGAGTCTCAAGACACTCCACTCCATCCTTGGGGTTTCTTCTCTCTAAGAAGTTGTCCCCTGCAGAAATTAATTATGATATAGGGAACAGGGAGTTGTTGGTTATAATTCTAGCATTAAAAGAGTGGAGACATCTGGTAAAGGAATCTAAAGTACCCATAATGATCATCACTGATCATAAATATTTGGCTTACATAAGTGAGGCAAAGCGTCTCTCACCTAGACAAGCTAGATGGTCTTTGTTTCTTTCTCGTTTTAATTTTACCTCTGCTGAGTTAGCACAGATCTTAATTAAAGAGAAATATAGACTACACGGGTTGCCACAAGAAATCATATCTGATAGAGGAACACCGTTTATATCTCGGCTTTGGAGAAAGTTTTGTTCAATTAAAAAAAAAAAAATGGTTTGGAAATAGCAAAGTGCTACTTGTACTTATTGCCCTATAACTTTAAAAAAAAAAAAAAGCTAGGAACATGTTAACATTGGGTATTTCTAAACTCAGGACAAAATTTAGAAACTATTTAGCACAGGTGTTTTTTGGCGGTTGTAGATGCATAACAGATTTTGGGGGTCAAAGTTAGAAAAATAGTTTTTTTTATTTTTTCATCATATTTTATAAAAATTTTAATAGTTATGATATGATGAAAAAAAAATGGTATCTTTAGAAAGACCATTTAATGGCGAGAAAAACTATATATAATATGTGTGGGTACAGTAAAAGAATAAGAGGAAAATTACAGCTAAACACAAACACCGCAGAAATGTAAAAACAGCCCTGGTCCTTAATGGTAAGAAAATTGAAAAACGGTCTGGTCACTAAGGGGTAAATAGATATGCTCCAATGAAAGCATGCATGCATTTAATTATGTATTTAGCAGTGGGTTATTTATAAAAACAGCTTGCAAAATCTACAGATCTCATCTGCAGCCTTTGCAAGACTTCTCTTTCTTCCCCACCCAGACTTATGTTGTTGTCCAAATACTGACTTCCCAATGCAGCTCAATAAAAAGTATTTGGAAGGCTGGTGCTCTGATCAATGACCTGCCTCTTGTGTTTGGGTTCACTGAGCTAAGCAAACCAGAAAGTAACAGAGCCTGCTGTCTGATTGACAGCAAGGGGGTATAGTGAGGTTAAATTATGAAAGTGACAATTTCTTTCAAAATCTGCACTTTTTGTTAAAAAAAAAAGACACTCTTCACACATAAAGCACTTCAGAAAACTGCAGAGCTTTAGAGGTCTGTAGTGTCCTTATACATAAGGGATTATTTAATGCATGTTTGCATGGTTTTGGTCAGTAAGAACATCTGTGAGATTAAAGGACCACTCTAGTGCCAGGAAAACATACTCGTTTTCCTGGCACTAGAGTACCCTGAGGGTGCCCCCACCCTCAGGGACCCCCTCCCGCCGGGCTCTGGAGAGAGGAAGGGGTTAAACTTACCTCTTTTTCCAGCGCCGGGCGGGGAGCTTTCCTCCTCCTCTCCATCTTGATCGCGACGTCATCGGCTGAATGCGCATGCGCGGCAGGAGCCGCGCTCGCATTCAGCCGGTCGCATAGGAAAGCATTTACAATGCTTTCCTATGGACGCTTGCGTGCTCTCACTGTGATTTTCACAGTGAGAAGCACGCAAGCGCCTCTAGCGGCTGTCAGTGAGACAGCCACTAGAGGATTTGGAGGCTGGATTAACCCTCATTATAAACATAGCAGTTTCTCTGAAACTGCTATGTTTATTTAAAAAAAGGGTTAATCCTAGAGGTACCTGGCACCCAGACCACTTCATTAAGCTGAAGTCGTCTGGGTGCCTAGAGTGGTCCTTTAAGTGGGTGAACTTATGACTGGTTCCACGTTTTCATGTGTTAGGTTGAGTGAGTACATGTTTGTATGCAGATTGGGGTGTATAAAATGTTTGTTTTCTAATGATGGAAATATGTAGAGGAATATAAAGAAAGCTACTAAAATTAGGTACATTAAGTAACATTAGTTGAATGCAGGTGGTACTTAGAGGTGAATGGAAACACGTTGTGACTCTTTTATAAACATGAGGGTAAGAATGTTTGCAGACGTTCCAGGACTGTTTGAAAGCAAAATTCTCTAATTTATGCCTTTAATTGTTTGAGTAGCAGCATGTTGTGTCATAGTGAGTGGGTGCATAATAAAAGCCGGTGGTTGTATCCTAAAAAAGATCATCCTAAATTCAAGAATTAACTATAAGTAGCAAATATATGTACTATTTTTAAAATTATGCTATTTTGAATAAGCTATGGATATTTTTGTCCTTGAAAACTTAACTCCCTGCTATACATGTTTCTTGTGCTGCTATGCTTAACTGTAATTTTCCACTTTCTTTAATTTTCATTAAACATGCCTAATTAGATCATTCATAAATGCCTTCCACATACTGCATTTTATTGAAGGTGAACTTTCACTTTTCTGGAATTTATACCATTTAAAAATGTATTTATTTTTTTGTAAGAAAGGGAGCAGGAGTAATTTAATTTTGATTTGTTTTTTTATTTGCAGGGGTGTGAGCAAGCAGATTACCACTGTCACCATAACTACCACCACATTTTAGAATACTTTTTTCTACAAAGAGTTGAAAAAAAGACCTGACTGCAGTGTAGGCTGGGTTCACTTGTGTAGTAAACTGCAGCCACACACTGTGTTACTAACTAAAGAAGCTTTAAATTTCCAAAGCACAAAAAGAAGCACATTGCAAATGAAATAATTAATCTCTTACTAGAAATAGAATACTAGAAATAGAAATAAAAAAAATATTACAATTCTACAATTCCAAGTCCGTGAATGAAAGTGAGAGCAAAAATAAGTTGCAAGAGAGTACTGAGAACAGACAACCGCTCAATTAGCCTGCCCTTCGGTGGGTCCCGGCTCAGATCTCAAGCTGGTTCTAGCTCATCTTGTGCAATTGCAAAAAGAGCCAGGCAATTTGCATATCAGACTAATTCCATCCTAAGGGTGGGGCAGATACAAAAATGCAGGCCATCTCTCTCTGCACAAGAGATTCAGCAACCCCAGAGGAACGTTGCAACCTTGTTAGGCATCATCAGTGAGGTATAGGCGATATCTCTCTAGATACCGTGAGCAAGGGGTCCATGTCTGGATTACCCTCTTAACTTAGGGAGAGCAAAAATAAGTTGCAAGAGAGTACTGAGAACAGACAACAGCTCAATTAGCCTGCCCTTCGGTAGGTCCCCGGGTGTAAGAGCAATGCTTTAATTTTTTTCTTTCTTGAATTCACAAAATGTTAAAGAGTCCAACTGTTACCTGTCCAACCTGTCTTTGTTGACTACTGCTAATATTCTCATCATCCCCCCTGCTCTGCCTAATGGAGTTGGTAGAATCAGATAAAACAGCACTAGTGGTCCTGCTGCATGTCCTTATAGTTTCTTGTTCAGCTTCTTGTTATGTCTTTCCACATGTTGCTTTATACCAGCACTAATGAAATTAGTCTTTATTTGTCCCTATTCACTTGCCACACAATTTGTACTTTCAAAGTAAATCTTCTTGGCAGAATTCCAAACTTTGCTTTGTTGGTTCAATACACTAGCCCCCACCATTTACCTTGTGTCTTCTGAAGATGCATGTGGAGTTGCATCAGGGGCAGTGGAAGCTATATGTACACTAGTCTGTACGCTAGCACTTAGTATTGATTAATGCTAGTGGAAATGTTCATGGTGCTCGTACAAATGATGTTGCATGGTGGTAGTTGTGATAGTGATGGTGATGGTAACATTGACAGTGGGTTTCTATGTTGGATAAGACCTTTCTGCAGTGGAAAAGTGGAAACAGATGTACTCCAAGATGGTGGACAAGATTTAGGAGGTGAGTGCACACTAGCTGCCTGAGAAAATACTGGACTGCTGCATGTCCTCTCCACATTCTCCTCTTATAATTTCTATGGCTCATCATAGTAGACTAGCTCCTGGGTGAGAGGTAACAGTTCTAAGTCTGCAGTGGTAGGGAAAACAGAATTATCATCACTGCCAACACCATCCTGTCAGGGATCTTAGCTTGAGGAGGAGTACGACATGCAGAGTTAAAGCACCCTTTGCAATTTAACACAAACCAAGGAGACTCAAGGTAGAAATCTCCAATGTTGTGAGACAGTACACTGGGGCAGTGCTTCCAAAAACGTAGTAGAGACAATGATAATCCAAAAGAGTATTCGTGGATATAATCAAAAGTCAGGACAGGCGGCAAGCAGGCAGAAACGGGAGACAGGTAGAGATTCAAACTAGCAGTCAGACATACAGGGATTTTCCACAAAGAGGAAAAAAACCATCTGACAATGAGGCTGAACCAAGGCAGGGTTGAAATAGGTGGATAATTGCCACTTAATCTGGAAACCAGGAACAGGTGTGCTGCGATCCAGGAGTAGAGACTCAGACATAACAGGAGACATGGATAAACAGAAATCAACAAAGATGTGTAGCGTTAAAGGTAAGGTCACTGACTGGGATGCAGAGGACCCAGGTTCAAACCCAGCCATGCCTGTGTGGGAGAGTGGGTCTGATCCTCCACACAAATTAGGTCTTCTGCATGCACCCTTAGTTGCTTCATTATCTCCTGGATGTTAAATCAGATTTGAGGACACACTGCTAATCCTGTGGCTGAATACCACTAATAGTGATGATGATGAAGGCAGCAAAGGTGTCAATAGTTAACGTGTCCCAACTCTCAATGACAGGTTAGGCAAAAGGATTTTCCCCTTGACACTACAGTCTCCAAAGGAAAGATTGTATTTCCTCAATTAAAAAAACAATTGTTTGGTGGGCGGGGCCCGGTCGGATCAGACATGTTTTGTCTGAGCTCCTGCTTCTGAGCTTGGAAAACGGAGCTAACTGCGGACCAAAAGCTGAAACCGACCTGGAATTGTGACCACAGCGTTACTCAGGCGACAGCGATCCAGGGGACACCTAATAAGACCCACACTGGCACCAAAGTAACCCGAACAGGGCCTGAGGCCTACGAGCTTGAGCCTGGGTGAGACGGCTGCTCGCCCGGCGCTCTGCCACCCCCCCTCTCTGGACCGGGGGGGTCATCCCGGTCACCGCACCATGCCGCAGAGCCTCCACACGTGCCGCATGAGTAGGGGCTATTAAACTAAATGACAGACCCTTTCGTCCCCCGCCAACCCCCACCCATGAGCAGCGGGGGCCCTAAATAAAAATAAGTCCCCCGCCCCGGCACCCACCCCTGAGCGGCGTGTGGGGGCCCCTAAATAACAATAAGGGGGGGCATAGTGTCCTCCCCCCACAGCCCCAACCCCTGAGTGGCAGGTGAGGGCCCTAAATGAAAATGAGGGGGAGACCTGTTGTCCTCTCCCCCGCCCTCCACCCCTGAGCAGCAGGTGGGGGCCCTAAATAAAAATGTGCCCTTATTGTCCTCCTCACCCCCCGGCCCCCACCCCTGAGTGGCAGGTGGGGGCCCCAAATAACCGTAGGGGGACACCTATTGTCCTCACTCCTAGCCCCCACCCCTGAGTGGTGGGTGAGGGCCCTAAATTAAATTGTTAACCCCCCCACGTGACTAGGGGTCCCCAATCCCCTTGTCATCCCCCCACCCAAAAACATTTTTTAAACCCCTACCTACCCCCTAAAAATAGTGAGGGGGAGACAATACAACTAAATCCCTGTAAATAAAAAAATACTTACCATTTGATGTCTTTTTTTTTTCTAAAGTCTTTATTCTTCAGCCCCCAAAAAAGGCCAAATAAAAGTCCATAATACCCGTCGGACTTTAAAAATAAAATAAAAAACCAGAGCGCAAAAAAAAAAATACGACGAAAACAAAAGTTATGAGTTATGAGTCAAATTACACAGCATGGGAAAATTCCAAAGAACTTTCCCATGCTGTATAAAATGGCACAGAGCACTCTGATTGGTTGGATTTAAAGCCTTTCACCAGTATGCGCCGTGCCCTCCATGGGTGAAGATGGATTTTTTTTTTAGCGTCAGGTTTTTTAGCGTCGGGGAGGACCTATTGTCCAATTTAGGTCTTTATCAGGTGTAATGCGTGAATCTAATTTTAGTTATTTTTATTTAGTTGTACCTGAAATGTTTATTTTTTTGGTTTTGCTTTTCATTTTTCAACATTTTTAACATTGTATACATCTTGGATTTTGTTAGCTATACATATAGAATTTCAAAAAGAAACTATTTTTTTTCCTTTGAAAAAAAAATATTTAATATGTATGGGTACACTTTATGAGACACTCTTAAATTACTTTATAACACACACACAGCACGCATATTAGAGGTTTTGTGTTTTTTTAGTTCAGATGTTGAGTGATTGCCTCAATCCTTAAGGTGTCCAATATATTTTGTGCAGTAACGTCCATTACATGATACATAAATAATCGTAGCTAATAGGCAGCCAGAGAACACAAAACATGTTTTTTTAATCTGTAATATTTTTATGTTTATTAGACAAAGGACACAAAACAAGCATATCAAATTAAAAATCACCTTAATAAACAAAAACCTATTCAAATTATTGATAGCTAGAAAGACAATGGGCTCAAGAGTCACTGCATCACATACCATGCTAAACACTTCCACTAGGGGAAATATTGATAGTTTTACAATTCAATCCACCTCCCCAAACGCACCTCACCTCACCCTTGTTTGTAAGCCCTTCTTTCCTGCTCACAGACTGTTTTACAGGGAGTCATTGTCTGACTAAACCATTCTAATTCAGTTTCTGACTATTAAATCCAAACTTGTTGCAGAAAATTCTCCTGAAAGCCGGAATGTGACTATAATATAATGTCTACTCTTTATCTCTGTAAAGCTTTCCTTGAAATGAAACTTCTCACACATCAGAAGTTTCCAAGTACAGACATGTGCAATAATATTATTATTATATAAGAAGTTATTTTAGTGTTACAATACAGAATGGTTCAATATAGCATTGAAATGCCCTAGATTATTAGAGAACGGACATGCCCTTGATCTAGTAAAATAGTTATATGACTGGTTACACTCGAGCCAAGATGTCCTCAGCTGGAGTGCATTTACAGAAGAGAGAGCTATTTTCAAGATCAGGGCCGGCACATCCTATAGGAGACTTAGACAGTCGCCTAAGGCGCACCGGTCCGGGGGGCACAAGATTAGAGTGACCCGGCAGGAGGGAAGTGCACAGCGCTCCCTCCTGCCTGTCACTCAGCGTAGCTCTCTCACTGAGAGAGCACTTCCTGTCAGTCCGGCCGAGTACAGGAAACAGAAGCTCCTGTACCGTGGGCCGCGCCGCCCGGCCACGCCACAAAGAGGTAAGAGGCACACTTGGGAAGGGAGGGGAGAGTATGTAGGAGGCACACTAGGGAAGGGGGGAAGACTAAGGGATACTGGGGGGGGGGGAGAAAGAGGAGAGAACACTAAGGGTAAGATGGGGGGGAGGAAAATCACTATGGGACAGGGGGGCAGGGAAAAGCAGTATGGGACAGGAGGGCAGGCAAGAGTATTATGGGACGGGGGCAGGGAAGAGCACTTTGGGATGGGGGGCAGGGGAGTGCAGTAAGGGTCAAGGGGAAAGCATTAAGAAGTGTCAGGGGAGGGAATTAAGGGATGGGGCAGGGCAGTGCACTAAAGGGCAGGAGGGAGCAGTAAAGGAAAGGGGGGGCATCGGACAGCACTAAGGGATGGGGGGTAGGGGAGATCACTAAGGAGCAGGAGAGATCAATACGGGACAGGGGACAGGGGAGAGCACTAAGGTATGGTAGAGCACTAAAGGATAGGAGGGGATGAGAGAGCACAAATGGATATGAGGAGATGAGAGAGCACTAAGGGACAGAAGTGAAGGGGAGAACACTAAGGGACAGGAGGGGAAGGGAGAGTTCTAAGGGACAGGAGGGTAGACCTCTAGGGACAGGGGGAGAAGAGGAGATGAGACCACTAAGGGACGGGGGGAGTGAAAGAGATCATTAAGGGTCTCCCACAGAGACACACCGAAACATATAATGCAGCCTACACTCACACAGAAAAAGACCATGCTTCCCTTACACACACAGAAACACACAATGCAGCCCTTGCACACATGCACAGAAGCACACTATGCATCCCTTACATACTAAAACACAAAATGCATCCCTTACGCACTCACACACACACACTGATTCTCTTACACACACACAGAAACACAATGTATCTCTTACACACACTCAATGCACCCCTTACAGACACACACTGCATTACATACATACATACACACACAGAAACACACACCTTGCATCCCTTACACATACAAACACAGATTCACACAATGAATCCCTTACACACACACACACACACACACAATGCATTCCTTACACACAAACACACACTGCATCCCCTATACACACACTACATCTCTTACACAAACTGGTATCCTTATACACTACATTCCATAAGAACACACACACATTACATCCTTTACAATAACACATAACACATCCCCTACACACATAGACTCCACTCCCTATGAGCGAACTCATGGGTGGGCCTTGAAGGCATACGGCTTATAGGCGGGCCTTGTAGGCATACAGGTCAGGCCCTGTAAGGGGCCCCCAGAGCCTGTTTTAACACCAGTGGAGTCAGACTGCAGCATGATCCCATCATCCTCTTGTCCTCATCGGGTGGTAAGTAGGCATCCAGTATAGTATTAGTGGCACTAATCTCTAATTTACCTCACATTAAATGGGCACTATAGTCACTAAAACCACTACAGGTGTCCCTGCAGGATTTTTAATGTAAACACACTGCCTTTTCAGAGAAAAGACACTGTGTACAGCACTGGCGTTGGCTCATATGGCAGATCATATGGGTGGGACATTGTATTGTCACATGGTGGGCAGAGCATATGAGGGGTGGCAAATGTTTGTTTGCCTAAGGTGGCAAAAATCCTTGCACTAGCCCTGTTAAAGATCCATACAAACCTTCCTTTGGCCGTGCTATAGTTACTGTCCTCTCCCTTGGTGTGTCGTTCTAAAACCAAATTGTAAATATTTCTAAGGCATCACTGATATGCAATAAATGTCTTTCTAGTGGTGCCCCCAGAGGGTAAGCAAATCATACCCAAATGCCTGGCTACATAAACCAAATGTACACAGTTCTCCCATGTGCTCTTGTGGTTCTCCCATGTGCTATAAGTTCCTTATTACAGTGTAATTGTGCCATATTGCTATAGTGTTCTAGCTTTTATGACTCTGACTAATGTTATCGACTTTGAGGATGTCTGGTTCATCGACATTGATTTGTTTACTGTTTAAATTTACCCTTTTAGGATTTAATTTTTTTTTTACTTTTAAGGTTTTCCTTTTAAGCTTGTGCATTCTGATAAAATAATAGTATCATATAGAGAAGATTATTATTTATATAGCACCAACAAATTCCACAGAACTGTACAATGGGTGCACTAACAAACATGCAATTGTAACCAGACAAGTTGGACACACAGGAAACAGAGGGGTTGAGGGCCCTCCTAAATGAGCTTACATGCGAGAGGGAGTGGGGTAAAGTGACACAAAAGGTAAGGGTAGGAGTAGAGAAGTAGAATGGTAGAATAGTATTCACTGGAGACTGGAGTGTGTTTTTTAATGACAGTTGCAGGAGAGAAATCAGTTTAATTGATTCTCTACCTTAACAATGGCACGCAAGAACAGGTAGCCTGACTGGTATCATATAACCATGCCACTGAAACCACAATTTATCTTGGTTTGTATGAAACAGTATTTCAGAAAGAAAAAGGCTCCAAGCACGGGTAAATCAATTGAATATTCTAATAAAAATAATAATAAAGAGGTTTAACATAAGATTTAGTATCATTCAACTGCATATATTTTATAAATCTAATTTGCAAAAGAAACAAAGCAAAATGTAATAAACATTATATGTAAAGGATGAATTTAGTAAAGACATTTTGATGTATTCATCATTCAATAATTAATTCAGAAATGCCTATATTACAGTTAATTAAGACACTTTGTATTGTACAATAACATATTGAAATATATATATATATATATATATATATATATATATATATATATATATATATATATATATATATATATTTGGCCTTGATAGTAAAAAAAAAAAAAAGAGAAAAAATAAGCATGTCTGGAACTGAATAATTCTACTAACATAATTTCACATTGAACTATAGTGGAAAAAACAATTACTTTAGCTCGTTAACATTAAATATTTAAATCAAATGTGGTTGACAATAAATAATAAATGCAGTGTTTGTCCAGTAAAATGTGCAGTTTTTTTTCTTACATTTTGAGTGCCTAAACAAAATAACAATCTAAATAAACTAGTAGACATGAGGGTCAGTCCATCTCAAGTGTTCCAATAATTGTAAAATTGGTTGCTTGACCATTTTTGATTTTCCCGTTTATTTATTTTTTAATCTTTATTTCTTTTATTTGCAAAAGCATGCAAGCTACGAATATGTAAATGATAACAGTAGAGTACCATAGACAATAAAACTGAGTACATTCGTATAATACAATTGTTAACTATTGCTTTATACAGTGGTTTCCTTATATATTCTTCTTGTTCTCACAGTACCTTGCTACTCAACCCACTCTGTCTTCCCAGTGTGGTCTTGTGTGTTCATGTGCTCTGGAATCATGCAGCATCTTCCAACTCAGGAGTACCCTCTACCCTTGTCAATATTGAGTCGCTGCCAACTGTAGCACACCTATAGCATGTGTTTCTATATCTAGGTTCTCCCAGTGGGTGGGTAGCATAGCCTCCGTGTAAGGGTTGCCCTTGCTGTATTTTAACAATATAGGGGAAAAAAGGGAGGGATATGGGAAAAGAGTAGGGGGGTTACATGGGGGGAATGGGGAAGGCATCTCAGTAGGACCTTGTAATTCCACCAGGTATATGGTGTATTTAGGGAGTGGGTTCAGGAGCGGCTACTGTGGGTTTGTCTGCGCGGTGTCTATATGGTTGGGGTTTGTCTATGCCCTCTACTATTTTTGTAGAGCCACCCACGCCTCCCAATGGTCCCACCCAGCCATTATTTTATGTGCTCTATCCGAGCTTAACTGAGCCCTTCTTTCATATTGGCCATTGATGGATACTTGTCAGATGACCTCTCCCCTGCTGGTAATTTTAATGGATTTCCAACCTCTCGCTATCAACAGGTTGACAGAGATAAGAACATGGAACACAAGAGTTTCCTGGGTTAGTGTGAGGTCCCCCGGGAACATGAAAAACAAGAACTCGATGGACCCACAGATAGTCCTGCCCAACAGTTCCGTTAATAGTGTGGCTATCATGGCTCAGTAGGGTTTAAGAGCTGAGTAGTCCCACCAAATGTGTGACATCATGTGGCGTGGCGAGGGAGAGGGGAGTCCATGTGAGGAACCTCTGTGATAATCCCATATTTTTAGCATGACTGATGTCATGGGTAGTGGATTTGGGGATTTAGGACGAAAGGGTCTAGGTATCGATAAAAGATGGTGAACACCCTCCTCTAGGGAACAGTGGGATTATATTTCCACCCAGGGTGGAGTTTGTTTATTGTTATGTGTGCTAATTGCTAGAGTGATTATTGTGACCCTAAAGTATAGTAAAAGATAGGGAATTTGAGAGGGTTAATACAGAGAGAAACCACCACAAAGACCCTTTAAGTGGAGCGCTAACTTATACTTACCCCTTAATTTAGGGGTATTGGGAAATCCCAGGTAAAGTGGAATATGCAAAAGAAAAAGGAAAAAAAAAATATATGCCATAAAAAGTGGCATAGCTCAAAGTTGTTGTTCAAACCATAAGGGGGGAGACTATTTGAATTACTTTCAGCTATGCCACTTTTTATGACATATATTTTTTAGAATTTTAAGCCTTATTTTTTTTTTTATCATGTATGCTCTTTCTATTTATTGTATTATTTATACCCAACAGGCTCCCCTATACCATATATGTTTTAGGATAATGACAGTACATATAGATATCCTATTGATATAGCAAAAGGGGGAAATACCTTTCTAGTAAGTGCCCAGATATTTTATCCATATAGATTAATTTATTTTCCCCTCTTTGCATATTTTTACTTATTCCCTTATGTTATACACATTTCAGGATAGGGAGAGATCTTACTAATTGATAATTGGCTCTTTAAAAGGGGATACAATATCCAAGTGTGTACTCCTGTATCTTATTCATACAGATATGCTAATTTTCCTCGCCACATTTTTAGATCACTTTTATGTATAGATTTTTTGCATACTCAGTGAAATATGTTTATGTTTTCTGTATTATTTAAACATATTATTATTGTTTGGAAATAGTTCAATATATATTTTATATATCTTAATATTTTGTCATTTATATTTTCCCCCATTCCATGAGTGTTTTTTTCCTCAAGGGTGATTATGCCCGTAAGTGTGGACATTTGATATCAGCCACTTCAATACGAGGCCGCCAGTAAGAAATATGGCGAAATGAAAAACGGAAGTGACGAATGACGTAACGTCACTTCTGGAATCAATACGGAAAACGCTATCAGCTGAGAGAAAGACGTTGATTAATACTACAGACCGGGTTGGCTAATCGAATCCTAAACGGACGAATTAGGCATTTAGCTGGGGATTTAAAAGAATGGAGGGGACAAGGAGGAGACTAACTTCGATTGATAAAGCCTGAGCGAAGGGTGTAACGCGTCTCGGAGAGGCTGGCAGCTAAAGACTTTTTTATAGTTTTGTAAATTATAATTATTACTTTTTTAACATATTTTAATATATTAATAAATTGATCTATTGGATCTTTTACCATATTTTGCTGCTACCTGCATCTACCTTAGTGGGTAACAAGCTGTGTGAACCATAGCGAGGTTTATAAGTTTGGCTCTGGATAAGGTGAGCAATTTTCTATTTGAGACACATATATATATATATAAGATTTACCTTAATATACTTCACCAAGGCGCTATTCCTTTTATGTGTTTTTCCTGAGCACTGAAGCAAGAAAACAAAGAGGTAAGGTGTCTCCCATTATACACCCAAGTTCATGTGATCTGAGCCAGTCCCCTACTTAGTTCTTCACTTGTGAGTGCAAATTGTACCATTCATATCTCTTTTATGTATTATTAGACATACTTCACCATTGGGGATTTTTTTCCCTTTTTCTTTTGTATGTTCCACTGTACCTGGGATTATCCAATACCCTTAAATTAAGGGGTATGTATAAGTTAGCGCTCCACTTAAAGGGTCTTTGTGGTGGTTTCTCTCTGTATTAACAATCTCAAATTCCCTATCTTTTACTACACTTTTGGAACCAGAGAGATCTGTATACAAGGTTGCAGCAGCTATTTACTATTTGAAATCATTTACTGTTTCTTAAGTGCCCATTTTGCACACAGACCACATTTTTTTTTTACAACTTTTGGCCCTAAAGTATGCTTGGATGTCCAGGCTTCCCATCCCACTGTCTATGAGTTTTTTATTTACCGTATTCTTAGGTATTCAGGCTTTGCAATGTCCGCTAATAAAGAGGTTGACTTGTATGGAGTTGCAGGGACATGTATCGGAAAGGACCTAAAGAGGAATTGGAGTCTTGGTAGTAACATCATCTTGAAAGCTGCTATTCAGCCCATCCAAGACAATAATTTGTCCTTCCATTTCTCCATTTGTGTGCGGATTTCGTTGGCTATTTTGGTGGAGTTGGCCCTAAGAAGGTCATGAGGGTTCCTTGTGAGTCTTATCCATCGGTATGTGATGTGGTCTGTTCTCCAGTCATATTGTCGTTTAATAGTATTAATAGTGGTTTGTGGTATGTTTATGGGCATTGCTTGTGTTTTTGTCGTGTTGAGTTTATAGTATGAAATTTTGCTGTAGTCAAGTAATATCTTTGTGAGGGTTGGAAGTGACGTTTCTGGTTCTGTAATGGCAAATAGGCTGAGTTTATGTTCAGTCTTGCCAATTGTTATTCCCTTGATTGCCTTGTTGGCTCTGACTTGGGCTGCCAGGGATTCCAGCGCCAGGACATATAACAAGGGGGTAAAGAGGGCACCCCTGTCGCATGCCGTTTGTAATGGCAAAACATCTTGACATGAAGCCCCCATACATCATTAGAGCAGTTGGCATGTTGTACAATGCTTTGACTGCCGCTATAAATTGGGCTACAAACTGGTATTTTGACAACACAGCCTCTAGAAACCTCCAACTGTCAGGATCCCGCGGGCGGCTGCAAGGGGAGGCTGCAGTCCGCTCGTGGCACTCACCCTCCAGCCGTCCGCGGTCCCCTTCCTAGCGTGCGCTCGCCGGGCGGCATTGGTGGCTGGGAGGCGTCTTCCTCTACGTCCCCCAGCGGCAGCATGTATGACGCTGCACGCTGGGAGACCGCCCATTTTAATAAACGTTGACCCGGCATTAAAGGCACAGTGCCTCAATCACAGTGGGAGGTCTAAATATCTCCCACGTGTGGTTGTTAATTCTGATTGGAAGTTATCCAATCAGAATTAACCTATGGATTTAAATACTTATCTTTCCTGTTCCTCTCTGCCCTGTTGTGGTCTTTGCTTGCTAGTATTGCTACTGAACTTGTGTTTCTGGTTACGTACTCTCTGGCCTGTTTATCTGACTTTGTGAATTTCTCCTATCCTTTGACCTCTTGTTTCTACCGCTTCTACCGCTTGTTTCTCGTTATTCTGTCTTCTGGTTCCCCTTACTTGGCTTGTCTCCTGACTATTCTTTGTGTGCTTAGCCCGGCCACTCTAAGGTCCGGTACTGCACCTTTTCGTTGTGTGTGTTAGCGTGTTTTGTTCCCGGAATCGTGACACCAACTTTGTCGGTCAAATGCTATCTCCACGTCCAGAGAAAGCAAGAGACTCATCCCCCCCACCTTATGGTCTCCAGAATATCGAGAACTTGCCTGGTGTTGTCAGTTCCTTGTCTACCATGTACGACTGCATGACTGACATTCTGTTAGCAATAATTTTAGTGAAGAGTTTTGCATCTGAGTTTAGGAGGGAGATGGGCTGAAAATGTTTACATTGGGCTCACCCGGTTTGGGCAGAGTGTTTATAGACACGGAGAGCATGTCCTGGGGTAACTTGGAACTTTGTATGGTGTCGTTGAATAGTCTCAGTAGATGGGGTGTCAGTACGTTGCTAAAGGTTTTGTAATAATTGTTTGACAGTCTGTCAGTGCCTGGTATTTTATTGGATAGGTTTTTGTATGGCTGCTTTTATTTCGTCAGCTTTAATTGGGCACGTCAGTGCCTCCTGTTGGGTGGGCGTCAGTTTTGAAAAGTGTGTAAACCGTCTAGGTATGCCTTGGCTTCTGTCATAGACACATGGTGCTGTGTGTCGTCGTCCTGCAAGTTGTATAGCGCGCCGTAGAATTTAGCAAATTCGTTCCCTATGACTATCGGTGATATTAATTTATCTTTCAAGTCTGTGTATAGGTATGGGATTCAAGTTTTGGCCTGGATGTGTTTTAATAAGTTTGCAAGTATTTTCCCTGCCCTATTGCCTTGAGAGTAGTGTGTTTGCTTTAATCTTTGGAGGAGTAGGCTGGTGCGTTTTATGTGTTCATTAGGGATTTTGGTTTAGATTTGTAGTATTTCAGTCTTGAGTTTGTTTTGGGGTTTATCTACATTTCTTTTGGTGAGTACTTTCAACGTCTCCTCCCATTCTCTCATTTGTTTTTGGGAGGTCCTCTTGATGTGGGACGCTTGTTTAATGAACGGGCCCCACACTACGGCCTTGTGAGCTAGCCAGATTGTCTCATGGGGTACTTATTCTGTGTCATTTGTGTCTAAATATTCCTCTAACTGGTCTGTCACATGTTTGACAAATTGAGGATTGCGTATGAGCATTCATTAAGTCTCCAGGGGTTTTGTCTTTGAATGGGAATTTGTGGGAAAGTGACAGAGTGACAGGGGCGTGGTCTGACCATGATACATTTCCTATCTCACAGTCTAATGCATGGTCTAGGTGTGTCCCTGTGATGTAAAACCTGTAAATCCGTGTGTGCACTGTTGAGAAGTACGTATATTGCATACCCGAGGGATTGTGTGTGCACCACATGTCATATAAGTTGTAATTATTAACCAAGGCATGTAATCTTTTGCCTATTTTTTTCAGTCGTTAAACTCTCAAGAGTGCTTTGTTCGACGTCGAGTCTAGCTTATGGTCATCTATGCAGTTGAAGTCTATGACGAGAATTCCCTGTTTTACTTAGTGTATTTTCGCAAAGACCTGCGTAAGAAAGTCGGCTTGTTTGTCATTTGGGGCGTACACGTTTGCTACTGTGTATATTTACTAAAATAATAAGGTGCGCTGTGTCTTTAAGACCCAATATTACAAAGTGCAACCAGTGCAAACTATATAATAAAGTGCAGAGTAATATAAAGTGCACTTAAATGTGTAATATTAAATATTATACATACATATGTCCTCTCGAATGAAAATATACATAGAAGAAAAGAGAGACACAAAAAGAACAATAGTGTAAAACCGTATTAAAAATTTAAATTATAAATGCCAAATATTGTACTCACAAAAGTAGAGCAGAATGAGCCTGCTCTAGCTTAAACAGCTTCTTCAAATATAGGACTGCACAGACGAAGATAATCCAAAATATTTATTGCCCAGCACAGCACAGATATGTCACCTTCCTCCACATTCAGTATCAGGTATCAGAATGTTCGGTAATATGCAGCATAAGGGTGTCGACTTTTCCCTCTGTATGTTCACCGCCGTTATTACCGTCTGTATCCAAGAAAAACTTCCGGGGGGAGGGACTTCCTCAAATGCGTGACGTCAGGTGCGTAACTTTCGTAACTTGCGTGATGACGCGTTTCGCCGTGTTCACGGCTTCATCAGATCTGCCCATCCATGTCCTATACGTTCTTTTATACCCATCTTAATGGGTGTATTCAGGTGGCTGTCATGCAAAGTCTATTATCCTATCGCTGGAATCAATTAAATATATAGAACACCTAAAATAATACTTTATTCCGAAAACATCATAATTAAAAATATTACATTATTATAAAACCATATGTATCTATATAAAAAAACATATGTATATATATAAAAAAATATATATATATTCAAACACACCATTTCCTAAAGAGACTTATTTAAAGAGACACATTTAAAGAGACATACTTAAAACCACATATTAATTAAACAACTCCTTCTAGCAAAAAATATCTAAAAAAATCAAAAAAATGTTTTAGTGTGTGTACGGCACTGATAGTTCCTGAGCCATCATTGTAATGCCCTATCTCAACCCTGACTAAACGGGTGTTTTTGGGTCATGTGCATGGGTGCTTAGTCCTCTTTTCTCTCCCGTATGTCCCGCAGGCCACCCTCCCCTTTTCCTAAAGACCTCATGTTGTTTCAGTGTCTCTAAGTCCCTGGTTGCCGCCATTAGGATACTGGTGGGTTCTGCTCCGAGGCGCCCTTGAACATGGTGTGCCTGCTATGCAGGGGAGCATATGTTGCAGTCTCTAGATCTTGTCTCGTATGTTGCAGTGAGTAGATCCTGCTACGATTTGGGACACTGAGTTTCCACTGTGTTTTGTGGCACACTAGTAGGCGTACCTTTTCATGCAGGCTGTAACATGTCCATTCTGGTCGCCTCTATCAGCGCTGCTCCGGTGAAGGGTAAGTACCTGAGTTCATGGTTGGGATCGATGGCGGCATTTCATTGAATGGTGGATCACCTGGTGATGTCACGTTACCTACTATACCATTTCTCCGCTTCTGGGGGGTGCTTGTTTAGAGCAGCTGCAGTCGTCGGTCAGTCCAGGTGGTCCCCGTGTATATCCCAGGTAAGTTATTTTCTTGCCATAAGTAGCCTCTCAGGGGGACGGAAGATCTGGGGGTTAGTGACATTGCATCTTCCATTCCGGAGCTGTTGTTGCAGGCCTGTTATGTGTGTTCAGGGCTGGAGGTGGTGGTATGTCCCATTTATGTAGCAATTGGATTCCTTTTTCCGGGCTATAGACAAGGCTGATTTGCCCATTATGGATCACCAGCAATCTAGTCGGAAATCCCCATCAATATTGGATTTGATGTTTTCTGAGGGCCCCGGTCACTGCCCCAAAATTTCTCCTCTGGGCCAAGGTAGATGGTAAAATATCTGCAAATATTTGAATTTCTTTCAATTTTTCCATGGATCTCCTCCTTGCTGTGATGGTAGCGCGCTCTTAGTAATACATCTCTAGGAGCCGCTTCAGGAGCTACTATAGCCTTTGCCACTCAGTGTATGCAGTCCAGCAGGAACATTTCTTTCGGAATATCTGGTCACAGACTCCGGAATAGTTCCACTGCATAGGCTGTTAGGTCTCCCACATTTACTGATTCCTGTATGCCCCCGTAGTCTCAAATTGTTTCTATGGGACCTGTCTTCGAGATCAGTCAGTTTAGCTTCATGTGAGGCCAGAAGCGCTTCCAGCTGTTACATTTGTGTCTAGGAGGTTTGGGCCTCAGCCTGTTTTGCAGACCTGATTTCTAATTGTGCCATTCTGATTCCAACACCCTGGATGTTTTACTGTAGGCCCGAAATAGATATCTGGAATTGGGCTATTAGTTTTGTAGATTGTGCGTCTAGTATTGATTGGAGTAGGACTGTCGTGAACTGGCTGTCTTTCGGCCCCGAGTTGGAGAGAATCGAGCAGGAGTCATGGCTGTCTTCTGACTCACGGTCGCCATCTTCCTCTAGGCCCTTTGGCAGGATCAGCACTTTGACTTGTTTTTTGGTGGGAAAGAAGGCCGCTTTGTCGCTCTTCTGTTTATTTTTGTGGTGGGGCATAGTTGTACAGGCTGTGTATCTGACTGAATTACTGCTATGCATTGATATATAGGTATTGCAAAGCAAATGTATGGGCAGTCATTGCAGCTCAGTTCCTAGAAAAGCTCCATCTTATGGGTATCAGGTAGGGGACTATCAAATGATAAAAAATAGAGGGTTGACAGATCACTGTCGACACTCTGTTCCCACCAGTGGCCAAAGGTTTGGGGACTATGAATTTTAAATAAACTTGGGACATATACTAATAAAGTGAATGAGCTACTTATTATTAAATAAAGGGGTCTAGTGTCCTTCCCAGCCCACACCCATAGAAGGCATATGGGGCTCTAATCATAATACAAATGGGGGACCTAATAGTCATTTGCAGTTGGTCTAGTCAAGTGTCTGTTCCCCACCCATGGGGAGCAGAAGAGAGCTCTAATATTGATAAGGGGGGGGGACCAACTATCCCTCCAGCGACACACATGTTGTGGATGGGGGCTCTAAATAAATATTCAAAGGGCAGTGGACATGCCATTGTCCACTGCCACAAAATAAATATCAACAATGACCTGTCTACTCCCCTAGTGAGGGAGGTGAGGGGGGAGGGGGGGTAGAAAACATATACACTGACGTGTTTCACCCAAAGGGGCTTGAAATACTTGTTTTTTGAAAGCCACTTTGGGTGAAACACATTCGTGTTTTTATGTAATTAGTTTAATTATCTTTGTTTTAACCCCTTAAGGACCAAACTTCTGGAATGAAAGGAAATCATGACATGTCACAAGGGGTTAAATAAAACTATGTCTTTACCTTACCTGGACCTACCTGATTTTATCCCTTAAGATTTTATTCAGAGGAGCCACACTTTCTGCCTCCTTATTGGGGAGGAAACGACCTACGCTACACAGGAATGAGCAAAAACCTATTTTTTGCTCTCCTTTTGTTAGTATGCCTCCTTTTATTTAACTTTCATAACAACAAAACAGAGAGCACTATTTTTTTGTTTTTATTCTCATTTTATATATTTGGTGAATGTCTGGGACACTGCAATTTGGAGGGAAATACCCGTGAACGCTCGACACTCTGGCCCTTGACCCTGACCTACCATCTACTAGGAAACAAACAAACATATCCACAGGCAGGGATCATGCCACCCAGGTGCATATATCTGGAACTGAACATAACCTCCAGAAAATTGTGAGTGGCATTTTTCCTATTTTTCCTCACCACCTATAGAATATATATGTATTCAGTTTTCTGTCTTCCTATTTTCTATACTGACTCACCACCAAACGAGTTTGAAGACACCCAGAAGGCACTGCTTCCCTTTACTCTTTCCTGGCCTACATTTGTTTTTTTATGTTTTGTTTTGGAATAATAATAACTAGATTAATTTTGTTTTAATGTGTACCTTATAGCAGATCCTTTGTGACATTTATGTATTCAGCTAATTGTGCACAGTTGAACCAAATTTACAGTAAGATTGTGGTAAATTCTGTTGAATTATTAGAGTGTAGGAGCATTCAGTTGTACATTTATGTGATAAAGTGCCCTTCGCCACTTGTTCTTGGAGAGGACTAATGGCTAGCCTTTTTCCTTGTGACTATGGCCCCTGGAAAGTTATTGCCATTTAAAAGCCTCTGTTTTTGGCTATTGTACTTTGGAGACTGTTACTGGTCCTTTAAATTGTATTGCTACAATTCTGCACTTTTGAAGTGGCACTTCGGATGCAGCCAAAGTGCCAAAGTAGTCGAAGGGACTGCCGTTCGTGCATACGAACACGTGGCAGCGGCCATTCTAAGTCACATAGAAGGTAAAAGTTCAGCGATGTTTTGCTGTCGCGTTCATGGAACTAAAATCGGATACGCGATGGCACAAACACCGCTGAACTTTTACCTTCTATGTGACTTCGATGCTTCAACAGTAGTCGAAGTTTTGGGCATGAAAATGTGGAACTGTTTTGGGCATGAAAATGTGTGTGCGGTCGGTCAAAGGAGACTTCAGCTATCTCCCAAATCACTGGACCAATTCGCATGATTTTTGGATATGTTTGTTCCCTAATTATGCTGGTTCAGAAAATGTAACCTTTATTGGATGTATAATTTTGAAGTTATAGAAAATCTGTAAAAAGTATATTTTTTCGCTTGGAGATAATTGAGTTGATACAGCAATTAACTCAATTATCTCCCAAGCAGAGGGGAGGAATTTACTGTAATGAATGGGAGTGTTTATCTGTGTGACTGTAAACTATTGGTTGTTGAGTTTGTGTTTCCAGTGCCCAACAAGGTCCATGTGGGTGGTAACCTTGTGGGAAAAAGTGTATAAAAGAAACAATAAAGCCTCAGTGCATTCTGTTCCTGCTTAACCCTCAATACGTAGCTTTGTCTCGTTATTGTAGGGAACTGCTATATTCACACTGGGGATTTCTATACTTTGTATACTCCCCTGAGCTCTTATCACTTAGCTCTTTTAAGAGCTGTTACTGATACACTCTCCTGGAGTAGAGGTCTTTCCTACACAGTCCTGGAGGACAGAGGTTGATCCAGGGTGGAAGAAAGATGCAGAGACTCCAGTTAAGCTACGGCGGTTGTGGAGTCTGCGGTGGTTGTGGTGTCCAGTGTGGTGCTTATGGTCCTCGGCGTCAGCTAGTAAGCGTCCGTCAACGGAAGGTACTTGGTTGGAGTACAAGTGATTCGTTACAATTTATATTATTTGTTTCCGGATGTCATCCATTTGGTTGCTTCTGTACAGGCTAAAATCCAGACTCAGAGGCTGTTATTCAAAATCCAGACATTTACAAAGGCTGTGATCAAAGTCTAGATTTTGATGGCATTTTCCATCTTAACACAATGCATATGTTACATATTTTTAGGAGTGAACATTATTTTTTTTTATTTTTTTGTTTTTTATTTTTATTTTAAACAGTACTGAAACTCGTTTGTATAATGTACAGGCAACTCATGTTCGACCATTACACATCCTGTAACAAATTAGACCAAGGGCCTCAAACAAATGAATGCTAAATAACCTCTGGTGTCCTCTGTATAATGTTAGCTAATTGCACAATACTCTCCTTTGGCATTTGGCTCTAATTAAACAAATCAAAAGCTTTGTGATTTCAAATTCATCTTATACATAAAAGCATTATGATTTTATGCACGACGATTAACATACTGTATTGAGAGCATGGGAAATTAATTAACGTGCAATTTGTTTACCAGTCAGTCCAGTTTAAAAATTTTGTTGTTTACGTTTTCCATTTAGCAAAAAAAATAGCTAATATTTTTAGCATGATTTGCTTCATGGCTCTACTTGAAAAAAAACAAACCTGTTTATTTTAGTGTTAACATTTTTAACTACCAACCAGATAGAATCCTAAGCTGAAAATTCCACTTATGTATGATTAATACTGTAAAAGAAAAAAAAAATAAAGGCGTAAAAAAAACAAACCTAAATAATAGCACTGTAAATATATATGTATGTGCATATGCATTTATTTATTCAGTACCGTTTTAATAATATAGAATGTATTATTTTATAGCAATTAGAGAGCTTCATTTGTAGAATATAATATTTCCCTTATGTCGATTCATTTTAGATCAATGAATCAGATATTGCTGTTCATTCTCATAAAAAAAAAAATCACATTTAAAAGGGGGGTTTATCACATCAAACTGTGAAGAGACTGCAGAGACATATTTTCCTTCCCTTGTTTTACATGTTCCGAATGCCTAATATGTATTCTCAGCTCTACCTCATTGCAGAGCTGCTCACGACCCACCTCCAAACTACAGTTCAAATCTGGTTTAGATGCAGAACGCAGTATCTTTTTGTCAGTTTTACATTAAATGAAAGGCTGCAATCAGCCAGTAAAATGTAGCTTCTAGAAAAATATGTTTCATCTTCCAGTATAATAGTGCTTACACTTAAAAAAAAAGGTAAGCACAGTATTTATATCATGTAAAACCTAAAGAAAATAAAAAGTGGTTTTATTTAATGCAAACATATAAATTATAAAAAAATCCATGAATATATAAACATACATATTTGTTTACTACACAATTATAGAAAAGGTTTTCTAATTTTAGAATTAAAATATAAACACCCATGTACATAATAGGTGATGGAAATCGCAGAGAAAAAAGAAAGAAACAAAAAAACTAAATAACATTAAAACTATGCTTGTTATTTAATTATGTTTTACATATGCAATATTTAGAATAATAAAAATCAGACCAAATGTAATGAAAAGCAAATATAAAACGGGATAGACCAAACCAATAAGCAATTGTCTAGGTGTGTCAAAAGATCAAAATTCCTAAGCAAAATTAAAAATACCTGAGTGAAAATGTGGGTTGTAAATGACCTGACAAGTATTTTTTTCTTCTGATGGCCATGGGCCACAAGCATGAAATTGACAAATACAGTACCACTGTCTCAGGCAATTAAAAAAAGAAGAAAAATAAAAAAAACAGAAAAAAATTAAACATATATACTGTACATTGTATATCTGTGTATCATTGAAACTCACTTCTTCAGGAAAGTGTATCAATTAAATTAACAGCTTTTCATCCCAGCACCCTGATTCATCTCCTACAACTTTCAAAAATAACCTACTAAGCCCTCATTGAATACGTTTCTAGCAATCTACTTTGATCCCCCACTTTTACCCTTCATGTCACTATACCCCACTCCCTCTAGCATGTAAGCTCATTGAGCAGGGACCTCACACCTTTTGTTCCTGTTTGTCCAACTTGTCTGTTTACAATTATGTTTCTGTTAGTCCAACCATTGTAGAGCACTATGTAACTTGTTGGCGCTATGTAAATGATAAAAATAATATTAATAACAAGTATAGAGCTGTATCGGGTTCTGTAGTGTTGACTGCAAGGTGCCTATTTAGGCTTGGACTTCCATTTAGATTAGGAACAACAAGAATCTTCCAATACAATACTTTATTATGTAAACAAATAAAAAACAGATCATACAAATTGACTGACAACGCTGTGGAAATATATAAATAACAACATAATAATAATAGTATTGGTAATAATATTGAGCAGTGAAAAGCAAGTTCAAATGAGACTTGCAAACAATATAAACACTGCTTCGTCCATAAAGTCCATAAACTCTCTGTCAGACTGAGTAATGTCAATTCTGTGCATAAAATCCATCTGTTGTCAGCAACAGACATGAAAATCTTCCCGCTGTGGATAGAACTTCTGCAAGGAGAAACTTGCTCTCCCCTTCCACACTCCCTCCCACATTGTGCTCTCTCCTGCCTCCCTCCATTCGCATTCAGTTTTATTTTAAAAATCCCTCCTGTCTCCCTCCTCTTCCCTCCCCTCAACGACCTAGAGCCAGCACATGTACTGTGTATCGGTGAAACTATCCAATCCATGAGAAGCTGGTGATTGACGAGCTTGGCCCCAGTGACGTTGGAGGGGGTAGCGGAAAAGCAGTGTCGGGAGCTTTATCTGCTGCTGAATTCAAGGTGAGTAAAACCTTTCATTTTCAGGTTTTACTGAAAATTGAGAGGAAGATCCTTCCCCATAGTGCCCAATAAGACATATTACACTGGAAATGTTTCCCTCAGGAAAAGGTTATAATAATTATTTAACAAATGTCTATGCCAAATCATTGCATCTCCCCTTTCAGACACAAAATGGAAACAATTGGATCTGCACTTTGTGCAAGGGTCCTCAGGACCTACACCATGGGTGTCCAACCTTTTGGCTCCCCCAGGCCACACTGAGTAAAGAGGAATTGTCTTGGGTGACACATAAAATATATAATATAATTAGTTGTTGTTGTTTTTTTTTTTTAAACTTCAAAAGCCCTTTTCTTTTGATATTTCATTTGTTTAGTAGATTACTCCCTCATTTGTTATCCTTGTGTGGGATTGCCATATTTAAGGATACAAAAATATGGCGCTATCTACTAAACACTTACACATGTATATAAATATACACATAACCACAGATATGCACATACACACACAATCACAGATATACACACACATGAAATCACAGACCTATACACAAACAAACACAGACCTACACAATCACAGGCACACACACAATCACATACCTATACACACAATCACATACATACACTCAATCACATACATACATATAATCACAGAGTAGAGTTGGTAGTCAGCAGCACTCACGGTCTATTTTAAAATTCTTTCTTTATTTGGTCAGATTAAAAAAAATCAATGTTTCAGTCCATGTACTGGACTTTCTTCAGGATCAGTTCATCCTGAAGAAAGTCCAGTACATGAACTGAAACGTTGATCGTTTTTAATCTGACCTAATAAAGAAAGAATTTTAAGAAAGACAGTGAGTGCAGCTGACTACCAACTCTACTTTGGATATTTCAAGCCACAGTTTGCACCCGGCATTAATATGCAAGTTTAGCCAGAGGGCAATGATTTATACTATTACATATAATCACAGATATACACACACACTCACAGACCCATCCATATATACAATCACATACCTATGCACACAGCCACATACATACAAACAATCACAGATATACACACAATATGCACACAATAATCAAACATAATCACAAACCCAATCACTGACACACACACACATACAATCACAGACATAGACACACACAAACACACACAATCACAGACATACACAAACACAATAACAGACCCAGACATGTACAATCACATATACACATGATTACTGGCATACACACCCAAAAATCACATTCATACACACACACACATCTCCGGGAGGGCTGGAGTGGATTCTCTCCCTGGTGGCCAGTGGTTGCTGCTGTGATGGGATCACTGTGCTCTTCCTGCACAAGTACCTCGCAATCAGTAGTGATGTTGATAGGAGGATGATATCATATACCTGCTACCCGCTCACTGCAGAGCACGTGAGGGAGCTGTGAAAGTGCAAAGAAAGTGCCACCCGGCAGCCTGAATGTCAACTGGGCAGCATTAACAGTTCAGGGCTGCGTATGGCCCACAGCCCATGGGTTGGACACATCTGATCTACACAATTACAGACTACTTTCCTTTTTCAGGTTTTCAATTATCCTTAAATCAGGCATTATTTGTGGACTCACCTAAGCCAGTGGACTCTCTTTCAATCACTTATGTTCTTCAAGGATTTGGCACAATTAAACACTACAGTGTTGCGTTTACCTAAAGCCTATGTGCCCCTATTGATGACTTAGCCTCTCACTCCCCTCACTTTACAGTTGGTGGTAAGGGTAAGCTTACTGATAAAAGTTAATTAATGTTCTACATATGTCCTATCCTTTAGGGATCATGTGCTGAAGAAGTGTCCTCTAGGAAATGTATGAAAAAAATATAGCAATAAATAAAGAGTGAACAGTACTCTTTCTGCTCCTACTTTTTCTGTTTCATTCTCTTCTGAGTGCACTCTTTCTTGGCTCTGATTTTCTACCATCCCCATTTCACCTCATTTTACCCCATCTTTTTTTCTTCTTCTGCAATACAGATTCAGGCAGAAGACAATGAGT
Source organism: Pelobates fuscus (assembly GCF_036172605.1). Classification (NCBI taxonomy): domain Eukaryota; kingdom Metazoa; phylum Chordata; class Amphibia; order Anura; family Pelobatidae; genus Pelobates; species Pelobates fuscus. Next base: position 278,368,365 of record NC_086321.1, read on the forward strand.
AAATCAGGAGGTAAAATACACAAGTAATTTATTCGAAGCAGACACACTTTGCAGTAGGCTTTATTAATGCCAAGGTTCTCAACATTCCATCTTCCTCATCCTCTGTAAATAACATCAATATTTAGTTGCTGCCCCCCAGCCATCAATCATCTTTTTCTGTTTCATTTATCTTTTTTTTCCGACCTACTGATGGGCAGGAGATACAGGCCACATCATTGGACAGTCCTTTTGTATCATGGGAAACTAAGCTGCTCATTCGACTCCCCCCCCACCAAAAAAAAAAATAGGTAACTCTTCTCCATTTCCACCCCCTTTTCCTTGTGCCACAGATGGAACTAAGAATTACAAAACAAAGGAAATGATCATTTTGTGTATTTTCAGAGACATCAATATGGAATTTCTAAATTGTGGGAATGAATTAAGTTTTTCCAAAAACATGTTTCATGCTTCATCATAAGTATTGAGTTCAATATATCACAGAGCTATACAGGGCATGTATACATGTGTGTATCTATATATGTATATATATATATATATATATTCAAATGGAAAGAGTGCACTCAAAGGTCTTCTTAAGGATATAAACGATTTATTTTGCCAAAATTTCAAAAGACATACAAGTCGACGTTTCAGTCCTCGTGGGACTTTTTTCGTGGGACTTGAAAAAAGTCCCACGAGGACTGAAACGTCGACTTGTATGTCTTTTGAAATTTTGGCAAAATAAATCGTTTATATCCTTAAGAAGACCTTTGAGTGCACTCTTTCCATTTGAATATATTGAAGGCTGAGGCAGCACCGAGGCAAGTACAAGACCGGTACATTGAGTGCGGGACATCTGCAGTTTATATATATATATATATATATATATATATATATATATATATATATATATATATATATATATATATATACACACACACACACACACACAATATATATATATATATATATATATAGTGTTACAAAACTGTTACAAACCTGGATTATGTTGACTATTTTGTGATACTCTGGCTTCGGTACTTGAATGCTGCACCCTCTCCCGAATGGATTATATATACCCCGGTTCGTCAAACGAACAACCGACCACCCGGCTCCTGGCGTGTGCCGCCACTTAACCCCGGTCACCTCTCAAACTACCGAACGGTCGACCACCCACCAATTGATCACGCAGGGAGTTGCGGCTTGCGGTTAACCGCAGGCTAATTGACGGCCCCAGTATATATCCGTTCATGCCTTATCTACCGATGGTTAAACTACCGAAAGAGGCATGAATGGTGACCACCTTCAATCTGGCGTGTGGCCTGAATTAGAATTTAGAACGTTGCGGTTAACCGCAGGCTAAGTGCCCCTTCACGGAGGGCTAACTTCGTATACCGAACAGCGACCACATCCAGCCAGAGAGCGGGGATTCTGGCACAACTCTAGCCGTTATTAGTTCCACGAGTTGACGCCGAGGTCCCGCTGCCTATTGTTGCACCTAAAAACATGGCCACCATTTTCAGCCTGCGACCCAAATACACGAACAGACTTTCTCTCGACAAAATACAGCAGCGGGTTTGTAAGTTTGAGTCGCTATTCGGTGAACTAGTGCACACAGACTGGAGCTACAAAATGAGTGGTGAAAGTACCGAAGTATCTATTAAACTGTTGGAGTTATGTATTTTTAATCTGTTTTCTGTGTGTAAAATAAACGTGGGTTTTGGGCGCTTGGAGATAATTATATTACTGTAACCGTTGGATTAATTATCTCCAAGCTGGGCGGTAGCAAATTCAAATGATACATTGTATTCCCATTGGTTGATCCCTTGTGTTATCCCTGTATCCCATCAGGTCCAGAGGGGGCTGTCCCTGGACCTGAGATTTTGCATCCCTGTGTGCCATTAAAATCAGTTCTTGTTTGACCTTCAAATCGCAGCCTCGACTCGTTTTGTGGGGAAAGAGTATCCTAGCTGTAAAATAGCTAGTGGGATTGTTCTACACTTACAGGATCCTTCTGGATATCGAGCTAAAGCGGCTTCTCTCTCTAAACTGGGATCCAGACTATCCAAGCGGTCCAGCTTCCAGCTAGCCTGGGAGTAACCGTAACATATTTATACTGAATGCTCTTCCTTTTTACATACTATTGGTCACTTGTTACTTGATCTGTGAATAAAATTAACAGATAGTGGCCATGAATCATCTTTTTTTCCCATCAACCATCTCTTGTTTTTTTCCACATACAAAGTTCAGAATCACAACCCTGATCCAAACATGTTCAGGTTCTGTTGGACCATGATTTGGTTAAATTATATATATATATATATATATATATATATATATATATATTAACACTACCCATGTTGTGTATGTCTTCTAGATGCATGTATATGTCTCCAAAACCCGTATTAGGATCCAAGAACCTTAGGTATATCAAAGCAGACAAGAAGACCTTACACCAGTCATAGGTTCTGCCTAATGCTTTGAAGACTTAACAGAAACATGGTTTTGAAAGATACATTTAAATGAACCCTTTATCAGCAGTATGCTGATTAATTGTGTAAACAGAACACCACATTTCAATTATTTCCCTAAAGAAATGGTATGTCCTTTAAGTTTTTGCGTACTTTTATCTGTGCATGGATTGGTAGAATGAAAGAGAGGAAAAAAAACATTCTAGTGGAAGAATCATCCCTTGTCTATATATATATGTAAAAAAAAAAAACTTGCTTACCGTATATCTGGTACTTAATTATCTGATTGTATTATCTTCGTTTCTTATCTTCCTGGTAGTAATTAGAAGCTCAGTGTAAACGGTATCATACTACTCTGTATTTATTGTGAATAAGCCTTAAGAACTAATCTGACACACTTTTAATCCTATTTTTGTTGGTAAAATGATAGATAAATGTCACACTAATGATGACTCATGAAGAAGTATTTTTTTTTTATTGCTTAGAAAAAGGTTAGATCTATCTCTGAGACTTGAAGTTTAAAGGTTAGCCAAATGCCACACCACTTCTGTGTATCTTTAAAATAGCTACAGAATGTTATATGAAATGCAACAGAACCCGACTTTGAATCATAACACATGTAGTTTGAAAGAGAACACAATGCGAGTAGGAGATATTTTATCTAGAATATTTTATCACAGCTCCTACAATTTCAATCTTGATTTTGTAGGTGGTGTTCACTTTGTTGTGTTGTGTATCTATTTATTGGTATACAACGATGTCAATTTGTTATTGTTTCATTATTTCATTCATTGTATTGTACATGCATTTATAGAATTTACATAAAAAGAGTTGAGGTACCAAGGTATGTTATGTTGCAAACATTCATCTGATTCTAAAGAGCAAGGGATTGCAAGTTTTTTTTTTTTGGATGTGTGCTGGCCATTTAAACATAATTTACAAAATAAAATTTGGTTAGGAAAACCCATGTGTCTACACATTGCTTTAATCTACACATTGCTTTTTCTTTTTTTTAGAACTGACATGGCATGATCTAGATTGTTATAATTACCTAGGGAACTATAACATGTAAAAAACAAATCTAATGAGAATAAATTAAACTCTCTGTAGAACATGGCTATTGGCTAAATAATGCAAATAGTAGAAAAATTAATATTCAATAATAATGTATCGCACACAAAAATAGCAGAGCACAAACCTAAATGTACAAAAACAAGAGAGATGCCTAGTGTGACACTTATTCATAGACCAGCCACATCTCAATGACACGGTCCACCAAAACGATCATCTGCAGTTGATACAGGAGGCATCGCCCTTTTGGGTGGGATTGATGTGCTATGCAAATGGTTTGTTTGGGCACAAATCCTGAGCTAACACCAAGTTGAGAACTGAGCAAGGACCTACCAAATGGCAAGCTATTTGAGTTGTTTACCATTATCAGTATTCTCTTGGTTGTGGTTTTTTTTTTTTTTTTATTTATTTGCTTTTATGAGACAGATGTATGTTGTATGGCATTTAAAAAGGCATAAAGGAAATAATTCTTATAAATTCTCAATATGATATTTTTTTATTTCCCTTTTAGTTCATATATTTAACATATATCCCTTCAACTTCATCATTGATGATTACCATAATCATCATATATCGGCATGTTACTGTATTATCTCAACTATCTCAACTTCAACATTATTGTTAGACTATACGACACATGCTATTCTTCATTGCAACTTCATTATAACTCATCAATGACACTATAACACCTATATTATGGAGTTATCTGAAAAATTAATAAAATCACAAATAAGATGCTCCTGAATGGAGTTTACACTTATTTTTAATAAAATATTAGTTAAAGCATTGAATAATACAATTATAAAATAAAGATCATCTAGGTTTTGTGCTTGCTGTAAATCCCAGGTGTTTGCAGCTTCTGCAGTTAACACTCAGCAAAACAGGTCAGCCAATTCGGATTCTTCCTATTTGTTAATGGGAACTGAACACAGTTATTAGATGATATGAATATACTTTCTCATAAGCTGAAAGCAACGTCTCATTGCTCTATTTGCAGGTTTGTGAATGTAGCTGTAAATAACCACTGATCTACTTAATATGCTTTAAGACATATTTTAAAGTAAATGGGGGACCAGCAAGCAAACTATCTATAAGATTACACTTCCTCTTGTGATGTATATTATTAAGGGTCTAGGTTATAGTTGCAGCTATGCAAATTGATAAAGGTGTGAGCCACTATGTGTAAAAGGGCAAGTATTGTGGACCTGTGCAAAAAGTGTCTTTTTTTATTTAAGTTTTTATTGTTTTTCAAATAAAATAACAATTTGTCACATTGTGAATACAGCATTGGTAGAAATACATAAAGATACGTTAAGATATGCATTATACGTTTATAGCGCTGAGAGGGTAGCGTGGTTGGTCATGTCTTGACTTTCTGTTGCATAGATTAGGATTTTCACAACAATCTAAAGAATTATAACATTTTAAGATATAAATGGATATATGGTGTACATAATTAACTGTGGGTCGTAAACAATATACGGTACGGTAGATCTTCTTCTGATCTGTTTTATGTTTTTAGCTACTGTTTATTGTGTTTTTTTTTTTTGGTTAGAATGTGCTACTTATGTGGTTTTCAGTAGGGCCAAGGTCTTCATCAGATGTAGTTTTTCTTTTGCACTGGGGTAGTCGTCTAACGTCTACCTCGTTGGTCTCTGTTCCCCATCGCATTTCCAACCTTTGGGTATTAACTGAGAGGCTGCTGTGGCCAAGTGAATGAATAGAGTTGCGTTAGTTTTCGAGAAGCCGTGTGGAGGTAGGAGGAAAATTTAATGTTCTGGAGCTAGAGAGAATGTGGTCTGGAAAATGTTTTGAACAATCGTATGGATTCTGTTCCAGTATTTAGCGATTTGTGGACATTGCCACCAGATGTGAGCATGATGTGCTTCCGTTTGGTTGCACCTTCAGCATTGATCTGTGGACGTAGTGTGTATCGAGTGTATTTTCGCAGGCGTAAAATGCCATCTGGTGATTCTTTTAAAGTTACCCTCTTGAGTTGTGAGTGAGGTAGATGAGGCGTGAATCTTTTTTAGAGTTCGTCTGTCCATTTAGTTGTGTAGCCTGGGAGACTTTGTTTGTGCGAGTCTGTAATCAGAGTGTACATGGTGGAGAGCACTTTTTTAGCGATCAAATGTGAGGAGCATAGTTGCTCGAACTTAGAGAAGGGTCTGTCTCCTTTGGGCAGTAGGTTATGGGTTTTGACAAAGTTTGTCAGTTGGTGGTGGTGTATTTGTTGTACTACCGTATGGACTGAGGATGGTATGATTTGGGATAGGGATTTAATTCTACCTTCGTGTGTTACATCTCGTAGTTGTAGTGTGGAGCCTGTGTAATAGAGGTGAAATGATTGTCCCGAGTAACCTTGTTGAAAAAAGGGGTTATGTGTGATCAGGTACAGTGGAGATGGGTACGGTGAAATGTCTGTTATTTGTCGGAGAGTGTGCCAAACTCTTAGAGTTAGGTCTATGGTTGGATGGCGTTTGTAGTGCTTCGCCTACCTGGGCAGGCACAGACCGCGGTGAGAGGTGGCCAATCTCCCGAGGGGGTGCCTTGCACGTGGTGCTTCACTTCACGAGCCCTGTCCCCTCCCCCCTTGGGCTGGTGGGGGTTATCCCGGCCTCTACTGGGAACCCAGACTTACCATCCGTCTGGAATGCGGTCGAAGTCCTGAATGCCGCGTGGCGAACACAAGATGGCCGCAGCAGCAGACACCCTGGAGATCCGGCACTGGAGAGAAGCGTTTAATGCCAAGTTTGAGGCAATCTGCCAGAAGTTCTGGCATTGCCTCGGCAAGCAACCACAGCCATCTACCACTCATGCTGCAAAGCTGGCACAGCAGGAACCCAAGCAGGGCGATCCAAGCGCCCAAAAGCCTCCTCACAAAGCTCCCTATCTGCCAGGACCGAGAGCCACACGCAGCACTGCCCTGACCCAGCAACAACGGGCACGGAGACACAAACACAGAAGGCGTCCTGCACCACCCCGAGCCTTTGCCCACTCTGGGAGAGTAAAGAACCCGACCACCAGGAGAACCCGAATCAGCAGACCCACAGAGGGGATCCCTCTGTGGGCCAAGGGGCAGAAGAAACTCTCACCTGAGCACGGCACTTTGCACCCGATGCACCCACATGATGCACCCACATGATGCCAGCACACTTACTCCGTCATGAGACCGTGATGGGGAAGCAGAACCCAAGTGAACTCTCAATGTACACCCTGCACCTGCCGACTAGTGGGGTAGGCTGACCACGCTCCCCTTGCTGCAAATGGGTCCACATGCTGAATCAGAGGTTAATAGACGCCATTTGCCATGCAAAACGTGTTCACATCCATATACCGAGGATAAAGCCTGCTCCCTATTCGTGATGGGGGAACCCAGTGGCAACAAAGCCCTGTAACCTAAGCTTACGACTCTATAATAATCTCTTACAATAAGCCTGGTTGTTTACTTTATCGGCCTCTAGATTAAGCTACTTGCATTTTGCATGTTTCTATGACCTTACTAGTGATGTATCACCATCTATTTCTCTTTTACTGATAGCATTGCAACAGCAGAATTGAATTCTGAACGTTGGTCAATCTCATTGTTTTAAACATTATTTCTGCTGTTGTAGACATGTCCAGCCTACCCTCCTTGTATACACATGACCTTTGAAGCATAGACTGCTACACTACTGGTAATGAGCAATAGGGAGATGCATTTCATGCTACATGTAAGCTAGCCTATCTTACTAAAATGTTGAAGCATGTTATTATTATTTTACTATAAAATTGTGCTGTCAAATGTATGCCACAATGATGTTTAACATTGTTACTGTCTGGCTTGTCACAGCTGTCGTGGCTTTCACAAGCGTAATGTTATGCTCTGCACAGAAGAAATAAAGAATTAAAAAAAAAAAGAGGTGTCGCATTTGTCTTTGCAAAAAAATGTTTCCTTAATCATTAAACATCAAGAATAAGATCCAGAAGGCCGATATATTATTTTAATAAGTGAAATAAATAATAAGCTATTCACATTAGCCAATAATGATAACTTAATAAAACTGTTGAGGAGCAAAATCAATTTATTTACCAATTGTGAAATCTGTCGACATGCCTAGGACAACCTATTTTATAAATGTTTCTTTGCATGAGTAAAGCAATGTAAAATGGATTTGCTTTTCAATTCAAAAGTAGATTTTTAGTTGTATTTTGAATGCGATTACATTTTCATGTAATATGGTGGAGTACCAGAAGGGATTAGATTAATAAGATTTGTTATACCGTTTTTTTTCCCTCTCTCCTACTCTCTCCTTCTACAAGTAGTGCCTATAGGTAGGCTCATCTCAGATCTACTACCATCAGCACACCTTTCCCACAGGATATGTGGGACCTATAGCTGAGTAATGTATTTTATCACTCAAGATATGGTATGGCGGGGTTTTCGGTTGATGCCATTGTTTTGAACCAACCCGTCTTATTTTTGTAAAAATACCAAAAAAGAAGGGTTCTTTGTTTTTCACATATATAAATGGTAACACTTGGAGAGAGAGAGTCCCAAAAACTAACAAGGAAATACAAATTAAACTGATCTCAATAAATACCCGGGGGATTAATACACCATGTAAAAGGTCTATAATTGTAGATTTTTTAATAAAAAATCCGGTACAAATCTGTGCCCTGAAAGAAACCTATTGGACAAGATCCAAGAAGAATACAATAAATTCATCAAGGTACCCCACTATTATAAGTGCAGCTTTAGAAAATAAAAAGAGGAGTCGCGGGGGGCGGGGCCTGGTGTCCGAGCCGGATGGACGTGTTTCTCCCAGGCTCTTGCTAAACCGAGAAAAAACAAGCTATTTCTGATAGAAAACGCTGCCAAACAAGACCCTGAACGACAAACAGACCACTAAAACAAGCCTGGAACGCACTGTTTAGTCCGGACCGGACCCGTATCCAAAGCAACAACCATATTCAGCTCAGAGGCCTACCTGGGCAGGCACAGACCGCGGTGAGAGGTGGCCAATCTCCCGAGGGGGTGCCTTGCACGTGGTGCTTCACTTCACGAGCCCTGTCCCCCCCCCCCCTTGGGCTGGTGGGGGTTATCCCGGCCTCTACTGGGAACCCAGACTTACCATCCATCTGGAATGCGGTCGAAGTCCTGAATGCCGCGTGGCGAACACAAGATGGCCGCAGCAGCAGACACCCTGGAGATCCGGCACTGGAGAGAAGCGTTTAATGCCAAGTTTGAGGCAATCTGCCAGAAGTTCTGGCATTGCCTCGGCAAGCAACCACAGCCATCTACCACTCATGCTGCAAAGCTGGCACAGCAGGAACCCAAGCAGGGCGATCCAAGCGCCCAAAAGCCTCCTCACAAAGCTCCCTATCTGCCAGGACCGAGAGCCACACGCAGCGCTGCCCTGACCCAGCAACAACGGGCACGGAGACACAAACACAGAAGGCGTCCTGCACCACCCCGAGCCTTTGCCCACTCTGGGAGAGTAAAGAACCCGACCACCAGGAGAACCCGAATCAGCAGACCCACAGAGGGGATCCCTCTGTGGGCCAAGGGGCGGAAGAAACTCTCACCTGAGCACGGCACTTTGCACCCGATGCACCCACATGATGCCAGCACACTTACTCCGTCATGAGACCGTGATGGGGAAGCAGAACCCAAGTGAACTCTCAATGTACACCCTGCACCTGCCGACTAGTGGGGTAGGCTGACCACGCTCCCCTTGCTGCAAATGGGTCCACATGCTGAATCAGAGGTTAATAGACGCCATTTGCCATGCAAAACGTGTTCACATCCATATACCGAGGATAAAGCCTGCTCCCTATTCGTGATGGGGGAACCCAGTGGCAACAAAGCCCTGTAACCTAAGCTTACGACTCTATAATAATCTCTTACAATAAGCCTGGTTGTTTACTTTATCGGCCTCTAGCTTAAGCTACTTGCATTTTGCATGTTTCTATGACCTTACTAGTGATGTATCACCATCTATTTCTCTTTTACTGATAGCATTGCAACAGCAGAATTGAATTCTGAACGTTGGTCAATCTCATTGTTTTAAACATTATTTCTGCTGTTGTAGACATGTCCAGCCTAGCCTTCTTGTATACACATGACCTTTGAAGCATAGACTGCTACACTACTGGTAATGAGCAATAGGGAGATGCATTTCATGCTACATGTAAGCTAGCCTATCTTACTAAAATGTTGAAGCATGTTATTATTATTTTACTATAAAATTGTGCTGTCAAATGTATGCCACAATGATGTTTAACACTGTTACTGTCTGGCTTGTCACAGCTGTCGTGGCTTTCACAAGCGTAATGTTATGCTCTGCACAGAAAAAATAAAGAATTAAAAAAAAAGAGGTGTCGCATTTGTCTTTGCAAAAAAATGTTTCCTTAATCATTAAACATCAAGAATTAGATCCAGATGGCCGATATATTATTTTAATAAGGGAAATAAATAATAAGCTATTCACATTAGCCAATATCTACCCACAAAATAAAGTTACAATAAAATGTATAACAAAAGTATTTTAAATAATAGAGCAGATCAAACAAGGATTGGTACTAATTATGGGGGGCTTCAATTGCGTAATTGACTCGCTAAAAGACAGAAATTGCCAAAATGAAAGAAAATATAGGAAAACAGGTGAGAAAAACTGCAAAACTTACTGAACAATCATAATCTAAGAGATTTATGGAGAACATTCCACCCTGCCGATTTAGATTACACATATTATTCAAGAACATTTAATTCATACTCCAGAATAGATCTTGTTTTGGGAAACATGACCATGCTATAACTTGTCAAAAAAATACAGATACAGGATAAAGCATGGTAAGACCATACCCCCATTATGTTAGAATACAAAGATCATTTTGATATTTTTCTTAAGAATGGCGAATAAAATATTTTATATTACACAAAAAAATTATGTGGAAGAAATTAAAAAGATAACAAATCTTTTTTTTTTTTTTTTAGAAAATAAAAGCAAATGCACACTGGACATCACGGTCTGGACATAAAAGTGTAGTTAGAGGCCATTTGATAAAAATGGAAGGTATCGAAAATAAAAAAGGACTACCGCCTCTCTTTAAACTATATATAACACTAAGTGAATACAAAAGGCAATATAAATCAACACCCTCCACACAAACAGCAAGTAAGATAGCAGAAATAGAAAAACAGATTAATAATCAATTAATGAACAAAGCAACCAATTAGAAGCATTACAAGCTAAATGGTACTTAAAAGGCAATAATCCAGAAACAATTATGTCCAATAAATTGAAAAAAGAGTAACATAAAAGAGTAATTTATAAAATATTAGATAAAGAAACCTACCTAATGGCTCCAGAAAAAATAAGTGGAGCGTTCAAAAGATTTTACCAGAATCTATTCAGTTTACCAGAAGAAATATTCGGTAAGGAAAAAGAGATTGAGATTTTTTTAGAAAATCCTCCCTGACCAATTAAGGCTGATAAACCAGCCCATAAAAGAAGTAGAGGTTAGTAAATCTATAGATAAACTAAAAATAAAGACAAGGGTGCCCTCTTTCCCCTTTACTGTATAGAATGGTTTTAGAACCCCTACCAATATTAATAAGACAAAACAAAAAAAAATCAAAGGTTTCACAAAAACCCTAGGACAAACTAAACAAAACATGTATGCAGATGATATATTACAAACATTAGAAGAACCAAACATCTCGGTCCCAGAACTATTGAAGGACATAAACAACTATTCTAAAATCCCAGGATACAAAATAAACTTGGAGAAATCAGCATTTATAGCTAAAAAATATGAACAAAAGGATAATTAAATTTCTTGTACAAGACATTGGGCTGCCCGAAAATAACAATAGGCTAAAATATTTTGGTATAACTATAACCTCAGACCTAAAAGATTTAATAGAAGCCAATTTCCTACCCCTACTAAAACAAACTAATAAAAACGTAAAAGACTGGAAAGTCATGGGCTTTTCTTGGTCGGGTAGGATCAACATCCTAAAAGCATATATCTTGCCAAAATAGCTGTACTTGTGGAGAATGATTCCTATTAACTTTGCAGAAAACTGTCTTTACTACACTCCTCTTTTTTTTTAAATACATATGTGGGAGCAGGAAACCAAGAGTTAAAATTAAAGTTCTGGCCAGATCAATTTAAAAACATAGTAGTGAAACACAATCTCAAACCCTTTAACCAAATTATGGAGGAATTTAATATAACCCCTACTGAAACGTTTAATTATCTGCGAATTAAGAGTTTTTTTTTTTTAGCTGAACATCTCTATAAAAACAAGGGGGAGAATACCATAAATCTTATACATCTATTTAAACTAAAAAAATATAAAAATTGACAAGCAAAATGTGCTAAAGTTGTACATAGATGGAGACATGACAAACCGATAGCACTAATTAATAAGTATGAAAAAGACTTACAAATACATATAGAAGAAGAAGAATGGATAAGTTCTTTAAGCAAACTAAATAAATACATACACTATTTAAACCTTACAGAAACCCGATTAAAATGATCAAATAGATGGTACCTAATGCCGAAACACTTAAAGAAAATCTTCCCAGAGTTATCAGGTAGATGCTGGAAATGTAACATTAATGAAGGTCATTTGATCCACATATGGTGGCAGTGCACACCCAGCAAAAAAAAATTTGGGAAGGAGTAATAAAGATAATATACCAAATAACGGAAATAAAATTACCTCTTAAGCCTGAAGTGGTCTTAATAAACATAAACTGGCCACATATGACAAAAAAGAACATTAACCCCTTAAGGACCAAACTTCTGGAATAAAAGGGAATCATGACATGTCACACATGTCATGTGTCCTTAAGGGGTTAAAGGGACACTATAGCACCAGAACAACTACAGCTTAATGTAGTTGTTCTGGTGAGTATAATAGCTCCCTTTAGGCATTTTTATGCAAACACCGCCTTTTCAGAGAAAAGCAGTGTTTACATTGCCCCTAAGGAGACCTCCAAGTGGCCACTCCTCAGATGACCATTGGAGGGGCTTTCTGGCTCAGGGCTGCACAGTAAGCAGCCCTGCCATTCAGCATCCCCACACTCTGCATGGGGATGCTGAAGTTTCCTCATAGAGATGCATTGATTCAATGCATCTCTATGAGGAGGTGCCTATTGGCCAAAATGGCAATTTTGATGGTGTCACCAAGGGGTACCAGAATAGGTGAGTTTTAACCCATTCTGAGGGGGCTAAGGGCCTAAATGGTGGGTTTTCACTATAGGGTCAGGAATACATGTTTGTGTTCCTGACCCTATAGTGATCCTTTAATGTTAATATTTTACATAATAGGGCAGCTAAATTACTCTTAGCACTTAACTGGAAAACAGGAATAATTCCACGTACCAACGAACTGGTAATGGCAAGCAAGAATGGAAAGGGGTATTCTGGTAAATTTAGGAGACAGATATAAGTAAATAGAAGACTGGGACACATGGATAAATAAAATGGACAATATATCGGACCTTTTATGCTTTCTGTAGTGATTTCTCTTCTTTTTTTTTTTCTTTTGTTTCTTTTAATTTTTTACTTCCCTTCCTTCAGAATTCAGATAACAATAACCAACAGAGGTAGAGCGTATGCTCAGTCACAGTGTAGGGAAATATTAGACCAGAGGAGGAGAGAAGAAGGGAAGGGAATACAACCCCAAAACAGGCAGACAAACAGAAAAATAAAACATTGAAGTTATACAGGATATAAGAGGTTCTCTCCAAGAACAGAGGAATAAAGTAAACAGACAAGAACTTACACTAAGAATGTATTATTAGGATGGGGCGGAGGGGGTTCTGGGTGGGAGGGGTTATCAAGATTAATACAATTTCAAGATATATTTATTTTATACTTATGATATTGATGATGATGACATAGTACCAAGGCCTGAACTATCTAAGCATCACCAAAACTTGTTTAAGGCAGGTACATGTCTTTAATAGTTGCAAAAAAAAAAAACCTTAATAAAACTGCTGAGGAGCAAAATCATTTTATTTACCAATTATGAAATCTGACAACCTGCCCAAGACCACCTATTTTATACTTTTTCCTTTGCATGAGTAAAGCAATGTAAAATGGATTTGCTTGTCAATTCAGAAGTAGATTACCTGTATCTGTAATTCAGAAGTAGATTACCTGTATTTTGAATGCTTTTACATTTTCATGTAATATGGTGGGGCACCAGAAACCATCCACAGCATTTGACTCCACACCCTGTCTCTGGATACACATCCACCTGATATATTAGACTTGTTAAAAAAACACACGTTATTTAGTTAGTTTAACCTTTTGACTGCAGGAAATATGACCAACACATTGCAAAGAAATGGACTGCAAATAACTTTTGAAGTATCAAACACTTGTTGTTCAATTTAGACACCCTGTTGGGGATTAAGTAGGGTACTTTAAAAATCACCTCCAGGGACATACTGAGCATGTCTAAGGTGCTCTCTGATTGGACAGATTTTGAAAATGACCTACATTCCTCAAACGTCCAGTTACCCTCCCTAGCTTATCTTGACAGATGAAGAGCCGGCCACCCAGCGAAACACGCGTCGGGTCTCCACCGGTCTTAATGATCTTGACTGCAATATCTATTTGATTCGGAGACTTGTAGGAGGAAGGACTTTCCCACCTATCGGTAGAGATAAGTGCGGGTACATCATCATGTCGGTACAAGCTAAATTTAAAGATAGCTGCAGCTTGTGTTTCAAGCCTACGTGCCCTTGAAGGCACAGCTTAGTGGATTTTTTTGTTAGCAGTGCCAACTCCTGTCTGCTAACACCCTGCACAGTAATAGAGATACAGCCACTCTAGGAAAGTCCTCTTTACCTAGGTGCCCTCGAAGGCACTAGACAGAGAGAGATATTTACCATAGGGGTGCTAGCGGTACTATACTTACTATACTTATCAAAGTTGTGTCTGTTCTATTTTCAGACCAACTCAGTGACTGACGTTTATCTAGCAGCACATAAACTGCAACATAGTTGATCTTCGGTATAGTATTTTGTTATCACAGAACAGGCAATGTTGGGCTAAATTCCAACACTTCGATAGTGAGCCAGCACTTAGACACTTATACTAATATATAGTACTTTTTACTTTTATTTTGCTCTTCTTGTATTTGTTATTTGATGTGTTCATTGCATACGGTGTAGTATTTCACTGCCTATTGATTACCCTCTCTTTGTATATACAATTCTTTTCACCTTTTTTAATGGACATTAAATTAATGTTAAGTTTTAAATGTACCCTATGATTATTTGGTAAGGGAATCTGTCCATTTGTTTTGCCTATCTTGCTAGCTATCATTTATTATGAGTCAGTCTGTGATGAAGTCAGTGTGCACTATAGTGCGTTAGTATTTTACCTGCTTGTTTCTACACTTTAGTTAAAGGCCCACTATTGTGCCAGGAAAACATACTCATTTTCCTCGCACTATAGGGTCTCTAGGTCCCCCCACCCATAGGGTCCCCCTTCCGCCGGGCTTTGGGGGGGGCCGAAGAGGTTAATCCCTTACCTTTTCTCCACCGCTGGGCTGCCTTGGCGGTGGGGACTCTCCGCCTCCTTTCCCCGTCATCGGCTGATTGCGCATGCGCGCACATTCAGCCAGTCTCATAGGAAAGCATTCTCAATGCTTTCCTATGGACGCTGGCGTCTTCTCACTGTGAAAATCACAGTGAGAAGCGCGGAAGCGCCTCTAGCGGCTGTCAATGAGACAGCCACAAGAGGCTGGAATTAACCCATAGGTAAACATAGCAGTTTAAAGCAGAAAGGGTTAATCCTAGATGGACCTGGCACCCAGACCACTTCATTAAGCTGAAGTGGTCTGGGTGCCTATAGTGGTCCTTTAACCCCTTAAGGACACATGACATGTGTGACATGTCATGATTCCTTTTTATTCCAGAAGTTTGGTCCTTAAGGGGTTAAGCACCTTTTTCCTGTCTTTGACATATTTTAATCTTCATTAAATCCAACTAATGTTTTTTTGCATTTGTTATATAAACTTAATTAAAAAAAAACTTACACTAGAAAATATAATGTATGATGCGATGTAATAAGCATGGTATGTATTGAATACACATATGGGAAAATGTCAAAATCCTTGAAGGTCGCGGTTGTATTTGTAAATAACTAATCTGACACAAAGGAATCTAAATTAACTTCCAGTAAATAGCTCATAGCCTTTTGATTTTCACATAATTAATAAACACAAAGGTTGGAGCATAAGAATACTCATATGTCCTAAAATGTGATGGTAATTGAGATCACTGAGGTTACCGGCAACTGATTGTATGAACAGAGTACTTTGCATAATGGGATATTAGCTGCAAAATGCTAAGCAAATTCTCTTGAAAGCACAGCTACAAATGAAAAGAGGGGAACGGAGCAGGAGCTATTATCTCACTGGTGCTAGGTGACTGTCAAACTCTCTATAAAGTATAACTGTATCATTTATACACGGAATTGATTTAGTCTTAAGGTGAATCTTTAAAACTCTGACACTCAATAGTATGTCTAATGCCATCAGATAGCATTACAAATATAATTGTTTCCAACACACAATAAAAAAAGGTAATTTATATATTCTAAATTATATTGCGTTCACTTACAAAACATAAATAGAATCGGAAATATATTTTAAATTCCTTGTGTGATTGTCTATAAAAATATACATCTTAAATATAATTTGTGTAAAGCATGTACTGATGTACAATGCCTATGACAATGTGTTCCGTGAAATTTAGTGTGCATTGATCCTTTAAGCTTAATCAAAATAGATTTGTTCCTACTCTTGCCCTGTCCTCTCTGCACATAATTCTACCAAAGTCAATGATTTGAGAGGGCACTATGCCAGTTTCTGCGTTTACACAATGGTGGGTTCTCATAACCAGACTATCACCTTCTTCAGCAAGTTTGTAGTTCAGGGGTCTCAAAGTAATAGCCCATTGGTCAAATTGTTTTAGGATGGTTTGACAATTTACCTTGCTCCCAATGGGGGCTGTGGCCATATCCCCTGCTTCCAGTCTTCTCCTTCAGGAGAATCTTGATAGCACTAGTTAGCTAAACAATGCCATGCAGGATTGCACTAATTGGTTGGAGCATTTACTTAAGGTTCATCTAATTTTAGAGAAGCACCTTGACATACATGTATTGGTATAACTGAGTTTAGGAGGTTTAACTTTCTCCAGTGATAACTGCTATGTGTTCTATCGGGGCCTGCACACTGATGGGCCCTATCAGGTGGCCAACATTTTTAAGGACACCCTTTCATATAGTCAGCACTAGGAGGAAGTGAGAGATTGTCACTTCCTCCCAGTGCATGGGATGAAAAGACAGAAGCAGGCAGATAGGAGGGAACACAAACTAAGACAGCAAGCCTCTGACTCACAACAGACTTAATTAGCAAATACAACAGGAACCCAGGGAAGCCACCCTCATGCACCTTAGAGGTAGGAAACAAGAGGATTACTAAAAATGTGTACATTTTGACCAGCATGTGTGTTATGTTTATATCTGTGTCTGTATACCTGTGTCAGTGTGTTTTTTCTGGATGTATGTCAGTGTTTATATCTGTATGTGTATCACTGTGTGTATCTCTGGGTCTTTGTATCTGCATGTGTGTCACTGGTGTACCTGCACATGTATCAGTGTATGTTTCTGTGTGTATCTTTGTGTTTGTTTCTGCATGTGTGTTAGTGGATATATATATATATGTATATATATATATATATATATATATATATATATGTGTGTCAGTGAGAATATGTGTATCTGACACAGTGTCTGTCTGTGTATCTGCATGCTTGTCTGTGTGTGTGTCTGTGCATGTGTCTGTGTATCTGGCACAGTGTGTATCTGTGTATCTACATGTGTCAGTACATGTATATGTGTATCTGCATGTGTGTCAGTGTGTGTATATTTGTGTCTGTGTGTATACATATGTATCAGTGTGTGTGTGTGTGTCTATAATTATATGTGTGTGTGGCAGCATCTGTGTATATGTGCATACACTCCTGCATTTAAACATCAACACTAATTACAAACACCCCTGTATTAAAACATCAATGTTACATACAAGCACTCCCCTGCAGTTAAACGTTAACACTGCATACAAACTTCTGTATTGGAACATCAACATTATATTTATATATATATATATATATATATATATATATATATACAGTTGCCAATCTCCCTACGAGTGGATGCCGCATCAAATTCACCCCAAGGTAAGTGTGCAATACCCCGGGAAATTGCAAAAAAAATCAGTGTGTTATATCTCAGACTTTACAGGCTTCAGTTAGCATGCTAAATGTTATAGTTCATAATAGGACAATTAGAAAAAGACCGAACAAGTATAGTTTGTTTTAAAGGGTTGCCAGGAGAAAGACTCTTCTCTCTAAAAAGAACATGTCAACATGTCATAGGTTTGCAAAGTTGCATGTGAACAAACTACAAGACTTCTGGAACAATGTCCTTTGGACAGATGAGAGCATAGTGAAGATGTTTGGCCATAATGCACAGCACCATGTTTATCGAAAACCAAACACAACATATCAGCACAAAAATTTCATACCAACTTTCAAGCACGGTGGTGGAGGGGTAATGATTTCGCCTTGTTTTGCAGCCACATGACCTGGGAATCTTGCAGTCATTGAGTTGACCATGAACTCCTCTGTATACCAAAGGATTCTAGAGTCAAATGTGAGGCCATCCATCTGAAAGCTAAAGCTTGGCTGAAATTTGGTCACGCAACAGGACAATGATCCCAAGCACACCAGCAATTCTACAACAGAATGGCTGAAAAAGAAAAGAATCAATATGTTGCAATGGCCCAGTCAAAGTCCAGACCTTAACCTTAATCCAATTGAAATGCTATGGTGGGACCTTAAAGGGACTCTCCAGTGCCAGGAAACAATCCATTTTCCTAGCACTGCAGGTCCCCTCTCCCTCCCACCTCCCAAGCCCCAGTTGCTGAAGGGGAGAAAAACCCTTCAGTCACTTACCTGAGACCCCCGCCGATGTCCCTCAGCAGTGGTTTCGGGTCTCTGCTCCTCCTCTTCATTACGTCGGCCGGTGGGCGAGACTGATCCCGCCTGCCGGCCACGGAGACCTAATTAGAGTTCTCAATAGGAAAGCATTGCAAATGCTTTTCATTGCATTCCTAAGGGGAATTGAGCAACGCTGGAGGTCCTCACACAGAGTGAGGACATCCAGCGACCCTCTAGTACAGGTTTTCTGTGCTATGGACCAGGAAGTGCCCTCTAGTGGCTGTCTAGTAGACAGCCACTAGAGGTGGAGTTAACCCTGCAAGGTAATTATTGCAGTTTATAAAAAAAACTGCAATAATTACACTTGCAGGGTTAAAAGTAGTGGGAGTTGGCACCCAAATTATGCAGTAGTTACCGCTCACCCCACAAAATGGAAAAATAGGTCACCATGGCATCAAACCTCCATAGTGGACACACATTACCCAGGGCACACATTCCTGGATAATACTCTTTATTTAGTTATAGCTCACCAAACACTATACCCATTTCATATCACTTTGTCTAAATGCAGATTAAGTATCTTGACTGGATAGTGGTTACATATATATAAATAGAGATTGGTGATTCCTGTAGTCACAGTGATATATTTAATGTAATATTCTAACCACTGTTTATTGTCTTTTGTCCTGTATGTTCTTACATGATAGATACAGTAGATATTTATATATCTCAAACTTACAGTGTATATCTATCAGGCAGGGAAGTAATCCCCTATCAGTGGCTGATTAGGAGATCCTAAAATAGATGAGGTCAGAATGTAAGTCCAGAACATATGGGGAATAATAGACGTTGTTTTCCGCCCTGTACATGCCTACAGTGGCCTATCCAGACATATTGGACGGACCACCTTGATGACTAAGAGTTGACTATGGGAGCGAGCCGATTGGGACTGAGATGCAGACGCTTCCCTTGTCCCCTCGGAATTGCCCCAGTACTGCCCATCCGCCGCTTTTAACCTAGTGCGATTGAGCGGCGGGTCCCGATCAAGTCCCCACCATTTTTTCATTGCTTCGGCAGAGTACATATGGGACAGGATGAGATGCTCTCCTCCTGTCACACCTAGTCTCGGATCAACTAAGGTAATAAGATCTTTTAATATGAGATTCAAGTATCCTATGTACACATTCATTACCTAGCCTCAAATGGGCGTTACTAAGGGGTGTGTGCGAACGTATGTGATAAGTCTATGACTACAGGTACGGCACTTAGTTGCTCTGGTCCCTCCCATCTGGTCTCCTCCCCCCTATTTACCTACTCATAGATTTGATTGGCCTATATTTTTTTTTCTGTTTTTCTTTGGCATACCTTTTAGGTCCTATCCAGCCTTTCCTTGAAATATGGCTGAGGATTGTTTTCCCATTGCCTTGCTATAGGTCTCTTTAGATACTAGACCCTGTATAGCTGTATACCTGGATCGCCCTCTATCTAAGAGGAGAGTTACCTAGGCATTATTTCAAGTATTTATCTTGTTATATATATCAGAATTTGAGTCTGTTTAGTCCTCTTCCCTAATTCTATTCACTGTAATATTGCATACTGGGCTCTTCCCATTTGAACCTTAAATTTATTAAAGGTAGGGTTTTATGTATTTACTGGATTCTAAATTTTTCGTTTTCATCTGTGCACTCCCTCAGGTTGCTCCTTTTTTGTTAGAGGACCACGCTGGGATCTATTTAGTTTTTTGTTAATTAGAAGGTTGTTCTACAAGCTATTAAACATAAGGTGTACTTTGTTTTTCAGTAAAAATTAAAATCCAGCGCACTCCCTTATCTACTAAATAGCTACGTTGGTGCTGACCGATTTTGCTAGTTTTATTAAAAACACCTAATCTAGGCAAAAAATTATGGGGGTTTAGGTACATTATATGATCACTTTCTGATTACTTTTCAGAGGTCCGATATTGTTCTATGTACACTCCTTGTTTTATTGATTGCATGTAATATTCTAATTTACTGAGATTGTGGATTTGGGGTTTTCATGAGCTGTAAGCCATAATTATCGCACTTATGATATCACGGCTTGAACTATCTTGCTTTGCATGTAATGCATCTATCTCATATATTAGTTTCCCCTTTTACGTTGCATTACTGAAATTAATGAACTTTTGCACGATATTCTAATTTTTCGAGTATCACCTGTAAGATTGTATTTACCTCATTTTAAGACCTGCTAAGAAACAGATAGTTATTATATTCTGATATGTAAAACCATTAAAGTCAAAGAGGGTGTCCTTTCTTTTTCCCATGACTGTAACTGTTGAGGATTGCCATTCATGTTTGCATTATTTCCATCCTGATAGGATCCATCTAACATGTTAAAGAAAATCACCCTTTTCTATACAGTCTCCTGTGGAAGCCAATGATGAGATGACATTACAGTACAGAATAATTGATATTGTAACATATCATATAGTATATTTGAAAATGTTTTGTTTGACATCATTCAGTTTTAGATATCTCTTATGTCTAGTTTCAAAGTTAAATTGAATTATTTTAATAAGTGTTCCATAATTTGACAGCTGTGAGTGCATTAATTTTTATATGTCTGGTATGTGGTATTTATTTGATACAAAAAATATTTCTGCAGAATTGTTCTTCCATCCTATTTAATTTTTGAAGAGGATGTATCTTTATAGATTTTGACTTGCATTCCCTTAGAAGATTGATAAGAACGATGCCCTACAGTCTCTAGTTTGCACATTTAGATTCAAACAGCACTTCACTGTAGTGTCACTTTTCCTCACTGATGTCTTTTGAAAGATGAAATTCTGCATTTGCGAGAAGATTTTATGCTTCCTCAAACACTAAAGCCCTGACAGCTGTCATGTATCATAAATCATAATTAGAAAGATGTGAATAGCAGTACATAAAGCATTGTGTTTTCCTTGCAGCATTTTGGGAAGTATCACTGAAAATTGAATTTCAGAATAGTATTGTTGATGTACGTTGATACCTCATAGATTAAAGAGTCAGTGCATTTGGCGTATCAAAAGTGTGCATTTATTTCAATCAGTTTGGAAAAAAATCATTCTTTAGGTAACTTAATAGAATGTTGCTCATTGTAATGTGTTATTCTCTACAGCCAAGTTATTAGTATAGCCTAGTAAGGGTCACAACAGCTTGAGAACTGAAAAATAATAAAATATATTATAAAAATATATATATATATTTTCCCCACTGCAGTCTTGGTCTACGTCACATCACGCCATCTCACCATCACTGAAGTGTTAATACTCAGCAATGTAAACATTTTCTTTGAAAAGGCAGTGCTTTCCATAAGAAGCCTACAGGGACACACTATACACCTGGACAGCTACATTATGCAGTAGTTGTTCGGGTGACTATAGTGCCCCTTTTAGTGGTTCAGGTTTTAGAAATAGACAAGGAGCCATCTCGTTGTACAAATAGGTGAAAATTGGCTGGGTCCCAGGTAGTTGGTTGCAAAGAGCACAATGCTGGTAGCTGCTTACAGAGGTCTCTAACTGCAAAAAAATATTTATCAATATAATACTAAGCAAATATTGGTAGTATAAAAGTATGTTTCAGAACTATATTATTAACTATGAACAAAGAATAAATGTTAATATAAATATACAATATATTTTCCCTTGGTCGTTGAAAAATGAAAACACCTTTCATGCTATATATTTGAAATAATAATATTAAGATACCAAAAAATGGATATTACCCAAATGTGATAAATATTTATTTTCTGTGCTTAGAAAATGTTGAATGCATTTAAAAAGTATCTGCATTTATATAAAATGTAATAATAATTCTACAAATGTAAAAATATGTAATTGTTGTTACTGATAAAATACTTAAAATTATCAAACTTTTTTTCATTTACAAAATTACTATATGTTTCAATTACTAGAAGATCCATTTTATTTTGTCAGACTGACAGAATCCCCTCCGAGGTGGTCAAGGCTAGATTTCTGGAAATTATTATCAATTTCCACCTGGACCTGAAAAGAATAAGCTTCAGAAAATGATACCGTAGCTTGAGCCTAAACAGCAGGTAGTTCTTATAGTTACTGAGAGACAAGATGTTCCTGTAGTGGAGCCATCACTCATAACCAATATAGCAAACCATTCACCAGAAACCACTGATATTTCACAGCAGCGTGCATACTTTGAAAGAAGCACATTATTTAACAGAGGATGAAACTGAGGAAAAAGATGCAATTTATCCAATTCACACTGAGATGGTATTGTATCAATACACTAACATGTGAATACTGATTTAAAGTAAAATGCAGCCATATTTGAAAAATAATTGCCATAGTGCAAATAGGAGAATATCAAGGAAAATGAATGCAATGTAAAAATAAATAAGACCAACAATGCATTTGAAATGCAGGAATGGCTCTAAAACCCTGGAGGACACTAAACATTATCGTTTTATCGTTCCTGTGATAAAATATGAATGTGAATTTAGAAATTGTAAATGATTGTATGTAATTGAGTTTCCCGACCTACTAGCTTTTTATCTTTTAAATGTGGTATATAGGTTCTACTTCTACATGTAAAAATACGGTAGACAAGCTTAAATAGTTCCAATTACTGCAATAATAATTAATGCTTAATGGAATTTTCTGTTAGGCTTAGGAGTTGCAGGGTTGTAATAACTTCCTTTATTCTACAACAAACTTAAAAACAGTATTTCCAAACAGTGCTGCAATGACACCAGAGGTGTAGCAGAGTTGGCTGAAGAGGACAACCACCACTTGGTGCTGGTCTGATGGGGTGCCCAGTCTGCATACTGTCTGTAATGCAATCATACTGGTGGATTGCTAAAAGATACCTGGGCAGCTTGTGATCTGTACCTCCAGCAAGTGCAGCAGACCATGTAAATAGCTCTCTATAGTTGGTAAGAGCATTGCTACAATTTACCACGGCAAGGCTTTCAGTCCTTACTGACCACCGGCTTGAGGGAATACCACACTTGGTCTGCATAATCAGTCCGCTGGGCCACCAGGGATTGACTTTCCCCATCCACTCGACAATGTAAGCAAGTGGGAGGAGAAATTAATGAATTAATTTATTATTTTTTACATATTTTATCTAATCTAAAGTCATTTATCCATTACAACACTGTCCCTATGCCCCCACACTGCCCTATTCTCCCATAATGCTGGCCCTATCCCCACGACAAAGTCCCCATAACTCTCACAATGCTGTTCTACCCCCTGCAATACATTCTCTCTCCCTCACACTAACGCACCTTTATTATTTTATTAATATATATATATATATATATATATATTTTTTTTTTTATTTTTTTTTAATTTGACAATTTTTATTTTCCGTGAGTCAGCAATAGGGGTACAGAAGAGAAGTAAGGGAAGGGTATCATAGAAACATTTTCACATGTCATTTTTCACATCCTCCGCCTTCGGCGGTTTTTTTAACATTTCACATGCATTGTTATGTAATGACACATTTTCATATTCATATGTTTTCCCCATCTGTATATGGGTAAGAGATTGTTTCGTTTTTTACTCTGCTGCCTTGTTCGTGGTGCGGTAAGGTGAGATTTGCATGGATTGTCAGTCCACTCTAGGCAATCGAGTATTGTCATCCTATGGGGATTTGGGGGAGAAGGGTGAGTAATTTGGAAGGGGGGGGGGAATAGAAGGGAGATAAGGGAGGGGGGGGAAGAAGTCCAGTTGGCCGTAACCTCTCGAACCTAACTCAGCGTATCGGGGGGGGGGGGGCATATTTCTGCCTGTTTGATACTCGTTTGGGATTTTCCCTTTTCAGTTTCTGCCAGCTCCTTTGTCATGACCAGGTGTAATATGTATGTATGGGGTGACCTGCATCTTTATAGTGCTTATAGTGCTTACTGTTTTAACCAACATAATATTACAATGTTCATATCTCTTGTTTAATAATAATACTCTATTAATTTATGCGTTAGGGACACAGCTGTCGGTTCGTAGATATCTGCCTGCACGGTTCCTTAGTGGGTGTTTTGGAGTTTTGTA
The DNA here is from genome assembly GCF_036172605.1 of Pelobates fuscus. Lineage (NCBI taxonomy): Eukaryota > Metazoa > Chordata > Amphibia > Anura > Pelobatidae > Pelobates > Pelobates fuscus. Next base: position 278,392,958 of record NC_086321.1, read on the forward strand.
AGTAGCTGCTCCAGCTGTCCCATGCCTCTGTCCAATTTGTTTTCTGTGAGTTTATGCGCCTGGCTGCCAGCTCATATTGTTTGGTGGTTTATGTTGTTTGTATACACTGCTGGAGCTTTGGTTGAGAGGCCGATCGCCAGTGTCTGCTAATCACTGTTAACGCTGCTATAATGATGTGGTATATTAAGTATTTCTGTGGTTTCTTTAGGTTTTTGGGGAATAGCTGGAGAAGGAAAATTTCTGGTTTGCATTCTAATCTTATTTGTGTGCTTAGGTATATGAGTTTTATTATGTCGTCCCAGAAGGTGGTGAGATCAGGACACATCCACCAGATGTGGAGCATTGTTCCCTTGTGTTGTTGGATTAATATATTTTTTAACATGCCCTACCATACAGTCTCTGTCCTCCAAACAACAGTCTTCATCTACCTTCACTACAGCCCCATCTTCCCACAAACCCACATATTGCAGCCCTTATTTCTCACCCCCACACTATAGCCCTTATCACTCACAATCACACACTTTACCGTACCTACTTTCCTCACACTATGCTCCTACCCCTATACACTATAGCCTCCATCTTGTCATGTGCCCTCACACTACATTCATTTTTCCCACTTAACACACTACAGAACCTCTTCAACCCAATAGAAACCTACAACTCCTATCTAAACAGAGACCCCCTCTATACCCCCTCCACACACACAGTCTTCTACACACACTATAACACTAACAGCCCCATCAACAAATACTACACTCCCACACACATTAGTCTCCTCAGACATGCAACGACACAAGCTACTTACCCGCAAACATGGAACATCAGAAACTGCATCCCAACAAACATGCATCACCACAAGCTCCTCCTGCTTCACGTTTTCCCTTTATTGGTTACTTTTTGTCACTTGATGTGTGTACCAAACGGTGGGAATACACCTATGAGTGAACTGCAAAAGATATACTTATTAATTGTATAATATTTATATATTGTGGTATATGGATTGGCCCATTTCCACATGCTTTTGAGTCATCAAAATAGTTTCCCTAATGTTTTCGTTAACAAAATTCAGACAAGCAGAATCACCAAGGCCAAAAATCACCCATCCAATTTTTGTACATTTTTTTTATTTTCAAAGTCAGAGGTTCGACCGAAACAAATTATTTCCACTGTGCACAAGTCTAGTACTCATAAAATAAACATCTGCATTTAAAACACACTGCACAAATTCAAACTCTCTCTCCACCTCCACGCTTCTCATCCATTCCACAGCCAAGTATTTCTTCAAAATGGGTAGGTTAAGACATATCTCATCTGTACAGTTCTTTGCTACCATCCACAATGTACATAATGTGATGTTAAGGTCTAGATGTGTAGTCATGGGCCTCTGTGTGTTGGCTACACAGACTGCTTCTTTTGGTACCTCATTTACCTCTAGTACTAAAATGTTGACCACACCATCACAATCATGTTATCTTCAGTGTGACACACACTGAAGAACAGCAAAGGATAGTGATGGTGTGGTGAGCATTTTAGTACCAGAGGTAATTGTATCTCTGCTAAGTGGATATTATTTCCTCCATAGGGGCAATGGGGTCACCTATGGAAATACAAGTTCTTAACAACTTACTCATATATGTACCTCTTGTAATATATCTAGTAGTATCTCTTGTAATATAATTATTTATGATCACAGAATGGAAGGTGAGATGTTTAGACAGAGTGAGTGTGTAAGGAAATTTTTTTTATATATGGAACGTTTTTATAGTATAGAAATAAGCATACTTAAGGGAAGAAGTTATTTATACAAATAGTTGCAGGTGGTACAGTTCTAGGTAATTGAAAGCATAGAGAGAGGAAGCAGTGTCAAGTCACTTCACCTGATTCTAATTGTAATTGTAATCCTTAAAGTAGATATGTAGGAAATCCGGAAAGCAATTAAAATGTGATGGATAATCCCAGAATTGTTTATGCAGGGTTTATCCACTATTCAATGCTTTGGAGGTTAAGAAATACATTTAAGCTATGCTTCTTGTATAAAAAGGGTAAAAAGGGACATTTAGTGACTTTACCAATGTATAGTATATGTGTTATGTTTATTGCGAGAAAGTGAGATTTTTTGATGTTTTGCTATTTTTCATCAAGATGAAAGGAAATTTTATTTTTCATTTGCTTTTAAGAGCACTTCCCGAGTCCCAGTTGATCATGAGAAACATAAAAGAAGCAGTGAAGAGTGAAAAGACTGCAAAAAGAAAAATTGCCTTTCCAAGTCTAAGAAGAAAAATCTCTGTAATCTTAAATATATTTAATTCTGAAAAGGTACAGAAACTAACTGAAAAAAAAACCTTCTAGATATTCATATTCATGAGTGATGTAGTAGAGACTTGTATAAAGAATATATTTAGAGAGCTTTACTTCCTGTCTTCCCATCAACGCAAAACAGCAGGCAACTAGAGTCAATAGAGCACAGACTTTACTCCACACTCTAATATCTATAAGCAAAAGTTCAATCTTTCATCAATGATGCGCTCAGGCTATCAAATGCCAAATAGCAACGTGTCTGTTTCTTTCGCATTATCTGTGTCGTCTTCCTTTGTCTTTTAAAATAATAAGATATTTCACTACTTGTTGGATGTACATTTGATTAGTGGTTCATTCATGATTGCCATAGGAAAATTGTGGAGCATGAATAAAACCAGCAGCCCAGGAGATGTTGACACACATACAAATCCTTCTTTAACTTCTCTCCTCCTTTTATATTTACGCATGTTAACTTAGCAATATAGCTTCGAAAAAAAGACGTGTAACGGTGTGATACTCAAACACGCAGAATTTAGGATAGCAAGGAACAAAGAAAAGGATATCATGTATTACCGGGCCTTAGAATAGCCGGACTTAATGTAACACAGAGATAAAGCGTAATCAGCGACGAGATGAGGTAGGGTAACGGAGAGACAGTGAAAACGTGAACTAGCCAGAGTCAGGAACACAGTAATCAGTCAGATGGGAAAACAAGACAGGAAAGGGTTAAAGATAAACTCAGAGTCAGGAACAAAGCCAAGGTCAATACCAGAATAAACACAATAGATCAAGGCACACACTAAAGGGTATTTAAACAGAAACCACGATAGGGCAAAGTGGATACGGCTGCAGAAGTTAAATAGCCTTTAATTAACATTTGATGGGCCCACATCATGACTATGCCCCCAATACGTGTGTGGTAGTGCCGGAATGATGTGCCATTGGGAGCCTAAATCCACTTGTGGCTCCCACTGCCCCTTTAAGTGCATACTCGTGACGTGAGCTGTGCTACTAAAGCGAAGCGCGCCACGTGAGCGCTCGCTGCGGTCAGTGCACGCAGCCCGTTTAGAAGAGGAGATCAAGCTGCTCGTGGCTCGTGTTGAGCCGGGAGTGCTGAGCTGAGGATGCCGGCCCTGGATAAGGTAAGTGCCGTCACATCATGGTTGATCAACATCGTCACTGTTAAATTATCAGTAAAATAAATATAATCTAAAGAAATATAAATAAAACATAAAAAGCCAAGAATTAATGTAGAAATTGCACCACAAACAAGTAATAGATGAAAGGTGAATTTTTTTTTTTTACATTTTGCCCAAGTAGGCTTTAATCATATATGAAACAACTCCAAATGAAGGTGCGCTGTGTCTTTAAGACCAAATTTCTAAAGTGCCACAAGTGTAAATTATAATAAAGTGCAAAGTGATATAAAATGCACTCAATGTGTTAAAAAAACTTATATATACATATATGTGTCCTCTCCAATGGCAGTAAACATATGAAAGGGAGAGACATAAAAAAACAATAATAGTGTAAATCTGTTTAAAAAAAACAATTAATAGTATAATACAAAAGTTTACACTCTTAAATAATAATAATTATTTAGATCTAGAAATATACATAGAAGATAATGAGATTAAAACAAAAAATGTCTTTAAAAAGGGGGACGCTAATAATTATGTTCTGTATAATAGCGGCCACTATACTCCTTGGCTTAACAATATCCCTAAGGGGCGGCTACAAAGAATTAGGAGAAACTGCACTGATAAAGAAAAATTTGAGGAACAAGCCAAGGTAGTTATAGATAAATTTAAACAAAAAAAGTATCCACAGCAAGTTTTAGAAAACGCGTATAATGAAGTGATTAATTTAGAACCTAGTTATTTACTAAATAAACAAAATAATATAGAAATTTAAATATGAGAAAGGAAGTGGTATTACCCTTGGTTTTCGATTTTAATCAGGATTGTAATAAAATAAGATCTATAATCAATAAACACTGGCATGTTCTTAAAAAAGATGATGAACTCAAAAAAATTATCCCAGAGAAGCCTTTTATTACTTTTAGAGGAGCACCTAATTTTAAACGTATTTTATCTTTTAACCCCTTAAGGACGGAGCCAAATGTACAAGTTGTGATCAAAACAAAACGTAAACAAACCACAGAATTTGGCTCTATGTCTGTTCAACTATAATTTACCTCTTTCATACTAAGTGCACCCACACTTATTATATATCGGTTTGTTCAGGGGAAACAGGGCTTTCATTCCATATCAAACATTCATATATAGAACTCCATTTTCTATGAATAAAATCTAAAAAAGTTTGTAAAATTAAGAAATTTTGATATTTTTCAATTTCTGCATGTCAATTTAACTGTTAATGTCACAATACTGTTTGGTTTTACTGCAATAAAATATACATATTTGTATTCAGAAATGTCTCATGAGTAAAACAGTAACCCCCATGTATAGGTTTTATGGTGTTTTGGAAAGTTACAGGGTCAAATATACGTCTTGTCTATTTATTTATTTTTTACATAGAAATTTCACAGATTGGTTTGCTGGGCCTAGGTTGTCTTTGAGACCGTATGGCAGCCAGGAAATGTAAGTTACCCCATCATGGCATACCATTTGAAAAAGTAGACATCGCAGGGTATTCAAAATGGGGTATGCCCAGTCTTTTGTAGTAGCCACTTGGGCAAAAACGCTAGCCAAAGTTAGTGTTCGTTTTTTTTTTTCCATTTTTCAAATAAAAACTGTACTTTTACTGATAATATTATTGTCAGTGTATAGTTAACTGGTACAGACAAAAGAAATTAGCTTACTATATGATACACTAGAAAGACACACCCCCAAAAAGTGTACCTCACACACACTATATAAAATATGCACAAAAGCGTGTATAAAACCCCAAGGGTGATATACACAGGTAGAGGGTGGTACAAAACAATACAACCTGTTTATGGCTGATCGTGAACGTGGAATCTATTGAATAGCAAAAATACAAAATATGGTGAAGTAAATAAGGCAAAGATAAATTTGCACGTGGTAGAGAACTTACAAAAGAGAGATGGTAATCACGCCTGTCACCCTGTCAGGGGTATTGTCCAAATGAAGGATCAGATGTATATGATAGAGACTGGATAGCAGTGGAAGCAGGTGTCTGTCTCGTAATATACGGAGAGGAAAAGTTCCAGATTCAATCGCTTATATGGCAATATCACTTTGGCTCAGGAATAAAAGAAAATAGAAATAGTGCAGATTGTATAAAATTTACAAAATTTATTACAAAGATTGCACTTACAGAAAATCAGTGGTAAAACAGCATGTCTCCATAATGAAGTTTTGGTCTGGTCTCCAGATGGTGATAGAAAGAGATCCAAAATTGGAGATGCACAAAAACAATAAAATAAAATAAAATGGAATGGACTATAATAACAGTGCTGGTTATTAGCATAAAATGTCCAGAGTGTAGTATCCAACGCGTTTCGTCACTATAGTGACTTCCTCAGGGATGTAGATATGCTGTAATCTTCATGGTTTATATACCATATCAGTTTTCAAATTTCGCGGGGAAAAATTCTCCGGTCACATGTTACTTCCGGTTTTCGGCCATTTGACTTCCTGTGTTCCACCTTGGAACGCATGACATCACTTTCGGTTTCGGGTTCATTCTGATCGAGGAGAGCCCTTATCTGATAGTACTAATAGTAGTGCAGCAGAGACTTCCTGCGTTCCACCTTGGAACGCATGACATCATTTCTGGTTTCAGGTACAAACTGGTCAGGGGGGAGTCCCTATCTGCTGGCACAAAAGGTGGTGCAGCAGAAAAGGTTTCCCCCCTAAACAACCCTTAGACAATAGGTTCCCATTACACATCAATAGGGCAAAACAGAGAACTGTATGTCCTTAGAATATTTAAAAAAAAAAACTGGCATGCAGAACATCATGAAGAACCAATGAAAAATAATTTTTTCAATGCATTATATACTCTGTAATATCAGAATACATGGCTTCAAAGGATTGTGTATATATGAAGCCCAAAATGTAAAACAAGAAATAAATAATACTAATAAAAATAAAAAATAAATAAAAAAGCTAAGCATACAGTTCAAAATCCAACCTATAATGTATAATGGAACAGCATAAACAGGTATTTAGCAATGACTAGATATATTTCAAGGATTATATGCATATGAATTATAAAACATACATAGAAAACTTTGCAAATTATATAACATATATACAATAAAATACATAGATATGGTTATACAAATATGGAGTGAAAATGGTTCAACATCCATCTATAAAGTAGAAATAAAAATTAGTATCCATATAACATATATAATATACTATATCCAAACATCAAGATAATATAGGTGGATATAGATAAGTTTCAAACAACCATAAATAAGATAAGGGTATGTAGAAAAGGGGAAAGCAGTCAAAGAATATTAGGATGGAAGAAAGATGGTTTTTAAGGTTACTCTGTATATTATTAAATTAAACCAGTTAGATCAATATCTTGGTTTAAACCGGTTTTTAGTGTTCTTAAATTATATATCCATTCTGCTTCTTTTTTAATTAGCTCCTGCATTCTATTACCTCCCCTCCAATGTACATCTATCTTGTCGATTCCAAAGGCACGGAAACACTCCTAGTTCTATTCAGTGATGTCTCACAAGCGCCACGGTACCCCCCATGTATAGGTTTTATGGGGTTTTTCAAAGTTAAAGGGTCATATTTACGGTTTATCCATAAATGCTTTTTAACAATTAAATTTGTCATATTGGTTTGCTGTGTCTAGGCTGCCTTTGAGACTGTATGGAAGCCAAGAAATGAAAATGACCCCTTAATGGCATACCATTTGAAAAAGTAGACATCCTAAGGTATTCAAAATGGGGTATGGACAGTCTTTTGTAGTAGCCACTTGGGCACAAATGCTAGCCAAAGTTAGTGTTCCGTGTTTTTTTTTTGCGTTTTTCACATAAAAACTGTACTTTTACTGATAATATTAACATCAGTATATAGTTTACTGCCCTGAAACACTCCCAGTTCTGTTCAGTGATGTCTCACGAGCGCCACGGTACCCCCCATGTATACTTTTTATGTTTTTTTTTTAAGTTACAGGGTCATATATACGGCTTATCCATTTATGCTTTTTCACAATGGAATTTATCAGATTAGTTTGCTGTGTCTAGGCTGCCTTTGAGACCATATGGCAGCCAAGAAATGAAAATTACCCCTTAATGGCATACCATTTGAAAAAGTAGACATCCCAAGGTATTCAAAATGGGGTATGGGCAGTCTTTTGTAGTAGCCACTTGGGCACAAAGGCTAGCCAAAGTTAGTGTTCCGTGTTTTTTTTTTTTGCGTTTTTCACATAAAAACTGTACTTTTACTGATAATATTAACATCAGTATATAGTTTACTGCCCTGAAACACTCCCAGTTCTGTTCAGTGATGTCTCACGAGCGGCACGGTACCCCCCATGTATAGGTTTTATGGGGTTTTCAAAAGTTACAGGGTCATATATAAGGCTTATCCATTTATGCTTTTTCACAATGGAATTTGTCAGATTAGTTTGCTGTGTCTAGGCTGCCTTTGAGACAGTATGGCAGCCAAGAAATCAAAATTACCCCTTAATGGCATACCATTTGAAAAAGTAGACATCCCAAGGTATTCAAAATGGGGTATGGCCAGTCTTTTGTAGTAGCCACTTGGGCACAAAGGCTAGCCAAAGTTAGTGTTCCGTGTTTTTTTTTTGCGTTTTTCACATAAAAACTGTACTTTTACTGATAATATTAACATCAGTATATAGTTTACTGCCCTGAAACACTCCCAGTTCTGTTCAGTGATGTCTGACGAGCACCACGGTACCCCCCATGTATAGGTTTTATGGGGGTTTCAAAAGTTACAGGGTCATATATAAGGCTTATCCATTTATGCTTTTTCACAATGAAATTTGTCAGATTAGTTTGCTGTGTCTAGGCTTCCTTTGAGACCGCATGGCAGCCAAGAAATAAAAATTACCCCTTAATGGCATACCATTTGAAAAAGTAGACATCCCAAGGTATTCAAAATGGGGTATGGTCAATCGTTTGTAGTAGCCACTTGGGCACAAATGCTAGCCAAAGTTAATGTTTGGTTTTTTTTTTTCCATTTTCCACATAAAAACTGTACTTTTACTGATAATATTAACAACAGTATATAGTTTACTGCCCTGAAACACTCCCAGATCTGTTCAGTGATGTCTGACGAGCGCCACGGTACCCCCCATGTATAGGTTTTATGGGGTTTTCAAAAGTTACAGGGTCATATATAAGGCTTATCCATTTAGGCTTTTTCACAATGGAATTTGTCAGATTAGTTTGCTGTGTCTAGGCTGCCTTTGAGACCGTATGGCAGCCAAGAAATCAAAATTACCCCTTAATGGAATACCATCTGAAAAAGTAGACATCCCAGGGTATTCAAAATTGGGTATGGCCAGTCTTTTGTAGTAGCCATTTGGGCACAAATGCTAGCCAAAGTTAGTGTTCCGTGTTTTTTTTTTGCGTTTTTCACATAAAAACTGTACTTTTACTGAGAATATTATTGTCAGTATATAGTTTACTGCCCTGAAACACTCCTAGTTCTGTTCAGTGATGTCTCACGAGCGCTATGGTACCCCCCATGTATAGGTTTTATGGGGTTTTGGAAAGTTACAGGGACACATATATTAGATGTCCATTTCAAAGTTGGAAATTTTACAAGGTTAATTCCTGGGCCTATTTCGCCTTTGAGAGAGCATGGCAGCTTGGGTAATAACATTTCCACTATTATGGCATACCATTTTCAAAATTAGGCAACCCAGAGTATTTCAAATGGTGCATTTTAAGATGTTTGATCTAACCACTTTATCAGAAATGAAGGCCCCACATAGCGGTAATAGTTTTATTTGTGCTTTTTTTCCACACATGAACTCACTTTTCACAGGACATTTCTTATTCCTGGTATAATTTTTAAAAACTAGATTGGTTGAAAAAAACTACGATGAAAAATCCTTAGACAATTTTATAAATAAAACTAAAGGAAAAGAACGGAAGGAAATTCTAAATAAAAAAACAGATAATGTAAAAAAGAAGGAAAGTTTCTCAAATGTTCCAATTGTCTTAAATTATAATGAAAATGCTAAACAGATTAAGCACATTATTAACAAATATTGGTACATTCTCAAATCAGAACCAACTCTTGGGAAAATCATAGGAGAAAAACCAGTTATTGTTTACAGAGGAGCAAAAAATCTAAAACAACATCTAACGACTAGTTTTATTAAGGAGAAAAAAGATAATAAAAACCTCTTTAACATTGAGCCGGGTTTCTATCCCTGCAAAACATGTGTTACTTGTAAGAAAACTTTATTTAAAAAACAAAAAATTACCTCCTTTGTTTCCCATTTTAATCATCATACTTTTCCTATCCGTCAGGTTTTGACCTGCCACTCTACTAATGTCATATACCTCCTCTGGTGCCCATGTGGTCTGCAGTACATAGGGATGACCACCAGGACCTTAAAAACTAGGATTGCGGAACACGTGGGCAATATCCAGAGGGGGTATATGAAACATAGTGTTTCAGCACACTTTGCCAAAAAACATAGAAGTGATCCATCTGTACTGTCATTTATGGCTATTTTTAAGAAAGGAAAAAATTGGAGGGGTGAAAACAATGTAAAGGAGCTGGCAAAGATAGAGAGCAAATGGATTTTTGATATGGATTGCTTATTCCCTAAGGGTTTAAATTTAGATTTTGAGTTCTCATTTTTTGTAATATTTTTACCTTATTTATTCTTTATTATTCATTCCCCCTTTTTTTACTATCTCATTTTTATATTTCCTTTTGGCCTATTTTTGGCCGGCTTCTACACCCCACTTATGTGTCTGCTCCACTATAAGCTTTGTTCACTTAAGTGGTTAATTGATATTGAGAGTTTACAAAGATGACAGTTTAAGAGCCACTTTTGTGGATCTCCATTTGTTATATCATGTTTTATTTATGTATTTCCTTTTTTATATAATCAATTCTCTTTTAAATACAAATTTTTCAGAGACCGGAAACTACTGAACGCTGTATGCGTTCCACCGTGCGTTCCAACTGACGATACCGGAAATGACATCGTTCGCAATTACCGGAAGTGACGTATACGGAAGAAAAACACGCACAGGTGATCTGCAATGCCGGGCGCATTTAAGCAAGCCACGAGGATCCGAAAATCAGCACTGGAAGAAGGCCACCGAGCCGAAACGCGTCTGCTGTTATTCTATCATTTGATTGTATTTTATTTGTTCTTTATATTTACTCCTACGGTTTACTTTGTTTGGGGTAAGTGGATACCTTTATTTTATACCATTTGCTGTTTGGGTTCCACCCCCTTGTAACCGGGAGTTTGATATTTTATATTTTTATTCATCAAATAAATTCTTTTTTACTACGGAATTCTTCATATTTCTGCCTTGGAGTTTAGTTAACCTGTATTGGCACCTTTGAGCCTGCTATACAGAGCCTGGTACGGCTCTGGTAAATGTGAGTGGTAGTCCATCCTCATATTATTTACATATTTTCAGTATACAGTATACACTATGTTATGTTTTTTATTCTTATTTTATAGATAAGACTCGGCCACTCGCTTGTGCTCAGGTCGTATCTTATGGTTATTATTATTGTTTACTACTACACCTGTTTTGGGGATCTTCCCTCCCTATGTGGTCTCTGATACACACCTTTTACTTATTTTCATTCTGATTTAGTGTCTGGGAAACACTGCTGTATCAAACCCTGTTTTACATCTATCTCTGTTGCATATTTGGAAGCGCCTACTCACTATCTTGTATTTTTGTATGAGTTATTGCAACAAAGCCTCACAATTTTTTTTTAACATTGTCTCCTGAATATAACGGTACCCCCATGTACCGGATTTTCTGTTTTTTGGGGGAAGTCACAGGGACACATATATTAGATGTCCATTTCAAAGTTGGAAATTTTACAAGGTTAATTCCTGGGCCTATTTCGCCTTTGAGAGAGCATGGCAGCCTGGGTAATAACATTTCCACTATTATGGCATACCATTTTCAAAAGTAGGCAACCCAGAGTATTTCAAATGGTGCATTTTAAGATGTTTGATCTAACCACTTTATCAGAAATGAAGGCCCCACATAGCGGTAATAGTTTTATTTGTGCTTTTTTCCACACATGAACTCACTTTTCACAGGACATTTCTTATTCCTGGTATGAGTTATTGCAACAAAGCCTCACAAATTTTTTTTAACATTGTCTCCTGAATATAACGGTACCCCCATGTACCGGATTTTCTGTTTTTTGGGGGAAGTCACAGGGACACATATATTAGATGTCCATTTCAAAGTTGGAAATTTTACAAGGTTAATTCCTGGGCCTATTTCGCCTTTGAGAGAGCATGGCAGCCTGGGTAATAACATTTCCACTATTATGGCATACCATTTTCAAAAGTAGGCAACCCAGAGTATTTCAAATGGTGCATTTTAAGATGTTTGATCTAACCACTTTATCATAAATGAAGGCCCCACATAGCGGTAATAGTGTTATTTGTGCTTTTTTCCACACATGAACTCACTTTTCACAGGACATTTCTTATTCCTGGTATGAGTTATTGCAACAAAGCCTCACAAATTTTTTTTAACATTGTCTCCTGAATATAACGGTACCCCCATGTACCGGATTTTCTGTTTTTTTGGGGAAGTCACAGGGACACATATATTAGATGTCCATTTCAAAGTTGGAAATTTGACAAGGTTAATTCCTGGGCCTATTTCGCCTTTGAGAGAGCATGGCAGCCTGGGTAATAACATTTCCACCGTTATGGCATACCATTTTCAAAAGTAGGCAACCCAGAGTACAACAAATGGCAGACCTTGAGATGTTTGGTTTAGCCATTTTAACAGAAATGATGGGCCCATGTAGCAATTTCTACTTTTATTTTTGTCTTTTTAATCACATAAATTGCATTTTCACTAGAAATGTCATAATCCTGGTATTAGTTAGTGCACTAAAACCTCAGTATTTTGATTTAACACTGTCTTCTGAATATAACGGTACCCCCACGTATCATTATTTCAGATTCTTTCCGATAAGTACAGAGCGAAATATATTAGATGTCCTTTTAGCTTGTAAGTTTGACAAAGTTATTTGCTGGGCCTATGTGGCTATTTGTAGAGCATGGCAGCCTGGGTAATAACATTTCCACCGTTATGGCATACCATTTTCAAAAGTAGGCAACCCAGAGTACAACAAATGGCAGACCTTGAGATGTTTGGTTTAGCCATTTTAACAGAAATGATGGGCCCATGTAGCAATTTCTACTTTTATTTTTGTCTTTTTAATCACATAAATTGCATTTTCACTAGAAATGTCATAATCCTGGTATTAGTTAGTGCACTAAAACCTCAGTATTTTGATTTAACACTGTCTTCTGAATATAACGGTACCTACATGTACAATGTTTCCAGGTTTTTAGTATATCACAGGAATAGTACAGTACACATACACTTTGATCTGAAGGCAGAGAGAGGCAGATAGATATTTGACTCAGATACTGTAGCATTAACCCTGTGATTAGTTTTTTGCTTTTTTTTTTTTTTTGAGAAGGCACATTTCAAGTACTACAAATGTAGTATTTTGAGTTGTTTGGTGTAGCCACTTTAGAATGGCTAGCATAAACAGGGACAGGCCAAGGTCAGGGGAATCCAGAAATCAGAGTAGTCGGTAAAACAAGCCAATGGGTCGGTACAGGCAGCTAACGAAGCATAGTCAGGATAAGCCGAGGTCAGGGAATCCAGGGAAATCAAGCAAACAAACTGCCAAAGTACCATACAGAGTGATTTAGTAGTTCAGCTCTGTATGGTAGACTTTGAAACAGTCTGTTATGCAGAGGGCGGGTAGGGATGGACAGGAGGGGCAATAATAACTGGAGTCCTTTCGGACTCCTCTTTTCCAGCAAACACGGCATCTTAGTTGGGGTGACCTTTTACAGGATGTCGGGGGGATTCGGGAAGGGAAATGTTTGCTGGTAAGTCGTTGGACATCTTCTGATTCCAAAGGAGGGTTAGGATTTGGGGTCTGGGCAAATATAATTTGGGACAAAATTTGGACCATAAACTCTAGAAATGGGCATGGTCTACCTATGGCTTCCTTTTTATAAAGCACATAGGCATTGAAAATTGCAATCTGAGTTATGTAGACTGCAATTTTCTTGTACCAGGTCCTACTCTTCCGTTTCACCAGATAGGGCTGTATGCACTGATCAGCCAAGTCTACTCCCCCCATAAACTTGCTGTAATCCACAATGCACTTCGGCTTCTCCAGCTGCTCAGTTCCACCTCTCACAGACACTGGCACTGAAGTTTCGTCATGCATTGTAGACAACATGTACACATCTTTCCTATCGGTGAACCGAAGGGCAAGCAACTCATCCTGGCGGAGCGCTGAAAGGGAGCCTCTACTGCGTCTACCTCTTGCCAGGGCTTGGGGGAAACCTCTACGATTCTTGCGCACTGTGCCACAGGCTACGGTCTCAAAGCAAAATAGAGTTTTAAATAACTCTATGCTTGTGTAATAGTTGTCGACCCATAGCCTGTATCCCTTATTTAACAAGGGAAGGATTAGGTCCCATACTATCTTGCCACATGTACCCACAGAATCAGGGCATCCTGGTGGGTCAAGATGGCTATCCTTCCCCTGATAAATACGAAACGCCCATGTGTAGCCAGATTTTGATTCACACAATTTATACAATTTTACACCGTATCGGGACCGTTTAGAAGGGATATACTGTTTAAAAAGTAATCTGCCCTTAAATTTCATTAAGGACTCATCTATACAAATATTTTCTTCGGGGACATAATTTTGGGAGAATTTGTCTGACAGGAGTTCAATTAGGGGCCGAATTTTGTACAGCCTGTCAAACGATGGGTCGTTTCTTGGGGGGCACAGTGTGTTGTCGTTAAAGTGGAGGAAACGCAGCAGCTGCTCATAGCGATCCCTCTTCATAACCCCAGGGAAAAGAGGGGTCGCCAGGATGGGGTGCTTGTACCAGTAGGACCTGATACTCGGTTTTTTGACAATGCCCATAACTAGAGTTAGGGCCCAAAATTTGCGCATTTCTGCGAGATCCGTGGGGTGCCACATATTACGCCGATTGTAATGTGACCCCGGATTCGCAGTCAGATATTGGTTGGCAAATAAATTGGTTTGCTCAACCAATAACTGAAATACGTCCTCTGACATAAACAAATCGAAATATTTGAGGGGCTCCCAAGCATCCACTATAACCGTGATGCCAGGGGTCGCCGTAAATGGGGGAATATCTGGGGCCGTCAGGTTTGGGGGCACCCAGTCTCCATCTGGCATTGGGGTTGCTGAGCATCCTCTTGGTGGTGGTGGTGGGGCACCATCACTAGAGGAGTCACTCATAGCCTCAATGTCAGAGGCAGTGATAGTGTCACTATCTTGCAGAGTGTCACTATCACTGCCTGCCAGAATGGCGTACGCCTCCTCGGCCGAGTAGTGTCGTGCCATTCTAGGGGGGGGACTACTCAATAATTAATAAAAAAAAAGGGGGAAATTACTAAATTCCTACCTGCCTAACACCCTACTACCCACCCTCAAAAACCCACAAAAAATAAAATAAATGTACTGATCGCAGTTTAGGCTGCTGCGACCAGTACAGAAAGGGTTAATTTTTATTTTATTTTCTGTTTTTTTTATAAAAATAACCCCCCAAAAAAGTCAGCCTGATCAGAGAGCCCTCTGATCACAGTGATCACTGGTACAATGCTGTACAGTAGCGATACTGTACAGTACAGTGATCACGGCAGCGGGGAAAGGGTTAAGGGTGATTTGGGTTGTTGCGGCTGACAAAGGGTAAAAAAAAAATGTAAAAAATTTTTTTGACCCTAAAAAAAAAAATGAATAATAGTACAAATGTACTAAAATCCCTAAACAGGCTGATCACAGTGTAAAATGCTGTGACCAGCACTGGAAGGGTTACATTTTTTTTTTTTTTAACTTTTACTTTCTTTTTAACAATTTTCAGGACACAGGACTCTCCAGCAACGATCTCTCTGCCTCTCTCTCTCAGATCGAAGTGAGGTGAGGAGAGGGGCAGAGACAATGTGTCAGCCAGTGATTTAAAATCATTGGCTGACACATTGTAACAGTGATCGCAGTGACTGGCTGTCACTGCGATCACAAACTGCAGATCACTGCGGATTGGCCACAGGGGACCTGCCTGGGTTGCCAGGCAGGTCCCCCAACCGCGATCTGCAGTTTGGGAGGGATCGGGAACATGTGGGTGGGCTTAAACGCCGCAACGTGCTATGCCGTCGTGAAGGCGTTTAAGCCCATAAACGCCGTGACGGCATAGCACGTCGTAACGGCGCGAACGGGTTAACCATCCAAAAAAGGTAATTCCCAAGACTTTTTTAGACAATAAAAAAGGGTTCTATTCATGTAATAAATGTGCAGGATGTAGATGTAGTAGGAATGCGACTTTAAAAGGCATTAGTAATTTTAAAAGTAAAACAAATGAGGCCCAATTTTTTATAAAAGATTTTATTACTTGCTTTAGCAAAAATGTGATTTATTTATTAATATGTCCATGTGGACTTCAATATGTAGGGCGAACAATTCTCCCACTACACAAAAGAATATACGAACATGTGAACAATATTATTAAAGGTTACGATAATCACAGTGTTTCTGCACATTTTAAGAAATATCATAATAAAGATCCAAAGGGCTTAGCATTCTTAGGAATAGAGATGGTAAAGAAGTCGTGGCGAGGAGGAAATCATATTATAGATATAGGCAAAAAAGAGAAGCTGTGGGTCCACAGATTAAAAACTTTAGAACCTAGGGGGCTCAATATAGAATTTGATTTATTTAATTTTTTAGGTTAAAAAAATAATATTTTAGGCTTCAACTAAAAAGAAGGGAAAGAAAAAAGAGAAAAGAAAGAAAGGTTTCTTTGTTTTTTAAATAGTTTTCCTTGGAAATTGCTTAGTCTATATAGTATATTGTATTCTAATTGATATATGTACTAATTTTCTATTTTTTATATTCTATACAGCAGTTATGTATCTTCTTAATGTTATAAATATACTTCTTATTATCTTCAAATGAGATATCATTTTTAAGAAATGTGATTTTTTTTTTTATATGACCAGAGAATGTTTAGTACTGTTCCTTTAAATGTATTTACTTATATATAGGTTTATATGGACTATGATATATTGGTATTGGCTATATAAATTTTTAAGCCAATACATTTTAAGCCAACATTTCTATATATAAACTTTTTAATAGATGGAATTTTGAATAAAGTTGAATTTTAAAGTTTTTTTTGCATATTTAAGAGGTATATTAACTCTTTAAGTGTAAATGAGTGGCTGGAAGATTGCAATAAAGACTATTGATGCTAATAATCTAAACACACCCATGGAGATGTGTATATAAGATCCAAGAGGACGATCACGGACAGATCTGATGAAGCCGTAAACACGCCGAAACGCGCCATCACGTAAATCACGCACCACGCATCACACACTACCGGTAACTCCTCCTCCCGGAAGTCTGGACCCGAGACAGCAGCGACAGTATCGGCTGAAAACTGAGGGACTTGTCGACACCCCAAAGTATATACGGCCTGTTATATTTTATCGTGTACTGTATGCAGAGGAAGGTGAAGTACCTGTGCAGAGTTGGGCATTAAATATGTGAATGAAATTATATGTCCGTGCAGTCCTTTTCCTTAAAGAAATATTTGAAGAAGCTGATACAGTTAGAGCAGGCTTTTTCTGCTCTATTTTTGTGAGTGTAAACATTTGTATTATACTATTAATTGTTTTTTTTTTAAAACAGATTTACACTATTATTGTTTTTTTATGTCTCCCCCTTTCATATGTTTACTGCCATTGGAGAGGACACATATATGCATGTATAAGTTTTTTTAACACATTGAGTGCACTTTATATCACTTTGCACTTTATTATAATTTACACTTGTTGCACTTTAGAAATTTGGTCTTAAAGACACAGCGCACCTTCATTCGGAGTTGTTTTGTATTGTATGAGTGTCGTGTTGGAGCTTTACACTTATTTAGGTGCAGCTTCTTTTGTTTTATAATATTCCTTGGTATTTGTATTTAGACTTTTAGACAATTTTTACTAGCGCCTATTCTTTACTTGCTTTTGGTGTATATATTTAATCATATATGAGCCAACATGTTGTATTTTGTGTGAAGCGTGATGTTCAAGTCCTGAATAAAGCACTTATCCTTTTTCCTTTGTCTATTTCTACATTCAGTATTGTCTTTATGTGAGAGTGGTGGTTCCCTTGAAACACAGTTTAAATTTGTGGTAAAGCATTGTTTAATTATCAAACTATGCTTTAATTGAACATGATATAACCTTGATGTATTCAGATAAGAGGATAAATCAAAAGGAACAAACGTAACCAAAAATGAAAGTAAATGAAAGGAAGAGAAAAATAACAAATATAGAGGAGAGAAAAAAACTAGATGAATAGTTCTCGCAGTCCGAAAACGACCTGAAATTAGAGGCATAAAAGGCAAATGGGGGGAAAGCCAACCAAAATCTTCACTCCCAGCCATCATGCAAGAATTCAAATACTACAGCGCTCTCTTCAACCTCTGAATCAATTATACAAAATCCGAGATCCTGCATCTTGGTTGTGGCTGTGCCCTGATCACGACCCTCAAAGCAGATTCCCGTTCCATTGGTGCAAAGACGCGATCAAATATCTACGCATATGGCTCACTGCAAATACATCTCGCTTGTTCAGACATAACTTCCCTCCCCTCTTAGAACGCGTACTCAGAGACATAATGGAATGGGACATACTGCACATAACCTGGCTTGGACGAGTAAACATTCTTAAAATTAACGTTCTACCACGCTTCTTATACCTGCTACAAACACTCCCGATCCTCATCCCCCAGACCTTTCTAGCCCAGGTATGCAAAGCCTTCACAAAATATGCATGATGGAATCGAACAGCCAGGATAAAATATGACATTCTCACAAAACCTAAACCACAGGGTGGGCTGGAACTCCGAGATCTGGTTGAATACCACCAAACTAAGAATAGATTCTATGGGTCTATCCTTACTGGACAAAAATAAAAAACACCTTTATTATAGGGTATATACGTTCCCCCCCAAAAATAAAGAAAACTTATAAGAAATACTGACACATCTAATAAAGAGTGATAGATAAAAAGTGGGGGAGATAGTGGTGTATATATGAGATCGGAGTGAGTAGTTCAATCCTTGTAATCATATAGCTAAAGGTTCCTTTAAGTCTCCCTATAGTCAATATGAGAGGTAAGCTGTACCTACTAATGAAAGTGTAGACTAGGAACACTATATATGAAGTAAGGATAAATAATATCTTATGGATGGAGCAATTACTTAGTCTTGTATCGGATTGCAAATTGATATATAGTTTTAGACAACGAAGTCATAAACAAAGTATCAATTGTGTGTATCCAGGAGTATCAAAGTCCTATGTGGTATACTGCTGTATCTTATAAATAGTCAACTTGAACGGGATATCTAAGATGTACTGCCTAAGAGGGAGGCTAACTGCCCCAAAATGCTAGTGCCCTGTAAAATATAGCTACTTACTAATAAATGATGAAGGCTTGCTAGACAGAGAGAATATCTAGAACGTGCTATCTTATCCAGGATAGATCACTTAACAATATTCTGTAGCGTAGTCTCAAAACAGGTAGTAAATAGTAAGCTTAAGTGGAGTATGTAAGACGAGGATTCAAACTACACCTAACATGGAAATGGATGACCCTGTGCTATTAAAGGAGTGGGAGGAAGCAGCTGATACTTGTTCTAAAAAGTTTATGGACATCTTACAAAGATTCGAAGCAGAAAGGTTAAAAACCGTTAATGAGAAAGTTAAGACAGCAATAGAGGATATTCAAGGTTGTAAGGATGACACTGCACAAGAACCAAAATCTGAAAAAATATCAGAACAATATAAAAAGTCGCAAACACGGTAAATTTGTGAGAGACAATGACGACTATAAAAAAGGCAACGTGTATAGACGTTTCAAAAAAAACTATGAGGATGGACTCAGACAATTATGAGACATCGGATTATGAAACGTCCGACACGGACAATGAACAAACCCCCACTACTAGTAATAACCGGAATCAACAGGGCAAAAAAGGAATCCTCAAAAAAGGAGTGACTTTTTTAGGGCAGCCCCCTCGGGAAGGGGAAACACAAAATTTCAGACAAACCAGAAACAGGGGCAGGGCACGCAGGAGATATTAAATAAGGATATGAGAGTAGTCAATTTGTCAGATATCACTCTTACCTCCATTCAAATAGAAGTCCTGATGAGAGGACTATCTTTTGTTCCGATTCCTCCGTTCAATCATTTTGAATGGATTAAAGACATCAATTTATTCGGCAGAAGATTGGCCCTACATAAATTCTTTAAAATAAGAGATGAAAAAAAAGGCTAAAGAACTGGGCTTTAATCCTAGAGAGTATCAATGCCTTCAGGAATTGGTTACCCTATTGGAGGAGAATGACAATACGACTATAACTACTCCATATACAAACCTGTGCCCTAAGAGTAAATGTACCCCCAATCTAAGGGAGTTTAAGAATATCGACATGTTTGTTGAATCCACCACTAACATGATAAAAATGATTAATTCAGATATGCTCACCATGAAACCCAAAGGGAATCTGTCTAAGACAGAATGGAAAGCTCTCTGCAGCTTAAAGGATAATGATGATATCATTATCAAGCCGGCGGACAAAGGTGGCAATGTTGTGATAATGAACAGACCACATTATATACAAAAAATAGAATACATCCTCCTTGCTGATAAGACCTATAGAGTACTTACCAGTGACCCGTCAACCAAGTACCAAATGGAGTATAAAACGCTCCTAGACCAAGCATATGACGATGCAATCCTGACCAAAGATGAATACTGCAGTATCTTCATAAAATATCCAACTACGTCCACATTCTATGGCCTCCCAAAAATCCATAAGCAATATTAAATACTTACAGCGAGACCCATTGTTTCAGGGTCCAATAACTTCACTAGTAAGGGAAGCACTTATGTGGATAGAATATTACGACCATATATAGAAACTCTACCATCGTATCTCAAGGATACAAAAGATACCTTGAAGTTCTTGAAATCACTGAAGGTACCTAGAGGGTCAGTACTCTGTAGCTTAGATGTAGAAGCCCTATACTCATCTATTCCACATTCAAGCGGGCTAGACCATGTCGGCTATTTTCTGGAGAAAAGAGGTCCTGAACATGACACCCATACAAAGTTCGTGTTGAACCTATTACGATTCATTTTGACCCACAACTTCTTCCTATTTCGTAACAAGTACTACCACCAGGTGCAGGGGACCGCTATGGGGACATCTTGTGCCCCAGCGTATGCTAACCTGCACCTGGGTTGGTGGGAAAAGGAGGTGGTGTTCTCTGAACAAAACTCACGATATACGGATTTCATCTATGTATGGAAACGGTACATAGATGATATCCTAGTGGTATGGACAGGAACCAGAGAAGTGTTTGAGGAATTTATAGCAACACTGAATGTGAATAATATAAACTTGAAATTCACTATGGAATTTGGCGATCAAGCTTTCAATTTCCTTGACTGCACATTCTCAATAACTGAAACCTTGGAGATCAAATCAACCCTTTTTCGTAAACCCACATCAACAAACAATATGCTGAGATGGGAAAGCTATCATCCTATCCCCCTAAAAAGGGGTATTCCAGTGGGACAATATCTCAGGCTAAGAAGAAACTGCTCATCCACTGAGGATTTCAAGACCAAAGCCGGAGAACTAAGACAAAGATTCAGGGGACCCAATTAGATGCCTAAAGCAAGCATACCAAAGGGCATTGGACAGTGACCGAGAAACCCTCTTGCATAATGTTAAACCTGATGCTGACAAACAAATTAGATGTATAGCCAACTATGATGCAGGCTGGGAGGAAGCAAAACGGATCCTAAACCGATTCTGGCCCCTGTTGACACAAGATCCACACTTAAAGGACACTATTCCCCCTCGAGTGTCTATCACGGCCAGAAGAGGTAGAAATAATAAAGACATGCTAGTACCCAGTCACCTTTCTACATCTAAGAATGCATCTAAAAATTGGATCAAGGTACAGGGCACATATCAATGTGGGAGGCGTGTGGCATGCACTTTTATTGCTAAAGGATCTAAGACAATCACAGATTCAGCTGACACTACCACAATTCCCATCAAGCAGTTCTTTAACTGCAATACATCTGGCATGGTTTATCTACTAACATGTAAATGTGGCATAAAATATGTGGGAAAAACTATCCGTCCATTCAAGAAGCGAATAATGGAACATGTCCATTCCGTGACGTCAAATAGAGACACTCCAGTCGCCAGACATATTAGGTCCCAACACAGGGATACACCCCGTTGTATCAAATTTGCGGGCATCGAAAAGGTCCAGATGGGTAGGAGAGGAGGAGACTTGGACCAGGCCCTCAAAAGAAGGGAATGCTACTGGATCCACAAATTGGACACTTTATCACCAAAAGGACTCAACGAAGGGTTTACATTTACTCCCTTCATTGGTTAACTGATCCAAAGTAATCCATGTAAATATGTAAATATATAAGAGTTTGTCTACTTGGGACTATTTATTTACTTTACACCAATGATACAATATGGGTATAACATTCACATAATGCTAACATAAATTGTGACACATCGCTATACCACTCGAGGGCATATATACCACAGAGGTGTAGGGGTTGTAATGGGGCTGTATATATAAGGCAAGTGAAAAATAAGAGTGCAATTGAAGAATATCAGGCACTACTCAGTGCTCTATTACCCTGTGTTGACACTATCTTTCCTATCAGAACTTGCTATAGATAGAACTTACTGTATGTCTTTAAATGGAACTTACTGTATATATCTCTTTAAAAGTTAATGACCATTATTTCATGCCTTTGAAACACATCACACTTTTCAGTGTTAATAAATGAGCATGCGGTTGTTTCTTTAGGATTTATATTATACATTATGTCTACCAATCATATGAATATATGCACTATATGCATAATAAAGTCATCTGTAATCCCTGACATCCCCTGGTAATCACATTTGGATGTAAGTGACTACCACATATGCACTCGCGTTAACACACGCCCCCACGATGATGCGGAGGGGCGGAGTTAAGAGACCTGGACCGCCCACCGTAATTTCGTCGCGAGAGATGCTAATGGGTTGTGCCCTGCGATTGGATACCTGACTAAGGTAATGCGATAAATAACCGAGTCAGCAGCAGTGTAATTTTTACCTTTGAAAAAGGTGCTTGCATAGCGCCGAAACGTGCGTTAGGTTATGCTTTTAACTTGATCACCGGCACTTCGTGTGTTCACTTGGTGGGGGGAGATAGATGAGAGCTATAGGAGTTTATACAATATCAGTTTGGAGCTATTAGTGTGTAATAGTCAGTACAGTCTGGATATCTCTGCTTAGGCTATCTGGGACAACTTTAGCAGCTACTCCTAAATAGTGTCAGCCACAGCAGTACCCGTTGTTACCACAATTGTAACGGGTCTTTAACCCCTTAAGGACACATGACATGTGTGACATGTCATGATTCCCTTTTATTCCAGAAGTTTGGTCCTTAAGGGGTTAAGCTACACTACAGAAACGCTTGGAGTGATTTATCTGAGTTAGTTTTATTTCCTAGACATATCAGTTTGGAGCTATTAGTGTACAACAGTCAGTATGATCAGGATAACTCTGCTCAGTCACTCTGTTATAATGTTGGCAGCTACTCTTGAATAGTGTTAGCAACAGCAGGATCGGCGGCCACCATAATTGAAACTGGTCTTTAAGCTACACTATAGAAACACTGGGAGTGATCTATCTGAGGTAGATCTATATCTGTGACATATTTCTGTTAAGCAAGCCTTTAGTCAGCAAGTAGCAATAGACTACAGGCTATAAGTGGTTTTGGGGTTATTAGCCCCGTCCTAGACAGTGCGTCTTACATACTCCACTTAAGCTTACTATTTACAACCTGTTTTGAGACTACGCTACAGAATATTGTTAAGTGATCTATCCTGGATAAGATAGCACATTCTAGATATTCTCTCTGTCTAGCAAGCCTTCATCATTTATTAGTAAGTAGCTATGTTTTACAGGGCACTAGCATTTTGGGGCAGTTAGCCTCCCTCTTAGGCAGTACATCTTAGATATCCCGTTCAAGTTGACTATTTATAAGATACAGCAGTATACCACATAGGACTTTGATACTCCTGGATACACACAATTGATACTTTGTTTATGACTTCATTGTCTAAAACTATATATCAATTTGCAAATTTGCAAATTTGACTATAGGGAGACTTAAAGGAACCTTTAGCTATATGATTACAAGGATTGAACTACTCACTCCGATCTCATATATACACCACTATCTCCCCCACTTTTTATCTATCACTCTTCATTAGATGTGTCAGTTTTTCTTATAAGTTTTCTTTATTTTTTGGGGGGAACGTATATACCCTATAATAAAGGTGTTTTTTTATTTTTGTCCAGTAAGGATAGACCCATAGAATCTATTCTTGGTGCTCCTGAGCTTATCTGGGCTTGGGACCACCTCCAGTTCTCATATTTTGTTATATATCTAACGGTTAACCCCTACATTAGATTCTGTGGACACACTAGAGATCCCATTTATTGGGAATCCAACCACTTTACATTTATACCACCAAACTATCCACCTACGATGCATCATCGTATGGACTCTAGGAACAGAGGACAAGCTCTGGATCACCACAGAGGCCAGCTTCTTAACACTTCCATTAATCGCACTCCCTTGGCAATCCCCACAAAAGATGATGGGACACAACCGCAGCCACCATGGCAGTCTGGAAAGAAATATCAGGCAAACCAGACCTCGCTCCTCCAATATCTCCCCTGTACCATATCACAGGCAACACATTGTTCCACATGGTTAACATCAACCAGATCATGACCATGGGCTTACCGACCCCGTGCAGGCTACAACACATGCTGGCAAATGGGAAAATCCCCCCAATAACAGATCTGTTCACACCTGATCTCCCAGACTTGATGACTGTTTCAGGTACCACCAACTAGTAAGCGTACTTAAGCAAATACCGTATCTACTTTCAGCTACACGACCACTAACCACATTTGAGACCATATGCACCAGCCCACACCTCTACCACACGCCATCTCACTGCTGTACTGACTGCTAAACTCACCATAAGGAGACGCACAACTACCTTACTTTGTCAGATGTTGGGAGAGGGACCTCGGTCACCCACTGACCCAAGAGCAATGGGTCACAGCCTTCATGATGACGCACAAAGCCTCCTTAAGCACCAAATACCAAGAATCAGGATACAAAAGGATATCACACTGGTACAAAACACCAGAGAAACTTGCAACCATTCACAGCACGAGTGCACCGGAGTCATCATCTGGTGGGAATGTCCCCGGATCCAACCCTTTTGGAGGGAGGTACACCAGGCGGTCACAACGTTCACGTGGCCGAGCTCTCACCGAAAAACTACCTGCTACATCTGACATCCCTACAGTTGGCTACCTATAAGAAGACAATTACCCCATATCTTAGTATGTGCACAATATGGAAGTGGGTAAAAGAAAGTGCTCAAACACCTAAAAAGTGGTATCCCCTACACCACTTAAAAATACATAGCTATACATACATATAAAAAGGTGGAGATTTTAAATGTTCAGTCAATGTTCTGTAAAGCAAAATAGTACAACAAATAGTGCAACACAATAAATATAAAGGTTCGAGAGTAAATAATAAGGTATTATAACTCACAAGCCTAGAGTCATACCCTCATATGACTCAGGTGGTATGCGTTTCTGGACCATTCAAGGATGTCCAAATCCTTTTTCTTTCCTTTAGGGCTTGGTGCTTTCTTTAAGAAGTGCTTTGTGCTTTCCTCTTTAAAGTGCTCAGTGCTCCCTTCCTCCCTTTGGCCGGTTTAAAGTATAAAAAATGCCAGGTCCAGAGGGATGGGTTCCAAAAAGGTGCTTTATTAGTAAAAATCTACACATAAAATCAAAATTAAAAGAATTTTACCAGATAGATGTCTGGATAACAGTAGTCCAATACGCGTTTCACCCTTTCAAAAGGCTTCCTCAGTTGGCTGTCATCTGTTTTCCATCTTCTTGCTTCAGATTTAAATCACCCGCTCGTCAGATTCAATCTGAATCTCTTCCGCTTCCGGGTTGCGTTCCGGAACGTGACTTGCGTTCCAGCGTGCGCGTAGACTTCTGTGTTCATCATTTTGGTGGAACGCACATGCGTTCCAGCATGTATGGGGATTTCCGCATTCGTCACTTCGGTGGAACGCACCGAAATTTCGAATTATGCCATTTTATGAATTAACATCATTTCCTTTTTTTTTTTAATGATACCTCCCTTTATTGATTAACCATATTTATTATCAAAAAGATGTCTCAAATTTTGCTATTTTTTACTCTCACTTTGCCTTTTAGATTATGAGCCTTGGTCCCTTTTTTACTTATATGTTATTGTGTAAATGGAACTTTAAATGAGACTACATTAAGCTGTGTACTAATTAATTGGTTTTAATATTCTAATTTTATGAGGGAATACCCCAATTTTAAGAGGACTTAAATAAATGTAATATGCAGGACCAATATAGCCTGCTCTTTGATGTTATTCGCCAAGATATTCACTTGTATTATGTGGCTGTGTTTTATTGACTTGTATTTTGCCAATAAAGTTTAGCATGTCCACCAAATGAAACACTACGACGGTGCGTTCCACCGAAGTGACGAATGCGGAAATCACCCCATACATGCTGGAACGCATGTGCGTTCCACCAAAATGACGAACGCGGAAGTCTACGCGCACGCTGGAACGTACGTCACGTTCCGGAACGCAACCCGGAAGCGGAAGAGATTCAGATTGAATCCGACGAGCAGGTGATTTAAATCTGAAGCAAGAAGATGGAAAACAGATGACAGCCAACTGAGGAAGCATTTTGAAAGGGCGAAACGCGTATTGGACTACTGTTAAGGACTATAAGTCTATCCAGACATCTATCTGGTAAAATTCTTTTAATTTTTATTTTATGTGTAGATTTTTACTAATAAAGCACCTTTTTGGAACCCATCCCTCTGGACCTGGCATTTATTATACTTTAAACCGGCCAAAGGGAGGAAGGGAGCACTGAGCACTTTAAAGAGGAAAGCACAAAGCACTTCTTAAAGAAAGCACCAAGCCCTAAAGGAAAGAAAAAGGATTTGGACATCCTTGAATATGAGGGTATGACTCTAGGCTTGTGAGTTATAATACCTTATTATTTACCCTTGAACCTTTATATTTACTGTGTTGCACTATTTGTTGTACTATTTTGTTTTACAGAACATTGACTGAACATTTAAAAGCTCCACCTTTTTATATGTATGTATAATTACCCCATATCTGATTAATGTGGCACGCAGCTGGATCTCAGCATTCTGGAAGAAAACCACAACCCCATCCATGACGGACTGGATAGCGAGGGTAGAAGACATGAGGTCCATAGAGGAACTAATCCTCTATGTACCATAAGATATGTATCAAAAGATATGTTTTCACTGGCTTTGATGGCTAACGACTAGATAAGCAGAGAGAAAACTCCACAAACCTACAAAGACCGGGCCTGCGGGGAGCCCACACACCGACAGGGATATGATGGTGGAGACCTTTGTACACCAGCCCATTCCCATACCCTCTCCCCGCCCCCCTTTTTTCTCTTTCTTTCTCCCTCTTCTCCCACACCTCCCCCTCTCCTCCTGCTAGCACTCCTCCCACTCCCCCCAGCCCACGGCAACACTGACAGGGACTGCACACTATGCACCACAGTAGAACATAGTGCTGACCCGCCTCTCAACCAGCAACACCCTCAACGACACCTGTGTCCTCCGGGGATTGGAGGAAGGCAGATGTCATTCCTATATTTAAAAAGGGTTCAAAATCCTTACCTATAAATTATAGACTTTTGAGCTTAACTTCTGTGAATGGGAAAATATTTGAAGGGCTATTAAGGGATAATATTCAGGAATTCATTGGGAAGAACTTTATTATTAGCAATAATCAACATGGTGTTATGAAACATAGGTCATGTCAAAGTAACCTAATTGCATTCTATGAAGAAGTAGAGGTATAGATCAGGGTGTGTAAGCGGTTCATAACAATGCCAAATGCTGCATCACAAAATCTCATCTCATAAAAACAAAGGGGTTTATTCACTAATCAATGACTTGTTAAAAGTGAACCGCATGATTGCTTGGGAATGCCATAATGTGGAAATTTCTCTGTCTTGGGAGACTGTTAGCCGATGATATGAGCAACATATATTGCTCAAAGAGGGGTAACAATTGTGATTATTGGGTGCTTAGTTGGATGGAACACCGGGACAGATTGGGGTTATATTGAAATCCCCAGTCCTGGAGATCAAGGTATTTATATTCTCAGTACCTTTTTAAGAGGAGGTATTGGAGGTAATCGTGGAAAATTCCAGTTAAAAGATATATGGAACTCCTCAGAATGGGAAAGCCTTACCTCTAGACAAACCCTTGTTAATCCTCTAAAGGCCCCACATTCAAACCTGTGGTGATATGATGGCCATAACAGATAACACGTTTGAAGATACCGTAGCGCTAGAAACAGGGTATACAGATACAAACCTATGGCTAGAATGGATGAGATATAATGCCCATTCCAATAACAGGTCAAACTGTTATGTATGTGGTAGTGCCAGACCTCATCTAGGAACCGTACCCTTACATGTCCCTGATGAGTACTGGGAATGTTTCCTAAGCTTGTTTACAGGTACTACTGTTAATACTACAGGATGTGCAGAATGGAAGAGGGATCACCCTATTGGTGAACCCAAGTTTGAATTAAATGATGCTGTCTCAGTATACCCTGGTAATTATACTTGTTTTCAGGGAAATAATGATGGTAAGGTGGGTAAACAATTTGATAACTTTTCTTCAGGATTCTGCTCCGTCTACAGTAATATTACCTTAGTGAATCAAACACAATCTGTTGGAGATGTTTATTGGATATGTGGAGATATGGAAATACGTTCTAGACTCCCCACCCCCTGGAGAGGAGAATGTGCCCCAGCCGAAATAATCATGCCCCACCACATATTTGGCGACTCTCTCCCTGAAACTAAGGTTGTAACTGATTCCACAAGAAGGAAAAGGGAATCCCCACAAGGTAGTTTCGACCCACATATCTATCTAGATGCCATTGGTATTCCGAAAGGGGTCCCTAATGAATTTAAAGCTAGAGACGAGGTGGCAGCAGGATTTGAATCAATATTTCCCATTATAACAGCTAACAAGAATGTTAACTGGATTAATTATATATATTATAATAAGCAAAGATTTGTAAATTATACACAAGATGCATTACAAGGTCTTGCTGAACAATTACAGGCTACCTCACAAATGACTTTCCAGAATAGAATGGCCCTTGATATGATTTTAGCAGAAAAGGGAGGAGTCTGTAAACTACTTGACTCCGGTGTTTGTTGTACCTATATTCCAGAGAACACTGGCCCTAATGGTAAAGTAACCCTAGCTATAAAGAAATTGGAAGACCTGTCCATAGAAATGAAGAGGAATTCAGGTATTGATCACCCATGGGCAGATATGTTTAAGTTTGACAGTATCCTAGACTGGCTAAAGAATATTGCAATAATTATTGTTATGGTTCTGGTCCTTGCTCTACTTGTTTATGCTATTTTTAAGATTATTGTATTCTACATTTACAAACATACACGCAACACTGTTCCTGTAAAATCCCCAGCTTGCTATGATGAGTATCTCCAAATGTATACACATAACCGAAGCAATGGTAAACATGCTGATACAGATCTATAAGTTTATGTTAATGGTCAGATGCCTAGTCCTATGCTATGGGAATAGTGGCCGAAGACATAATGAAAGACTTGCAGGATTGGCTAGCAATCCTGAATATACCATGGTAGATGGCTAGTTGTCTGACTAGGACTCCTTAAATAGGATATGAGCAAATATTGCTCAAAGAGGGGGAAATGAAGGAATATTGACCCCTTAAGGACACATGACATGTGTGACATGTCATGATTCCCTTTTATTCCAGAAATTTGGTCCTTAAGGGGTTAAACAATTAATCTGTCAGTATTGCATAAATTTAATTATTTTGTAAAAGTATTAGCAAGCTCTTTTTGCAGAACCGCTTACAAAACATAACTGAAAGCAGGTCACAAGCTATAACAGTTTTTATGTAACAGGATACGCTTAACCACAATGTACATGTGATATTTTGTAAGAATAGATTATGGAATATTGAACGTAACAGCAGAAACTACTTCCTCTTTTATGTATCTCGTGTAACCTTTTTGTAACCTTTTGTAACCAATGTTCGTGACAAGTATAGCATAAATATTGAGCATCTTGAATAAATGATCAGAAGATTATGGAAAAGCAAAGAGAGTGTGTCTGGTTAATCGCTTCCATAAAATCTTCTCTGAATATTCAGCTGACAATCGAGGGTTGGAGAATAGTGACCAGAGGGACCGAGTCACCAGAGTAGCAGATTTACCTTTCAGGGTGTTGCAGTGGATGTGATCTACTTGGATTTTGCCAAGGCATTTGATACGGTTCCTCACAATAGGTTAGTCTTCAAACTAAAAGAAATTGGTCTAGATGAATATTCTTGTTCTTGGGTAGAACATTGGCTTAAGGATAGAGTACAACGAGTTCTCATTAATGGTAAATTTTCAGGCTGGACAAAAGTGGTAAGTGGTGTCCCTCAGGGTTCTGTTTGGGGACTGATTCTATTTAACCTAATTTCAAATGATCTTGAAATAGGCATTGAAAGCTATGTTTCAGTATTTGCAGATGACACAAAAATTTGTAAAGTAATACAGTGTGAGCAGGATATTGCTTTGCTGCAGAGGGATTTGGATAGATTGGGGGACTGGGCACTAAAATGGCAGATGCAATTTAATGTAGAGAAATGCAAAGTTATGCACTTCGGGTCAAGAATGCACAAGCAAATTACACCCTAAATCAGGGGTTCTCAACCCAGTCCTCAAGGACCCCCTACCAGTCTAGGAGTTAGGGACTACCCTGCTGTATTTAGTGTATTTTTAGGGGGGGGGGGGGGACACTCTAGACACAACAGGGTAATCCCTAAATCCTGGACTGGTAGGGGGTCCTTGAGGACTGGGTTGATAACCCCTGCTCTAAAAGGTAGTGGATTTGGGATAACCACACATGAGAAGGATTTGAGAATTGTTATAGACAACAAATTAGGCAGCAATATGCAATGTCAATCTACAGTTGCTAAGGCCAGTAAAGTTTTGTCATGTATAAATAGGGGCATAAATTCTCGGGATGAAAATATAATTTTGTCTCTTTATAAATCGCTGGCAAGACTACACCTTGAATACGCTGTGCAATTTTGGGCACCTGTTCTAAGAAGGATATCATGGCATTAGAAAAAGTGCAGAGATGAGCTACAAAATTGATAAAAGGAATGGAGCATTTTCGTTACAAGGAAAGGTTAAAAAAATTGAATCTCTTTTGTTTGGAAAAACGGCACCTCAGAAGGGATATGATAACATTATACGAATATATTTGGGGCCAGTAAAAACCATTATCTGGAAATCTATTCATAAACAGGGATATATATAGGACACAAGGTCACTCATTTTGGCTGGAAGAAAGGAGATTTCATCTAAGGCAAAGAAAAGGTTTTGGAACTCTCTGCCTGAAGAGGTGGTTTTATCAGAGTCCATACAGATGTTTAAACTGCAATTGAATAAATACTTACAGAAACATAACATACAGGGATATCATTTCTAATTAGTGGGGTAATAGCTGCTTGATCCAAGGAGACACCTGACTGCTATTTTGTGGTCAAGAAGGAATTTTTTTCTAGTTTGTTGCAAAATTGGAAGCACTTCAGATTGGGTTTTTTGCCTTCTGTTGGATCAACAGCAAAAACAGATGTGAGAAAGGCTGCACTTTATGGACGCAAGTCTCTTTTCAGCTATGTAATTATGTAACTATGTACCTAGACTCTAAATACAGGGTTAGCATTAACTCAATGTTTAACACCTGTAGGATGACTGCTGTATAGGTAAGGTAAATGTAAGTTTTTTTTACATTAATTATCATACAAAACAATACACCAAATGCCCCCAGCGTATACAGAAACTTAGTAAAATTAGTTGTTTCCAATGGTGTGATAAGATGGCCAGTTTGCAACAAATCGCATAAAACATGCAGAGCAGGGGGTGGGTCCTGACTGCAGAGCTGAGAGGAAGCAAACCTCAGAAGCTCCTCCTGAGTACAATGATTACTGTAGAATTTAACTACCCTAATGACAATTCAGCGAAGCAGAAAGGTCATCAAATGAGGGGTGACTTCAAGCAGCATAAAATGATATCACCAGAGCAGCAGTGGGGGCAACCCTCGCCCAACAGGAAACTGAGGCCTACAAGCAGGGCAGGCGCAGGAGAGGCGGCCGCTCTCCTGCTGCCAAAACGGCATGGATCTCTGCGCCTGTGCCCTCGTCCCCCCCCCCTTTGGACCAGTGGGGGTCCTCCCGGTCTGCCTTTTGGAGGAGAGCACTCACCGACAACCGACTCCTGGGCACATATCAGATATAGGTGGAAGCCACGAAGCCGAACCAAGATGGTCGACGGCACCACTTCCAACACGATGCCATCCACACCCAGCGACTGGGCAGCAGCTTTCCAAGCACGATTTGACGCTGTATGCCAGCGATTTTGGGAACGCTTGGAGAACAGGCGCCAGCCACCAGCCCCAACACAGGTCTGCTTTATGACCAGAGCAACACAGGCACAACAGCCAGCCAAGAAGCTGTCCTCAGTATGGCTAAAGACCGAGGTGCAGCCGGAGGGGCACCGACCGGGCAAAGCATCCAACGGAGCTACTTACTCTCACCATGATGGCCCATCGGGGACTAGAGCCACCCGGGGGCAACCCCCAATCACCACCCACACCTGCAAAGGAGAATGCGACGCCAGCAGAAATATGCAGCCCCACGCAGCCCCACACCGGGGAAGGACCGTGGACTAGTGGTAAAGGCTCACAGAAAGTCCCTGAGCAGTAAGGGTGCTTCACTGGCACTGCGCTGTGAAGCTCAAGCGGAGGCACAGGATATCAGGGCGCAGCTGAAGGGGCACGCCGTCATCCTTTCCAGGCACGCCAACAAGACCTCCAGAGTGGGCATTGGCTGAAACGGCATGGACTGTCTAGTTATGTGGCCCACAGCTTTTGACCCGGCTCTCAGAGTGAGGACTCTCTCCACCTACTAGAGGCAACAAACGCTGACTAGCTTAATGTGTGTATTTATGGTGTTTTAGATGATGAACTAATGTAGACAAGTTAAGTCTCCTTTGATAACTGAAAAGTACATGTGGCCTATAATGTTTTGCAGATCAGTCGCTTGACATGGTGCTGACTAGTGATGTCGCGAACACAAAATTTTCGGGCGAAACACCATTGACTTCAATGGGCAGGTGAATTTTAAAACCCACAGGGACTCTTTCTGGCCACAACAGTGATGGAAAAGTTGTTTCAAGGGGACTAACACCTGGACTGTGGCATGCCGGAGGGGGATCCATGGCAAAACTCCCATGGAAAATTACACAGTTGATGCAGAGTCTGGTTTTAATCCATAAAGGGCATATATCACCTAACATTCCTAAATCACAATGGATATGGATACCTGACATATGACATATTGACACCTTGACATATGGATTGACAAGTGTCCTCAGAGACCCTGATACACACTGACACAGAGCAGAATAGGGACTGTTCCTCCTACATAGGGTCACTTGGCAGATATGGATTGACACCTATCCTAAGGATCCCTGATACACACTGACACAGAGCAGAATAGTGACTGTTCCCCCTACATAGGGTCACTTGGCAGATATGGATTGACACCTGTCCTCAGAGACCATGATACACACTGACACAGAGCAGAATAGGGACTGTTCCCCCTACATAGGGTCACTTGGCAGATATGGATTGACACCTGTCCTCAGGGACCCTGATACACACTGACACAGAGCAGAATAGGGACTGTTCCCCCTACATAGGGTCACTTGGCAGATATGGATTGACACCTGTCCTAAGGATCCCTGATACACACTGACACAGAGCAGAATAGGGACTGTTCCCCCTACATAGGGTCACTTGGCAGATATGGATTGACACCTGTCCTAAGGATCCCTGATACACACTGACACAGAGCAGAATAGGGACTGTTCCCCCTACATAGGGTCACTTGGCAGATATGGATTGACACCTGTCCTCAGAGATCATGATACACACTGACACAGAGCAGAATAGAGACTGTTCCCCCTACATAGGGTCACTTGGCAGGTGTGGATTGACACCCATCCTCAGAGACCATGATACACACTGACACAGAGAAGAATAGAGACTGTTCCCCCTACATAGGGTCACTTGGCAGATATGGATTGACACCTGTCCTCAGAGCCCCTGATACACACTGACACAGAGCAGAATAGAGACTGTTCCCCCGACATAGGGTCACTTGGCAGATATGGATTGACACCTGTCCTCAGAGACCATGATACACACTGACACAGAGCAGAATAGAGACTGTTCCCCCTACATAGGGTCACTTGGCAGATATGGATTGACACCTGTCCTCAGAGCCCCTGATACACACTGACACAGAGCAGAATAGGGACTGTTCCCCCTACATAGGGTCACTTGGCAAATATGGATTGACACCTGTCCTCAGAGACCTAATTGTGTAATAATGGTAATACTATTACCTATTATATAATATTGGCAGGGGCAAGGAAATTCCCTCTAAATAGATGGGTATAGGCAGAGAGTATGGAGACCGGAGTGATAAAGTGTCAATAAGGTGATATAAAGTTAAATGTATCACAGACACACAGACACCCTTTCTCTTAGCTAGTTTCCAGAAATGCTGGATATGTAGAAGGGCTATAAAGACCCAGAGAGGTCTAAGAAGAATCCTCTAAACTAGCCCTAATCTCCTTAAACACCTTCAAGGGTGTTCTAAGCTAAAGCTCAATCTAAACGTTTAGATGACTGCCTGATTTCCCATCACAGATGCTGGCTTGGAATAACAGTGTGCAAGACAAAGTGTGAGTCTAAGTGCCCATAGTCCAGTAAAGTGTCCCTAGTGAAGTGAAAAAGAGAATAACGAGCTGGCACCCAAGAGAATAACGAGCTGGCGCCCTATCAGGGGACGTGCATATGGCATCGATTTTAGGAACCGGGAGATGGAAAAGATGCTTGGTCGGTCCTCCTACTTCAAATTTGGGGCACTGCGCGTGCAATATAATGTGCCACCAGATAGGAGTGGTGTGTTAAGTAGTACTATTCCTATCAGATTAATCCCTGTTATGTGCCTTTTTTTTGGTTTGGTTTTAGAAGCCAGAGTGCAGCCCCAGAGGGCCGAAAAATTAGGCATGTACACATGCCTGAAAAATTCGGTATTGTTGCAGTCGCTGCTGTAGCAGTGGCCATAAAATTTGATGTTTGTTTCCCAGGCAGAAAGTGCCCTAAAACATTGCGGCTTGAACCCTAGTTGGTGGCGGATAAGTCACGCAAGTCAACCGGCATTCAGAGCTAAAATACAGCAGTGTGTGGACCATTTTTAGCCCAAGGCAGCTCATCTCATCAGGCCTTTTTTAGTCAAATGTATCGCCCAGTGTCAGTCCCTTCGGGATCCATCCCTCATTCATCTTAATAAAGGTGAGGTAATCTAGACTTTTTGGACCCAGGCGACTTCTCTTCTCAGCGACTTCTCGTCTTTCTGACAGGACACTGTCGGGGCAGGCCAGAAGTTCTATCGCAAATTGAGATAGCTCAGGCCACAGGTCAAGCCTGCACACCCAGTAGTCAAGGGGTTCATCGCTCCTCAGAGTGTCGATATCTGCAGTTAAGGCGAGGTAGTCTGCTACCTGTCGATCGAGTCGTTCTCTGAGGGTGGATCCCGGAGGGCTGTGGCGATGTGTAGGACTTAAAAAGCTCCGCATGTCCTCCATCAACAACACATCTTTAAAGCGTCCTGTCCTTGCCGGCGTGGTCGTGGGAGGAGGAGGATGACTTTCACCTCTTCCCCTGTTAGATTCCCGTTGTGCTGTGACATCACCCTTATACGCTGTGTAAAGCATCCTTTTTAATTTATTTTGCAAATGCTGCATCCTTTCTGACTTGTTGTAATTCGGTGCGACTGACTAGGTTTGTCAACTCCTCAAAAGGACGCATGAGCCTACAGGCATTGCGCATGAGCGTCCAGTAACATGGCAAAAAAAATCCCAGCTCCCCAGAGGCTGTCCTAGCACCCCGGTCATACAAATATTCATTAACGGCTTTTTCTTGTTGGAGCAGGCGGTCGAACATTAGGAGTGTTGAATTCCAACGTGTCGGGCTGTCGCAAATCAAGCGCCTCACTGGCATGTTGTTTCGCCGCTGGATATCTGCAAAGTGTGCCATGGCCGTGTAGGAACGCTTGAAATGGCCACACACCTTCCTGGCCTACTTCAGGACGTCCCGTAAGCCTGTGTACTTATGAACAAAGCGTTGTACGATCAGATTACACACATGTGCCATGCACGGCACATGTGTCAACTTGCCCAACTTCAATGCCGCCAACAAATTTGTTCCGTTGTCACAAACCACTTTGCCGATATCCAGTTGCTGCGGAGTCAGCCACTTTTCCACTTGTACGTTCAGGGTGGACAGGAGTGCATGTCCAGTGTGACTCTCTGCTTTCAAGCAAGTCAAACCCAAGACGGCGTGACACTGCTGTATCCGGGATGTGGAATAGTACCTGGGGAGCTGGGGGGTGCCGTTGATGTGGAGCAAGATGCAGCAGCAGAAGAGGACTCAGCCGAGGAGGTTATGGAAGAGGATGGAGTAGGAGGAGTAGAGGAGGTGGCAGCAGGACTGCCTGCAAGTCGTGGCGGTGTCACCAACTCCTCTGCAGAGAGCCACGCATTCCATGCTTGGCAGCCGTCAGCAGGTTTACCCAATGTGCAGTGTAGGTGATACACCTGCCCTGACCATGCTTTGCAGACCAGGTATCAGTGGTCAGATGGACCCTTGCCCCAACACTGTGTGCCAGACATGCCATTACTTCCTTTTGCACAATCGAGTACAGGTTGGGGATTGCCTTTTGTGCAAAGAAATTTCGCCCGGGTACCTTCCACTGCGGTATCCCAATAGCCACAATTTTTTTGAATGCCTCAGACTCCACCAGCTTGTATGGTAAAAGCTGGTGGGCTAATAGTTCAGACAAGCCAGCTGTCAGACGCTGGGCAAGGGAGTGACTTTCTGACATTGGCTTCTTATGCTCAAACATGTCCTTGACAGACACCTGACTGTGGGCAGATGAGTGGGAACTGCTCAAGGCGAGAGACGGAGTGGCGGATGGTTGAGAGGGGGCAAGGAGGACAGCAGTGGTTGATGTGGCTGAAGATGCTGGACCAGGAGGAGGATGGCGGCCTTGAGTTTGTGTGCTGCTTGTACTCATGTGTTGATCCCATAGGCGTTTGTGATGTGCGATCATGTGCCTACACAAAGCAGTTGTACCTAGGTGGGTGTTGGACTTCCCACGACTCAGTCTCTTTTGGCACAGGTTGCAAATGGCATCCCTGTTGTCAGAGGCAGACACACAAAAAATGCCACACTGCTGAGCTCTGCAATGACGGCATTCTGGTGGTGGACACAGCATGCGTTGATTGGCGTGCTGTCTGGCTGACCCCGAGTGCTGATGCATGCTGTCTGACTGTGCCACTAGCTCCTTGCGACGACCTCCCCCTGCTTCCAACTCGTCTCCTCCTCCTCCTCTATGTCTCCCCATCTGAACTTTTGCCCTTTTCTTCTTCTTGCCGAGCGGGCACCCACGTGACATCCATGGACTCATCGTCATCATCAACCGCTTCACTTGTATCTGACAACTCAGCAAAGGAAGCAGCAGCAGGTACAACATCATCATCATCACACCGTACGTCCATGTGTGTAATGCTGCCTTCCTGAGACATATCCCTGTTATCTACATCCTCTGGCAATAATGGTTGCACATCACTCATTTCTTCAAACGATGTGTAAATAACTCCTCTGACATACCAAGTGAAGCGGCTGTGGTGCTAGTGTTGGTGGTGGCGGCAGGCGGGTGAGTGGTATCTTGAGAGGTGCCCGAAGCTAAGCTGGAGGAGGATGGTGCGTCAAGGTTCCGAGCGGAAGCTGTAGAAGATTGGGTGTCCTGTGTTAGCCAGTCAACTATGTCCTCAGAACTTTTCAAGTTCAGGGTACGTGGCCTCTGAAAACTGGGCATTATTCTAGGGCCAAAGGGAATCACAGCACCATGACCACGATGGCCCCTCCTGGGTGGCCTGCCTCTGCCTGTCATTTTTTTTGGATTAGTGGTACTATGCAAGCAAGCTACTGTGAGACCAGATATGAGTGGCAATGTGCACTGACAGAGGTTGGAAGAGTACACGCCGTAGGCCTGAGAGCCGCTTGAAGACAACTAACTGCTATTCAATCTATAACAGTGGAAAAACGTTTTTTCTTTTTAAAGGCACGCTATTGTCACACCTGATATGAGTGGCAAAGTGGACTGGCAGAGGTTGGCAGAGAAAACACTGAAGGTCTGACACCCGCTTTAAGGACACTGACTGTTATTAGCTTACAGTGAAAAACGTTTTCTCTTTTTAAAGGCACGCTATTGTCACACCAGATATGAGTGGCAAAGTGCACTTGCAGAGGTTGGCAGAGTACATGCTGTAGGCCTGACACCCGCTTGAAGACAACTAACTGCTATTCAATCTATAACAGTGAAAAACTTTTTTTCTTTTTAAAGGCACGCTATAGTGACACCAGATATGAGTGGCAAAGTGCACTTGCAGAGGTTGGCAGAGTACATGCTGAAGGTCTGACACTCGCTTTAAGGACACTGACTGCTATTAGCTTACAGTGAAAAACTTTTTTTCTTTTTAAAGCCACTCTATTGTCACACCTGATATGAGTGGCAAAGTGGACTGGCAGAGGTTGGCAGAGTACACGCTGAAGCTCTGACACCCGCTTTAAGGACACTAACTGCTATTAGCTTACAGTTAAAAACTTTTTTTCTTTTTAAAGGGACGCTATAGTCACACCAGATATGAGTGGCAAAGTGCACTTGCAGAGGTTGGCAGAGTACACGCTGTAGGCCTGACACCCGCTTGAAGACAACTAACTGCTATTCAATCTATAACAGTGAAAAACTTTTTTTCTTTTTAAAGGCACGCTATAGTCACACCAGATATGAGTGGCAAAGTGCACTTGCAGAGGTTGGCAGAGTAGACACTGTAGGCCTGACACCTGCTTGAAGACAACTAACTGCTATTCAATCTATAACAGTGGAAAAACTTTTTTTCTTTTTAAAGGCACGCTATTGTCACACCTGATATGAGTGGCAAAGTGGACTGGCAGAGGTTGGCAGAGAAAACACTGAAGGTCTGACACCCGCTTTAAGGACACTGACTGTTATTAGCTTACAGTGAAAAACGTTTTCTCTTTTTAAAGGCACGCTATTGTCACACCAGATATGAGTGGCAAAGTGCACTTGCAGAGGTTGGCAGAGTACATGCTGTAGGCCTGACACCCGCTTGAAGACAACTAACTGCTATTCAATCTATAACAGTGAAAAACTTTTTTTCTTTTTAAAGGCACGCTATAGTGACACCAGATATGAGTGGCAAAGTGCACTTGCAGAGGTTGGCAGAGTACATGCTGAAGGTCTGACACTCGCTTTAAGGACACTGACTGCTATTAGCTTACAGTGAAAAACTTTTTTTCTTTTTAAAGCCACTCTATTGTCACACAAGATATGAGTGGCAAAGTGGACTGGCAGAGGTTTGCAGAGTACACGCTGAAGGCCTGACACACCAGCTTGAAGGACACTGACTGCTATTAGCTTACAGTGAAAAACTTTTTTTCTTTTAAAGGCTATTGTCACACCAGATATGAGTGGCAAAGTGGACTGGCAGAGGTTGGCAGAGTACATGCTGAAGGTCTGACACCCGCTTTAAGGACACTGACTGCTATTAGCTTACAGTGAAAAACTTTTTTTCTTTTTAAAGGCACGCTATTGTCACACCAGATATGAGTGGCAAAGTGGACTGGCAGAGGTTGGCAGAGTACATGCTGAAGGCCTGACACCCGCTTGAAGACAACTAACTGCTATTCAATCTATAACAGTAGAAAAACGTTTTTTCTTTTTAAAGGCACGGTATAGTCACACCAGATATGAATGGCAAAGTGCACTTGTAGAGGTTGGCAGAGTACACGCTGTAGGCCTGACACCCGCTTGAAGACAACTAACTGCTATTCAATCTATAACAGTGAAAAAATTTTTTTTTTTTTAAATGCAAGCTTAAGCTATTGTGACACCAGATATGAGTGGTGTCACTGGGGAAGTGGGCACAGTATCCACTGTGAGCCTGACATCGAAGCTGGCAGACAACTAACTGCTATTCAATCTATTACAGTGAAAAAAGTTTTTTTGTTTTTAAATGCAAGCTTAAGCTATTGTGACACCAGATATGAGTGGTGGCACTGGGCAAGTGGGCACAGTATCCACTGTGAGCCTAACACAGAAGCTGGCAGACACCTTACTGCTATTCAATCTATTACAGTGAAAAAGATTTTTTGGTTTTTAAATGCAAGCTTAAGCTATTGTGACACCAGATATGACTGGTGGCACTGGGCAAGTGGGCACAGTATCCACTGTGAGCCTGACACAGAAGCTGGCAGGCAGGCAACTGCAATTACATTACACAAAAAAAAAAAAAAGCAGACTGACGTTCTAGCCCTAAAAAGGGCTTTTTGGGGTGCTTTCCTTACAGCAGAGATCATATGAGTCCATCAGGACTGTAGTGGACACTGGATACCCTAGCCTAGCTATCAATTTCCCTATCAAATGAGCAGCAGCTACACTCTCCCTCCTCTATCTAAGAATGCAGCTTCCTAATGAATCTAAAATGGATGCTGTACAGGAGGTGGGAGGGTCTGGAAGGGAGGGTCTGCTGCTAATTTGCTGGATCGTGTCTGCTGACCGTGAGGCACAGGGTCAAAGTTTGCTCAATGATGACGAATAGGGGGCGGATCGAACCGCGCATGTGTTCGCCTGCCGTGGCGAACGAGAACACGCTATGTTCACCGGGAACTATTCGCCAGCGAACAGTTCTGTACATCACTAGTGCTGACACAAAATATGATTATTAGAAACTAGCCTGTGCCTTAAATAGCAGCCAAGAGGACCTACCTAGATAGCACTCATACATTATACTGTATATAACATGCGACTAAACAAGGTTTTTGTCTTGCTTCTGCACGGTCTGTGTATGTCTCACTCAACTTGCCACAGCCTGAACCCTAAGAACCCCATTCCAGACACACCCTTAAACGTAGAGATATACCTATGTCCAGGTTCAGCATGTGTAAGGTTCTAATATGTACCAGATGTTTAAATATTACCAAGTTTTATATTACTTATAGGAGGCTATGTCAAACCACGTTTAAACAAATCTCATTAACAAATTCTTGATTGACACACCTATATTTAAGTTTAAAGGACCACTCTAGTGCCAGGAAAGCATACTCGTTTTCCTGGCACTAGAGTGCCCTGAGGGTGCCCCCACCCTCAGGGACCCCCTCCCGCCCGGCTCTGGAAAGGGGAAAGGGGTTAAATCTTACCTTTTTCCAGCGCTGGGCGGAGAGATCTCCTTCTGCTCTCCTCCTCCGATCCTCCTCTTCTCCTCCCCGGCAAGAGCTGCGCGCGCATTCAGCCGGTCACATAGGAAAGCATTCATAATGCTTTCCTATGGACGCTGGCGTGCTCTCACTGTGAAAATCACAGTGAGAAGCACGCAAGCGCCTCTAGTGGCTGTCAATGAGACAGCCACTAGAGGACATAGGGGGAAGGCTTAACCCATTCATAAACATAGCAGTTTCTCTGAAACTGCTATGTTTATGAAAAAATGGGTTAACCCTAGAAGGACCTGGCACCCAGACCACCTCATTAAGCTGAAGTGGTCCGGGTGCCTAGAGTGGTCCTTTAAGCAAAGTTCAGAATGTTTGTTGTATG
This sequence comes from Pelobates fuscus, assembly GCF_036172605.1. Lineage (NCBI taxonomy): Eukaryota > Metazoa > Chordata > Amphibia > Anura > Pelobatidae > Pelobates > Pelobates fuscus. The sequence continues at coordinate 278,434,624 of NC_086321.1, forward strand.
CACTCGTGTTTCTTACAATATTAAAAAAAAAGTGCAAGCTCACTCTAATACTCCAAACATAACGCTTATTATGGGGCCAGAGGATTGACGTTGGGGTACCTCAGGCGTGTATGTATTTACTTTATGCACTGCAAAAATAACATCCAGAGCAACTATATTTCATTAAAATGAAATAAAAGAAGGAAACATATTGTAATTTGTAAAAGAATAGAAGTAAAACTTCAGAAGAGCCATATTAGGCTTTGTATAAATTCAAAATTGGTCCCACTTCCAGGCAGCAGAAGTAGAGAGCTGGAAATCCTATCCACCAAATATATATACCAGAAATGTCCTGTTCTTTCTCTAATGTGGTCCACATGTTTAAAGACGATATCCGTTCTGTGTTCTTAATCGCCTATGCGTTATACGTCAATTCCATGTCTGTCAAGTGACCTCTGGATCATGCATCCTAATTACTACCTTTCAGGAGAATTGTCATCTTGTTTAAGAGCAAGGCTAAAGTCAATTACATATGTAAAGTCCATAGAACATATACATAATTTATATGAGACCGCTCTTATCAAAGTGACTAATGACCTAATCTCCGCTAAATCCAAAGGTCACTACTCCATATTAATTCTCCTTGACCTCTCTGCTGCCTTTGACACAGTTGATCATGCTCTCCTCCTTCAAACTCTTCAATCACTCGGTCTCTGTGACTCTGTCCTCTCTTGGTTTTCCTCCTATCTCTCCCAACGCTCATTTAGTGTCTCCTTTTCCAAGGATACCTCCTCCCCTCGCCCTGTCTCGGTTGGAGTTCCTCAAGGCTCTGTCCTTGGTCCCCTTCTATTTTCTCTTTATACTGCCTCTCTTGGAAAACTTATTGACTCTTTTGGATTCAACTACCACCTGTACGCTGATGACACTCAGATATACCTCTCCTCACCGGACCTCTCCCCGGCCGTCCTGCAACGTGTCACTGCTTGCCTCTCTTCCATCTCTGACTGGATGTCGTCACGCTTTCTCAAACTTAACCTCTCTAAAACTGAACTCCTTGTCTTTCCTCCTCCTAATACTGATCCTCCTCTCTCACTCTCCCTTCAAGTCAGTGATATCCACATAAGTCCATCCCTACAAGCGCGCTGTCTTGGCGTCATACTTGACTCTGGTCTCACCTTTGAGTCTCACATCCAGTTTGTTGCCAAGTCCTGTAGGTTCCAACTCAAAAACATAGCCCGCATCCGCCCCTTTCTTAAGCAAGATGCTACCAAGGAGCTTGTCCATGCTCTAGTAATTTCCCGCATGGATTACTGTAACCCTCTCCTGATTGGTCTCCCCAAAAGCCGTACTGCCCCGCTACAGTCTGTAATGAATGCTGCAGCTAGACTGATTTTCCTATCCAGTCGGTCCTCTCACACCTCGCCCCTCTGCCAGTCCTTACATTGGCTCCCTGTATCCTATAGGAGTCAATTCAAAGTGCTAACCCATACATTTAAAGCACTGAACAATTCCAGCCCCTCTTATATCTCTTCACTGATCCAGAGGTATGCCCCTCCTCGTACCCTCCGCTCTGCCCGCGACCACCTCCTGACCGCTGCTCGCACCCGTACGGCCAACTCGCGCTTGCAGGACCTCTCACGGGCGTCTCCTCTCCTTTGGAATAACTTGCCTACTGCCATCAGACTCTCCCCTAGTCTTCAATCATTTAAGAAGGGCCTTAAAACCCATCTCTTCAGGAAAGCGTATGGCCTCCCAGAGTAATCTCTCCCTTACATACCTGTCTCTTGCTCTCTCCTATGGGATAGTGCTTTGCTCTCTCCTCCAGCTCTGCTTCACTCCTACTTGATATTCCCTATCCTAATGTTTCTAATACCCCACCTCCTATAGACTGTAAGCTCATTTGAGCAGGGTCCTCTTCAACCTATTGTTCCTGTAAGTTTTCTTGTAATTGTCTTATTTATTGTTACATCCCCCCCCCTCTCAAAATATTGTAAAGCGCTACGGAATCTGTTGGCGCTATATAAATGGCAATAATAATAATAATAATAATATAAAATGGGGGGGAAAATGGAAAAAAGTCAGGGTTCAATCGAAAAAAACAAATATCAGTTATGAAAGCAAAAATATAACAATTGGTTATATTAAATACACATAGCCTGACTAAAAATATCAAGGACTAGCAAATCAGGGATAAATGAAATGTCACATCATCCACCACATTAAATGATTATGAATAGAGTAGAATAAATATAAAAACTATTGAAAGGGAAAAAAAAAAATCCTTAAGAAAAGGCAAATAAGAGAGACAAAAAAACGCCAGAGAAACGGCTTTGCATACAAAGAAATGAGAACTGAAATTACTTACAGTTTTAATTTTGCACTTCGGTGCCTTTAAATCTTTGCACATGCTCAATGACACAGTGAACGCCTCAACCGCCATTTTGGAAACTGGCAAACTAAGGGCTATTTGCGGCCATGCATGCACACACATTCCTAATCCGGAAATTTTGTTTCGGGAAATGGTGCAACTCCCAGGCGTCTGTGGCTTTTACGAGGGATAATGACTAAATTAGTCAGGTGAGCATAAAAGAAAACAATTTAAGATATAAATTCAGAAAGAACAAATGTCCTAAGGCTAAGAGGACAGGAAAAAACTCTGAGTTGCAGGAGCTGATGGCGGTACTCCTATATCTGCCTACTTAATTGTTTTTCCTGTCCTATTGGCTGGAGGGAGGAGCTAACCCATAAGTTAAATGCTTTAAAAACTTTAAAAAAATAAAATAAAAAATAAAATCTATATTTAATTTAAACCATAGGATGATAATGTGTTGATTTCAGATATCCATCTACTTTAAATCTTTCCCAATTCCTCTAAATTGTTCTCTTCTCTCCAGTTTTTCACACTTAAATAGGTGTTCTCCAAACACATTGAGAACAACTTTAGATTGAATGACGTAGAAAACAATAAAAACAAAATGAACCCAGTATGTATACAAACAAATACTTTGTATAATGAGTTATATTTATTACATCAATTGTTGCAAAAAAGTATAAATTCATTTGGTAAGTTCACTTTTTAATTTTTGTTAAAAAAAAAACCTGAGTGTTACTTGGGCACATTGCATTATCAGATATTAGTGATGTCGCGAATTTGAAATTTTCCGTTCGCGATTGGCGAACGCGAACTTCTGCAAATGTTCGCGAATGGGCGAACCCGGCGAACCGCCATAGACTTCAATAGCAGGCGAATTTTAAAACCCACAGGGACTCTTTCTGGCCACAATAGTGATGGGTGGGTGGTGGGCCCTAAACAAGAATAAGGGGGGGGACCTTATGTCCTCCCTCCTGGCCTCCACCCCTGAGCGGTGGTGGGGGCCCTAAACACAAATTGGGGGGGGGGCTAATGTCCTCCCCCCTGGCTCCCACCCCTGAGCAGCGGGTGGGGGCCCTAAATACCAATGGGGGGACCTATTTTCCTACCCCCCTGGCCCCAACCCCTGAGCGGTGGGTGGGGGCCCTAAAAACCAATAGGGGGACCTAGTGTCCTCCCCCCGGCCCCCACCCCTGAGCGGCAGGTTGGGGGCCTAAATACCAATAGGGGGGACCTATTGTCCTCCCCCCGGCCCCCACCCCTGAGCGGTGCGTGGGGGCCCTAAATACCAATAGGTGGGGGGACATATTGTCCTCCCCCCGGCCCCCACCCCTGAGCGGCGGGTGCGGGCCCTAAATACCAATAGGGGGGGACCTATTGTCCTCCCCCCGGCCCCCACCCCTGAGCGGTGCATGGGGGCCCTAAATACCAATAGGTGGGGGGACATATTGTCCTCCCCCCCGGCCCCCACCCCTGAGCGGCGGGTGCGGGCCCTAAATACCAATAGGGGGGACCTATTGCCCTCCCCCCTGGCCCCCACCCCTGAGCGGCGGGTGGGGGCCCTAAATACCAATAGGGGGGGACCTATTGTCCTCTCCCCCGGCCCCCACCCCTGAGTGGCAGGTGCGGGCCCTAAATACCAATAGGGGGGGGACCTATTGTCCTCCCCCCGGCCCCCAGCCCTGAGCGGCAGGTGGGGGCCCTAAAAAAATGTCCCCCCAGGTGACTAGGGGTCCCCAAACTCCTAGTCACCCCCTCACTCCCCCCAAAAAATGATCCCCCTACCTAACCCCTCACCCTAAAAATAATGAGGGGGGGACATTTAACTAAGAACCTGTAAAAAAAAAATAACTTACCATTCGATGTTTTCTTTCTTCTAAAATCTTCTTTTTTCAGCCCCAAAAAAGGGCAAATAAATATCCATAATAACCGACGCAATAAACAAAAAAAAGAGCGCAAAAAAATTATAATCCATCTTGACCCGGCGAGGGCTCTGCGCAGACTGAGCTCTGCAGGGCGGGGGAAGGCTTATAAAGCCTTGCCCCGCCCTGCAATTAGGCTCAGAGCACTCTGATTGGTGGGTTTAAGTCTCTACATTTACCTGTCACAGCACTCTGATTGGTTGGTTTGAAATCCACAAATCAGAGTGCTCTGTGTCATTTTACACAGCGTGGGAAAGTTCTTTGGAATTTTCCCACGTTGTGTAATTTGACTCATAACTCTCTGATTGGTTACTTAATCCACCAATCAGAGTGTTATGAGTCAAATTACACAGCGTGGGAAAATTCCACAGAACTTTCCCATGCTGTGTAAAATGACACAGAGCACTCTGATTGGTGGATTTCAAACCAACCAATCAGAGTGCTGTGACAGGTAAATGTAGAGACTTACCTGTCAGTCTCTTCATTTACCTGTCAGAGCATTCTGATTGGATGGCTTAAACCCACCAATCAGAGTGCTCTGAGCCTAATTGTAGGGCGGGGCAAGGCTTTATAAGCCTTCCCCCGCCCTGCAGAGCTCAGTCTGCGCAGAGCCCTCGCCCCCCCCACTATTGGTATTTAGGGCCCCCACCCGCCGCTCATTGGTGGGGGCCGGGGGGAGGACAATAGGTCCCCCATTGGTATTTAGGGCCCCCACCCGCCGCTCAGGGGTGGGGGCCGGGGGGGAGGACAATAGGTCCCCTCCCCTATTGGTATTTAGGGCCCCCACCTGCCACTCAGGGGTGGGGGCCAGGGGGGAGGACATTAGGTCCTCCCCCAATTTGTGTTTAGGGCCCCCACCCACCACTCAGGGGTGGGGGTCAGGGGGAGGACAATAGATCCTGCCCCTTTTGTTTTACTTTAGGGCCCCCACCCACTCAGGGAGGGGGGACCCTTTTTTTTTTTTTTTTTTTTAACAGTGAGCAGCCACAGGTATCAGATATACCTATTTTATAATAAAAGTCAATGAACTTCATAAGTGATTCTAAAACCCATATATTATAAACCTCCCAGAACTGTTGGTTGGATCTTGTGGATCTTCGGTAGTGTGTACAAGAATGGAACTTTTGGGTGCAAACCACTACAGTTCTAGCATATATTGATCCACCCTGCCTACTGCAAAACCTCCGTTTACAAATGATTGTATTTCTGAAATAATGTTGCTTGTTGGATCATAAGTAATCATTTTTTATTTTTAGTGGCTGATGATTGTTTAAAATGTATCCGCAGGTCTGATTATAATGTTGTCATCATTTTTAAGAATCTTTAATGTTGTGAATAGTGCACTCTGCCCATTAAAAAAAAAAAAATGAATAACCAGGTGGTTACCAATGCAGGATATTACCATTCAAAATGAGAGCAAGGGGTGGAGAGAAAGGGATGTTTCAAATGTCCTGACTGTGTCACTTGTGGACACATGCTCACTGTCACCACATTTGCACATTTCCATTCTGGTAAACACACCCCAATCAAATACTATATCATATGTCAAACTGATCATGTGGTTTATTTAATTTTGTGTCATTGTTATATAGTTTTATAAGCTGAAAAATTACTTTTGTTCAAAAGTTCAGCTTTTTCCTTTTGTTTACAAAAGACGTCAAAACAAAAAAAGTTTGAAGTGCTTTTTTATTTTGCAACAAACTAGAAAAAAATGTCTTAAGACAGGGCGTAAAGAATACACGAGCAATGTATACCCTTAATGGAAGCGAATTAGGGATACCTACACATGAAAATAACTTGGTAATTGTTATAGACAACAAACAATGCAACAGTGTCCAATGTCAATCAGCAGTGGTTAAGGCTAGTAAGATATTGTCATGCATGAAAAAGGGCATTCATTCTCGGGGATAAGAATATAATTTTGCCTCTTATAAATCATAAGAATATAATTTTGCCTGTTATAAGACCACATATTGAATATTCTGTGCAATTTTGGGCACCTGTTCTTAAGAAGAATATTATGGCACTAGAAAAAGTTCAGAGGTGGGCTACAAAATTAATAAAAGGAATGGAACATATCAGCTATGAAGAAAGGTTAACAAATTTAAGCCTCTTTAGTTTAGAAAAACATCGCCTGAGAGGGGATATGATAACATTATACAAATATATTCGGGGCCAATACAAACCATGGTGTGGAAATCTATTCACAAACCGGACATTACAAAGGACACAAGGTCATGCGTTTAGACTGGAAGAAAGAAGATTTTGTCGTATGCAAAGGAAAGGTTTTAGGGTAATAGCTGCTTGATCCAAGGATAAATCTGACTGCCATTCTGGGGTCAAGAAGGAAAGGCTTCAAACTGGGTTTTTTTGTCTTCTTGTGGATCAACAGCAAAAACAAATGTGAGGAAGGCTGAACTTGATGGACGCAAGTCTCTTTTCAGATATGTAACTATGTAACTAATACGAAATATATACAAATATCCATATCCATAATTACATAAATAATTTCATAAATATGCACATAGACTTCAAATATTTAAATTCTACATTCATATTTATGTAATATTTTTACATAATTAAGTAATTTTATTGATTGCAATTTGAGGGACCTGCCTGACAACCCAAGTTGAAAGTCCAGATAATTTAATCTGCTATCACTGTATTTAACCCTGTGACTTTCCATGACACCCTAAAACCTGTACATAGGCGGTACTGTTTTACTCGGGAGTTTTCGCTGAACACAAATATTAGTATTTCAAAACAGTAAAACCTATCACAGCAATGATATTGTCAGTAAAAGTGGAGTTTTTTGCATTTTTCATACACAAACGGCACTTTAACTGGTGATATCATTGTTGTGATACGTTTTACTGTTTTTTTTTTATATTTGTGTTCAGCGAAGTCTCCCGAGTATAACAGTACCCTCCATGTACAGGTTTTATAGTGCAGTCATTAGGTCAGGAAATTTTGTAGCTGTTTTTGCAGGTCAGCAAAGTCATAAGCACCATTTTGCCTGTTTTTTTTTTTTTTTTTGCTACAGAAATGCTGTTGATTTAAACCATAGCACGGACTACATTTTGTAATCCCGGAAAAGAAGCCAAGGTTGTTTTGGTGGAACTATTGTGTTTTTTGTTTTTTTTGCTGTATAGAAGTTTAATGGATTTCGAATGGCAAAATATGATGCAAATGCATTCCTTTGATACCATTTTCTGATCAATCCTGTGGCTATAATCATGGACAAATCATTATGCAGTACTATTGTGAGATTGACTGTTTAATCCTCAGCAATTTCTGTAGTTTGCAACAGCTTTGTGTCTTACATAGTGCAGAAAGGAATCATTTAAAGCATTACCCCCTAATTGTTTTAGGTTGGAAATAACTTGAACACATCCCCAATTCTGCTTTGTAAGATTTAAAAAAAAAAATGCAAAATGTACTAATCAGAAAAAAACAACAACTTTCATGCGACTTTTTAGGTAACAGATTTTGGAGCCAGTTGGCATCATGATTGCTTTAAAAGAAAACGTAGAGGTCAGCATATGTATATGCACTTTTAGGCATTTGTTAAAAGGTACAAAAACACAAAGTGTAATATTTTTCTAAATTTAAAATAATCTCCAAATGAAAACATCAATAGCTCTCAAGTTATTACAAAACCAAACACTAAAAGCAGTTTCTGAAGGAAATGTAAGTCTTTCACTCCCAACCTCATGTATGTACAAGGTAAAGTTTACATTCTTAAAATTATTTTCATTTCCTTTCTAGCCATCTGTACATAATTTTAGAGTGTGAGTGGTTTGCTAGGCTTAGTGCTAAATGTTCCTCCTAAATGTCAAATCAGTGCTACCTCATTTTATTCATGTGAAAATAATTGGACATTAAATATCATAATTAGAAAACGTTCAAAAGGTAAAATAGACGGATTCTTAGCAAAACATTCTTTGGTAGTTTTTCCTGCCCAAACAAATCAATCGTCAAGGGGAAAAAAAAAAACACACAGATTTCTTATAGCTATATATTTTAACAATTGTACCCTGAAAGAGGATTCATTTCTATGTCAGGATGACCTAGAAAACAAGATCCATAGCAACCAGGTCACTTAATCCTGAGGCCAGTAGAAAACCTCCAAAAACCTTTATCAATAAACTCTATCAAATAAGACAGGATAAATAACACGACTAAAGATGTAATGGAATGATGGAGTAAATAAGGTCTCGAAGACACTCACACTAGTGATACCACAAGTGAGTATGCATGTATCTCAGTGCTTGAAATAAGAACTGTACTATTTTATATGAGCTTGTGAACTAATAAATATATAGCACAGACACAAAAAAAATTCTTAGAATATTTGTCAAGTGCTTTATATTTCAAAAGAATTGATCTTTAAGCATTCAGCAAATATTTCAGACAGTTTCTTTGCAGCTTCCTTGCTTATTTTAATACTTGCAGTGGCTAGTATAGGTTTATAGATCAGGCTATTGACTTTGTGTCAGCAGCCCAAGAGCACTGTTCGTATGTATTGCGTTTTTCCTATTGAACTCAAGTAAAAGTGCATATTCTAAATTATATAACATGTTTTTATTTAATCTAACCTTTAACTGAAACTGTGTTTGCCATATCATGCAAAGCCCCTTTTGTTTTCAGTTGTTTATTTTTTGCTTGATGTCAAATCATTTTGATATTGTGTTTGTTTACCATGCACATTAACCCCTTAACACCGCAGCCAAATGTACAAGTTGTGAACAGAACAAAACGTAAACAAAACCTGGCATTTGCGCTATATGTCTGTCCAACCGTAATTCACCTCTTTCATATTAAATGCATCCCCCCTTATTATATATCATTTTATTCAGGGGAAACAGGGCTTTCATTTAACATTAAATATTTAGGTATTGAACATAATTTAATATAAAAAATATATAAAAAAATGGGAGAAAAAAAGATTTTTTTATTTTTTTTTAGTTCTATGTGACATTTTAACTGTGGATGTCAAAATACTGTTTGCTTTTACTGCAATGCAATACACATATTTGTATTCAGCGATGTCTCACGTGTAAAACAGTACCCCCTATATACAGGTTTTATGGTGTTTTGGGAAGTTACAGGGTCAAATATAGCGTGTTACATTTGAAATTGAAATTCGCCAGATTGGTTACGTTGCCTTTGAGACTGTATAGTAGCCCAGGAATTAAATTTACACCCATAATGGCATACCATTTGCAATAGTAGACAACCCAAGGTATTGCAAATGGGGTATGTCCAGTCTTTTTTAGTAGCCATTTGGTCACAAACACTGGCCAAAGTTAGCGTTAGTATTTGTTTGTGTGTGAAAAATGCAAAAAACGCCAATTTTGGCCAGTGTTTGTGACTAAGTGGCTACTAAAAAAGTCTGGACAAACCCCATTTGCAATACCTTGGGTTGTCTACTATTGCAAATGGTATGCCATCATAGGGGTAATTTTCATTCTTGGGCTACCATAGGGTCACAAAGGCAACGTAAGCAATCTGGCGAATTTTAATGTGAAAAAACTGAAACACAAGCCTTATATTTGACGCTGTAACTTTTGAAAACACCATAAAACCTGTACATGTGGGGTACTGTTGTACTCGGGAGACTTCGCTCAACACAAATATTTGTATTTCAAAACAGTAAAAAGTATTGCAGCAATAATATCGTCCGTGTAAGTGCTGTTTGTGCATGAAAAATGCAGAAAACGTCACTTTTACTGGCGATATCATCGTTGTAATACATTTTACTGTTTTGAAACACTAATATTTGTGTTCAGCAAAGTCTCCCGAGTAAAACAGTACCCCCCATGTACAGGTTTTATGGTGTCTTGGAAAGTTATAGGGTTAAATATAGTGCTAGCAAATTAAATTCCCTATACTTTCGGCATGGGTTGTCAGGCAGGTCCCGCTAATTGTAATTAATTAGGATACCTAATTATGTAAAATTATTACATAAATATATGTGTAGAATTAATATATGTATATATATACATATGTGTATATATACGTATATATATATATAATTTTTTTTTAATATTTTTATTTATATATAGGTATATATAGTGATATATACGTATATATTTATGTATGTAGATATATATATTATGATATATATTATTTTGTTCTACGTGTATTTTGATATAAATATATATATATTATTATCACAATACAGTTAGAACGAAATAACACACATCTATATATTTTTTAATTATTTATTTTTAAATATTTTTTTAATTTTATTTTTTTACGTATTTACATATATATTTTTTTTATATTATATATAAATATATATATAACAATAATTATATATATATTTAATCAGTATCAGTCTACGTGTAATTTGATATTAATATATATATATATATATTAATATTTAAATACACGTCGTGTATGTGTAAATGTGTGTATGTGTATATATATATATATATATATATATACTTAGATCATATATATATAATATATATGATCTAAGTATATTTTATTTGTAACTGTAATTTTTTTTATTTATTTTTTGAACTAATATTTTATTTTTTTTACAGGACAGGGGGCAGAGACAGTGTCAGCCAGTGATGTCACATCACTGGCTGACACACAGGATCAGTGATCACAGTGACTGCCTGTCACTGTGATCACCTCCTGCAGATTGGGTAATTGACCACAGGGGGGAGTGCCTGGGTGGTACAAGCACTCCCCCCTTCCAATCTGCAGGGGGATCACTGTGCCAGTTACATGTGTCAGCCAATAGGCTGACACATGTAACACTGATCGCAGTGACAGGCTGTCACTGCGATCAGAGTGCTTTGAGATCGCAGTGACAGCCTGTCACTGCGATCAGACTTCGCAGATCGCGGTCACTGACCCCAGGGGGACTGCCTGGGGGGCCAGGTAAGTCCCCCGACCGCGATCTGCAGAAGGGGAAAGCCGCCGGCCGCATGTGTCAGCCGATTTGAAATCGGCTGACACATGCTGAATACTGGTCGCAGTGACAGCCTGTCACTGCGATCAGAGACTGCAGATCGCGGTCACCGGCCACAGGGGGGGTTGCCCGGGGGGCCAGGCATCCCCCCCGACCGCGATCTGCAGCGGGAGAATACCGCCGGCCACGTGGGCGGCAATAAAAGCGAGGACGTACTATTACGCCCGCCGGCGTTTAGAGCCGGTTTCTGCGTGGCGTAATAGTACGTCCTCCGGACTTAAAGTGTTAATAGCAGATGAAAGGAGTAAACTGTTGTAAACAAATACTTTGTAAACATTGAATCCCCAAGACCCTCAAAATATTAAAAATTAGATACTGAGAGATGGGGAATGTGACTGCTACATCTTTATGACAACAGTATTTCAAGTCAATCTTCAAAATACAGAATGCCTGGGCACACCCGTGGTTCCTCATAAGCCAGTCTTTATTGCAGGAGAAAACAGACAACATTTCGACACCCTTACATGTCTTTGTCAAGTCTAAATAACATATGTGAGTAGTGCGTTTTTTTATATGATCACATTTAAATAGAACAAGTGAAATAAATCATAACATCAAGTGCATACAACTGGTGACTCCTAATAAAATATAGCTATTGGATACTCAATCACTTATTATTGTGTGATTTCACATATTCAGGAATAAAGTTTAACATACATATGTCAAACATTCTCTTCCTGGTACATGCCAGCATTGCAGTCATAGGATGCCACCATCAGCAATCGCTTGATGATGTCACAATCTGAAACGTCTGGGTGCCCAAGAACATAAAATAAAACCAAGTCCAGAAGTATTCGGTACTTGTTATAAATCATTTAGAAAACATATTGTCAGGGGGCTTGGGAGAAAGAGAACTCTTCCTGTAGTGTATGTTTAGAAGTACAACATACTATATAGTGAAAATGCCTGCATATAGTGATTATACTCACCAGAACAACTACATTATGCTGTAGTTGTTCTGGTGACTATAGTGTCCCTTTAAGGAGCAGAAAGAGTCTGCAAAGAGCACAAAAGTAAAGAAGGAGAAGGAGCAAAAAGGAACCAAAAGTGTCAGCAAGGAGATGGAAAGGGCAGCAAGGAGCAGAACGGGGCAGAAATGAGCTTGAAGTTTCAGAAGAAGCACACAGGTAAAGTAAGGGAATGAGCAGGAATGGTCTGCAAGGAGCAGAAAGGGGCAGCAAGGAGCACAAAGGTAAATTAGCAGAAATAATCAGAAGGAGCACAATGGTAAAGTAGGAGAATGGGCAGCAAGGAGCACAAAGGGGCAGCAAGGGGAACAAAGGGACAGAATGAACACAAAGGTAAAGGAGCTAAAACAATCAGAAGGAGCACAAAGGTAAAGAAGGATAAGGAGCAGAAAGGTGAAAGAACAGAAATGAGCAGAAATGGACATCAAGGAGCAGAAAGAGTCAGTAATGAGCTGGAAGAGGCAGAAGTAGCACAGAGATAAAATAGTAGAAGGAGAAGAAAGGAACGGCAAGGAGCAGGAAGTTACAGAAGGACAAGGACAGAAAAGGACAGAAGGAGCACTCATGTTAAGGAGCAGAAATAATCAGAAGTTGCACAAAGGTAAAGAAAGAATAGGGGCAGCAAAGAGCAGAAAATGGCAGCAAGGAGCAGGAAGGGACAGCAAGGAGGGTCTGCAAGAAGCAGGAAGGGACAGAAGGAGCACAAAGGTAAAGGGGCAGAAAGAATCAGAAGGAGCACAATGGTAAAGTAGGAGAAGGGGCAGCATGGAGCACAAAGGGACAGAAGGAGTACATAGGTAAATGAGCAGAAAGAATTAGAAGGAGCATATAGGTAAAGTAGGAGAAGGAGATTAAAGGTGAAGGAACAGAAATGAGCAGGAAGGGACATCAATGAGTAGAAAGAGTCAGCTGGAAGAGGCAGAAGGAGCACAGAGTTAAGTAGTAAAAGGAGAAGAAAGGAACAGCAAGGAGCAGGAAAGGTGTCACGTATTCATCTGCTTATAGAAATGTGGTTAATGACATTTACTGTCCACACAGGAAAAGTTGTGCCGAGCAGCAACCTAATCCACAGAAGGGTTAATGCTGAGCAGCAATTATGCAAATGAAACCTGGTAACTGACTTTGGGGTCAAAGGCCGGTTACAGCGTATCAGAACTAAAGGAGGGGTATTTAGGCCCAGTTCTCATCCTGCTCAGTGCCCTGTCGTGGTTTCCCTTGTGGTTGTCCGAGAGCCTGTTCTGGTTATTATTTTTCTACCTGTTTTTTGACTTTGGCTTTGTTTAATGACTTCTCTATATTCTGGTATCCTGACTCCTGGCTTTCCTCATCGCTGAGTCCCTTTCTGGGTTCCCTGACCTTGGCTTGTATTTTTGACTATTCTATGTACGTTAAATCTGGCCATTCTAAGGACCGGTAATACGTTAATTATTTGTCATCCGTGCTATACAGTTCTACGTGCTGGATCAAACAGTAATCCTGAAAAAAGGTCAGCAAGGAGCAGAAAGGGGCAGCAAGGAACAGAAAGTGTCAGCAAGGAGCAGGAAGGATGAACAAGGAGCAGGAAGGATGAACAAGGAGCAAGAATGGTCTGCAAGGAGCAGGAAGAGACATAAGGAGCACAAAGGTAAGGAGCAGAAAGAATCAGAAGTTGCACAAAGGTAAAGTAGGAGATGGAACAGAAAGGGGCAGCAAGGAGCAGAAAGGGACAGAAGGAGCAGGAAGGGTCAGCAAGGAGCAGGAAGTGACAGAAGTTGCACAAAGGTAAAGTAGGAGAAGGAGCAGAAAGGGTCAGCAAGGAGCAGGAAGGGACCAAAGGAGCAGAAAGGGACCAAAGGAGCAGAAAGGGACCAAAGGAGGTCAGCAAGGAGCTAGAAGGGGCAGTAAGGAGCAGAAATGGGCAGCAAGGAGCAGGAAGGGTCAGCAAGGAGCAGGAAGGGTCAGAAGGGAGCAAAAGTAGCAGAAAGGGATCAGAAGTAGAAAGAGCAGAAGGGCGCAAAAGAAGCTACAAGGTAAAGGAGCAGAAGGAGCCAAGGACAAGAGAAGACAGTGTCAGAATAAAAAGAAGACTATGTCAAGTGAAGGAGAAGAAAAGAAGATTTGAGCCGGAAGGACAAGTGAAGTGATCCTTCCACTTTATTCTGGACACCACATCACAAGACTTTGGTCCCTGGGCCTGGCAGGAAAACTTTGGACCTTCTCATCTCCCCAGGTAAAAAAAAATATCAGTGTTAATGTGTTCACTTTTATTTACTTAGTGTCTTACTTTATTTAGTGTCTGGAAGCACAGAGTGCTGCTGGTAGGAGTGCCGCAGATTGGTCAGCTGGAACTATAAGCCAATCACTAGACTCTCATTCATAAAAAAGTAAAACATTTTTATGAACCGGGAACTTGTGTTTGGCTTAGAGTGTCAGCTGACCACTCTTGCCAATTAGCGCCACCCATGCCTGACGGCAATCTGCACTTCCTGACACTGTTTCAGAAGCTAAATACCACTGAGCAACCTGGAGATCTGGATCAGGAGGAAGCTTTTGGGTTTAAACCACTGGTTTAACCCCTTAAAGGAAAAAGAGCACCCAGGGGCCTCCTGGCATCATAGCATTTTCATTAAGATGAAGTTGTTATGGTAACCAAAATGTTCATTTGATTAGCTTAAAGGAACATTATAGTGCCATGAATACAAACATGTATTCCTTAGACCATAGTTGTGAAAACGCTATTTACGTATCTTTCCACCCCTCCCCCCCATGGGTGTTGTGGTTTTTTATTTCCAAAATCTGGTCACCCTGGCTTTATGTGATAATGGATTTCTCCCCCCCCCCAGGAAAAATTCCTGCGGACGCCCATGCTCACAATGCAGCTGCAGGGACACAACACTACAAGCTTCTGAACAATGAATACAGAGACTAACTCTCTGTATCCAGCGCTGCAATATAGGGACTGTTCCTTATACACACAATGCAACCCCTATTTTTATTTTACTTTGGTTGTCATTGAAGGCCTGATGTTTGAGTTTCGCCTAAGGCCTCACAAAGTCTAGAGCCGCCCCTGCCAGCGTACATTACATTTTGCAATTAGTTTACTATGAGATGTCTGTTCATTCTTATTTGTAAACTTTTAAAACATTATCATTTTTGTTTCTTTTAGTTATTCTTATTCTCAGGAAAACTACTGAATTGATTTCTTGCATGTCAAAAAAAAATGAATTATTTTTCACATTAGCAAGAGCTTGGTTGGTGTAACAGGTCAAGCCTATGTTTCTGATTATGTCAGACATTTTGTTTCAACACCCTGCATCCCTGCTTAAAGTACATTAAACTGAGCAGTTAACACAAATTAAATCTGCTGCTCTGCCTGGCTAATTTCACAAGTGAACAGCAAATGTGTTAAACAGTGCTGACATATAGCATAATTGCACAACATTTAAACCAAATGTCAAAGGAGGACATCTACAAATAAATGTAACCAAAAACAAAATAAGTTTATAAAGAAAAAGTAACTTTTTAAATAGGTTTTGAAAGATGCTTTAACAATTTTTTATTCAGCTATGCATGTTATACTCCTTCTACCACTATAAGGAATTGATAAGGCAATGTCGACAATACAGGGTTTGCCAGTAGGCATGATAGACACCTATCTACCTACATGGGTCTCTCTTTTATGGAGGATGTGTGGCACTTAAAAAGTGGCACTTAGCCCCCATATATTTGAAATGACCAATTCTGAAGTTAGCTCACTGTTACGGACCGTTTCAGCATAAAAGGGGAAAAATCCGTTTAGGCGATAATCCCCTTTTCCCAAAAAGGCACAGCTTCTGTAAAAGCACCAAAACTCACGAACTGGATATAGGTGAATAAGGTAGCACTCCAGCTGGAACCTCACAAATAGCTGCTAGCAGATGAATAGGAAAAGCAGATATCAGCTTACACTCCTAGCAGTCAAATCTCCAACAGCATACAGTGAATCCCCCCAAGAACGAGACAAGGCTCCGTGTTGAAGGTCAAGCAGTGGTCTGTTTATTCAGGGCTACCTGCCCCTGTATTTATGCAGGTCTCCCACCTGGTGGACACTCCCCTAGGGGACCAGATGGAGGACTGAAACAGCAGACAGACATGTATCACTTTCGTACACACAGCCACAATACTTTCCCACCATGCATCTTGGTTTCCTCCTCCCTGCCCTGGAGATCATTAATGAAGTAATTCAATTATCTCCTAAGACAAAGGCCAGACTCCATTATGCACATGGTGACACAGAAACAGACTATCACTTTAAAATACATACAGACACATTTTATACATAAAACACAGACATGTAATATATCCCCAGATAGCTCAGGTCTGGGTGCACATTATTAGGTGAATGGCACCCAGACCACACAAATACATTTTAATTGCCATGGAGCCAAAGTCTTTCATTATACGAACAGGCTCCATGGCAGGCTATCTGGGTTACTACAGTTCACATAAAACAAACTACCGAATTTCCCTGCATTCACCAAATCCATACGAATGAGAACATGGGGCTGGAGGTTCAGCGGTGCCTGCACGGAAAAAAGTGTCCGATTTTGGTGCATGAAAGCCGGGCAGAAAAGTGCTGGCTGCCTGGGGAGCTCCAGACCAGCGCCACCTAGCGGCCGCTAAGTGTAACCGCGGCCACACAGTTAACAGGCAATTAACCGCAGCTTCAGGGAGGTAAATTGGCAGCACACTCCAGCTTCTGGGTGGCCAATTAACAACGCCGGCCGGCTTCCCACGGCTCTGGGGAGGTTGGTGAACGGCTGTTTGTTCGGTAGATGAAATCTACCGAACTGCTGTGCAGAAAGGGAGAAATAAATCCTTCTGCACAGTAAAATTAACCCTTTAGCTGCCGGTCCATAGTCCAGAGGCAGCAGGCGGGCAACCAGGCTCCTCCAATACAATGTGGCGAGATTGGTTTCGTCACATCTCTCCCCCTTTCCAAAAAGACTAACAGGGTACCTGACCTCCTGCCTGTCAGTGCCCTTGTTAGTCCAGCAACCCACCCACAAAGCAAAAAAAAACAGTACAGCCCACCCACAATAAATAGTTACTACACCTGGGTAGAGGAGAAGTTTGTCCATGTCCAGGTGCCTCACCACGGCTGTGTAGGGGACTGGTAGGCTGCCTTGGTGGGTTGCTGAGTGGGCAGAGACCAGCGGTACTCTGTTCTGGTGCCAGCACTACCACCGGAGTAGTCTGGTTGGAGCCTGGTTGCTGGAGACGGACTGTCTCCCCCTTAGTTGCATAGCTCTGCTGCTGAGTGGGGAGACCGGTTGTCTCCCCCTTGGATACACAGCTCTGTCGTGGGGGGGTAGGACCGACCATCCCTACCCCCTGTGTGGTAAGTGCAGAGACCACACTGGTGGGGGGTTTACAGTCTCCCCCTGGTACATAGCTCTGTCGTGGGGGGGTAGGACCGACCGTCCCTACCCCCTGTGTGGTGAGTGCAGAGACCACGGTCCCATCTGCACCGGTGGGGGGTTTACAGTCTCCCCCTGGTACATTAAGCTGCCGCTGGGGAGAGGGGGTAACAAGCTCCTCTCCCGATATAACACTCTGCCCATTAATGATCCGCCGCTGGGGAGAGGTGGTAACAATCTCCTCTCCCATACATACTTCCAGTCTTTGCGGAGGGAGACCGACTGTCTCTCCTCCCAATACAGAGTCCTGCTGCTGGGGAAAGGAGGCTGGGCTCTCTATTCCCTGCTGGATACTCTGCCGCTGGGGACTGGAGACTGGGCTCCCAATTCCCGGCAAATAACACTGCCGCTGGAGAATGGAGACTGGGCTCCCAATTCCCGGCACATCACACTGCCGCTGGGGAATGGAGACTGGGCTCCCAATTCCCGAAAAATCACGCTGCCGCTGGGGAGGGAGGACACTGCTCTCCTCTCCCTGTATTTCCCACTGCCTTCCTGGCATACCACTCTGCTGCTGGGGGGCAGGAACAACTACCTCTGCCCCCTGTAACTCAACCTGCCGCTGGGGAGGGAGGACGCTGCTCTCCTCTCCCTGTACTTCACATTGCCCTCCTGGCATATCACTCTGCTGCTGGGGGGCAGGAATAACTACCTCTGCCCCCTGTAACTCAGCCTGCCGCTGGGGAGGGAGGACGCTGTTCTCCGCTCCCTGCACTTCACACTGCCTTCCTGGCATATCACTCTGCTGCTGGGGGGCAGGAACAACTACCTCTGCCCCCTGTAACTCAGCCTGCCGCTGGGGAGGGAGGACACTGCTCTCCTCTCCCTGCACTTTACACTGCCGCTGGGAAATGGAGACTGGGCTCCCAATTCCCTGCAGGACCGGTGGAGAGACCTCGGTCCCATCTCCACTGGCCACCTGGGGTTCTTCCCAGTAAAACTGTACAATACCTTCCCAGCTGAAGGGGTCTGGATCTGGATCTGGGTCTGCGCTTCCCTGCTGAGCCTTCTCACTGGAGTGGAACAGATTTTGGTAGCCCTGTTCCAGCTCAAGCTCCCGGGTCACCAGGTGGACCAGGTCTTGCTCAATCTTGTGAGTGTCGTCCCAGTCATACCTGCTCTCCCTCCACTCAAAGAGATCCTGGAACCGGGCTTGTGTAGCGCTCCCAAACTCAGGCTCTGCAAAAGTCTCCCATAACAAGCCAGGACCATCAAACTCGTCTCCCTCTGGCTTGTCATGCTCGTCTGTCCAGGGCAGGTACTGAGCTTCATACCACCAGAGCGCCTGGAAGGCATCCTCCAGCCACATTTCCTGCCATACTAGGTGTTCCAATTCCCTCACCCATTCCTCCAGGGGCTGCTCTCCCAGGAAGGGCATCCGCAGGGCTACTCGCTTCTGCAACCGCTGCTCCTCCTTGGGGAATCTCCCGTCCTGCTGGTATTCCACCATACCCAGTGCCTGGTACCAGATGCCTTTGCGTACTGCATCTCGTTCGTCCATGTCACCCTCATCGAACTCCACTGCTGGTTCCATGCTGGTGCTGTCAGGGTCGCTGTACTGAGACATGCGTTGCCCTCAATTTGTAAAATCCAGAGCAATGGTGTCTCCTGTAGCTGTCCTTCTGGCTGTAGGAACGATCCCGCCGCTTGCCACCAATTGTTACGGACCGTTTCAGCATAAAAGGGGAAAAATCAGTTTAGGCGATAATCCCCTTTTCCCAAAAAGGCACAGCTACTGTAAAAGCACCAAAACTCACGAACTGGATATAGGTGAATAAGGTAGCACTCCAGCTGGAACCTCACAAATAGCTGCTAGCAGATGAATAGGAAAAGCAGATATCAGCTTACACTCCTAGCAGTCAAATCTCCAACAGCATACAGTGAATCCCCCCAAGAACGAGACAAGGCTCCGTGTTGAAGGTCAAGCAGTGGTCTGTTTATTCAGGGCTACCTGCCCCTGTATTTATGCAGGTCTCCCACCTGGTGGACACTCCCCTAGGGGACCAGATGGAGGACTGAAACAGCAGACAGACATGTATCACTTTCGTACACACAGCCACAATACTTTCCCACCATGCATCTTGGTTTCCTCCTCCCTGCCCTGGAGATCATTAATGAAGTAATTCAATTATCTCCTAAGACAAAGGCCAGACTCCATTATGCACATGGTGACACAGAAACAGACTATCACTTTAAAATACATACAGACACATTTTATACATAAAACACAGACATGTAATATATCCCCAGATAGCTCAGGTCTGGGTGCACATTATTAGGTGAATGGCACCCAGACCACACAAATACATTTTAATTGCCATGGAGCCAAAGTCTTTCATTATACGAACAGGCTCCATGGCAGGCTATCTGGGTTACTACAGTTCACATAAAACAAACTACCGAATTTCCCTGCATTCACCAAATCCATACGAATGAGAACATGGGGCTGGAGGTTCAGCGGTGCCTGCACGGAAAAAAGTGTCCGATTTTGGTGCATGAAAGCCGGGCAGAAAAGTGCTGGCTGCCTGGGGAGCTCCAGACCAGCGCCACCTAGCGGCCGCTAAGTGTAACCGCGGCCACACAGTTAACAGGCAATTAACCGCAGCTTCAGGGAGGTAAATTGGCAGCACACTCCAGCTTCTGGGTGGCCAATTAACAACGCCGGCCGGCTTCCCACGGCTCTGGGGAGGTTGGTGAACGGCTGTTTGTTCGGTAGATGAAATCTACCGAACTGCTGTGCAGAAAGGGAGAAATAAATCCTTCTGCACAGTAAAATTAACCCTTTAGCTGCCGGTCCATAGTCCAGAGGCAGCAGGCGGGCAACCAGGCTCCTCCAATACAATGTGGCGAGATTGGTTTCGTCACACTCACTATGGTATGAATTCACATGTTTAGTGTGCTGTAGTGGTTATGGTGGTTGGTGATTGTTTCTTTAAGTGATAATGTAACTGAATTTATTAGACTTGTGCATGGTGAGAAAATTCAACTTGGCTGAACCATTTTCCCCAAAACAAAAACATTTATTGGGAAGCCCAAATTTCTGTTGAGTGTCTTTTTGGCTCAGCATAATTTTGGTACCAAAAAACCTGGTTTGGGAACAGTATCATATTAACCAAAAGAGTGCAAATATTAACCAATGTACTGCAAAATATTTGTATTTGTTATTCTGTTTTTTCCATTGTCCATTGTCTGTTTTTTCCATTTTCCATTTTTTTTTTTATTCAATCAGGCTATTTTTTAGAACCTTATATTTATTTTTACCTATTTATATCGCTGTGTCTATTTTTTAAATATGTTTGATGCAGAATTCAGACACACAACTCATGTTCTTAGTGTTTTTCTTTACCTTTTTATTGGTTTTATTTACTGGGCTTTTATCCCCCTTTAATTTTGCCTTTTTCACATTTTCTTTTATGTTAGTATTTAGCATTCCGTTTTTCACCATTACTTGTGCCTTTTTTCGTTTTTAAATTCATTCAGGGTATTTTTTAGGACTGTATGTCCACACATCCCATTTCCCATTTACTGTCCTTCTCTAATGTGGCTACCATTGTCAATCACATGATTTACAAACTCGGCTGATATCTTTCCTAGACAGCCTCAGCCCACATACTCCCTTTGGCCTACACTTCCCACAGACACTTTCGGGTCATATTTACATCATGTGGCACAAGTCCGTTTGGTGCGTCATGTGATTCTGTATATCCTGTATTTTTATTTCCATTTCATCAACATCACCCTCATTTAGACTGTCTTTTGTTTAAATATATACACAACAATTTACAGCTACATATAGTATTCATGTGATTAGTTTTAACATCACAGTGATTCAACAGTCACGTGATCACAACTACGCTCACCAGGGGGCTGGCTGCACTCACCTGAATATGCATAAATGGGGTGCTGTTGGGGGCCAATTTATACAATACACAAAAACTCAAAATCCAGCGCACTCACCTATCCACTAAACAGCAACTTCAATGTTGACAGATTTTATTAGTTTTTTAAAAACACCTTCCAAAGATGGGGTACATTGACGTTGTGGCAGGCTTATGCAATATCTGATCATATAATGTAACTAGACCCCCATTATTGTTTTGCCTAGATTAGGTGTTTAAAAAAAATAAAAAAATAAAATCTGTCAACGGAAAAGGCAGAGGGAACGATACCTGCCTGGAAGGAGAGCTGCAGCCTGGTCAGGTGGAAAAGATCCGGAAGGACCCCAGTCAAGCTATGGCAACTAGGGCACAACCTGTCTGGAGAGGTGCCACTCTATGTCTTCTACCTTGTGCTATCTGCTATCTTGTTTTCAATTCCAGGAAGAACAGTAGATAGACCACATTTTTCTGAGCCCGTGCCATAATGGGATACATCTCTTTCATCAGAGGTCGACTCTGAGGTTTCACCCTGATGATTGATGCATGCAACATCAGTTTTGTTGACTATCCTCAATTTTATCCATTGATTATGTAGAAGCTGTTGGAAGTTAATTAAGGCCCTGAAAGCAACTCTCAATTCTCTGATATTTGATGGAAGGTGATGAGCTTGGAAAGGCCAAAGTGCCTGGACAAAGTGCTAGCCCAGGTGTGCTCCCCATCCTGTCTCGCTGTCATTCGTAGCAATTATTAACCATTCTACATCCTTTAATGGGAATCCTTAATTAGATTCAGCCCAAATAGCCACGACTGAAGGTTCCTGGAATAGGCAAGCTCTTCTCCTATTCTTGGGATCCTGGATTGAAGTGATTCAAAAAAACATTCTGAAAGGGTCGAGGAGTCCACTGTACCCATCTGATTAGGTTTATTGTGGAGTAGAGTGTGTCTAGTGCTCTCATAAAAATTCTTGCTGGAGCAGATGATTTTGATTTGAATTCCCTTATCTGAGACAGAAGTTTTCACTTTCTTCGTGAGACAGAGTAACCGAAGCTTGTTAACCAAGTGTTAAAATTTGCTCCAAAGAAAATTAATTCCTTTGAAATTTGAAGCTGGCTTTTCTCAAGATTAACTAACCAGCCATGCTGGGCAAGAGTCTTCAATACCAGGAAATGATGTTGAATCATGAGACTGTATTCCAGGGTGACTAACAGAATATTGTCCAGGTAATGGAAGATCGCTACATCATTATTTCTCAGAAGGGCAATGATAGTAATTAGAACCTTGGAGAATATCCTGGGTGCAGTGTTAAGCATGATAGGAAGTGTTTGAAACTGAAAATTATCTTTATTTATCCCACCCAAGCGCAAACACTTGGAGGTAGTCAGAAGTTCCAATAAATTGCAAGTGCTTTTTTATATTCCTTTCACTGAGCACAAGAAAATAATACACTATATGGTATTCCTCTGCCTTATTATTTTGCATATTCATTGACTGTCAATTGGACCTGAGTACAAGCAAAAGATGCTGCTACCGCACCACTATCCTGCCTGAAAATGATCTTTAGGAATCTCTGATGTGAAACAGCTATGGGAATGTGAAAGTATGTACCCTGGAGATCTATTGAAGTCAACCAATCTCTCTGATGTACCACTGGAATGATTGAATAAAGGGATTCCATGTGACATTTCCTTGTTCGCAAAAAGATATTGAGATTGAGATAATGAAGATACAGAAAGGGTCTCAATTTGCTTCCTGGTTTTTGTACCAGAAATAAGGAGGAGTAAATGACCTGAAATTCATCTTCCTTTTGGACCTTCAAATTCACTCTCTGATGAAGAAAAGAATGGATGTAGTGTAGTAGAGCGTCTTTCTTCTAAAGTAATGATGGAAGTCTTGTTCTGATGCATCTTGTCTTTGAATTCCAGAGTGTAACCTTTTGTAACAGTAGATCTTACCCATACATCTGCAATTTCTGCCCTTGCTTCCTGGAACAAGTTTTAATCTGTGTGAAGACACCTTCAGAACTGCTTAGAACGAAAGGAAGTAGATGGAGCCTTAGATCTGAAGGATTTACTAGTTTGTCCACTTCTCAAGGTAGAGAGTCAATTGTATTCCCATTCTGGTCTGTATGCTTTTCTCTATCTAACATCTGCTGCTTTCTTAATAGCTTCTTCTAATGGGTTTCCAAAAGGGACTACTCCTGAGAATGGAAGGGTACTTAAGTTATTTTTAGAGGATCAATCTGCACTCCACCATCTAAGTCATAGAGCTCTTCTTGCAGCAAGTGAAAATCCCATCACCTTCAAAAGCATCTTTATTAAATCTGTAGAAGCCACTCGCTAACCAACTTAACATTTTCTAAAACCCCTTATCCAAATCATCTTCTATGTCCAGGATGAAGGTTCTCAAGCCTCTGCTGGATGACATCCAAAAATCAGCAGTTAACAAGGATTTTAACAAATCAGCATCTATATTTTTATTTTTAGAAGCATTACTATCAATGGGAAGGTTGGAACCTCTGATGACTAAAGAATCTACTTTGGGTATAAATGTCCATAACTTTGAGTTCTCTGATTGGGTATAACTTGGAAAGTCTGCCCTAAAGAGAAAGTCTACTTTTAGGCCAGTTCCATTCTAATTTCTGAGTTACTTTATAGATCTGTGAACTGCAGAAGAAGTTTTTTTTCCTGTTGAGGTCTTTGAAATGCTTGTCCGAAGCTGATGCTTCTGGAACCTCATATGGAATCTCCAGTGCTTTCCTTACTAGACCAATTAAACTCGCAATGGCTTTAAAATCCAGAGGGCATAGAGTCTTAGAGGAATCATCTTCACTTGATGAAGTTTGCTCTAGATCCAGAGATCTGGATTCTAGTTGGGAATCTTCTTTTGACATATCAGAATCCCATTGGAAACTATTGCTTCTGAGTCTGTTCCTCTTACTAGATTCTGCTATTCCCTATTCTACAGCCGATTTAATCCAAAATGCTATATCCGGTGCTGAGGTAGAGGCTTGGGGTGAATGTCTTTGATTTGATTCACCAGCAATTAAGGCTAGGCATTTTCTGCAGAGCCTACAATTATCTAAAGGCCTGGATCTGGATCCTGGACAGGTCTGTTGTTTTTTCCCTCATCTAGATGAAGACCTGGGTCATAAGACTGTACCCTATAATGCACACTTTTAATCTAATGCAGAATATATCTATAGAGGAGTGAAAAGTAAACTAAGAATTCCATATCTGCAGAGGAAATGGGAGAAACATTGAGAGCACTCTGTGCACGTTGTGTAAATTAAAATTCAGTGTAACAATCCTTAAAGAAAGCTATCTCTTTAAATCTGTTTGGCACCTTGCACCTTTAAATCCTCGCACATGTCCCTTGCATTTTTTGGTGTTTGAACCGCCATGTTGCTGGAGGGCATAAATAGGCCCTATTCCCATTTGCACCAACTGTGCTTGTGGGAATGGCGCCAAGCAAACAGCTCTTACCTCTCCACTACCGTTAATGTCCTGAATGAAATCACAGTAGGGAGTGAGGTGCAAAATGTGTGTTCCTTGTATAGAGACTGGATGCTTGTCAAGGGTGTATAGTTGCACCAGAAAGGAGTCAAAAACCTCTGCAGCCCCGTGGAGTTCCAAATCTGCAGAGAAGTTGGACTATATAAACCTGGAGAGGAGATTTCTAAAGATTTCTAAGGCTGACCTCTTAAGAACATATCTGCTAAAAAGCAGGAGGTGAGCATAAGATAAATATTTTTGTTATAATTAAAACAAAGGCTGTCCTAGGGCTAAGATGTAACGGACCGTTTCAGCATCAAAGGGAATAAAATCCGTTTAGGCGATAATCCCCTTTTTGAGAGACAGGCACAGCTACTGCAGAACACCAAACTCCCGAACTGGATACAAGATAACACTCCGAACTGGAACAGCTGAACAAGAAAAGCATACAATCCGCTTACACTCCTGGCAGTCAGCTTACAATCCAATTCCCCCCAAGAACGAGATGACACTTCATTTTGAGGGTTAAACAGGAACTGGGAATGGCTCATCCAGCCTGGCTTTTATTTCCAACTCACACATACAGGCCACACCCAGGGGGAGGCATAAAAGAACCAATGACATAGATGTTACATCCCACACATCCCCTCCCCTTAGTGTGACACATAATCCCATTATGCATACAGTTTAAAATATACTTTTACACAACTTTCATAACTTTAAAACCATACATCACATTCACATAAAAATACATATCCACAATCAATCCATTCAGGGGAACAACATATGAAAAAATGGCATGGATCAGACCAGGGGTTCAAAAGTTAGTAAAGTATCTTTTAAAACCCCTAGCTTTCCAGTTTCCTTCTCTGTGCTGGAGAAGTAATCCAATTACCTCCCAGCACAGAGACAGACTCAATTGAGCACATGGGGATACAAAGACAGTAAAACACTTTAAAATACATAAATTCACCTTTTACACATAACACACAGACATTTCACATATCCCCAGATAGCTGGGATCTGAGCGCACAAAACTACTGAATAGCGCGCAGATCCTATTCACACAGTATAATTGCCATGGAGCTAAAGTCTTTCCCATAGTCTTTCATTATATGAATAGGCTCCATGGTATAGCTATCTGGGGTATCACATTCCCATAAAGTCTGGTCCATAGTCCAAAGGCAGCAGGCGGGCAACCAGGCTTCTCCAGTTCACAGTGGCGAAGTTGGTTTCGTCCACATAAGAGAACAGGAAAAAAGACTAGGGAGTTGGTGATCCTGGTGTCCTTTTATAACCTAGATCTAATTGGCTATAGGGAGAAGCTAATCCATCAGTTAAATGATGCCATGATTACCCAGAAAATTATATCTATTATAGCTTGATAAAGACTTGCTGGTCGAAACATTGATTTCTTCATTCTTTGACACAATATAGTTAGTGATGTCCCGAACGGTTCGCTGGCGAATAGTTCTGGCGAACATCTCATGTTCACGTTTGCCACAGATGGCGAACATATGCGATGTTCGGTCCGCCCCCTATTCGTCATCATTGAGTAAACTTTGACCTTGTACCTCACAATCAGCAGACACATTCCAGCCAATCAGCAGCAGACCCTCCCTCCCAGGCCCTCCCACCTCCTAGACAGCATACAATTTAGATTAATTCTGAAGCTGCATTCTTTTTTTTATTTTGTGTGTTTATTATACATTATCCTCTATTGCCAGTAACCTGTGTTTATTATACATTATCCCCCATAGCCAGTAACCTGTGTTTATTATACATTATCCCCCCATAGCCAGTAACCTATGTTTATTATACATTATCCCCCCCATAGCCAGTAACCTGTGTTTATTATACATTATCCTCCCATAGCCAGTAACCTGTGTTTATTATACATTATCCTCCCATAGCCAGTAACCTGTGTTTATTATATATTATCCCCCATAGCCAGTAACCTGTGTTTATTATACATTATCCCCCCCATAGCCAGTAACCTGTGCTTATTATACATTATCTCCCCCATAGCCAGTAACCTGTGTTTATTATACATTATCCCCCCACAACCAGTAACCTGTGTTTATTATACATTATCCCCCCATAGCCAGTAACCTGTGTTTATTATACATTATCCTCCCATAGCCAGTAACCTGTGTTTATTATACATTATCCCTCCATAGCCAGTAACCTGTGTTTATTATACATTATCCCTCCCATAGCCAGTAACCTGTGTTTATTATGCATTATCCCTCCATAGCCAGTAACCTGTGTTTATTATACCTTATCCCTCCCATAGCCAGTAGCCTGTGTTTATTATACATTATCCCCCCACAACCAGTAACCTGTCTTTATTATACATTATCCCCCCATAGCCAGTAACCTGTGTTTATTATACATTATCCTCCCCATAGCCAGTAACCTGTGCTTATTATACATTATCCCCCCATAGCCAGTAATCTGTGTTTATTATACATAATCCTCCCATAGCCAGTAACCCGTGTTTATTATACATTATCCCCCATAGCCAGTAACCTGTGCTTATTATACATTATCCTCCCATAGCCAGTAACCTGTGTTTATTATATATTATCCCTCCAGAGCCAGTAACCTGTGTTTATTATACATTATCCCTCCCATAGCCAGTAACCTGTGTTTATTATGCATTATCCCTCCATAGCCAGTAACCTGTGTTTATTATACATTATCCCTCCATAGCCAGTAACCTGTGTTTATTATACATTATCCCTCCCATAGCCAGTAACCTGTGTTTATTATACATTATCCCTCCATAGCCAGTAACCTGTGTTTATTATACATTATCCCCCCATAGCCAGTAACCTGTGTTTCTTATACCTTATCCCTCCCATAGCCAGTAACCTGTGTTTATTATACATTATCCTCCCATAGCCAGTAACCTGTGCTTATTATACATTATCCCTCCCATAGCCAGTAACCTGTGTTTATTATACATTATCCCCCATAGCCAGTAACCTGTGTTTATTATACATTATCCTCCCATAGCCAGTAACCTGTGCTTATTATACATTATCCCCCCATAGCCAGTAATCTGTGTTTATTATACATAATCCTCCCATAGCCAGTAACCCGTGTTTATTATACATTATCCCCCATAGTCAGTAACCTGTGCTTATTATACATTAGCCCTCCTATAGCCAGTAACCTGTGTTTATTATACATTATCCCCCATAGCCAGTAACCTGTGTTTATTATACATTATCCCCCCATAGCCAGTAACCTGTGTTTATTATACATTATCCTCCCCATAGCCAGTAACCTGTGTTTATTATACATTATCCTCCCATAGCAAGTAACCTGTGTTTATTACACATTATCCTCCCATAGCCAGTAACCTGTGTTTATTATACATTATCCCTTCCATAGCCAGTAACCTGTGTTTATTATACATTATCCCTTCCATATCCAGTAACCTGTGTTTATTATACATTATCCCCCCCATAGCCAGTAACCTGTGTTTATTATACATTATCCCCCATAGTCATTTATCGTTGGACCTAGGCAGCATGATGTCTTAGGCCGGCCCAGAGAGTGAGTGAGTGAGTGAGTGAGTGAGTGAATAATATAATATATATGTTCAGAAACATATTAGTAATATATGTAAATCAGGTTCATGCAAAGAGGGTGAAAAGGTATTAAAGAAAAACACACTTAGTGCATCAAATTTACAAAGCCAAACTTTTAAAAGCTTTCCCAATCTTAGGAGTAGTGTTCTGATGTAGAAGATGAATTTAGCCGTAGTCAGAGGGATTCAGTGAGAGTAGTGGTGAAATGTGTGTGGCATGACTGAGTGTGGGTAAGTAAGAGTCAAGTATTTTAACTGGGCACTAGTTCTAGGTGGGATAAAGTGGTATAGCGGATGGATGAGTAGTTTGGTTCGTTTTAGAGGTTTGTAGAGAAAGTATATAGTGATCATGATTTTTAGCGATATCCAATATTTTTAAGGTGGTCCCAGTGCCACCACTCATATCTGGTGTCACAATAGCTTGCATTTAAAAAAAAAAAACCTTTTTGACTGTAATATAATAGCAGTCAGTTTCCTTCACACGTGTGCGTTTCAGGGCCTGCCAGGGCACACTGTCACACCAGTGCAACTCATATCTGGTGTAACAGTAGTGTACATTTAAAAAAAAAATACAGGGGGCTTGTTGTCACCTTTCGAGGACCCTTGGTGTTGTACGTGGCTGGGTGGAGGAAGAGACCTTCAATGACATCAGTGAGGACAAGGAATGGGACATGGCTAGCTTGGTATCCAACCTTGTGCAAATGGGGAGTTTGCGGTTGTGCAAATGGGGAGTTTGTGGTTGTGCAAATGGATAGTTTGCTGTTGTTTGCGGTGCGTTAAACAGGGAGTTTGGTCTGTCACTGTGAAGCGGGCGTAACCCTTACACTACCTGATCGATACAACATCATACCTGATTTAGGAATGTTAGGTAATTTATGCCCTTTATACAACATCAAACAATTTAGGAATGTTAGGTTATTTATGCCCTTAATGGATTAAAACCAGACTCTGCATCAACTATGTAATTTTCCATGGGAGTTTTGCCATGTATCCCCCTCCGGCATGCCACAGTCCAGGTGTTAGTCCCCTTGAAACAACTTTTCCATCACTATTGTGGCCAGAAAGAGTCCCTGTGGGTTTTAAAATTCGCCTGCCTATTGAAGTCTATGGCGGTTCGCCGGGTTTCGCCCGTACGCGAACATTTGCGGAAGTTCGCGTTCACCGTTCGCGAACGGAAAATTTCCTGTTCGTGACATCACTAAATATAGTCTACTTTTTTGAAAAATCCATTGAGTGCTCTCATTCTTTCATCTCTTTTATATATATAGTATTTTTTTTTTCTGAAATGTGGACTGAAATGGAAATATACTTCTTTCAAAATACCAAAACAGATGGTACACACAATCTGGCACCCCCTGCTGATTGTTGATTATTACACCTGCTTAAATAAAAAAGTTTTGACTTGGCTCACAAATTTGTCTTTCCATCATTGAAAGCCATAGAATGGACTTTGATATAAAAAATGTAATAAAGAAGAGTTCAAATGGTTTGGGATTTAATGTAATAAGAAAAAAAATGTAGTTAATTAAAAGTGTATTATTCCAGTCATGTTATGTGTCAGAAATGAAAATGCATGTTTTTTTACTTTTAAGAATTATGTGAATGTGAATTATTTTAACTATATTTGCTAGCGTTGCAGAACACAGTCTTCATGATAGTGTGATGTATATTATATTGTGATTAACTAGAACATGTAGCATAGTTGCAGTACACACTTGCTGGTGTCCCATACCTCTAAAAAAAAAAAAAAAACCCTCCTGTATAAGACTATTAATCTCATTCATTTGAGTAATAAATAAAATAGAGGTGAAAAGGTGAATGAAATGCTAAGATGCCTTGGGAAAAGAATGTGTAAAAAACTTGCAAAATTAAAACAGTCTGCAGATACTTCATATGGGATTTTTCTATAATTAGTTCCTAAGCCATCTGTGAATGAATACTAGATAAAGAACTGTGTCCTTTACTTAAATTAAAACACATCTACATTTCAATGTTTTCACTGTGGAATATTTGATTTCCTGTTTCAACAGCAGATATACGTAACTTTGTCTGAAAAGTTACAATAAATATAAATATGGTGTTTTCAACTGGGTTAGAAGTGAAATTCCATTTGTATTAATTGATAGAGCACAAAGCAGAACATTAACATGTATACTGTATGTGGACGTTTCATGAGAATTCCCGTTGGTTAGAGAAAAGCAGGTAGCTACATCAAGACTTTTTGTACAATAACCCAAATGGCCTTTCATTTGGAAGATTACAACAAGTAAGTTCAACTGAAGTGTGAAATTTTGGCTAGTCTGGCTGTGCCTTGTAATTTAAATTCTGCAGTGATAAAGACTGTAGAGTGAGGAACAGCCAACATAAAACATTTAATTCCCCTCATCGGACTATTAATGAGCTGTGAGTTTGTATACCCACTATAGACATTTTTGGTATAAGACTCTTTATCTAAAGGACTATCTTTTGTTAAGTTGTTTGTTATAAACAAGACATAGTTATTAATTAATTCCATGGTTTTGTTAGCAGTAGAGACAACTAGGCTTTTACCTTGCTTAATTAATATACTTGTTTTTTTCTCTCTTATCTATGGTGTTGGGCATTTTGTCTAACTGTGGCTCATCTTATTAAATAATATTATCAAAATTAATAAATACACATCATATTAAATTGTGACAGTATGTTTGTTAACAGCATTCCAGTATGGTACACTCCTACTCCTAGTTGTCCAAGTTAGAGGGAAACATGTGGTATATTCCAAATTCAAATTAGCCACAGAATGTGCTAACTATCCTCAGAAAACATAGTGCGATCGTCCGAATTCCCAGTTCCGAACTGTCATATAGATTATTGAAACAAATGAGCATGTTCATTGGATTTGTGTTTTGGAGTTCCACCCATGGCACAAAAGTAAAAAAAAAAAAAAAAAAGATTATTGAAGGTGAAAAAATTTAATTGATGACTAAGTAACAGCTAATAAATGTTGATTTTATTCACAGATCCAAAGTCAGATGTGACCAATGGAGGAAAAAAAGTAAGAGCAATGCATCCAAGAGGCTTCAGGTCTGAGCAATGGTGCCTCACGGTCTCCTCCTCTTGGTAGCACAGGATCATGGTCTATGACCATAAATCTCAAGGACAACAGTTGGTGTCCCACTTCAGCAAAGTGACATGCTACAAGAATATTGGAGGTACCGCTCTCCAGGGCTGACCGAACCGCTACTCTATAGCCTTCTCTTGGATTGTTTGATGTCTTTCCACTGTATGTAAGTCTACAAAGGTTAACAACCCAATATGCCACATGTGTGGTTTTAAAAGTTGTGCTGTGCCTGACATTATACTTTCAAAATCTTTGCTCGATTTTGAATGAAAAAATGTTTTAGCTGGTGTCATGGATTTGCAAGCTGTGCAACCAAGACAATGGTAATACTCAATATTGACATATACAAACCTTTCCTGTATCAATAAATATTGATCTATATGTTTCACGGGAATATACCCTTACACGTAGAGTCTGGGATAACAATAGCTGACCAGATAGAACAGACGTATTACTGGACCTCAGAGTGGCAGGGATTAATGTTCAAAAGAGAGAAATCTTAATTAAGCCTAAGTAAAGATTACGGAGTGTAAAACTAGCCGGAGTCAGGAAAATGGAATAACAGAAAGATGTAAATGCTAGCCAGGTTAGGGTTACAGAAATACTCAGAGTCAAGAACTAGCCAAGGTCAATACCAGATATCAGAAAAATCAGGTAGCAACAAGGAATGCACTAAATAGGTACCAGTAACAGAAACCATGATAATGCACAGTAAATGGGGCCAAAGAATTGTTGGGTGTTATTTGATTGGTCCACATCACACATGCAACAACTGAGCATAGCTGAATGTAGACACCGGATTGACACAGTCCATATAGAGACAGAAATGATTACCTCCCCTTGTGCACCTCTAGGAATGTGCTCCAAATGCAAGCAGTGCCGCATCTCTGGAATTGGGGTCATGCAAATGGCTTACCCGTTAGATGAATGCGGCACACAAGGGATCATTGGAATGCCGCACTAACCAGGTAGGTAATGCTACAGTACCCCACTTAGGACACACCTTTAGGGTAGTGAGGACCAGGCTTGGCTGGAAAGATGGATTGGAATGAACACACAAGCTGAGGAGCGTGTATATCAACCACAGAGACCCAACTATATTCATCAGGACCATACCCCTTCAAATGGAGGAAATACAGGAGACAACCCCTAGGAAATTGGAATTTAGCACAGCCACCACCTCATACTCTTCTTGAACATTGACAGAAATAGGAGGAGAAGCAGGATTAGTTAACACAATAGACTTCAACAAGGACGTTTGGAAAATATTTGGCATATGCATGTTCCTAGGTAAATCCAAGGAATATGAAACAGGATTAATCTTGAGCAGTATTCAAACAGGGCAAATAAATCAGGGAGTCAGTTTTTTTTAGCAGTTACTCAGAGACAGATATTGCGAGTAGAGAGTCAGACCAGAACCCACACATCATAAGAAGCAGCAGCTTGATTGTACCTATCAGCTTGTCCCTTTTATCAAGCAGAGGAACTCACCAAAAGACGCTGGACTTGCTTTCAAGTCCTACGCAAATCTTCAAAGTGTTCATCCAGGCCTTCATAAGTAGCATTATTACAAGCAAACTCAATCCAAGGAAGTAAGTCAGCCCAGTTATTTTGGTGGTGAGAAATAAAATATCAAAGTTACTGCTCAAGGCACTGATTAGAATGTTCAGAAAATCTATTTATTACAATGAGAATTAGTATATAACCAATGCAAGTGGGAAGATCCATTGATAGATTGGATCAAGTTTTACCAGGTATAGGTAAAGGTTGCAAAGAAAACACAGGAAACCCTATGCAAATATGTCACACTGGCACAAACGACACATACTTTGCACATATCCTCTAGTGTCCTTAGGCATGCCACCAAAAGTTACCAAAAATAGCAGATAACATCTTTAAGATACTGGGATGCCCTGCTGCCCTAGTGTCATGATGTAGAGACAATACCTCTTGTCTTTCTACAGGAGCAATAAACTATTTCTCTGGAGGTTTTTAATTAGGAGCCTCAGTTTGCTTAGCTTGAATGCAATCCAAAACAGAAGCATGAAGTGGTCACAATGAGGACCACTTCATTCAGGAGGAAAGACAGGAGTAGGGTCTATTTCCTGATTATCACATATATCAAACAGTCTAGATAAGGATCACTTTGGTTTTGTGTTGGCCACGTCTATAATTAATGATGAAATAAAAATGAGAAAAAAAAGACCATCAAACCTGTCTAGTAATGATAGGTTCTGATGATCTGTAGGTATAACAACTGGATCCATAAAACCTTCTAGAAGGTTAAAACTATAACTACAGAAAGTAGTTTATTGCATAAATCATTGTTTTGTTCCACCTTAGTCATTTCTTGGAATAAAAAACATATGCAGAGGTTTGTCTGGGGACTCTCTTGTGATATAACAGCTCCCACTCCAACTTCCCACAGCATCAACCTCCAATATAAATGGCATGGATGGATCAAGCTGCGGGAGCTGAAGCAAATAGATATTGTTATCATTTACTACTTTGCCACTGAGCTTTCTGCTACTAAACTAAACTGTGATTGAATATCTGCTAAATCTGAAGGTTACTACTGTGTTTAATCCTTCTAGCTTCTTATCTTTCATAACCTTGTTTTCCATGACCTTGCTTTCCTGGTTCTCATCTTACCTTTCCAGCCACTATATTAGGGTCTTTTTCCTTTAGGCATTAACCCTTCAATGTCATACCCTTTTTATATAAATTTGAAACCAAAGCTGATGTTCACACACACACCTCACATCTTCGCTAATGCAGCCTGTATGCATTGGTCTCACATTCACTTACATTGTTCTGCCTGTCGGTTTTCAGGCCCTTCAGTTTAGGCCACTATGGCTTATTTTAGGTATGACGTACATCTGACAATGGCCATTCATATCTTATAGCATTTAAGGGATAGAGATCCTGTTGCTTTTTATTTTAGAAACTGTTTTAGGTAATCACAGGTGAAACAACTCATCGGATCTCAAAGGAAAACAAACGCCCACAGATCCACCAATGAACTTAGGGACTAGCCCTATTTAAGAGGACTTGAGGGTGATAGGGTTAGGCTGCTTTATTTTTTATGTCATTTTGCATGCTACTGTTATACAGATTGATTTTAGGTTCCAAGTGTATTTGCACGAAACATGTAGGACCAACCTCTGTTTCTAAATTTTATTGGTGCATGTTTACCTTTTACTTACAAATAAAGCTGTATATATTGTTTACCACCATGTTCTGGATTCCTGTTCTTAAAGGATTATACATGGACTGAGGCATGGGTTTATAGCGCCCCAATATCATCGGGGGAGGCACCCTTTGAATGCTTTTACATCTTCGATTCTGTAAGTGCAATGATTATTAGCGCACATATATACTTTATAACAGTATCACACTATTTCTTTGTTTTGTGTTCTTTCTTAGATTAACCCCTTAAGACTGCACCCAAATGTACAAGTTGTGAACAGAACAAAACGTAAACAAAACCTGGCATTTGCGCTATATGTCTGTCCAACCGTAATTCACCTCTTTCATATTAAATGCACCCCCCCTTATTATATATCATTTTATTCAGGGGAAACAGGGCTTTCATTTAACATCAAATACTTAGGTATGGAACATAATTTAATATAAAAAATATATAAAAAAATGGGAGAAAATAAGAATTTTTTAATTTTTTTTAGTTCTACGTGACATTTTAACTGTGGATGTCAAAATACTGTTTGCTTTTATTGCAATACAATACACATATTTGTATTCAGCAATGTCTCACGTGTAAAACAGTACCCCCTATGTACAGGTTTTATGGTGTTTTGGGAAGTTACAGGGTCAAATATAGCGTGTTACATTTGAAATTGAAATTCGCCAGATTGGTTACGTTGCCTTTGAGACTCTATAGTAGCCCAGGAATGAAATTTACACCCATAATGGCATACCATTTGCAATAGTAGACAACCCCAGGTATTGCAAATGGGGTATGTCCAGTGTTTTTTAATAGCCATTTGGTCACAAACACTGGCCAAAGTTAGCGTTAGTATTTGTTTGTGTGTGAAAAATGCAAAAAACGCCAATTTTCGCCAGTGTTTGTGACTAAGTGGCTACTAAAAAAAACTGGACATACCCCATTTGCAATACCTTGGGTTGTCTACTATTGCAAATAGCATGCCATCATAGGGGTAATTTTCATTCTTGGGCTACCATAGGGTCATAAAGGCAACATAAGCAATCTGGCGAATTTTAATGTGAAAAAAATGAAACACAAGCCTTATATTTGACGCTGTAATTTTTGAAAACACCATAAAACCTGTACATGAGGGGTACTGTTGTACGCGGGAGACTTCGCTGAACACAAATATTTGTGTTTCAAAACAGTAAAAAGTATTGCAGCAATAATATCTTCCGTGTAAGTGCTGTTTGTGCGTGAAAAATGCAAAAAACTTCACTTTTACTGGCGATATCATCGTTGTAATACATTTCACTGTTTTGAAACACTAATATTTGTGTTCAGCGAAGTCTCCCGAGTAAAACAGTACCCCCCATGTACAGGTTTTATGGTGTCTTGGAAAGTTATAGGGTTAAATATAGTGCTAGCAAATTAAATTCCCTATACTTTCAGCATGGGTTGTCAGGCAGGTCCCGTTAATTGTAATTAATTAGGATACCTAATTATGTAAAATTATTACATAAATATATGTGTAGAATTAATATATGTATATATGTATACATATGTGTATATATACGTATATATATATATATATATATATAATTTTTTTAAATATTTTTATTTATATATAGGTATATATATAGTGATATATACGTATATATGTATGTATATAGATATATATATGTATTATTTCGTTCTACGTGTATTTTGATATAAATATATATATATATATATATATATATATATATATTAATATCCCAATACAGTTAGAACGAAATAAAACATCTATATATTTTTTAATATTTTATTTTTAATTATTTTTTTTATTTAATTTTTTTTACGTATTTAAATTTTTTTTATATTATATATAAATATATATATATATAACAATAATTATATATATATATTTAATCAGTATCTGTCTACGTGTAATTTGATATTAATATATATATATATATATAATTATATATATATATTAATATTAAAATACACCTATACAGTGTACGTGTGTGTATGTATATGTGTATATATATACTTAGATCATATATATATATATAATATATATATATATGATCTAAGTATATATATTTATATATATATTTTTACACTTTTAACATTATTTAATTTGATTTTCAGCCAGCAGGGGGACCAACTGTCATTACAGTTAGTCCCCCTGCTGGCAATACAGAAGCCAGCTATCCCGGCCATGTGATTGTGAGGTCCTCGCAAGGACCTCACTCTCACATGGCCGGGGGGGACCGGAGGAGGAAGATCTGCCGCGGGGGGCTCCCTGGGAGTCCCCCCAACCGCGATCGCCGGCGTGGGACCGGGTAAGTAAGGAAAAACCGGAGGGCGTACTATTACGCCCTGCGGCGTTTGGAGCTGCTTTAAAAAGGACGTAATAGTACGCCCTCCGGTCTTAAAGGGTTAATCAGCCGTTTCCCACGTTTTGTTGTTTCTATTCCTATTGATGCAAGATCTGGTGGGAGGCTGTCCTGTTTACTATTAGGATACACACTATCTACACAATTTTATTTGTTGTAATAGCACAGTTCCATCCTTCATTCATTGCTCCATTGTCCAGTTCTGACATTCATGTCACCATTTGAAGTACTTTTGGCGGTTGACAGGGGTCATCATGGGCACTCTGACTAGCCCCATATACAGCAAACTTTGCAACAGTAAGTTTTTCAGCTATTTGAGCTATTTTAGCTACAGTAGCTCTTCTGTGTAATTGGACCAGTCTAGATAAGCTCCTCTCCCCACATTCATCAATAAGCCTGATACCTATGTCCCAGTTGTCCTTCCTTGCACCATTTTAGTCGGTATTAACAACTGCATACCTGGAATACCCCACAAGACTTGCCGTTTTGGAAATAATTGGACCTAATTAGACCTTGTTTTGCCTTGGTCAAATTCACTCAGATCTTTTTGCCTATTTTTTTAACCTTCCAACAAATGAAATTCAAGAAATGACTGTTCATTTGCTGGCTAATATATCCCACCATTATTTAGGTTCCATTGTAACGATATAATCAATGTTATTCACTTGACCTGTCAATGGCTTTATTGTTAGGACTAATCAGTGTATGTCACAGTTTAAATATACAGAAATAAGGAAGGGCAGGAAGTGAATATAATCACGTATATAACTCATAGTTTAGATCTAAAAAAATATTTGTCTCAATGTACTTATATGTTTTGAGATCTCTCAATTTGGAAGCAAACTTCCAACATTGTTAGCTATCTTATAGCCTTAGAAGTGCTTTAATGTGCAAATCACACAAAGTGGGTGTACATGTGACTATGTCTGTAGTGCTTAGTGAAATACTCTTTTGAAGGTTTAGCTATCAAATCACGACAATGCAAGAACAGGTGTCTCAAGACTGATAAGCCCCTTTCACAATTTAAGCTTGGAGTCCTATTTTGTTGAGAGGCATGCAACAGCTGGGCTATTTTTTATGCACCATAGTTTGTCTTTGGAACAAATTTAAAGAGATTTCAAACATTCATATAGTTTACTTAAATCTAAATTAGTTCATAGCATTCCATATACCTCACATAGTATTTTGGTGCACCACACATTATGAGGTTTCTTTTTCATTAAACACTATAACCATGGTTGCAGATACGAGACTTCTGCCCATGGCCGGTTTTAAACTGTCTTCACAGTGCCAGTCTGATTCTCTGGCAGACTGCCACCAAGAAGATGCTTTCCAGTTTGCTCCTGCAGGGTTTTGTCCTCTTTGCCCGATTGCTGGCTGTATTGTAGCGTATTCCCACCTGCAGTCCATGATCATTATGTGCCCAGCCTGCTAATTGTTTAGACAGGCTACATAAACCTGCCTGGCAGCATGCTTTCTTCTCAGTTGTCTTGTGGTATTAATTTAGGAATTCAGTTCATTTCAATACCTGACTCATTGACTTATCGTTTATTTTCTGTTTTGATGCTGCAGCACGCGCCTTTAAAATCTCAAACAGCAACTCTGCTACTGCCTAACTACATTGATCATTTCTATTCTAAACAGCCCTGTTTGCATTCATGCTGCTTGACACATTATATATCCAATTCTGTACCCATATCAAGCATGGGCTTAACCCCTTAAGGACACATGACGTGTGACATGTCATGATTCCCTTTTATTCCAGAAGTTTGGTCCTTAAGGGGTTAAATGTATATTTGCAGCTCCGCTGCTCTGCTCCAATATCACATTTGAATGGCTAATCATGTCTCCTGTCTTTCTCAATTTAAGCAAGCATGGACAAAAGATATTAAGTCAGCAGTCCTGGTCTGGCTGAGATTTGCAGGAGTTACATTCTTGGGCAGCTGCTGCTATATGCAGATGCAACCAGTTAATGATATGCCAAGAGAGGAACTCGAGAGACAGAGAAGACAGAGAAAGGAATGCTAGCCTGAACCCTGGCCGTAACACGAGTCCTAGTTCTAAATGAGGTAACATAAAATACACATAATTTTGAGTTGTTTATTATCAGACAATTAATCAATCACAAATATTGGGAAAAAATCCTAAATTATGCAACCTGAATTAAAAAAACCCATACAAGACCAAAAATGCTACTTGACTTAATATTTTGGGGATATTTGAGGTTGCATTGCACTGTTTAATCCTCAAGATATAATTAAACATTAAAAATAATATATATATTAATTTCCACTGGTCTTCTTTTAGAGACCTGCTTCCACCAACCTGAGAGTAAGAAAGAAAGAAAAAAAAAAGATATGTCATTTTCACTAGTACCCTTCACCCATACAACTTCCCTCCAATCCCAGTTCCTTCTTACTTTATGACATCCTTTTCCAGGTGTTCAAGATTTCTTCCAATTACCTCATCCCCTTTACATGTTACCCTTTCGTTTTCTCTGGCCATTACCTCCTATTTCCCCCTTCTACCTCTTGTTTCTACTACCTAGTTTAACCTCTAGATTGAAAGTTTGTAGGCAATCTAGGTAAGTACTTTGTATAAAAGTGCTTTAATGGTTAAATGTCAGTTTACAGGCATGACCAGTCATATGCTAATCACCAGGTCTTAAAGGTTACTCACCATTGTAGGCCATAGTCTACTCACCAGGGGTGAAGGGTCTGCCACAAGTGGCAAGTGGAAATTTTGAGACCTGAATGATTTTATATATTTTGAGGGCGAATGGACTAAATTGTTTTCTTTTATCAGTATAGATTTATTTATTAAAATAGGATTGCCCAACGGGATAGCCACATATTTATATATCTAAAAAAATACATTACTTAATAAATTAATTTAAAAAAAATAATTAAATAAATAAAGTTTATATATATATATATATATATATATATATATATATATATATATAAATATATATATATATATATATATATATAATATATATACACACACATGCATATATATGTATGTGTGTGTGTGTGTGTGTGTATGTATGGAGATTCTAGGTGTATATTTATGTAATCTTTTTTCATAATTATATGATTTTGTTAATTACAATTTGAGGGACCTATCTGACAACCCAGGCAGAAAGTCCAGATAATTTAATTTGCAAGCCGTATATTTAACCCTGTAACTTTCCAAAACACCATAATGCCTGTTCATGAGGAGATACTGTTGTTCGTTGAACACAAATATTAGTGTTTCAAAACAACATAATGCCGATGATATCATCAATAAAAGTACAGTTTTTTTGCGTGAAAAATGCAAAAAACAAATATGGATGCTAACTTTAGACAGGGTTTGTGACTTAGTGGCTACTAAAAACGACTGAAAATACCCTATTTTGAATACCCTGGGTTGTCTCCTGCAAATCGTATGACATGATGGGGTAATTTTCATTCCTGGGTTGTCTCAAAGGCATTTCTTCCTTTTCAGTGAAAACTGAAAAGGGAGAAAGTCCTATATTTGACCCTGTAACTTTCTAAATTTACATTAAAAAAACACAGTACATGTGGGGTACTGTTGTACTTGTGAGACATCGCTGAACTCAAATATGTGTATTCTATTGCAGTAAAAGCTAACAATATTATGGCTTTCACAGGTAAAATACAATGCAGAACTATTAAAATAACAACATTTCTTAATTGCTCACACTTTTTAAAATTATGATTCATATATATATTTGATGTGAAATTAAAGCCTTGTTTCTCTCTCACAAAATGATATATAAGTGTGTAATACGTAATATAAAAGAGGTAAATTGTGGTTGAACAGACATCAAGCTCAAAGTGCAGGTTTTGTTTTGGTTAGAACTTGTCCTTAAGGAGTTAAATATAATTCACATGTAACAAAAAAAGTAATATAACTAAAATGATTATGGATAAATGTGGGGAATCTGTTGATATTTAAGCAATGAAAATATTTTTTTCCAATACTGTTAGTTCTGAAATACTTATTATGCAAAGGAACTTCATTAACCAACACTAGCTCCCTTATATTGTATGTCCATTTGTTACTTTTCATCACTACATTGCAGCTGCACAAATGGTTTTATGTAATGTTTACTTTTTTTTAAAAAAAATGGTGTTTCTTTACACTAGAAACTCCTCAACTGTTAGTCTGTAATTTCCTGTTTAGATCTCAACCCAATCCCATTTGATGTTTGTTACAGTGAATCATTACATCAGCACTATCAGAGTAAGTATACGACAAATCTGGTGCATTGAAAGTTAAGCCCTGCACATGAACAGTTTTGCAAACAGAATCCCTGCCAGAGATCAATGACCACATTCTGTTTCTTTATAACAGCAACCTTTACA
Organism: Pelobates fuscus; assembly: GCF_036172605.1. Taxonomy (NCBI): domain Eukaryota; kingdom Metazoa; phylum Chordata; class Amphibia; order Anura; family Pelobatidae; genus Pelobates; species Pelobates fuscus. The sequence continues at coordinate 278,476,289 of NC_086321.1, forward strand.
TCAATATCAGACACAATACCATATTTTTATTTGCTTGCCAGTGATGTCTCCTATGATTTTCATAATCTAGCTGCAGCATAATTCACCACTACCAAAACACAGCCGTTCAAATGAGCATAATTTGTACTGGTACTCGCATAGTCCCTTTTAAGATTAGTAACAAATTAAACACAGTATTTACTATCACATAATTTTTTTGTATAAGTGCCATTCAAGAACAACTGTTTTCTTGAGATTTTTTTTCATTGATGTATAATTTAGACCTAATGAAATACATTGCATACCCTCTACAAAAGAAAATCCAAGTATTTGTTTCTTAAAAATAGATATTGTTTCTTAAAACCAGATCAATTTAATATCAGTAAAAGTAAGATGAAAGCTCTTACAGAAAAGATGCACTTTGAAATTAGTTCAAAGCACAGAAACTTCTGCTTTTAGGAAACAGAGAAAGACAAAGGAATACATAGAGAATACTTAAATCATAAAAAAAAATATAAAGTGACAACAGGAAAGCTGGATAATGAACCTCATTATTACTTCTGCAAGTAAAGCAAGTGCCTATAACTGTGATGAAATATGAAAGAACATGTTTGATTTTATACCATAAAGAAACAATGATTTTCAGTGCATATACAGAAGTCTCAATTATATGCTTTCAATTTAAAAAAAAAAAAAAAGGATTTCAAAACATTAAGGTTAGTTGGTGTGTTGCCAAAAGCAGTTTGCTAATTCTGAACTGTCCCAAGTTATATAACATAACCTTAACTGCAAGTTCAGTACACATCGGTGAACAGAAGCAAATGGCTGTTGGCTACTGTTTAGCAGTATATTTGTTGGAATTTTATTTTTACCTAACTACAAAACAATCTGATCTGCAGTTTAAAAGTTTGATGCTGAAATGCACTCTTATAGGCTCTAAGAAAATGTAACTCTTTACAATGAGATCATTGTTGAGATATTATATTATCAGTACTTTAGTATGCTTAATGAGCTAATGCATGTGTTTCTTTAAGCTGTTTTGTTAATGGGTAGCGAATAGTAAGCTAAGATCATCAGCAGATGCTCTCAGCCTATCAGTGCCCCCCTGGCTGAAGCTTCAAGCCCTTATACAGAAGCAGAAGGCGGTGGGAATAGCATGTTATGTTTTTATTTTGATGTGTTAATATCTCGTTATATGAGAGACTGACAGGATTTATATGATATTTAAATATGTGCACCCTTAGTGCACTAAAATTGTTTCTTTGGAACATTGCATTCTGTTTCCCATTCTCTCTAGGTATACTCACCTCGGACCCCAACTCGAGGACGAGCACTCTACTTTGATCTTTAACTTGCAATATCATTCTTCTTGGACTGTCTAGCAGGTAACTTGCAATATCATTCTTCTTGGACTGTCTAGCAAGTTTATGATGTAGCTCTGTATTGTGGATTATTAATTAGCCATAATCTTCCTGAGAGATCCTTCGGATTTGACTCAAACGTATACTGGACACCCTTCCCTGTTGCTGGAATTAATGATATTGACCTCGGACTTGTTTAGTGGATTTATGCATATCATTTACTTCCTTATTAAAGACTGATTTTGAAAATCAAATTTATATTTTCATATTGTTGAATGGAGAGTTTATTTATTTAACTTTTTGTATGAAAAACAAGACCCCTTCACTGGATATTAAAGGAATTCATTTAGACATACCTTATTGGTGAACTGGAAGTTGTTATCTTCTCCTTCTGACTTCTTACACATTTGAAAGGTAAAATATTTGAATTCATTTCTATGTTCATAAATACCTATTTAGTGAATAATTCATTGTAATTCTAGAGCATAGTATTTTCTATAAGAATTAGATCTAATTTAAAACAAAGAGTTCCTTTAATAGCACAGTCTACATGAGCCACATTCAAGCCAAACTCAACTGCAATCACAAATCATTATTACCTCTTCTCTTAGTGCTTAAACCCTATTTGAACCATCTGTCTCATTACCTGTCTCATTACATTCTCAGGTGATAGAGAAACATTCAGAACGTTCTTATATGAATGTAAGTTAATGTTCACTTTAAAACATACACCTATTCCAATGAAGAAATCAAGATTAAAACCATGATTTCTCTTCAATAAGGTGATCCAGCTAAATGGGATTTCCAACTATTGAAAACATGAATTATCTAAATTATACATATATTACCATAATATTGATACCACAGAAAGTAAATTACATAACCTTACACAAGGAAGAAACAAGCTGAGAAATGTATAACTCAATTTAGGAAATTGTCCTCAGATACTACATGGATCGTATCTGCTTTAAAATATCAATATAGGATTGAATTGTCCGATGCCCTTAGGGATGAATTAGCTCAGAATGGAATACTTGAATCATTAAATGACTTGATTGATCTAACAATTCAATTACACAGTTGTATGCTTGAACGAAAAGCAGAAAAAAACACTTCTGTATTTCCTAAAAATAACTTTTTGCAATGCTAAATATGTATTGCCCACAGATTCATCTAAACCAGAATATGTAGGAGTCGCTTCAATAAGAGGACCTCTCTCTGAAAAGGAAAACCAAAGAAGGACACATAACCTTTGTGTGTGCATCCTTTAATCGCATCTTCCAAGATGTCCCCTATTACCAAGGAACCAATTAGGTAAGAACAACTTTTGTTTTTTAAGCACAGCAAACAATATATGTTCACATAATACTGTAAAAATAACTCTTGAAATCAGACCTTTACCCCTTAAGGATACAACTTCAGAAATAAAAGGGAATCAGTTGATAATATATGGGGGCTTTCCCCATTTGTATAGCAGGAGTCTTACCCCTGCATGCAGATGTTCACATTGTCTGTGCTCTCAGTCATCACACAGTGCTATTTATATGGGATATCGTATGTAGCACAAATAGAAGATGTACCTGTTAATATCGAGTAATCCTGTTGGAAGTAATGGCGTCCAGTAAGCACAATGGACCAGATCGTGTAAAATCATAATCTGGAGCAGAAAGCAAAGTGACCACCATGAAACTTGCGATGACGTGAGATCCAAGATGGCTGCTGTTTGCGCAAGGCCAGGCATGACAATCTCTTCCAAGTCTGAAAACACTGAACAAAGTAAGGAGAAGTGCCCCAGCCACCCACAGTACCAAGTGTAAACTCCCAATACAACATACACGTAGAAGATGTAAATGCCAATAGGAGACAGGCCAAAAGAGCCACTAGGCCCAAGTCTGAGGGAGCAAGGGTTTGAAAAATGAGATAAAGGTTAAAATAAAAGACAAAATGTAATGATAACCATGGGGACAGAGAGTAAACTGGTGGAATGGCATAAAACAGAATATATCAAAAGGGGTAAACAGTGATAGGAAACATGTATACCCATTGAATATAATGTAAAACCATATCTTGTGTGACAGCAGAAGTAAAAAAATATGTATTTTTTTTAAATGTTGGTTGTCAGGTGTAAAAACATTGTGGTAGAGGGCATCTGCCTTTACATTCTTGTTTCCTGAACATACTCTGACCTGTGCAGCAGGCAGGAGCAGCAAACAAAATGGAAATACTTGAGTTGTCAGTGTCTTATATCACATGGTATCTCTTTTCTAATTGGTTGTTAGTTGTTTTGCTTTGTGCTGCTGGAGTTCAGTACCGTTTTATGCAATATGTGAAGCGTCCTGTCATGTGATAAAATGAGGTATAATTTGGTTAAGGCTACATAGCCCCTCTATTACTTGGAAAAAACAACTCAATCTCCTTTGATTCAAATTATTGTAAGGTAAGTGTATGGTGGAAGAGTTAAAGAAAAATGATCATTTTAAACACACCTCTTTTCAGAACAAATCCAATTTTTATCCTAATTATTTAACCCCTTAAGGACCAAACTTCTGGAATAAAAAGGAATCATGACATGTCACACATGTCATGTGTCCTTAAGGGGTTAAAGCATGGCAGTATAGAGGCATTCGAGAAAGCGTTTTTTTAACGATTTTAAGAAACTGGGGAACAGTCGGATACAATATAACCTCACTTCTGAAGAAAGGTTAGCCTTAAAAGGACTCAGAAAAAATTATCAGATTGTCATCAAACCCGCAGATAAGGGCGGTAGTTTGGTGATAATGGATTCTGGGAAGTACGTGACAGAATGTATGAGACAATTGGGGGATACTGAGGTCTATAGGAAAATGGATGGAGACCCACTGGGGAATATGAAAAAATCATTGAAAAAACTCCTAGATATGGGAAAATTAGAAGGGATTCTGACTTGTAAAGAGTATGATTATCTAAATGTAAAAACCCCTAGAACTCCGTTTTTTTTATATCCTTCCTAAGGTTCATAAGGATTTATTGAATCCCCCAGGGAGACCCATCGTCTCTGGGATTGGGTCTCTATCCAATAATTTGTCTAAATATATAGATTCCTTCCTACAACCTTTGGTTAATAACACTAGTTCCTTTCTGAAGGACACTACAGATGTCCTGAGGATGCTTAAGGACTTTGTATGGAAGGAGGGGTATGCCCTTGTGACCTGTGATGTCACCTCCCTATACACCTGCATACCACATGAGAAGGGGTGTGCGGCTGTCAAGTGCTTCTTAGGATTGCATCAAACATTGGATCGGAAAGAAATTGATTTCCTGACTGATTGTATCAGATGGACTCTGGAGAATAATTATTTTTGGTTCAACTCAAAATTGTATCTACAACTTAGAGGGACTGCGATGGGCAGTACCTATGCGCCCAGTTATGCTAATTTATTTATGGCCCATTGGGAAAGTAGTTTTATATATGGGCAGCATGACTGGAGCGCACGGGTACTTGCCTATCGCAGATATATAGATGATATGATTTTTATCTGGGACGGACCAGAAAAAGATTTGAAAGATGTTTTACATTTTATGAATCATAATACATGGGGTATTCAACTTACCGACAATTTTAGTACAGAGTCCATCGATTTTCTAGACCTGAAGATACAAGTAGAGAGAGGAGTCCTTAAGACAGAAACCTTCTTTAAGAAGGTGGACGTCAATGGGTATGTGACCTATAGTAGTGGACACTATTCCCCTTGGCTGAATTATATACCTAAAGGCCAACTCCTCAGACTAAGAAGTAACTGTACTGAGGAAAGTAGGTTTCAGGAACAAGCCCAAGACCTCATAGATAAATTTAGAGAGAAGGAATATCCAGAGGAAATCTTGGACAGTGCCCTAGAGGAAGTGAAAGGGATAACACAGGCGGAATTAATACAAGGAAAGGAAGGGGATGGGATTTTAGACAGTTTTAAGGATGTTTTAGTTTTACATTTTAACAACCAACATAGAACTATAAAACATATAATTAGAAAATACTGGCCAATATTAAAGGCAGATAAGGATTTGGGGGATGTACTACCATCCGAACCCAGGGTCACTTTTCGGGGTGCCCCCAACCTTAGGAATTCTCTAGTCCACAACTTTTATAAAGACAAACCTAAGAAGTCACTTGGCACCTTCTTGGGACAAACAAAGGTTTTTTTTTTTTTTAAATGTAGGATGTGTTATGCTTGTAAGACGCTAAATAGGAAGAGTAACAAAGTTGAAATGACATTTAAATCGGAAAGGACAAAAAAAGAATTTAGTATAAGGGAGCATATGACATGCCACACTAATAATATAATTTATCTTCTAAAATTCCCCTGTAATTTACAGTATGTGGGGAGGACTACACGTCCTCTCCACATTAGAATCAGGGAGCACATTTATAATATTAGAAAAGGTCTGAACTGTCATAGTGTCTCTGAGCATTTTAAACACAGACATAATCAGGACCCCACTGGCCTGGAATTTATTGGGATTAAACGGGTGCCCAGGGATTGGAGGGGGGGTGATTTTATTTGTAAGATCGGACAGGAGGAGATGCGTTGGATCTTCCTTTTAGACACCCTTATCCCATCCGGTCTTAATAAAGATTTTGAATTATGTAATTTTCTATAACCCCCCCCCCCCATTTTTTTATTTTTTTATTTTTTTATTTTTTTTTATATATTTTTTTTTGATATATATTTTTTTGATATATATATTTTTTAGTATTCTTTTATAGATGGGTTTTTTTATTTTTTTATTTTTTCATTATTTTTTATTTTTTACTTTTGACATTTTATCTAGTCTTTTTTGTATACCTCCTATCCACCCCTAATTCACCTGTGGGATCCCAATCAAGGTTTCTGTATATGCATATCTTTGGTAAACGATGTATAGATTTGTTAAGACTGTGTTATTATCTGTATAAGCATCTTTTTATATATTTTCTAATTTATATGCTTGTAGATACCATTAAACTGATATTCTTGCCATTTTAAGGTTAATATCATATTAAGATTTAAGTTGATCTTCCCCCTTTTTCCTGGATATGTTTTATGTGACCATCTGGGTATCCGACAAATGTTTACAAGTTTCTGTGCTTGGAAAATTATGTGCACACACAAGTTATATCTAAATCTGTATGCATGATGATCCTTTTATATTGGATATTGAAATTTTTAAATGCGTGTTTGTTTGTTTTTTGTTTGATAAAAACAAACAACAAAAAAACACACAGGTGGTGAATAAATGCTTTATTTGGGTTTGAAGTAATTATGGACAATGTGTGCAACTTTGGAGAGCTACAAGCCGATTGGATCATGGCTTTGGGACTCCTAAATAAAAGAGGATCTCCAGTGGGAGGAGATATTGCTCGTTTGAGAAAGTCCCAAGAGGCGGGACGAAACGCGTCACGTGACCTGGTATCAGGATACAAGGAAGTGAACTGAATACACACACCAGCCAGCAGGACCGGCCCCAGAAGGAGAGAGATTACACTGAACTGTTATCAAACTCCCCATGGTGTGGTGAGCTGCAGCTGGACTGTGCTTTTTTATTATCTGACTATCAGTTGTTTTTATTTTTAATAAATGTTTTTTGCCTGACACTGGAGTCACAGGAGCATTTATCAGATCCCACGTACCCAAGGGGCTGATCCTCCCTGGGCAAGATAGCTTAGAGTGGGGCTCATACCACTCTACATTTGTGAGTTGCATTCTTAAAGAGACAGTTTATTTTAGTTTACATTTTAATAATTGTATTGCACTAGGAGTGCTTTCTCTGTTCCCTCCTCCCTACTTTGGTCTCCTTAAACTACAGATATCAACTGTACAGTGTAACAGGCTATAAGTATATACACATATACACCTGGGCTTGTAGACACCCTATAAGGGATCACACTTGTTTGCACTGTATCATCTGTTTGTAAATACTTCTCAACACTTGATGGGTTCTGTACATATGTATGCGCACCAGCACTTTTCTGTTTTGTGATTGTTTCTGTACCTTATTACCTGGGTATATTGTGGGTGCTGCAAACCTATTTATATTTTATCTTAATTTTTTGCGCCAACTTATCTATTGCACAATTTTTTACAATTATTGTAAGAGCAATGGCTAAAATATATTTTTCAAAAATGAAGTATTAGATGTTTTCAGTGAGATTGAAACCTCTTGGTTACCCCCAAATGGGCTTTATGACTTCCCTATTGATTTAATAGAAGGGTCTAAAATACCATATTGGCATATTTATCCCATATCTGAACCTGAATTACAAACCTTGAAAGATTATTTGCACAATAATTTACAAATTCCACCTCTCCAGCAAGAGCATGGATTTTCTTTGTCACTAACAAATATGAAACAATCAAACTCCTCTTTGATTACAGACAATTGAATAAAATTAGTATAAAAAAAACAGACATTCCCTAACATTGACTCCCAAAATACTGGAAAGGATTTCCATTATTCACAAAACTTGATCTTAGAGTTGCCTACAATCTCCTAAGAATCAGATTGAGACGAGTGGAAAACTGCCTTCTATACAAGGTATGGACATTAAGTATTTAGTCCTGCTGTTTGGGTTTTGCAACGCCCCTGTCCTGTTTAAACATTTTATACACAACATTTTCAAAGAGATTTTAGACAATTTCATTGTCATTTACTTCGATGACATTCTCTTAATGGCCAGATCTCCTACAACATGTTAAGCATGTAAAAAATCTTTTTGAGAGATTACTTGTACTTAAACTTTACACTAAACCCAATAAATGTATCTTTCATACGGCTAAGATTCCCTTTCTTGGGTATATTGTATCTCAATCTTCTATAAAAATATAGCCAAAGAAAATTTAGTCTATTGAACAATGGTCCATGCCAAAGCACAAAAAGGAGGTACAAAGACTTATATGATTCACAAATTTCTATAGAAAATTCAAGTCGATGCATGAGACCATGCAATTGGAGCTGTTCTGCCAAAATGTGAATCATCCAATAAACCTCTATATCCAATCACTATCTATCCGAAAAAAATAAACCTTAATGAACAGAACTATAGTATATGTGAAACAAAGAATCCCTTAAGGAATGGAGACAAATACTAGAAGGTAGTCTACTTATTATATAGACAGATCACAAAAATTTGGAATACTTGAAAGAGCTAAACATCTAAATTCTAAGCTTCCAAGGCGGTACTTGTTTTCCAATTTTTTTGATTTTCACACAATGTATTGCCCAGGAAACAAGAACGTAAACGCAGATGCCCTCCCCCACAATGACACTTTTTCCACACCTGACAACCAACATTTTTAAAACTTCTCAAATTATAGGCTTAACATCTGCTCTCACACAAGATATAGCTCTTTCCTATTTAGATCATGATCCAATTGATTCTTCCTCTATGATCAAGAAAAATGGAATCTGGGGATTACTATACATCTCCCATAAAATGAAAGATAAATAATCACATAACAATCCTCCAGCAGGACATCCAAGGATTAATAAAATAATTATCCTTTGTAAAAAAATACTTTTGATGACCGAAATTCTACTCCACCATTAAATCCCATGGAGCCAATTGGTCTCCTTCATTCTTTTACAATCCATTGGCATGGACTTTATTGTTAACCTCCTCATTTTAATGTGTTCATATCTCTTTAAGGTTTTAAAGGTAAGGCATGCCTTTTTGCTGATGATACTTAGATATGTACCAGGGTTGATGTTCCAGGAGTGATAAGCCAAATGACAAATGATTTAGGTAAACTAGAAAAATGGTCAGATCTGTGGCAGTTGACATTTAATGTGGATAAGTGCAATATAATGCATCTTGGACGTAAAAACCCAAGGACAAAGTATAGAATATTTGATACAGTCCTAACCTCAACATCTGAGGAAAGGAATTTAGGGGTAATTATTTCAGATGACAATGTAATAGAGCAGCAGGAAATGCTATCAGAATGATTGGTTGTATAGGGAGAGGTATTAGCAGTGCTTATGCCATTCTACAGAACACTGGTGACACCTCACTTGGAGTATTGTACGCAGTACTGGAGACTGTATCGACAAAAGGATATAAATACTTGGAAGAGAGTTCAGAGAAGGGCTACTAAACTGGTTCATGGTTTGCAGGATAAAACTTACCAGGAAAGGTTAAAGGATCTTAGCATGTATAGCTTGGAGGAAAGGCGAGACAGGTGGAATATGATAAAAACTTTTAAATACATAAAGAGAATCAACACAGTAAAGGAGGAGACTATATTTAAAAGAAGAAAATCTACCAAAACAAGAGGACATAGTCTTAAATTAGAGGGGCAAAGGTTTAAAAATAATATCAGGAAGTATTACTTTACTGAGAGGGTAGTGGATGCATGGAATAGCTTTCCAGCTGAAGTGGTAGAGGTTAATACAGTGAAGGAGTGTAAGCATGCGTGGGAGAGACATAAGGCTATCCTAATTATAAGATAAGGTCAGGGACTAATGACAGTATTTTAGAAAATTGAGCAGACTAGATGGGCCGAATGGTTCTTATCTGCAGTCACATTCTATGTTTCTATGTTTCTATTTTTAAGAATCCTGTCCTACACTAAAGATAGGGATGGATTTTTTTTTTTGCCTACATTTAATTTTAAAAAATATATATCTATTTACTTTCAAAACTTAATGAAATAATTGTTATATTAAAAAAATTGAGATGACCGTTGTCCTTTCATTAAAGATCAATTTCAGTTGCTAATATATTTTACCAACAATAAATCATTTAAAAGAATCCCAAATAATTGGATACATTGTGGACAGAGGAGAACAAAATAGAGACAGGAAAAAAAGTATAATCTGTAAGCTACAAGTGGCATAAAGAAAGGAAAGCTAAAGAAAGAAAATGACAATTCTGCTATGACATGAAAGACTTTCAAGGAGATCAAAGAGAAAATACCTGCCTATGTAAGCTAATGTAACTAAAGCTAATCCAAGGTTAAAGAGTCAAAGGAAAGTAAGACAACAATCAGGGTGAGCAGCAGTGAGAAGAACAATCATGAGCAAGACAGAGTTAGAGTAAGAGAGGACAGGATAACTGAGTGAATACCGGAAACAGCAAAAGGAATCACAATGAACTGATGAACTGTCATAGTTAATAAGACTGGGAGTTTGGCTTAAATAAGTAATCAATGACATATCTTGGATATGGAATTAAAATAAAAAGGTAGGTATAGCAATATTGCTGCTCAAATGATTCAGCCTTTTAATTACTAAAGTGATAATTCAAAGTGAATTTCAAATGTAAGGTCAACATTGTTCAGGTATACTTCCAGTTTGACTATATTAGCCTTAAAATTGAAATTCACTTTGGTGGGGCGTGGCTGACTGAGCAGCAGCAAAGACGTGTCTCTATTGAGTTCTGCACCAGAAACGCTAAATATAGGCCTTTCCAACACCTTTTGAGCTCTAAGGGGACACTTGACACCCCCCCCCCACTAAATGACAATAAAGCTAGCAAGGGTCGGGTTGAGAGACTGGCTCAGCAAGTACAGAGGCTTAACTGGGCAGTCTCAATGATAGAGTCCCATAGAATATCCACCTATGCGGCATCCCAGAAAAGAAGAGGGAAGAAGCGCTGATGACTTTTATCCAGAGACTGATAGCCTCAAAGGGGCTCAAGAGGAGCACTGACTCCATGCTTCTATCAAGCACATTCAAGATCCGCAAAGCCGCAACACAGGGTCGGCGCTACCTGTTAGGCCAGGAGCACCGGCCCCCCTCATGCTGCAGCCGCCAGAGCGCTCTGCAGAGAGCCTCAGGCGGCTGCAGCTTTGCCCGGGCTGGTGCGTCCATGAGGGCGCACCACCCGGGCACAGCATGAGGAGAGGGACTGACAGGAGGGAAGCGCTCAGCGCTCCCTCCTGTCACTCCCTCACTGTAGCGTGGCCGAGCCCTGTATGGTCCGCGGGTACAGGGAGCATCTGTCTCCTGTACCCGGCCGGACTAACAGTAAGTGCACACTGAGTGTGCACTTCCTTTCAGTCCAGCCAGGTACAGGAAACAAATGCTCCCTGTACCCGCGGACCATACAGAGCTCGGCCACGCTACAACAGAGGTAGGGAAGGGGGGGAGAAAGAAATTGACAGGGGGGGGGGATAAATTGACATGGAGGGGGAGAAAGAAACTGACAGGGAGGGGAATTGACGGAGAGAGAAAGAAATTGACAGGGGGTGAGAGTGACAGGGGAGGGAGGGGGAATGAGAGTGGGGAGGGGGAAGGGAGAAGAGAGAAGAGAGTGACAAAGGGGGAGAAGAGAGTGACAAGGGGGAGAAGAGAGTGACAAGGGAGGAGGGAGAAGAGAGTGACATGGGAGGGAGGGAGAAGAGAGGGACAAGGGGGGAGAAGAGAGTGACAAGGGAGGAGGGAGAGATTGACATCCATCACACACACAATCACACACAATGCACCCCTTACACACAGAAAAAAATGTGTTACACACACAATGCATACACACACAGACACACACACACAAGCAATGCAACCCTTACACACAATGCATCCCTTTACACACACAGAAACACACAATGCATTCCTTACACACACTCAATGCAACCCTTACAGATGCACACACTGCATCCCGTACATACACAGAAACACACCTTGCAGCCCTTACACATACAAACACAGATTCACACAATGCATTCCTTACACACATATCAGGACTACCCTCTACACCCCACCCCCTGTGAACAAACTCATTGGTGGAACATGAAGGTGGACCTTGGGACCCAGACCTTGAGCTGTGTAAAGGGCCCCAAAAAATGGAGCTGCTTCCCATTCTCCCAAAACATTGATTTTTGTGACCACAGTTACAAACAGCCTCCAGAGATCCTGTTCTACACCAGACCAGTGGAGCCAGACTGCAGCTAGAGCCCATCATCATCCTCATCTGGTTGTAAGTAGGCAATCTAGTATATTATTTGTGGCACTTATCTCTAATTTACCTCACATTAAAGAAACACTAGTCCCTAGAACTACTGCAGCTTAATGTAGTGGTTCTGGTGTCTATAGCCTGTCCCTGCAGGCCTTTTAATGTAAACACGGCGGCACTGCAGCACTGGCGTTAGTTAACATGACAGATCATATGGGTGGGGCATTGTGATGTCACATGGGGGGGCAGCAAACTTTACTTTTGCCTAGGGCGGCAAAAATCCTTGCACCGGCCCTGCTGCAACAGCACCAGCTGGAGCACCAAGAGAGACAATAGTGCTCACCAGGGATATCGTGGCTTGTTCTGCATCCTGGCCTGCTCCAGAGACATGGGGAAGCTGCAGTTTGAAGGTTGCACAGTGGCAGTATTCAGCAACTTACCATTTCCCGTTCTGCTGGCAAAGAGGGTCCTAGCTCCAATAGCTGGTCAGTTGAGGAAACACTCGGTGAGATACCACTGAGGAGGACATGGCTCACTGATTGTACTGCACGGAGACATTAACCTGATCCTGACCTCCTCTGGGAACACGGAGGCATTCCTGCGACAACTAAAGCTGCCAGCTGTGCCGGCAGAGGGTGCAGCAGCGCAAGCCAAAGAAAGTGTGACATGAACAATCTTGTGGTATAGGCCAGTGGTTCAGCTACCAGCTCTAATTAGATAATTAGATAATTATGTTCTTGGGCTGCTTTAGTCTTTACCCAACCTAGTGCACCGCAGTATATGAATCTATTGCCATATATCTTAGTTTAAAGTGACTATATAAATATGTGCAAGCAGCAAGGTTCGGGGAGTACAATCAATGTATTTTCGATAGATAAAAATATAATTCAGATTGCAAATACATAAATTATATCACTACTAATAGATACTGTTTCTTACTTTTTTTTCATGTCTCAACATTCAGCAGTACCCCTTTTCCCATGTTTCTTTCATCTGCCACTTGTGTCACTTTCCTATATTTCCTATTTTGCTTCTCCCCCATTGTTCTCCTCATTGGCTCATCAGATAATTTCCCCATATTACCCCTTCTGCCGCACTCTCTATATTCCCCCGACTTATCTTCCTCTTCCTATTTTCACCACTAGTATCCATCTCCCTTTATTCTCCCACTAGTGTTACTCTACCCAAATCCCACATTAGTGTATCTCTCTTTATATTACTCTAGTGTCAATCTATCTATACACTTCTCCACTGATGTCCATCTCATATACTCCATTATTGTCTCCTTTTTTTGTTGTCACTTTTCCACAAGTGTTTTCCATGTGGATCACATCATAACTGCCCATACACCCTGTCTACATCTCTGAGTTGCTCTTTACATGTGTTACTACCTCTTGTTAGTAATTTATTGAGATATATATCATTGATAATTTTCTGTTTTTATGATCTTTAGATAAAACCATCAACTAATTAATGTCTATTGACATACAGTTGTAATAAAAATTATTCGACCACTATTGAAAATCAAGTTTATTGTCAAAATGTACAGACTTTCAGCTGTTTGCAATGAACAAAATGTAAACAAAAGCAATTAAAATAGCTCAAAGCAATGGATGCCTCAAGTGGTTTCCCCAAATTCAAATGAAAATCCAACTTATAATGACTTCTCCTTAGTAAAAGCACAACTGGCAGTGATTACAGATTCAAGTATTTTTGGGTCTGATGCAACAAGCTTTGTACTTCTGAATTCGGGACATTTCTGTCATTTATCTCTTCAGATCCTCTTAAGGGGACCGATGGACAGCCTTTTCAAGTCTCTCCAGAGATAATTGATTATGCTGTCAGGTTGAATGGGGACCAATGGACAGCCTTTTCAAGTCTCTCCAGAGATAATTGATTATGCTCAAGTCTGGCTAGGTCACTAAAGGACATTCAGAGAGTTCATCCTAAGACACTCTTGCATTGATCATCACAGTACAAAACGCATTAGATGGATATTTTGGGGAATATGGTATATCTAGTTTTTCTCTCTTTGGTTGTAAGGTGCTGTGTCAGAAAATAATATATTTATTCTTTTTTTACCTTTTTGCAAATAAAAGCTATGGACAGCTTTCTTCCGTGAAGTATGCAGTAGGGATTGTTTTGTACTTCATCCATTTAAGAATTATGGATGCCTCTGTGCTCCTGAGAACATTCAATGCAGCCAGAATTCCCCAGATCTGTACTGAGCACAGTAATGCAGTTCTTTTGACCTCCTGACCTCATGGCTTGGACAGGTGTGTGCATTTCAAAATCATGTCTAATCAACTGAATTTGCAACAGGTACTTCGTCAAAGTTTAGGAACATTTCAAAGATGATCCAAAAATTGGATGCATCTGAGCTAAACTCCAAAGGATCGAAATACTTTTGTCAAAAGGATATTTCAGGTTTTTGTTTTTACTTTAACCTCCCTGGCGGTATGATTATGTCAGGAATTTTGTACCAAAAGCGGTACCATTTTTTTACATGGAAATTTGGTGTTATGTATTGTAGGCCAGTAATTACTTTCTTAAACCTGACCAAAAGTACTCTCAGATGTGATAAAGTTCGAAACATAAAATCATGAATTATAATCTAATAAATAATATAATTTTATTCAATAATGTAATAAATAATGAAATTTGTCAAACAAAGAAAATTCAGTAAACATCCTGGGTGTGGTAAATTTTGAAACATGGGACTGCACATAGACCGACATCACAATCAGGGCAATGGAATCTGGTTTCCTTTCGGATTTTTTTTCCATTGCTATCTCGCTTTGGGCAGCAAACTACGCACATCCTTGTAGGTGCTGCCTTTTTTGCGGTTGGCGGGATGTAATCCATAAAGTGACGACCAGTCAGGCGTTTTGGGTTGACAACGTCAACAGCACGACGTCCAGATCTGTTCACGGCCACTGATGCCGTTTGGTAGTTCACAAAAATCCGCTCCGCCACCTTCCAGATAAAGTCAGAATGAACAAGAGGCTTGTCACTCTTTCCTCTGTGCAGTATATAGGCATTCCAGAGGCATTGTTCCAGTAGATGCCTGAAGATTTTTTTGTAATATTTTTGTTGTTGTTTCCGCATAGCCGGATAAAATGTCCTCGCCTGATCAGCTCTATCGACTCCTCCCATGGTGTTGTTGTAGTCAATCACAAGTTGTGGCTTTCCCACCTCTTGTGTGGACCATGGCAGTGGAGGTGTTATGCACTGTACTCATTAGGCATACGTCTTTTTTGTCACGCCAATGCATTGCCATCATCTTTCCTTTCTGCCAGGCAACCATTTCTCCTGTTTTCAGTTTTTTCTTGCCAAACATAGATGGCAGGTCACGTCGGTTGGCCCTAACGGTTCCATATCCATCAGTCTTGTGTTTTATCAGAAACTCGTACAGCTCAGGCGATGTGTAAAAGTTGTCCGTTGTCACACAATACCCCTGATTCAGCAATGGCTCAAGCAGTGTAAGGACTGATGACGTTGCCATCCCATAGCCGCTGTACCTGGGGTTGAATTGTGTTCCTTTACCGGTGTATATGACGGAATTCCATATATAGCCAGTGGCAGACTCGCAGAGCATATAGGATTTTATTCCAAACCGTGCTCTCTTGGATGCGATGTATTGAATCCAGCTGAGGCGTCCCTTGTAAGCCATCAGACTTTCATCAATGCTGATGTCTCTATCTGGCACATAGGCCTGCTGGAAATTTTTTAGGATCATTTGGTATACTTCCCAGATCTTCTTGAGTTTTGCCGCTGGATGTGTAGCTTCGTCAAATTCCTCGTTGTTGGTGAAGTGCAATTTCTTCATTATGAGGGAAAATCGGTACTCGGACATGAAGGTGCCAAAAAATGGGGTTGCAAGCCATTTATTGGTAGTCCAGTACCATTTCTGCAGGGGTTTCCCCACCACCCCCTGAAGAAGTATTAGCCCCAGAAACTTCCAGATGTCCTCTTTAGTCACCGGTTCCCATTTTCTGTTCCTGGAAAACTTGCTATGCAGAGTAGCTGATTGCTGCTCGTTGTAGCGATTTGTCTCCGTGACAATCTTTTCAATGACGTCATCTGTGACAAATAATTTTAGGTATGCCAAAGGATCATTGTGCTCAACGTCTACCTTCATCCCAGGTGATCCAGTAAACTGAAATCTTGGCGGCGGTACCTCAACCATACCGCAATCAATAAGGCACCAAGTGCGCACATCACTGAGCTCGGGTGCAGAATCTTCGCTGTCGCCACTTCTCTGGTCACTGTCAGAGTCGGATGACGAATCTTGCCACGATTCGCTATCGCAGTCGCTCAATTCTGCGAGGGGCTCTGTGTCGCTGCCGCTGTCACTCATCTGATCCAAACCCGCTTTGGAGATGCTAAAGTGACGCTTTGATGCCATGGTAAAAAAATTATTTTATGGGCAGAAATTACAGCAAAAAGGGCAGGCAGGGCAGTGTAGGATGATCAAATTTCAAATCTGAGGTGATACTGTGTCAAATCTGAGGTGATACAATGTAATCTGACAGGATTTCACTGTATCACCTAACTTTATGTGTGTGTGTCACTTTTATGCTTGAAACATTTGAATTACCCGCCCAGTTCCGCCCCAATGAGCCTCTGCGGCTCACAGAGACGGAACCAGGAAGTCAGATGGAGGCATCCGCCGGGGTTCTCACCGGCAATCACAGCGCGGGGACATCGCTGGATCGCAAGGAGAAGGTAAGGAGACTCCGCTGCCAGCTCTGTAATCTACCCCGAACGTGACTCGGGGTTACCGCTTCTGGCAGCGAAAATTAACCCCGAGTCACGCTCGGGAATACCGCTAGCCTGGTTAAAGGGACACTATAGTCACCTGAACAACTTTAGCTTAATGAAGCAGTTTTGGTGTATAGAACACGCCCCTGCAGCCTCACTGCTCAATCATCTGCCATTTAGGAGTTAAATCCCTTTGTTTATGAACCATAGTCACACCTCCCTGCATGTGACTTGCACAGCCTTCCATAAACACTTCCTGTAAAGAGAGCCCTATTTAGGCTTTCTTTATTGCAAGTTCTGTTTAATTAAGATTTTCTTATCCCCTGCTATGTTAATAGCTTGCTAGACCCTGCAAGAGCCTCCTGTATGTGATTAAAGTTAAATTTAGAGATTGAGGTACAATTATTTAAGGTAAATTACATCTGTTTGAAAGTGAAACCAGTTTTTTTTTTTCATGCAGGCTCTGTCAATCATAGCCAGGGGAGGTGTGGCTAGGGCTGCATAAACAGAAACAAAGTGATTTAACTCCTAAATGACAGTGAATTGAGCAGTGAAATTGCAGGGGAATGATCTATACACTAAAACTGCTTTATTTAGCTAAAGTAATTTAGGTGACTATAGTGTTCCTTTAATAAATTTGTACAGTTTTCAAAAATCACTGTTTTCGCTTTGTCAGTATGGGGTATTGAGTGTCGATTGATGTGAAAACAATTTGAAATGTAAACAATTGTAACATAAGACTGCAACACACATTTAAAACAATTGAGGTCCCAATACTTTCTGTGTATATATATATATATATATATATATATATATATATATATATATATATATATAACGAACAATTCAAAGATAGCACTCCAGGGACTTAATAAAATGTAACTTTTATTTTTCTCACTAAAACATCAAAGGTGTCAACGTTTCAGCTTGATCCCCTCAAGCTTTCGTCAGGACATACTGTGCAGACAAATAAACCCACATATATACCATACAGATAATGATAACTCACCACACTTGTGAAGGTGACTTCACAAGTGTGGTGAGTTATCATTATCTGTATGGTATATATGTGGGTTTATTTGTCTGCACAGTATGTCCTGACAAAAGCTTGAGGGGATCAAGCTGAAACGTTGACACCTTTGATGTTTTAGTGAGAAAAATAAAAGTTAAATTTTATTAAGTCCCTGGAGTGCTATCTTTGAATTGTTCGTTGAATTTTGGCTGACAAGCACCGGGCATTGGACTACGGATCAGGTGGAGTGCAAGATTATTTGTTTTTTTTTATATATATATATAGATATAGATATATATATTAATATTTATATATTTCTAAATATTAAATCTACATAAGCACACAAACATATACACACACACATCGATCTTTGGTTTTTGAGAAATAAAAGCAAGATGTCCCAAACTTCCATGTTAAGCAGTGAGTTGGACTCCTGTCAGATGTTTAAGAAAAGTTTAAGATCCTGTCTTAAGGCTATCAGAGAAAAGGTGTTACACTGTAAAATTGTTTTAAAAGTAACTATATAACTATGCTACAAACCATCAATGACATTCTAGGTATATCATATTATTATCAACTTAAGAAAGTAAATTTAGACATATATTATATATTGCTTGTCATTGGCATGAATACATGCCATATGTATTTAACGCAAAATTGGCTCTTCTATGAATTCCATGAGAGTGAAAATTATTCACCCAGTAAATGCTGTTGATGTGCTTCTTAATTGGTTGAATAGTGCAATGGAGGCAAATAAAAAACACATTTACCTCTGCAGCTTTTCGGTAACCAGGGAAATGCCCATGGCCACAATCCTGTACATTTCTCCAGTAGTGTCGTATACATGCATTCCCCAATGTCATTGGTATCATAGTGGAGTGGGTGTTAATTTCAATGATATGCTGTGGCAATGCCAGTACTGCCAGTCATACTATGTGAAAAAATATTAAAATGGTACAGAATTTTAAATTCAAATTAGTTCAACCCATTGCTAACTTTAAGCTAGCTATGGGAATGTGAAAATTTTTCACATGTGACAACTTCAATTTAAATTATATAATATCTTAGCAAGTGTGACAAATTTTGAATGCATTTACATTTTAGTTTAAATTACTCGGGTATTACATCTTTATAAATGTATTTAATAAATTGTAAGGGAAATTGATGGAAAAAGGCATCATAAAATATACTGCACATTAATTCATGTTTATGTGTAGTGCATATTTATTTATGGAATTTTACCTTGTTTAGATTTGTTTTATATATAATTGCTGTCTATCTTGTCAATATTTGACACCTGGTAAAGTTAACGAACAGTGACATACAGTGTGCATGTTTAGGTCCAACAATAACTATGTATTTTGTGTAAATTGATGATTCAGCCATCAGCATGCTAACGACATTTTAAGTACATGTTTGGGTACTACTTGATATGGTGTACAACTTCAATTTGCATGAAATGTGTTTATTTAAACCAGAAATGGCATAGTCTAGGCAATTTGAAATAATAGGTCTGACTACATGTGTGTGTATGTTC
This sequence comes from Pelobates fuscus, assembly GCF_036172605.1. Taxonomy (NCBI): domain Eukaryota; kingdom Metazoa; phylum Chordata; class Amphibia; order Anura; family Pelobatidae; genus Pelobates; species Pelobates fuscus. The sequence continues at coordinate 278,495,845 of NC_086321.1, forward strand.
TGCTGTAATTGCCTTCCAATTAACCTGTTTTATTTTTTACACTGTAATTTGTAGATTGTAAACATTTCCCCCCCAAAAAATGGCACAATAATTTTTCTTGTTGCTATGAAGTTATCTGCACAGTAAAGTTGTTATTTCGGTAAATGTCCAAGACATAAAATAGAATGTTAAGTAAATAGTAGTATGTTCCTCTTTCTTATTTCCAGAAGATGAATTATATAGGAAGCAAATTAAATTAGTAACTTCCTTAATACCAACAAAATAAATGAAAAATTAATTAGTTAGACCACAAAATGTGGACAACTTACATGGGAACGTCCTATAAATGCAATTATTTGAAGAAAGCTGGTTCAATTCCTTTTTGTCAGTCCTTTTTAAATGGAGTAAGCATATAGAGTATTCAGAAAGCCAATCTGGGTTCACTTCAGGAGGCCACATAAACGTTTTAGATGAACTTAGCTAGTAGTTAAAGTAGTGAATCGAAAGCTGTTAGGATGGAAGGAATTATATTTCTCAACTGGACAAATTAGAAGTACTCACGGTCCTAAGCATTGGAGCCTGAAGATAGCAAACCTGCAAATAGAGAAGATAGTAGGTGAATATTTGCTTTATGTTCTTTACTGAAACCTCCAGCAGCAAAGAAACGGTTAATAAAACTTGTAAAAAATCAACCAGTTAGCATAAAAATAGACTCTTAATAGATAAGACCCTCTCATTTCCTCTTTCTTTGATGAGGTCAAGCAGGAGATTCCAAGAAGAGTAAAACAACATTGAATCAAACACAACTAAACGAAAACCATCAGGAACCAAAAAGGTCTGAATTAAACTGAATGTAAACTTTAATCGCAAAATTTCATGCATAATCATCAATGGTAAACATGAAAGCATAGAAAATATATCCAAAATAATTATATACACAACTATGCATAAAGGAAACCAATAAATGCAGAGATAGTAACCATCGAAAAAATCTAATAAACAACTAAACATGAGCATAAATGAGCATAAATAAGACAAAGAAAAAAAGGGGGAGGAAAGCAGAATAAAGACAAAAACAGGGGTGGGAAATAGTGAGCACCAATAGAGCCTTCAATGCCAGCCAAGGTATGAATCTATATGACCCAATATGCCACTGTGGAGGTGGAGACTGCCATGAAAGGACATACATACAAGATCAGGAGATGGCCAAACGGTGAGCAGCGTAAAGATAAAGTTGATGAGCAACGGGGGTAGCAAACCGCACAAGGACTTGGTCTGTCAGTAAAGTAAGGATACAAAACTGAAGAGAAGTTAGGCTTCAAGTCAGTGTAAAAAAAAAACGCCTTGAGGAAAAGAAGAGTCAACATCAAAAGCCGAAAGTCTGATACGCATCAAAATGATACCAAGCAGAGCAGAAGGTTCTACTTCCCTGATAACTGCCATAATGACAAATTCTCATTACTGGTCATTCCACCAGTAAGTTAAGAACCACTGAGATGGACAAGTCTTAGACCTTCCTTTTACAATGATAGAACTGGAGGGGGCAATTGTGTCTCTCCCTCAGGGAACTAAGGGTTGACTAAAGGTTACTATAAGCTATTTGCTACTCCCTTTTTTACTAAACTTCTTATAAGAAGTTTAGTAAAAATAGTTTGGGCGAAGAGAACATATTCCAACTCCTATGCTTCAGGTTTCTTTTAGATTTGAAGATCTTTTCAAAACTTCTTCCTCTTTGTCTCAGGACCTTATTGCCTTTGTCTCAGGACACTTTGATCAGGGTGGGGTTTGTCAATGACACAGGTTCAATAGATAATATGACAAAAATCTTAAACCTCCTGCACAAGACAGCCTTGACCAAACCTTCTTTTGCTTTATTTCTATTGACACTGACATGGCGTTTGACAGAATGGACTGGTCTTATTTATTTGCAACATTAGAGACACTAGGGTTTGGGACGAAGTATTTAAATTAGGTTAGAGTTAATAATCAAAACTTTCCACCTTTGGAGATTAAGAATGGAACCTGACAGGGTTGCCCCTTACCCCCTTTTATTTACGCTTTGTACTGATCTATTTCTCCAAGTGATATGAATTAATCCCTGATATTCAGAGATATCGATAATCAGAGGGAGAGGCAAAGATTTCTGCATTTGTGGATGATGTTCTATTGTCAGTAAGCAATCCTGCCCAAATTATTCAATATATAATGAAGGAATTAGACATTTTTTGCTCTTTTTCCAGTTATAAAGTTAATACGGATAAATGTGAAATACTAGGAATAGGGATTCCTGTGCATATTAGAAACAGCATTACTCAAGGATTCGGGTTTCAATAGGCTAAAAAAAAAAAAACTTAAATATTTAGGTTTGTTTACTTCGTACCCCTACTTTTACCTTTGTGTCACTATACTCCACTCCAGTGGTGTATTTTGGATTTGTGCTGCCCAAGGCCTGACTAAATTCAGGCACCCCAAAATATAAATTTGCCCCCCCCCCCCCCCAATTCGTGTCAAGGCCACTTTTTTGACTGACAAACACATGCCCTCATTGATACATGCACTGATATACACTCACTGACAGATACACAGTCATTGCACACACATACAGTCATTGGCACACACTGTTTAACCAACACACACTTTCACTGACAGACACACACTGACAGGCACACACTCTCAGATACACATATAATGACATACACACACTGACACACACTCACAGGCACACCCATTCTCACTGAAAGACACACACTTTCACTCACTCAAGGGTGTCGAGGCACAGAAGGGAGAGCCAAATGTGAGAAGGGGCAAAGGAACGCGTGGGCTCAATAAAGCCCAAAAATTGAAAATATTGTAAAACAATAATCACAGCAATAAATCACAAACAGTAACCCAGAGCAGACACACTCTGAGTTGGGGAACGTTCACTTGGTGGCAACAGCAAAGAAAGAGGAAATGTGAGAGCCTTGTTGAGAGTATTATATGTATATAATAATTTATGTTATGCTGATATTTTACAATTGATTAACTGTTATCTTTATCTGCTGGAGGTTTCAGTAATGAAGGTAAAGCAAATATAAAGCCTCCTGTCTTGCTGTAAAATTCTAACAATATTTCACATGATTGGCTGTTTAGAAACTAAATACAAACAATAAAAAAGGAGGGATATTGAAAAAGAGTGCTCAAATCACCAAGTGAATCACTCCAAATCACACACAGAAAGTGTAAAACAGTATTTTAAATAGTATAGTGAGAGCATAAACTTATACACCAAAATATAAAATATATAAAATATATAAATGATATAAAACAGGCAATATTACCATCTGTCTTGAATTTCCTAAAAATATAAAATATAAGACATAGTATAGCCTGTAAAACCAATTTAAAATGAATAAAATAAAAGGTATATCCACTCACGTGGTGCTGAGCCTTAGATAGCGGCTCAGACTTAAAACGCCTTGTAATAATTTCCTGGAGACCACAATGCTGGAAAAGCAGGTTAAGTTGTTTCTCTGTCAGGATTCCTTTGTTTTTAAATAATAAAAATCAAGTCCGGAAATACAGGAACAAAAACTTTATTGCACAGCATATAGTGGGATCTCCCAAATATTGCACTATTTGGGAGATCCCACTTTATGCTGTGCAATAAAGTTTTTGTTCCTGTATTTCCGGACTTGGTTTTTATTATTTAAAAACAAAGGAATCCTGACAGAGAAACAACTTAACCTGCTTTTCCAGCATTGTGGTCTCCAGGAAATTATTACAAGGCGTTTTAAGTCTGAGCCGCTATCTAAGGCTCAGCACCACGTGAGTGGATATACCTTTTATTTTATTCATTTTAAATTGGTTTTACAGGCTATACTATGTCTTATATTTTATATTTTTAGGAAATTCAAGACAGATGGTAATATTGCCTGTTTTATATAATTTATATATTTTATATTTTGGTGTATAATTTTATGCTCTCACTATACTATTTAAAATACTGTTTTACTGTTTAGAAACTGTAGTTCTGAGTAATTAAAAAGATGCTGAATTATCAAGTTTTCATCTCTCATTGGAAGCATGTTGAGTTTCTCCAAAGCTACCAAATGGGCTTTATTGTAAGCTATTTACCATAGGAATTATTTTTTATGAAAGCAGGCATACATAGTTTTTACATACATCATATAAAAATACTTATTTTATTCTAGTTTTTAACTTTGTTAGGCTTAAGATTACACACATTATAATGATAATGGTGATACTGAGGATAAGAGTTAGAATTCAACATAAAAATATATTGTGAAATAAAGAAAATACGTGAAAAAGTACAAAACTTGCAGTGTATTCCCTGATATTACAAGTATAACAAAAATAAATACATTTTAAGAATTATATTATAGCAAAAACAAAACCTTGTTCAAAACTTTATAGCTTTCAGGATTATTCACTAAGCTTCAAATGGTCCAGGACCAAATGAGGTCAAACCATCCAGGGCCATTTAGAATGCAAAAGCCACACATTATTCATATTTAACAATCTCCGAATGAAAACAGGGGGGAGGTGCAGTGCCTAATAGTCCTCATTAGGTTTTATTTAATAAAGAAATAAAAAACACAGGAAAACAATAGTGTAGTATTTAAAACTAGAAATTATGTAACTCAAATTAAAAATGTCTCAGAATGAGCCTGAAAAAGGTCCAGATTTCAGCTGGACTGAACTGTGCCTGATGGCATTAATCCAGACCTGTACTGTTTAAAATCGAAACTATAGCCCACTGGCAGTGCCAGCAGCCAGCAAGCAAATAGTTAAAAACCCTAGGCAGCAAGACAGTTAATCATGTGGTTGCTGGCAAGCACTTGGTAACCAGAATCCACATTGAAAAGTGTAAAAATAATTGTAAAAAAATAATAGGGGTGGACAGACTACTGTCTTTCACCTGCCCCCATTTGTGGCCAGCTGATAGGGGTACTTAAATCCAAAATTAAAAAAGGAACAGTAATTTGCCAATGTGCATCCTTGTGGAGTAATTTTTTCTTTACTAATTTTGTTTAAAATTGCTGCATTTTTGTTATTCTGAATACTATACTTTATATAGGGATCGGATGCAAGACAATGAATGCATCCAGTCAATTGATGCAGATAGTAACTTATTCTGTTTATGTACTTAGTGTGTCCCTTTAAAGTACATGTAAGGGTACATCAAACAGTTCGGAGGTTCTAGATTTGACAGTAACATACGTGTGCTATGCTATAAATTAAATGTGCTTGGTGAGTCAAGTTTTAAAAATGTAACTCTTTTTACTGTGTGCTTTCCAAATCCTTCTAATCATATAGCCTGCGACCATATTCTTTATTTTACGATGCATTATGAACTGTGTAAGATCTGATCAAATAAACGTGCTTTTATTTAACGTGTCACAGCATTTTGCAAAAAATAGCAAATAGTCAAAACATGGCATATCTTTTAGATGTCACGATTTGCCTCAAATAGCCATAATAATCTTATCTTTTGTCATCAGCAATGAAGATGTATACATCTCTCTACCTATTAGATATCAATATATGACAGCTTATTATTTTTAACATACTCGTAACAGTATGTGAGATTTTATTCATTTGTTAGGTTAAATTAGCTGCTCTTGCTGTGTCTATATGACATTCTTCTTGTCTCAAAGATATATTTCTACATGGAAGATTTAAGACATGTTGTTGTTACATTTAGATAATCTCCATCTTCATGATCAATATTCCATGTATTTCTAATAAAATATGATACCTTTTGTGACAGATGGCCTGGCACCCTGACTGGGTACCTCCGTCAATCACTGCTTCCTAGTACTTGCGAGCACCATAAGCACTGCACTGGAACACAATAACTACCGTAAACCCTACAAGCCGCCGCAGCTTGGTTGGGGTCTCGCTGTCTTCCACCCACCCTGGACCCAAGACCAGGATCCAGCTTCCAGTGGGTAGACCTCTCCTAGTCCAGAGAGCGAAGCAGGCTGCTCTTATAAGAGCAAGTGTTGTGATCCAAGGGAGTATAGTGATTATAGCAATCCCCAGAGTGTAAATATGACTCTCCAATCCACCAAACATGAGCCTAGACTTCATGAAGGGTAAAATTAATCTCAGTTTAAGGGTAGCCACAACTGGCCTTTTTATGACAGTCCCCATGCAAGGGGCACTCCCCCCTGAACCTGAGAGTAAACCACAGTAGAAATAAATACATAATCACATTGGCTCTCAGGTCCAGGACACTCTCATACAAAATCAGATAATCCCTCCTCTGTGCCTGGGAGACAATTGGATCAGGAACTGTACTAATCTAATACAATTATCTCCAAGCACAGAAAAAAAACTTACATTTTTATAAACCCCCCCAAAATACCCTAAAACACACAAACCCCCCACAAAAGTTACATCCCTTGATAGCCGTGATCTGGGTGACCAACATATCCAAAACTCACCCAGATCAGTTCGGGAATTTTCTGGAAGTCCCAACTCTGACCGACCACCCGCATGGTCCCATGCTCAAACAGTTCCAGAGAATCAGGGCTTGCGGTCAGTCTAGTTCAATAGTTTAAAAATGAACAAACTACTGAACAGAGTCAATAGTCTTATTACCCTGGAGCTTGATCCCCTTGTTTGTGGGAATGTTTCCACCGAACAGCGTTTTTCCAAGTGTTGTGGAACCGACCGCAGGCGATGCTGGAAGTCCAGTGGTGTTCGGGAGTTTCTGTGTTCAGTTCCATGAGATTCATGCCCAAACACCACTGCCTGTGTTCATGCGATCAAGATGACCACCACCTCGTGGTCGTCCATAGGAATTGTGGCCACCCAGACAAACACTTAGAACAGTGTGATGGAAATTGCTACAAAGTAGCAATTAGGCTTAACAAGCTCCAGGGTGGTCTCCGGTTCATGCGGCTGTTCGGTTCCCGAACCAAATATAAAGTCACATGAACCAAGTCTCTTCACATAGTTTTTTTAAAGAGCCCATAGTCTTTTAGTAAGAGGCTGGCCAGCAGGCCCCTCCAAGAACACGTGACGAGGTTCAGTTCGTCACAGCTTTTATCTAGATTAGCCTTCATATTACAACTATTCACAACTGTTAAGTGAGTATAATTCATTCAGTTGTGAACCGAACTATCAAGAATTCAAAGTGAACTGAAATAGATTTTCAAATTTTAGGATATATTATCAAAACTGAAATAATTATACTCCTATGTTTTCAATTATGTCCCAAAAAAATTCAAAATACCCTGAATTCACTTTGATTGATTCCCAACCATTATAACAACTTCTAATGTTCAATAACTTTGTCAAATTTGAATTTAATTGGGTTTTATAGTAATATCAACATCAGTTAACCAGATAACATAAAATAGTGTTAACACATCAAAAAGTAAACAAGTTATGAGTATTGCATTTAATTCCATAATATTGTAATATTCTTTTATATGTAAAAGTTACAAAATTAATTACCGTATATACTCGAGTATAAGCCGACCTGAATATAAGCAGAGGCCCCTAATTTTACCCCCAAAAAATGGGAAAACTTATTGACTCGAGTATAAGACTATGGTGGGAAATGCAGCAGCTACTGGTAAATTTCTAAATAAAATTAGATCCTTAAAAAATTATATTAATTGAATATTTATTTACAGTGTGTGTATATAATGAATGCAGTGTGTGTATGAGAATGCAGTGTGTGTGTATGAGAATGCAGTGTGTGTGTATGAGAATGCAGTGTGTGTATGAGTGCAGTGTGTGTATGAGTGCAGTGTGTATATGAGTGCAGTGTGTATATGAATGTAGTGTGTGTGTATGAGAATGCTGTGTGTATGAGTGCAGTGTGTGTGTGTATGAGAATGCTGTGTATGAGTGCAGTGTGTGTATGAGTGCAGTGTGTGTATGAGTGCAATGTGTGTATGAGTGCAGTGTGTGTGTATGAGTGCAGTGTGTGTGTATGAATGCAGTGTGTGTGTATGAATGCTGTGTGTGTGTGTGTGTGTGTATGAATGCTGTGTGTATGAGTGCAGTGTGTGTATGAATGCAGTGTGTGTGTATGAATGCAGTGTGTGTGTGTATGAGTGCAGTGTGTGTATGAATGCTGTGTGTGTATGAATGCTGTGTGTATGAGTGCAGTGTGTGTGTATGAGAATGCTGTGTGTATGAGTGATGTGTGTGTGTATGAATGCAGTGTGTGTATGAATGCAGTGTGTGTATGAATGCAGTGTGTGTGTATGAATACTGTGTGTGTGTATGAATGCTGTGTGTGTATGAATGCTGTGTGTATGAGTGCAGTGTGTGTATGAATGCAGTGTGTGTGTATGAATGCAGTGTGTGTGTGTATGAGTGCAGTGTGTGTATGAATGCTGTGTGTGTATGAATGCTGTGTGTATGAGTGCAGTGTGTGTGTATGAGAATGCTGTGTGTATGAGTGATGTGTGTGTGTATGAATGCAGTGTGTGTATGAATGCAGTGTGTGTATGAATGCAGTGTGTGTGTATGAATACTGTGTGTGTGTATGAATGCTGTGTGTGTATGAATGCTGTGTGTATGAGTGCAGTGTGTGTGTATGAGAATGCTGTGTGTATGAGTGCAGTGTGTGTGTATGAATGCAGTGTGTGTATGAATGCAGTGTGTGTGTATGCATGCAGTGTGTGTGTGTATGAGTGCAGTGTGTGTGTATGAATGCAGTGTGTGTATAAATGCAGTGTGTGTGTGTATGAATGCTGTGTGTGTGTATGAATGCTGTGTGTATGTATGAGAATGCTGTGTGTATGAGTGCTGTGTGTGTGTATGAGTGCTGTGTGTGTGTATGAATGCAGTGTGTGTGCATGAATGCAGTGTGTGCGCATGAATGCAGTGTGTGTGTATGAATGCAGTGTGTGTATGTGTGTGTGTAATGCAGAGTGTGATGCAGAGCCTTGGTGGGGGGTGGGCATTTTTATTTTTTAATTATTATTTTAATATTTTTTTTGTTTCATTACATTTTTTTATTATTTTTTTTTTATTTTATTATTATTTTTTATTTAATTATTATTTTTATTTTATTATTTTTATTTTTTTTATTATTATTAATATATATAAATTTTTTCGTCCCCCCTCCCTGCTTGCTAGCTGGCCAGGGAGGGGGGCTCTCCTTCCCTGGTGGTCCAGTGGATGGGCACTGTGTAGGAGGGGGCTGTGGGGGCTGCAGAGAGATGTTACTTACCTTTCCTGCAGCTCCTGTCAGCTCTCTCCTCCTCCGCCGGTCCGTTCAGCACCTCGGTCAGCTCCCAGTGTAAATCTCGCGAGAGCCGCGGCTCTCGCGAGATTTACACTGTGAGCTGACAGAAGAGCTGAACGGACCGGCGGAGGAGGAGAGAGCTGACAGGAGCTGCAGGAAAGGTAAGTAACATCTCTCTGCAGCCCCCACAGCCCCTGTCTGTATTATGGCAATGCAAATTGCCATAATACAGACAATTGACTCAAGTATAAGCCGAGTTGGGGTTTTTCAGCACAAAAAATGTGCTGAAAAACTCGGCTTATACTCGAGTATATACGGTATACTATTTTACCAATTAAAAAAACCAAAGTAGGAATTTGGAACATTGGAGGGATTAATATTGTGTACTGTTGGCTACAGTCAGTGATAAGCGCTACTGATAAAATAGTTATAATAAATATTAAATATTAATGATATTACTTTTGTTTTAGAACACTCTTTCCTTTTGAGGTAGTGACAAAGGGATCTTGTTTTTTCTTTTTCTTTCTTTTAAATCGTGTCCTTTTAAAATGTGGTTTAATCCTACAGGTATTATAAATAGAGTTAACTAGATACTAAGCTATCAAATAAAGCTCAAATGTGCTACTTAAAATAAGGCTTAATAAAGACTTAAAACAAAGCTGTTGGAGTAATGTACATATGCCCAAGTATTGCTCAAAATGTTACCTGGTGCCCTCCATAGGGAGAATGTAAATGTTGCACTATTCAAATGATTCTGTCTATATAAGAGTACATCCAGCAAGTCCTAAGTGTCCTGGCTTAACACCAGGAATCACCACACTATAGAAAGATCAGTGGTCCTCTGGTGCTAATTGTGTAACATATTTCTTCTTCATGAGGCTCTCTGAAACCTTTCCCATGTTGTGCAACTGACCAATCAAAGAGCTGTGACTAAAATTACATTGCATGGGAAAAGTCAAGATTATTCAATTGCACAGCATGAGAAAGTGCTCTGACTGAAATTGCATAGCATTGGAAAAGCCTTAAATGGCTAGTTACATAGCAAGATTTCCACAGGATGCAAGCTCATTCTGTGTGGAGCCCAGGCTTTCTGTGACTGTCCAATCCTAGATATTCCAAATGAGCTGCATCAGCCCAACATTCATCGGGCAAAACCCCTGCGAGCAAATCACCAAATTTTTCCATGGTAACCCAGAATCGCACTCCAGCATGCTAGGCCCCAAATGGCGCTGGACTCACGGTTTTCAAGTACTCCACCATCCAGCCCTGGAGACTCGAACCACCCTGCCTCCCCACTAGATACTGACCTCAGGGAAATCAGGGAAGTCTTCAAAGCAGGATCTGGCAACTATGCTGGGCAAACAAGAGGCCTCCTTCCAGTCAAGCTTGACACAATTGGAGCAGATATACGCAACATCGGAGATAGGGTGAGCTCCCTGGGAGATGATAGGGACATTACCAACATTCAGGTACAACACCTGCAAACACTTTTTGATACTCCCTCCAACTACTATTCCGTGCTTCAAAGATCCCTCGACGACCTCGAAAATCGAGGGAGGAGGAACAATCTGTGGATTAAAGGCTTCCCAGAAAACTAACAAAAGAATCTCTTCGTCACCTTTCCTGATCTCTTTAACCTAATATTCGAAAGACTTTCAGAGTTGCCTATCTTGCTTGACAGAGCACACAGTGCCCTGTGACCATGAGGTGCACCGACTCAGAGGCCAAGAGACATCGTATGCAGGCTGCATTATTTTGCCTGTAAGGTGGATATCCTCCGTGCACTAAGACAAGCCACACAGCCACTGCTTTACCGTGGCAACCAGATTGCTATTTACCCTGACCTCTCTTGGATGGCTCTGCAGGCCTGCAGGGTCCTAAAACCCATCACAGATCACCTCAGTGCAAGGAACCTGCAATATGACTGGGGCTTTTTCTTACACCCTTAGTGCAACTTATAAAAAATCCACACACACTATGCACAGTGTGAAGGACGTGCCCTCCAGGCCTTGGAACCTCTGGATCCCAGAATTTCCGACTGGTAAGGTCCAGTCCAACCTTCCCAAGCACCACATCTATCGCAAAGACAGCGGTGGCAGCAGGCTTCCAAGAAAAGGAAAACCGATCCTAACAACAGACCACCAGCCCAGACTCCGACGAGAAGCACGGCTACACTTCAATAAAAACCAGTATCCGCTCATCAGGATCACAATTTAATCCGCCACTGAGGCTATGCAAACAACCGCTTCCAGGGTGCACTGTATTGGGGGAGCAGAAAGGCTGTGAAATCCCCTCCCATTACATTATGGACGCTGGATATACCACGATATCCCAATATATATAAGGTGCTATGACTTATGATGTATATGCCAATATGTTTCTTCCTAAACTTGTTACCCGAGATGGGTCCAGTCCCCCTTCGTATGCTGTTCGTCCCCTGTTTCTGCCCCCCCTCCCCTTTTAAGCACCCCACCCCTTCTGTCCTCCCCCCCTCACCCGCAGTTTAAATATTCACCGGGGGATCTGTTGGTGATAGCAGGGTAGGGGCGGGGAGATAGCACTACATAACGTGGGAGGGAGAGGAAAAAAAGTCTTCTGCCATCCTTTTGTCTCCCATTAACTACTTATATAATTATATTTCTCTTTTTGTTTTGGTCTACAATGGTCAGACTCTCTAGACCACAACTTGGAAATGACATACCCTGCTGGGAACTACCCAGGCCTCCCACCCCCTCTCTCATCTGCCTAGGGGAGCTCCACCTCTCTATGATAACCCTTATTTTCCCACACCTATGGACATTACAATGTTCATGTTGCTGGTTACCAATCCTCACTAGCCCACTTAAGAATGGTTAGTAGCTCACCATTCCAAATACCTATCATGTCCCACAATCCTCACCTTGGCCACTCTAAGTGTGCTCTAGCCCGTCCACTTTTATAGCACTCCACTGTAAGGATTGATGCTCTCCTGACTAAACACCCAGACTACTCTCTCTTTCTGGTGCCAATATCTATTCACCGAGAATCTTTACCTGGCACACCCCTCCCAATGCACCCCTTTTCCCTACCCTAAATAGGTCTGAACGACCTTCTCACTGGTGCCACAAATTATCCCTAGTGGGGCAATGGCTCCAAGTAGGAAAAGAAACTGACGGTCCCCCTACCTCCGAATTTATATAATTGACTTTATATTGATATTATTGTTATTATTGATATTTGTTTTGTAGAATTGATTTATTCTGTACATAGTTTCCTTTACTTCTGTCACTTTGATGCTGCCTGGGGGGAGATCTCTGAGAGACCATTACCCAAATCGCAAAATCAAATGGCTACTCTGCATATGGTGACTCTCAACATCAGAGAATTAAATACCCCTGAAAAGAGGTCTCTGGCGCTGGTTGAATTACACAAATTGAAAGCCGATGTGACCTATGTTCAAGAAACCCATCTCTGCAAAAATGCTGCCCTTAAACTTAACAACCGCAGATACCCAACTGAGTATTTTAGCAATTACACTGAATCCAAATCACGATAGATAGCCATACTACTGTCTTCCAAACTGCCCTTTACGTACAAAGCTCACAGGAGTGATGACAATGGCAAGTCGATTATGGTGAAGGGCCAAGTTGGCCAGAATATGTTTACCTTTGCTAACCTTTACCTCCCTAATAACCACCAATGTAGGGCCCTGCGGAAAACCCTTAAACTGATTGAAGACTTCATGGAAGGCATACTACTTCTGGGAGGAGACTAACATATCCCTTGACTACAAACTGGACACAACTTTCATCACTCCTGCATATGAGGCAGCAACATGTCTGAGATTTTACCACCTCTTAGGTCACTCAATACTCTTTGATTGCTGGCATACTCTGCATCCCCTACTCATGATTTCTCCTTCTTTTCACCAGCCTCAGGTACATACTAGAATGGACATGATATTTACACATCAAAGGTTCTTACACCTACTTCAATCCAGCTTATACGGACCAGTTACCTGGACGGATCACACACCCCTGTCCCTTGCCATTCAAATACCCTGCCTACCCCTCACATCTTTCCAATGGAAGCTCAATGACCTCCTGTTAAATTACCCTGCTATTGTATCACAAACTTGACAATCCATACTAGACTACTTCAACGAAAACACAGAACCTTCCACATCCCCCACAATTACATGGGAAGCGCATACATGTATCCTCAGACGCAAATTTATAGCCTTAGCATCCACTCACAAAAAATAATGGAAGCTTTTTGTCAGATGGAACAGTTTCACAAACAAAACCGATCATTGGACGCATACAAATGCCTGGTTGACAAGAGTTCAGAACTTCAACAATTGCTGAATGTGCAGATCAAGCGTAAGCTGCTGCTTACGAGATACTCTTACTACTCACAAGGAAACAAAAGTGGTCAATAATTGGCCAATGCTTTGAAACAGGCCAGACAAACCCCTTGCATAGCACAAATTAGAAAGGCTGTCAGGAGAACTTACTCATATGCTTCCCGAAATTACAAACTACTTTCATGACTTCTACTGTAAGCTCTACAATCTTAGGGACACACCAACAACCAAAGAGGACAGTCAACATTTTTTAATCAAACTGAATAACACTCACTATACCGCCCTACATGCTACGAACCCTTGACTTGCCAATCACAGAAGACAAATTCAAATTGACGGCAAGCCAACTCCCACTGGGTAAAATCCCAGGGCCAAATGGCTATACAGCTAAGTACTATAGACTATTTACAGAACAGCTCTCTAAACCCTTTGTGCAAGCCTACAATGCCCTCCTAAGCTCCATCACCCTAATTGCCTCCTCCCTAGAAGCACATATAGCATTAATACACAAACCGGGAAAGGACTCCACTAACTTTGGTAGCTTTCACCCTATATCCTTAATAAATGTTCAGGTTTAATATGTGCTTGATGTGTATAGGGCATCAGAAATTATCTTCAAAGGGAGTTTCTGTTAAGATAATTAAGATAGTTTTTTTTTTTCTCTTTTTCCTCTCTTTCTCTTTCACCTTTGCTTTGTGAAACCTAAGTAAAGCTATAGATGATTACTATGGTAAATATGATTATAGCAATATAGATAAAGATTTATTATAAAATATAATCTAATATACATTTTTTTATTTAAGAGAATTATGGTATACTGGTTTCCAGTGACTATATATAACAATGAAATGGCAACTGTTTCATAATTGTCACTTTATAGTTGTTGTTTTTTTCGGGGGGGGGGGGGGGGTTGTGATGTAGTTTTTACTGTAAAACAATGATGTATTATGGAAATCTTATATAATCAATGTGAATTTGATATATATATATATACTAAAACGAAAAGAAAAATTTATAAATAAAATAAATATAAAGAAAAAGATATATTACCACAAAATGTGACAAGATAGATGTATTAAAAGTGTGAAAAGTACCTAATGAGGAATAACCTGCAATTTCTTTTTTTTTTTTAAAACATATTGTTGGGTGGAATTTTAAACAGTGGGCTGTTACACTATTCAGATAAGACATGGAACTCTGTAGTTTGAAATTGCAACGTGTGTTTTTCAAAATTGACCCTGTAGCCTATAAAGAGCGAGAAACATAATAGTGTGATGCGTTATTGTTTTGGGTAATATAGATGATTAAAAAAAAGGACATTTGATTAGCAGCACCTGTCTGCTACTTAGCCTCTTAATTCCTATCGAAGTACTTACTTTTAACACATGGTTTCTCTAGTTTGGCTTTATTTTAGTTAAATAAATCATGACACAGTGTAAAAAAAAAAAAAGATAGTTGGAAAGCACCTAAAAGGCGCCGCTACATCCTTGGGAAAATAACAGGATAGACAACACTTTGAGCCTTGGGAAAGTAAATCACATTTACATATCAATTGAGCTGAGGAATTGATCATTTACAACATGGGAACAAATTCCTTTAAAAATAGAAGATACTGACATCACATTAGACTAGGTTAGTAAGACACGCACGCTGCACACAGCATCTCACAGCACATACACAATACAGCAGATATTATTAGATAGATAGATAGAATGTGTGAATGTTATGAATGTATTGTAACTCTGTAATACTATTACTCTGTAACATTCTTCTTCTGTAATATTTAACTGGGCAGATTCTAAGTAAAGATTTCTCTCTTGTAAGAACTATGGTGTTGGCTGTTTATTTGTAATATTGGGTGGAAAACCTTAGTAGTGCTAGTCATATATTTATCAGGACAAGGGGATAAAGATATATGTTGGGTTCTTGGAAGAGGTGACACAGGGATATTACATTCCCTATTAATACACAATGCAGAGTGGATTTCTCTCATTAGGATACCAATTTGAAGTATTGGTGGTGCGAGAAGAATTATACAAAACTGTTGACCTGAAAATCTTCACTAAAATACTTGCAAATTGCCTTTGCCCCATAATGCAATCACTAATTCATCATGATCAGTTGGGGTTTGTTCTAGGCAGAGAGGCCAAACACAACACCACAAAACTATTGAGCCTAATTCACTTATTGCACAACTCCCCCTGTCAGAGCCTCCTATTCTAGATTGATGCTGAAAAGGCGTTTGACAGAGTGGAATGATCTCTGATGTTCTCAATACTGCAAGCATCAGGGTTTTGCCCTAACTAGCTCAAGTGGACCAAAGCCATCTATTCTGATCCTCCCGCCAAACTCAGAATCAACGGTCAATTGTCTGAACCGGTCCATATCCAAAATGGCATGAGACAGGGGTTCCCTTTGTCTCCCTTTTATTTATGCTCACACTAGAACCTTTCCTGCAAGGAATTAGAGATAACCCTGATATTCATGGCTTCTGCTTTTACAACGACCACTACAAAACCTCAGCGTTCTTTTTAGCCTCACAAATCCCTTGATATCAATGACAACCCTTCTGGGTGTAAATTTAACTTTATAACAGAGTATAACAGTCAACCTATCCAAAAGTGAAATCCTACCATTATACAATAACGATAGCATGTGTGACCCTGCAATCCAGACAACCCTTTAAATAGTCCGACACGACTATTCAATGTGTAGGTGTCCACCTTACATCCAAACTCCCCAAACTTTATAAACTCAATTACAACCCACTGCTTAAAACAATCTCTGCAGACCTTAAATCCTGAGATAAACCACACTTTAGCTTGTCCTGCAGAATCAATATCCTAAAGATGAACACTCTCCCTAAGATTCTATATATCATGCAAGTACTTCCAATAAAGCTAAGCAAATATTTCTTTGCTACTATTGTTCACCAGATTTGTGTGGTTCAATAAACACCCGAGGATAGCATTCCATGTACTAACGCGCCACGAACTGCAAGGCGGACTTGGACTGCCACATATTGAACTATATTATAAAGCTATCATGCTTACCAGAATGTGCAAATGGTCCCACCCCTTTAACGACAAACAATGGGTGACCTTAGAAAACACAAGATTCACTGTGACTCTTTATACAGTCCCATGGCACAACAAAGGGCAGAATCTCCTGTCTACCAATTCCCTCCACCATTCAACAATAGCTTGGACACTACAGACCTGGACTCACATCAGAAAATCCATATTTATTTTCCCCCATCCGTCACCATTATATCCACTGACGAATAACCCTTTCTTCCCTCCTGGACTGCACACCCAAGCCTTCAAATACTTCCACATCTCCACATACCTCACCTACACTAGAAGTGGGCAAACTCAAACCAATCTCAACCATGATATCTGATGCTAGACAAGCACAACTTAGGGCTAACCAATACACCCAATTGACACACTACTTACGCTCACAACCAGAAGTGCTAGAGGGCAGTTGTCAAGCTCAAACACCTATCCACATTCCACAAACTACTTCAGAGCGAGGACAAAGACACGCTACCCACATTTACGCAATCCTGGAAGTCAGACCTAAACATCTCACTGTCGCCTAGTGACTGGGCAAGAATCTTCTCTCACACTTACAAGTTCTCCATTAACACCAACATCCAAGAGAATCTCCAGATGGCACTACACTCCAGAGAGACTACACAAACTCTTCCCAAACTTCTTAGCAAATTGCAGGAGGTGCACACAACACTTAGGCTCACCGGCACACATCTGGGGGACATGCCCTGCCATTCAAAATTACTGGAAGCTAATCACTTCCCTTACCAACATAATAACAGGGGTGCACCCCCCACATAAGCCAGAAGTACTACTCTTTAGCCCATACCCAAATTCCATGCCCAAATACACACTGTTCCTTCTCAACCATTTACTCACAGCGGCCAATCCCTACCAAGTGGAAAAATACAGCAGCCCCATCTATTAGGGAATGGATACAGAGAGTTGAAAATCTGAGAGTAATGGAGGAACTGCACTACTCATTGACCCACAAATACACTGTATACTCCAAAGTCTGGGATCCCTGGTTGAGTTTCATGCAGAAAGATATACAATTCACTCACCCGTGGCGTTGAGCTACTTATTATCTCCCACCGAGATTATCCCTAACCTCATAGGTTGCCTGATGGCATCCCACTCCCTACCACCCCTAAACCCGGGCAGCGGGGCTACTCCCCCTTTATTTCTATAATTGTCTTTTCTATATGCCGGATGGGTTTACTATAACCTTCAAACACTTGATAGACCCGTTATTCATGTTCATGTTCAATATCATGTTCTCATTGCCTCATTCATGCTTGTAACTTAGACATGTTAATGTTTACCGTAACAGCATCTACTACCTACTGATATGGAAATCTCATTATGCCTTAATGCTTGATGTTGCACTTATACATTTCCCTTGATAAACTTGATAAAAATAATAAAAATAATAAAAAGTGTCAGTTTCAAAAATCTGCACTTTTTGCAGAAGGACACACTCTTTACACAAAGCTTTTCAGTAGGCTAAAGTGCTTTAGGGGTCTGGACCATCCCTTAAAATATTAGCTTCATTAACAAGTAGAGGAAGGGGGTGGATGTTATTTTTGGAGAAAAATGACATGTCCATTATATATTTAATCAGAGTCCCCACACACCGCTCATGGGTGGGAGCTAGGGGGTGGGGAGCATTAGAGAGTGCATGAACGTAAATATAAAACCTGAATACATCACTGGTAATGCTATCATATATTTAACCGAGTCGAGTAAAACTAAAATAAGGGTAATCCGTGAGTGTGGTCAAGGCTAAAGAGCTGAGGTCTGTTACAGGTAGACAATGAGGGTAATCCGTGAATGTGGTTGAGGATGGAAAACTGAGGTCTATTACAGGTAAACAATGAGGGTAATCCGTGAGTGTGGTCAAGGATAAAGAGCTGAGGTCTGTTACTGGTAGACAATGAGGGTAATCCGTGAGGAAACAAGAGTGATCCATAACCACTGATAGTGGTAGCCAAAGTTGGGTGAAATGTACACATAGTAAGGAATGAGAGTCAAGGTCAGAAGCCATTGATAAATGAGAGTAACTAGATGGGTTAGTTTGGACCCACACAAACTGAAGCTGCTAAAGGACAGCAAGGCAGGCTAGGGGACTTAATAATTAAGCAATGAGGATTCCACGGACTAATACTTAAATAGGCAAACTTAATCAGACAAACCTGATACAACTAAGGAATGAACAAAAGGTCCACTATGGCATTACTCAGTAAGAGTAATTGATTAGGAGACAATCTGAAAAAAATGTTCCAATAGAGAATATGTAACTTACAGGGTTATTCACTAAAGTGAAAACTTGAAGTGAATTCAAAGTGACATAAGCAGGAGAAAGTGTAAAAGGTAATGGCAGTCACATAATGGCTGCATCATGCCACAGACAAAATCCTATATAATACATGTTGTGGGACCAGAGACAAGTGAAAGGTATACAAATGATATTAATGCATAGAGTCCAGAACACTTACCTATCAGCATTATGCATAGAGTCCAGGAGACTTACCTATCAGCATTATGTGTAGAGTCCAAGACATTTACCCATCAGCATTATGCATTGAGTCCAGAACACTTACCTATCAGCATTATGCATGAAGTCCAGGAGACTTACCTATCAGCATTATGCACAGAGTCCAGGACACTTACCTATCAGCATTATGTATAGAGTCCATGGCACATAGTTATCAGCATTTCGCTTGTATAAGCAGGAAGGATTTATAAAACAAATGTGAAAATAAACAAACAGACTTCCCTGTGATTGCATGCAGAAAAAAATTATTATTCAAATATTAATTTGAACTGAAAAAAACAACAACTAAAAATAGATTCTCCTTTATGTGTTGGATATAGCTAAATATTTAGTATGCATGGCCATGTTTATTCATTATGGCAGTTGCTTCATAACGCTGTGCAATTTATTATTTTCAGTACAGTTTTCTCATTCACTAGATTTAAATTCAGTGATTTATTGAATGATACTCTGAAAAATATTAAGATTCCACAGGGCCCTGGGCAGGTTATTGTTTTGGCTCTCCCCTTCATTTTTTTTTACACACAGATGGTAAAAGGAGTCAAGCAAATGCATGGAATTAGGGCCCCTTCCTGGTCCTAGCCAACTGCCCAAGGTCACCTTATGGTTAATTCTGTCTATCTATGCATCCAACCCCCCATCTATCCAATATATCTAAATATACATGATCCATCCAATCACGTTTGTCTATATGGTGCCATAAAGTTCTTTTGGATATGGGGCTCTAGCTGTGTCAGTACGTATGTTGCAAATGATGTAATAAGAAAAAATGGTTCTTCTTTATAAATAATATTTAAATAGATCTAGGGTTCTGCAAAAGATTACATGTGACAGGTCTACTTTAAGGCATGTTCACCATGACAAAACATGATTAAGGTGTTTAATATACCTAGAGAAGTTATAAAGAATTCATTATTATTATTTTTATTATTATTGGCATTTATGTAGTTCCAACTTATTCCTCAGTGCTTTACAATATTATAATTTTAAATAAAGTCAAATGTATTGTTATTATTGATCTTTTTTTTTCTAAAACAATTTTTCAATGTATTACTTTAATTATTTATTAAATCTGGTTAACAGAAAGATCATATATGACATGCAGTTCAACGAAATATGGAAAATATTTTGTTGTCTTTTCACAAACTCATTTTGAATAGATTTTGCAGATTGTCAACTCTATAACTATGGCTGACAATTTATGAGAGAAACAAAATATTTTATATGTATCTACATTTCATTAGTGCATAATGGTTCGAATATGGAAAACATTTGCATGATCACATCAATTATTGGTATGATTTTGTCATTTCCATTTTAAAGTATGCACTACATAGTACATTATAAATTAATAAGTTATTCTGCTCCAGTGCCTTATATTTGTGTTTGTATATGCATGCAATGAGTGTCTCAACAAAGTGTTATTTTTTTAGAATCTCAAAAGATGCTAAATATTTAATAAGAAAAAGACTGTATTACATGATAGAAGCACATCCAAGGTATTGGTTTTTATTCTTTATCAAAACAGGAAATTGCAGTAAATTGGTTGAAGTGAAATCTATACTTCGCATATATTTCCTCCATCTTAGCAATGTGGTTGTCTAATGTCTATCGTACAGACGGAGTAGTGTACAAACTTTAGGGAAGCAACAGAAGCAGTGATCATTAAAATGTTTAAACATCTGGTGTTCCTATGTAGCTGCAAATAGGTCAAAAGCATGAGCACGTGTTTTCTCGATTATTATGCAACGTGCGCATTATTTTCTAGCATCAAGGGAATTTGAGGCCTTATTCAGAATTCATTGTTTTGTTTCTGCAGGTGTTTAAAAAGTAATAAAGAATAAATTACTTGCTATGATGGTAGAAATTGTATTACAGCTACGTTGCTCTACAAGTAGTCAAAAAAACTGCTTTTACTGTACATATAAATATCTGCGAGAAACAAAATGCTACCCACCATAGCTTTCCTATGCGCACATCTAATATTTGGTTAAAACAATATAGAGGTAACCAGAACCAGTAATTATCAGGATGGTTCCATTAAAATGTCCACCTTTCTCTCTGCTATGTCATTTTAGGTAGAGTATAAGTAAGACAATGGAGAAGATGGGATTGCATGCCCTGCTGCTGCTTCCCTACAAGCATGTCCAGACCCCTAATCAGTGATACGTAAGATTCACTCCACAGAACCTCTGATCATCTTGTCCCATTTCAGGATCTAGAGAAGCATGTGAGTATTTGTGTTTGTGTCTGTGGATGGCGAGCAGATCAGATTTAAAATGGAATTGGATTTTTGCACAATCACAGCAGCTCTACATTATGTCATAGAGGAACAAAGGTATGTGCCAAGCTCTCTCTTTCTGTAAATTAACAGCAATCCACCTACAAGGAATCCCCACAACCTTGTGAAAAGTAAACAGAGAAACCCAGTGGTGGTGGTGGACCGCGCTGGAGTTATATAAAATGTAATTTATTCACCTAATTTCACCTTTATTCATTCGGTAGATTTAACTACCGAACAAAGACCAACCTCCTGGCTCATTAAGCTTCAAAGGATTCGTCAATCAACCCCTCTATCTGTGCGGCCATCTTTTTTCAGCCGAACAAAGGCAGCGGGACTTTGTCTGGAACTAAAATCGGACACTCGACTTCCCGAACACCGGTCTCAAACAGACGAACGCTGGAACTATATTTCCCGAAAAGCTAGAAGAGCGCTATTTGGTACTTTTGTGCATTCGACAGAGGGGAACAATCGCTGCTAGGAGCCAGGGGGATCCATTTGGTACTTTATTCGTTTTTTCCCTTTTTCTGAAGTGACCGGCAAAACCACCCAAACTTATGGAACTATTTTGGGCAGCCCACCCACGGTGAACCGGTAACAGAAGACTTCCATGTTTTTTGAGAACCTCTAAACCAATCTGGGTGAAATTTGAATATGTTGGTTACCCAGATCGGGTGCGATCAGGGGACATATTATTTGTGGGGATACCTTGTGTATAAAGGGGTGTTCCAGATATTGGGGAAAAATGTGATTTTTCTGCCTGGAGATAATCAAGTTATTACTTTATCAGACTTAATTATCTCCAGGGCTAGGGGAGGGAATTGTAGGTGTGTGCTGGGTGTGTTTTATGTTGTTACTGTGCCCGATTGGTTAATCTCTGTCCCTCCTTGTGGGATGTCCCCTTGCATGGGGACTTACATAAAAGCCTGTGTGTGATCATTAAAGCTCAGTTCTTTTTCTACCCTTCTTCTTGACTTCGGCTAATGTGTGGGGATTCGTATGCTTTATTAAGGGAATTATCTTATAAAGCTATTTCTATTCGTATGGACTTCGTCTATTTCAACTACCGAACGGAGAGCTATATTCACTGAGGCTCTGGCGGTTCGGGAGGAAACTACCGAAGGAGGTTTAAATATACTTGGTTTCCTTACAGTAATGAAGAAAGACTAGCCAAACATTGCCGAAATATTGAAAAAGGATTTAAAAACCACTCTGTCTCTGCCCATTTTAGCATACATAACAATCCCAACCTATTGAAATGTATAGGCATAGATAAAATTACAAAGCACCGGAGAGTTGGTGATATGGTAAATGAACTGGGAAAATTAGAAATGGAATGGATATACAAGCTAGACACACTGCACCCAAATGGCTTAAATGCTGAATTTGATTTGTTCAATTGTACTTAATTATAGATTGTGTTACTACTATATTCTTGCATGTGTCCTTATATGGCATATTTTGGGTTCTTTTTTTTAATGATTGATATTTCCAATAGTACATTTTTTATAAATATATTTAATATTAATCTTTTATAATCTTGATTTTTCTCAATTTCTCAAAAATCTGTCTAAAGCTTAAATCTGTGTTAGTGAGTACTTCTACTTTGCCAAGATAATCCATCTACCTCACAGGTGTGGCATATCAGCATTATTATTGACAGCATTATTATTACACAGGTGTGCCTTAGGCTGGCCACAATAAAAGGCCACTCTAAAATGTGCAGTTTTACTGTATTTGTGGGGTCTGTAGGGGCCAGTCAGTGTATGGTGTGACCACAATTTGCCTCATACAGTGCAACACATCTCCTTTGCATAGAGTTGATCAGGTTGTTGATTGTGGCCTGTGGAATGTTGGTCAATTTCTCTTCAATGGCTGTGCGAAGTTGCTGGATATTGGCAGGACCTGGAACACGCTGTTGCATACGCCGATCCAGAGCACTCCAAACATGCTCAATAGGTGACATGTCTGTCGAGAATGCTGGCCATGCAAGAACAGGGATGTTCTCCAAAGTGCCAGACGCCATTGAATGTGAGCATTTACTCACTCAAGTCGGTTATGACGATGAACTGCTGTCAGTTCGAGACCCTGATGAGGACGAAGAGCATGCAGATGAGCTTCCCTGAGACGGTTTCTGAGAGTTTGTGCAGAAATTCTTTTGTAATGCAAACCAATTGTTGTAGCAGCTGTCCGGGTGGCTGGCCTCACATAATCTTGGAAGTGAAGATGCTGGATATCCTGGGATGGTGTGGTTACACGTGGTCTGCTGTTGAGAGAAAGGTTGGATGTACTGCCAAATTCTCTGAAACGCCTTTGGAGATGGTAGAGAAATGAACATTCAATTCACAGGCAACTTGCAACATCTGTGGAATTGTGCTGTGTGATAAAACTACACATTTTAGAGTGGCCTTTTATTGTGGCCATATATAGAATTTTTAGATAAAGGTATTTTAACGTCCACTGAACATTACATTTTTTAAATGGGATAATTATTTTTTTTATTGGTTACATGTGATTTTGCCAGCCTCAATACTTGCATTGAACATCCTCTGGGATGTGAGGCAACTCGTTTTTTTTTTTTCTGGAAACTACTCTCCTCTCGGAAGATGAGATAGATTTTATTATGGAGGGCATCTCTCTCATCCTTAATAACAACTTATTTTGTTTTTTAGGTAAATTTTAACTTCAATGCAGAGGCACGACTATGGGGACCAGGTTCGCACCCAGCTATGCAAATCTTTTTATGACATATCGGGAAAGATCTTATATATTCCCAACATAGCTGGGTCACAAACCTGGTACTCTATTGACGATAAATCAGTTATATCTTTTTTATTTGGAAGGGTAATAGGGCTTTGGTTTTAGACTTTTTATCTTTCTTAAATAGTAATACATGAAATATCAAATTAACACACAAGGTGAATAAACACAATTCTGGTTTAGAAATGTATATTGAGGAAGAAAGCATAAAAACTCAAACATTTTTTTTTAAAATGGTGGATCTGAACAGTTATATCCATATGGATAGCTGTCACCTCTGCCCATGGCTGGATAATATTCCAAAAGGACAATTCCTCAGGTTGAGGAGAAATTGTTTAGACAGTGCCCAGTTCAATGGTCAGGCTAACATCTTAAAAGATCAATTCCTTGAATGAGCTTATTCACTCAACAGTCTTAATGAAAAAAATCCAAGGAGTCTGAGAATTAGACAGAGAAAATCTATTAGAATATAAACCTAGAAATAACACTATGGAGACAGAGAAAGTGCCTTTGATTTTTAACTACAACAACAATCATAAGGATTAATAAGAACTGGCATATCTTAAAACAGGACTTAAACACCGTTTTTAGAAAATAAACCCAAGGTTATTTTTAGAGGGGCACATAACCTGAAACAAATTTTAACTTCTAGTTTTATTGATGTTAAAAATATGTATTTTATTAGTACTCATAGAGACCAAATGTCAAGCTTCCACTATTGTGGAAGCTGCATGGGATATAAAAATGTTAAACAAAATATAAAATTAATTAACTATTTCAAATCCTCTTCAGGACTGATGAATTTCAGATTAGATCATTCATTACCTGTCATTCTAAGAATGTGGTATATAGGCAAGACTTTTAGATGCGTTAAAACAAGGATACGTGAGTATATTTACAATATAAAGAGAGATGTTCTCAATTACAATATGTCTCTTCTCTTTTTCAGATCTCATAACAGTGATCCCACCACTCTACAGTTCTGTGGAATTCAGATTGCACAAAAACATTGGAGAGGTGGTAATTTGGAATCCACATTGAGCAAATGCAAGATGAAGCGGATATTTGACCTAGATACTTTGTCTCCAAATGGGCTCAATGTAGACTTCGAAATGGCAGTTTTAATTAAATTTCATTCTATAATTCCTGTAATATATATATCTTTATATATATATATATTAAGGCCTGTAGTTGTGGGAGGGGCTTGAACTCACTTACAAGGGCTGCCAATCCTCTTCCACCTTACTGTTGATGGTCTGGCGAGTCTGAGAGGATTACTTCCGGTTCAGACCGCCATTTTGATTCTCGTACCTGTGTTCCCTCGTGGTCTCCTGTTTCTTTGCTTTCCTAACCACTTCCAAACAGTTTAATTGCTCCACGGCCTCCTTCCGGCATCCACGCAGCCCGGTCTCGGCATGGCTAGTGGTCTAAAACCCCTACCGTAAGGCAACGGCCGCAAACGTTGCTCGCTTTCATGGTAGGGGTTTTCATTCGTTTAACATTGGTGTTCAGTTAAACCCTCTGACTTGCTACGTACACGCCGTTCGGCACAACTTTCATTTAAAAAATAACAGGCATACCTATGTTTCGTATAAAATGAACTGCACGAACGCAACCATTTGTTTCACTCTATTACAGCAATATGTGTTTGCTTGTTTTAATATGCCAGATGATACAAATGGTACATAGGGGGAAACAAACAAATGAATAGGTGCTACAATGTATTCCTCTTTTTGGTTTTGGTGGTAATATCTTGGGGTATGTCTATCTCACGAATTTCATTGCAATTAGCCTAATTACAATAAGTCATATGCCCCTATTGGTAAAAAAAGGATATTACATTCATATGTTATGTTCATGAATTAGGATAAATTACAGGGAGTGCAGAATTATTAGGCAAGTTGTATTTTTGAGGATTAATTTTATTATTGAACAACAACCATGTTCTCAATGAACCCAAAAAACTCATTAATATCAAAGCTGAATATTTTTGGAAGTAGTTTTTAGTTTGTTTTTAGTTTTAGCTATTTTAGGGGGATATCTGTGTGTGCAGGTGACTATTACTGTGCATAATTATTAGGCAACTTAACAAAAAAACAAATATATACCCCTTTCAATTATTTATTTTTACCAGTGAAACCAATATAACATCTCAACATTCACAAATATACATTTCTGACATTCAAAAACAAAACAAAAACAAATCAGTGACCAATATAGCCACCTTTCTTTGCAAGGACACTCAAAAGCCTGCCATCCATGGATTCTGTCAGTGTTTTGATCTGTTCACCATCAACATTGCGTGCAGAAGCAACCACAGCCTCCCAGACACTGTTCAGAGAGGTGTACTGTTTTCCCTCCTTGTAAATCTCACATTTGATGATGGACCACAGGTTCTCAATGGGGTTCAGATCAGGTGAACAAGGAGGCCATGTCATTAGATTTTCTTCTTTTATACCCTTTCTTGCCAGCCACGCTGTGGAGTACTTGGACGCGTGTGATGGAGCATTGTCCTGCATGAAAATCATATTTTTCTTGAAGGATCTAGACTTCTTCCTGTACCACTGCTTGAAGAAGGTGTCTTCCAGAAACTGGCAGTAGGACTGGGAGTTGAGCTTGACTCCATCCTCAACCCGAAAAGGCCCCACAAGCTCATCTTTGATGATACCAGCCCAAACCAGTACTCCACCTCCACCTTGCTGGCGTCTGAGTCGGACTGGAGCTCTCTGCCTTTTACCAATCCAGCCACGGGCCCATCCATCTGGCCCATCAAGACTCACTCTCATTTCATCAGTCCATAAAACCTTAGAAAAATCAGTCTTGAGATATTTCTTGGCCCAGTCTTGACGTTTCAGCTTGTGTGTCTTGTTCAGTGGTGGTCGTCTTTCAGCCTTTCTTACCTTGGTCATGTCTCTGAGTATTGCACACCTTGTGCTTTTGGGCACTCCAGTGATGTTGCAGCTCTGAAATATGGCCAAACTGGTGGCAAGTGGCATCTTGGCAGCTGCACGCTTGACTTTTCTCAGTTCATGGGCAGTTATTTTGCGCCTTGGTTTTTCCACACGCTTCTTGCGACCCTGTTGACTATTTTGAATGAAACGCTTGATTGTTCGATGATCACGCTTCAGAAGCTTTGCAATTTTAAGAGTGCTGCATCCCTCTGCAAGATATCTCACTATTTTTGACTTTTCTGAGCCTGTCAAGTCCTTCTTTTGACCCATTTTGCCAAAGGAAAGGAAGTTGCCTAATAATTATGCACACCTGATATAGGGTGTTGATGTCATTAGACCACACCCCTTCTCATTACAGAGATGCACATCACCTAATATGCTTAATTGGTAGTAGGCTTTCGAGCCTATACAGCTTGGAGTAAGACAACATGCATAAAGAGGATGATGTGGTCAAAATACTCATTTGCCTAATAATTCTGCACTCCCTGTACAAGTAATGATAGACTGGATCGTTTAGCTGATATTGTCCTGATATTATTCCCACAGGTTTCATTTCAGGAATTAAATTGTGATTACGGATTACAAACAACTTTGAATTGTGACAACTTTGTCAAAACTATTGGCCTTTTAGGTTGGTAATTAATAAACAGTTACTATTCTAATTTCTAAGCTATATGTTGATATTTAGTAGGCATGTAACATTTTACTTTCCTTAGGTACCTGAGGTTACAGACGGTTGCTTTACAAGCACAACAAACCCGTCATTGTAGTTTTCATTTTACTATCCTCATCATAGTGTCTGGTAGGTTCCTTTTATTTTCGGGCCCACGATCTAGCCAGCTAAACTTATACCCACAGATACTCATTTCATGTTCATATCTATAGGTCGCAGCACGTATCTACTGCCACCGGTAATTTATAACTCTACATAACACCTCGTCCTGACTCAATTTTTATCAGGTACGACACCAGAACCCAGTACCTTTCTAGTTTTAGAGTGGTAGTGCCCTTTAGGAATTTAGATTGCTCAACTAGGATCTGTTTTCCGGTCTTAATCCATAGGCTAGTGGTCCCGCGAGGCCAACACCCAATCCTCATACTCTGAGGTATATGCCCCTCGGGCCAAATCATAATTAGACGCCTCGCATGGTCACATAGAGAGGGCCTCCCATGTCACTCCCATTCTATTTTATGCTTTAGTGATCACAGAGAGGCCAACACCCTGCCACAACGTTTCGGTGGCCTCATATTTCCCCTCGGGCCAACGCATAGGTAGAGCCTCTCACGCCGCTTGGCAATTAGAAGGGACTCACCTGTCACGTTTTCAAATAGCATAATTGTTTCACCACTTAGTATCTAGCTAGCCTCGCC
The DNA here is from genome assembly GCF_036172605.1 of Pelobates fuscus. Classification (NCBI taxonomy): domain Eukaryota; kingdom Metazoa; phylum Chordata; class Amphibia; order Anura; family Pelobatidae; genus Pelobates; species Pelobates fuscus. The sequence goes on from NC_086321.1 coordinate 278,524,365, forward strand.
AGTACCCGACCACTTCATCCTAGGATAATGATTAAGTTGCCTTATATATATTTTCAGTTATGTCTCAAGTTCCTGATATCCCTAAGGAGTAATCACTTCCCAGCATGCCCGCAAGGCCCGGTATGCAAGGCCAAGGAGCTTATGTTAATACTCTTTCTTCCCTGACATCATGGACTATCCCACGCCTCACTGCAGAATTACGAAGGAGATGCATCCCTTTCCCAGCTACTGCTAGGAAAGCAGAATTGTACAGACTTTTGAATACCAACACCGATAACTCTGATGCTGGGGAAGGTCCTAGTGGGTCTCAGTTGCCAGCCTTTCATGCCATAATGTCATCATTAATGTGGCACAGATTGTCATGCCCGGTAATACTCTGGCATCAATTACAGTCCCTGAATGTATCAACCCCTCGCACATGGTCCCAGCTCACCTTAAAAAGGACATTTTAAAAGGCAAGGATGTTAATCTGGTCTCACTTCTTATTGCCTCCTAGGATGTTCTTGAGAATAGGACATTTGCATTCGGGGATGTTTCTGTGGTCCTAAGGGCAAGGGACCCACGATTGAACAAAAAATTATCCATTCTGGAATTTGTACTGGGTTTTGGCATTTATAGGGATGTGTATTGCTCGGTATATCCTGAGAAAAGAGAAGAATTAGACATGTATATGCACAAGCTGGTGGATCTGGGGCACAAATACGGTGGTACTGCTTTTTATGATTACTACCGTTCCTTCTCTGCAAAAGTGGCTGCAGCTCTGACTCAGTTCAATTACAGCATAAATTGGAGTAAGCTGGATACTGAGTTATTCTGCAGACATTTCGCAGGCCTCAGATCCCCGGCTTATGCAGTGTGTGCATCTACGGCACATAGTACTTACTTCTGCCCTAATTTCCCAAGAACTACCAGAAGCCTAAAGGATAAACTGAGTAGGGACATCGTGTTCCTGGGCAAATCCCAGATTTGCAATAATTTTAATGCGGGTACTTGTGGTTTTAGCTCTTGTAGGTTATTGCACGTGTGTTCCCATTGTTTCAGGGCTCATTCAAAGTCCATGTGCCCGAATAAAGTTTTCCCTAAACCTTATCACACATGCATCAATGTCACGTTATTGGCTGCACTGTTGCAACAACACCCATCACACCATTTGGTTAAATTTATTATCACTGGACTGTCTGAAGGGTTCCACACTGGTTTAGTACATTTGCCAACAGGTACACTAGAATGTAAAATTTTACAAACCACTTTAAATGATCCAGAATTAGCATGTACACTTATTTGGATGGAGGAAGAGCAAGGGTTTTTGTTGGGACCTTTCGTTTCCCCACCTTTCACATCTTGGAGAACCAAACCCATAGGGTTGTCACGGGAAAAACCTCACTCAAACCCAGACTGATAATTGACTTATCAGCACCACATTCCTCCACTATTCCCAGCCTTAATTCCCTCATACCCTCTGAAGAGTTTTCATTACAATATGCCACTATCGCCAATGCCACTGGGGCCATTTTAACGGCTGTTACAGGTGTGTGGCTCAGTAACACTGATGTAGTAAATGCTTTCAAACTACTTCCCATTCACCCTTCACTATGGCATCTACACGACATTTAGTGGCAGGGGATGTATTATTTTTTTCACACAACTCACTTTTGGCTCCAAAAGCAGCCCCAAAAGTTTTGACACTTTTGCGGAAACTTTGTGTTGGTTCTTGCTTAATGTGTGCAGATGTCCATTCGTTATTCACCACCTAGACGATTTCCTCACGATTGAAAATAACACACTCCCTCCAAGTAGCCTTACACACATGTTGTCTCTTTTTAATCCCTGACTATCCCAGTCTCCCCTCACAAAGCCTTAGGTCCACACACAAGCATGCAATTTCTGGGGATCCAATTGGACTCTACCCACATGCAAGCTAGCCTTCCACAGGTTAAGATAGCATGCACCCTATCAAGCATTGAACACTACTTACAACTATGTTCTTGCAACCGCAAGGAACTTCTATCGCTGCTGGGGTCACTCAATTTTGCCATGAGAATCATTCCACAGGGTAGATCCTTCATTTCTGATTTACTATCTTTATTTCCAAAATTCCCCTCAGACACTTCACGTATCACATTGGACAATCACGCAACCTCTGATTTACTTATGTGAAAGGTTTTCCTTACATCTTGGAATGGGCGAGCCATGTTTATTCCCCCCCCTCTCTGACATTTCACCCACTCTTTGGACAGATGCCGCAGCAAACTCTGGTTTTGCTGCCATCTGGGGAGATCAATGGCTTTGGGGATCATGGCCTACAGACGTTAAGTCCCTGTCCAGCTTCTCTGCTACTTCGGCCTTGTTTGAGTTATATCCGATCGTGGCAGCTGCCATTGCCTGGGGACCTAAATGTTCTGGTCACTCGGTCAGATGTTACTCAGATAACGTAGCCACTTCCCACATTGTGAATAAAGGCCGGTCTTCATCTTTGGTCATCATGAGATTGTTGAGGAAACTCACATGGGTAGCGGCCACTTGCCAATTTTTTATCACATGTATTCACGTTCCAGGGTGCACAAACATCTCAGCTGACCATTTGTCTCGGTTTTGTTTTCAGGCTTTCTTCCTGACACTACCCACTGCTTCCAGACTGGCTACTCCTGCCCCACCATTTTAAGACATGGTCATGGATTGAATGTTTTGTTAAATCATGCACGTCACGTTTCTCACCTTGCACTTTCTGTCAACACTAGAAAATCTTACGATAGGGCTTTTCACATTTTTACAAAATTTATAGCAGAGTTTCAGGTTCTTGACATGTTTGCATTGGAATCTATATTGGAATCTATATCATTTCTATGCAGATGACACGCAAATCTACCTGTCCTCTCCTGATCTCTCCCCGTCCCTCTTGACTAGTGTCTCTGACTGCCTCTCTGTTTCTAACTGGATGGCTACCCACTTCCTAAACTTGACCAAAACTGAAATTCTGGTCTTTCCTCCCTCAAGTGTTGTTACTCCTGTGTCTGTCTCCCTTCAAGTCAACGGTGCTACCATCAGCTCCACCAAGCAGGCTCGCTGCCTAGGTGTTCTCTTTGACTCTGACCTCTCCTTCAAGCCTCATGTTCAATCTATAACCAAATCCTGTAATTTCCATCTCAAAAACATTGCGCGCATCCGCCCCTACTTAACGCCAGATGCGACTATGGTGTTGGTCCATTCGACTGTCCTTTCTCGCCTTGACTACTGTAATCCACTTCTCAGTGGTCTTACGTGCTCCCAACTTGCGCCGTTACAGTCCATAATGAATGCGGCAGCAAGGCTCATCTTCCTGTCCGCCCGCACCTCCCATGCCTCACCCTTCTGTCAGTCCCTACATTGGCTTCCTATAAAATATAGAGCTCAATTTAAAATTATGGTTCTTGCTTTCAAATCTCTACATAATGCTGCTCCCACCTATCTATCCTCCCTTATACACAAGTATGTCCCGTCTAGGCCCTTACGATCTGATGAAGACTTACGTCTATCTTCTGTCCGTACTCACACCTCTGATGCTCGCCGTCAAGATTTCTCGAGGGCTGCACCGTTCCTGTGGAACTCGCCACCCTCCTCCGTTAGATGCTCCACTCCTTCAAAAAATCATTAAAAACCCACTCCTTCAAAAAATCATTAAAAACCCACTTCTTCATAAAAGCGTATCAATTAAACTGTTAATAGCTCCTGACTGATTCCTCTTCTGCAACTGTCACTAGTCTAATACTATCCTTACCTTTTTGTGTCATTTTACCCCACTCCCTCTAGCATTTAAGCTCATTGAGCAGGGCCCTCAACCCCTCTGTTCCTGTGTGTCCAACTTGTCTGGTTATAACTACATGTCTGTTCGTGTACACCTATTGTAAAGTGCTGCGGAATTTGATGGGGCTATATAAATACCATAATAATAATAATAATAAGGGTTCACTTCCTTTTGCCACCTTAACCTAAAATTATCATTTAACACAATTAAACTGTACCTTACGGGCATCCAACACCACATGCTAATACGACAACCCAAAAGTACAGGATTCCTTTTGTCATATCAGATAAAGACATTACTGAAAGGAATTTAAAAAATAAATACATAGGTTCCATCTCAAAGACTACCCATACACAACAACATTTTTCATTCACTATCCGACTTACTAGATTCTGCTCCTTTCGAACACACAACCAATATGGTGATCAAAATGGCCATATACCTAGCATTTTATGGGTTCTTACGTCCCAATGAATTTACAGCTAGAAATATAACTACCACGGACTACCTGAGAATTACTGACTTACAGAAAAACTTAGATCATTATGTTCTATCTTTAAATAAGTAAAAAAAAAACAGCCCTATGGACATACTGTAAAAATTGCCTTGTACCCTACTCAAAACAAATTGTGCCCTGTAAAAATCCTGGACAATTATCTCATTACTATCCAGAAACAACCACACCAACCCTTATTAGAACTTCACGGCTACATACTTACAACAGCAAAATTCATGCTTTATGTTCGTTTGCTGTTAACTAGGCTAGGTCTAAATGCAAACCTTTTCTCAGGACACTCTTTCCACATAGGGGCAGCATCTTCAGCTTCCGCCAATCACATTCCTGCTCATATCATCAAGGCTATTGGGCGCTAGAAATCCTCCGCCTACACACTTTATATTCCAAACCCAGTTAAAGAGTTAAGACAAGCTTTCCATGACTTATGCAAATAAATGCAGTTTGTTACATGAATAATGTTGTATGGTATTCTTCTTTTTGCCTACTTTTATTACAGGCCTACTGCTTTGTCGGTTCCGGCACACCACAACCGTTTGGTGTAAAAGTCATATATGTCTATGATTATAATGTGCTAGGTTACTTTAATTATAGCTATATTGCCCTGACTACAAATATATATATATATATATATATATATATATATATATATATATATATATATATATATATATGTAAAAGCAGTTTTTAATGCATTTTCATGTCTATACTTTTTATATATATATATATATATATATATATATATATATATTTTTTTTTTTTTTGTAAATCTTTATTTTGGTTGTGCAAATGATTCTGTGTAAACTTATCATGCCACAAAGCACGAACAAACACAATAGTAAACAATTATATCGTGTTCATAGAAACTGCACAATTTTGTATTAATAACGAGCAGGGACAGGGTAGTTTGACATGTCTAAGCTGTAAAACACATATATGTTTAAAACAGGCTAGCTAGACATCGGGATTGGAGCATAGTAACATTTCACTAGTCGTATTAGTGTTTCAGGAGTAAAGCCACTGGGGTCAGGATTACTGGCATGGTTCTGCATTGTGAAAGAAACTAACTGCATATAAAACCCCCAAAAAATCTAAATAAAACCATTGCTCACATTGTGGAGAAGGGGCTTAGAAATGCCGTATGGTGGCAACTGGAGTTAGGGAGACTCCTAATTGGGGCAGGCAATATGCCTCTGGGAATAAGTCCAGCATCAGCCAATGCCCAAGGTTGGAAATGCTGGATGGTTGCCGCGAAGTGTAGCTAGGCAGGAGCATGGTGTAGGGCCTCTCCTGCCCCAAGCCATGATGAAGGCTAAAATCAGGTAACCACGGACTTGAGTGCTTGCGTCGGAGTTCAAGTCTATCCCTGTAGGGGAATTGTGGAAGCTCCTGGTGTTCGGCGACGGGTCTTCTATCTCAGCCTTGACAGGCCAGTGCTGGAAAACACATGAGATTGCTGAGATGCTTTGCCTTTATATTTTTATTAAATGTGATTGAAATGCGTTTAGGGAATGCATTTCCCCTCCCTTGTTTTATTCTTGTTTCTCCTACTAAGATATTAACTAATTTATCTCCTTTTACCTAATATATATATATATATATATATATATATATATATATATAACAATTTTTTTATATTGTTTTATACTGTGATCTATACTACTTTTTAAATGTAATTTATATGTTTATTTAATAAAGGTTTAAGTTTTGTTTTTTTTTAAATTCTTTATTTTGAATTTTTTTCGTTTTTGTTGGGGTTAGGATACAGAAGAAAACAAGGGAGTAAGGTTATCTGCGTTAATTAGCGAGCCAGATGAGATTGAATGTTCTCTTGGTGTTGTCACATGCCTGTAGGTACGGGATAAAGCCCACCTGGTCTGGGTGTATCAGTTTGGGGAGGAATGGGTGCAGTCGGTTGGCTAATAATTTCATAAAGATTTTGATGTTGGAGTTCAGTAATGAGATTGGTTGGTCGTGGCCTGGGTTTTAGTAGTTTTTGTCGGGTTTCGGGATTAGGCATATGTTAGCCCATAGCATGTCTGGAGGGGGGGGTTCCTTCTATAATAGAGGTGAATAGTGTCAGAAGGTGTGGTAAAAGTGTTGTAGGGTACGTCTTATAGTAGAGACCGGGGAAGCCATCGGGACATTTATTTGGGCATTTATTTTGCTTGAGGGTTTTCATTGTTTGTGCGATCTCTTCGGTGGTGATGGGTGTGTTGATTGCATGGCAACCCTCGTCTGTCAGTGAAGGCATTGGGATGCGTTTCAGGAACGCCTCTATCTTTGCACTTGTGAATGTGGGGTATTTTCGTGATTCAGAGTCGTGATTGTAGAGGGAGGCGTAGTAGTCTTGGAAGACAGACGCTATTTGGTGTGGCAGTGTGTGCAGTTGGCCGTTGGGTGCTTTTATTTGGGTTATGTGTTTGGCTCTTTGCCGTTGGCGTAGCCTGCGAGCTAACAGTGTGTCTGCCTTATTTGATTTTTTGTAAAATATTTGTCTCATCCATTGGTGCGCTTTTTTAGAGTCTTGTGTCATGAATTTCTGTATTTCTTGTCTGTGTGATGGTAGTTGGGCCGTCAGGGTGGGGGTAGGGTTCGTTTTATGCAGGAGTTCAGTGATCCTAAGTGCAGTTAGTTGTGTTTAAAGTTGCGTTAGTTGCTGTTTTTTGTACATTGTAGCCACCGCTATTAGTTTGCCCCTAATAACGGTCTTATGGGCGGCCCAGAGAATGCCCGCGGAGGTGACTGAGTTTTTGTTAAGGTCAAAGTAGTCGGTGATAGCTTTTTGAATGGCTTCTTTAATGGCCGTGTTGTGGAGGTGGAGTGGGTTGAGTCTCCAGGACCATGCTTTGGTGGCGTGCGGTATGGTGAATTGAAGGAGAATCTCTGCGTGGTCTGGCCACGTAATCGAGCCAATCGACGCGTATGTGACGTATGGGAGTAGGGAGGGGGAGGTGAGGAACATGTTGATGCGTGAGTACAAGGACTGGGGGTGTGAGAATAAGGTGAAGTCTGCGGTGGTGGGGTGTAGTATTCTCCAGGTGTCTGTTAGTGCCTGTAGCATCTTGTCCGGTCGGGTGGCCGGTGGAGATCACGTGCCCTGGGTGGTTGTTCGTCTTCTATCCAACTCGAGGGATAGGGTCGCATTGTTGTTCCCCCAATAATCATATGGTGTGAGGGGAAAAGTCGGAGGTGGGCCTGCAGGCGTCCCAGAAGTTGGAGTCTGGTAGGATGGGGGCATAGATTGAGGAGATCGCATATCTGTCAGGTCCTATGTGAAACAATGTATCGGCCTTGTGGGTCTGCTACAGTGCACGTGAATGCTAGGGAGCAGGAGTTGCAGATCATGATGGCTACCCTGTTTTTTTTCCCCGTTGGGGAGTTTGCTAGTTGGCACTCCCTTTATCGTCTGTTTCCTCCCCTATATCCCCTTATTCTACGTATCTGTGTCTCTTTTTTTTGAGGGGAAGAGTTCCTCCATTTCTGGCCTAAAAAGGGGGAATTGGTATTATTATCCTCTAAATTTCTCAGTGAGTCAAAACAGTTACCGTATATACTCGAGTATAAGCCGACCCGAATATAAGCCGAGGCCCCTAATTTTACCCCAAAAAACTGGAAAAACTTATTGACTCGAGTATAAGACTAGGGTGGGAAATGCAGCAGCTGCTGGTAAATTTCTAAATAAAATTAGATCCTTAAAAAATTATATTAATTGAATATTTATTTACAGTGTGTGTATATAATGAATGCACTGTGTGTATGATAATGCAGTGTGTGTGTATGAGAATGCAGTGTGTGTGTGTATGAGAATGCAGTGTGTGTGTGTATGAGAATGCAGTGTGTGTATGAGAATGCAGTGTGTGTATGAGAATGCAGTGTGTGTATATGAATGCAGTGTGTGTGTATGAGAATGCTGTGTGTATGAGTGCAGTGTGTGTGTATGAGAATGCTGTGTATGAGTGCAGTGTGCGAATGAGTGCAGTGTGTGCGTATGAGTGCAGTGTGTGTGTATGAGTGCAGTGTGTGTGTATGGGTGCAGTGTGTGTGTATGAGTGCAGTGTGTGTGTATGAGTGCAGTGTGTGTGTATGAATGCTGTGTGTGTGTGTATGAATGATGTGTGTATGAGTGCAGTGTGTGTGTATGAGAATGCTGTGTGTATGAGTGCTGTGTGTGTGTATGAATGCAGTGTGTGTGCATGAATGCAGTGTGTGTGTGTATGAATGCAGTGTGTGTGTGTATGAATGCAGTGTGTGTGTGTATGAATGCAGTGTGTGTGTGTATGAATGCAGTGTGTGTATGTGTGTGTGTAATGCAGAGTGTGATGCAGAGCCTTGGTGGGGGGTGGGCATTTTTTATTTTTTAATTATTATTTTAATATTTTTTTTTGTTTCATTACATTTTTTTTTATTATTATTTTTTTATTTTATTATTACATTTAATTTTATTATTATTTTTTTATTTTATTATTTTTATTTTTTTATTAACATATATACATTTTTTCGTCCCCCCTCCCTGCTTGCTAGCTGGCCAGGGAGGGGGGCTCTCCTTCCCTGGTGGTCCAGTGGATGGGCACTGTGTAGGAGGGGGCTGTGGGGGCTGCAGAGAGATGTTACTTACCTTTCCTGCAGCTCCTGTCAGCTCTCTCCTCCTCCGCCGGTCCGTTCAGCACCTCGGTCAGCTCCCAGTGTAAATCTCGCGAGAGCCGCGGCTCTCGCGAGATTTACACTGTGAGCTGACAGAAGAGCTGAATGGACCGGCGGAGGAGGAGAGAGCTGACAGGAGCTGCAGGAAAGGTAAGTAACATCTCTCTGCAGCCCCCACAGCCCCAGTCTGTATTATGGCAATGCAAATTGCCATAATACAGACAATTGACTCGAGTATAAGCCGAGTTGGGGTTTTTCAGCACAAAAAATGTGCTGAAAAACTCGGCTTATACTCGAGTATATACGGTATATGTTGGGGGTCTCTCCTTTGAGGGGGCGGGACCTATACCGATTCACTGATGTGTTAGGTATTCTGTTTTTCCTCCTCAGATATTAACTTATTTCTCTCCTTTGTCAGATTAAAATCCTAATATATATCAACTTTTTTATACTGTTTGAAATTTGTGATCTATACTACTTGTTAAATATGTTATTTATATGTTTATTTAATGAAGGTTTTTATGTATATACATTTGTAAATATGATTAGCAGCAATCTCGGAAAGTAATGGCACTGTTATTTATATATATATATATATATATATATATATATATATATATATACATATATATATATATACATATATATATATATGTATGTGTGTGTGTGTGTGTATATATTTAATGAACTTTATCCCAAAGATAATATGGCCGCCGATGATTCGTATAGCTCTATGAACTACATAACATTGAGAAACACCACAGAGAGACGCGTGTATGTCATTGCAATGACGTCAGATGCAATTGGAAACAGAACCCGGAAGTGATTGTACCCTTTGAAAAACTGTGCCAAAATCCACCACCAATTAATTAGAATGCTATAAAAATGGATAGAGGGAAGGATGGATTATGCACCTAAGGAAGACCTATATGGTTGAAACGCGTTTGATATTCTTCAAGTCTCCCTGTTTGAAATCCGTGGAGGAATAAAAGCTACAGGATCCAAATTCCATTGCAGCAATTTTACTTACAGACAAGCGAACATAGCCAGAGCCTGCTATACGTGGCTCTGGGAAGTGTGAGTGACCCATTACATCTGTGTTTCAAGAATTTTTAATGTATACAGTACAGGGCTATGTAAGCTATTGATATCTTGCAGATAAAGCAGAGGTATAACATCAGGTTTTCCCTGACATAAGTATAATTCACTGTGTGTTTGGTGTTCACTATTGTGCACCCTGTACTTTGTACTATCTTGTGTTATTTTACATGGTGTCTTGTGAGTGACTATAGACACTAGGATTGCTGCATTCTCACGTTTATTAAGAGCGCCAATCCACCCAAATTCCATTGTGTTTATCTTTTTTACAGCAATTCAAGATACCCACCTTTCTTTTTCTTTCCTTTATTAGAATTATAAGATATGATCATTTTCATGTTTTTATTATACAATTTTTCAGCTATTCTACAACAACTATGCCAGAAGCTACCCTCAGCCCCACTATGGTGGTACAATCCTTGGATAATTGTTGCAAAATGTTATCTTTTGATCTACCTTTCTTTAAATGTTCTAGTAGGGCCTTTCTTTGTAATGATCTCTTTTTATCCCTCAGGCTCAGTTCTGTACATACTTATTTTATTCTAAACATTTCTATTTTCTTTAGTTTATTTTTTCTAGTTTATTGCTCTTTATCTCTGTCCCCATGGCATTGAAAATGTGTTAACAATGTTTCTGATTCTTCAATTATTTATTGCCATTTGTCAAAATCAAGAGTATGTAGCTGCCTGAATTTGTCCAGTCTTGTCAATCTGTTTATCATAAGGAATAAAACTAAAGCTGTCATGACATCAACTCCAGTAAAGCAGCAGTCACATGTCTGCCTTGAAGATATGTTTTTGTAACAGCAATCCACCAAATGTTTACTTCTCTTAATATCAAACAGTATACCACTCATATCCCACTGCCAACTCCTAAAACGTTACCACACTAATTTAGGAGTCATTCAACTTATATATAGAAAAATACAAACCTGAAACTCACTTATATTAATATAGGAAGGCACCTTGAATGCTGAAAGCATTAGCATTTAAATTGTAAATCTTTAGGGATGCGACTGATTCAAACAATGATAAAAAATGTAATACCTTAATAAGTACTTACCTTCTAAATCCACTGTTAGACAGATAACACAAAACAAGACCAATCTATATAAATTGCAATTACAACACAAGTGACAACTCTAAACACGAGGCCAAGTATATTAGGTTAAAACAATTATTAGACAAATGGAGGTCATTTAGTTGCTCCAATGGCCATTGGAGGGAATGCCTGCCTGCCAACGTCAAGGCAGACCCCCCTAAGCGGGTCCTAACACTGACCCTTCAGCCTGCTTCCTTGAGCTTCTGGCAAAGATATCTCTAATGAGACAGAAAGGGGTATTTTTTATATGCACCCCTATACTTATTAACCCTTAATAGGGAACACATGGGATGGGTAGCAGCATTGTAACCAGGCTGTGTGATGCAAAGTAAATACAAATACAAAAAGAGAAGTCCTGCGCTTAAGCAGCAAGGACTACAACACACATCAGCCCCAATATATAGTAAAAACCAAAGAAAAGAAAATGTTACTTGCGCTTTCTCCTTAATCCCTATGTATATTTAGACAAATGGAGGTCATTTAGTTGCTCCAATGGCCATTGGAGGGAATGCCCGCCTGCCAACGTCAAGGCAGACCCCCCTAAGCGGGTCCTAACACTGACCCTTCAGCCTGCTTTCTTGAGCTTCTGGCAAAGATATCTCTAATGAGACAGAAAGGGGTATTTTTTATATACACCCCTATACTTATTAACCCTTAATAGGGAACACATGGGATGGGTAGCAGCATTGTAACCAGGCTGTGTGATGCAATGGCCATTGGAGCAACTAAATGACCTCCATTTGTCTAAATATACATAGGGATTAAGGAGAAAGCGCAAGTAACATTTTCTTTTCTTTGGTTTTTACTATATATTGGGGCTGATGTGTGTTGTAGTCCTTGCTGCTTAAGCGCAGGACTTCTCTTTTTGTATTTGTAAAACAATTATTAAACTAATAAATGCAATTTTATTTACAAAAAAATACCATATTTACTGTTTAAACAGAGTGAAAAACAAATTAATCTGAATCACATGTCAACCATGACTTATAGTCAAATCTTAGGCATGTGGAGTGTGACGAGGAAAATGTGGATGCTTTATGGGTAGATATCTGCTTTGGAAAACAAAGGGAAATACATTATTGGTTGGGATATGTAATAAACCACCTAATGTAAATATTAATGAGGATGCAAATCGGGGTAACACGTTAATTATTGGAGATTTTAATTACCAGGACATAAATTGGGATAGAGTGACTAGTACTTCAGCAAGAGGAATCAGGCTTTTGAATGTGGTAAATAACACCTTTATGTCACAACTGGTACCAATACCAACTAGAAAGGATGCTTGTCTGGATCTCATTATAACAAACAATATTGCTCTTTTAACCAACATTCAAGTATGGCAGCATTTGGGAAATAGTGATCACAATATGGTATTGTTTTAAATAAACTCATAAAAGCAAAAGCATGTGGGGTATACTAAAACGTATAATTTAAAAAAAGCCATTTTCAGTAAGATTAGGGCAGCTCTACAACATATCGATTGGCATAAACTCCTAAGTGAAAAAAACACTGAGGATAAATGAAAACTATTCAAATACTTGAAAGGTACATTTCTCAGTATGTACCATTGGGTAATAAATATAAAAGAAACAAATTGAAACCAATGTGGCTTAGTAGAAAAGTAAAACAAGAGATTACAAATAAGAAAAGGGCATTTAAATCAGACAAATCAGAGGCATCGTATATAAGATATAAGGAAGCCAATAATGCTTGCAAAAAGTCAATTAAAGTGGCTAAACTAGAAAATCAGAAATTGATAGCCAAAGAATGCAAAAACAACCCCAAAAACTTTTCAAGTACATCAATTCTAAAAAAAAAAAAAAAAATTAAAGTGTAGGTACACTGGAAACAGAGATGGTTCTGTTAGCTAATGAAGACCAGGAAAAGGCAGACATTTTAAATAACTATTTTCTTCAGTATATATTAATTAGGATCCTCTAGCAAGAGATATGCAAATTGTTGCTGCAAAAAAACTTGCAGATAACTTGTGATTGGATGACTTGAGACAAGGTGCTACAGCAGTTAAAGAAAATTTATGTAAATAAAGCTCTGGGGCCTAACAGTATTCACCCACGAGTACTTAAGAAGCTAAGTGGGGAAATAAGTAAACCTCTGTATTTATTTTTTCAAGATTCTTTTGATTGGAGGAAGACAGATGATGTTCCTATATTTAAAAATGATTAAAAATCCTTGCCTGGAAATTATAGACCTGTGAGCTTAACTTCTGTGACTGGGAAAATATTTGAAGGGCTATTAAGGGATAATATTCAGGAATTCATTGGGAAGAACTTTGTTACTAGCAATAATCAGCATGGTTTTATGAAGCATAGGTCATGTCAAACTAGCCTAATTGCATTCTACGAAGAAGTAAGTAGAAGGATAGATCAGGGTGTTGCAGTGGATGTGATCTACTTGGATTTTGCCAAGGCATTTGATACGGTTCCTCACAATAGGTTAGTCTTCAAACTAAAAGAAATTGGTCTAGATGAATATTCTTGTTTTGGGGGAAGAACATTGGCTTAAGGATAGAGTACAACAAGTTGTCGTCAATTGTAAATTTTCAGGCTGGACAAAAGTGGTAAGTGTTGTCCCACAGGATTCTGTTTTGGGACCGCTTCTATTTAACATATTTATAAATTATCTTGAAATAGGCATTGAAAGCCATGTATCAGTGTTTGCAGATGACACAAAACTTTGTAAAGTAATAAAATGTGAGCAGGATATTGCTTTGCTGCAGAGCGATTTGGATAGATAGAGGGACTGGGCACTAAAATGGCAGATGAAATTTAATATAGAGAAATGCAAAGTTATGCACTTCGGGGTCAAGAATGCACAAGCAACTTACACCCTAAATGGTAGTGAATTAGGGATAACCACACACGAGAAGGATTTGGGAATTGTTATAGACCACAAACTAGGCAGCAATATGCAATGGCAATCTATATTGCTAAAGCCAGTAAGGTTTTGTCACGTATAAATAAGGGCATACATTCTTGGGATGAAAATATAATTTTGCCTCTTTATAAATCGCTGGTAAGACATAGAAACATAGAAACATAGAATGTGACGGCAGATAAGAACCATTCGGCCCATCTAGTCTTCCCAGTTTTCTAAATACTTTCATTAGTCCCTGGCCTTATCTTATAGTTAGGATAGCCTTATGCCTATCCCACGCATGCTTAAACTCCTTTACTGTGTTAACCTCTACCACTTCAGCTGGAAGGCTATTCCATGCATCCACTACCCTCTCAGTAAAGTAATACTTCCTGATATTATTTTTAAACCTTTGTCCCTCTAATTTAAGACTATGTCCTCTTGTTGTGGTAGTTTTTCTTCTTTTAAATATAGTCTTTAAATATAGTCTCCACACCTTGAATATGCTGTGCAATTTTGGGCACATGTTCTAAAGAAGGACATCATGGCACTAGAAAAAGTGCAGAGACGAGCTACAACATTGATAAAAGGAATGGAGTATTTTAGTTACGAAGAAAGGTAAAAAAAAAAAAATTCTTTAGTTTGGAAAAACGGCGCCTGAGAAGGGATATGATAACATTATACAAATATATTCAGGGCCAGTACAAACCATTATCTGAAAATCTATTCATAAACAGGGCTATACATAGGACACAAGGTCACACATTTAGGCTGGAATGAGATTTCATCTAAGGCAAAGAAAAGTGGTTTCTTCTACACTAAGAGCAATAAGGATATTGAATTCTCTGCCTGACGAGGTGGTTTTATCAGAGTCCATACAGATATTTAAACTGGAATTGAATAAATACTTCCAAACATATAACATACAGGGGTATCATTTCTAATTAGTGGGGTAATAGCTGATTGATCCAAGGAGACATCTGACTGCTATTTTGGGGTCAAGAAGGAATTTCTTCCTAGTTTGTTGCAAAATTGGAAGCGCTTCAGACTAGGTTTTTTGCCTTCTTTTGGATCAACAGCAAAAACACGTGAGGAAGGCTGAACTTGATGGACGCAACTCTCATTTGTAACTAGCCCTTTAAATGACAAATTTACCTGCTTCCCGGGGTTGTGGAGAAGCCTATTTGCCAGCCTTCCTCCTCATGACTATGGCCCCTGGGAGATTGTGCCCCTGAAAACTTATGGCCTTTTATTGGGTTGTATGGCCCTTTAAGAACCATCAGGGGACATATTGTGACTTTGGTGAACAATGCCCCCTTATGAATATGTCCCCAGACCTGTAAAATAACTTGTTCCTGGCTTTCTCCCACTTGGTTCAGTAAATGGGGCTTACTGAACCAAGTACCATACAGGCGGACCACCCAGAAGTGGAAGTGTGCAGGCAATTTACCTCCCAGGCTGGGAGCCTGCTGTAGGTAAATTGCCGACCAATGGGTGGCCACAGTTCGTGCAAACCAACACGTGGCGGCGGCCATCTTTGTTCATTCGAACAAGGTCAGCGGTGTGTGTAGCCAAATCAATGGAACTGAGCTGACCCTTACCTTCTCCTACACTCAGTTTGAAGCCGCAGAGACTAAGTCCCGTTCGGCAGTTCAAATGTTCTGAATAAAATTGACCTAAAGGACTTCCATCTAACTTTTCATCCACTGGAGGGATTTGTGTGATGTTTGGTTATGTTTATATTATAAAGTGTGCTGATTCTGAATATGTAATTTTATGAAGATTGGATGTATATTTTTAAAGTTATAGTACATGTATAAAAACTGTATTTTTCCTGCTTGTGATAATTATGTTAAGCATTGTGTACCATAATTATATCACAGGCAGAGGGGGAGGATTTTGTGTGCAATTGCTGGGAGTGTTTTCTGTAATGTACGTGTGTTATTGGCTGTTCTGTAAAACTCTGTGGGTGGTCCTATGTAAGGAACAACTGCATAAAAGAAGGCCCTTTGGGTGCCAATAAAACAGAATGACTTGACCCTCTAACTTGCAGCCTTGACTCATGTTTGTAGGGGACAGCTATAATCACTACAGGGATTGCTATGCTCTTCATACTCCCTTAGCTACTGAGCTCTTGTAAGAGCTCTTGTTCCTGATCCTGCTTCGCTCTACATAAGGAAGAGATTCACCTACTGGAACCTGGAGCCTAGTCGTAAGTCCAGGGTGGATAGCAGATGGCGAGATCCTAGCCCAGCAGTGGCGGTTCGTGGAGTCTGCAGTACAGTTATGGTGTATACGGTGCTGATGGTCCTTTGGTGAGCGCTAGGAGCATCCTTTCTATGGTCCAACTTCCAGCCAGCCTGGAGGCAACCGTAACAGTAACTATTTAACATACTTACCAAGATAACTCAATACTATGCCTCTTTATACAATTTAAAATGATCTACTTACCAGCAACTAACCAAATACACTTTATAAAAATTTTTTAGCCTCAACCATATTACCAACCCTCATTACTACACAACAAAATTGCTCCCCTTGCAAACAGAAATATCCAAAGTAAACAACTCCATAACAAAAATGAGGTCCAGATGGGTTTTTAAATCAGTAATAGTTTACCTTGCTTATCTTCTTATTCCTCACATAAGGGATTACCTTAATAGGGTTCAATCTACTGAACCTATCCTCACTGAAATGTTGAAAGCAAGCATAATCACTCTACCCAATGCCAGTGTTACTTTTTTTACCTATCTCACACACACAAAATTATGAGCTACCTACCTTATGTATTTTTTCCACTCTAATTTGTAACAACCAAACTGGGTTGTTTTTAGGTTACATATCTTCTCCTTAAGAGCAAATTTAAGATGGTTTAATGTTAGCACTTGACCCAAATTCAGCTTCGTAAAGATTACTTTGGTAATACATTTACAGTACACTTTCTGTCACTTATATATTTAAGCAACATCAGGATTATATTCTAAATCAACATCCAAAGTAAAATGTGTCCCTTCTATAAATCCTTCTTTTCTTTGAAGAAGCATGCGATTGCTTCAGAAATTAGATTGCTTCAGAGTAGTGAGGATCTCCCAAGAGCGGAGCAGAGCTAGGACAAGTAGACCATCTTGACACTGGATTAGAGATAGGTAGTGTAGTTTTTTTTATAGGAAAGAAAGGCCCTAAATCTAAATAAACAACTGTGTTCATTCAAATTAACAAGTAATACATGCTTCCTTTTGGTGGCAAATTATAATAATTTACAAAATGATTTCAAATTGAAACTAAAAACCTGGACAACTTTAGGAATATCATGGTGAGGAAAAAGCTTTACTTTAAAGATACTGATACTGGTAACCATCTTATACTTTTCTGGCACCTTACCTATTCCCCTCCCTAACTTGTCATTATAGAAATTTCAAAAACTCCTAAATGCACAAATATAAAAAAAACACTATGGCTGTCAGTCACACTAGGGGAAGTAGCAGTACAAGATACTAATTCTTATTATTAAGAGCAAACTACTCTTTAGCACAATTATTTTTGACTCATGGCCTAAATTACCAAATATTTTACCTTCAACAAAATTCTTATTGGACTTATAGACTAAATGGGCTCTTGGACTATCAGCCTCACCCATGCTTTGTCCACTTAATACAATCTATTAGTTCCAGACCCTAATCTAACCAAATAGCATGCAGCTGGTATTACACCCACTTATCATTATTATTGGTATTTATATAGCACCAGCATTTTCCATAGAGCTTTACAAGTTTATCAGAGGGGGATATTTAACAATAAATTAGACAATTACAAAAAAACTTATAGGAACGATAGGTTGAAGAAGACCCTGCTCAAATTAACTTACAATCTATAGGAGGTGGGGTATAAAAGACAAGAGGAAAGGAGATAACAATCAGATAAGGTGGGAGTGAAGCAGAGCTGGAGGAGAGACTAGAGTGCTGCCCTTTAGGAGAGAGCAATGGACAGATATGTGAGCTAGAGGTTACTCTGGGAGGCCGTAAGCTTTTCTAAAGAGATGGCTTTTGAGGAAAATGATTGGAGACTAGGGGAAAGTCTGATGGTGATAGGCAGGTTATTCCAAAGGAAAACAAGAACCATGCTTGAGAAGTCCTGCAAGCATGAGTTGGCCATACAAGTGTAAACAGTGGACAGGAGAAGATCATGGGCAGAGCAGAGAGACCAAGAAAGGGCATAACTATGGATCAGTGAAGAGATATAGGGGGGGATAGAATTGTTCCGTGCTTTATAGGTGTGGTTTAGTAGACAGGAGAGGGAGACAAGGCAACGTGCTTGCAAGGATGGGCTGATGGGGGTACCAAAAACTTGAAGGGTGTCAGGATTACTACTTGATCCAGCACATAGAATTATGTTACCTAGGACTAAAAGGTAACGTATTATAAGGCCTTAGAATGGCCGGACTTAACGCACCAAAGAATAGTCAGGATACTTGCCGAGGTTGGAGGACACAGAATGGGACACAACGATAAGGGAAAGCCAGAAGTCAGGGCTACCAGAATACAGAGAAGTCAATTGAAGCCAAAGTCAATAACCAGAAATAAACGCTCAGGAATACACTCTTGGACAACCACTAAGGGAAACCACGACAGGGCAATGAGGAAAAATAGAATCACGCTTAAATAAGCCCTTAACTACTTTAATTGGTCCAAATCGGCCTGTGACCCCAGAATGTGCATGTGCGTCTCCCACGTGACGTCACACGCACGCTGACGTCGTCATCAACAGGGGTGTACGTGGGGCTATAATTGGGTGTGGATTCGCAGAGGTCGGCATCCATCAACATGTTGCAAGAATCAGTTATGCAGACTCACGTCCGCTGAGCACAAACACTGCAAGGTGAGGAGGAATATGTTACAAAGGTAGAGCGAGAGAGTATGATCGATATTAGTAGGAGGAAAGGCAAGTAGTTCAGTTTTAGAGAGACTGAGTTTCAGAAAGTGGAAGGACATCTGTAACAAACTCCCCTTTTCAAGTGGTTTTCCCCGAGTGATTTGTGGATATGTTGGTCACCCAGATCAGGGCTATCAGGGGATGTAATATTTGTGGGGATATAATGTGTTTTGGGGTACTTTTGGGACTTTATAGAAAATTATGTTTTTTCTGTGCTTTGAGATAATTGGATTAGAATTAGTACAGTTACTGATCCAATTAGCTCCCAGGCAAAGGGGAGGGATTGTGTGCTGTGTGTGGGAGTGTTGTGCCTTGTAACCTTATTGTTATTGGTCTGTGATGTTGTAAATCAGTCCACTATGAGGTCCAGGTGGGCGCACCCCTTGCATGGGGATTGTCATATAAGGACAAGTGTGGCACCCTTAAAATATATACCGGTGGGCGGAGCGGGCAGTGCAACGGAGCGGTCGCATCTCTGTGAGCTCCAACTTAAACTTACCCTAACAAACCCCTATACGGTGGAACCCAAACACAGAAGTCCCTAAAAACCCAACTACCGACGAAAGGTAGAACATGGGCAGAAAATCAAAGAAAGCAAAGGTAGAAAAAAGCCCTCCCGGAAGGGATATTGGAGAAATGCTGCGGAACACACAACAGGCCGCATGGTCCAAGATGGCGCTGGTGGACGACCTCTCCTCATACTCCTCTGAGGATTTTGACACAGACCTTATGGAGGGAGCGTCCTTTAAACCGCAGCATCGCATCTAAAACATCTGGAGACCCGGTCACTGCAGGCCAACTTAAGGAAATGCTGTCCGAATTACGCAAAGACCTGGTAGCAGACATGGCCTACTATAAAGCAGCCATAGAAGGGGCCCAGTCAAAAATCACTCAGCTGGAGGCCTACACGAGTACCCAGGACTCCAGATTAACCAAAGTAGAGCAACAAGTGGCTGACCTGACAAAACAGCAGCATGCCACAGTTAACTGTTTGGATGCAATGGAGGACCAAAGGAGGCGTTACAATCTAAAAATCCGAGGGATCCCCGACTCAGTGGGCCTCCCTGATCTACCTCACTACGTCAGGCTCCCACCAAAACAGGCAAAGTCCCTGAATCTCGAAGGGATGTTCAGACTGCCAAAGCCAACCTGAGCACCAGCAGCTGCATCTGCGGATCTCATATTAAGATTCCAGACTTTATCAGACAAAGCCACACTACTGCCGCGCTAAAAGGCAAAACTCCCTTGTCGTTTGAGAGAACCACTCTAACGATTTTCCCGGACATTACCAAGAGCACACTTACCTGGTGGAAATCATTGCAGCCGCTGCTACAACACCTCTGCGTCAAGGAGATGCCCTATCAATAGGGAACCCCGCGAACTGTATTATTTACCCACAACGGGACCTCCCACAAAGCACAGAGCTACCAAGAATTGGAATCACTCCTGACATCTACGGGCGTACTCCAAGCTGCACCTATGAAAGGTACTGGACTGTCCAGGCTAAACCCCGCTAACATAAGGGAGTTCACACCTTGGGAACCCCTGAGAACATCACCCACCAGACATCCGACCTGAGGCACTTAAGACCACACACTCCAAGGGGACATTCCTAACCCACCACCTACGATGAACATGATTCGCACAGTCTGAGATTACTGCTAATTTTTGTTGTGTTTTGATGTTTCGTTTTTTGTTGACCGTTCCTGGCACCAACCTGATGTTTGCCTTAATTCTACACTGGCACACAGACATAGATTGCTGTCTTTCTTTTAGCAGGACCCCTACGTTGACAGTAGGATTTGCCACACATAAACAGATGACCACACAGGCAGACATGACAAATTTCCATACACGTTAGCCCTTAATAAAGCGACCACAGCTGAGCTCCTATCTCTATCGCCAAGCCACACTGGAGCAACCACACCAACCCCTTCCCCACTCCCCACTCCCCCCTCCGGCCAGCTCAGAGATGAGCCCTTTAAAAAGCATACGCGCAATGCAGCAAGGTAGGGGAAGATGCCCTATGTGAATAACACCTACTTAGAACCTTACACTGACAGCACATTCACATAGGCTACTACAGACGAACAACACGTATGTCTATGATAATGTAACATTAACCAAAAATGTGCAACGTTTATAAATGCCCATTACTGCTTTAAAATGTTGTTGTTAACGTTGGCAAAGCTGTTGTGGTGTTGCCCGCTACCATGTATCTTATAAGCATGATAAAATAAAGAATATATAAAATCTATAAGAGCTTGCACTCCAAAACTGTGTGTCATCCTGTTATTGGAGGGAAAGAAGATTTACTCCTGTGTCTGCTGTTCCAGCTTGCAGGGGATTAAACGGGGAAAGTCCTCATATGGACTAGAGCTCCCAGGACTGAGTGTCGTCCAGTGCCTGGGAGTGTCCAGAGCGAATTCCCCATTCGGCTCCAGGAAAGAGCGGTTCCAGGGCCCCAGTCAAGCCACGACAACTGTGGGCAGAAGTGCTGCGATTTGTCCCCTGTTCTAGCTAGGAAGTTGTACTTGGCAGAGGTACTTAGCCCGGATACAGGGAGCTCCATCACATGACATCCAATTAGAGATGGAAGAAAGGCAAGCGGTGACACGTTGCAGAACAGCAGGAGGTAGGTCAAGGAGAGAGTTGGAATTGAGGAAGTGATCCAGATGGGTAAAGACAAGTCTTTCCAGAAGCTTTGAGAAAAAGGGGAGCAGGGATATGGGAGAATAGTTAGAAGGGGAGGATGGGTCAAGAGATTTTTTTTTCAAGATGGGTACTACAGTAGCATCTTTAACCCCTTAAGGACACATGACGTGTGTGACACGTCATGATTCCCTTTTATTCCAGAAGTTTGGTCCTTAAGGGGTTAAGGGCAGCAGAGACAATGCCCGGAGAGAGAGAACAGTTGAAGATGTGTGTTTTAGACACACTAAAGTCACCCAGACCACTTCAGCTCAATGAAGTGGTCTGGGTGCCAGCTCTCTCAGGTTTTAACCCTTCAAATGCAAACATAGCAGTTTCAGAGAATTTGGGGTTAAGCCAGACTCTAGTGGCTGTCTTCCCGACAGCCACTAGAGGCGCATCTGCGACGCTGGAGGCATATTATGCCTCCATCGCACAGAGCGTCCATAGGAAAGCATTGAGAAACGCTTTCCTATGGACACTTTGAATGTGCACGCGGCACTTGCCGCGCATGCACATTCGGCTCCGCTGACATCAGACGGGGGAGCTGACGTCGGCGGGGGAGAAGAGGTCACCAGGGAGCCCAGCGCTGGATTAAGGTAAGTGGCTGAAGGGCTTTTTACCCCCTTCAGCGCCACATGAGGGGGACCCTGAGGGTGGGGGCACCCTCAGGGCACTACAGTGTCAGGAAAACTGCTTTGTTTTCCTAACACTATAGTAAAACTTTAAGGAAGGCACAAGACAAGAAGAGAGAGATCTAATAAGGTGAGACAGGACAGAATCAAGCGGGCAAATGGTGGGGTGAGAGTAAAGGAGAATCGCAGCCACCTCTTCTTTCCTTAGCTATTCAATCTTGTCAACAAAGTAGCATGCAAAAGTATTGGCTGTAAGGATAGATTGCAGGGTGCCCACTGCAGGGCAAAGAAGGGAGTTAAAGGTATTAAAGAGATGCAGGAGATTGCGGGAGCATGAACTAATGAGGGAGGAAAAGTATAGCTGTTTGGCAAGGGCAAGAGCTGTGCTGTATGAACGCAACATGACTTTGTAGTGGAGGAAGTCTGACTGGGTGCGAGACTTCCTCCAGCAGCATTCAGCAGAACGGGAGCATGTTGAGGGCGTATCCTCCTTGAGGTGCATGTCTGGAGTGGGCCTGCAGCATCCAGGGCAGAGGTGAGCGTATTGTTATATGACGAGATAGCCAGTGACGGACAGGAGAAAGTAGGGATGAATAGAAGTTGGGAATCAATATCAGCTGACAGATGCTGGAGGTCAATAGAATTTAGGTTTGAACGGGGTTAGTCTGAGGATCATGGGGGAGGGGGCTATTGAGAGCAAATGATAAGAGGTGGTGATCAGAGATGGGAAATGGAGTGTTGCAGAAATTAGAGACTGTACATTCATGAGAGAAAATAAGGTCAAACGTATTGCCTGTTTCATGGGTGGGGGACTTAGCCCATTTTGATAGCCCAAGGGAGAAGGAAATTGAAAGTAGTTTTGAGGCTAATGAGGTCAATGGTGGGTTAATGGGAATGTTGAAGTCCCCAAAAATTAGATCTTACATCTACCAATTCCCAAAAATATGTTTTCACCTACCAAATAAAGATTTTGTTTTTAACCTTAATAGTAAAAGGACACTCCAGACTCGTAAAGCACAACAGCTTACTGAAGTGTTTTATGTGTGAAGAGTGTGTTCTTTTTCTTTCATTTTATAAAAATGAAGAATTCAATATAAATTGTCTCTTTTTTTTTTTTTTTTTTTTTTCAATTCTTTATTTAAACGTCGACCGGCACATTGCATCACAGTACTTTTGGCCTGCGCAGAGGCCCAATCACAAGAAGCATCTTAATAGTTGTATTACAGAAAGGAAGGGTATGTTAGTGCATATAATAATACATTGCATATGGCTTGCGCAGAAGCCTTTCAAGTATACCTTTGTGTTGTGCCAAGTCCACGTGTATTTAAGTTTTGTCACAATACGCTGGTCCGTGCATGCATCAGTGACTATTGTGCATTGAGACATAGACCAGTAGAAATAACATACAGAATATAATAAAATAAAATAAAATATAATATATGTACAGTATAAAACATAATCATTAAAACCTGTAACATTGGGTATGTCATGCTGTTAATTTTAACTTCAGAACTGTCGGAGTTGGGATTATGCTTAGTATGTTATACGTCATATTGTTCCCAGAGTGCCCAAGTTTTTTGGAAGGTGGCATTAGAATCGCGAACCTGTGCAGTTAACTTGTCCATAAGGTAATTATCCCTGATTTTGGAGAGAACTAGGGAGATCGGGGGTACTTCGTGTTTAATCCAAGATTGTGCTAATGCTCTACGGGCTGCCAAGTTAAGCATGTTTAGCAGTTTTTGGTCGTGTTTATTTAGTCCCTCTGTTGGCCGTGATAGTAGGCACGCCCATGGGTCTAGTGTTATCCTGCGTTGTAGGATATTCGAGGTTAGGTCTGCAATATGCCCCCAGTACACTTTAACCTTGGCACAGTGCCACCACATATGAATGTATGTGCCCTTTTCCCCGCAGAGCCTCCAGCAGGTGTCTGTGGGACTTAATTGCATGTGGCACTGTTTGACAGGGGTCGTGTACCACCGAAGTAGTATTTTGTATGATTGTTCCTGGAGGGCCGTGCATATGGATACTTTTGCATTAGCCTCCCAGATATCCTGCCAATCTGTCCCCTCTAATGACTCCCCCAAGTCCGCCTCCCATTTGTCAGTGTATGTCTGAGTGCCCCAGGTCCCTGATTCTAGGCATATATGATTGTATAGTAGTGAGATTAGTTTGGTTGGCATACGCTCTTGCAAGCAAATTTTCTCAAAGAAAGTGAGCGGTTTGGCTATTGCTGTTCTGACTTCTCTGGTCCGTGCGAAGTCCCGTATCTGGAGATATCTGAAGAAGTCACTTGTTTTTAGTGGGGCCAGAGTTTGTAGATGTTGGTAGGAAACTAATTGGTTGTTTGTAAACAGATGTGTGTAACGTTGTAGACCTGTGGCTTCCATGCCGTGAAACTCTTGTGCCCTCAGTCCGGGTGGGAATGCCCTGTTGCGCAAGACCGGAGTCATTAAGGACGGTAAATCTGTTAGTTTAAGTTTCTTTGCTACTCTGTCCCATAAGCTAAGGGAGTTAAGGATTGCCGGGCATTCTGTCCGTAAGAGTACTCTGTGTTCTCTGGGCACCCAGATAAGAAATTGCGGTAGGTCTGCCCCAGTCATGAGGGATTCTATGTCCACCCATCTACGTTGGTTAGTCGGGCAGTGCCAGTGAGCTATTTGTGCTAATTGTGCGGCAGTGTAGTAATGGTGCAGATGGGGCATACCCAATCCTCCCCTCCATTTAGGGTTATACAATGTTGCCTTGGCTATCCTGGGTCTCCTACTTTGCCATATAAAGGCATCTATTGCCTTTTGTAAGTCTGCTAGGTCATTCTTGGTGACCCGAACTGGGAGTGCTTGGAAGAGGAATAGCAGTCTTGGCAGTACATTCATTTTTACCGAGTGTAGCCGTCCAAGCCATGTAATCGGCTTGTCTGTCCAGTTGTCTAGGTCTGTCTTAAGTCTGTTGAGCAGTGGTGTGTAGTTGTGTTGGTAAAGCGATTTGTGGTCCGCGGTTAGTCTGACGCCTAGATATGTGAGCGTGGTTGTATTTGTTTTAATGTGGTACGTTCGTCTGATGTATTGTATCTCGTGATCAGGAATGTGAAATGGCAGTGCCGTTGATTTGGTGAGATTGACTTTGTACCCGGATAACTCCCCGTAAATTTGAAGTAGTTTTTCCAGATTCGTCATTGAGGGAATCGGATCTGTCAGTGTGAGGAGAATATCGTCCGCATATGCTGCTGTTTTAAATTGCTCCCCCCCAATTTGCACCCCTTTAATATTTGGATCCGTTCTGATTAGATGCAAGAGTGGCTCTAGAACTATCGCGAACAACAGCGGCGACAAGGGGCACCCCTGCCTCGTTCCATTGCTCACCCGAAATGGTGTCCTCGGGGCGCCTGTTATTATGGTTTGTGCCTGCAGGTCAGTGTATAGGGCTTTTATGGCAGTGATGTATGTGTCTGGGAAGCCTTGTTTTTGTAATAAGTGGAACAGAAAAGACCATTGGACCCTGTCAAAGGCCTTCTCCGCGTCAAGGGAAAGCGCCAGGGCTGGTGACTTAGAGTTAGACATGAGCCACATCAAATCGGCACCTCTGCGTGTATTCTCGTATAATTGGCGCCCCGGCATGAAGCCTACTTGGTCTGGGTGTATTAATGTTGGAAGTAACGGGGTTAGTCTCCCCGCTAATATCTTTGCGTATATTTTTAAGTCCGTGTTTATAAGTGATATTGGTCTGTAATTAGTAGCTAGTGTACCGTCTTTGTCGGGTTTGGGGATTAATATTATGTTGGCAGTGGCCATGTCGTGGTCCGGAGTACCGCCTTGGAGGAAGTGGTTGTATAATTTGGTGAGGTAGGGGGCTAATTCCACTTTATATCTTTTGTAATAGCCCATATCGTACCTGTCTGGGCCCGGTGCTTTGCGACCTTTAAGGGCTGATATCACCGATTCTACCTCCTCCTGTGTGATGGGGCTCTCCAGGGTATTGGCCTCCACTGTGGACACCTGGGGGAGGTTTAATTGGGATAGGAATTCCGTTATGCGTGTGGTATATTGCGTCTGCGCTTCCCCTTCTCTTGGGGTGTGGTTGTATAGCTTCTGAAAGTATTCAGTGAACGTGCTATTGATGTCTTTAGGGGTGTGTACCAAGTCATTGGCTGCGGTTCGTAGTGTGGTTATGGGTTTACGTCCTGGTCTGGGTCGGAGGGTCCGTGCTAGTAATGTGTCCATCTTGTTGGCTTTTTCGAAGAAAAAGCGCTTTGACCAGACTAAGGAGTGTGCTATGTCTGCTATGGTGTGTTCTTTTATAGCGTGACGTACGGCTTGTAGTTTTGTGTATATGGTGGTGGTGGGGGTCTGCTTGTGTTGTTGTTCTAGTTTCCGCATTGTAGTTTGCAATTCTAGGAGGTGTTTCGTTTTGGTTCGTTTTTTATGTGTGGCTGCCTGTATGAGATGTCCCCGTAGCACTGCTTTGTGTGCTGCCCACAGTGAGGTCGGGTTGATATCTTCCGTGTCGTTAGTGGTAAAATAGTCTAAGATTTTCTGTCGGGTCGTGGCGGATATGTCTTTGTCAGTGAGTAGGTCCGTGTTGAGTCTCCATGTCCAGGCGTTGCGGTGTTGGCCTATGCCTAATGTTATAGTCACATCTGCATGGTCCGACCATGTGATATTGTTTATTTCTGAGTGTATTAGTTTAGCCATGCCAGCTCCATTGAGAAGAAGATTGTCTATTCTGGAGTATGTAGTGTGGGGTGCCGAACAGTATGTATAGTCTAAGGTGTCTGGGTGTTGGAGTCTCCACACGTCCATTAGTCCAGTGCGTTGTAGAAAAGTATGAAGGAGTTTGTCCTGACCCCCTCTCCCCTGTGAACGCTGAGTCCCTGTTTTAGAGCTACGGTCGGTCGCCGGGCTGGGTACGGCATTCAGGTCCCCCCCCACCACCAATATGCCTCCTTGTAAGGTGGCGAGTAGGGATGTTATGGTGTTCCAGTAATCACTATCTGGTTTGTTGGGTGCGTACAAGTTTACTATATGCATTTTGGTATTGTAATAGTTGCCTGAGACGGACAAGAATCTGCCTTCAGGGTCCTTCTGTGTGTGTGTGACCGTAAAAGGGCAGCGCTTGTGTATGAGTACGGCCACTCCTGCGTGTTTACGTGATGCCCTGGCCTCGTGAATAATATTGTAAATGTTATCCCCTAGTTTGGTTGGCGAGGTCCTCGGTATGTGGGTCTCCTGTACTATCGCTATGTCTGCTTTTTTTGCCTTTAGATCACGTAGGAGCAGTCTGCGTTTGGTAGGTATGTTTAGGCCTTTGGCGTTAATGGATAGAATTTTCAGCGTCATGTGTCTATTACTCTCGTGTGGCGTGTGTTTGCTGGGTGTGGTACTCCCCTACCTGTCCGTTGTCTATGGGTCACCCACTCTTCGACAAGCTGCATTTCTTGGCCCTCTAACAAGAGCTGGTTCCTTCCTCCCGTTGTGTTGGTCATACCCGAAATCATAAATAAAAACATGAACATAAACATAAAATAACTGTTAACCTTTGGTACATAGTAACATAACAATCTGTGCGCACTGGTCTTATAACTTGCCAGTGTTGGTTGGGGGTGCCCCCCACCTTCGCAGGTCCAAATTTTCTCCTGCGCAGGGGAGGGGGGGGATGTCTCCAGTCCACTGTGCCTCTACCTGAGGCCTCTAATGCTGCCATGAGGCCGTGGAGCCATGCTCCGTATCTTGAAGCCCTCCTGGCGTAATGGGGTGAGGGAGGGGGGAGGGGGGGGGATAGTGTGGGGGAGGGGGGGGGAATAGTGGCACTCAGCTTATCAGCTCTACTCAATAAAGATGAACATAGTACCCCTTGCTATGTGCGGAACTCTGGGTCTCTGATTGATCCAGAGTCCTATTCGGTCTACTGTACTGAGAACTGGTAAACTGTTGGGGTGCTTCTACACACGCTTATACAATGAACCCAATAGACTCACTTGCACGAATATCAGGAGTAGGTTTGCTGTTAACTGATTACGAAACCAAGCGTTCCTTATATTTTTTTTTTTTATTTTTTTTTTTTATTTTTTTTTATTATTTATTATTTTTAATAATTTTTTCCCTTTTTTTAAAAAAACATTTTTTTTTTCCTTTTTTTTTTTTTTTTTTTCATTTTTTATTATATATCTTGGTGCTTTCCAGTACCTATCACGTGTTTTTTATATTGGCATTTTGCTGGTATGGAGTGGGTATCACTGTCGAAAGGGAGGGAGGGGGGAGGGGAGGAGGGGGGGGGGAAAGAAGGGAGGTATAGAGGGATAGGTGGAATATCAGTACTTGTAATTATAGTATAGTATGTGGATGCTGAAACTTCCCAAAAACCAGAGTCTCTTATTTTCTGGTGGTACGATGGGTGTAAATAGTAGAATCAGGAAGCAGCGCCTGTGATGGAATTCCCACGCTCAGAGCCATATGGAGGAGGGAAGGAAGAAGACACTCTTAAGACACGCTTATACTCAGCTCCAGATATGTGCGCCTAAACGGTATAATCCCCGTCTTTGGATATGTAGATGGGCCTTGGATGTCCTCAAAAAGGGGGTCTCCAGGGGGCGGAGCCTGACTAGCAAGAGGAGCAGAAGTGTGTGCCCTGAGCTCTTGCTAAAAAAGCAAATAAAACGGGTTTAAACCCAGGAAAAATGAAGACTAAACCCACTGACGGGTAATACAGAGCCCAGAGGGGACACAGCGATATACCCCAAGACTTTCCTAAACTGACAAGTCACGGGAGACCTGGGGGACACTGATGCGGCCTACTAAACCGGGGCTGGGGAGAAGCGGCCGATCTCCCTGCGTCCTGGTAACAAACGAGAACACACACAATCTCCTACCCCCCCCTTTGGACCAGCGGGGGTCATCCCGGTCCCTACTCGACTGCCTCACTCAAACGACTCGATAGGCGAACCTTGCACAGGGTCCAAGTAAGCGAGGAGACTCGACCTAAAATGGCGCCTACCACATGGCCGGCAGAGACGGCATACAAACAGTGCGAACCAGCCCTTCGCTCTTTGGACCGCATGTTACAGCGGCTAAATGAGCATTTCCACCAGTTATGGACCAGCCTGGAGACCCATATGATCTTAATACCGCTCCCGCCTCGAGCTGACAGACAGGGCGGCAAGCGACGGAGGGGGGTGGAAGACCCCCTCGGGCCTTACTTATCTGGATAAGCCTGCACCTCATAGTACTGGCCCACCTGGGCCGAGGGCCACCAGGGGCAAGACCCGAAGACATCACCAACATGGACGGAGCGATGGCTGCCACCGAAGGCAGCAGACCATCAGGTCCCTCCGCTGTTCCCGCCAAGGGAAGGACCCGGCCCATGGAAGTGCCTGGGTCCGTGGTTTAAAGATGCCACCTTCATCCCGGCCCGGGGCTGGAGGGAGGATGTACCTTACCCCCGTCGATTAGCCACCTTCGTAACCACCCCTACAACAAGAGCAGCAAACCGAGCACGGGACCCAGGGCGAGAGCGCAGCCCATGAGCAACCCGCTGCCGGATCACCAGCAAGGCCCGAGCGGCCTACAACCAAATCCAGCGACACGCCTGGGCACCTAACCGGGACTATGAAATACCTCCGGCAGGAGTTGGCTGACCGGGACACTTCTCACTGCAGATGAGATAATCGTTTATACCTCATACTGCCCTCATCAGTGACTGGTGATGACCTATTGTTTCTATATATGTTTTCTATTTTATTTTATTTTTCAGCGAGGAGCACCAACCCTGCCCATGGAGCAGCATGTTTCCACCTGGGCACAAGGGCCCTCAACTTGTTTGGCCCCTGCAGGGCATTGGCTGAAATGACTGTGAGTCCGGGACAATATGTATGCCTCAGTCTTACCCTTCATGTTTACACCTGACAGGCAATAGTTGTGGTCCCACTGCACCTCTCACTTCACTAGCTTTGCAATACCTTCTGTCCCTAGTTAACAAGATGTTACTTAAATCCTAGTTTTTCTTTTTTAACGTGGGCTACCTGGACCTCCTGGGGGTACACTCATCTGACAGCTATGGCAGGACACTACTCATGGGCATTGAGCCCTACTTCTCTTAACTTCTATATCCAGCGCCCTTACCTCTCAACCTACTCTGGTAATCCTATTCATGTAATCTACTAACACTGTGTTCCTACAGCATGGCTATTATATATTTAAACTGTGCAGACTACCTCTCACTGTAACGACTTATCCGAACATGTTTGTTTCCACCTCAAAACCTATCTTAGACCAGATAGCTGTACCGCATTATTATGGATGGTCATGCTGTTAGAATTAGAATATGCATCTTATTAATTTACAGCACAGTTACCCTTATAACACCCACTATGTTATGCATGCTGATGTTACTGCTTGTCACTTTGGTGACTTACAATTAGAACTATGAACCTAGCTTGTTTATCCTCATATGAATACAAAAATGTGCCAATAACTCAATGCCATCTTTGTGAAAAACCTTGCTTTAATGGGCTTGTACTATGCTGTTGTGGCATCGTCAGCTTTTATGTTCTTTTGTGCACAATAAAAATAAAGAATTAAAAAAAAAGGGGGGTCTCCAGAGGTAGTAGGGTATTTCTCCTTTCCAATAGTAGTGGGCCGGTATTCGAATAGTTAGTGATAAATAAAAAAGAGGATAGAAACACAAAATAGTGCTCTCTGAAGGATACAGAATAAAATGATAAAAGATGGAGGTATACTCACAAGTAAAGAGCAAATGGGATATTGCTCAATATATGTAGGTGTAGGTGGTATGATCTCCACCAAGGATGTCACTCCTCGAGTCCTCCAGTGAGGGTGTTGGAGAGAGTTGAAGGAAATTATATATTTTTTTAAAATAATAATAAAATAGAATAAAAGGATAGGCTTAGAGGCTCCAATAGAATAATTGGTCTATCTTTATTGGAAACAAAAAAATTGTAACATAAAACAGCTTTAAAATCAATAACGCGTTTCTCCTGCAAAGAGGCTTTATCAACACAAAGAGAATATGAGAAAGGAGATTCAAGAGATGCTCCAACTAGGGATTATAGTCCCTGGGCATCCTTAGTAGTGCTAGTAGCGAAGTGGGACGGCACGACCCGCTTCTGTGTAGACTACTGGAGGTTGAACGACAAAACCGTGTCCGATGCCTACCCTAAGCCCAGCATAGATGAGTTTCTAGTTAGATGGCCGGAGGCCAGTACCTCACTACAATAGATCTTTGTAAGAGGTACTGGCAGATTCCCCTAGCCGAGGATTCTATACCGAAGTCGGCGTTTGTCACTCCGTTTGGCCAGTACCAGTTTCGGGTCATACCATTCGAGATGAAAAACACTACGGTAACTTTCCAGAGGATGGTAGATTGGCTATTGGATGGGTTCCAGGATTATGTGTGCACATACCTGGACGATATTGCTATTTACAGCAGTACCTGGAAAGAACACCTGACCCATGTAGAGGCGGTGTTAGACCATATTAGGGAAGCAGGTTTGACACGTAAGCCTAGCAAGTGTCATATAGGAATGGTTGAGGTACAGTACCTTGGCCACAGAGTAGGAAGCGGAGAGCAGAAATCCGAACCGGACAAATTTGAGATTGTAGCACAGTGGCCTACCCCCTGTACCAGACCCAGGTTCTGGCTTTCTTAGGGACAGCAAGGTACTACCGCAAATTTGTACCTAACTAAACCTCTCACTTATGTGACCCGCAAGAACCTCCCTAGGCAGGTAGTTTGGGCCCAAAAGTGTGAACAGGCATTCCAGCAACTGAAAGCTCTAATTAATGCTCCTGTACTTGCTGCTCCCGATCCAACTAAACGTTTTCTTGTTCACACAGATGCTTCTATGTTTGGATTGGGAGCAGTACTGAGCCAAGTCGGAGACAATGGCGGAGAACATCCTGTGACTTACTTAAGCAGAAACTCCTACCCCGACAAGTAAGCAACACCACCATCGAGAAAGAATGCCTGGCCATGGTGTGGGCCCTCAAGAAGCTGCAACCGTACCTTTACGGACAACGCTTCTCATTGCTCACAGATAAAAACCTGTTAGTGTGGCTCAACAGGGTGGCAGGAGACAACACTAGGCTGCTGTGCTGGAGTTTAGCGCTGCAGCCTTATGACTTTGAAGCAGAATGGCAACACTAACGGGTTATCCGACAAACCAAACTAGAGAAGTGATCTGTGAGTACTTCCCCAGACATCCCCAAGCCGATCCATTGGGATCAGACTGTGTATGCTGGCTTGTGGTTATGGGGCAGCTGTGTGGCGGACCTGGCCCCCTATTTCGTATGTTTTCCCCTTATTTCGATTGTGGACACATATTCCTATGATTTCCCCTGTTATTTTGTGTTTTGCCATCTGGGAGACTTCATACGAACGGAATCCTTTTGTCTCCAGAACGAGGACCACCCTGTACCCCATTAGAACGTTGACACCAGCCACTTAGTGTGAAACCACAAGGGAAATAACTAATGAATGTTCCCCCTGGGTGGCCGCCATTTTGCACAACCATACACATGGCAGACAAAAGAATGACGGCCATCTTGTCTCCCAAACGTGGGCAGCGGTACTTGGTTGTCGAGTGCCTGGAACTCTTTTCAGCTAGGCACTCACATGAACGCCGGTAAAAATTAGACCGCTTCCTGTTCTATTTCTCAACCACCTACATGAACGACGTTAGGGAGATATGAACTACCGAACAGGGGGAGCATTTGTATCCTGAAATGAAGAGATTCTCTTGCATGGTGTTCACACAGGAACCTCATGAACAGAGACAGGCCAGGGCACCTATTTCCCTGGAACTGTATTTGGCTAGCGCCTCATGTCTGGCCGGTCAAAACTTTACCTCAATGGCATTCCCGTTTCACTAAACCGATTTGAGTAATTCTTGGATATGTGGTACACTCAGATCGGGGCTATTGGGAATGTACTTTTTGTAGGGGTCCTGAGGATGGTGGGGACACTTTTCGGGTGCAGTATATTTTGTTGGATTTTCTGTACCTGAGAAATAATTAAATTAAAGGAATTTTTGCACACAATTATCTCTCAGGCACAGAGGATCCTGGGATCGAAACCCCTGTTTTATTGTGTGAGAAACCCCTTGTATGGGACTGGACATAAAAGCCGGTTGTGGCTCAATAAAATTCAGTGGACTCCCAGAACTGTGTATCGTCCAGTTACTGGGGGAATGGGCTATACCTGCTAAACAGTGCTTCCTTTCCAGCCTCAGAGTATTCCAGCAGAGATTTTGGATTTCATTATTGCGGGTCCGCTACACATAGGTCATGTCAAACTAACCTAATTGCATTCTACGAAGAAGTACGTAGAAGTAATGATCAGGGTGTTGCAGTGGATGTGATCTACTTGGATTTTTCCAAGGTGTTTGATACTGTCCACACAACAGGTTAGTGTTCAAACTCAAAGAAATTGGTATAGATGAAAACTCTTGTTCTTGGGTAGAACATTGGCTTAAAAATAGAGTACAGAGAATAGTCATTAATGGTAATTTTTTAGGCTGGACAAAAGTGGTAACTGGTGTCCCTCAGGAAGGGCCGGACTGGGAAAAAAATGTATAGGAGATGTAGCAAGTGTGCATACGGGCTATAGTGTGTGCGCGCGTGTGTGTGTGTGTGTGTATAGGTGATGTAGTTTTTGTAGGGGTTGTAGAGAGTGTGTGTTTACAGAATTTAGTATGTGTTTGCTTACAAGGAATCTAATGTGTGTATAGGGGATCCATAGTGTGTATGTTAGGAATGTAGTGTATGTGTAGGTGGTGCAGTGTGTGTGTATATAGGGGTCTATAGTGTGTTTTTGAAGCACCCAGAATGTGTATAGGAGATCTAGTGAGTGTGTATATATAGCGGTTTCACAGTGTATATAGGGATCTAGTGTGTGTATGTGTGTAGATGATCTAGAGTTGGGTAAGGGATCTAGTGTGTGTCTGGAATGTAATCTGTTTAGGGGTGCAGTATGTGTATGAGGGTTGCTGTACTAATATATATATATATATATATATATATATATATATATATATATATAAGATAAATATGTTTGGAAGTATTGCGTGTGTGAGTGGTACAGTGTGTTGGGGGTTCTGTGTGTATGTGTGAGGGGTGCAGAGGGTGTGTGTGAAGGGTGAAGTTGGTGTGTTTGAGGGGTGTAATGTGTATGTGAGGGGTGTAATGTGTATGTGAGGGGTGCAGTATATGTGTATGTTAGGGGTGCAGTATGTGTGTGTGTGAGAGAGGTGCAGTGTGAGGGTAATGTGGGTGCAAGTGCTGTGTGTGAGAGTGATGTGTATGAGGGTGATGTTCCATAGTTACATAGTTACATAGCTGAAAAGAGACTTGTGTCCATCAGGGGCGTACCTAGAGCATTTGGCACCTGGGGCGGATCCTCCTTATGGCACCCCCCTCCCCCCCCCCCCCCCTTAAAATGTAAAAAAACACCCAAAAATTTTTACAATGAATGAAGCACTGAACAGTGTTTGTGCATCTAAATGTAAGCATGGGTTTTTGTATGGAAAATGTGTGTAGTGTTGGCGTTTGAATGCAGGCATGCATTTGTGTGTAGTGTTGGCAGTATAGGGCAATGGTGTGGTTATATAAAAAACATGGTGATGTTTTAAAGGTGTGTTTGTTTGTAGTGTTGTTTGAATGCAGTGGTGTGCTTGTGTGTAGTGTTGGCAAAATGCTAAGATGTATGCACATATACACATACACAAATATATACACACAATCAGACAACACATTTGCATAGAATTCATACTAGCCACCCAGATTTCCTGTTCTGCGCTGGCTGACACCTCTAAACTTCGATCTTTGTTTAGCAGATAACTCCTCTATTTGATATCCCTATGTGAGATTGCCATATTTAGATCTAAAGAGCACCCTAATTTGGCATATTTAAATATGGAAATCTCACATAAGAGCATTAATTTAGGGAATTATCTACTAAACTGCTAAAAGATCAAAATTTAAAAGCCTTTTACTTAATTTTAATCTTTCAGTTGTTTAGTAGATAACTCCCGTATTTGTTATCCTTATGTGGGATTGACATATTTAAGGACACCAAATAAGGGAGCTATCTACTAAACACATACACATTTATATACACACAGACTTGTACATCTGTGGTTGTGTGTGTATATAAATACACACACAATCCCAGACATACACCTAATCACAGACACACAATCACAATAAACACACACTTAACGACAGAGATACACACACAATCACAGACACACACAAAAATCACATTCTTACACACATTTAGTAATTAAGATGTCCACCCAGCTTCCCTACCTTGCTCTTGGATCTTCCCCATGGTGATTAAAGGTTGCTGCTGGGCGCTCTTCCTGCACAGCTCACTTGTGCTCCCAGTAGTGATGACGATGCCATCTTATCCCAGCTGCCGGTTCACTGCAGTGCGCGCACTAACCTCACTGCCTCCCAGAATAGTGAGGTGGGAGTATAGGGCAGGGGTTGTGGGGGTAAAGGGGTGGGAGTATAATGGCGGGGGGGGGGGTATAGGACAGGGGGTGTTATAATGGCAGGGAGGTGGGGGTATAGGGCAGGGGGGATTATAATGGCAGGGAGGGTGGGGGTATAATGGCCGTGGGGGGTGGGGTATAGGGCAGGGAGGGTGGTGGTATAATGGCAGGGGGGGTTATAATGGCAGGGGGGGGGGTTAATGGCAGGGGGGTTTTAATGGCAGGGAGGGTGGGGGTATAATATCAGTGGGGGTGGGGTATAGGGCAGGGAGTGTGGTGGTATAATGGCAGGGGGTATAGGGCAGGGGTGGTGGTATAATGGCAGGGGCTATAGGGCAGGGGTGGTGGTATAATGGCAGGGGCTATAGGGCAGGGGTGGTGGGGTATAGGGCAGGGAGGGTGGTGATATAATGGCGGGGGGTATAGGGCAGAGAGGGTGGTGGTATAATGGCAGGGGGGTATAGGGCAGGGAGGGTGGTGATATAATGGCAGGGGGTATAGGGCAGGGGGGTGATATAATGGCAGGGGGGTATAGGGCAGGGAGGGTGGTGGTATAATGGCAGGGGGGTTATAGGGCAGGGAGGGTGGTGGTATAATGGCAGGGGGGTTATAGGGCAGGGAGGGTGGTGATATAATGGCAGGGGGTATAGGGCGGGGTGTGATATAATGGCAGGGGGGTATAGGGCAGGGAGGGTGGTGGTATAATGGCAGGGGGGGTATAGGGCAGGGAGGGTGGTGGTATAATGGCAGGGGGGGTTATAGGGCAGGGAGGGTGGTGGTATAATGGCAGGGGGGTACAGGACAGGGAGGGTGGTGGTATAATTGCAGGGGGGAACAGGGCAGGGAGGGTGGTGGTATAATGGCAGGGGTTATAGGGCGGGGGGGTGATATAATGGCAGGGGGTACAGGGCAGGGAGGGTGGTGGTATAATGGCAGGGGTTATAGGGCAGGGGGTGGTGATATAATGGCAGGGGGTATAGGGCAGGGGGGGTGATATAATGGCAGGGCAGGGAGGGGGGTTATAATGGCAGGGGGTACAGGGCAGGGAAGGGGGGGTTATAATGGCAGTGGGGGTGGGGTATATGGCAGGGGGGTTATAATGGCAGTGGGGGGGTGGGGTATAGGGCAGGGGGGTTATAATGGCAGAGGGCACTGGGCAGGGAGGGGGGTATAGGGCAGGGGGGTACAGGGCAGAGAGGGGGGGTTATAATGGCAGTGGGGGTGGGGTATATGGCAGGGGGGTTATAATGGCAGTGGGGGGGTGGGGTATAGGGCAGGGGGGTTATAATGGCAGAGGGTACAGGGCAGGGAGGGGGGGTATAGGGCAGGGGGGGTGATTTAATGGCAGGGGGGTACAGGGCAGGGAGGGGGGGGGTTATAATGGCAGTGGGGGGGTGGGGTATAGGGCAGGGAGGGTGGTATAAAAGTTACTTACCATTTGGCATTTAGGAGGGTGCAGGGGCAGCAGCTCCTTCCCAGGCAGGCAGCAGGTGCAGGGGATCTGTACAGAGTGACCGCGGGGGAGCAACCTGGCTCTGCGCCC
The DNA here is from genome assembly GCF_036172605.1 of Pelobates fuscus. Lineage (NCBI taxonomy): Eukaryota > Metazoa > Chordata > Amphibia > Anura > Pelobatidae > Pelobates > Pelobates fuscus. The sequence goes on from NC_086321.1 coordinate 278,561,682, forward strand.
CCTGCTGGTACACTCCGAAATAGCCTCCCTGCAGCTCAGTGTGTGAGTCAGAACACAGGCTGGGAATCCCCTCCTTGTGCTCTGACTCACAAACTGAGCGCCGGTCTGCCAGAGCTGCGGGAGAGCAGGAGGTACAGAGCCTGGCACCCCCCTGCTGAGTGGCACCCGGGGCGGACCGCCCCCCCCGCCCCCCCCTTAGTACGCCACTGGTGTCCATCAAGTTCAGCCTTCCTCACATTAGTTTTTTGCTGTTGATCTAAAAGAAGACAAAAAACCCAGTTTGAAGCACTTGCAACAAACTAGGAAAAAAACTCCTTCTTGAACCCAGAATGGCAGTCAGATTAAGCCTTGGATCAAGCAGCTATTACCCTACATTGAAAAATTATATCCTTGAATATTCTGTTTTTGCAAGTATGCATCTAGTTGCTGTTTGAACATCTGTTTGGACTCTGATAAAACCACTTCTTCAGGCAGAGAATTCCACATCCTTATTGTTCTTACAATAAAAAAAAAAATTTCTTTGCCTTAGAAAATCTTCTTTCTTCCAGTCTAAACGCATTACCTCTTATCCTATGTAAAGTCTGGTTTGTGAATAGATTTACACATAATGGTTTGTATTGGCCCGAATATATTTGTATAATGTCATCATATGCCCTCTCAGGCGACGTTTTTGTAAACTAAAGAGGTTTAAATTTGTTAACCTTTCTTCATAGCAGATATGTTCTATTACTTTTATTAATTTTGTAGCCTGCCTTTTTCATTTGCACATCTAATGCCATGGGTTCTTCCTTAATATACAGGGAGTGCAGAATTATTAGGCAAATGAGTATTTTGACCACATCATCCTCTTTATGCATGTTGTCTTACTCCAAGCTGTATAGGCTCGAAAGCCTACTACCAATTAAGCATATTAGGTGATGTGCATCTCTGTAATGAGAAGGGGTGTGGTCTAATGACATCAACACCCTATATCAGGTGTGCATAATTATTAGGCAACTTCCTTTCCTTTGGCAAAATGGGTCAAAAGAAGGACTTGACAGGCTCAGAAAAGTCAAAAATAGTGAGATATCTTGCAGAGGGATGCAGCACTCTTAAAATTGCAAAGCTTCTGAAGCGTGATCATCGAACAATCAAGCGTTTCGTTCAAAATAGTCAACAGGGTCGCAAGACCCGTCGCGTGTGGAAAAACCAAGGCGCAAAATAACTGCCCATGAACTAAGAAAAGTCAAGCGTGCAGCTGCCAAGATGCCACTTGCCACCAGTTTGGCCATATTTCAGAGCTGCAACATCACTGGAGTGCCCAAAAGCACAAGGTGTGCAATACTCAGAGACATGGCCAAGGTAAGAAAGGCTGAAAGACGACCACCACTGAACAAGACACACAAGCTGAAACGTCAAGACTGGGCCAAGAAATATCTCAAGACTGATTTTTCTAAGGTTTTATGGACTGATGAAATGAGAGTGAGTCTTGATGGGCCAGATGGATGGGCCCGTGGCTGGATTGGTAAAGGGCAGAGAGCTCCAGTCCGACTCAGATGCCAGCAAGGTGGAGGTGGAGTACTGGTTTGGGCTGGTATCATCAAAGATGAGCTTGTGGGGCCTTTTCGGGTTGAGGATGGAGTCAAGCTCAACTCCCAGTCCTACTGCCAGTTTCTGGAAGACACCTTCTTCAAGCAGTGGTACAGGAAGAAGTCTGCATCCTTCAAGAAAAACATGATTTTCATGTAGGACAATGCTCCATCACACGCGTCCAAGTACTCCACAGCGTGGCTGGCAAGAAAGGGTATAAAAGAAGAAAATCTAATGACATGGCCTCCTTGTTCACCTGATCTGAACCCCATTGAGAACCTGTGGTCCATCATCAAATGTGAGATTTACAAGGAGGGAAAACAGTACACCTCTCTGAACAGTGTCTGGGAGGCTGTGGTTGCTTCTGCACGCAATGTTGATGGTGAACAGATCAAAACACTGACAGAATCCATGGATGGCAGGCTTTTGAGTGTCTATATAGGTGGCTATATAGGTCACTGATTTGTTTTTTTTGTTTTTGAATGTCAGAAATGTATATTTGTGAATGTTGAGATGTTATATTGGTTTCACTGGTAAAAATAAATAATTGAAATGGGTATATATTTGTTTTTTGTTAAGTTGCCTAATAATTATGCACAGTAATAGTCACCTGCACACAAAGATATCCCCCTAAAATAGCTAAAACTAAAAACAAACTAAAAACTACTTCCAAAAATATTCAGCTTTGATATTAATGTTTTTTTTGGGTTCATTGAGAACATGGTTGTTGTTCAATAATAAAATTAATCCTCAAAACTACAACTTGCCTAATAATTCTGCACTCCCTGTATATGGAGGAGAAATAGTTATTTAAAACTCCTGCCTTTTCCTGGTCTTCATTAACTAATACCCCCATTCCAGTTTTTAGTGTACCTACACTTTCATTAGTTTTTTTTTTTTTTTTTTTTTTATTTATGTACTTAAAGAATGCTTTGGGGCTGGTTTTGCTCTCTTTGGTTATCATTTTTTCATTTTGAAGTTTAGCGAATCTAATCGCCTTTTTGCACGCATTATTGGCTTCCTTATATCTTTTATAGGATGCATCTGATTTGTCCAATTTAAATGCTTTAAATGCCCTTTTCTTATTTGTAATCTCTTGTTTTACTTCTCTACTAAGCCACATTGGTTTCAATTTGTTTCTTTTATATTTATTTCCCAATGGTACATACTGAGAAATGTACCTTTCTAATATTTGTTGGAAAATGTTCAATTTATCCTCGGTGTTCTTTTCACTAGAGTTCATGCCAGTCAATATTGTAAAGCTGCCCTTAACTTATAGAAAATGGCCTTTTAAAAATTATATGTTTTAGTATACCCCATGTGCTTTTGTTTTTTTTGAGTTTGAGTGTGAGAGTGCTCTGTGTGAGGGTGATGTGGGTGATGTGTGTGAGAGTGCTGTGTGTGAGGGTGATGTGTTTGTGTATATATGTGTATTTGTTAGGGGGGATTGTGTGTTGGGGAGGGGTAAAAAACTGAAATTATATCCTCCCCTCCCTTCTTACCTTTAGCCTGGGAGGGGGGTGACTGTGCTGCCATCCCTGGTGGTGCTAGTTGTGAGTGAATTCTAGCCTGCAAGGCTAGAGTTTACTCTCGCAAGATCGGGAGCATTGCCATGGCAACGCTCCAGATCTTGAGAGAGGAACCAGGCAGAGCTGCAAAACAGAGCTCCGCCGGGTCCTCTCCTGTCTCCCTCCCCAGCTGGTGGCCGCATGACTGTGGAAATGGACCCATCATGGAATGCAGCGCAGATCCTGTATGGACCGGCCCATGGACATCGTGGCCAACCGGGAATTTGCCTGGTGTGCCCAATGGCCAATCCGGGCCTGACCTCAGGGTTCTGTTCTGGGACTACTTCTATTTAACATATTTAAAAATGATCTTAACTGTTATGGCACTAGAAAAAATGCAGAGGCAGGCTACAAAATTATTAAAGGAAATTGAACATTTTAGCTATGAAGAAAGGTTAACAAATGTAAACATCTTTAGTTTAGAAAAACAGCACCTTAGATGGGATATGATAACATCATACAACTATATCCAGGGTCAATACAAACCACTGTCTGGAATTCTATTCACAAACAGGACTTTACATAGTTTAGACTAGAAGAAAGGAGATTTAGTCTAAGGCAAAGGAAAGGGCTTTTTTACCATAGAAATAATAAGGATGTTGTATTTGGAACACAACTGCAGATAAAATAATATTTTTTTAAGAAAATATAATTTATTTAAATAAAGAAAATTAACTTTGGCAGTCTTTTGCAGCAATAAGGTCTTGAAATAATGGTTATGATCTTGCTTTAGTATTGCATCACAAGAATATAGCAATTATAAAAATAAGGAAATGCTTAATTAGCAGCAAACAATATAGGCCAAGTGACTTCAATGAGGAATGCTTAATTAGCAGTAATAAGTATTCCATATTGTCACAAACGCACCCTACTACAAGAGGGTGCGTGACGTGGTTGTGGTGCTGAAAGGGTTAAAGTTCACTATTTGTCTGCACTAGACCGGAAATAATGACAAAATCCCCCTAACACCACCCACACTTAAACATAATAATATAACTATTACTTTTTTAACGCTGCCACCACCAAGACAATTTATAAATGGGTTGCCTTGGTTCTCCAGGTAAATCAATAATAAAAACCTACCAAATACAACTTAGCACAATATTTAAGGAATTGCAAAAATACTAATTAGTCTTTTCTGGTATCGTCATTCTTAACCAGACAAAGGCAGAACTTAATAAAAGAATATTTATTATGAGCAAAACAATAGTCACAGTGCATACAAAAAATAGATGAAAAAACTAATTATTTACACCAACAACAGATAAAACAAAATGGATAAAATAACAGAAGTTCTAAACACTTACTCACTTAGGCTTTCAAAGTGAAACTTCTGCCCAGGGACTGACAAGGAAGATGGTGACTTACTCAAAATTAGATTTTCACACAAAGCAAGTACACAGACATTTCAGTATCATTGGATATATACCCTGTGGATTGCCATGCCTTTTCTAGAGGTGGAGCTAAAGCGTGTCTATAGAGATAATGAGTGACCACCCCTTTGTGTTCCAGACCTACATCAATCCAAATGGAAACATTTGGTTCTATCTTCTCTTATGCACCTGCCACAGAAATAATAATTGCATCTATGAATTTGTTATAATTTTCGCATTCTATATATATGTTTTACACCTTACTTGCGACCCAATATGGCGGACATCACAATTCCTTACCCTGTGGTTAAGTTATGCCAATCATGTTTGGGCTTGTTTAGAAGATGGCACTTGTCACATTCCAAATATAACAAAAATGAAGCTTAATTATTATTCTGTGGGTAAATATGAATGGTTTTGCCTTTTAGATATGATACTGGAACAAGGCTAATTGCATCAACATTAACATATCAAAGAGATTGACCCATCAATTAAGAAGTACAGGCCAGATGGCTGAGCCAGACATTCAGGCTTTTCCAGTGTAGAATCCCACACCTTGCAGAGCCTTTGAGTAATCACAGGATCCATTCATAGGATAAAAGCCTTTTCACATTCCTATGCAATTTACATTACCCCTTCTGTCATCTGACCTTTCATATTATTAATATTGTTATTATTTTATTATTTATATAGCACCAGCAAATTCCATAGCTCTGTACAATTGGTGGGAAATCAAATTAACCCCTTTTGACAAGAGATTGATTGAGCACCTGAGATCAGGTGCAGCTTCCTTTTAACTCAGGAAGGGATGACATCACAAGCACATGGGGCCTGCTCGCCAAAGGTCAATCTGGCTGGAATTAAATATGGAGGAATTCCCAAACATGGGGGAATCATGACACTGCCTGAAGAAGTCGTTTTAGAGTCTGTACAGATGTTTAAGCAGCAACTAGATGCATACTTGCAAAAACATAATATTCAATTATATCATTTTTCAATTGTAGAGTAATAGCTTCTTGATCCAACAATAAATCTGACTGCCATCCCGGGGTTAAGAAGGATTTTTTTTCCTAGTTTGTTGCAAAATTGTAAGTTCTTTAAACTTGTTTTGCCTTCTTTTGGATCAACAGCAAAAAACAGATGTGAAGAAGGCTGAACTTGATGGACACATGCCTTTTTCAGCCTATGTAACTATATCTGAAATGCCATTAAGTGTCCTTTGCACGACAAGTATAGCAACCCCTGATGATCTTTTTGGCCTTCTTTGGGCCTCATAAGTGAGTTATAGCTGATACCCCTCTAGGCACAGTGAGCACAGGGTCCACTTCTTGTTTACCATTTTAACTCAGGGATAGCCTTAGTAAAGAAGGCCAAAACATTAATCCGGGTTTTCTGTATCTCTTGTGCAGAGGGAACTTGCTGACATTTTGGATTTAAGCTGCCTGTAAGAGTAGCATTAGACTGATATGAAAATTGTATATGTTCTTTCTGTAATGGCATTTTTGAGACCTGAGTGGGGAACAACTGAGAATGGGCAAAAGCTCAAAGAAACTTCTAATGTTTGTTCTTCAGAGCTCTCATATTTTCTGTTTTTGTTACAAATTACTTGGTGAATCATCCAATAATATTTTTGCAATACTTTTCATTTTTATTGCTGGTTGCTTAATTTCAGATTTTTCAGTACTACAGATTTAATTTTAGATATTTACTGTACATTTTCTGTCATTTGAATGTGGCTTTGAAATTGTGTTTATACTTAGTTCAGATGAATATAACTTACTCTTATATCACTGCTCCGGGCTTCATTGCATTGTGGTGCCAGGTGTGGGCTATACAGTTATCTTGATGGTAACATCTTGACTACATGAATGCAGTCCTTCTGTATTTTCTTTCATGGATTAGGACTTTTTCGTCTAGATCACACATCACGTAGTTATTGAGTATGTCTGATACCACGTAACATGGACCTGGTACAAGACAGAAAAATAATTTGGATAAAATGTGTGTTTTTTTTTCCTGTATAAACAATTGTATCTCACAGGCTTTATACGATAGCAAAAGTAAATATGTTTTTACTTCTTCTGTAAAATCCATACAACACTTTAAAGATTCCCACTGTGCCCTTGACTTTGTAATGTAATGCTACAAAACAATATATAAAACCAGAGTGAAGTAATAAAAAAGGACAGATAGAGACCATATAAAGATGTCATTTGATAAGAAAAGCATTGCTTGTTTCAATATGACTTACAAAGAAAGCTATATGGCTAACAATACTGTGACTGGGAAAGACAATGGGAGAGATTTATCAAAGTTTTGCGTACACTTTTACATCTTATTTTTTTGGAGAATATTTTATCGAACATAATATGTGGTGTCATTTATCAAATCTGTAGGTTTTATTAATCTGATTCTTCTTTTGTGTCATACCCATTGTTTTTGCATTCATGCTTTTTTTCGGATGCCAAGATAGATTGATCAAACCTTGAACTTTTTTTATGACTGTGACACAACAGATGTATCAATCGTTACAGTGATATTTATAAAAGAAAAGTGTTCTATTTCACTTCTCTTACTTTCTACCACTGTGTATTTGCATTTTATGAAATTAATATTAAATGTTGCCAGGTTTTGTAGAAATATCAAGAAATAATATCTTTTTAGATCAGTTTTAGACTACTTTAGTGAATACAACCAATATAATGATGGGATGTAACTTGGACTTTTCGGAACCCATTAATAAATATTTTCTAATGTATGGTGCTTGCACTGTCAAAGTGTATTCTTTCACATGAACACAGGACTAACCTTCATGTTAGTGTAAGACTTTCTGGCCTGATGTTGTAAGGCCTAATTTATACATTCTTGCTGGAGACCCATAAAGAGTAATATTTTTCCCTCTTGTCAAAACACATAGACATCACTTTCCTGGTCAGAACTTATCTCCTTCTGGTGTTTACTTAAACTAATTGTATTATTTTCTTTACAATCGTTTACACATTAAAATACTTTCTTCTAATATGTTCTTTCTTCTAATATAATCAGTTCTTGATTTCGCTTCAGCAGACTTATTCCACAGAGAGCTATTCTCTAATACTACAGAGTAGTCTGTGGTTTTTTTAACAAGCTAATAAGGAGTGGTCATTTGTTTTAGTCAAGAAACTATGCACAATCTTCTAGTAAAAGTGGAGGATATTGGCATTGGTCAAGACAGGTGGTAGACTGAGCACAGCAGGAGAAAAGCATTAAATGGGCAGATTTGGCTGGTGATGCCGTGGACCAGCGCCCTAAACATATTAATTCACACAGGAATTCAACCTTCAGAGGCAATTTATACTATTGCTCAACCAGCTGCCAAAATTGTGACAATGTCCCCAAGTTATGGTGTTTACGCTGCCAAAGTTCGTTTTTTCACTTGAATACAGAGAGGTTCTTTGGACTATCCACCATGTTAGCATAAGACTTTATGGCTAGGGAAATAGGGACAAGTGTAAAGATTAAATGGTACATTATTGGATAGAGACCCATGAAGTGTCCTTTTTCCATTGTCAGAGCACTTAGACATCACTTTCCTGACTAAACCCTAGACAACTACAAAGTTAAACAATGTTAATGAATGGAATGCAGGTAAGGGTATCTCCATCTACTCAAGGAATCTTCTCTTTCTGAGGTCCATAGCTAAATGAACCCGGATAATGTGTGAGTAGCTTCTAATAAGAAATATTATATATATATATATATATATATATATATATATATATATATATATATATATATATATATATATATATATATTGCAGTACATTGATATGAGCATTTTCGCACCATTTGGTTTGCAGATCAAGTAAAAAAAATAACCAATAGAGGGAAAAACAGGAGGAGTAGTAAAAATATTAAATAAATATATATATATATATATATATATATATATATATCTGTAGCATACAGTTGTGCTCAAAAGTTTGCATTCCCTTGGAGAATTGGTAATATATGTACAATTTTTAAAGAAAACATGAGTGAGCAGGCAAAACACTTTTCTTTTATTTCTTATGAGATTCATATTCAACTGTAGGTTATAACAGAATGGCGTAATCATAAAACAAAACATGGCAACAAAGAAAAAAATGAAATGACCCCTGTTGAAAATTCTGCATACCCTTAGTTCTTAATACTAGGTATTGCCCAATTAGCATCAATGACAGTGTGCAGTCAGTCTTTTGTAATAGTTGTCTATGAAGTCCTTAATTCTTGCAGGTGGTGTAGCTGCCCATTCGTCTTGGCAAAATGCCTTCAGATTATGCAAAGTCTTTGGTTGTTTTTCATGAACCACACATTTGAGAGATGTCCCCCGAGTGGCTAGATGATATTAAGGTCAAGAGACTGTGATGGCCACTGGAGGGTCGACTTGTCCTTGTGCTCAGGGTCATTGTCATGCTGGAAAGTCCAAGAGCGTCCCATGCGCAAGAATGCAAATTGTCTGCCAGTATTTTCTGATAACATGGTGCATTCATCTTGCCATCAATTGTTAGAACAATCCCAATGCCTTTAGAGCTCACACACCACCAAAACATCAGTGAGCCTTCAGAGTGGGGATGGTATTCTTTTCACAATAGGTCTTGTTGACACCTCTCCAAAGATAGCGCTTATGTTTGTGACCATAAAGCTCTATTTTGGTCTTGTCACTCCAAATTACAGCATGCCAGAAGCTGTGAGGCGTGTTAAGGTGTTGTCGGGCATATTGTAATCAGGCTTTTTGTGGCATTGGAGCAGTAAAGGCTTATTTCTGGCAACTCGATCATGCAGCTCATTTTTGTTCAAGTATTGTCACATTGTGCTCCTTGAAACAACTACAACAAATTTTTCCAGAGCAGCCTGTATTTCTCCTGAGGTTACCTCTGAGTTTTTCTTTCTATCCTGAACAATTCTTCTGGCAGTTGTGGCTGAAATCTTACTTGGTCTGTCTGACCGTGGCTTGGTACAAAGAGATCCCCAAATCTTCCACTTCTTAATAAGTGATTGAGCAGTACTAACTGGCATTTTCAAGGCTTTGGATATCTTTTTATATCCTTTTCCATCTTTATAAAGTTTCATTACCTTGTCTTTTACCAGGTCTTTTTACAGTTCTTTCCTGCTTCTCTACTCAGTGCATTCACATGAGAGCTAACAAACTCATTGACTATTGATACACAGACACTAATTGCAATTTAAAAAGCCACAAGTGTGGGAAACTAACCTTTCATTTTAATTTTAACCTGTGTGTGTCACCTTGTGTGTCTGTAACATTCAAGGGAGTCAGGGCCATTTGGGTGATTTCTGTCTTTTTTATGATTTTAAAAGGAGCCAAACCACTAACAACTATGTGAGAATAAATGGTTTCATGTGATCACTATCCTTCAACAAAATATTTTTTTTTGCATGATCAGTCATGTTTTCAAATCCAATGGCAAAATTTCACAATTTCTGCCAGGGTATGCAAACTTTTGAGCACAACTTCCCCTGTAACCAGTCTCACTCATTCACACACACACACAAAAAAAAAAAAAAAAAATACTCCTCATTTTTGTCTACGTTGCTATGTCCTTCTTTCTTGTCACTGTCTCCATTCCTCTTAGTTAGGTTGTAACGCCATTTGGGCAGGACCTTTTTCACCTACTGTTCCCACATGTCTATCATGTTTTGTTAGAATTACATGTTTGTCTTGACCTATTGTACAGCCCTGCAGCATATGTTGGCACTATATAAATAATTGTAATTGTCTTGCATCATCCCTGTAACTATCTCTTTTGTAATTATCTTCATTCCTCCCTGTCACTGCCACGGTACTCCCTGTCACTGCTCCCCTTCTTACAAGTGCCACTGTTCTCCCTGTCATTGTTTTCATTCCTTTCACTGTCTCCCTAATTACAAAACTAACTTTATTTCCCCACCATGTCCCACTCTCTATCCTCCGTTCCAATGCTTCATCTCTCTTTTCTTGAGTCTTTTCAGAATACCAGTGGAAATTTCGAGCCCAACTTATATTTTTGTGTTTGTGTATAAACTTATCAAGCTCCATACAAGTGCTAAATGAAAAACAAGTATACAAAAAAATAAAACAATGTATACCTTAACTATTTAGAACTATAGTAATATACAACAAGCATAGGTAAAGGTATATATGCACATTAAATTAGTTTGCAGGCAAAACGTGTTGAAGTGTGAGCAGCACGGTATTCAAGATTGGCAAAAGTATAGCGGCCTTGGCTTTTGCGTTCTTCACTGAATTTTGGCTTGTGCGAGGAGCCCCAACCCATGAAACAGGAGAATGAAGCAATAAAGTTGCTGAACTACTGTGTTTTGTGGTTTCTTGGAAACGAGTGCCACAGCTTGTTAATGTAAGAGTTCTGATTAGGGGAGAGTGTTTTTTTTTTTTTTTTCAATAAATACAGTGTTACAATATATTGGATTATTTTGTATCCTTTAAGGTATTTGGATACACTTCCATATATTCCATCTAAGTAATGTGGATTACAGCATTTGGTAAAATACCCCCACACAGACCACCCCGGGAATCTTGAATGTCATATCTTACAGCTTATATTTTACAGTGAACAGTTCTGGTATACCTAATGTACTACACAGGGGAGAGGGAGACAGACTGGCACTAGGCTGCTCGATAACTGGAACAAGTAGGGATTCACTAAAAACCTATGAAGAAAGTGAGTAGAGAACCACTCTGAAAGAGTGTAGACTCCAGGAGCTAGCTAAGTGACTAATGGCTTAAGCACTAGTGAATGAGGAAAAAAAGGTAATGCTATACCTTTAAATGTACAATGTGTGTAATGTCTCTTTAAAAGTGGGATAATACAAACGTATGCTACGAGGAAGATAAATAAACTTAAATAAAAACCTGGACCCAAATAAAGTGAAACAAAAAGAAAAAGGATAAACAAAAAATAGAAAATAAAATGAAAATGAAAAGTAAAAAAATATAAAAATATGTATATAGGAACGAAGTTCCTTACTGGATGTGCAGCAACAAATTTAAGAAACAAGTATCTAAATGGGGGTAACTGATGCTTGTTCTAAATAATATACTTTGTATCATCAAAGCTAAAAAGTAGCTGAATGTTAAGCAATACAGTATAAGGAACTGTGAGCTTAGGCAATAAATACAGTGTATCGCTAGTGAACTGAAGCAGAAAACTGGATTACTTTATACAAAAAATGCCAGTTTATTTCATATTTTAAAATAGCTTAAAATAGTAAAAAAAATCGTCAAAATACAGGTAAAAGATGATTAAAGGATGCATTACCAGACTATTGTGCCAAAAAATAATAGCAAGGACCTTCGGATTAATGCAGATGGATGTGGATTGAGATCATCCGTGTTCCGGCTGCTGGTGAGGACTGCGTTCATCTGCAAGCACGTCCCGAGCAGGAGCCTCACTTCAGGTGACGTGCAAAGCAGACCGCTCCGGTTGCGGTGGTTACCAAACAGGTCCTGCGTTTATAGTGTATGTTTTCAAATATATACTTTTTATTTCTATTTAATTTGTTGTGGATAACCCTAATTTTGCAATTGTAGGTTTATCTACTAAGCTCTGACACATGTTATATATGTGCACATGTCATGTTCTCTAAAAATAAAATTTAACACTACAAGGTCATCACAGTTCTTTACACTATCTTCTTCTACTTAAAAATTCTTAAGGTGGAACTCTGAGTAGTGAAATCTCCACACGAGGCAGTGTTTATGTGGGGGCAAGTTGTCCGGTCCCATTTAGCTCTAACAGCTGCTGATTGCAAGACATGCCACATAGTGTCATAGTGCAAGACATGCCTCTGCTTTGTTTTGCAGTCCAGCAAAACTATGTATTTCTCCATATTGTGGAGAGGAAGTGGGACAACAACATCTGTCTGCAATAAAAACATGTTATTTTCTGAAGTGGTTACAAACAAAATTAAAAATATGGAAATATTATGCAGGGAGGGCTGGCTATGTTTGACTTGTGGGGCAACTGCAAACAAGTAGCCTAACAAGCATATTGTCACATCACACTCCGTTCCCTTTCTTAATGTTATATTATATTATTTTTATACCAATACTGCAAGGACTGGGCTATAATAATAATAAAGAATATAGTTACATCATTTTTTGGTATTGTGCTGGAGGTATCATCCACAAATCTCTTTATACTAGTGGCCCAGGGAGCAAATGCTCTCTGCCCCTCTTGCCAGCCCTCCTCAAAAGGGGAGACAGACAGATGCCTGAAGGCAATTGTCTATAAATTCTTCATTTGAATCTAGAAATGGATACGGATATGACTGTACATTCTAATGGGTTTGTTCCTTTGAGGGGCACTAAGGTTCTCTTCAAAAATAGTTAATAAAGAACATTAAACAATAAAAACTAATTTTGAATAGAGAGTATTGATGCATGGGTTTTGTTGATTTTCTGTGAAATGTCAAATAATCTTAGCTGGCAAAAGAATCATTGATTGCATGACAATGTATATACAGAGATACTTTTGAATAGACAGAAATTAACAAACTTTTAAAATTACATACTGCAACTGCACTAAATCTGTCCACACAAAAGAAAATTTGTGAATGCTAAGAGATGTTTCCAAAAGCAACTGTATTTCTATGAATCTTAATGATGCAATTAGCATAAATGGCAGCAAATGTGACAGCATTTATTTGTCAGTCCTAAAACTGCATATCAGCTATAATGCATTTTTCAAGAATTGTAAAAATTTATATTTACTCCTGACTATTATGAATGTCAATTGTTATTATATTGGAAAAAGCACCTAAAAATTGATCACTCATATTGACCTAGATTTAATTAGAGCCAATAAGTGTTATCAGAAATTTATCAGCTCCATATAAGCCATTTTACAGTTCTGACTGATTAAAATTCTGCAGTTAAATGCTTATTAGAAATTGATATTTATTGGTTTCACTATTCAAAAGGATAATTATTTGTAACATAGAATTTATTGGATTTACTTTTGCTCTATGGAAAATGCTATCTGTAAGTACTCTTTGGTCAGTAAACCCAGGTCAGAGGCTTCTGATGTACGATGATGTAGGTCAGTGGTAGTCAACCTTTTTCTAACTACCGCCCACTAATGCATCTTTTTGGTTGAAAAATTTTCCTTACCGCCCACCAGTTTTCGCGCAAGTGCGGAATATTTTTTTCGAAAGGAGGGTGTTTTAAAAAATAAATAAATGTACGTTCATTTATCTTTTTATTTCCAATTAATGCATGTTTATAATGTTTTTAACTTTATAAAGTTTAATGAGAAAACAATAAAGTAAATTGAAATTACCTTTACTAGTGATTAATGAGATGCTTGAGGTTGATGCCGCAAGACTAAATATTTGATATCTGGTTCGATTTTCGTAAGGAACAAACGAAGGTCTCCTCTTTCGGTGATATTCAGACGACTTCTCTGTTTGCGCATAATAGGATTTCTCATCTGTGCGTCATCTCCCCTCTTCTCCCTCAATTCCCCTCCCCACCTTTTTTTTCCCCCTTTTTTTAACCTTCCTTATAGCAATGCCCAGTAGGAAGACTGAGCTAGGTATCCCACTATAACAGACTGGCACACAGGGCCGCCATCAGGGCATGACAACCGTGACAATTGTCATGGGCCCGGCCGCCAGGGCCCCACGTGTATCAGCGGAACTGCCGCCGGTGCATCTGCACCGGGGCCCACACGCTTATGGGGCCCATCAGGTGGCCCAAGCGTTTAGGGCCACCCAATGGGCCCTATTATCTTCAGGGGCCCGGTCAGCGCTGTAATAGCGCGATCGGGCCCCTTTAAAAAAAAAATGCAGCCGGAAGCAAGTGCTGCTGGGAGGAAGTGACGTCCGGAGGAGAGGCAGCCGACTCACATCATCCCCAGCCACCCTCCTGCGATGAAATGGTAAGGAAGAGAGGAGGGTGGCTGAAAATGAGGTGTATGTGTGTATGCCAGTGTGTGTGTGTGTATGTATGCCAGTGTGTGTGTATGTCAGTGTATGTGTGTGTGTATGTCAGTGTATGTGTATGTCAGTGTATGTGTATGCCAGTGTATGTGTATGCCTGTGTATGCCAGTGTATGTGTGTATGCCAGTGTGTGTATGTCAGTGTATGTATGCCAGTGTATGTGTATGCCAGTGTATGTGTATGTCAGTGTATGTATGTATGCCAGTGTATGTGTATGCCAGTGTATGTATGCCAGTGTATGTATGCCAGTGTATGTGTATGTCGGTGTATGTGTGTGTATGTGTGTATGCCAGTGTGTGTATGTATGCCAGTGTATGCCAGTGTATGTGTGTATGCCGACGTATGTATTCCTACGTATGTATGCCTGTGTGTGTATGCCTGTGTGTGTGTATATGCCAGTGTATGTGTATGCCAGTGTATGTGTATGCCTGTGTATGCCAGTGTATGTGTGTATGCCAGTGTGTGTATGTCAGTGTATGTATGCCAGTGTATGTGTATGCCAGTGTATGTGTATGTCAGTGTATGTATGTATGCCAGTGTATGTGTATGCCAGTGTATGTATGCCAGTGTATGTATGCCAGTGTATGTGTATGTCGGTGTATGTGTGTGTATGTGTGTATGCCAGTGTGTGTATGTATGCCAGTGTATGCCAGTGTATGTGTGTATGCCGACGTATGTATTCCTACGTATGTATGCCTGTGTGTGTATGCCTGTGTGTGTGTATATGCCAGTGTATGTGTATGCCAGTGTATGTGTATGCCTGTGTATGCCAGTGTATGTGTGTATGCCAGTGTGTGTATGTCAGTGTATGTATGCCAGTGTATGTGTATGCCAGTGTATGTGTATGTCAGTGTATGTATGTATGCCAGTGTATGTGTATGCCAGTGTATGTATGCCAGTGTATGTATGCCAGTGTATGTGTATGTCGGTGTATGTGTGTGTATGTGTGTATGCCAGTGTGTGTATGTATGCCAGTGTATGCCAGTGTATGTGTGTATGCCTACGTATGTATTCCTACGTATGTATGCCTGTGTGTGTATGCCTGTTTGTGTGTATATGCCAGTGTATGTGTATGCCAGTGTATGTGTATGCCAGTGTATGTGTATGCCAGTGTATGTCAGTGTATGTGTGCCAGTGTGTGTATGCGGGCTTGAAGGGGGGCCCAGACCTTGAGCTGTGTTAGGGGCACCAAAATTTCTGATGGCGGCCCTGCTGGCACACATACATACATACATACAGATACACAAGACACACATACAGACAGACAGGCACACATGCAGACACACACACAAACATACAGACAGGCACACATACATACAAACATACAGACAGGCACACATACATACAGACACACACACAGGCACACATACATACAGACACACACACAAGACATACATACAAAGACACATACACACATACAGACAGACACAAGAAACATATACATACAAAGACAAGACACACATACATACACACATATATATATATATACAGACAGGCACACACACACACACACACACGACACATACAAAGACACACATACAGACAGACACACACAAGACATACATACAAAGACACAGACACACACAAGACATACAGACAAAAAACAAACACACATTATATTTAAGTCACCCTCCTGTTTCCTACCTTTATGGTGCAGGAGGGTGAATTTCCCTGGGGTCCAGTGGTGGCTCAGGTGGATGGGAGTCAGAGTTCCCACTCTGACTCCCTCCTCCTCCTTCATCCCGCGCAGCTCTCAGTTTTAGCTGGGAGGAGTGACCGGGAAATCACTTCCTCCCAGCTCTGTGATGTCATCACAGGGGGCCCGGTCGCGCTGTTAAAGCGCCCAGCGCTGACCGGGCCCCCTCACAATCCACATCCATCGGGTGGCCCTGACAGCATGGGCCACACGATGGACCCCTCCATATGCGGCCCCGGCGGATTGCCGCCCGGGCCTGGGCCGCAAGTGGTGATGGCGGTACCCGGTCGCAGGGGTACCGCCGGCTCGCACCCGCCCGCCCGCTCACCCAATCTATAAAAAAAATTTAAAATCCCTACCGCCCACCTGGAATCCCGAAACGCCCACTAGTGGGCGGTAGGGACCAGGTTGACGACCCATGGGTAATAGAGTGTACTAGCTCATTTATTCTGGACCTAATTGCTTGTGACAAATGAGAACTTCAAGAAGACCAACCGTTTGGAACAAAGCTAAGAGAGGAGATGCACTAAAAAAATATATATCAGAAAATATATATCAATTTATATATAAACAGAAAAAATACCGGCACTCCTTGGCTTTCCAAATGAGGATTCTTTATTCCAGAGAATTAAATCAACGTTTCAGCTCCATTACAGAGCTTTCATCAATGTCCTGATAAAAGCAATGTAATGGAGCTGAAACGTCAATTCCGGTATTTTTTCTGTTTATATGTTCAAGCTACCAGAGCACCAGGTATGGAATAATCGTTTTGTTGAAGTGCAAGAGCTTTTTGGATTTATGTTATCAATTTATATATATATGCATTCATATAATGTGCAGTGAAAGCACTTTTATCAGCCTTTTTTAATGACTATATATATATATATATATAGCCAGAGAAAATCAGCACTCCCAGGATTTGTATCAAAAATGAAAATAAGTCTTTATTCCAACGGTCAACGTTTCAGTTCCGCTAGGGAACTTTCATCAGGACAGAATACCAGAATATATATATATATATATATATATATATACAGAATGAGGTATATATATATATATATATATATATATATATATATATATATATATATATATGTGTATATATATATATATATATATATATATATATATATATATATATATATATACATATATATATATATATATGTACATTATAATTATTATTATTATTATTGGTATTTATATAGTGCCAGCTTATTCCACAGCGCTTTATAATAAAAGGGGAATTTACCAAATAAGACAATAACAAAATGTAACAGGAACAATAGGTAGTTGAGGACCCTGCTCAAACAAGTTTACAGTCTAGAGGAGGTGGGGTATAAAAACACAATAGGAAAGGTATTGAAAGAGACAGCAAATAGACATGGTGTGAAAGTGGCAGAGCTGGAGGTGAGAGTGCATTGTGACCCTATAGGAGAGAGTGAGAGGAAGGTTTGAGAGATAGAAGTTATTCTTGGAGGCCATAAGCATTCCTCAAAAGATGGATTTTGAGATACTTCTGAAAGGATAGAAAGCTAGTGGAGAGTCTGACAAGGGTAGGCAGGCTGTTCCAAAGGAAAGGAGTCGCCCATGAGAAGTCTTGCAGGCGTGAATTTGCAGTAAGGGTGAGCAGCAGAAAGGAGAAGGTCACCAGTGGAGCGGAGAGGCCGAGAGGGGGCATACCTATGAATCAGTGAAGAAATGTAAGAGGAACTAGAAATGTAAGAGTATCTATATCCACCTCCTTCTGTATTTAAAAAATAGCCCCCACCAGCCAAATTATCAAAAATAATTAAATCAAGGATCAAGGCTACAGTTATTTGCTAAAAAAAAAAAAAAAAGTGTAGAGCATATATAGGATAAATTACTTGGCTTCACTACCATTTTGCCTGATGTAAGATTCAGACTAAGACATAACTTGACATATTGTATGTAACCCCTGTGCTAAAGTATACAATGGGCTTTAGCACCAACTTTCTTATGCTTGTGAACAGTTTGTAGTGCATGGAAACCAATAGTTACAGATTAGGGCATTCATTTAATGTTTTTGGAAAAGCTTTTCAATGATTTAATATTTTGAAAAATATTTTACTATACCAAGATATAGATAGACAGACAGATAGAGATAAAGATAGATAGATCCCCCCTCAATATGCTAAAATATAAAACATTTTAAAAGTGTGTTAAAGTAGATCCAAAAAATATTAAATCATGGCCTGAGAGAAGGGTTTGATTTTGAATTGCAGGTATTTCAAAATTACTTTGAAGTGATATAAATGTAAATACATATTATTTTTCTTTAAAAAAAAAAAAAAAAAAAAGAACACCATTGCAAAATGGTTTTGTGAGTAGGTGCTGACAGGATTAAACCAAAAATCTGGTTTTGGCAACAAAGCCATTTTAACATTAAATAGAATGCTAAATAGAATGTTAAAATGTGGTGAAACTGGCTTGATTGGCGGCAAGGCCCAGCATTGTGAATCACATGATTAGAGAAAGGGTGGGTTTACTTAAAATCAAAACCCATTTAATCATTGCAACAAGGCAGGACCCTAAGAATGTACAGGACAGGATTAATAGTTTGCAATTCTATGCAATGTCCAATGTATATAGTAGACTATGAGGTTTCCTTCAGACTTGCAACTTATCCAAATCTGGCCAATTGGATGATCATCCAAATTCCCAAACTCCAAGTGGAATTGTAGTTGAATCTCTAAACAAATGAAAGGTGCAGTGGTCCAGCAGGTTTGTTTTTATTCACGAACCTGAATTCTACCCTTGGTGCCAAAAGAGATGATTGATGGCTAGGGGATAGTAGCGAAATGTTGATTGTATTCAAAAATCAAGTGATTAGTGACCAATAGGGGAAAAAAATGAGGACCAGCAATAAAAAAATATATATATAATTATATATGTATATATTTAATACATATATAAATAAGGATTATTTGTTTTTTACTGTTCCTCTGTTGGTTACTTTTTCTTACTTGATCTGTGAACCAAATGGCAGAAAATTGTGCCTATCAGTGTACCGTAAAATATATAAGATGGATCAATTTTCTGGATCAGCAGCAAAAACACATGTAATTATGCAATAAATAACTATACTAAATATTTATATTATTTATTTATTTAGCAATACACTAACAGGTCCATTTTTGTGTCTTTTGGTTAGTCTGATTTGTTTTCCCAAATCTTTCTTCATTACCGAATGTCAAACCTCCACATGAACGGTCCAGTGATTCACAAATATTTCTGAAAGCTTAATCTTAGTATATAAATGATTTTAATTATAAATTTAATTCTTTGTGGATCAATTTTAATTTTGGAATAGAAACTTTGGCTTAAAGGACCACTATAGGCACCCAGAACACTTCAGCTTAATGAAGTGATCTGGGTGTCAGGTCCATCTAGGATTAACCCTGCCTGCTGTAAACATAGCAGTTTCAGAGAAACTGCTATGTTTATATATGGGTTAATCAAGCCTCTAGTGGCTGTCTCATTGACAGCCGCTAGAGGCGCTTCCGCGCTTCTCACTGTGATTTTCACAGTGAGAAGACACCAGCGTCCATAGGAAAGCATTGCGCATGCGCATTCAGCCAATGACGTCGGAAGGAGGAGGAGAGTCCCCAGCGCCGAGGGAGCCCGGCGCTGGAGAAAGGTGAGTGTTAAACCCCCTTCCTCCCCCTTCAGCCCGGCGGGAGTGGGACCGTGAGGGTGGAGGGTGAGGGTATAGTGCGAGAAAAACAAGTTTGTTTTCCTGGCACTATAGTGGTCCTTTAAATGCACCACTCTCTAGCAAATTATAAGATCTCCAAACATCTATTCAGAATCTGACAAAATCACCATACACATTCATCATGAGATTCAGGGAGTACAACGAGAACTGGTAAACAGATTAAATTTTTTATTCTTGTGTTTTGCTTGGATCAGAAAAGAGCATAAAAGATGTCTGTTTAAAAAACAAACAAACAAAAAAAACAATAGAACACAATGCGTAAGAAATTAATGAAAAGAAAGCTTGTTTTGTTTATAATAAATAATGCTTTCAAGGTAACACCTCAAGATTGGCATGCTTATTTGTAAAAGGCATTTGTAGTTATCATAACGATTGTGCTAAGGGGAAGTTAAGTGCAGGAGGAAGTTGTTATATATACTGAAGTAGGAGCCCTTGAAAAAGCATGCATTTTACAGTTTGTGCTCTTTATTGCCTGGTGTGGAGTGACTGAAAGAAAAATTATCTTTATTTATTTGCAGTCCACATTCATCCCTGAACCATGATTTTCCCTAGCAACCACCTTCAAATTTGCAACATAATTTGCATGAAAATAAGGTACCATAACATCAAGACTGAAACTCCATAGTGTTGTGTACCTAACTTCCCTTATTATCCACCTACACTATGCATAATATAGCTTGTGTTACTATAATATAACTTGTAACTAATGGCTTCATTACTGTCTCTATATATACAGTCACTTTTAGGGAAAGCTAAAATGTATTAATCAAAATATTTCAACCTCCCACCAAATGCTGTTTATTCTCTTCCACTTCCCATCTACCACTCCTTTCTAAGTGTCTCTCTCGCTCTCTCTTGTGGTTTTGGAGGGGAAAAATGAAATATATGGCTTTCGCAATAGAAGTTAATTTGGGGTAAAGGGCCCTGTTAGAATCATGCTGGTTTGTAAGGTGCTTATATTAGTCATTTATATTGTTACTGTTTTACTAGATCAAAGAGTGGTCTATGGGTTATCATTATTAAAAAAAAAAAAAACATGATATATGCCATACAGATAAATTACATTAATAATCAGATATTTTATAGCATCATGGTGTACTAATTTTGAATTACCATAAAACAATAATGGCTTCCTTAGAACAAAATGGCCAGGATTTGTCTACTGCTGTGTCTATCTGTAAAGTCAGAGAATTTAGCCTCTGACACTCTATATCAGCAAAGGCAGCACAATTCTCTATGTGCTGATGTTCTGATGCATATTAGAAGGGGTGCAACCATCTCTTTGACTACTCCCATACACTCCAATTACATAGGCAGCCTAATACTTCTGAAAAAGTAAAGCCTGGGTGTCTCTTTTACTTTAAACTACATTAAAGTCCTAAGACATATCTATACTACCTTCTACTTGTATTTACTACTTAGTATCATGGCACATTGACCCTGAATCTGTATAACCAGTTATGAACCTTACCATGTCCATCACATAGATTAGTGCATCCTCTCAAAATGTGTTAGATTAGTGATTCCTGGAGAGAACAGTAAACACTTTTGTCAATTAATTTTCCGTAATAAAGATAGTTGTCTATGTTTTGAGAAAATATCTTTCATTTTCTCATGGAAGAAAAAACACTAAACTTTACTTGTTTGCCATATAATGTTCTCTCATTAGGTCTACTCTGGACACATATAGGCTATATGTATTTTTATTAAAGGGACACTATAGTCACCAGAACAACTACAGCTTATTGAATTTGTTCTGGTGAGTAGAATCATTACCTTCAGGCTTTTTGCTGTAAACACTGTCTTTTCAGAGAAAATGCAGTGTTTGCATTACAGCCTAGTGATAACTTCACTGGCCACTCCTCAGATGGCTGCTAGAGATCCTGCCTGGGTCATGGCTGCCTAAAATGCATCCAAACATTCAGTATCTCCTCCCTCTGCATGCAGACACTGAACGTTCATCATAGAGATTCATTGGTTTAATTAATCTCTATGAGGAGATGCTGATTGGCCAGGGCTGTGTTTGAATTGCACTGGCTCTGCCCCTGATCTGCCTCTTTGTCAGTCTCAGCTAATCCTATGGAGAAGCATTATGATTGAATCAGGCTACCACTTCTGCTGATGTCAGCAGGCAGTGGGCAGGTCTTAAGGAAACAGGGACAACGTAAGCAGACTTGAATACAAATAAGATTTTACTATAATTAGGGAGGCATGAGGGGGACAGGGGGGCTAGATGGTGGTTTTAACCCTATAGGGTCAGAAATACATGTTTGTTTTCCTGACCCTATAGTGCTCCTTTAAACTCTTCAGTCTGAATATCCGAATTTCAGATTTGTTTCTAGGGATTTATCTCATTAATCTCATTGCCTGCTCTCTCTAAAAGACATGCCTTGGGGCGTGGCTAACTGCCAACACGAGCGGTCGCATGGAGTGAGAGCTCCGTGCTTTGGATGACTTCACAGCCCACTACTCTCAGCACACACAGCCCCCCAGCGACTGCCAAGCCTGTGGACACATCCTCTACGATGGCACCGGCCAAACAAACAAAATTGACGGACCAGATCCGTCCCGCCAGAAAAGACCGCTTGCGGCCTACACAAGATGGCGACGACGGGCATGCCTGCTCGCAGTCTGCTGAAAGCATGCCGGACCCTGAAGGGGACCCATGCCCATACACTGACGCTCCGGTAACGGAGACAAGGCTGTATCTTATGCTGCAAGACTTTAGAGTCACCCTGCAATCCGACCTCAAAAGGGCGACCAGCGAGATGAAAAGGGAGATTTCTGACCTGGGAGAACGCACAAACCAACTAGAAGCCCGCACAGAGGATATATACACCGAGCAGAATGCGCTGGCAAACACTGTGCAGCAGCTAGCAGAAGAACAAACTCAGCTCAAACGTAAGTTAGCTGACTTAGAAGACCGGTCCCGCAGGAATAATGTCAGATTCCGCGGGGTACCAGAACACGTGGGCACGGAAGAACTCCCCACGTTTATCAAAGGGCTCTGCGCAACATTACAGCCAGATATAGCAGAAGGAGCGTGGCTCCTAGACCGAGCCCACCGACTACCACGACCACCGAGACTGACGCAAGATACACCTCGAGACGTGGTTGCTAGATTTCATTATTTCACCTCTAAGAACGCTCTGCTAACAGCATCACGCAAGGTTGACAAGTTACCGGCACCATACACTTCCATTAATATATATGCGGACCTGTCGGCCTTGACAATGGCCCGGAGAAGGGACTTCATCACGGTGACAAAAACACTGCGGAACCACAACATCCCATACAGATGGGGATACCTGACGAAATTACTCGTATGGAGGAACGGCAAAAATCACATGGTAAATTAACCGGAGGTGGGCATGCGCCTCATAAAAGAATGGGGTCTGTTCCCAACACAAGCGACGGTAGCGGCTGCTACTGCACCACAGAACAGACCGCAAGGAGAAGGGCGAATGGCGGGATCGCCGACTAAACCATAAAAGACTGTGCTCCTGGGACTCTTTCCTCCACCGAAAGCTGATTTGGGGACACGGTGCCACCCAAACCCACGTAATTATATGTTATCTGACACACATATTATGGGGTAACTGAATCTGGCCAATTAGTATCGAGCCATGTGTTGAAACTGATTTGGGGACAATGCCACCCTACCCCACGTACCTATGCAATATGCTATCTGACACACATAATATGGGGAAACTGTACATGGCCGCTTAGTATCGGGACATGTGTTGAAACTGGATAAGTATAATGATGGCGGGGGGAGGGAGGGGATCCTGGGAGTGCACTAATGCTCTAACGTTAAACTGCTAATATGATGTAATGTATATGTGACTATAATAATGTACTCATGTAAGGGCTGTGTAACCAAACCTAACATGTAAGTCATCCATACTTCGCTCCTACCACCGAGCGCACCCCAAGGATGAGCGTAGGCTTAGGCACGGTGTGCTGGCCTGCGCCTCAACCGGAGAAGGCGCCGATTGTTTTGAAGGCGCTGTGTAAATACTTTAGTTTAGTTATGAAATGGTTGTCGATGTTATCCCCTGTATTGCTCCATACCTTCCCTACCATATCCCCCCTAAGCCGAGCTATGCCACCACCACGCCAAATATGCTTCTCAAACTTTAGCATGCCATTGCCCGTACCAGATGGATAACACGTTAAAAATTCTCTCCATGAACGTTAAGGGTCTCAATAGCCCACACAAACGTAGGCTGGCAGCTCAGGAAATGACCAAATCCAAGGCGGCTATTGTTTGTCTACAAGAGACTCACTTTAGCATACGCAAGCCACCAATTTTCAAGGTCAAACACTTCCCCCAGGCCTATCACGCCATGTCAGGCACAAAATCAAAAGGGGTCTCACTTTATTTCCACAGGGACTGGGTTTATACACCTTCCAAACAATATATCAGCAAAGATGGCAGGCTGCTCATATTGGTGGGCTCCCTAAATGGCCTCCAAGTGACGATTGCCTCCCTGTACGCTCCAAACGATACACAGAAAGGCGTACGCTCCAAACGATACCTCACCAAGGCGTTCCGCAAATTAGGTCAATACCAATCGGGGCACACCATAATATGCGGAGACTTTAACTGCACCCCTGACCCACACGTAGACACGCAGAGGACCCAAAACCGACCACCTAAACAGCCGTCATTGGCTATGGGCCAACACCTAGCGACTCTACTACACTCCTCGAACTACTACGATGTATGGCGCAATCTCTTTCCGAGCGCGAGAGACTACACATTTTATTCTCCAGTCCACATGACATACTCCAGAATAGACCTATGCCTATTCGACAAAAGCACTCTACCACATGCCATTGACATGCACATAGGCCCCATCACATGGTCCGACCATGCCCCCCTGACGATAACAATGAAAATACCACACCCGGCGAGAGGGAGGGGAGCCTGGCGTCTCAACGAGACCCTCCTGGAGGCCCCTCACCATCTCGAGCACATACGCGCTACACTGGATGCATACTTTGCAAATCACGCACACTGCGAAACCACCATCGCTACACAATGGGTAGCCCACAAAGTAGTTATGAGGGGGGAATTTATAAGGCTGGGAGCGAATACCAAGAGAGCGGCGCGTACGGAGCACACAGAACTCACTCAAACCATAGTTGACACTGAGGCTGACCATAAATCAAACCCAACCAAACAAACTCACAAACGCTTACAAGCACTCAGGACCAGACTGCGAGACCTCCAACTACAAACCACTGGAAACATATGAGATATTTGAGACAAACTCACTACACGCTGGGAAACAAAGCTGGCAAGCTTCTAGCTGGCCGCTTGAAACAAAAGTACCTTCAGACCAAGATCCCCTACATAGTTTCCAAACAGGGGGACAAACTCTACAACCCCCAGGACATAGTGAACTCATTAGCGGAATACTATGCATCACTTTACCAACTCTACTCAGACCCAGGGACTCCCCAACCGTCTGAGGCAGGAATAGACTCCTTTTTGCACAAAGTCGCCCTCCCCTGCATATCCCAAGACCTTTGTGCATATCTAACCAGTCCCTTTACTGACGAAGAACTAAAGGCAGCAATTAAATCGCTCCCCAAGCGCAAATCTCCAGGCCCAGATGGCCTCTCAAATTATTACTACATTAAATTCACGGACCAATTAGCCCCCCATCTATTAAAGCTATTCAACGAAATCAAGCAGACTGGCATAATGCCCCGAGAAATGCTAGAAGCTTTTATTGTCACTCTGCCAAAACCCAATAAACTCCCCACACACTGTGCCAACCTGAGACCAATATCGCTTCTCAACTCGGACACTAAACTGTACGCCAAAATGCTGGCTACAAGGATCAAAACACTCTTTCCCACGCTCATCTCCGCTGAACAGACGGGGTTTGTGCCAGGCAGGCAGGTGGGGGACAATACCCGTCACTTTCTAAATCTTATTGACTGGGCAAACCACTCCTCTCAACAGGGCCTGGTGCTGGCGTTGGACGCCGAAAAGGCGTTCGACCGCTTACACTGGGGATTTATGACACAAACACTAGCCAAAATGGGGCTTCCACAAGCCTTTCTAACAAGTATCCTGGCCCTCTACCAATCTCCGTCCGCAAGGGTCTTTAGCACTGGCTTCTTGTCAGAGCCCTTCCCCATACGTAATGGCACACGCCAGGGCTGCCCGCTATCCCCACTTATCTTTATTCTATGCCTTGAACCTCTAACAAGACTCATAAAAGATAGCACACTAATCCAGGGCCTGTCAACCCCGGGTGGGACACAGAAGCTGGCTTTGTTTGCCGACGACATACTCATGTTCATAATGGATCCCATTAATTCCATCCCAGCACTGTTAGCACTACTCAGTGAGTACGGGGAGGTTTCCTTCTATAAGAACAACACCGCCAAAACGCAGGCATTGCCGATTAACCTTCCACACCAAACGCAAATGCAACTATCCTCCGATTTCACCTTTGACTGGCGTAAAACGTCCCTCACATATCTGGGGATCAAATTGACAAAATCCCATCAAACCATACCTAAAGAAAACCACTATCCGGTCATACACAAAATGCGGGCAACCCTGGAAAAATGGGAGAATCTAGAGATTAATGCAATCAAAATGATGGCTCTGCCTCATATTTTATACCTCTTTCGCACCATCCCAATACCACTCCCCACCAAATTGCTCAAACTAATGCAATCGGTTATTAACGCTCACTAACGTCTGGAAGCGAAAGCCCCCAAGAATAGCCCAGCGCACCCTAGGCTTCCCCTTTACCAAAGGAGGCCTGGGCCTTCCCGGATATTAAAGCATACTATAGGGCCACATCTCTAGCACAAGGTGTACACATCCTGAGACTCAAGGAAACCTCTCACAGGCCTCTGTGGCTCACACTGGAAGATGCCCACCTACAACCACACAACACGTCCCGCATGTTATGGTCCAATGCCCCCACCGATCCTGAGGGAGCGTACCTGTCCAAGTGTTCTCGCTTCCTGTTGAGCTCATGGTGGACTTGGAGCCACCTGATTGTGGACCCGCACTTGCTCTTCAGGGAAGCGCCGCTAGAAACCATGACCATTTTCTCCCCAGATCTACCCACAGCGAGCTGGATGGCCAAGGGCATAAATAAAATAAAAGACCTACTGGAGGGGGGCGTGATCCAAACATTCCCGGATCTACAGCACAAATTTTCCCTACCCCAAAGGGACATGTACCTCTACCTTAGAATGAAAAACATCCTGCTACTCCATACAGGCAAAAAAAAACGAGATGCCCAAAGATCTGCCACTGATTCCCACTCAGGTCCTCTACACTAAAATAGGGAAACCCCTATCCATGTGCTACAACGCCCTCCTAGAGGGTCAAACAGGTGAAAAAAGATCCTATATGATGCAATGGGAGGGAGAGATAGGCTACCAACTGCCATTGGAACAATGGTATGAGGCACTGACAAACACGAAAAAAGCTTCCAAGAGCCTCTCGCTGTGGGAGGCATACTGCAAAACTGCCATGAGATGGTACTTAGTACCACACAGACTGGCACGTATCTATAAGGGTTCCTCTGGGCTCTGCTGGTGCTGTGAGGGGGAAGCGGGCACCATGCTACACATGTTCTGGGACTGCCAGGCTTTAGGAACGTTCTGGAAACAGTTACAAGGCCTTATTGTAGATACTACCGGCCTCCAGATTCAGCTGAAACCAGAACATTACCTATTACACATAATACCCGGGCTTTCACTACACCCCCATAAGAAAGTACTAATAACCATACTTACGGTGGCAAAAATTCTAATAACCCAAAACTGGAAGAGTAAAGTGGTACCCACCCTAGTAGCAATCACAGAGAGAATGAATGCTATAAGCTCCTATGAACGCATGGCCAGTAGGATCTGGGATCAGGGAAATAAATACGAAAAAGACTGGGCAAGCTGGAATCTCAAACCATGATCTCTCATGACTAAGAGAGTGCCCCATGATTCGGGTACTACCAGCCACGAACCGGACCCGGCAAACTGATGACATAGCACCTAAAGAAAAAGTAAGAAAGCTTATGAGAACGATAACTAGACCATGTAGGCACAGGTAGCAAGGCTAGGGACTTTCAGTCCCCACTCCAAGTTCATCTCACCCTTCCCTTCCACATGTTCCTGTTCCCCCCAAATCCTGCCAACAAAACTCCAAATGCATAAAGTCCGAGCCTAAAGATGAGGCTGCACTGGTTCAAGAGCAAATAGTTAACCAATCTTTGTATGTAACGAGCAGGTATCCATTGTTCTTGTTGTATAAAATGCATTGTATAAATGACAACATTGCCGATATCAAACTGACATGTAAACGTGATATAATCATCCTTGTCTGCAATGTATGTTTGTTCATGTTGTTGGCAAAATAAAGACTATATATGGAATAAAAGACATGCCTTCATATAACAGGATAAAGATTAAATAGAAATGTACCATTTCTGCTATACGGAGTTTTGACATTCCTTACATGTAATTTATGAAAACTATTTTTATCATATAGTTAACTGTCCTTTAATCTTAAATATTGTAAAAATATATATACAAAATCCTATAGTTTACTAAAATATTTGAAAGCTAGCACTCAATGTTACAAACAGATGGAATATCGGTTGTATGATGTAAAATATACACATGTAATATAAAAAAATTATTTTGTTCATACATTGCTGTTCAGACATGCCTAAAAAGTGTAATCAAATGTAATGTTTTATTATGAAATTAACTGTCCTTTAATCTGAAAAAATGATTTTTAAAAATATATAAATAAAAAAACTACACTTTACTAAAATATTTAAAATATATCTGTCAGTGTGACAAATAGCTGGATTATTAGTTGTATGAGTTAAAATTAGAATATGCACACAATATGCCCATATGCTTTATTGTAATCAACCCTTTGTTACCAACAATTTTTGTTTCAAAAATACTTTTTTAATATTTATTTGAAACATGGGGTCATCGCTAGCACTTTAAAGTAATATAAAACATAATTTTGTGTATAGATTGCTGTTTAGTCAAATGAAGAAAAATGTGCAAATTGACAAAAAAGTTATTGTTAAAAATGTCTTTATTACACTTTTAGAGAATATTAAAGTTACATTTTTAATGTCAATATTCAGTTGTTTTATATCTGAAGGCGAAATGCATTTTATATCTGAATGCAAATGCAAACAAAATACATTTTATAAATCCTGGAACACCATTTATAAATATAAAGGTTGGAGTTATGAGGGGGAAAATAACCACTCTAAAACATTGTCACAAACTTATTTTCAAAGTATAGTAATTTCAGTTAGTAAAATGTTTCACTTTTGGAACAGAATACATTTTGTAAAATAATAGATTTAAACCATAGTATAGTTAAAGGGATACTAAGCATCAATGCAACTTAAACTTAGCGAAGTGGTTTTGGTGTATAGTTCATGCCCCTGCCGTCTCTATGCTCAATTGACAGCCATATAGGTGTTTAATCACTTTGTGCATGCAGCCCAGCCACACCACATCTGATTGAGCCTCCCTACACACTTATTGTAAAAAAGTTAATTTTTTTTTCACTTCACTTATTGCCAGCATGTTTAATTTACGATTTCGTATCTCCTGCTCCGTTAATAGCCTGATCACTTGAACCCACTTAGCAACCTCTGTGGCGTGTTCAAGTAGCATAGCAGAAGATAAGAACTTTGTACAGCACAGTGTGTTTAATTTGGATCTGCTTGAAAAGAAATGGAAGCTGTGTAAGTCACAAGCAGGAGAGGTGTTACTAGGGCATCATAATCAAAAACAAACAAAAACGTGATTTAACTCTTAAATTGCAGAGAATTTAACAATGAGACTGCAGGGGCATTATCTGTAGACTAAAACACCTTGATTAAGTTAAAGTGTCCCTTTACCATTTGTTCAACAATTTTACAATTCAAAAATTTGAGAAGAGGAGTTTGGAAAAATATTTGCTAAGCGTTGTGGCACCATAAACCATCTTATTAACCCCTTAAGGACGGCGGGCGTGCTATGCGGTCCTTGAGGACCCGGCTCTAAATGCAAAGCACGTCCCCACCGTCCTATTTACTTACCTGGTCGCCGGCGATCCCACGCCGGCGATCGCGGTGTGGGGACTCACCTGGCAGCCCAAGGAGTCCCCCTCTGTCCATTTCGCCCAGCAGGGGGAGTGCCTGTAATGACAGGTACTCCCCCTGCTGCCTGAAAAGAATTAATAAATGTTAAAACAGTTGAAAATTAAATTATATATACTTAGATCATATATATATTTATTATATATATGATCTAAGTATATATATATATATATATATATATACAGATGAAAAGAGTGCACTCGAAAGGTCTTCTTAAAGATATAAACAATTTATTGTGCCAAACTTCAAAGACATACAAGTCGACGTTTCAGTCCTCGTGGGACTTTTTTCAAGACAATGAAAGGCGGAAAAAAAGTGATTTAAATATACCTTACTGGTGATTTGATTGGAGAGTAGGTTATATGAAAGAGAGGCTGTGCAAACGTGAAAGTGATTACTCAACTTTGAAATAGGGATTAACCCCTTAAGTGCCTAATAGAAAGGCCTGGAGGTGAGTGTGGTTACGGCCAAAAGTCTAATAATCTGCACTCGCAGACATATTAAAATTCAAGGATAAGAAATATCGAAGCCACCTTAGATTGACTAAGTGTTTAAGACTCTATTTGAATATTTAAACAAATTTGTTAAACAAAGTTAAACAATACCTTACGATTGCTACATTTTTAAACAATAGCATAAGGAGGCTACGTTTTTGCATTGGAATTCCAAGTGCCAAGTGGTTGCAGACCTAATTATAGACACATTGTAGAAAAAAACTTCAAAGTATATTTGAATAACCCTAGGGATACTATGTATATACTTACTTAATTGTATTACAAACTAACGGCCATACAGTCTATGGAATATAACAGGAGCATCTATAAGCTAACATACCCAGCTAAATAAAAATTAATATATAATTAATATATAATTTATTTAACAAAAAGTCTCAGGAGTTAATCACCAATAATGGTTTTTCTGTGACCTTTAGTACAGATATGTATCCATTACTATTATTTACGAAACTGTGGCTTTTTATCTTTTCGGGATGAAGCAGCTGAGTGGGTTGATTTCATTAAGTCCCCCCGGGGACAAAGTTCCTAATGTGAAGATCCAAAAGGCTTCTCTTTGAAGAAGTAGGACATCTCTGTCACCCCCCCTGTTCGGGGCCGGAACATGTTCAATGCCCATAAATTTCAATGTGGGCAGTGTATGCCCTATTTCCAGAAAATGTTTGGCTATGGGGGTGGTTGCTGTGCCGCTAGATAACGCAGTCCTGATGGTAGATCTGTGTCCCCTCATGCGCTCCCTGAGGTCATTAGACGTTTTGCCGATGTACATGAGTCCACATGGGCAGGTGATGCGATAGACTACGTGTGTAGTGGTGCACGTGATCCTTTGCCGTATCCTGTATTCTTTACCTGAGCGAGGGTGGTAAAACGCTTTACCCGGGGTCATACTATTGCAAGCCATGCACTTCAAACAACGATAACAGCCTGGACTTTGAACAGACTGATGCGCCATAGATGTATCTGTATGCACCAGATAATCTCTCAGGTTCCTGTTTCTCCTATAACTAATCATAGGGGTATTCTGGAATATCGTCGGTAGTGTCTTGTCTTTTTTAAGAACCTCCCAGTTGTGTCTTATTTTCTGGGACATCTCGCCCGATAGTGAATGGAACGTTTGGGGGAAGATCATTCTATTTTGGTTGCTTTTAATTTTAGGGCCATCAGTGTAGTTTTTGAGTGCTTTTGAATATGCACTCTCCAGCATCTGTCTTGGATATCCACGTTGTGAAAATTTTTCAAACATTTCTTGTACCTGGTTTGCTGCTTTTATAGAATCAGAGTTGTTCCTCAGTATTCTCATAAATTGAGATACCGGTAAAGATTTTATGAGATTGGGTGGGTGGTGACTGCTGGCATGTAGTAACGTATTGCGGTCAGTTTCCTTTGCAAATAAAGTATACCCCAGCTTGTTATTTTCTATAAAGATACGAAGATCCAGGAAGTCGATTTGTTTGTTGTTAATTTGGTGGGTAAGTCTTACTGGTGAATCCAATTGATTCAGTGACCCTATCATGTCATGTAGACTTTGTTCCTCACCCGTCCATATGATGAACACGTCATCGATATATCTCAGGTATTTCAGAATATGATGACCATATTTTTGGAGAATGTGTACCTGTTCATATGCATGCATGAATGCATTAGCATACATGGGTGCCATAGGGGCACCCATCGATGTCCCGGATATTTGTATGTAGAATGCTTTTTCAAATCGAAAATAATTGAGTGTAAGACATAATTCCAATAATTCAAGTATATATTCAATCGGGGGCTCTATACGTTCTTGGTACTGTGTTAGTACTTGGCGCATCGCCTGGATTCCCTCCTCGTGGGGAATTATGGTGTATAAACTGCTTACGTCAATGGCTGCTAAGAAAACTCCTTGTGGGGGGAGTTCTATGGAATTTAAGGCTGCTATGACTTGCGCCGAGTCTTTCACATAGGTAGGTAGTGACATTACCGGTTTTTTAAATTTTGTGTCTAACCATTTCCCTATGGGTTCTAACAATCCCCCGATCGCCGATACTATCGGTCGTCCTGGTGGGCGCTCCAGGTTTTTGTGAACCTTAGGCACTGTGTATATGATCGGGCACCGAGGGTGGGTTTCAAATAAGTACTCATATTCCGGCGATTTTGTGGCCGCAAACGGACTCGGACCTACCAGTATCTACTGAACCTCGGGACGTCATTAGAAATTTGCTTAAACTTAAACAAAGACAAATTGATCTCGAACTACATGCCACCTACTTATCCGACTATTACCGCATGAAAAAAATCCCTAGAGGTTTTCGGATCAAAAACGTTCCAACCATTGGAAGAAACAACCCTGAAGTGTGTCGGAAGTGGATTGGTATACTAAACAAGTGTTCCCTGGACCTGATGCTGGTGGTGATCGAGGAGGTAGGTCGTGAACTAAAAATCACTAAATTTAAAATCTCAAACTATGAAGTATTGCATACAACTACTATTACAGCACCCAACTGTGACACATTGATTCAGAAACTAACAGAAGACCTGAAACAATATAAAAACGATTTGGTCAGGTTTAAAAGAGAAAAACTTACCAAAGTACAAGCAGATTACTCAGAGCATAGAGTATACAGGTGGCTATCAGGAGATAACACCAGACCCGCATATAGAACCTACAAGCCTAGGATTAGAAAACCCATTGCATCTACTGTCGACTTTACCTCTGGAGAGTCGGCATCTGACTCTGATTACAAGGATTCGCAAAGAGAGGGGGCTTACTCTAATACCACAGCATCATATAATACGTCTTTTTTAGAACCGGGACTTGGCCTGGTGAGAGAAACAACAAGTGGGAACCACCAAGGCACAGAGCGCCCCCCAAACATCAAAACTACACCAGGAGGGGACAGAAAGGGAAAAGGCACTGGACACAGGGGACGACCGCCAAGGAGACGCTAGTTAACCCTATCATTAATCTATCCGCTAGAAACCTCACCACTACAGAAATTATGCTTCTAAATAAAGGACTTTCATTTGTTCCGACTGCTAATATTAACAAATTCCAATGGGAAATTGAGCAATTTCAATTTAACAGAAAACTCCGTTTAGCAGATTTCTTTAAAAATTCTAATCAACAACATCAAATTGAGGAGAACAGCGAAAAGTTTAAAATGAGAAGCACCTTTGACCCCTCCAACTTAAACCCTACATTAAAAACATTTTCACAAATGTTAAAATTTGATACAATGAAGGTTACAACTACCCGGAACCAAAGACGCCCGAATTTATCAAAAGATGAAAGAGAAGCCTTAAACAGCCTGGCTAAGGATATGTCCATTACCATACGTCCAGCGGACAAGGGGGGCGCTATAGTCGTCCAACAATACGACGACTATAAGGAGGAAATCCTTAAACAACTAAAAGATACCAGAGTCTATGAATACACGCTAATAGATCCCACCTATGAATTCAGTAAAGTTGTTCAACAGACACTGCAAAGGGGTTTAGAAGCAGGTTTCCTCACCACTACGGAATATGAGTACTTATTTGAAACCCACCCTCGGTGCCCGATCATATACACAGTGCCTAAGGTTCACAAAAACCTGGAGCGCCCACCAGGACGACCGATAGTATCGGCGATCGGGGGATTGTTAGAACCCATAGGGAAATGGTTAGACACAAAATTTAAAAAACCGGTAATGTCACTACCTACCTATGTGAAAGACTCGGCGCAAGTCATAGCAGCCTTAAATTCCATAGAACTCCCCCCACAAGGAGTTTTCTTAGCAGCCATTGACGTAAGCAGTTTATACACCATAATTCCCCACGAGGAGGGAATCCAGGCGATGCGCCAAGTACTAACACAGTACCAAGAACGTATAGAGCCCCCGATTGAATATATACTTGAATTATTGGAATTATGTCTTACACTCAATTATTTTCGATTTGAAAAAGCATTCTACATACAAATATCCGGGACATCGATGGGTGCCCCTATGGCACCCATGTATGCTAATGCATTCATGCATGCATATGAACAGGTACACATTCTCCAAAAATATGGTCATCATATTCTGAAATACCTGAGATATATCGATGACGTGTTCATCATATGGACGGGTGAGGAACAAAGTCTACATGACATGATAGGGTCACTGAATCAATTGGATTCACCAGTAAGACTTACCCACCAAATTAACAACAAACAAATCGACTTCCTGGATCTTCGTATCTTTATAGAAAATAACAAGCTGGGGTATACTTTATTTGCAAAGGAAACTGACCGCAATACGTTACTACACGCCAGCAGTCACCACCCACCCAATCTCATAAAATATTTACCGGTATCTCAATTTATGAGAATACTGAGGAACAACTCTGATTCTATAAAAGCAGCAAACCAGGTACAAGAAATGTTTGAAAAATTTTCACAACGTGGATATCCAAGACAGATGCTGGAGAGTGCATATTCAAAAGCACTCAAAAACTACACTGATGGCCCTAAAATTAAAAGCAACCAAAATAGAATGATCTTCCCCCAAACGTTCCATTCACTATCGGGCGAGATGTCCCAGAAAATAAGACACAACTGGGAGGTTCTTAAAAAAGACAAGACACTACCGACGATATTCCAGAATACCCCTATGATTAGTTATAGGAGAAACAGGAACCTGAGAGATTATCTGGTGCATACAGGTACATCTATGGCGCATCAGTCTGTTCAAAGTCCAGGCTGTTATCGTTGTTTGAAGTGCATGGCTTGCAATAGTATGACCCCGGGTAAAGCGTTTTACCACCCTCGCTCAGGTAAAGAATACAGGATACGGCAAAGGATCACGTGCACCACTACACACGTAGTCTATCGCATCACCTGCCCATGTGGACTCATGTACATCGGCAAAACGTCTAATGACCTCAGGGAGCGCATGAGGGGACACAGATCTACCATCAGGACTGCGTTATCTAGCGGCACAGCAACCACCCCCATAGCCAAACATTTTCTGGAAATAGGGCATACACTGCCCACATTGAAATTTATGGGCATTGAACATGTTCCGGCCCCGAACAGGGGGGGTGACAGAGATGTCCTACTTCTTCAAAGAGAAGCCTTTTGGATCTTCACATTAGGAACTTTGTCCCCGGGGGGACTTAATGAAATCAACCCACTCAGCTGCTTCATCCCGAAAAGATAAAGAAGCCACAGTTTCGTAAATAATAGTAATGGATACATATCTGTACTAAAGGTCACAGAAAAACCATTATTGGTGATTAACTCATGAGACTTTTTGTTAAATCAATTATATATTAATTATATATTAATTTTTATTTAGCTGGGTATGTTAGCTTATAGATGCTCCTGTTATATTCCATAGACTGTATGGCCGTTAGTTTGTAATACAATTAAGTAAGTATATACATAGTATCCCTAGGGTTATTCAAATATACTTTGAAGTTTTTTTCTACAATGTGTCTATAATTAGGTCTGCAACCACTTGGCACTTGGAATTCCAATGCAAAAACGTAGCCTCCTTATGCTATTGTTTAAAAATGTAGCAATCGTAAGGTATTGTTTAACTTTGTTTAACAAATTTGTTTAAATATTCAAATAGAGTCTTAAACACTTAGTCAATCTAAGGTGGCTTCGATATTTCTTATCCTTGAATTTTAATATGTCTGCGAGTGCAGATTATTAGACTTTTGGCCGTAACCACACTCACCTCCAGGCCTTTCTATTAGGCACTTAAGGGGTTAATCCCTATTTCAAAGTTGAGTAATCACTTTCACGTTTGCACAGCCTCTCTTTCATATAACCTACTCTCCAATCAAATCACCAGTAAGGTATATTTAAATCACTTTTTTTCCGCCTTTCATTGTCTTGAAAAAAGTCCCACGAGGACTGAAACGTCGACTTGTATGTCTTTGAAGTTTGGCACAATAAATTGTTTATATCTTTAAGAAGACCTTTCGAGTGCACTCTTTTCATCTGTATATATTGAAGGCTGAGGCAGCACCGAGGCAAGCACAAGACCGGTACATTGAGTGCGGGACATTTGCAGTTTATATATATATATATATATATATATATATATACACATACATAAACATAAATATACATACACTAAAAAATACACTGTCTAAGTGTATTTTAATATTAATATATATATATATATATATATATATATATATATATATATATATATATATATATAATATCAAAGTACATAGAATGATATTGATTAAATATATATAATTACCATTATATATATATTTATATATATTATAAAATAAATAAATATGCAAATCTGTTAAAAAATAAAATAAAAAAAATAATAAAAAATAATATATATATATATTGATATCAAAATACACAGAGAACAAAATATACACATAAATATATACGTATATATCACTATATATATATATATATATATATATATATATATACCTATATATAAATAAATATAATTAAAAAGAATATTGTGGCAGAAGCAGCCACAAGAGACTTTTAAAATTGACTATTGCATTCATTTTAACTATATGTGAATAATGTAATCGGTTCCCGAACCAGAACTCTTAGCCGGTTCGGGAACCGATTGAAATACCGAAAGAGAGACCACCCTGCTGTGGTCGTGTGCCTCCCATTAGTGGAAGGCAACAATGTTGCAAACAGGGGTAATTGGGTTCGTGTGGGGCCGCCGTTCGTATAACGAACACGTGGCGGCGGCCATCTTAACTCACGAACAGCGGTGTTTGGTCGTCGAGCGTCTGGAACTCAAATCGGACACTCGACTACCCAGACACCGCTCAGACCTCCAGAACAGCGGAAGAGTTCAATTTAAACTGCCGACCGGCCCGCCGTTCGGTAGGATGAATCCCCCAGACTAGGGGATTCATCCGAATGCAGAGATAGAGCCGGATGGCTAAGCTGTTCGGTACTTTTGGTTCATTGAAATAGACCGACCGCAGGGCCAGAATTCATGGAGCTGTTTTCGGCTACTAAATCCTTGCGGTCGATCAAAACTTTAAATGGCTATAACTCCCGAACCCCTGGTCCGATCTGGGTGAATTTTGAGTATGTTGCTCACCCAGATCAGACCTACCAGGGGACCCCTTAATTGTCCCTGTACCCCCTGTATTTGAGGGACATCCAGAAAGTGGGGAAAACTCTGTATCCACTAATAAGTTTAACTGTTAATCTAAGGGGAGGAGAGGGAGAGGAGGAGGACCACGATATGATTGGGTACTGTAATGCCTCGTTTCCACTGAGCGGATCGGTTCGGTACGGTTCGCTATTTTGGGTGTTTCCATTATGAAAGTGGTCCATACAAGCGAACCGTACCGATCCATTCAGGGTCCTGATTCAGATGTAGGGCCATAGAAAATGGAACGGTTCGGTTAGGGTGGAGCTACTATACAATCCATTGATTGGTGGACAGAAAGAGCATTTTTTTCTAAACTCTGCATGGCCCTGAAAGGTCTGACTTGCAGTGGAAACGCTCACCAGAATGGGCTGGTCCATTCTAAACCTTCCAAACTGTACCAACCCGAACCGATCCGCTCAGTGGAAACGAGGCATAAGTTACCTCCCTTGCATGGGAGAAATGCATAAAAGAAAACTTGTGAATAAAGCTGACAGTTGACTCCCAGACTATGTGTCGTCTAGTCCTTGGGGAGGTGGATTATGCTGTGTTCCTGTGATTTTGTATGCTGAATCTTTGTTCCCAGCGGAGAGCCATTGGAGTAACCCCTGCCCATCCGCTACAATTGGTGGCAAGCGACGGGATTCAAACCTCACAGCAGACCATTGTTCGGCAGTTACAGCCATTCGTGAAATTTGCTATTTCGTATGGAACCGAAAGGAAAGGGTATGTGAATATACCCGAACGGATAGTGAATGGGGACAGATTATACTAACTTGAAACGGGCCACACTAAAAGAACTATTGGAAGCCAGGGGAATTATTGCCAGCAATAAAACCAGAGCTACCCTTATTGCTGAGCTCATGGAGGGAGACCGGGCAGCTGCTGCAGCACCTCTTATGGACAGCACACAGAATGAGTTTGGAAGAGAACTCAAAAGCAGACTGGCCTTTTTCCCAGGTACGCCTCCCACAGAAACCTTGGAAAGGATTATGGCAGATGTCCACGAATACATAATGGAAAAGCAGCGAGCAGACCGGAGGTTCGGAGAGGGGTCCCCAACCCCACCACACATAGTACCGGGGAAGCCTAAAATTCCGTACCATGCTTTTAAAAACTATGTGGAAACCGAGGACATCGATGGCTATTTGCATGACTTTGAGAGGTTATGCCAATTACATGAGATCAACGCCGCCGACCAGGTACCCCTGTTGGTGGGTAAGCTTGCAGGCCGGGCAGCAGAAGCCTACCGCACCATTCCAGATGAGGATAGCAGAGACTATCAGAAAGTAAAGCAGGTGATCCTGGACAGGTATGCAATTACCCCGGAGGCATACCGGCAGCGGTTCCGAGAAAGCCGAAAGATGGAGAAAGATACTCACATGGAGTGGGCACACCGCTTAACTAGGGCGGGCAAAGGTTGGGTTTCTTAACTGACGCAGCCAGGTTGGCAGACGAGTACCAAGATGCCAGAAGGGCACAGCGGGCACAAGCACGGCCCACCGTGGGAGCTGCTAACACACCTCCCACCATTACCTCTACCCCAGCACTGCGTCCGGGTGGTGGGAACTACCAAACGCCTCCACGGTACAACAATACCCGATCTTTCATCAGGTGCCACACGTGTAACCAGCAGGGCCACATGCAGAGAGACTGTCCCAGGAACAAAAAGCGCTCCACGTGGAATACTCCGACCAATTCCCCTGCAAACCGGGCAGCAGTACACTGCTACCAGGGTGAGCCCCCACAACCTTCCTTTGGGACCCGGTCCAATGAAGCACCTTTGGGCACACTCCACGAGGTTAACCCAGTACAAGCGGCTGCAGACAACCGACAGGGACACCGCCAAGGGGTACATGTAGAGGGAAAACGCTTTCAGGTTCTAAGCGATTCTGGGGCCACCATAACTCTGGTATGCAATCTCCTAGTTCCCAAGAACCAGCTCACTGGAGAATATGTGGCAGTCCGAGTGGCAGGGGGAGCTATTTACAAAATTCCCACTGCTAAAGTACATTTGGATTGGGGAGCGGGGTCGGGGAATGTGGAAGTGGGCCTCATGCAGGACTTACCAGCTGATGTCATCCTGGGTAACGACTTGGGGGAGCTGACCTCCACTTTTGTTTCTCGGCACCCCGCGCAGGAAGCGCTACCTGTTGTAACCCGGCAGCAGGCCCGCACCACCGCATCTTCTGAACACTCTGAGGCTCCGGTAAGTAACAGTACTACCCCCCATTTTGTCCCCTGGGCTACCCCCTTAGAATTTGGTACTGAAGTAGTCACCGACCTGTCCTTGCAGGTATACCGGGATAGGGTTACGCAGAATCAGGCAGGGTTGGAAGGGGAAAGATACGGTTGGGAGAAAGGATTATTGTATAGATATGCTGAGAAGGTAGTAGCAAGATCTGTACCCATGACCCTCACACAATTAGTAGTGCCCAAAAAGTATAGGCAAGAATTGCTACGTATTGCCCACGACATCCCTTTGTCAGGACACCTAGGCGTCAGTAGGACGAAACATCGTTTGACCCAAAACTTCTTTTGGCCAGGGTTCTCCAAAGATATCCGGCAGTATTGCCAAACTTGTGACACATGCCAGAGAGTAGGGAAGAGAGGGGGCCGGCACAAGGCAAAAATGCACTCCCTACCCATAATAGATGAACCCTTCCATAGAGTGGCAGTAGATATAATTGGACCCCTAGCAAAACACAGCCCATCAGGGAAAAAGTATATCCTAACCGTAGTAGACTATGCCACCCGGTACCCCGAGGCCATAGCCCTAACTAATATCCATGCGGAAACTATAGTAGATGCCCTGATCCGGATATTCTCCAGAATGGGGTTTCCCAAAGAGATTATCTCAGATCGGGGTACCCAATTCACAGCCGAAGTCACTCATCAGTTATGGAGAACATGTGGGGTGAAACCTATTGTAAACTCAGCGTATCATCCCCAGTCCAATGGGCTCTGTGAACGTTTCAACGGAGCCTTAAAGCAAATGCTCCATACGTTCATGGATACCCATAAGGACTGGGAGAGGTTTCTTCCCCATCTGCTCTTCGCGTACCGTGAGGTACCCCAGGAGTCCACGGGGCTCTCGCAATTCGAATTACTATTCGGAAGGAGAGTGCGGGGTCCCTTAGACCTCATTAGGGAACACTGGGAGGGAACGGTCACCAGTAACGGTACCCCTATCGTCCCATATGTACTAGAGTTCAGGGAACGCTTGGAGACCCTAATCCAGACGGTACGGTCTAATCTCCAGGCGGCCCAGCAACGACAGCGCAGATGGTATGATAGGGGAGCCAGGGACCGCAGTTTTCAAATAGGGCAAAAGGTGCTAATCCTGAAGCTGGTCCAAAATGACAAACTGCAGGCCTCCTGGCAAGGCCTTTATAAGGTGGTGGAACAGGTATGTGACACCACCTATATAATTGCCCCACGTAGGGGCGCAGGCAGTAGACGCATGCTCCACGTTAACATGCTGAAACCCTATCACGAGTGGACCGAGGAAGTAACTGCCCAATGTGCCTCGGCCGCCGAGGACCCAGATAATCTACCCCTACCAGACCTACTAGCCAAAGGGGGGGCCAACACCGAATTAGAGGAAGTACAGCTAGGAGACAGGCTGAGTACTAGAGAGCGAGCTCAAATACTAGAGCCGATCCGGGATACATTTTCCAACCAGCCCGGATATACCCCGCTAGCTACCCACAGGGTAGAAACCCAAGGGCAAGCCCCTCTTCGACAACCCCCTACCGCATACCCGAATCTGTAAAAGATCATATGCGGAAGGAGATTGACGAAATGCTACAACTAGGAGTGATAGAACACTCAGCCCCTGGGCCTCTCCGGTAGTGCTGGTACCGAAGCGGGACGGAACCACCCGCTTCTGCGTCGACTACCGGAAACTTAATGATAAAACAATTTCAGATGCGTACCCCATGCCCCGAATCGATGAGCTCTTAGATAAAATGGCCAGGGGCCAGTACCTCACCACAATAGACTTGTGCAAAGGGTACTGGCAGATCCCACTAGCCGAGGATGCCATCCCAAAGTCCACATTCGTCACCCCGTTTGGGCTATACCAATTTAAGGTGATGCCATTCGGGATGAAGAATGCGCCGGCTACTTTTCAGCGGATGGTGGACCGGTTACTGGACGGATCCCAGGAGTATGCTTGCGCCTATTTAGATGACATAGCAATATTTAGCAACTCCTGGGACGAGCATTTGACTCATATAGGAGCCATCCTCGACCGCATCAGGGAGGCAGGTCTCACGTTAAAACCCAGCAAGTGCCACGTAGGGATGGCCGAAGTGCTGTACTTAGGCCACAGGGTAGGCAGTGGGCAGCAAAAACCAGAACCCGCTAAGATAGAGGCCGTAGCTAAGTGGCCAACCCCTCGCACGAAAACTCAGGTTTTAGCTTTTTTAGGGACTGCCGGTTATTACCGTGAATTCGTACCCAATTATAGTGCCCTGGCCAAGCCCCTTATGGACCTCACCAAAAAGAACTTACCCAAAGTAGTGACCTGGAGCCCAGAGTGTGAGAAGGCATTCCAAGAACTGAAAACTGCCCTAATTCATGCCCCTGTACTGGCCGCTCCCGATCCAACTAAACGCTTTCTCGTTCATACAGACGCTTCTATGTTTGGATTGGGAGCAGTGCTGAGCCAGGTCAGGCCCGATGGCGCGAGCATCCAGTCTCTTACTTAAGTCGGAAACTACTACCCAGGGAAGTAAGCCATGCCGCCATCGAGAAAGAATGCCTGGCGGTGGTGTGGGCCCTCAAGAAACTACAGCCCTACTTATATGGACAACAATTTGCCTTGCTCACAGATCACAATCCGTTGGTGTGGCTAAACCGGGTGTCAGGAGACAACGCTAGACTGCTGAGATGGAGCTTAGCACTACAACCCTTTGATTTCACCATCCAGTATCGCCCAGGGAAACAAAATGGTAACGCCGACGGGTTGTCCAGACAGACAGAACTCGAGAAATGATCTGTGGGCACTCCTCCGGACATCCCCAAGCCGATCCGTTGGGATCAGACTGTGTATGCCGGCTTGGTTCTGGGGGAGCATTGTGGCAGAAGCAGCCACAAGAGACTTTTAAAATTGACTATTGCATTCATTTTAACTATATGTGAATAATGTAATCGGTTCCCGAACCAGAACTCTTAGCCGGTTCGGGAACCGATTGAAATACCGACAAAGAGACCACCCTGCTGTGGTCGTGTGCCTCCCATTAGTGGAAGACAACAATGTTGCAAACAGGGGTAATTAGGTTTGTGTGTGGCCGCCGTTCGTATAACGAACACGTGGCGGCGGCCATCTTAACTCACGAACAGCGGTGTTTGGTTGTCGAGCGTCTGGAGCTCAAATCGGACGCTCGACTACCCAGACACCGCTCAGACCTCCAGAACAGCGGAAGAGTTTGATTTAAACTGCCGACCGGCCCGCCGTTCGGTAGGATTAATCCCCCAGACTAGGGGATTAATCCGAATGCAGAGATAGAGCCGGATGGCTATGGTGTTCGGTACTTTTGGTTCATTGAAATAGACCGACCGCAGGGCCAGAATTCATGGAGCTGTTTTCGGCTACTAAATCCTTGCGGTCGGTCAAAACTTTAAATGGCTATAACTCCCGAACCCCTGGTCCGATCTGGGTGAATTTTGAGTATGTTACTCACCCAGATCAGACCTACCAGGGGACCCCTTAATTGTCCCTGTACCCCCTGTATTTGGGGGACATCCAGAAAGTGGGGAAAACTCTGTCTCCACTAATAAGTTTAACTGTTAATCTAAGGGGAGGAGAGGGAGAGGAGGTGACCACGATATGATTGGGTACTGTAAGTTACCTCCCTTGCATGGGAGAAATGCATAAAAGAAAACTTGTGAATAAAGCTGATAGTTGACTCCCAGACTATGTGTCGTCTATTCCTTGGGGAGGTGGATTATGCTGTGTTCCTGTGATTTTGTATGCTGAATCTTTGTTCCCAGCGGAGAGCC
Organism: Pelobates fuscus; assembly: GCF_036172605.1. Lineage (NCBI taxonomy): Eukaryota > Metazoa > Chordata > Amphibia > Anura > Pelobatidae > Pelobates > Pelobates fuscus. Next base: position 278,605,399 of record NC_086321.1, read on the forward strand.
ATTGGAGTAACCCCTGCCCCTCCGCTACAAATATATACATATATATATATATATATATATATATATATATACTATATAGGTTCGCACTATTATACGTCCGCACTATATATATACTATATAGGTCCGCAAATGTAATAATTTAATGCAATCATTATTAAGAGACTGTTTTGCAATATTTACAGATGACCCACAATTGTTGTGACACTGTACACACTATGTCTGGGTCAGGAAGTATCATTAAGTGCAGCCTCAAGTATTAAGTCACTATGGTTGTATATATATGCATAGAGTGGGACATGTAGCACTATATCAGAAGACAGCTGAGCATTACATGATACAATTTATTTTGATTCTAGTATTCATCATGAGTTTGGATATAAAGTATCTTCAAATTTATTGATTATTATTTATTATTTATGATTTATTTGATTTATAATATATATGCTGAATCTGTCTTCATTTATTGGGTCTGCTAGCTATTTTATTGTCACTGTTTTAGAAATGTCAGTTACATTGACACTCCTTTCATCACTCTTTTCACACCACTTAGGTGATATTTACGGCACTTATGCCTTAACTTGATCTATAGTGGTCTCCATGGAGACATTTACCACGTTGCCGCGCCAACGGCGCTTGGTGACGTCATACGCATGGACCGCGGGTCAACGTGAGTTCACGAGTTATGCACATGCACGGTGAATACAAGGGAACGTCGGGCGCAATACACTTCACCTGGGTAAGTCACTTTATTTTAATTGATATAGATATATATTTGTAGTGTGTGCAGCCTATACTGCAGTCATTCAATCTTGAGAAAGGTCCATGCGAGGACCGAAACTTCGATTTTTTTGAATATACAGCATTTTTGATATTCGAAAGTCCGTGAGTGCAGCCTGTATTTTCATGTGTTTGGTATACATTTGGATCCCCTGCAGAGACTGGCACACGGCAAATTTACCACTGCAAACTTTGCAGTAGGCAACTAAAACGTGAGTGCAAGGATCTTTGAATTTGATATATATAATTCTATGTATATATTTATGTAATCATTTTACATAATTAGGTCATTTTATTAATTACAATTTGTGGCACCTGCCTGACAACCCAGGCCAAAAGTCTAGGGAATTTAATTTGCTAGCACTATATTTTACCCTGTAACTTTCCAAGACACCATAAAACCTGTACATGCGGGGTACTCAGAAGACTTCGCTGAACACAAATATTAGTGTTTCGAAACAGTAACATGTATTACAACGATGATATCGTCAGTGAAAGTGAATTTTTTTTTGCATTTTTCACACACAAATGGCACTTACAAGGATAATATAATTGTTGTGATATGTTTTACTGTTTGGAAACACTAATATTTGTGTTCAGCAAAGTCTCCTGAGTATAACAGTAATCCTCATGTACAGGTTTTATGGTGTTTTCAAAAGTTACAGAATCAAATATAAGGCTTGCGTTTCATTTTTTTCACATTGAAATTCGCCAGATTGGTTACATTGCCTTTGAGACCGGATGGTAGCCCAGAAATGAAAATTACCCCCATAATGGCATACCATTTGCAATAGTAGACAACCCAAGGTATTGCAAATATGGGGTATGTCCAGTCTTTTTTAGTAGCCACTTAGTCACAAACACTGGCCAAAATTGGCATTCAAATTAGTTTTTTGCATTTTTCACACACAAACAAATACTAACACTAACTTTGGCCAGTGTTTGTGACCAAGTGGCTACTAAAAAAGACTGGACATACCCCATTTTACACTGCCCCCCTCTCTTCACACTAATACACTGCCCCCCCCCCCTCCCTCCATGCTAATACACTGCCCCTTCCACCCAATCTAATACACTGCCCCTTGATCTAATACACTGCCCCCGCCCTCTGCTCTAACTGAATACATAGCCCTCCCTACCCCCAATTTATTACATTGCCTCATCCCCCCCAATTTAAAACACTGCCCTCCCCCAGTTTAACAAACTGCCCTCTCCTTCCCTCAATTAATACACTGCCCCCTCCTTTCCCCAAATTAATACACTGCCCTTCCCTCAGTTTAACACACTTCCTCCCATCACAGGCAGATCCAGAGCCTTATCTTGGGAGGGGCACTCAGATTATTTAAAGAAACAATCCCGGCACAATAACCACTACAGCTCTCTGTAGTGGTTATGGTGCCAGGAGTGCCGTGGTGCACTCCCAGAGTTAATAGTCAAACCGTTTAAGAACAGTTTGGCAATTTACCTGTGGTCTGCCAGGATAGCGGCTGTAGTATAGGGATAGGGCTTCTGGTGAGTAGGTGTGTGTGTGTGTGTGTGTGTATGTATGTATTTGGGACAGTGTGTGTATGTAAGACAGTGTGTATGGAGGTGCAGTGGGAGCACTGTGTGTAGGAGGGGCAGTGTGTGTTTGTGTGAGTGGTGTAGTGTGTGCATGGGCGTGCAGTGTCTGCACGGGGGAGAAGTGTGTATGGGGGTACAGTAAGGGCACTGTGTCTATGGGGTGCAGTGGGGGCAGTGTGTGTATGGGGTACAGTGGGGGCAGTGTGTGTATGGGAGTACAGTGGGGGCATTGTGTGTATGGGGGTGCAGTGGGGGCAGTGTGTGTATGGGGGTGCAGTTTGGGCAGTGTGTGTATGGTGGAGAAGTGTGTATGGTGGAGAAGTGTGTGTGGTGGAGAAGTGTGTATACAGTGGGAGCATTGTGTGTATGGGGGTGCAGTGGGTGTATGGGGTGCAGTCGGGGCAGTATGTGTAAAGGGGTTTTGGGAAGTGTATATGGGGAGAAGTGTGTGTATGGACGAGAAGTGTGTATGGGGTACAGTGGGGGAAGTGTGTGTATGGGGTGCAGTGGGAGTAGTGTGTGCATGGGGGTGCAATGGTCGCAGTATGTGTATGGGGGTACAGTGGGGGCAGTGTGTGTATGGGGGTGCAGTTTGGGCACTGTGTGTATGGGGGAGAAGTATGTGTAGGGAGGTACACTGGGGGTAATGTGTGTATGGGGTGAAGTGCGTGTATGTGGGTACACAGGGACGTATTAGCCACGAGGCAAACAAGGCATTTGCCTTGGGCGGCATTTTCCAGGGGGCGGCAAAAAAAGCCACCCCAAAATGCCTAGGGCAAATGCCTTGTTAGCCTTGCAGCTAACCGACATGCCGGTCGGGCTGATGGGTGGGGGGCACTGGCGGGCGGGCGGCTGGCGATGGAGCACTTCCCCTGAGCTCTCTGCTCAGCTCCCTCGCGCGCCGCCCACAGAGTGAGGCTGGTAGCCGGAATATGACGTCATATTCCGGCTCCGCCTCCCAGCCTCACTCTGCGGGCGGCGCGGAGCTGAGCAGAGAGCTCAGGGGAAGTGCTCCCTCGCCAGCCGCCTGCCCGCCAGTGCCGCCCAGCAGCCACTGGACCACCAGGGAATGGGATAATGCCCCCCAGCATTCCCAAAGGTAAGGAGGCTTGGGGGGGTTAAATAAAAAAAAAAGTGGAGTGAGTATTAGTGTGTTAGTGTGTGTGTGTGTGTGTGTGTCTGACTGTGTGTGTGTGTCTGTTAGTGTGTGTGTGTGTGTGTGTGTGTGTCTGACTGTGTGTGTCTGTTAGTGTGTGTCTGTTAGTGTGTGTGTCTGTTAGTGTATGTGTCTGTGTGTGTCTGTGAGTGTGTCTGTTAGTGTGTGTGTCTGACTGTGTGTGTCTGTTAGTGTGTGTGTGTGTGTCTGACTGTGTGTCCGACTGTGTGTGTCTGTCAGTGTGTGTGTGTCTGACTGTGTGTGTCTGTTAGTGTGTGTGTATCTGTTAGTGTGTGTGTGTGTCTGTTAGCAAGTGTGTGTTTCTGTTAGCTAGTGTATGCGCATCTGTCAGTGAATGTGTGTATTTAGAAGGCGGGGTAGGGAGGGAAGGGTTGGGTGGGGGTGGCGCATGCAGGGGGGGTCTGAGTTTTGTCCTGCCTAGGGCAGCACAAAACCAAGATACACCACTGGGGGTACAGTGGGGGCAGTGGGTGTATGGGGGTGCAGGGGGTAGTGTGTGTATAGGGGTAGTGTGTGGTGGGGCAGTGTATGTTGTTGTTTTTAAATTTAAAAAATATGCTTTATATCCCCCCTCCCTTCTTACCTTTGCCAAGGCAGGGGAGATATCACTTTCAATCCACGGTGGTCCTCGTGGTGAATCCCTGGTGGTTCTAGTGGGGAGTGAACTCTAGCCTGCACCTCCTGGGCTACAGTTCACTCTCGCGAGAACGGAGCGTTGCCATGATAACCGTGGCAACGCTCCGTGCTCGCAAGAGGATAACCGGGGGGCTGCAGGCTAGAGCTCCTGGGTCTCGTCCCCCTCCTGTGCCGGCCGCCCAGTAATGTGCCTGCGGACTGGTGAGGGAGGTCTGTAAAGGCACACAGCAGGGACGGCGCTTGGATAGTACCGGCTCTGCATTAGAGAGCATAGGCTCTCGGGTGGGAGGGGGGGGGCAGTTGCCCCATTGTCCCCACTGGATCCGCCACTGTTTCCCATTACTCTAATACAGTCCCCCCTTTCATCACTCTAACACACTGCCGCCTCCTTCCCCCAATTTAACACATTGCCCGCTCCCACCACTCTAATAATCTGCCCCCTGCCTCCCATAATTTAGACATTGCCTTCCTCCCAATTTAACACACTGCACCCCTGCCTCTCCAATGTTAATACACTGCCCTCCCCCAAATGTAACACACAGTGTAAGCACTGCCTACTACCTTCCCCAATTTTATACAGTGGCTCCATTCCTCCCCAAACTAATACACTGCCCCCTCCCTCCATCAAATTAATACACTGCCCCCCTCCTCAATTTAATACACCGGTTCCCCTCCCTCTCCCAAATTAATACACCGCCTCCTCCCATCCTTTAAATTAATACACTGCCCCCTACCTCCCTCAAATTAATACACTGGCCCACTACCTCCCTCAAATTAATACACTGCCCCCTCCCACAAATTAATACACTACACAGGAAAGTTCCCCAAGCCCCTCTTCTCCTAGCTTTAGATGAGCCGTCCTTCAGTTCCAGCCCTGCTCTGCTCAAGCAGGCCAGACGGCACTCTGCGCTTTTGCGGCCGTGGGAGCACGTGATCGGCCGTGCTTTGTGCAGCCACAGCACAAAGCAGCCCCAGGGCAGGCAGGCCACAAAGATAATCATTGTGGGCTGCATGCGGCCCGTAGGACGCAAGTTTGACCTGCTTGGTTCTCAGCATCACCGCAGCACAGGCATATATGTTTTATGCGCCTCAAGTGAGCTTACTTATCTGCATGATGACACACTGTGCTGTAGGTCATGCCCTGTGACACAGTTCCCATTAGCCTCATGTGCTACTTATCACAATAGTCGGCTTGAAAGCGCACAACACTGCCACCGAATGTGAATCACTACTAGCTTGGCTGTCCCTAGTGTCTTGTAGCACTGTATCATTATATCTAACCTTTTTAAATTCCTGTTATTCACGCTGGTCAACTCGTTATAACTATCCAGCCCACTTTATATAAAAACATGCAATGTTTATACCTGCCATGTCTCTATATTGATATGTTGATCGTTACGTCTCTTCCGAGATGGATATGAGATTGACCTGCCTAAGATATAACAAAGGGTAGTTGAGAACGACAGGGCCAAGATCCTGTGGGACTTTCAGATCCAGACGGACAAGCACGCACTAGCTAACCAACCTGACATTGTGGTGGTAAACAAGGAACAGAAGACTGCAGTAGTGGTGGTTGTCACAATACCCAGTGACTATAACATCAGGAAGAAAGAACATGAGCAGATGGAAAATACCAAGGACTGAAAGAAGAGCTAGAATGGATTTGGAAAGTGAAGGCAGTAGTAGTCCCAGTTGTAATAGGAGCACTCAGGGCTTTGACTTGTAAGTTTGGGGAGTGGCTTCAACATATTCAAGGGGGGACATCTGTGATCGCTGTTCAGAAGAGTGCAGTACTAGGAGCAGCTAAGATACTGTGCAGAACCCTCAAACTCCCAGGCTTCTGATAGAGTTGTATATATATATATATACAGTATATATATATATATATATATATATATATATATATTACAAATTACAAATATAGTAAACAGGAAAGACTAAACTATCACATTGACATAAGTTTTCCAACTCTTAACTAGGTATTTAGTTGAAGCACCTTTGGCAGAGATTACATTCTCAAGTCTTTTTTAAGTTGTGTTCACCTTGATATGGGATCTCTGCAGATCCTCTTATGTGAGGTTGAATGGGAATAGTTAATGAACAGCCATATTTAGGTCTCTCCAGAGAATCCAGACATTTTTTGGATTCAAGTCTGGGCCCTGGCTGAGCCATTCAAGGACATTATGGACAAGGTTTTCATTAAAGGGATATCTGTATTTTGCTACGCACAGCTTTTCCTCAATCTTGACCAGTCTTGAATCTGAAAAATACTCCCAAGCATGTTTCTACCACCATCATGCTCCACCGTTGGGATGTACTGCATGGGTGATTAGTGGTGCCTGGTTTCCTCCAGACAAAATTATTTGAATTGAGGCCTAACAGTTCAATCTTTGTTTCATCTGACCACAGAATATGGTTTGTCATAATCTGAAAGTGCTTTACGTGCTTGTCTGCACATTCCAAGTGGGTTTTCATATATTTTGCAGTGAGGAGAGGCTTCAGTCTGGCCAGACTGCCATAAAAGCCAGATTGTTGGATTGTTGCAGTGATGGCTGTCCATCTGCAAGTTTTCCCCATCTCCATGCATGATCTCCGGAGCTCACCCAAAGTCACCATTGGGTTCTTGGACAACTATTTTAAAAGTATGGCTTAGCAGCCAGCTCTAGGAAGAATCCTGTTTATTCCAAATTTCTTTAATTTAGGAATTATAGAGTGCCATTGGGAACCTTAAAATGTAGCCAGACACTTTTGTAGCCTACCCCAGATCTGTGCTTTGAAATAATCCTGTCTGAGCTCTGCAGGCAGTTCCTTTGACCTGATCCAGAGAAATGGGATGGATCTGAGCTAAATTCAAGTGTTATAGCAAAGGGTCTAAATCCTTCAGTTTTGAGGTTTCAGTTTTGCTTGATTTTATTTTATTTTTTTCAAAAATGTGCAAGGAATATGGCTTTGGTGCAAACAGTTTGCTGTATCTAAAAATCCAAAATTTTCAAAAGTGAAAACATAACCAGTTTATTTATTGTGAAAATGCACATTAAAAAAAATCATGTCAAGATATATAAGGTATTAAGCTTAACCAGCAAGCATATGGGGAGTTATTCCAGATGACAACTTATTTGCATATTCTAATTTGTTAATTTGTTTACCTTGTTTAATATATAATCCTTCTATAAGTGTTAATTATCTGTCTACTATTTTATATCCCTAGAATGTGTAAACAACATGCCAGTGCAACTTTTTCCAGGAGCATTCTTGACTCATATACCCTATGTGACACTTTGAGAAGGATGGCTGGTAGGTAATTAAACTTTCACTCTTTGTTAATCTCGCAATCCCGGCATATTGATCATATGATTAATGAAGATAACTAATGCTTATAGTTTGGAATTGAATATGTTTGCTTTTAACATAAAGTTCAGAAACTGCTTTCAAATGAAAATTGGTTTAGAATTGTGATCAAAGCATAAATAAGGAACTTGTTTTAATAGTAAAATTAAGCACTTTCCCATCAACCAGGCTTTCACCATCATTTGCATAGACTTATATGTATCTGTCATTTTTTTTTTTTTTTTTGTATTAATGATTCCAGTGATTTGCTGTATATCACCCAGGAAATAGCTGTGTACTTAATGTATTAGTAAGGATAATAACTGAACATGTATTTCTTGTTCAACAATGCAGGAACAATTAAGGAACAATTAAAAAAAATTATTTACATTGCATTCCTCACATTTTTAATTTTAATTTCTTTTTATTTACATTGCATTCCTCACATTTTTAAAGCAGAAAAAAAGAAAAGAAACCTATTCAGATTTAAGGGTAAATAGGTAGATTAGGTAGATAGGTAAAATGGCAACATCAAAAGTAGGGGAAGACAGGAAAATGAAATAAAGAAGCTAAATGTCAGGAGTACAGGTTTAGGATTATCGGGGAAACAAGTCAAGGTCAAAACCACTATATCAGGTTAAAGCAAGAAACGTACTATTGTGTTAACAAACAACAGAGCTACATAAACAAATTGATTTAACTCCTAAATGGCATTCAGCTAAAGTTGTTTTGATAAAGAATACAAGATAGTGAGTAGGCGCTTCCGAGTATTTAACAGAGATAGTTGAAAAATAGGGTATGATACAGCAGTGTTTCCCAGACACTAAATCAGAATGAAAAATAAGTAAAGGATGTGTATCATAAACCACATAGGGAGGTGAAGTCCCTGAGCCAGGTATAGTAATAAACAATAATAGTAACAAAAAAATACAACCTGACCACAGGCGAATGGCAGAGTATTATCTATAAAATAAGAATAAAAAATAACTATGTTATTTTTTATTCTTATTTTATAGATAATACTCTGCCATTCGCCTGTGGTCAGGTTGTATTTTTTTGTTACTATTATTGTTTATTACTATACCTGGCTCAGGGACTTCACCTCCCTATGTGGTTTATGATACACATCCTTTACTTATTTTTAAAGTTGTTTTGATGCCTATATTTTGATGCCTATATTGTCCCTTTAAATACCCAAATTTAAGCATATGTCGTTTCACATTATTCCCGTGTGAAAAAATTTGAGAAATGTGGAGCTGGGTTCATGTCACTATCGATGCCAGACAGAGATAACCGATCATTAGAATCCATATGGATTCTATGAGTCACATCATTAGTATCACAGGGAAGACAGGACCATTCAAGATCTATACGAAGACTTTGAGTTGTGTCAGTGATGGTGCTAGGATGATGCAACTACATGTCCATATAAGTGTTCTTATGGGTATAGGTTACTGCATCTAAATTGATGCCATGTGGAATGGAGATGGCTCTAGCTGGCATGACACCGTGGTGGTATGTGTTGCCTGTTTTGAGTCTTGATATAGTGAGAATATAGTGAGAATACCCTTCCAAGACAATCTCCTTAATAGTTAAAGGGAACTAAACAATGGAGTAAAAATGACCCCCTATTAAACGCCTTATTAAAAAAGTTATATGATTAAGATTTAAGATTTACTACCGGACATTGAGTTTGTTAACTGTGAAAGGGCAGTTTTTACAATTCTCCCTATTAATGATTTTGCTTACTGTGAAAGGGCAGTTTTTACATTTGTCCCTAAAAACACTTTTAGTGGATGTCACACAGGTAGCCACAAGAGTTACTTCCTGTTACAGACCTGCAAGACTAACATTTGATGTTGTCACAATCTGCGTGAATATACCAAACACTCCCCATAAAGAAACATTTGTATAATGCAACTTTACGAGAAGATACTGGTTGGTGCAGCATGGCAATTGTATTTGTATTTCTAACATTAGAGTTACCCTTTAAATAAAAAATATACCAATTTTCAAAAGAAATGTAAAATGTAGAATAGAAAATACATGTTTTATCACTAGTAACCAGGTGTTTACAGAGAAAGTGGGAACTATTGTTCCTTCAAAAGATTACAAAATAACCCAAACACATGCAGAATTGCCCATAATAACTGAAAACAGAAACAGGGAAATCAGTTTGGCTTTGCATTGGAACGTACCTGCACACACAGGGCACATGAGCACACCAAGGATTCACCGAGGATTTCTAGCAAATGACTGCATCTACTTGTAAACCCTGGACCGAATAATTATGATATCATCTTTAAGCTAGCATGCAGCTTCTGGAAGGACACGCATGAACCAGTGAGAGAGGAAGTGAACCTTGCATAGTCAGCTTAACCAGCTCAATCAACACTACCTAATAATGAGATCATCCTCACATCACACAATTTCATTTTTTAAAACAAGACATGCAGTGGAGTTATTTGAGAAATTAATGAATTCAAAAATAACTTTGAGGGATCTTCAATCTCCAGTTGACACAAAATTGCCTTCTTCTAGCATACTTTTTTTTTTTTTTTACAATGTATTCTATCTATTCTAGGATTTCTGGGTCGACCTGACTAGTGGAATGTGATGACCAATACAAAAAGACAAGTCATTTGATTAACTGTTTGTACTAAATGCACATTTAATAATGTCACATTTTCAATAAAATGCTCATTTGAATTTGCACAAGACCAGTGAGTGCTCTGTGTTTACTTTTGTATATTCTGTGGATGTAGAAGCAATGGGGCATTTTTATTCATTTAAAATCAATAATTAATTATTATTTTATTCATAATAAGTATGTGCCCCCCCGATGTTGTGGATTGTGTCAGTAAATTCGGTGCTCAATTGAATAACATACTTACCAATGAGAACTTATTGCTAATCCTACATAAAAGGAATTTTTCCCTTGAGCTTGGATTTGCAACCTACAAATGTAATCAGTACAAACATTAGAGCTGCTGCTTCTGCTTGTGAAGATAAATGCTTCATGACTAAAGGGATTTTCTTTCCATTTCTGATAACCACTTTTTTATATTTCTTTTTCTTCATTTTTTGAGAAAAAATAATACATTTGCTGTTTGATTCTACTTTTCATAAACTATGCAAAGTATTTCCCATAAAATACCTAATTGCAGTAATCCTTGCTTCCTAAATGCTTTGCAGGGCTAAAAGTATAATACTGATTTTCTAAACCATAATTCTGTCTCCCACTGATTTACCTAATCATTTTGCTAGTGCCCTAGATTTTGTAATGAAAAGGCAGTATGAAAATTAGCAACTATGTGTAGGCTTTTCACAAGGAATTATTTAAATTCATTATATTAGCAGGAAAAAAAACAGCCTGATTGCACAGAGCTTTAATAAAATATCACTTAAATGTTTTTTGAAAAATCTTGGGGGAAGAAAAAAAAAACACAAACAGACGTTATAGGAAGCAAATAATAAACAAGCAGTCTATAATGCATTATATAACAATCAAAAAGACTGCATACGTTTAAAATACTAAAACAAGATGTATTTGCTTTAATATGAAAGATCACTTAAAGCACCAAAACTACTTAAGCTTGCTGAAGTATCATTCGTCCAAGTGGTCATTCGTCCTAATTTTGGACGAATTGTACAAGTCTAAAAACCATGCATATCACTGTAAGCATATCTTTAAGTCCGACTGGACTTAACTTTCTTTTTTGCACATAAAATGTTTTCCATAGTCAGTTATTTAAAAGTCATTTATTTGCTGCTATGAAGGCAAGTAGAGGCAATGAAAGCACATTGTGATCCTTCTGTTTGACATAAAATCTACACTATTGATACTGCTTAGTTGCTTCATAACACGCAGTTTTAAAAGTCAGCTGTTTAGATGCAGTTCTTTACAGACAGTAAGCATTAAGATGACTATAAAGAATGAATTAAAGTCTGATATTTTGTGTTTTCCCCTACTAAAACACATATCTGCTAAATCCCAGCAAGGATATAGTCCAAGAAACTAATACATTTGGAAAGATTATGTTGTTATAAATTAGGTAGCAACTTGTCATTTTATGATAATTAATAAGTGACATCATTCCAAAGAATTAAATGGATTCTATAGTGTTAGGAATACAAATCTGGACTATGTTTTTTCTCATGGAGAGTGTGATCTCCAAGTTCCATTTCAGTTGCTAAGCTAATTAATCCACAATCTATCAGTCTAAAGAATCCCACAGAAGGGCAAACTGCAGACTTCATGGACAGAGGACAACAAAATAGACAAAACCAACGTATTGAGTTCTGGCACAAAAAGAGATCATAAATATAAATAAAAGTAAATAAAGATGGAAGTATAGTGATGCCCCGAACGGGTCGCTGGCGAATAGTTCCCAGCGAACATAGCGTGTTCGCGTTTGCCACGGACGGCGAACATATGCGATGTTCGGTCCGCCCCCTATTCGTTATCATTGAGTAAACTTTGACCCTGTACCTCACAGTCAGCAGACACATTCCAGACAATCAGCAGCAGACCCTCCCTCCCAGACCCTCCCACCTCCTAGACAGCATACAATTTAGATTAATTCTGAAGCTGCATTCATTTTTTTATTTTATTTTTGTATTATTTTTATTTTTTTGTGTTTATTATACATTATCATCCATAGCCAGTAACCTGTGTTTATTATACATTATCCCCCATAGACAGTAACCTGTGTTTATTATACATTATCCCCCCATAGCCAGTAACCTGTGTTTATTATACATTATCCCCCCATAGCCAGTAACCTGTGTTTGGGGGGGGACCTAATGTCCTCCCCCTGGCCCCCACCCCTGAGCGGTGGGTGGGGGCCCTAAACACAAGTAAGGGGGAGGACCTAATGTCCTCCCCCTGGCACCCACCCCTGAGCGGTGGGTGGGGGCCCTAAACAAAAGTAAGGGGGGAGGACCTAATGTCTCCCCCTGGCCCCCACCCCTGAGTGGTGGGTGGGGGCCCTAAACAATAGTAAGGGGGGAGGACCTAATGTCCTCCCCCCCTGGCCCCCACCCCTGAGTGGTGGGTGGGGGCCCTAAACACAAATTGGGGGGCGGCCTAATCTCCTCCACCCTGGCCCCCAACCCTGAGAAGTGGGTGGGGGCACTAAACAAAAGTAAGGGGGGAGGACCTAATGTCCTCCCCCCTGGCCCCCACCTCTGAGCGTTGGATGGGGGCCCTAAACACAAATTGGGGGAGGACCTAATGTCCTCCCCCCTGGCCCCCACCACTGAGCGGTCGGTGGGGGCCCTAAAAAAAATGTTTTTTGTCGGTTATTATGGTTTTTTATTTGGCCTTTTTTGGGGCTGAAAAAATAAGATTTTAGAATTAAGAAAACATCGAATGGTATTTTTTTTCTTATTCTTTACAGGTTCTTATTTAAAGGTCCCCCCTCATTATTTTTAGGGTGAGGAGGGTAGGTAGGGGGATACTTTTTTGGGGGGGGAGGGGGTGACTAGGGGTTTGGGGACCCCTCGTCATCAGGGGTGTGGGCCAGGGGGGAGGACAATAGGTCCCCCCCTATTGGTATTTAGGGCCGCCGCTCAGGGGTGGGGACCAGGGGGGAGGACATTAGGTCCCCCCCTTTGTTAGTATTTAGGGCCTCCACCCACCGCTCAGGGGTGGGGGCCAGGGGGGATAACATTAGGTCCCCCCCAATTTGTGTTTAGGGCCCCCACCCACCGCTCAGGGGTGTGGGCCAGGGGGGAGGACATTAGGCCCCCCTCCAATTTGTGTTTAGGGCCCCCACCCACCGCTCAGGGGTGGGGGCCAGGGGGGAGTACAGTAGGGCCTAACCCCCTTACTTTTGTTTAGGGCCCCCACCCACTGCTCAGGGGTGGGGGCCAGGGGGGAGGACATTAGGTCCCCACCCAATTTGTATTTAGGGCCCCCACCCATCGATCAGGGGTGGGGGCCAGGGGGGAGGACATTAGCCCCCCCAATTTGTATCTAGGGCCCCTACCCACCGTTTAGGGGTGGGGGCCAGTGGGGAGGACATTAGCCCCCCCCTATTCTTGTTTAGGGCCCCCAGGTTTAGGTTCGCCGGGTTCGCCCGTTCGCAAACATTTGCGGAAGTTCGCGTTCGCCATTTGCAAACGGAAAATTTTATGTTCGCGACATCACTATGGAAGTATAATCATTAAGATACAACAAGCCAAAGGAATGGAAAACTGAAAGGGAAAAAAGGCACTTTAAAGAGAAGTGAGAGAGGTAACTGTCAAAATGAATGCACACGCCTTTGTGTTGTATATACATGCCCAAAGGAATGGAACTACTGGAGCTGGTGCAATGGCAAGATACTCATATAAAACATCTTGAATGCTGACACAACTAAACTATCTCATTGTCCCTAATAACGACAGAACGCCCGAGTATTGGATAAGGACAACAGGCACAGCTTTACTAACATCAAGTTTTCAAACAATTCACCAGCATTCCTCCCAGCTGTCAACTGTTGGGATAACTACTCAACAGACAGATAACCTGTGTTTTCTCTATACAGCCTGTCTTCTGCCATGAGCTCTAGCAAGCTGCTACTCCCCAAGCAAACTTGGAACTTGACTCAATTGAGTTGGCCAGGAACTCCACCTGCGATGTGACAAAAAGAACACAAAAACAACACCAGAAAGAAAACAACAACAAAACAAAGCACAGGAGCGAGGGTGGAAAAAAAAACTTGAACCTCAAGCTCCTTCTTCAAATGGTAAATTCCCTCCCTTCTATCCCATTTGTACATTGTTCCATATATACATTTGTATCTGTCTCTATCCCAGGGGCATCAGTCATGCCTCCCCTTTCTTATCCGTTCAGGGGATCCCTGTAGTGTGCTAAGAATCCCAAATCCATATTTAGACCAATATTTTAAGTGTTGAAGAAAATTCACAATTCTAGACTCACCTGGTCTCCTGTCCTTAACTTGCTATCTCTTCATTTAACTCTTGGTTTCTTATTCCTTATTTTACCATTCCATGGCAGATATACAAGGCCCCGGAATAGTTTTTGCTACTCTGCGTTACAGCTATCTTAGCTCGCTTGTTTCTCTGTGGTCAAAAAAGCTTTACACTTGATAAGTGTGTAACCTGCCAAGGTTGCATTTCTTTACTTAGCCACGTTGTGGCCTGAACTTAAAATTGAGCTGGAAAGATGAGCAAGATTGGAATTATCTTGGATAGGTAGGATAGCTTCAGTGAAAATTACTATTCTTTCTAAGATTTTATATTGTATTAGAACCATTCCTTTGATGGTCCCTTCATTCTTTTTTTAAGATGGTGCACTCTGATCTGTTCAAGTTCCTCTGTAAAGGTAAATAGCCTAGCTTAAAACTGACAGTGTTGCAGGAGCTGATTGTATGTGGAGGCCTGGGGGCGCCGTGTTTTTAAAAAAATATATTATTATGCTACTAATGTGGCAGCTGCTATTACATTCATTTGGATTTTGATAAACCAAAATGGTTAGAAATGGAAACAGATAAATTATATCCACACTTGATGAAAGATTTGAATTGGTCCCCTATTTTTTCTCATTAATTGTATGAAATGTTTCCATCAACAAAAATGTCATTAAAAGCATGGGACATTTAAGATTATAAAGCCCAACTCAAATTGGTCCAGAGTAATGCCGCTTTCTAAACATTATATACCGCAATTAGAATTAGCTGACTGGCATTCAAAATCTATAATATTGACAATTGATTTCGAGAATAATTCCCTATTGTCATTCAAAAAATTCAAAGCAAAATAATTTTTGTATAATGACCAGGCCCACTGCAAGAACAATTTGATATGCCAAGCGAAGATAAAAAATGTGAAAGTTTATAATTTGTATTTAGAACAAATATATTTATTCAACCCCAATCAGAAACACACTATTTCTCTATGCTATTCTTATTTATCTTTAACTAATAAACACCATATGACTTTATGTTAGCCTGGGAAAGGGATTTAGGAATTGGAAGATTGGTTTGGAATTGCATTACTTATCAAAGCCATTGTGTTCTAACAATGTGGAGAACTAGTGTTAAATCCTGTCGCACCTGGCCCCTTCAAGGTTACATAAAATGAATGTAAACTCTTCGGATAGATGTTGAAGGGCTGTAGTGACCTGTGGTGACCCTGTAATGCTGTCTCAAATATGGTGACACTGCAAAGAAAATTCAAGATTTTTGGAATGGAATACATGTATTAATTAAAAATATTGATCCATCTATTGTCTCATTTACACCAGGTCCATTTCTTGACTCTTTTACAATTGTTGATAAACCGCACCTAAAGGTAAAACATAGTGACGTGATATCAAATACCTTTATAGTTTGGTATACAGATGTATAGATATATGCGAACTTAGTTTTTCTGGCTTGTACATACATCATTTGATATTCAGTGAATAGATCCTAAAGAATCATTTGGCAATATGTAACTTTAAGTACATATCCAATATAAATATTTAAGAGGACTAACTCACGCTTTTCTGAGCTATTTAGAGCTCTGCATTTTTTTACTTGGATGGTACAATCCCCATCTCAGGACGTATGAAGATCCTCAAGATGACTAGTGCTCTGGTGTTGTACAGTTTTGGTGGTATAATCCCCACCTAGGATGTGCAGGAACCAGGAAAACCAGGAGTCAGCAGCACAAAATAATAAAATAGGACTTCAAATATATTTTAAAAATTACTTTATTAAGTTAAAGGGACACTCCAGGAACCAGACCACTTCTGCTCATTGGAGTGGTCTGGGTGCCAACTCCCACTACTCTTATCCCTGCAAGTGTAATTATTGCAGTTTTTTTGTAAACTGCAATAATTACCTTGCAGGGTTAACTCCACCTCTAGTGGCTGTCTACTAGACAGCCACTAGAGGTCACTTCCTGAATCATAGCAAAGATTTTCTTTGCTAGAGCATCGCTGGATGTACTCACGCTGTGTGAGGACCTCCAGCGTCGCTTATTTCCTCATAGGAAAGCATTGGAAATCTATGGGGAGCGCTAATGCACGTTTCTTCCAGCAGGGCTTCCTCAGAAGTGTGTGCATCCCTGGAGTGTCTCTGTTTATACAGGCAGTTAATGATCTTCCAGTAGCAACAGGGGAATCCTGATAATTGAAGGCATGCTGACTTAATTAATTCCTTTCCTGTGAGCTGCGGGTGTCGCCCGGAAGTAATTGTCTGTTGTAATGCATTGAAATGTTGTATATGAGCATTTCCTAACATTGAAGATTGATAGCAGTAAATGAGACACTGATGTGTCATTCTCCATTTTGAGTATTGGTGAGACATAAAAAAGATAGATAGTAATATACAAAAAACTAAAAAACAAAACATTCATATATTCCACAATGTATGCATTAAAAATAACACATATATTTTTAAAAACATGTATTGAGGGTACACATAACAATTTAGGTGAATAAATCATAAAGGTGCATATAAGTGCATATATCTAAGTAACATAGACTAATATATCCTTCAGGTGAATTGATGTCTTGGAAGAAAGAATATTTCTAAAAAAGTAAGAATATTGGAATATATATATATATATATATATATATATATATATATATATATATATATATATATATATATAAAAACATTTATTGAATCTACCAGTAAAATAGGCACAATCATGATAGGCCACATTCTTATAGTAGCAACATCAGTCATACCTTACTATTGGAAAACGTTGCCTATACCATTTATAAAGAAGTGTTAGTACTTGACAACAAGAGATCTAAATGGAAATTGCGGCAGCTTTTCCCTCATACTACTCTATTAAAGAATCATTGGGACACCTGGGAGGATGCTATGAAGAAAAATTATTGTATATAATTACTTTTGCACACCCTATATTTAACTGTCATATCTACATCATTGTATATTCTGTAAATGTTCTTTCATTTGAGTGACCAGTGACTGATTTTATTCTTTGATACATATGGATGAAATTCCCTCTTTCCCTTTACCTTACAACATATTTTAATTGTTTAGACTTTTGTTTCAAAATACTGTTTTTGTTGTATCTTTACAAAACTAATTTGAAAAGAAATGTATTAAAACAAAACTGCAATGCTTCACTATTTTGCATAAACATTACTGGATTAATACTGGAACTCAAGTATTGAAGGTCAATAAAATATTGTTAAATAAATGAATGTTTCAAATATGATAGAAATACTTGTTTTAATTTAGAATTTTATAACAAGACACGGAGGCTCATATTGCATAACCCTTTCTTTACTGTCCACCAATAGCAGCAAAGAATATAAACATAATGAAAAAATGAAGAACATACATTAACATAGGCCCCTCCCCGCTCAGGTCCCGGTATATTAGGCAGCACTTCCCTTCCATATCCCTCTTTCTTTGCTGCTCCGATCAAAGATAAGCACATGTCACTTTGCCTTTATAGTTATTTCTTTCAATACCGTTTTAAATTTATTCTCAGTATTATTAGTTGTTTACTCTATATAACCTTTAGCTATTGTTACTATATTCTTATTATTGTTATTAATTTTATTAGTATTTTATTAATATTTTATTAATATTATATTTTCATTATTCTATCCTGATTTACCTTATTGCTTCTTGCTTTAATTGTTTTTCCTCTCTGCATACTTGGTAGTTGCTATTGTGCCCAGGGTCCAGACCCCCTTTATTTTTCTCTTACTCTCCGTTTTACTTTCTTCATTGCTTTTCCCGCATCGGCGCCATTTTGCGCACGTTTTTTCTCAAGCTGTCTTTCATAATGCACACAAACCGCTCACCGTTCGGCAGTTAGGGCCATTCGGCTGTTTGCCGCGTTCGCCTGTTTCTTGCGAACGACCCGTTCGGCAGTTTCGTATTTTGTCCTATACTCACCTTGTATTCATCTAATTCACCTCTTTTAACCGAACGTTCGGTTGTTTCTCTTTATTCACCTTACTTCATTTTTGCCGCGAATCTCGCGAGATTCTCGGCGGCCATTTTCTAAACTTCCTGTCTTCTTCCCTATTCCCTGTCAGAGTGTGCACTGGTCTGGGCCCTGGTGAGATCGTTTTTTCTCTGCTTGTTAGTACTTTGGGTGACTAACCCAAATCTGTTCTTTGTCAGTTTTCCTGAGATTTAGTATTGATTCACTAACTATTCTCACTCTATCTAAAATGCCTAAACCCAGACTAAATTCTGGATCACCTCCCTCTGGGGAGTCTGATGCCCCACTCAGCAGGGGAGAAGCCCCTGTCACCTCAGGTAATTCACCTGCTCGCTCCGACAGAACTACCCACTCACATGGGACTCAGTTCTTAGCGCTACAGCGCTCAGTGACAGACGCCATTATGGCAGCCATGGGGTCCATGTCCTCTACTCTCTCCCACACCATTTCCCAGGCCCTCCTGCCACGTCCTTTGGACGAGCGCTACTCGGGCTCCACAACGCCTCAGCCGCGTCCTCCTGTGGACCCACCGGGAGATTTACCCAGGAAAGCTACCCACAAATCTAGATGTCCCTCTGCCTCCAGAAACACCATGACTGGCGTACCTTCGGTCGCCCCTGAAAGCGTGTCACAACCACGCAAGAGAGCCTTTCTGCGCCAGGCAGAACGGGCGCGGCTATGGAAATGTGCCAGAACACAGGTAGAGAGCGACTCCGACTCAGAAATCGGGTCAAGTGAGGAGGCTAGGATCGAGTCCGACAGCGACTCTGAAGCGGATGCCGCTAATACAGGTTTTGACCTCCTTCCCTCTGCCCAGGCAGAGACGTCCGGGGGCGAACCAGGGACTAGGCACTCCGCGGCCGCGGAGTCCACCCTTGTGGATCTGTCGGGCGTTCCACTCTTCGACCCGGATGATTTACACCATCCGAGATCGGCAGAGTGGCTCCCGGCCGACCACGTTGCCACATATTTGGAGAAGTGGGTGCGACACCCACTTAGCAAAGCGGCACGCAACATATTGAGGGCAGAGTGTCCAAGGCCTGTTGTGCCTAACAAAGTTTGCGACACTCCCGAGGTAGACCCCAAGATGACCCAATTCCTTAGCAAGCTAGGCTGGAATCCCCATAAGGGGCTCGAATCCGCCTTAAAATCCTGCCAGGATAAGCACCTGGACATATTTGGCCCATTGGCTAAACTATTTGATTTGGCGGAAGACGCCAGAGCGGAAAACCGCATGGTTGACCCTGAAGACCTCCGTGGTTGGGTCCAGAGAGCAATCTGTATTGCAGGGAATGTTAACACCTCATTATCAATTGAGAGACGTAAGGCTATCTTATTTAAGATAGAGCCCAAATTGGCTAACCTCGCCCTAACAGAAGCCGGTAGGGATGCCCAAGGCCTCCTCTTCGGCGATTCCTTTATAAAGGACCTGGGTCGATTTGTTGGGGCATTTACTGCCCTGGATAAGGCTCAATCCTCTATGAGGCGAGTTTTCCAGGGACGGGTCTCTACCAGGGCCGGCAGATCCAGGAGCCGTCTGTCCGGCCGGAACTATTTCCAGTCCCGTGGCATGGGACGAGGCTCCTTTCACCAACGCTCCCAATACCAGGAGGCTAACACCCGCCCCTCCTTCTTCCCATCTCGAGGATGCCCGTGGCGATCTAGAGGCTTCCGAGGACAATCTGGTTCAAGACGACCCTACGGTGAGTTACCTCAAGCCTCATGTTTTTTCTCATGTTTGTGTAGGGGGCAGACTCCAACATTTTTTGCCAGCTTGGTCACAAATTACCTCAGACCCCTGGGTACTGACTACCATTCGAGGGTTTCACATAGAACTGATAGACAACTTCGTACATATTCCCCCTCCTCGACCGATCTGCTTTTCACTCCAGGATCGCAGACGGATCGACATGGAGCTTTCCACCCTTCTTACCAAAGGGGCTATAGAAAAAGCACCTCCCGAACCCACAGGGGTCGTAAGCAATATTTTCCTGGTGGAAAAGAAAGGCGGACAGTTGAGGCCCGTCATAAATCTGCACCCCTTCAATGCCATAGTCCGATACCGCTATTTCAAAATGGAAGGTATTCACCTACTACGGGACCTTCTCCTTCACGGAGACTGGCTGGCAAAGCTAGACCTCAGGGATGCATACCTGACGGTGCCGATTGCCTCGGACTCCCGAGACCTCCTACGCTTCCAATGGCAACACGAGACTTGGCGGTTTACATGCCTACCCTTCGGCCTCTCCTCAGCATCGTGGTGCTTCACAAAGCTACTACGCCCTGTGATGGCATGGCTACGCAGCCGGGGAGTTCGTCTAATCGTATACTTAGACGACATACTCCTTATGGCTCAAGATCACTCCACTCTCCTTGCCCACCTACGGCTGGCCATAAACCTCCTTTCCCGCTTGGGCTTCGTTATCAATTGGGAAAAGTCATGCCTAACCCCCGCCACGCGGATGGAATTCCTAGGATTCCTCGTGGACTCAGGGGAGGCGACTCTGCCAAGGTCCAAGATACTCGCCATACGCAAGGAGTTACGCAGAGCACTGGTACGGCCCCAACTCACCCTGCGACAGCTGGCACGGCTCATTGGCCTACTGGCCTCATCTATACAGGCAGTGTTCCCGGGCCCACTACACTACCGGGCACTGCAACGACTGAAGATCGCACACCTGAGAGTCGGTGCATCCTACGCAGACCAGGTGTCACTGGACACCGAAACGAAAGACGAACTGCGTTGGTGGATTCTCAACCTGTCCGCATGGAACGGCAAGGCGATCTTCGGCCCGCAACCGGAATTCACAATCGACTGCGATGCAAGTCTCCACGGATGGGGGGCCCATTGCGACGGGATTTCTACAGGAGGCCGTTGGTCGGCAGCCGAGTCACGGCTACACATCAACGCACTGGAACTTCTGGCAGGCTCCTTCGCCATCCGCAGCTTCGCGAGGGACAGAGCCCTAACTTGCATCCGTCTGCGCATGGACAACGTCTCAGCTGTGAGATATGTCAACCACCTGGGGGGTACACAGTCAGCAGTGCTGGCCGCCCTGGCGAAGGACTTTTGGGAATTCTGCCTGGAACGGAACCTGATGGTCCAAGCGGAGTATCTACCTGGTCTCCACAACGTCCAAGCGGACTGGGGGTCACGTTATCTTTCAGACTCCAGCGACTGGAAGTTGGACACGGAGGCGTTCTCCAGTTTATCGTCTCTCTGGGGTCCCTTTTCTATCGACCTCTTTGCTTCCCGACTCAACACCCAGCTATCTCGATTCTTCAGCTGGAGACCAGACCCGATGGCGGAGGCAGTAGACGCCTTCCTGCAAGACTGGAGCGGGGACCTCCTATATGCCTTTCCACCGTTTTCCATGATTCCACGCTCCCTCCTCCAGACCCGCAGACACCGGGCAGAATTAGTCATGGTGACCCCATTCTGGGAAACCCAGTCTTGGTTCCCCCAAATTCTCGAGATGACGATGGACTACCCACGGCTACTACCGTCACATCACAATCTACTGCTAGACCCGATGGGACAGTGTCACCGCTCCGGTTGGACGGCTCCCTCCCACTCCTGGCATGGCGGATCTCCGGGGACCCTGGGAAATCCAAGGAGTTTCGGACACGACTAGGCGCCTGTTGGCGGAGGCATGGGCCCCAGGAACTAGACGAGCTTATGGGTCAGCTTGGCGAGCTTGGACTAGCTGGTGCATGGCTAGGGACGCGGATCCCGTTTCGGCCCCTGTAACCATGGTCCTGCAATTTTTGATGTCCCTCTTCGAGGCGGGGAAGGCTTACAGGACTATCAACCTTTACAGGTCAGCCATCTCTGCAATTCATCAAGGTTTCGATGGATGCCCAGCGGGTCAACATCACTTAGTGTGCCGGCTCCTCCGGGGCTCGCGATTCTCCCGACCACCCAGGCCTCGCTACTCCACGTCATGGGACGTGTCCGTTGTACTATCCTTTATCTCGTCGTGGCCCGCTAACTCAGCACTCTCCCTGAAGCAACTTTCTGCCAAATTGGTTTGCCTGCTCTGCCTCGTATCTTGCAAGAGGGTCTCGGACGTTAGAGCCCTGGACTTCGATGCCAAGTCATACACCCCGGACGGGGTCACGTTCAACATCAGTCGCCGGACAAAAACCTCTATCAAGTCGGTGTCCTATCCAGTTTTTCCTGCCTCTCCAGCATTATGTCCCGTGGCTTGCCTTCGCGAATACGAAGATCGTACCAAACTTCATCGTTCACATGTATCCCCACAGCTGTTCCTGTCCTTTCGACCACCCTTCCGACCGGTCTCTAGCACCACCTTGTCGCGCTGGGTGCGATGGTTATTGGATCAGGCGGGCATCGATACCACGATCTTCGGCGCCCATTCGGTCCGGGGGGCCTCAGCATCCTCGATGATGACCGCAGGGGCTCGTCTGGAAGATATTATGAGGACAGCCGACTGGTCTAGGGAATCTACTTTCCGTGAATTTTACTTTCGCCCGGCCCCACATACTTTTACGGCAGTAGTTAATCAGCTTTAAACTTGCAATATGAGCCTCCGTGTCTTGTTATAAAATTGCATGATTTTGCTATTACATGACGAAAAGTCATGATTTTATTAAAGACACGGAGGCGAGTATTGTCCCACCCACGTTTATTATTCAGGTTTCCCCACCCATTTTGTATGTTCGCAACGAGTCACACCGAATAATTTTGGTACGGTAAGTGGGACCATGTCTCAAGGTTTGGTTTATGTTATGATAGGTTTACTAATCACTCTAGGACAGGGGTAGGCAACCTACGGCACTAGTGCCATGCACGGCACTCGAGGTGTCTTTCCACGGCACTCAAGGCTGCTAGAGCCAAACAGGGTCTGGCCTATCAGGAGTCTCAGTGAAACTTCAGATATCTGCTAATACAAAGAGGTAGTGAAGGACAATCCTCAATTTATGCATAGCAGCACATAGAGGAAGTGATCTCAGATCACTTCCTCCCAGCACTTGTGAATGGGAATCCACACTGTAGTAGAGCAGCCCACAGCTGATGTTGCAGCTCCTGTCCTTGACCTGTACCTGCCCAGGCTGGTCCCCACTGGAACCCAGGGAAGCCACCCACACTGCTAGATATACACAGACCTGCAGAATAAGCCTCCCCTCATACAAATAATACGAACAGCCCACACACAAACATACACACAATCCCCACAAACGCAACACCACTAACAATCCACATACATGCACACAATCCCACATGCAGCCTCTCACGTGCAAAACCCCAAACAGCCCCCATTCACTACCTAACACACAATGTGACATATCCATCTACACACAATTCCACAAGCAGCCCTCATACACAGCCCACATTCATATGTATCATACACGATACCATAAACTACTAATGAACATATACAATATAATAGCTCATATACGCACAAATACAACGATACAAAGCAATTACAGTATAAATAACTCAAGCAGAATACGGCAGCACACACACCTCAATTTAAAAAAATAGGATCGGCAGGGCCGTTTGAAGGAATTTGGGGGCCCCAAGCAAAATGGACATGGTGCCCACCCCCCCACCCCCCCGCACGCAAAGCCTACAAGAACCACAGCATAGTCATACAGTTTAAGTTCACCCACTTTATATAAATAAAAAAGGTTTACAGTGCAAATACTGCTGTTGCATATAATGTGCATAAAACTTGAACATTTTCAACAATTGAAAATTCCCTGTGTTCTCCTCATCTTCCCTTCTCCTCACCCCCCTCCCTGTGTTCTCCTCACCCCCCCTCCGTGTTCTCCTCATCTCCCCTTCTCCTCACCCCCTTCCCTGTGTTCTCCTCATCTCCCCTTCTCCTCACCCCCCTCCCTGTGTTCTCCTCATCTCCCCTTCTCCTCACCCCCTCCCTGTGTTCTCCTCATCTCCCCTTCTCCTCACCCCCCTCCCTGTGTTCTCCTCATCTCCCCTTCTCCTCACCCCCTCCCTGTGTTCTCCTCATCTCCCCTTCTCCATCCCCCTCCCTGTGTTCTCCTCATTTCCCCTTCTCCTCACCTCCCTCCCTGTGTTCAACTCATCTCCCCTTCTCCTCACCCCCTCCCTGTGTTCTCCTCATCTCCCCTTCTCCTCACCCCCTCCCTGTATTCTCCTCATCTCCCCTTTTCCTCACCCCCCTCCCTGTGTTCTCCTCATCTCCCCTTCTCCTTACCCCCTCCCTGTGTTCTCTTAATCTCCCCTTCTCCTCACCATCCCCCTCCCTGTGTTCTCCTAATCTCCCCTTCTCCTCACCTCCCCCTCCCTGTGTTCTCCTAATCTCCCCTTCTCCTCACCTCCCCCCACCCTGTGTTCTCCTCATCTCTTCAACCCCCTGTGTTCTTCTTACTCTTCCCCCCTCCGTGTTCTTCTTACTCTTTCCCCCCTCCCTATGTTCTTCTTTCTGCCCCATGTTCTTCTTACTCCTCCCCCTCCCTATGTTCTTCTTACTACTCCCCCCTATGTTCTTCTTACTACTCTCCCCCCTCCCCATGTTCTTCTTACTCCCCTCCCTATGTCCTTCTTACTCCCCTCCCACCCTCCCTGTGTCTTTCTTATTCCCCTCCCCCTGTGTCCTTCTTACTCCCCTCCCCCGTGTCCTTTTTACTCCCCTCCCAGGTGTCCTTCTTACTCCCCCGCCTATGTTCTTTTTACTCCCCCCCCCTCCCTCCCTATGTTCTTCTCACCTCCCCTTCCCTGTAGCGTGGCCGAGCTCAGGGTGCACTTCCTGTCAGTCCGGCCGGGAACAGGAAACTAAATCTCCTGTACCACGTGGTGCCCAGCCGGACTGACAGGAGGAAGAGGAGCTCGGCCACGCTACAGGGAAGGGGAGACGACGAGAGAGGCAGTGCTGCAGCCGCCTGAGGCTCTCTATAGAGCGCTCAGGCGGCTGCAGCCTTATAGAAATGGCCAGCCCTGCTTGGGGGCCCAGGCCAGCTCGGGGCCCCAAGCAATTGCTTGGTTAGCTTGCCTGATAGCAACGGCCTGAGGATCGGCACGCTACGGGACATCACAATCCTATATCGGCACAGTGCTGCTAAAAGGTTGCCTACCCCTGCTCTAGGATGTGGGTTTGTATTCATTTGAATTTTTTTCTCCTCAGTTGGTACCTGACAATAGTTGCAATTATCGATCTTAACCTCTCGGCTCCTGTTTCTTTATGTTTTCACAGCCTGATCCAATAAGATGGCATGTTGTTATCCAACTTGAAAGGACTCTTCCCGCTGAAAATCTCTGGTCCTACAGCTCATCTGGTCCTGCTTCCCTGTTGTGAGATTCCCTAATGTGGACTATTGGACTCTGTTCTTGTTCTTGTTCGGACATTGTTACAAGGTCGCATCTTCAGAAAGAGGGATATGGAAGGGAAGTGCTGCCTAATATACCGGGACCTGAGCGGGGAGGGGCCTATGTTAATGTATGTTCTTCATTTTTTCATTATGTTTATATTCTTTGCTGCTATTGGTGGACAGTAAAGAAAGGGTTATTCAATACTCGCCTCCGTGTTTTTAATAAAATCATGACTTTTCGTCATGTAATAGCAAAATCATGCAATTTCATACTGAGTTTAACAAAAAAAAGAAAAAATAATAGAAAAATCTGTTACAAAATGTTGTCCAATGTTTCTGCAAGATAAATATTTAAACCAAACAAAAACAATCTATAGCAAAGCAAGAAATTGAAATTATATTACGCTCCCAGTTTGTATCTTCAGGTATGGAGAAGCATCCAATAAAAGTGAAGTGTTTAGTTTGTGTTAGACACTTGGGTTGTTGTTTTGTTTTGTTTTTTTAAATGGACTGAACAAAACGTGCACCAATCGGAAATAAATCAGCCTTTCATCCTTATTCAAACTCCAATTTTTACTAGCATTTTATTATTTACCAGTCAAAAATATAGGATTTGCTCCAATTAGAGAGCACGGGAGATTTAAGGGAGTGACATAGCAATCACTTTGAACTGGTCTGGATATACCTCTAGAACAATGGGACAATGCCCAACTGCTAAAACAATAGGACAACAGAAGGGGAAAGAAATTAACTAACAACAAACAAATACCTATAACATGCACAGGGTGACTAAAACAAAAGGGTAATCTGGGGACCTACATAAAGTGTCTGTCTTTTGTAGACAGTAATGGTGACTACCATCACCATTCATTTATTCATCTATTCATTTATTTTTCTATATTATTCTCAGTTTCTTTAATTGTTTGAAAGGTTGATTCTCTTCATTATATATGTAGTATATTTTTTGCTAAGATATTTCAGTTTAATTGTTTTAGATTAGGATTTGCTATTTTTATATATTGATTGTGGAACCTTTGTATTTTGTATACTTCCTAGTCCCTAACACCAGTGTGTGTAATAATACATATACATAGAGAGCACTCAATAAGGTGATGCCTTTATTATACAATGGCAATAATTAACAAAACAGTCAATTAATCAGTGCTAATAACAGACCCTTATCATGCTTGATAAAAAGTCTGTTACTAGGACTGAAACATCGACTGTTTTGCAATTAAACCAATGAGTGCACTCTGATTATCTTCTGATTATCTTCGTTCGCACGTTTGGTTGGAGTTGAGTGTAGAGGCAATGTTGGATTTTGTGCACAATATTAAAGCTGGGTAAAATAGCACATTTGGCTTGTTCAGTCTCAGCCTAAAAGTCTGTTAAACAAAATGCACTTTTCATTAACCATTTTTGTATATAATAGAGATCACATTTTAAACAATTTCACTATAGATGAGACCTTACTGTATTTTGAGATGAACATAACATTTGCATAATATATACACATGTTTCATATTATTAGTCTTAAATTTAATGATAAATTTAATTGTTAATGTACTGGCAGCACTTGCACATCTTAATTCATTTGATTTTAATTCTGTTTTTCTTCTTTGTAAGACATTTTTCTTCTTTCCCGGACATTGATCTGCACCGCAATTAAGCAAAAACCATTGGCAGGAACAGATTGACCTGTGCGTCCATTTGAACTTAGCACTAATGGCTTTGATGGCATACTGCTGAAGAAAAGGTTGCAGGGTTTGAAACAACAGTTCCCCAGCTTACTTTCAGCACAGTGGTAAAGAAGAGATCTATTGGTTTAATGTCAGAGCATTATGAGAAAACAATGATGCCAGATGTCTAGTAATGAGCAGATTTTAATGAAGCATATCATTTAACACATAATTTGGATATGATCCCAATACAAATATTCACTGGGGTTTTGTCAGACTTCAAAATACTCAAAACTAGACTTCCCTTATGCCATCCCATAAATGTATAATGCGTAATCTCAAGAGAAGGTGGGGATATATAGCCTGTATACCTGTATGTTCAAGCTTACAGGTACAAACAGTCAGAAACATCCAAATACACTACTATACACTAATGGAATCAGCCACAAATACAGGTAGACTCATTAAGACAGGGATTGACATACACACAAATCATGATATATTTAAACACATACACACTCATGCTCAGTGCATCAGAGACAAATAAACACATGAATACACAAGCATAAACATGCCATTGCACATAGACACCGTCTACATACAGACACATGTATGCACAGGCATACAAACGTAAAAACAAATGGAAAGAGCTAAAAATGCAAACGAATACAGTTATGAATATAGTCCCACATATGCACACAACCATATAATGAAAGAAACACAGATATAAACAAGCTCATGAGCAAAGCTACACAAACACATATCTACAAACAGATACTAATGTGGGAATTGAAAGACAAACATGCACACACACAAATAGACTCTCTAGTGTATGAGGATGTAAATAAGATACGGATACGTATGCACTGAAGGGGTTAGCAGATTGATAGCAGCAGATTAATCAGGGTAGAGGTAATAAAAGGTTAAATAAATCAATATTGGGATAGACAGGTAGAGTGAGCTCATCAGCTGCATCCTTCAGATACTAGTAGTGTGAAGGGGAGTGATAAGGAAACTGAGCTGGTTAATACATTTGCTGAAATGCAGAAAGGAGCGAGATATCTCTGTCATTCTTATGGCAGCCAGAGCACCCATGGGAGTGATTGCCTGTTAATCCCAGCATGATGTATAATCGCCCTTATGGTTTACTGACTATACCATAAGAAATCCCCCTCCTAACTGCAGCTCATCATTGGCAGGAGTGAGATTTATAAGTAATAGAGGAGGCATTTTAGCAGGACAGAGAGTTCTGGGTAAAGAGGTTTCCTAGACTCTTTGTCTTGCTGCTGTTGCATATTACTCCTTTTTTGTCTTGTCCTTTTTATTTCTACTGTTCAGGGCAGACTAAAACAGTGCACTGAACCATGTTCCCCCGATTGCTCATGTAATTATACAACTCAACAGTCTTGGATCAAGTAGGACCATCCCAATTTTGGGGACCCGTCCCTGCATGCTGTGTTCCCTGGTGTCCAGTATGTGGGGATACTATTAAACACAATGCAAGTTATTCTTTGGATGAGTTTATAATGTACTATTAAGGTTTAATTGCGCTAGAACAGCAGTGCTGTTTGCAAGGATTGCCCTGAGTGATGTTGGCAATTGTTGCTGTAAGTCAGCCTGGTATCAATTTACAACAGGCTGCCACACACCTTCTGTGGATTGATGGACCTATTTTAGGCATCATCAACAACGAAAATTGCATAGATGTCATTCCCCCATAAGCCTGTTCATCCCCTGTGAAAATTTCATACCTCCCAGTGTTGCATTAGTCCCAACTCCGACGTCCTGAGAATGTAAACATTGGTGCGAGATATGTAAAGGAGTGGACCGGTGATGCAATTCTGTCACTAGTTCCACCCCCAATGGGGCAGACCTGGGCAGAGGACTGGTCTTCCCAAGTCATTGGCAGGTCAGCCTCATATGAATGTACACCAAGCTGCCTGTCAATCATGCAGGGAAGCCCACTGAGGGCAGACCCTGGAGGGACACTGTTTCAGGGCTTATTGCAGTGTTCTAGTGCCCTAATCATCATGTGAGCGCAGTCTCTTGGTACGCTTGTGCTATGATTGTTGAGCACTATGTCCTGTTGTACACAGAAGCGGAATAGCAGGGAACTAAGGCAGCAAAGGCCCTGAAAATTGGGACTGCCCAGCTGAATTGTGGATGTGGTGTTGGAAAGTATACGTAATGAGAGTGCAAATAACTGTTTATAAAGAACTACCTGATGGAATCCAGGACTAAATGTATCAATATTACCAATCTTTAGATCCAGGACTTTACAGGGCTACATTCAGGGCTCTAGACTTTAAATTGCACCCCTGCCTTTATGTAGCACAGAATATACATAAATTAATTAATAATAATTTTGTGTATGTGTATGTTGTATATTTATAAAGTGGCTCTAAGACAAGTAGTGAAATAGGACTTCTCTTTACTTGAGCACACACACAATGATATAACACAAGAGACACTAACAAAAATAGAAGAAGCACATAACTTCACTATGCTGCCATCTGCTGGAAGGTGGACTGCATAAATCCCCAATACATAACACTCCTCTCCCCTAGACCTCAAAGTCTTTGAGATAACCGGGAGGGTGAATATTTCTTTTTGGGAGCCCAAAAGCCAAGTTTGGAGCTGCTTCACCTGGATCTTCAGTTGTGCCCATCCCTTCTTTCTGTGCTCTGTCAGATGGACCACAAGAAACTGGTTCTGCAAAAAAAACTCCTGGTAAACTGACACCTGTATCATCCAGTAGTTCAACATCATCTGGCATCACAGAAAATCCATTATGACTGGGACCGGCAGCAGGCACAATCTCATCACTCCTTTCCTGGATCTGATCGACATGCCTTCATAATATTCTACCATCGGGAATGTGTACTTTCTATGACAAAGGTCCTGTGGCCACAAGTACTTTTGCATGTATCCATTTAGGCCTAGAGACATAGTTTCTGACATAGACAGCACTGTCAGGTGCAAATACTCTCACAGTAGAAGCATTATAGTTCTTATTGAATTGCAATTCTTGCTTCTCTTGTAAACCAGATGTCAAATCAGGATGTAAACAATCCAGACACATTTCAAAACGTCGGTTCATAAGGAGCTCTGCTGGACTACTACCAGTGCTTAAACATGGTGTCACATGTTGTTGCAGAAGGAAATTTGCAAGTCTATGATTCCAATCTCCTTCAATAATTCTCTTTAATGAGTCTTTGGTGGGCAGAACCATACGCTCAGCTTGACCATTTGATGATGGGTGAAATGGTGCAATCATAAGATGTCGAATAAGATTACTTGCCCTAAAAATTTTGAATTCTGATGAGGTAAATTGTGTTATAGGTAAATTGTGTTCCATCATCAGACACAATTGCATCTGGCAACCCATGTGTAGCATACAGCCTCCTTAGAATTTTTATGACTATGACTGAGGTAGCAGATGTTACTGGAACAACTTCTAACCATTTTGAAAAGGAGTCAACAACTAAAAAAAACATCTGACCATGAAAAGGGCCAGCAAAATCTATATGTAAATGGGACCAAGGTGACCTAGTCACTTCCCAAGGATGACCTGAGGCTTTAGGTGGAGCATGGCAAATGGATTGACATGGTGCACAGTTCTTTACCCACTTCTCAATAACTTCATCCATTTTAGGCCACCAAACATAACTCCTGGCTAAAGCTTTCATGCAAACTAATCCAGGATGTCCCTCCTGGAGAGCATGCAATACTCGAGCTTGTCCTGCATTTGGAATTACAACTCTGTTTCCCCGTAATAGGCACCCTTTATATGCAGATAATTCATGTTGGCGCACTACAAATTTTTTTAACTTGTCTTCTACTTTTTTGGCCGCCCCCTCCAAACCCAATTGAGCACACAGGACAGCAAAGGATCATTGGCAGACATACTAGCAATGTCACTCGCATGTAACAGAGGGTTCGGAATGGATTCCAACATGAGGACCTCAAACATAGGAGGAACAAGGAAGTTAGGAGAAGACAAATGTACCATGCTTAATCCATGATCATGTGTGATATCCTTGCCAGGATGATACTTGAACTCACAATCATAGGCATTCAGCAAAAGGGACCACCTGAGCATGCATGGGGAAATCATTTGAGGAGTGGAAGCATTGCTGGTGAACAGACCCAGTAAATGTTTATGATCTGTTATAATAGTAAACCTCCACCCATACAAATAGCCATGAAACATTTTTACACCGGACACAATAGCTAAAGCCTCCTAGTCAATTTGGGCATAATTCCTCTCTGTAGTAGATACAGTCCATGAAAAAAACGCAATAGGAGCCTCAACCACATTTCTCAAAGTGTGACTCAATACAGCCCTTCATACAGAGAAGCATCTCAGGTGAGGTTGGGTGGTTTCTCCAAATCATAGTGTACAAGTACACTGTCAGAAGACAACTGTTTTTTTTTTTGCAGCACTGAAAACTGTAATATGAACGTCAGTCCACCTACATGGAGCATCTTTATCTAGTCGATGATGCCGAGGTTCAGCAACAGTGACTCTATCAGGCAGGAAAGAATGGTAAAAAATAAGCAACCCTAGGAAAGCTTGTAGTTCTTGTTTGTTTTTTTGGAACCGGTGCTCTATGGATAGCTTCAACCTTAGAATCAGTTGGATGAATGCCATGTGCGTCCATTCTGTAACCAAGGAAATCCACGCTGCTTACACCAAAAACACACTTTTCTTTTTTAAGTTTTAGACCAGCATCAAGAAAACGTTGCAAATAAGTTGTAGATGTGCAGCCAATGACTGTATACAATCTGCTCCAATAATAATGTCATCAAAATAAGGCACTACACCTGGAAGTCCAGATAAGAGGTCCTCCATTAAATTATGGAATATGCCAGGAGCAATGGATACTTCAAACTGCAAACGTTTTACTCGGAAAGCTGTGTTATTGTTTGTGCATCAGCAGCCTCATCATCCACAGGTAACTGCTAGTAGGCTTGAGCCATAACCAACTTGGTAAATACTTTTCCTTTTGTCAAAGTAGTAAGAATTTGAAAAATGTTGAACAGTTGGAATTTGTTAGGGATGCTCTTGCAATGCTTTGTTGATTGTACATTTGTAGTCAGCACAGATTCTGACAGATTCCCCATTTGGTTTTGCAACGGAACTATGGGTGTACACCACTTAGGGTGTGTTACGGGTTCAAGTATACCTTGTTCCACAAGACATATAATCTCAGCATCTATGTTTGATCTGAGCGCTAATGCAACTCTGCGAGGCCTCATACAAATTGGGGTTACTGTTGAATCTAATGCAAAAGAAACAGGAGAGCTTTTAGACATGCCAAGACCTCCTTCAAAAACTGCACTAAAATTATCAATCACATTCTGTAGAATATCTTTGGATACATTATTAACTCCAGTTAATGAAATTCCTAGGGGTTCAAACCACTCTCGACCTAGCAAATTTGTTCTTTGTCCCTTAGTAATAATTATTAAACGTAAATGTCCTCTGAATTTACCATATTTTACTGGTATAAAACAAACCCCTTTAACACCCACAGCCTGTTTGTTGTAGTTCACCAGATGAATATCACAAGGCAGTATTGAAGGCCATAACAAGGTAAATTTCTCTTCTGAAATCAAAGAATATGTGCACCCGGAATCTACTTTCATTTTGCACGGAACATCTTGCAGCACAATCTCAGTGTAAATCTTCAGTCCTGATGGTGAATTTTCCACTTTATTCACAGTCATTTGAGTAAACACCTGTAGTCATTTCACTATCTGAAACGGTATGTGGAGTATTAACAGAGTGCACTGCGGTTGGTATTGTAATTGCATTCTTTTATTGGGTTTGAATTCCACTGGCTTGTCTTTGGCAAACTGTCTGTATGTGACTTGTACATTTACATGTGTGGCAAACTGCATTTTGAAAACAACATGTATTACATCTGTATTTTCCACCACAACTATAACAAGTTCCTTTAAATGGAGCAGAAAAGTCCTTTGATTAAACATCAGTCTTCTTCACTAGATTTATTTCAGGTTAGTACTCTTTGCTGGAGGAGGATTGTATCTCTTTTGAATGGGCATATGCAGCTTCATTTCTGAGCACTTCCTCTTGTGCAATAATAAAAGTTAAATTCTGTTGTACAAGAAGTCTCATCTGCAGTGCTTCACCTTGCACACCCACACAAGCCTGCCCCTTAACAAGGGTTCTAAACTGGTACTAAAATTTTAATTTTCACACAGCCTATGCAGTTCTGCAATGTATGCTGCAATGATTTCACCTCTTTTCTGATTTCGTCTCTCACTGTTTCAGATGGGGTGGGTGCAAAATGATTTTTTAACAGTGGCAGTATTTCTTCAACTGAGCGTGGTCTTGTGGTTTAGCAGGAGATATCAGTCAGCGGACAGTATCAAAAGTCTTAGATCCAAGAAATAACACAGCTCTCTTCTGAATAGCATCAACCACCTTATTAACTTCCAGGAAAAAAACACTAACCTGTCAGCATATGAGTCCCATGAGGCTGGATTAGCCAAATCAAATTCCTCCATGTGTCCCAGAAAAGTAATGCTGGAGATATTTGTAGATAATAGAATTCCAAAAGAAAAGTTTAACTTCCTCACTCAGGCTGATTTTATTTCCTTTATATATTTTCTGCAGTGTCCATTTACTGACATCCCATCTTTGTTGCCAGTTTTTGTGTATTTGTATGTTGTATATTTATAAAGTGGCTCTCAGACAAGTAGTGAAGTATGACTTCTCTTTACTTGAGCACACACATAATGATATAACAAGAGACACTAACACAAATAGAAGAACAAGTACATAACTTCACTATGCTGCCATCTGCTGGAAGGTGGACTGCATAACACCCCAATACATAACAAATACATTTATTATATTTGTAACATTTGATGCTCTCAACATGTTAATTAGGGATGTGCATGGGCAAAAAAATTGGTTCGGTTCGGCACTTCCGAAATTCAGGACATCAGCAATTCTGCACTTCAGTTTGGCACTTCCTAAATTCGGGACTTTGGCAATTCAGAAATTCGGCACTTCGGGACATTAGCACTTCGGGACTTTGGCAGTTCTCTAAGCCTAACCCTACCTCTGACCCTACCCCTAATTCTAACCCTACCACTAACCCTACCCCCAACACTACCCCTAATTCTAACCCTACCCCTAACCTAACCCTCCCCCTAACCCAAAACCTATCCCTAGCCATACCCCTAACCTAACACTACTCCTATCCCT
This sequence comes from Pelobates fuscus, assembly GCF_036172605.1. Lineage (NCBI taxonomy): Eukaryota > Metazoa > Chordata > Amphibia > Anura > Pelobatidae > Pelobates > Pelobates fuscus. Next base: position 278,640,047 of record NC_086321.1, read on the forward strand.
AATGCTAACCCTACCCCTAACCCAACCCCAACCCTAACCCTAACCCAAACTCTAACCCCAACCCAAACCCCAACCCTAACCCTACCCCTTACCCTAACCCTAACCCTAACCCTACCCCTATCACTAACCCTAACCCTACCTCTAAACCTAACCCCAACCATACCCCTAACCAACCCCTAGCCCTGCCCCTAACCTAACACTACTCCTACCCCTAATGCTAACCCTAACCCTAACCCAAACCCTAACCCCAACCCAAACCCCAACCCTAACCCTACCCGTTACCCTAACCCTAACCCTACCCCTATCACTAACCCTAACCCTATCTCTACCCCTAACACCAACCATACCCCTAACCAACCCCTAACCCCAACCCTAATGCTAACCCTAACCCTAACCCCAACCCTACTGCTAACTCTACCCCTACCCCTACCAAATGTCGGAATAGCCAAAATTCGGCCGAATTTTAATTCGGACCAAAACGAATGGCACAGCAATCCATTTGGCAATACCAGGTTTGATTTTGATATTGAGAACTACATTTTGTAAATTCAGTGTTGTTTTCACCACAGTTCTTTCCAAATAATTTTGATGATCTTAGCCATGGAGGCTGAGTAAGGCTGGGCCAGCAGCAGCAAGACCGGCATGGCATTGGAGAAAAAGTAATTTTGAACACCTTATTTCCCTGGGGGGAGAGGGGAGCAAACACCTAAATAGCTATTTTAACACTATAGTGTCGGAAATACATGTTTGTGTTCCTGACACTGTAGTGTCCCTTTAAAAAGTAATCTAGACGTTTATGCATAATGCACAAATCTGAAATTAAATGTTATTAACAACATTTTACACAAAGCAATTAAAGGAATACTATAGTGTTAGGAACTCTGCATCTGACTTTGTCCACTATAAATTTATGCTGCGCTCCTACAGCATGGCTCTTTCCTCTGCAAAAGTAAACTACTTCAAAACCCTCATAAGCACACTGTCCCATCAACCCAAACACCTGTTTCACACTTTTGATGCTCTTCTTCGCCCTGTGACTACCCCTCCTTCCACCACCTTGTCCGCCACAAACTTTGCATCTCATTTCACTGAGAAGATCTCTACAATCAGGAAAGAGATCTCTAATCTCTCTCCTTCCCCTATCATTATATCACCCAACCCCACTCCCCCTGCCATCCTATGCACATTTGCACCTGCTACAGCACAAGAGGTTTCTGCACTGCTCCTGTCCTCCCGCCCCACCACCTGCTCTCTCGATCCTATTCCCTCGCATCTCATCCGCACTTTGTCTCCCTCTCTTGCTCTTCCTCTCGCTAGCATTTTCAATCTCTCCCTTTCCTCTGGCACATTTCCCTCACCCTTCAAACATGCAACCGTAACCCCGATTCTGAAAAAGCCCAACCTTGATCCCAACTCCCCATCCAACTACCGCCCTATCTCGCTACTCCCATTTGCCTCCAAGATCCTCGAGAGAGTTGTGTACGCCAGATTGACAGACTTTCTCGAATCCAACTCTCTGCTTGACCCCCTTCAGTCTGGATTCCGTGCTGGTCACTCTGTCGAAACTGCTGTGACCAAAGTATCCAACGACTTAATTGCCGCTAAATCTCACGGCCAATACTCTATCCTAATCCTCCTTGATCTTTCTGCCGCATTTGACACTGTTGATCATCAACAGCTTCTTCACATTCTTCGTAACTTTGGTCTACGGGATACTGCTCTCTCCTGGTGCTCCTCCTACCTCTCCCAGCGCTCTTTCAGTGTTTCTTTCTCTGGTTCTGCCTCTTCTCACCAACCCCTCTCTGTCGGCGTCCCCCAAGGATCTGTCCTCGGCCCCCTACTGTTCTCTATCTATACTGCCTCCCTTGGTAAACTCATCAGCTCCTTTGGTTTCCAATATCATTTATATGCAGATGACACGCAAATCTACCTGTCCTCCCCTGATCTCTCTCCGCCCACCTTGACTCGTGTTTCTGACTGCCTCTCTGCTATTTCCAACTGGATGGCTGCTCACTTCCTTAAACTCAACCTGTCCAAAACAGAACTTCTAGTTTTTCCTCCCTCAAGTGCTGCTACTCCTGTTGTCTCCATCCAAGTCAACGGCGCTACTATCACCTCTACCTCGCAGGCTCGCTGCCTAGGGGTTCTTTTCGATTCTGACCTCTCTTTTACTCCCCATGTCCAATCGATAGTCAAATCCTGTCGCTTCCAACTCAAGAACATAGCGCGCATCCGCCCATATCTAACGCCGGACGCGGCTAAGATATTGGTTCATGCTGTTGTTCTCTCTCGCCTCGACTACTGCAATCCCCTTCTGACCGGTCTTACATGTTCCCAGCTTGCACCGCTGCAATCTGTAATGAACGCGGCTGCGAGGCTTATTTTCCTGTCCGGTCGCACCTCCCACGCCTCCACGCTCTGTCAGTCCCTGCATTGGCTTCCAGTTAGATATAGGGCCCAATTCAAAATTCTGGCACTTGCTTACAAATCCCTACATAATGCTGCTCCAACATACCTATCCTCCCTCATACACAAGTATGTCCCGTCGAGACCCCTGCGCTCATCCCAAGACCTACGCCTATCCTCTGCCCGGATCCCCACTTCTGACGCTCGCCTTCAAGACTTCTCTAGGGCTGCACCTATTCTGTGGAACTCACTTCCCTCCTCAATCAGACTTTCACCCAGCCTCCACTCCTTCAAAAAATCTTTGAAAACTCACTTCTTCGTTAAAGCGTATCAATTAAACTGTCAGCAGGCTTCTCATCCCCCACCCCTTGACTCCTTCCCTGCAACTGTCAAAAATTACCTACCAAGCACTCAATAAACCCTTCTCTAACAAACTATTTAATTCCCCTACTTTAACCCGTTTGTGTCACTATACCCCACTCCCTCTAGCATGTAAGCTCATTGAGCAGGGCCCTCAACCCCCTCTGTTCCTGTACGTCCAGTGGTCTGATCTCAATTATGTGTCTGTTAGTCCACCCATTGTACAGCGCTACGGAATTTGTTGGCGCTATATAAATAATAAAATAATAATAATAATAATAATACATTATACAATAAATATATAATAATATATATACAATATAATTCAATTAAAAAAAATACATTTACACGTTTGAAAGAAATATTATATTAAAATCCCAACCAGGAAATCCCAAAGATGCAAATTAAAATAAAATAAAATTAAATTAATTTTATAAATAATACATAAACTAAGCTACAATGTATCCCAAAGTAGTATGTCATACATAATGAGAAATGTAATCTATGCAATATCCATAATTGATGTATACACATATTTTAAAAGGTGCATACGCTCAAAGGAATGCAAAATGATAAAATAAATAGCAATATTTACTTATTTTGAGGGGAAATAAGGTACATTGGTTTTCCATAAAAATGTTATTGTTTATTGCAATGGGTGGGAAAGGGGATGGGTACTGAAAAACATAAATCTATGATAGGTAGAAGGATGGAATGTGGAGAAATAATTTTTATCATACTTCCAATTGCTACATAGACAGCATCTTATACAAATAGAGTGCACAGGATATCATAATCCAGTGCAATACATACAGTAAAGGCACCAAACTCACCAAAGTACCAACCTCACCCCCACACGCTGTAGTGAATCCAACAATTAAAGTGACATTATTGGCTCCCAGACTACTTCATCTCAATCAAAGAAAAAAAGTTACCTGCGCTCTCTCCTTAATCCCTGTGTATATTTAGACAAATGGAGGTAATTTAGTTACTCCAGTGGCCATTGGAGGGAATGCCTGCCTGCCAATGTCAAAGCAGACCCCCCTAAGCGGGTCCTACACTGACCCTTCAACTTGCTTCCAAATATAAACATATGGCTTTCATGGGTAGTGCAGAGGGACTCTTAATAGGATGTCCCCATCCCTCTTTCTGCTGGTGTTTATGTAGCTCTTCAGAGGTCTGTGATAATGTAGAAAATAGGAGATCCTTCCAAACACGCATTTCAGTGCTTAATGCAGCACCTTCGTCAACTTCGTCCGTATTATGTAATGTATGATCGCATACTGTAAATAAACCCCCATTATTTTAAGTCTAGGTAAGGTGTTTTTAAATAAAAATATAACATTCTAGGAGACTTGAAATTGTTGTTTAGTGAATGAGAGAGTGCTCTGGATTCTGTATTTTGTATATATATATATCACCTGCTGTGTGGCTAATCAGACATAGCTAACATGCATGGATTGTACCATTCTGAGGCTGAATACCACTAATAATGGTGTTGATGGTGGTGCCCAAAGTCATTATGGCCAAGGAAGAGGGGTTAAGACTCTCAGAGACCATGGCTGTACTGTAGATGAAGGATTGGAGAAAATCCCTAATACCCCTCAGTTTCATCTTGGGATTAGTATCTGACATTGATTCTGTGAGGATTTTTTTCTGAAATCAGTTAACAAAAAAGACCTGTTAAATTTTAATTTAGTGAATCAAAGTGGCACTGGAAAAACAGAATGCATTGGGCAGAGTGGACCAGGCAACATCTTTGCAAATTTAGGGTTAAACCATTGATGAGATGAGATCAACCTAACTCGTCTACACACCCACCATATATCCATTATTTCCCACCAATAATTATTGGTGTTCAGTAAAAATAATGGATCAGTTTCTCCCCTGTTTAGTAGACAAACCTCCTTATTCTCCTAGCTTAACTTTCAATGGACAACCACTTGCCATATTTAAATTTGTGTTGTACATCAAGATACTTCTCCTACAATTTGGCTTGAACCCTTTGGCTTATTCAGGTCATTCATTCGGAATAGGTGCAGCCTCAGCAACTTCAAGTCAAAACATAAATATACACATCATAAAAAAACTAGGCCGGTGGAAATCAGCTGCGTGTTGTAGGTACATACTATGACCAGTTTCCGAACTAAGACAAGCTTTTCATGACCTTGCTATGTAAACATGTATATTGAAATAAATTCCATTGCATCTCAATTGATTTATGTTTGCCCTCTTTATTTGCAGGCCTACCTGGAAGTCAGTTTCGGGATACCCCAAGCATTATATTCTCTACTAATTTGGCTTTTGTCCCAACCACAAATGAAAAGTGGTAACCTGGAGTTGTGGGAGTGGCACAAACCAGGCAAATGTTTGGTGTGCCGTGAAGGCCATGGGCCAAGGTCAGCAGGTGAGATCAAAGGATCTCCCCTGCCAGCTCATACAGGGTAGCCAATTGAGGAAGCCCTGCCTGCGAAAAGCGTCTTGGACGAGACACAAGGATTTGACTCTTCAGATTTTTTTGTATTTGTTTTATTGTTTTTATAATTCTCACTAGTTGTTTTTATATATTGAAATAAATTCCCTTATTAATCTGAAGGAATTCTCTCAGTCCATTCTTTGAAGCATACCCCATTTCCTGGTTCTCATAAGGGGGTGCCACCCTGAAATCTGGAACTAAGTTGAAAGTTTGGAGCCCATTGTATAATAGGCTCCAAAAAAAGGTGAGCAATTCTATATATTGGATATTGACATACCTATTATATATTGATTGCACCCAGATCGCTGTTTGTTTTCTGTTTCATAAAAACATCTGATATGAAGAAAATCTCCTAACCAGTGAGTTTAAGAAGAAGGTAGATGTTGCCACCTATTTAAAGGCACATAGACTGTTTTGTTTAGAGCCTATACCATCAAAAGGCTCTAAAAAATGTGAGTTGGATGCGCATCTACTCTTCACTGTATTTGAACATTTTATAGTTGTTGAGACATTGCAAACAATGTTATACTATTTTGCAATATTTTGTTTCTATTTTATGTAAACGCAACAAACCCTGAACATTTTGAGAGGTAAGTCATCTATACAAATTTGTTAGCGCTGCACTCACATTTAGCTGTTTGGGAGGTGGGGTATATAACCTAAACAACGAGTTTTAGTTTTGTTCATACAGGGTAGCATCAGCCTTAAGAGGGACCACTGTCCCTTTATGGGCATTGAGGGAAAATTCACTGAGATTCATGAGCATATTTGCCTCCTACGTTCACACTACACAACCTGCACTTACACACAAACACACTACACATTCTATACCTCCTATATACACACACACTACACCACCTGCACTTACATGCACAAATATACTACACACACTCTATACCCCCTTATATACACACATTACATCCTCTGCGCTCACACACTCACACTACTGATCTGGTCTGCAGCTTCCCTAATTTCCCCTAAAAGCAAGAAGGGCCACAATCAACCCCTGCTCAAGACCACATTCCCATTCATGAGTCTCAGAATTCTGATAATTTATCCCCTAAGCCAATAAGGAATTTTAAACAACACTGGAAAGGCTCTAATTTTAAACCCAATTCAAGTAAAAGGAAGGCTCCTGCAAAGGAGCCAGAAGTGACCTCTACCCTGAGGTTAAAGGTGTATCCAGTCCTCAGATGAAGTGGACCATGATTTCCCACCTGACCTATCTGAGGTGGATGACTAGCAAGTAGAAGATTCAGATAATGGACAGCCCAAATTTTATAAAGAATCCTTTGCAGGTGAGCCCAGCTCTAAGGTCCATCAATTTAATATGGAGACTTTAGAGATCCTAGACAATGCGATCATATTACACTTGGCGGGCAACTCCATGTTTGATCCACTTACTTATAGACACCCCCGCACTGCAGAATGGCCTCCACCTGCCCACATTGATAAATTATTGCATGTCTGGCTATGCCCCTCACTAGATAAAGAGATTAGGACCCGGCCTAGGAATGAACGTCCATGTCTGGTCTTCCCTGATCATGTAGCCTTCACTCCCAAATTTGACCCTACTATGGTCGCCTTTATGGCATGTGTGGGACCTCAAGAAGGGAAATGAGAAAGGGCTTAAATTAGCCCAGGATACATTTCTTAATGTTAATATATTTTCAACTTTAAAAAAAGCTCAAACATCCTTAATAAAGTTTTTCGGCCCTCACCCCAGAGAGGTGGTTTTGGCATGAATGGTAGACTAGGCATAGACTGTATCCTGCATTAGCCGGTAGCTCTATTTCAAGTTAAAGATACTGCATGGGACATTACCTTTTTACTTTTAACATGTGTGGAATAGAATCAAGATTGCAAACCAAGGAATTATCAGCTGGTGGTATACTCCTGATGTCATTGGATCCTATGTACTCAAGGGGCTGATCATCCCTGGGCACAACAATTTAGAGTGGTACTCTAACCACTCTGTACATGTTAGTTTAACCAAAAAAAAAAAAAAGTATTTTTTTTTTTTTTTTTTTTTAATATTGCAGTATGATTATTTTATGTTTTTTTTTATTTTCAGAACCTTTTATCCAACATTAGGATGTGATGCAAGTATACCTGTTTTTGGTCTTTTTTCCCACAGATTTATTATATACGTGTGGTTACTTTAACACTGAAGTTGTAATTTAGCTATTAGCTAATTATTAGTGTGTGTTATATTGGTATTGCGATATGCTGCTGTTACTTGAGCACTTTGAATGCCTATTTTGCATGAAAATAAGAGATTTGAGATACTTTAATGCACTTTCTTGTTAATTATCACTTTTTATGATTTTTTTATGAAATTTGTTTGTGCACGAATTTGTGAGTATTTATCAATTGGAAATTAGTTTTACCAGGGCTTTATATGGTTGCTGTATGTATTGAACAGTGACACGCTAATGCAAACAATTTTTTTTATATCCTTTTATATGATTTGCGTCACCTTATTCATTAGATTTTATGCGAGGATAAAAGCCAAAACACCAAAACAACAGCAACTTTTCGATCCAACAGGGTCTTTGTCAAGCTACTACAGTGTTACAAACATGACCTATAAGTATGGTGCATAATTAACAAAAAAAAGTGCTCCAATCAAATGAAACAATTACATATAATTGACGTAAATGAATATATTCAGACCAAAGTAAAAGCAATAGGGCATAATCCCTTAACCCCTTAAGGACCAAACTTCTGCAATAAAAGGGAATCATGACATGTCACACGTCATGTGTCCTTAAGGGGTTAAACCTCACAGTATACACATTGTTAATAAATAAAAATTCCCAAATTCTACAGTATAGAAAGGGTTAACTTGATTTAATGAGAGAAACTTACCTGGTGGCATATGAAGCTACATCTTGCTGAAGTCAAGTGTCCCTCTATCAAGGGACCTACTCCAAAAGTCCAGCAATAGTGGGTCAGAGACAGACCAAACATGAGTAAATAACACATTAGTTGAAGAGAATAGACAAGTCCTCCAAAGGGTATGCTCATGAAGAAATAAAACATACCTAAATGTCACATTATACTAGGCAAAATTTACAGGGGAATACTAACAAAGGGGAAAGTGATAAAAAAAAATATTCCATATAATAATTAAAAATATATGTGATAAAATTAAAAATTAAAACATTTTTGAAATAGAATTCAAAGCCATATTAATAACAGAATAAGCAAAGAAGATGGATCTTCTTCTATGAAATAATAAATCAAGAGGGGAAGAAACAATAGGATATAGAAGCCAATACATTCTTTTATCATGACACATTTAATTAATTTCATATATTCAAATATTTAAAGATGTATGTACATTAATAAAAGTGAGACCATATTATTTTGGTCTAAATGATGAATATTAAGTTAGCAATGTGTAATATATATATCTATTTTTTTTATAGATATTCTCAACCATCTGGGTGGTATGTTTATTTCTCATTCTCGGGTCCTCTACCAAAGGCCTGGGGGTCTGAGGGTTCTGCGCAGTATCTTAGCTGTTCCTAGAACTGCACTCTTCTGGGCAGCGATCTCAGATGTCCCACCTGGAATCTATTGATGCCACTCCCCCAACTTGGGAGTCACAGCCCCGAGTGCTCCTATCACAACTGGGACTAGTACTGCCTTCACTTTTCACATCCGTTCTAGCTCTTCTTTCAGTCCTTGGTATTTGTCCACCTTCTCATGTTTCTTCTTCCTGATGTTATAGTCACTGGGTATTACCACATCCACCACAACTGCAGTCTTCCATTCCTTGTCTACCACCACAATGTCGGGTTGGTTGACCAGCACTTGCATGTCTATCAGGATCTGTCATTCTCAACTATCCTTTGTGGCATCTAATATCTGGACTTAGGCAGGTCCAATCCATATTCTGTGCAAATGTTTTGGTACACAATCCCAGCGACTTAGTTGTGTCTCTCTGTGTATGCTGTTCCTGCTAACATCTTGCATCCAGCTACTAGGTGCTGGACTGTCTCAGAAGCATCTTTGCACAGTCTGCACCTTGGGTCTTGGCTGGTGTGGTAGACTCCAGCTTCTATTGATCTAGTGCTGAGTGCTCTCCCTGTGCAGCTAGGATTAGTGCATCAGAGCTGTCTTTCAGTCCTGCCTTTTCCAACCACTAGTAGGATTTAGTCATGTACATCCACTATCTGCTGGTGGTACACCCCATGGAGAGGTTTGTCTTGCTATGGAACCTCCTCTTTTTCTGCATCCTTTATCTTTTGTTGTCTCAAGAATTCGCTTAGCAGTTCATCTTTGGGAGCCATTTTCATGATGTACTTGAGGATGCTCTGTGTTTCATCCAAGACTGTGGCCTTGACACTCATCAGGCCCTGACCTTCTTCCTTCCAGCTGGTGTACAGTCTGTGGGTGCTGGATTTCAGGTGGAATCCTCCATTCATAGTGAGTACTTTCCGGGTCTTGATATCCATGGTGACCAGTTCTTCTATTGGCCAGGTTATTATTCCAGCTGGGTACCTGATGACTGGTGGGCATTTGTGTTGATTTCTTGGATGATATTCTTGCCATTGAGCTGAGACTTGTCTAACTCTTTGGAGGTACTTGAATGTTGCTATCCTAATTGCCTTTTCCTCATGGTTACCATGTGTTTGTGGTAACCTCGGGTATTTGTAGCTGTTCTCTACATCTTCTATTTGGCCTTCTGGTAATTAAACTCCTTCTGTCCTGATCATCTTCCCTTATTTTGCTATCATCCGCCCACACTTCTCTAGTCCGAATGACATTCCTCTCATTCTTGGCATACAGCTTGATGTCATCCATGTAGAAAGGGGGGCTGATGGTAGTTCCACTCTTAAACCTGTATCCGTATCCACTCTTCTTGATGATCTTGCTAAGCGGGTTGCGGCCTATGCAGAACAGCATTGGAGATAGCACATCACGTTGGTATATGCCACGTTTGATGTTCACTTGTGTAATTGTCCAGTAATTGGCTTCTAGAGTTGGTTTCCATTCTTCCATTGAGTTCTTAATGAAGGCTCTTACTGTCTTGTTGACCTTGTATAGAGCCAAGCATTCCAGTATCCATGTATGTGGCATTGTGTCAGAGGCTTTCTTGTAGTAAATCCTGGCTGTGCACAGATTGGTCTGTCTGGTCTTAGTATCCATCATGACTGCTTGGTCTACCAGTAGTTGATATTTTGATCGTCTGGTATTGTTTCCAATTGCCTTCTGAGTATTGCTCATATATTGACTCATATGCCAATCAATCTTGGAGGCTACGATGCCTGACAGGAGTTTCCCTTTTGTGGAGAGGTAGGTTATTGGTCAGTAGTTTGATGGTGTTGATCCTTGTGAGGTTCCTTCATGACTAGTATTGTTCTGCCTTGTGTTAGCCAGTCAGGGTGGAGCCTGTTGTTAGTAGCTGGTTCATTTGTGCTGCTAGGTGTTCATGCAGCATTGTTAACTTCTTTATCCAGTATGTGTGGATCATGTCAGGTCATGGGGCTGGATAACTCTCTATGTGTGCTACTCATTGTTGAATATCTTTCACTGTGATGCTGATTTGTTCCTGTTCTGGCAGCATGGAGTGGTCTGCTTTCAGCTATAGTAGCCACTGAGATGCTTCTTTCTCCCTGATATTCTTCCAATTCCCATACCCACATACATACTGGAAGAATATATGTATTTGCAAAGTAATAACTTTCATAACATATATTTCATAGAAAATTATATTCATTACAGAATGAAAAACAAAAATACACAAAATCATTTGCGTGGCATTTAGCTAACCTTTCAATTTCATATCTTGGAGACAGAGTTAACCTTTTATTTAAGCAACAAAAAGAGGGTAGTTATTTATGTTTCATCTTTAATTTATGTATTCATTTAATAAGAAAATAAGATCAGAATTGTGTCAAAATAATTATTCAGAACAATATTAATACATTCTGAGTAGCCTGATGAAACTTGTTTAATAAGAGGAGCAAGGGTAACTGAGATGGAAAAATCAGACAAATAAAACAAAAAAGTAGCCAGTGTTTTATATATTTTTTTTTATTTTGTTTTGGAATATATTTTTTTTTCATAGGGACCTTAAGGCCACATTTAGTGAACAGCAATGGAGACAGGAATTTGAAGCCCATGAAAAGCAATTCTGCCTGCGCGTCCCACCTAAAGACGATCCAAACAATACAATACCACTAGTACCTAGTACCTGACAAACTTTCTCATATAGTTCTGCTCAAAAGTTTGCATACCCTTGGAGAATTGACAATAAAAGTACCATTTTTAAAGAAAACACGAGGGAGCAGGTAAAACACATTTCTTTTATTTCTTATGGGATTCATATTAAACTGTAGGTTATAATAGAATAGCACAATCATAAAACAAAACATGGCAACAAAGAAAAAATATGAAATGACCCTTGTTCAAAAGTCTGCATACCCTTAGTTCTTAATACCGTTTATTGCCCCCTTTAGCATCAATGACAGTGTGTAGTCTTTTATAATAGTTGTCTAGGAGGCCCCTAAATCATTCAGGTGGTATAGCTGCCCATTTGTCTTTGCATGACCTGGAAGCATTTTGCCAAGTCTTTAATCGTCTTTGCATGAACCACTTGTTTGAGATCTCCACAGATATTAAGGTCAGGAGACTGTGATGGCCACCCTTTTCTGCTGCAACCACTGAAGGGTCAACTTGGCCTTGTGCTTTGGGTTATTGTCATGCTGTAAAGTCCAAGAGCGTCCCATGCGCAGCCTTCATGCAGAAGAATGCTAATTGTCTGCAAGTATTTTCTGATAACATGCTGCAATCATCTTGCCATCAATTTTCACAAGATTCCCCATGCCTTTAGAGCTCACACACACCTAAAACATCAGTGAGCCACCACCATGCTTCACAGTGGAGATGATATTATTTTCACTATAAGCCTTGTTGACCCCTCTCCAAACATAGCTCTTTATTTTGGTCTCGTCACTCCAAATTACAGCATGACAGAAGCATGTCAAGGTGTTGTGGGCATATTGTAATCAAAATTTTTGCCAGGGTATGCAAACTCTTGAGCACAACTGTATATACCCAAACACAAGCAATGTCTGCTGGAGATCCCACAAGGCAGTTGGAACCATGTTCCATGTTTGGTGGATGTGCTCATACTGGGACGTGGACCATACTGGGACATGGTGGGGGAGATAATTACAAGATTACTATACACAAGCAACTATGGGACTTGCCAATGTCCTGCATAGTTAATTTCATAAATTACATAGATACTTACAACAATAACTGCAAACCAACTAATAGGGCATATAACAGTAGATATGTGAACCATGTATAATTGACATAGAATCATTGTATAGCAATGGTATATTCATGTTTCTTGTATATATCATGTATATCTGATTGATACTATGTTCCCATATTACTGAGTTCAGTTTACAAATAGATGTCCCATTGTACAGCGCTATGGGATTTGCTGGCGCTATATAAATAATACAATAAAAAATAAATGTGTGTAACACCGGTCATGACCAGATATGAACTATTTAGCTTGCTAAAGTGCATTTTGTGTGAAGAAATTGTCCATTTTTTCATTTTACACAAAGTGCATATATCAGTGGAAATTGGCAGTTTTCTAAATTTACCTTGTTACACCCCTTTGGCTGTCAATCAACTGGTCATGTTAATTCCTGGTCTGTTTAGCTCAGCGAAGCTAAAATCAAGAGGCAGCAATTGCCCAGAGCACCTTCTGCAAAGATTTCTCATTGAGCTGCATTGGGAAATTTGTGATTGGACAGCATCAGAAGGTATGGGAGTGGTTAGAAAGGGTACATCTACTAAAATGTGTTTTTTTTTATTATTTATTTGTTACAATTGGGCAGAAAGTTGGTTCTCTAAAAATGTTCTTTAATCCTATAACAAGAAAAAGGAAACTCAAAAGGCTGGAAAGTGGGGGGGGGGGGAGGAAAAGACACTCCCGTATCCCACTGCCGAGCCTCCAGAGTATAGAGGTCAACTGGACTGGTTAAAAGGGGGTAACCCTGGAAATTGTAGAAAAAAGGAAGAAAAAAACCAAAAAAGGGATGTCTTATATAAAGACCGCCCAGAGGGTAAATACCCAGTCAAATCTCAACAGTAGTGTAGTTGCCAAAAAATAAAAAAGCCTTTATTGAAATCTATTAAAAACCTGGGTTATCAGTGATGGACAGAATAATATAGGGAGAAATATGTATGGTAGGAACAGGGCTAGTCAAGAGCCTAATAGCCAAAAGGAACCCTCACAAAAAACGGAGAGGGGATAGAAGGCAATATGTACCCCCATACATAACTCAGGTAACAAAGCAGTAGGAGAGAACAGGGAAAGGGAGAAACACACACTCCCAAACTAAACAGTAGTGCTATGCTAATACCCTATCTCCTATAAAACACCTTCGTGGGTGTTCTAATCTAAATGCTGTCATAACATCTGAAGCCCCAGGTTACACACACATGCTAGAAAAACATAAATGAAAAAGGTGCTCAGAGCAAAGTGCTCAAAGAGTATTAAAAACACAGAAGATGAATCAACTTGTTTATATAAAAATTGTGCAGAATATTCCACATGCCAACCAACTGTTAAATGTTTGTATTTGTGCTTGTCAAAGCTGTTGGGGCATGACGAGCCCACTTGTGATACTCTCTTGCACGTAAAAATAAAGAATTAAAAAAAAAAAAAACACAGAAGAACCCGACGTACGTTTTGGCGTGACCACACGCCGTCCTCAGGGGTATCAGCAGTGAGCAGAAACGTTGTCCGGGTGGTAAATTTATACCTTAAGCTCATAAGCTTTATTGTAATCACCTGTGATTGTGTCTAAGCTGCTCCTCCTGCGAATGGGGCTGTGGGGGTGTGGTGTAACACACGATAGTGTCAGCCCACATTTCTATGTCAGAGGTGGCCAGAACAGAAAGCTGAACATAATCAGGTGGAAGGGAATTAACCCTTTGAGTGCCCCGCCCGGAATAGATATAAATGGATACTTATTATGTCTAAAGGGCAGTATCCATAGCTTAACAGTTAACCCTTGGAATGTCCAAATTGTGTCATATAGGTCAAGTATGTGGATTGATTCTTATGGCTGTATTGTGTAGCTTTAGTACAATAAAAGAAACAACTTATAACTGTTGTAAACCAGTAAGGGATAAGTACAATGGCTATATGGGCAATCATACACAGAAGCCGACAATTATTTTATTGCCACTGTAAATAGTAACCCATTAGTTTTGCAAACACAAAACAGACCCCTAAACTCTTAGACCTATAATACAAGTAAAGTGAATGGACATATGAACACCAAATATAGAAATAAATAAAGAATATATACATATATACAGGCATAACTTAAGATACCATTTATTATCAGAATTATTGCAGTACTTTAAATAAACGGGGAATATGAAAACCCTTCATTTAACCCCAGGGGAGATAGCGTTTTGAGATGGTAAATCCAAAACGCCTCTCTTTGTCTTAGTTTTAGGTCCCAGTTTCCTTTCCTAGGAGGCTGTGGTACATGTTCAAGACCCATGAACCAGATGCCTGCCGAGGAGTGATTGTGATGTAGATGTAAATGCCTTGAGACGGGTGTTTCCAAACGTCTCTTGACAGAATTTACATGTTCACGTATCCTTAGCCTAAAGTGGCGAAAAGTCTTGCCTACATATTTTAGGCCACAGGAGCAAGACAGTAGGTAAACTACTCCTGTTGTGTTACAATTAAAGAAGGAACGTGGTTTGAAATTCATTAAGCCCTTGCTGTCAGAGGCCCTCTTGGTAATAAACGGGCATGCACTGCAGTGACCACATTGGAAAGAACCCATTGGTAGGTATTTTTGAAAATAACCTGACGGGGACGTAGTTGAGAGGTGACTAGGTGCTAGGATATCTCTCAAGTTTTTGCCCCTCCGTGCTGTAATTGAAGGGAGTGATGGCAGAATTTCTTTCAGATGCTTATCTGATTGGAGGATAGGCCAAAAATTTTGAAAGACATTCAGCATAGTGTCCCATCCTGCATCATATGTACCGATGCAGCGTATTTTATTTTCCTCAGTCTTACGACCCCCATCTGTAATTAGGGTTTCCCATTCAGTGTGGATTGCCCTCAGATAGGCTCTTTTCAGAACCCTATTTGGGTAACCTTTGGCCTTAAACATGTGACGCAGCTCATTTGCTTTTAATTTGAACTCCTCCATCGTGGAGCAGTTTCGTCGAAGTCTCAAATATTGGCCTATTGGGATACCGGATTTGAGTGATATGGGGTGATGACTAGACCAGCATAGCAGGTTATTTTGTTAGTTAGGCTGTCTTCTTTCTGTACAAGGTTGTTTCAATTTTGCCTTCTTTAGATACCTGTAGTGCTAGATCTAGAAAGCAAAGGTTTTGACCCCCTACTTCACTAGTGAATCGTAAGTTAAAATCGTTACTGTTCAGCAGACATACAAATTCTTTGAATCTCTCTGATGTATCAAGCCAAATCAAAAACACATCATCGATGTATCTTTTCCAATAGAAGATCTGATTAGTGTATGATTTCAGCTTGGGATCTGCCCTAATACACCTCTCCCACCAGCCTAGATGGAGATTGGCATATGAGGGCGCACAAGACGTCCCCACATATTTCTCCCTATATTATTCTGTCCATCACTGATAACCCAGGTTTTTAATAGATTTCAATAAAGGCTTTTTTATTTTTTGGCAACTACACTACTGTTGAGATTGGACTGGGTATTTACCCTCTGGGCGGTCTTTATATAAGACATCCCTTTTTGGGGTTTTTTCTTCCTTTGTTCTTTAATCCTAGTCTTTCTTTGTTCATTGTTTAGGTACATTTGCCCAGAATGTCAGTAACCACCTGGGATTAGTTTGAAGTGCATCAGGAATTGAATTTTTTTTTTTTTTTAAAGACAAGTTATAATTGCTCCTGAGTTATAATTGTGCCAGAATAAGCTGCTAAGGCCTAAAGAGTCCCCTCTCCCTTCTCTTCAAATTCGTTTTTGTATCCTATAAGAGTTTTCAAGCTATATTTAGAAACATAGAATGTGACGGCAGATAAGAACCATTCGACCTATCTAGTCTGGCCAATTCTCTAAATACTTTCATTAGTCCCTGGCCTTATCTTATAGCTAGGATAGCCTTATGCCTATCCCACGCATGCTTAAACTCCTTTACTGTGTTAACCTCTACCACTTCAGCTGGAAGGCTATTCCATGCGTCCACTACCCTCTCAGTCAGATAATACTTGCTGATATTATTTTTAAACCTTTGCCCCTCTAATTTAAGACTATGTCCTCTTGTAAATATAGTCTCCTCCTTTACTGTGTTGATTCCCTTTATGTATTTAAATGTTTCTATCATATCCTTCCTGACTCGCCTTTAGTCCAAGCTATACATGTTAAGTTCCTTTAACCTGTCCTTGTAATTTCTGAGTAAAGGATATGCATAGCTTAAACAAATTGGCTAGCAGAATTCCCTTGGTGTTTATTTAAATCCTAAATTGGGTTGTTCAACAAAAATCAAGTAGATTAACATAAGAAATGAATTGGGTTGTTCACCAAAAATCAAGTAGATTAACATAAAAAAATAAATAAAATAAAAACAATACCAGCTAATGCACAGTGCTTGTCCCCCAAAAGATGAGTTAATAGGCCATAGGATTAATAAGCGTAGCAAAATATCAATGAACAGGTAATACCTTCATTTGTTTCATCCAAGATTTCACTAGTTATTAAGGGGTTTATCCTATCTCCTTATGCAATGAGAACCCTCAACCTGTGGAGATATGTGCAATGCAATTCTTCTCTTAAGAATACAAGAATACCCCCTTCACAACCCCGTTGTTGGCCACGGTCCTGCCCCCATTAAGTATGTCTCTGCTTATGTATGTGTTTGCATTTGTAATAATGCAGTCTTGCATTTACTTAGGGATAATGTTCTATTACTTCTAAAAACTCTAAAAGACATGAAGAAATGTTTTTACAGCATCTATAATTTGCATTTTTTTTTTTAAATGTTCTTTCATTTGGCTTTATAAATATTGTATTTGTCTCCCTTTGTCAGTGTAAGCACTATGACACAAAAGTTGAAATATTTTTTTTTCAAGAAGCTACATTTTACAGGCTTATTGCAGCCTTTTATTTAATGTAAAACTGTAAAAAAAATGTGTTCTGCTTCTAAACAAGATTTAAACTGTAGTTTGGAGGTGGGTTGTGAGCAGCTCTGCAATGAGGTAGAGCTGAGAATACATATTAGGCATACGGAACATGTAAAACAAGGGGAGGAAAATATGTCTCTGCAGTCTCTTCACAGTTTATTATAATAAACCTCCATTACATTTGCTTCTGATGGGATTGAATAGCAATGTACTTTTTTTTTTTTCTTTTTAAGTTCATTTTTATCTCTGTGCATCTTTTCGGCTCCACTATGTGGTCCTTTCAAAATCAATCATCATCGGAAAATATTCCACCCAAAATTCGCTCTGAAGAATATAAATTAGCAAAAGAATATTATATATATATACAAATAATTAAAAAAACTAATTGACTCTGAAAGTGGATATATCTTAGAAACGAATAACAAAGCATGGCTCTTAGCTGCAGCACTTACAGTTGGCACAAACATAGATATTATTAAACAATAAAACATTAAAATAACACAGGACAGAAACATTAAACTAAGATCTTGATACTCGTAAAGGTATACAGGGAGTTATCTACTTAAACCAGGTCTCTGTGGCTTCTTCAGTGCACCATAAATCACCATATATCTGGTATGTAGGTGCACTCTCTGTTTTAGGTTGCACTGAGGTAGCTTGTTTTAGGTAATTTCCTTTAAGAGTAGTGGGATTACTTCCCCCTCATAGGTATCCGTAGGTGAATATAGCTCACCTATGTATTAGCTGCAAATATATAATATATATCTTTGTTTTTCATTCCCCATTGCTTTTCCCTTCTTTAGATCAGTGAGTGTTTAGGCGGGTGAACCATTTAGGAATTTAGTAGAGTTGAGTGGACACCTGGATGTTCGGGTCCGGCGGGTTCGGCCAAACATTGAAAAAAAGGCTGGGTTCGGGCTCGAACTTGACCCCGAACTTGACCCCGAACTCGAACATTTGGGCACAAAAATGGCTCTAAAGAGCCGTGCATGGAGTGAGTCGCACATCGCCGGAGCTCCGCGAACCCGGACCACATAGCCCCTTATAAATGCTACGTTTCACGCCTAATATGGGGAGAACGAAACGCCAGGGCACCCCAGGACCCTCAAGCACTAGCCCACCGAGGAAAAACACCGGACCGCTGGATGATTTCCTTGCCTACCCGGACGGCCCCCGAGCCGCGAAACACGCGGACAAAATGGCGGCCGTGTCTCCGGACCTGGACAACAACGCAGGTCTGGAACCAGGCCCGGTGGGGAGTGACCAGTTATCGCACATTACCGCAGAACTGGCCTCTATATCTGCCAACATGCTCTCCAAAAGCGACAAAACTGCGCTGGTAACGGAGCTGAGAGCGGCGATCAGAGAGGAAATCCAGGAGGTGCGCAGAGATCTCACTGCCCTGGAGGAAAGAGTTACGGAACTGGAAGGGGAGAATATCAGGGCCATCCAGCACTCCCAAACTGCCGATCATGCCACTGCTAGACAAGGCTCGGTTCTGCTCGAGCTCCGTAGACAAGTGGAAGATTTGGATAATAGGGGGCGACGAAACAACATTAGAGTCAGAGGCCTACCGGAGGCTGAGCATGAAAACCTGGACACAGCTCTCAAGCAGCTTTTTACCCATATTTTGGGTGCTGACGCCCCGGATGACTACCAGATTGAACGAGCCCACAGGGCCCTTCGCCCCCCCAGAAGAGATGGCCTTCCACGCGACGTCATTTGCTGCCTCCTGTCCTTCCAACTCAAAGACGCCATCATGAGGGCCGCACGTGCTCAGACTATCGTCTTTCAAGATGCTGCAGTCTCGCTTTACCAGGACCTGTCGGCCCTTACCCTGGATGCAAGGAGGGCGCTGCGGCCACTCACGCACATTCTTCAGGAGAAACGCATACCCTACAAGTGGGGATTCCCCTTCAGCCTCCAAGCCAAACGGGGGAATACATGGTGCTCCCTGAGATGGCCTAACGACATACCCAGCTTCCTGAGATCGATGGACCTACCGCCGGTCACCATCCGCAACTGGATACTAGACCAACCTCCACCACGCGCGGAGCACCCAGAGGTACCTGCACAGCTCCGTAACCAGGCACGTAGAGACACACAGCCTCTCCGATGGGGAGGCCCTAACGGGCCCGAAGAATAACCGATCACGTATCAACCCGGCCCCGGTGTCCCCTGACCCCCCTGTGATTGCTCCTGTAAGCGGACGTACCTGCCTAACGACATCGATGACAGCTAAGTACTCATTCTACATTACACACGGGGTACACTATTGTTTTCTAGCCCACGCAGACCACCGGGGCCCGGGGTCGGACACCTGGGGACACTTAATGTAACTGGGGGGGACCCGATTTGGCCACGTTTCCTATAGCTTTGGGTGGGGTACGGGTGCGGACCCTTATAGTACTGCTCCTGATCGGCCGCAAACGAACTTCCTCACGACCGGGCAGCTGGAATCCGCCATTCCCCTTGACACCTGCTACCACCAATGCCGGGACTCTGAACGCTACCCAGGGCCCAACCGACCACCCGCCCGGCTGCCCATGTCGGATTGCAAGCCTCCCCGATAATGATTAGAGCCCACGGGAACCAATTCCCTTTTCAACTGTTAGACAGGGGGGACCCAGTACTAGGTTGGGGCTGGGTGCTGGTGGGAGGGGGGGATTTGGATTGGTTTTGTATGTTTTATTGTATGTTTTATTGCATATCGACAGTTCTATTACTCATTGTGTATGCTACCAGTAGTTTTGCTCTACCCGAAACCTATTGCCCATGCAGTTGCTAAACGTGCCTCTAAACAGTTGCTGGCCCGGCCCGACCCCGACACGCTCCCCAGATTGGAACCGGGGCGGCAGCTCCGTTCCTGGGTTGGGGGTTGGAGGGGGGTGGGGGACCTAGGGGAAGCTTTGCCCGCGCCTGAATATCTCATGTGGCACATGGCGTGACATGTCAGCTAACGCACGCACCGCCCACGCTCTACCGAGCGCCACGCAGTCCCGGACCAGCCTCTACACCCGCTACCGGACTGCCGATGCCCTTAATGCCCAAGAGACAGGGCAGACCCCTCCTCTGCCCAGTGGCTAGGATAGGGATACCACATGTACACGGGGAGCTTGATCTTGCCTTATTTGCTGTATATTCAACTGTTGTAAATAATAGCGAACTGTGGTTTGAATAGTATGCTCCCTGCAAACTACTGTACCCCCCGTTAGAATGTGTGCCTTCTCTCTGCCCCGCCCACCGCCCCATGCACCCCTCTCTCTCCCCCCCCCCCCCCGGCCCGGCTCAGCTGACCACTGTTACCATAGGGCCCAGACATGAAGGCCACCTCGGCCGCCTCACCCTCCCCGCAGTACCCGGGTCGTCCAGGTGAGGGCCCCCCCCACAGGGAAACACACTTGACGCGACCGGGCCTCCCTACGACTCCTGCCGTCCAGTAGCCCTGACTGCCGACCTACACCGAACGGGCACACACGGACGCCTTCCTGCCCTTAAACAGACCGCCAACCCCACAAATGTTGCCCCCCCTCTTGCACTGACCGGAATGACCCGTGAACGACATCCTAACCACCCTAACGTGGTCCGGGGGAACGTGACACCCGGTACCACCAGACGGTTCTCACACACTCGACTTCCAGACCTCCCAGCAACTGACCCACCTGTATATAAGGTCCTCTTCTCTGGACCTAGGGCCACGGTTGCCTATAACCCCTGACCCCCTACTAGGTGCCCCCCTCCTCCTAGCCTCCCCTCCTCATCCCCCCCCTTACCTCTCCTTCCCCTACCACTCCCTAACCTGCCCTTCTCATACCACCCCCCCCGTCGGAACCCCACGGTCCGACCCCCCCGCAGCTCGAGCCAGTGCTCAGCCATGGCATCGGGCTATCAGCCCGCACCTTTAATCCTTAGGACGCATAATGTCCGAGGCCTTAACACCCCCGAAAAGCGGAGACATTTACTACGCTCCCTCTGGGCTCAGAGGACCTCGGTGGCATTCATCCAGGAAACACACCTGAAAGGGGGGGACGCCCCCCTGATCAGGGATAAACGATATCCCCTAGGCTATTATGCCAATCATCCCGACGCCAAACGAGCAGGGGTCGCCATCATTTTCTCCCATAACACCCCTTTTACATGCACCGCCTCACAGGCAGACCCCCTGGGTAGGTATATATTTGTTAAAGGCGAAATTGCCGACCATAAGTACACCTTCGCTACGGTATACTGCCCTAACAAGGGACAGCACCGGTTCTTGACTAAAACCCTCACACTGTTAGACAAATTCCGAGAGGGCACGCTGATTCTGGCCGGAGACCTCAACATTCCACTGGACCCACGGATGGACTCGTCCATGGGTACCAGCGCCATTCCCCTACACTGTATACGTCAGGCTAAACAATCCCTGGCTAAATCAGGCCTAATTGACTGCTGGAGGGTGGTGCACCCAGAGGACAGGGATTACACTTGCTACTCGGCTGCCCACGCCAGATATAGTAGAATAGATTATATCTTCCTCGCGCAGGAATACCTCCCCTTCCTAATGGACTCCTCCATTGGCATACAACATGACTCAGACCACGCACCGGTCCAAGTTACCCTCAAATCACCGCTTTTCAAACCCAGTGAACGCCACTGGAGACTTAACGAGAACGTACTGACGGACAACGAAACTACCACACGCGTAGCCCAAATACTGACCCAATATTTTGACGAAAACGACACACCGGACGTCGCCCCCCTCACTGTATGGGAGGCACATAAATGCGTCATACGGGGACACCTGATTAGTCTATGCACCCAGCGGAAGAGGGAACATACCGCTAAGATACAAGACCTGACACGCGAAATAGCTTCCCTTGAGACACGACACAAGACTGACCACACAGACGATATCTACCGCCACCTCACAGACGCGCGAAGACGGCTTAAAGACCTCCTATCCCAGAACTTATTACTAACCATTCGCAAATCCAACAGACATTTCTACGAGTTTTCAGACAAATGCGGTAGGACACTGGCACGCACCCTGAAACAGAGACAGAGACAACACCACATACACCAGGTCAAGGGACGGGACGGGACAATGAAAAGGACACCGACTGATATACTACAGACTTTTAGGCTCTTCTATGAAGAGCTCTACAACATCGATAACTCCACCCGACGTACTGATGCGCCCCAACACTTGCGCAACATAGAGAACTTCCTTACGGAACACGTAGGCCGCACGCTACCAGAAGGCCTGGCTGAGGAACTAGAACGACCACTCACAGTGGAAGAGTTGGCCGCTGCGCTTAAACGATCTAAAACCCACAGGGCCCCAGGCCCGGACGGTTTACCCGTCTCGTACCTGCGCAGGTTCGGGGACGTGCTGCTCCCACGCCTGGTACTAGGCTTCAACTCTCTACTAGAAGAGGGTCGGTTCCCAACAGATACTTTACGCGCCACCGTGACGGTCATTCCAAAGGAGGGCAAAGATCCCGCTGAATGCGGGAGCTACAGACCGATCTCCCTCCTTAACGCAGACCTCAAGCTCTTCGCCAAGGCCATAGCCACCCGGATCAGGTGGGATTCATCCCGGGACGTGAGGCGCGTGATAACACTATCCGGGCCCTACACATGATCCATTCTGCCCGGTCGATGAAGAAGAACCTAATCCTGGTCTCCACAGATGCAGAGAAGGCCTTCGACCGGGTAGATTGGCTATACCTCGAAGCCACCCTTCGCCATATGCAATTTGGCCCCAATATCCGCTCATGGATCCTCTCCCTATATACAGACCCTACGGCCCGCATTCGGGTGAACGGCGCTCTCTCGGCCCGTTTTCCATCCGGAACGGAACTAGACAAGGGTGTCCCCTGTCCCACCTCCTGTTTGCCCTCACTCTGGAACCTTTTCTAGAGGCGGTCAGACGGGATGGGGGTATCAGCGGATACCGACTCCACCATACGGAACATAAAGTAGCGGCCTACGCAGATGATATGTTATTCTTTTTAGACAACCCCACGATCTCTTTCCCCAACCTCCTCCGTGCCTTCAGGACCTTTGGCGACATATCCAATCTGAAACTCAACATGAGCAAATCGGAAGCCCTACCGATATCCCTCGCAGCTGAGAGGGTCGCTCACTTAAAATCCCAGTTCCGTTTCTCGTGGTGTGACTCCAAACTTAAATATCTAGGCGTATGGCTGCCCAGCGACCTATCATCCCTGTTTCGACTGAACTTCCTCGCCATACTCGCGGTGATACAGTCAGACCTGCAACGATGGAGGAATCTTTATGTCTCCTGGTTCGGACGAATCAACGTTGTAAAAATGAATATACTCCCGCGTCTCCTGTACCTGTTCCAGGCTATCCCCATCACTATCCCCAAGTCATACTTTCAATCGCTAAACACAGCCATACGGCAGTTTGTATGGAATGGGAAGGCAAGCAGGATTAGCAGAGCACTATTAGAACGCCCCAAACGCAAAGGAGGCGCAGGCCTCCCTTCCCCTCAAGGGTACTACCACGCGACACATCTGCTCAGGGTGATAGACTGGCACGCCCACCCCACAGCTAAGCAGTGGGTCCCCATTGAACAGGCACGGGCGGGGGGCGCTCTCCCATCCCGCCTGTGGCTCAGCTCTCTCACTTTAACATCGCTACAAACGGGCAACCCTCTGATCGACGCCACATTGCGAGTATGGTGCTCACTACGGTATACACGCCAGCTCACCACCACCGACAGCCCCCTTACACCCATTACCCACAACCCGGGGGTGGGTGGAGGTCTCACGCCAGCAGACCTGCGCTCCTTCACCGACTCCGACTGGCTTAGCTTCCGACAGCTCCTACAGGGACACCGACTTCTACCCCTTACGGCCATCCTGGGAGACAAGACCCCCACAGGTCTAGATCACTTCCACTATGCTCAGATAAGGGCCTACTATAACGCCTTTTCGAACAAAATGTGCCTACACAGACCCCCCACACAGTTTGAGTCAATGTGCACCGCCCGAACCCACCCGGACAAGGGAATATCATTGCTATACGCGACATTGCTTGATAGCGAACACCAGACACACCCTAGATATATAGCTAAATGGGAAGAGGAAACAGGGACCACACTCACGGACCGGGACTGGGACAAGATTTTTGCGCTAACACACAAAACCTCCATCAGCTCTAAGGTTCAGGAAACAGGCTTTAAGATCCTCACGCGCTGGTATAGAACCCCTGACGTTGTACACCGTATAGACCCGGGATCCCCTAAGGAATGCTGGAGATGCGGTAGCGAGGACGGTTCCTTCCTCCACATTTGGTGGGCTTGCCCCGATATTGTGCCTTTTTGGACGCAAATCAGAGAAGCCATCCGTCTCATAACAGACATCACCCTCCCCTTTCACCCTCTCACCATGCTATTACACCACACGGACATGTCTATCTCGGCCTACAAGAAATCCCTGGTCAGACACCTCCTGACTGCAGCCTTAGTATTGATTCCCACCCAGTGGAGACAAAAGGGCGCACCCACCTTCCAGCGGTGGCTAGACAAAGTAGGGGAGATACACCACATGGAATCACTCACGGCTGCCCTACAGGGCAGATTGGAGAAGTGCGACCGCGCCTGGATGCCATGGCTGTGGTACCTCATGATGGACGGGACCGGGAACCGTGGATCCTCCTCCCCCCCCCCCCTCGTCCCCAACCCCCCTCTCCTCCCCTCCCCCCCCCGCTCACCTGCATTGAAATACCGACCATATGCCGCCCACACCTTGCTTTGCCCTGGACACCTGTCACTCATACCCAGACGTCGGACACAGAACTGTTGACCCCTCACATCCTGGTCTGTACGGCCTCCCTCACGTTAGTTCGCCGACTGGACGGACTCTGACTTACCCAGACTCCTTGACCGCTGGGACTGACGACCCCTACCCATAACCGCCAGACTGCTCCGTAGCCGCCTCCCGACTTGGTATCGGGACATAGGCGCATACCTCTATCCCATCATTTGGTACCCCATGCCCCGTTCGCTGACTGTCACAGTTTGCACTCACGTAAAAGGAGTTCACGACTCACATTACAACTGAGCCGAGTGACCCCACATGTGATTCTTACCTGATTTTATTGTTGTCAGCTACTAGACCTAACGGAAACTCCCTAACGTTGGCAGATTCTTGCCCTAAACTCTTTTTGTATTCTACACCCCACCCTTGATTTACCTATGTACGCACCAATGACTTGAAGTCCCCACATCTGTCTTATACAGGGCCGGACTGGGCATTAAAAGCAGCCCTGGAAAAAAATGTTTTACCAGCCCCATAATGCGTCGCGCTAGCATAGTGTGCAGATACAGAGTTGGAAAAGAGAACTTAAAATTAAAAATTATTACTCCAACGTAAAAAAAAAGCACTCATATGGTTCAAAATAAACAAAAGTGCTGATTTATTTTAAGCAGATGTGCCTTTGCATGTAATCAATGTTTCAGTCCATCTACCATGACATATTAAGGAAAGCTTGGTAATGGGACTGAAATGGTGAATGTATGTTGGGCACAACTGTAAAAAATTGACGTTATCTTGTTTACTTTGAAGTCCTTTGGGTGCGCTCTTCACTTTTAAATATGTTATTGTGCTGGAGTGTGCACCTACCTAGCAACAAGACTGGGCCAATATCTGCTCATTACATATGGTACATATTAATGACATTTCTCTGTGTATTATGCATATATAAATGTACATTAATATATGTGTAAATATAATAGACATAATTATCTATATATCTAATACACACATTAATATACATGTCATATACCAGTGGAGGATCCAGAGCCTGATCTCGGGAGGGGCACTTGTAGATTATTTAAAGAAAAAATCCATGCACAATAACCACTACTGCTCTGTGTAGTGGTTATGGTGCAAGGAGTGCCGGTGTTCTATCAGTCTGCTATACCTCGTCAGATTTCTATACCCTCGTCACTTCCGGGGAGGGGAAGCAGCTGGATCCTGTGCTGCACATGAGTGCTAGCACTCCTGCTACTCCTCCACAGCCAGGTCCTGGAAGGTAAGTAAAACTAGTGTTACACTTTCATTATAGTTAGTGCATTCACTAAGCTTAGGCACACGGGACATTTAGGGTTAAGTGAGGGTTCAAATTAGGGTTAGGTAAGTGCTTCTAACCTCTCTCACTCTCTATTCTTACCCTAACCCTTGGGGTAAGGGTTAAAATAGAGTGTGAGAAAACCCTATTTAGTGATATTCCCCTATTGTGAAATATCACTAAATGTGAACAAGTCCCTAATCCTAACTCTAATTTGAACCCTAACATTAACCCTAAATGTCCCATGTCCTAAGCTTAGTGAATGCACTAACTATAATGAAAGTGTAAAACTAGTTTCACTTACCTTCCAGGACCTGGCTGTGGAGGAGTAGCAGGAGTGCTAGCACGCATGTGCAGCACAGGATCCAGCTGCTTCCCCTCCCCGGAAGTGACGAGGGTATAGAAATCTGACAGGTATAGCAGAATGATAGAACACCGGGACCCCCTCACAGAGTAAGTAGTCAAACCGTTTAAGAACAGTTCGACAACTTACCTGGGTTTTGCTGTAGTAGGGTATAGGAGCAGTGGTACAATGTGTGAGGGGTGCAGTGTGTGTGAAAGGTTCAGTGTATGTGTGTGAATGCGTAGCGTGTGTGGGGAAATGTGTGTATGGAGGCACTGTGTGTGTGTATGAGGCAATGTGTGAATGTGTATGGTGTGTGTGTGTGTGGGGGCAGTGTGTGTATGGGGGGCAGTGTGTGAATGTGTATGGTGTGTGTGTGTGTGTGTGGGGGCAGTGTGTATATGGGGGGCAGTGTGTGAATGTGTATGGTGTGTGTGTGGGGGCAGTGTGTCTATGGGGCTAGAGTTCACTCTCAACACTGCGACCACCAGGAACTCGTGGTGAGAGTGAACTCTAGCCCATAGCTCCATAGCTCGTGAGAGCCGGAG
Organism: Pelobates fuscus; assembly: GCF_036172605.1. Classification (NCBI taxonomy): domain Eukaryota; kingdom Metazoa; phylum Chordata; class Amphibia; order Anura; family Pelobatidae; genus Pelobates; species Pelobates fuscus. Next base: position 278,667,442 of record NC_086321.1, read on the forward strand.
CAGTGCCGTGGTAACCGCGGCAACGCTTTGTGCTCGTGCGAGGACGCAGAGGAGCTGCAGGCTGACCTCTCGGGTCCTTTCTCCCTCCCCTGCCGGCTCCACCCTTTCCCTTTGTCTCTCTCTCCCCCACATCTCTCTTCCTCTCTGTCTCTCTCTCCCCCTGTCTCTTTTTCCTCCCTCCACCATCTCTCTATCCCCCCTCTGTCTCTTTCCCCCATCCTTTCACTGTGCCCCTCTGTTTTATTTGCCCCCTCCCCTTGTGTCTCTTTATTCCCCTCCTCCCCTTGTGTCTCTTTATTTCCCCCTCCCCTTGTGTCTCTTTATTTCCCCCTCCCCTTGTGTCTCTTTATTTCCCCCCTCCCCTTGTGTTTATTTATTTCCCCCCTCCCCTTGTGTCTCTTTATTTCCCCCCTCCCCTTGTGTCTCTTTATTTCCCCCCTCCCCTTGTGTCTCTTTATTTCCCCCCTCCCCTTGTGTCTCTTTATCCCCCCCTTGTGTCTCTTTATCCCCTCCCCTTGTGTCTCTTTATCCCCTCCCCTTGTCTCTTTATCCCCTCCCCTTGTGTCTCTTTATCCCCTCCCCTTGTGTCTCTTTATCCCCTCCCCTTGTGTCTCTTTATCCCCTCCCCTTGTGTCTCTTTATTCCCCCCCCTTGTGTCTCTTTATTCCCCCCCCTTGTGTCTCTTTATTCCCCCCCCCTTGTGTCTCTTTATTCCCGCCCCCCCCCTTGTGTCTATTTATTTCCGCCCCCCCCCCTTGTGTCTCTTATTCCCCCCCCCCTTGTGTCTCTTTATTCCCCCCCCCTTGTGTCTCTTTATTCCCGCCCCCCCCCTTGTGTCTATTTATTCCCGCCCCCCCCCTTGTGTCTCTTTATTTCCCCCCTCCCCTCCTTTCCCTTCCACTCCCCTCCCCTCCCATTTACCTGATTGAGTGGGGCTGGGGTTGGGGCCGGCCGCATTCCGCGCTGGAGCCGCCGGACCGGGTGGCAGCCTCGCCGGTCCGGCGGCACTGCTTTCACTAATGCTGACTCGCTAGGGGCTGATGGAGGAGGGAGGAGCATGTCTCTGTACCATGCTCCCTCGCGGTTCCTGTGCTGGGAATTGTGGGAACCGCGAGGGAGCATGGTACAGAGACATGCTCCTCCCTCCTCCATCAGCCCCTAGCGAGTCAGCATTAGTGAAAGCAGTGCCGCCGGACCGGCGAGGCTGCCACCCGGTCCGGCGGCTCCAGCGCGGCCGCCGACCGGCCCCTTCAGAGTGTGTGCCACCGGACCGGCCACCCGGTGGCACATACTTGTTCAGAGCAGCCCCCAGGTGCCGCGGCCCACCGGGAAATTTCCCGGTATCCCGGTGGGCCAGTCCGGCCCTGGTCTTATATTACATACTCCGGACCACAAGCAGACTTCTGTGGCTCCCTGCAGATGCACTAACCAGCCTGCCTATCAGTTGCTTCCTATGTTTATCTAAAAGGCTCCGTATGGGGCTCATTTTTGCTGTAACTCTGCTATGATGTAAACCCCTATGCCACACACCGGAGTTTTACTTATGTGTCTCTAATGATAGATGTACCCTTCAGCTAACCCTGTTCACATGTAATGTATACGTTTGAATCTTGAAAATAAAGATTGTCAAAAAAAAAAAAAAAAAAAATGGCTCTAAAAAACTCCTGGAAAGGGCTATAGAGCTGCAAAAGGAAGTAAAATGGGGGTAAGAGTAGGACAAGTTCCCTGCAAACAAATGTGGATAGGGAAATCACTTAATAATAACATAAAATAAGCAGCCGCTTAGTAGATAACTCCCTAATTCCCACGGCATTAGGGAGCTATCTACCAAAAGGCTGAAAGACCTAAATTGGTCTTTCAGCCAAATTTACTAATACTAAATAAAGTTTACTTAGTATTAGTAAATTCAGCCCCTACTCGCTATACCGCGAGTTAGGTCCCCCCCCCCCCAATTTTTATCTAGGGGGAGGACAGTATTGTTATTAAGGGCCCCCACCCGCCGCGCAGCGGTGGGGGCTGGGGGGAGGACATTAGGCCCCCCCCCAATTTGTATTTATGGCCCCCACCCACCACTCAGGGATGGGGGCCGTGGGGGAGGACATTAGGCCCCCCCCCCCACAATTTTTATTTATGGCCCCCAACCACCACTCAGGGGTGGGGGCCAGGAGGGAGAAGAGTAGGTCCCCCCCTTATTGTTATTTAGGGCCCCCACCCACCACTCAGGGGTGGGGGCCAGTTGGGAGGACAATAGGTCCCCCCTTGTTGGTATTTAGGGCCCCCACCCACCGCTTAGGGGTGAGGGTCAGGGGGCAATAGGTCCCACCTTTAGTTTATAAGCCCCCACTCGTGCGTCACGGGTGGGGGGCTCAGGAGGGGGTAATTTTTTAATTTTTTTTAATAGACATGCCCCTACTAGCTGGGTCACATGCTGCACTGGCCAATCACAGCCATGCTATTAGTAGTACTTTTCAGTTTGGGTTTTCTCAACTGTAGAATTTAGTCTTGTCATTTAACAAATGCGTTTCTAAGACTGCTTTAGGGTTTTGCATTTAGCCCATGGCCACCTCCATTTACCACTTACATCTGTCAGTGAACACTTTAGTCACCTTTTTTTAGTGTATATGCAGATATTCCCTTATATCTATTTGTTTTATATACCTTTAATAAAGTTATTTTTAATCTTTTTATTTTTTTTTATTTTTTTCTGCAGCCCATTTAGCTGTGAAGGTTATAATAATAGTTTTCTTCATTCTATTAGATTTGTCTCATACATGGGTTCAAGCCTAATCCTTTACGGCTGCAGATTTAGTGACTACCATCCGTCAATTTTACATTTGCTATACATTTAAAATACACTACACTGCAACATATGCAAATCAAAAATAATAAATACTCACCTATTTAGTTACTTAAAAAATAAATGGAAAAAAAAACAGCTTCCAGCATCCTTTGAAAACCTGTTTACATTATGCTAAATAATTCTCAAGGGACAGGCTGTTATGACATCAAGTGCAGATGAGGTCAAATCTGTAAAGGCTCAGTACCCTTCCCAGCCATATGTTATCTATTTGAAATGCAGTTGCAACAGTAAATGTTTTCCTTTTGCCTATTATAGTATATATAAATATTATTTAAAGAAATTATATTTGGACAATAATGTTCTAGGTTTAAAGTCTCCATATTAATCTACATTGTCTTTTAGATTTTATTTATACAAAATGCTGATTCTAAAGGTCCACTGTGCGAAATCATAGTCTTGTGACTTGTTTATTCACGCACAATGTTAGAATTTAAAAGCAGAGTTCCAAGATGATGTGAAGCCAAGAAATATTTGCAAGTTCTGAAGACATACAACCTACCTTGTGAAGCTTTTCTGTATGTATCATATGTAATCTTTACTTAGTATTAGTAAATGTGGCTGAAAGATCAATTGAGGTGTTTCAGTCTTTTGGTAGATAGCTCCCTAATTCCGTGGGAATTAGGGAGTTATCTACTAAGTGGCTGCTTATTTTATGTTATTTTAAGTGATTTCCCTATCCACATTTGTTTGCAGGGCCCTTGTCCTTCTCTTACCCCTATTTTACTTCCTTTTGCAGCCCTCTAGCCCTTTCCAGGACTTTTTTAGAGGCATTTTAGTGCCCAAAAGTTCAGGTCCCCATTGATTTCAATGGGGTTCGGGTTCGGGGTCAAGTTTGGGTCAAGTTCGAGCCCGAACCTCAAACTTTTTTATGAAGTTCAGCCAAACTCGGTGAACCCGAACATCCAGGTGTCCGCTCAAGTCTAGTAAGCATACATTTATTATTATCACAAGTCACTTGTACATTACATCATTTTTATTACTATTATATAACTCTATGTTCTGATCTTGTTCCTTCCACCCATCTACACTCCCCTTGTACTGTGCTAAAGCCCATCTCCTTTCTGTCCTTTCTTTATTTTATAGATTTCTGTGTCCCTCCCCTACCCCCTCTCCCCCCTCCAACACTAGTTTCAAATAATCTCCAACCTTCTAGCCATCCTGTCCCTCAGCACACCAGATCTTCTTTCGTTTAGGTGCAATCCATCATAAATATGCATTACCCATGCATTTATCTCCCTAACCACCCACTGCCTTTCTACTGTAGTGAGCGGCACGGGTAACAATCTTTATGTATAAGTTTACCTTCTAATAAACAAAACCAATAGGACAGTTACAAATGCCACATCCATATCATTTAAGATGAGAATATGAAACAGCTCCCTGTTGTGAGATCAGAAAACAAAAAACTCCAGAGCATGAACCTAATCAATACAGTCATAAAATGACACTAAGGGAGGCTTAAATCTCCCAGGAGGAAGCTAACCCATTCAGGCATCCATTGTCTCTAAACCACTTTAATAAAAAGAGAGGTAGAGGAGAAGAAGAAAAAAAAGGAGGGGGGGGGTGGATGAAGTCAACACCTTATCATCCACAATCTGTGTCCCATTCTGTTTAGAAAATGTATTTGGTTGACCTCTTTTACAGTGTGCAGCCTTGCCAGAGGTTTGCTATGTATGTGAATGGAAGCCTAAATTAATAGGTGCAGTGAAGCCAACACAGGGACACCATTTCCATTCAGTACAGATAAATGTCTTTCTAGAAATTGGCTTTACATTGTTGTAATGCTATATATGTCCTAGTCTGTCCCAACACAGGTTAGCCTTCTCCAAGTCAGCTCAGGCTGTTAGGTCTTTACAATTGGCTTTACATTGCTGTAATGCTATATATGTCCTAGTCTGTCCCAACACAGGTTAGCCTTCTCCAAGACAGCTCAGGCTGTTAGGTCTTTACAATTATATATATAGATAGATAGATAGATAGATAGATAGATAGATAGATAGATAGATAGATAGATAGATAGATAGATAGATAGATAGATAGATAGATAGATGTAAAAAACAGATAAAGATTTGTATTTTGTGGCTGAAACATGATCCCATTGCTACTACTATCTGGATATTAAAGTCCCAGGCTGAGCACCCGGCAAGTATATACACATATAGCCTGAGTGCAAGGATTTTTCACAGTATATGCTTCAGACTTGAGAAAGGGAGGTTCTCCCGAAAGCTTGTCATAAAAGAATTATGTTAGTCCAATAAAAAAGGTATTACAAGATATGAATTGTATCTGTGTATATATATATATATATATTGTTTTTCATCATAATTTTTGTAAGTCCCCTTAATATTTTTACATGTTTGTTTGTTACCCTGTGCCCATTATAGGTGTAGGGTGTGTATAATGTAATTGTGTATTGTTAAATATTTTGCATGCTCTCCTGTTCTGCTCATGCTTTAAACCAACTATGTGGATTTGGCTGTGGAGCCTGTGCAGTGCCATCTGCTGGTTGTAAGGATCTTGAAACAGCATACTCAGGTAGATTTTTATATTATGAATTTTGCAGGCAGGGGAGATATTGATTGTCAATTATTCCAAAATCTTCCATACCCCTTTATAAATATGTTATTAGGTTAACATGAGCTCTTGTATATTTCCCCACATTATTTAGTTATTTGTATTAGACTGAGTTTGTCACCGTCAGTTTAATGTGATGCGGATATGGGCTAGTCCTGAGTAGCAAAGCTGAGTGTGCTGATTCCATTGGGAACTGTGTGTCCCAGTTGGTTTATTCAGGGATCATTGTAATAGAGTCTTCAGGCCTGTTGGCTGGCTGCTTTGGTCCAAATGTAGGCAGAGGTGTGGGAGAGGAGTTGAAGAGGCAAAAACAGAGGGTGGAAGAAGTCCTCAACGATCCCAGTCAAGCTTCAGCGACTGGGGCTGAATGCATTCTAGGTTCCCTGACAGCAGCTAGGATTTGGATATATATATATATATATATATATATATATATATACAGGGAGTGCAGAATTATTAGGCAAATGAGTATTTTGACCACATCATCCTCTTTATGCATGTTGTCTTACTCCAAGCTGTATAGGCTCGAAAGCCTACTACCAATTAAGCATATTAGGTGATGTGCATCTCTGTAATGAGAAGGGGTGTGGTCTAATGACATCAACACCCTATATCAGGTGTGCATAATTATTAGGCAACTTCCTTACCTTTGGCAAAATGGGTCAAAAGAAGGACTTGACAGGCTCAGAAAAGTCAAAAATAGTGAGATATCTTGCAGAGGGATGCAGCACTCTTAAAATAGCAAAGCTTCTGAAGCGTGATCATCGAACAATCAAGCGTTTCATTCAAAATAGTCAACAGGGTCGCAAGAAGCGTGTGGAGAAACCAAGGCGCAAAATAACTGCCCATGAACTGAGAAAAGTCAAGCGTGCAGCTGCCAAGATGCCACTTGCCACCAGTTTGTCCCTATTTCAGAGCTGCAACATCACTGGAGTGCCCAAAAGCACAAGGTGTGCAATACTCAGAGACATGGCCAAGGTAAGAAAGGCTGAAAGATGACCACCACTGAACAAGACACACAAGCTGAAACGTCAAGACTGGGCCAAGAAATATCTCAAGACTGATTTTTCTAAGGTTTTATGGACTGATGAAATGAGAGTGAGTCTTGATGGGCCAGATGGATGGATTGGTAAAGGGCAGAGAGCTCCAGTCTGACTCAGATGCCAGCAAGGTGGAGGTGGAGTACTGGTTTGGGCTGGTATCATCAAAGATGAGCTTGTGGGGCCTTTTCGGGTTGAGGATGGAGTCAAGCTCAACTCCCAGTCCTACTGCCAGTTTCTGGAAGACACCTTCTTCAAGCAGTGGTACAGGAAGAAGTCTGCATCCTTCAAGAAAAACATGATTTTCATGCAGGACAATGCTCCATCACACGCGTCCAAGTACTCCACAGCGTGGCTGGCAAGAAAGGGTATAAAAGAAGAAAATCTAATGACATGGCCTCCTTGTTCACCTGATCTGAACCCCATTGAGAACCTGTGGTCCATCATCAAATGTGAGATTTACAAGGAGGGAAAACAGAACACCTCTCTGAACAGTGTCTGGTTGGCTGTGGTTGCTGCTGCACGCAATGTTGATGGTGAACAGATCAAAACACTGACAGAATCCATGGATGGCAGGCTTTTGAGTGTCCTTGCAAAGAAAGGTGGCTATATTGGTCACTGATTTGTTTTTGTTATGTTTTTGAATGTCAGAAATGTATATTTGTGAATGTTGAGATGTTATATTGGTTTCACTGGTAAAAATAAATAATTGAAATGGGTATATATTTGTTTTTTGTTAAGTTGCCTAATAATTATGCACAGTAATAGTCACCTGCACACACAGATATCCCCCTAAAATAGCTATAACTAAAAACAAACTAAAAACTACTTCCAAAAATATTCAGCTTTGATATTAATGAGTTTTTTGGGTTCATTGAGAACATGGTTGTTGTTCAATAATAAAATTAATCCTCAAAAATACAACTTGCCTAATAATTCTGCACTCCCTGTATATATATATAGTTATTGACACTTCCTGGAATAGATCTATACTTCTGCCAGCTGAGGGATTAATCTCTATATGTGCAACATTTTAAAGCAAAATGCTGCACATATAGACGTCAAATCAATAAAGTGGTCATGGTGCTTGGAGTAAACCTTTAATTAGATATGAATAATTAATCACTTCAAACCCTTAACATGGGTCCAAAAAGCTAATATCCTGAAATTAATAAACTATATTAATCTTTTAAAAAACATGTTCAGCAATATGTCAAGGGGCAGTCTAAGCACCATACCCACTACAGCCAATAGTAGTGTTTATGGTTCCAGTAAGTATTACTCTGTGTAAAACCATTTATAAGCAGCTGGACAAAAACTAGAGTGAGGCACACATAGTCTATCACCTTGCTTGCTGTATTGGTAATGCAGAAGCTACACTTTAGCAATATCAATTTCTTCCATAACATTAGAAATGTCAATTTATTTCATATTTGGATGACAGTGATAGACCAAGAGGGTCACACTCTTAGCGTGTTACTGCCATCCAAAAATGTGTGAAATTGGAATATTTTCTTAGACTTAGACTGTTCCATTAACTATAAAGAATGCATAATTTAGCAAATGTCAATATTAATAACATTCATACTTAAATACATAGCTTCCTCCAAAGATACCGTTACTCTAAAAAAAAAAAGAGTTAATAACAAAAACTTAAAATATCTCCAAAAATGCAGCTGGTTTGAAGTCTGTCCTGTTTCAGCAAATTTAGCACAAGCATAGTGTCCTTTAAGAAAATTGACTCATAGCAACAGGTGGTGGGGTTACAGTGCCCACAGGAGAGAGAATCAAGAAGCCATCTTGGAAGTAACATGGAGAGAGAGCAGCAGCTCCTGACCAATGCCAAATGTAAGTGTATAATACTTTATTTTTCTCTTCCACAATAACCCCAGTGACTGCCAAAGGGCTGATTAAGCAAGATAATTTACTCAAATGTATAATTAATATATATAAAGCAAGGGGTGACACTGAGAGGGGACATAGAGCATTGTACTGTCTGGCACTAAACGTTTAATAACTCTTACTGTATCTACCCACCAATTTTTCTAAAGTGCCCAGTCTTTCTACAGCTGAGAACGGAGAGATTCATGCTCTGGTTAGTTGAAAAGTTGTGAAGCTTCAAACTGCAGAACTGGAGTTGTGACTCTGAGGACTGATCTAATTCAAATTGCAATCATTTTTAATCTGTAATGATTGTTGCTTCTGTTAACCATGTCAGCTACTTCTTTGCTGTATATTACCTCAGTTTAATTATATTGCCAGCTGCAAAGATAATAAGGAGTCTATAAGTACCTTGATGCTTTAATTATTTATGTGCACACTGTGTGCTGAAAGATAACTGAGTTGCTGCCATGTTTCATAACAGTGGCAATATGATAGAAAGCTAAAGTTATCATAGCAGGAGCACCATTAAAGATGGGATCATGTAAGGGAAAGCTAAGAAAGGTCTACCGAGAGAGAGAGATAATACACTATACAGAGAGACATGTTTTGTGTGGATATCTCTTTAATACAGATATTCTAGTTGTACTGGATAGTTATTAGTATCTCCTTATTGTCTTTAGCTCTGTGTGTTATTTCTCTGTATTATACTCAGCTACACCTGTTGTATGGATATCTCTGTAGTCTACCCAGTTCTGGGTATTGTATAGGTATCTTTGTGTTGTGCCCAGCTCTGTGCATTGTATCTATATTTTATTCTCAGTTTTGCTTATCATAAGGTTATCTCTATATGGTACACAGCACTATGTGTTTTATAGATATCTTTATGTTGTACCCGACTTGTTTTATTGCATGACCATCTCTGTCTTATGCTCAGTTCTCTGTAATGTATAAGTATCTCTGTACTGCATAGGGAGGATTAAAATGTTGTGGGAGACGTCTGATGTCATGCCATCTTAAAACTTCACCAGCCACCGCAGACAGTTACATAGGTTGAAAACAGATCTAACGTCATCAAGGTCATCTTTAAAACCCTTTATTTTATGCTGATTCAATTTTGTCACAATAAGGTGGAAAATATAATTTTTAACACATAATGGCAAACAGATTTCTCATTGGATCAACAATCTGTACACATACAAATCAATTATATCCTTGAATGTTAATTTTTTTAACACAAAAGACACATGCAGGTCTTTATAAAAAAATAAAAAATATCTATAGAACCTAATAAGACAAACCTGTTAGGTAGAGAATTACACATCGTTATTATTCTTACTGTAAATAACCCTTTCCTCTTATGTAGACAAAAACTCCAGTCTCAAAGGGTGACATCTTGTCTGTTGTAAATTCCTGCTAATGAACAGGTTAGCACATAGTGGTTAGTGCTGATCTTGTATATATTTGTATCGTGCTATCATCCCTTCTGAGATGCTTTGTTTTTCTAAAGAAAACAAATTCAGTTTTTCTAGCCTTTCTTCAAAACTAATGTTTTCCATCCACCTTATTAATTTTGTGGTTCGCCTCTGCACTTTTTTGAGTTCTGCAATAGCCTTCTTTAAAGCTGGTGCCCAATTATGCACCACATAATTAACGTGATGTCTTAACATTGATTTATAAAAAGGTAAAATTATATTTTAAAGCTATAGATATCTTTAAATTTGATGTTTTAGAGAGGCAATGGGAAAAGTAATATGAGGGCATAAATATTTTTCTTCTTCCTGTACTGAATTACTAGCATTCAAATCTAAAAACAATAGAAAAGCAACATAAATAAATATGGTGTCAGTCTGTACATTAACTGAAATGTATTTTAAAAGATTGTAAAACCATTACTTTATGCATTTATCCATATTCTACCTTATGTAAACTAGTAATATGCAACACTGTTCCACTGTTTCTCAGTATCATTGTTTATAGTAATGAACGGATTTCTAAAAAAGGTGAAAGAGGTTAAGGCCTGGAAGGGTGGCATGCGGCTGGTAATTTATGGTTAAATAGACACTTTGACCCTGTGCAGAGATTGGCATGTGAACAGAATGCTGAGAGGTTCAGTGTTATATCTATACCAGTCTCACTCCCATAGCTCGGATTCTGATATCTATTTAACTAAAACTGAGAAGGAAATACAAGATACTAAAGTATTGCAATCTACTGCTGTTTTAGGATTATACTTTATATCATTTTATACTTGAACTATATTTGCTTATAAAATAAAATGTACATTTTATTTTCAAGTATAAAATCTTTTTAAACTAGTAGTTGTTATGTTTAACTTAAATACAGTTTATTGTGAGAGAAACATGTATAGAATATATAACTGTTCCCATTTAGAAGGGACAGTGTAACGGATCGCCTGGCACCCCGACTGGGTACCTCCGTTAAAGGATGCTCCTAGCGCTTCCTGAGGACTTCAAGCACTGCAGCAGACACCACAACCACCGAATCTGAGAAGCATAGGAATCCTCTCAAGCCTCTGAATGCTGTAGACAGTTGAATAGGAACCATACGAATAGGTTTGCACTCCTAGCAGTCAAACTGAAACAGCATGCAATAAATCCTCCCCCAAGAATGAGATGACACTTCAGCTTGAGGGTTAAAACAGGAACTCAGGTGCTGGCCCACCCAGCCTGGTTTTTATTACAGTTGTTGCAAATACAGGTCCGCCCACAGGGAGGTATAAAACAACCAATCACATCACAGTTACAAAATAGAAAAGTAAACACAAGGTGTAAGGAATAACAAATAATAAAAACTGGCAGCTACATACGTTCACAAGCGACTAAAATTGAGTGATAGCTCAAAATATAAAAAAGTATGTGCGCTCAGAAATAGATATTAAGTAAATATATAAGCTGTATTTATTGAGGTAAAACTCATATACAATAAATATAATTAAAATAAATCAAAACAAAACGCTGAATGAATAAAAATAAAAATCACAATGAATACATGAACCCACTAATGTAAATGATGTACTAATGAACTGTATATTATAGGTATAACTATAGGAACCTACTATTATAAAGGGTATACCAATGAACCATGTATTACAAATACATGGTAAAAAAGAGTATCAACACCGCTGCCTGAAAGGAGACACAATATAAGTGAAAAAATAAATCACAAAAAATATATGTAAAACACAAAAAAGTTTATAAACAACAATGATAATAGTACCTGCCTCGGTGTGGGCCCCCCACCGAGGTATATGTGATCGAGATCGATACTTGAAGAAAAAATAAAAATATAAAATATGTAAAGGAGGATGGGAATTCTGTGCAGCAAGCCTCCGACCTACTCCAAAGGGGATCCGTCGGAACCGATGATATGCACCGCGGTCGGGATCTTCAAAAAAGACTGCGGTGTAATTGAGGCAGACCACCCACAGATACGGCTGGTAGATCACACACGAGCTGGAAACATATACCGCGGTCGGAATCTTCTCAAAAGAACGCGGTACAGTTAGATGGAACAGCTGAAAGGTATCCGAAAGTCCTCTCCTCCCTCACTCACCGAAAAGTCAAAGACACAAAAAATAATAATCAAAAAATAAAAAATGGAAAATAGCACTCAAAGGCAGTCGAAGGATACCAAGTGGGTCCAGTAGCAAAGTGCAGACACGTCTACGCGTTTCGCCCCGCCCACGGGACTTTCTCAAGACTAGATAGCTGCAGGACAACCTGATTTAAATACCTCCAAGGTAATGAATCAATTAAACATGTGAGGGAAAAAAAAACCACTAAATTAGGTAAATCAATCAAATATACTTAACAAAATTGCAGAAAAATAATAATATAATACACATCTGTGAGTGAAAGGTAAAAAAACACTTTCCTCAAAAACAAATTAATGATATATAACAGTTAGGCACTAAAATATAATTAACTAAATAAAATAATAAGCAAAAAATACAAAATTATATATAAATGCATAAATGGTTGATCACAACACCATTTAAAGGGACAGACCTCATTTTTCCAAAATATATAATCGGAGACCCTTAATATGATAGGAGACCCCTAGTAGAACTTGGAAGGTCACTAAGAAATTATTAAACTTGATATGAGAGATTATATGAGATAGTAATTTCCCCACTAAACATGAATGAAAAAGAAACTCAGAGTGAACTTGAGTACTTGTCACTCATTGAAGCAAGGGAGTAAAAGGAGCATGGGTACTTCTGGAATATCACTACCAGTAACCAAAAAACAATATATATATGTTAATAAAATAAATTAAATATTAATAAAATAAAATAAAAGGGAACAGATATCCCCACCTAACATAGATGTGAAGAGGGCCCAGAGTAAACTAGGGTACTTATCACCTAAAAGGCAAAGAAGATGGAGGGTGAACATGGATATATCAGAAGAGCTCTAACTCTTCGTTCAAACCATTAGGTGTCATGGTATCAAGCCTAAAAATCCAAACTGACTCGGATTTCACCAATTCTCTTTTCCTTTTGGCCTCATCTTGGTAGGGGGGAATATGGGTTATCCCCATGAGCTGTATACCAGATGGATTACTCTCGTGGAAAATAGAGAAATGGCGGGCTACTGAAGACCTAGTATCGTTACGAATGATGGCTGTTCTATGCTCACGAAATCTACATTTTAGGGGTCTTGTGGTTTGGCCCACATATTGACGCCCACACGGGCAAGTTAATAGATACACCACAAACGAAGTGTTACAAGTGATTTCAGATTGAACTGAAAAAATTAACTCAGAATTCTTAAACGGGCTAAACGTGGAGCTCTGATAGCAAATAAACTTGCATGTAAGACATATATTACGACCACAACATTTATTGGGAACACCTTCTTTATACACCGCTTTGTTTATTTCACTGATCTGGTGTGACTCATCTTTATGTACCCCTTTATTTTTCTCACTGGAACGATGTAATTTGGAGGAGGCCAGAATATTCTTTAGACTTGGGGCCTTTCTGAAAGTGACCTTTGGGACTTCAGAGATACAAAACGATAGCCAGGGGTCCTTAGTTAGAATAGGCCAATACATATAAAAGATATTAATAATATCGTCAAAACCTTTATTAAACGTGGTAGAGAATAAAGGTGTAGAACCTTTCCCCACCTCTTTGGTACTGATATTGTACTTAGCTCTTTTCAATGTGGAGACATGGGATTTTCCCAATAGTTTTAGGATCATATAATGCTCATTTGTGTGGAATATATGTTCAGGGGTCGATGACGCTTGAGTGGCTCAAAACTTGAGACCTAGAGTCAAGTATATGGGTAGAACTAAGCACTTTCATATATGCCTTCACGATCTTATTGGGTGGATAAGATTTTTCTATAAAGCGCTGACACAGTTTCAGGGACTCTCTCTCATAATCAGCCGCAAATGTACAATTTCGCTTGATTCTGGTGAACTGCCCCAAGGGAATATTCTGGATCCATGTAGGGTGATGGCCACTGTTGGCATGTAGATAACCATTCACATCTACACTCTTTAGATATGTTTTGGTGGTGAAAAGCCCTTCAGAACCCGTAAGAGATAAGTCCAAGAATTCTATAGTGGACTTATGTTTCTTATATGTAAAAGAAAGGCCCCAATGGTTACTATTGATATAAGACATAAAACTCTATTCCAATATTGACCACACTTTGGGTCTGAAAGCCATTTCATCATATTTAAGATCAGACCCTCTCCTTCCAGTTCAACAGTCTGAATATATCATCAGATTCACCGAATTTATGTTAACACACAATTATTTTGAGTTTGATGGAAAGTTTTTTCTCCAAACTAAGGGTAATGCGATGGGGGCGAGTTTTGCTCCATCCTATGCCAACCTGTTCATGGGTCACTGGAAACAGCTGATGATACTCAATGAACCATATTGGATGGAGCGACTCGCCGTCTATCGTAGGTTTATCGATGATATCCTTATTATCTGGAGGGGTGATTGGAATGAGGTGGAAGATTTTATGTCTTATATCAATAGTAACCGTTGGGGCCTTTCTTTTACATATAAGAAACATAAGTCCACTATAGATTTCTTGGACTTATCTCTTACGGGTTCTGAAGGACGTATCACCACCAAAACATATCTAAAGAGTGTAGATGTGAATGGTTATCTACATGCCAACAGTGGCCATCACCCTACATGGATCCAGAATATTCCCTTGGGGCAGTTCACCAGAATCAAGCGAAATTGTACATTTGCGGCTGATTATGAGAGAGAGTCCCTGAAGCTGTGTCAGCGCTTTATAGAAAAATCTTATCCACCCAATAAGATCGTGAAGGCATATATGAAAGTGCTTAGTTCTACCCATATACTTGACTCTAGGTCTCAAGTTTTGAGCCACTCAAATGTGACCCTGACAGCGTCATCGACCCCTGAACATATATTCCACACAAATGAGCATTATATGATCCTAGAACTATTGGGAAAATCCCATGTCTCCACATTGAAAAGAGCTAAGTACAATATCAGTACCAAAGAGGTGGGAAAAGGTTCTACACCTATATTCTCTACCACGTTTAATAAAGGTTTTGACGATATTATTAATATCTTTTATATGTATTGGCCTATTCTAACTAAGGACCCCTGGCTATCGTTTTGTATCTCTGAAGTCCCAAAGGTCACTTTCAGAAAGGCCCCAAGTCTAAAGAATATTCTGGCCCCCTCCAAATTACATCGTTCCAGTGAGAAAAATAAAGGGGTACATAAAGATGAGTCACACCAGATCAGTGAAATAAACAAAGCGGTGTATAAAGAAGGTGTTCCCAATAAATGTTGTGGTCGTAATATATGTCTTACATGCAAGTTTATTTGCTATCAGAGCTCCACGTTTAGCCCGTTTAAGAATTCTGAGTTAATTTTTTCAGTTCAATCTGAAATCACTTGTAACACTTCGTTTGTGGTGTATCTATTAACTTGCCCGTGTGGGTGTCAATATGTGGGCCAAACCACAAGACCCCTAAAATGTAGATTTCGTGAGCATAGAACAGCCATCATTCGTAACGATACTAGGTCTTCAGTAGCCCGCCATTTCTCTATTTTCCACGAGAGTAATCCATCTGGTATACAGCTCATGGGGATAACCCATATTCCCCCCTACCAAGATGAGGCCAAAAGGAAAAGAGAATTGGTGAAATCCGAGTCAGTTTGGATTTTTAGGCTTGATACCATGGCACCTAATGGTTTGAACGAAGAGTTAGAGCTCTTCTGATATATCCATGTTCACCCTCCATCTTCTTTGCCTTTTAGGTGATAAGTACCCTAGTTTACTCTGGGCCCTCTTCACATCTATGTTAGGTGGGGATATCTGTTCCCTTTTATTTTATTTTATTAATATTTAATTTATTTTATTAACATATATATATTGTTTTTTGGTTACTGGTAGTGATATTCCAGAAGTACCCATGCTCCTTTTACTCCCTTGCTTCAATGAGTGACAAGTACTCAAGTTCACTCTGAGTTTCTTTTTCATTCATGTTTAGTGGGGAAATTACTATCTCATATAATCTCTCATATCAAGTTTAATAATTTCTTAGTGACCTTCCAAGTTCTACTAGGGGTCTCCTATCATATTAAGGGTCTCCGATTATATATTTTGGAAAAATGAGGTCTGTCCCTTTAAATGGTGTTGTGATCGACCATTTATGCATTTATATATAATTTTGTATTTTTTGCTTATTATTTTATTTAGTTAATTATATTTTAGTGCCTAACTGTTATATATCATTAATTTGTTTTTGAGGAAAGTGTTTTTTACCTTTCACTCACAGATGTGTATTATATTATTATTTTTCTGCAATTTTGTTAAGTATATTTGATTGATTTACCTAATTTAGTGGGGTTTTTTTCCCTCACATGTTTAATTGATTCATTACCTTGGAGGTATTTAAATCAGGTTGTCCTGCAGCTATCTAGTCTTGAGAAAGTCCCGTGGGCGGGGCGAAACGCGTAGACGTGTCTGCACTTTGCTACTGGACCCACTTGGTATCCTTCGACTGCCTTTGAGTGCTATTTTCCATTTTTTATTTTTTGATTATTATTTTTTGTGTCTTTGACTTTTCGGTGAGTGAGGGAGGAGAGGACTTTCGGATACCTTTCAGCTGTTCCATCTAACTGTACCGCGGTCTTTTGAGAAGATTCCGACCGCGGTATATGTTTCCAGCTCGTGTGTGATCTACCAGCCGTATCTGTGGGTGGTCTGCCTCAATTACACCGCGGTCTTTTTTGAAGATCCCGACCGCGGTGCATATCATCGGTTCCGACGGATCCCCTTTGGAGTAGGTCGGAGGCTTGCTGCACAGAATTCCCATCCTCCTTTACATATTTTATATTTTTATTTTTTGTTTTTTCTTCAAGTATCGATCTCGATCACATATACCTCGGTGGGGGGCCCACAGCGAGGCAGGTACTATTATCATTGTTGTTTATAAACTTTTTTGTGTTTTACATATATTTTTTGTGATTTCTTTTTTCACTTATACTGTGTCTCCTTTTAGGCAGCAGTGTTGATTGTGTAGAAATAGATATTAAGTAAATATATAAGCTGTATTTATTGAGGTAAAACTCATATACAATAAATATAATTAAAATAAATCAAAACAAAACGCTGAATGAATAAAAATAAAAATCACAATGAATACATGAACCCACTAATGTAAATGATGTACTAATGAACTGTATATTATAGGTATAACTATAGGAACCTACTATTATAAAGGGTATACCAATGAACCAACTATTTTTTTCCACTTTGGGTGTTAGTGGAGGCCTCATGTTTGAGTGTCGCCTAAGGCCTCACAAAATCTAGAGCCGCCACTATGTGAGCTTGTTGAAAATCCCCTTTTAAATACATGGAAATTAAATTAAGTTACCCCCCACACATCATTGCAACTATAACAGATGGTACTTGTCTTGTGAGTGAGCAACAACGTAAGCACTGATGATAGGGAAGACAAAATGAATATTGTATGCGGCAATGCTAAATGACCAATAGTATGTGGACCATAATACCTTAAAGATCATGTTGGGCATTCTATTCCAGCCACTCAATTGTCTAAATTGTTTTTTGTAATCTGTAGCATTCAGATTCTTCCATCAGTATAAAAAAAAAAGGCTCCACTGGTCCAGAGACCAGTATTGGCGTGTGTACACCACTTCAGCCAATATTTGAAATTGTCTCATTAATTAGTAGGGTTGTCCACATACCTTTTGCCTTACAGTGTACAAGTGTAATAATTAAATCTCTGAAGGTATTAAAGCCACCAGCTACAGTCACTTTTGCACGTTTGGCATGTTTGGCACTTTAGGAACAGAGTAATTTTCTTATTTTTGTACTATGTATTTGACCATCTGTAATTTCTCTCTTTCTCAGTTAGTGCACCCACTCATAATAAAAATAGATTTTGTAAATATTGCTTTTTCAGATTTATTGTCATGCACATTTTCCCACAGTTTCTTTCAAAATGTTCAGTTTTCTGTTTTACAGGCATATTGCAATTATGCAATGTATTTTAGTCCTCTTAGTGATTTGTGCTATGCTATATCTGAGAACATAAGTATGCTCAATGTATAGCTTTGTCAAGTATTTGTTAAGTTATGAAGCCAAACTAAAGATGGTTCAAATATAAAATATAGATTAAACATCTAAACTGCCAATAGAGAATTTTAACATACTGAAATAACTACATAAATGCAGTGGAAGCTACTACTTTGGGCCACCAGATGGGTTTTGCAGAACAGGCTCTGTTGCCCTTTAATAGCACGACAGGGCCCCTGTAGTATCGTCAATACCTATGTATAACATACAGATAGAGGAGAAGGAGTAACTATAGGAGGGGGAGAGCAAAGTGAGTCCCATCTTCTGCCAGCTCAAAATTCATATCAGCCTCAGCTAGCAGGACCCTGGGAAGCAACCCTTCTGCACAAAACAGGTATGCTAATAGGAGGGTGGCTGAAAATATAAAAAAAATAATGTGTGTCAATGCGTCCGTATGTATCTATGTATGTACCAGCATGTGAATCTAAGTCGGTGTGCATATATGTGTGTGTATAACTGCATTGAGTGGGTTAATGTGTATGTATATCTATGTAAATACACTGCCTGGCCCCCAAAAAGTCGCCACCTGGATTTAATTAACCCATTGACGACCGATGACGGTTCAGGATCGTCATCGGAAACATCCCCCTGAGGATCGATGATGGTCCTGAACCGTCATAACAGTCTGGGGGTACTTACCTGATCAGCGTGTTACCCGGTGTGGCCGCAATATGTGCCTGTGTATCTGCCTGCAGAGGGACTGTCTGTGCTGACAGGCAGTCTCTCTGCATCTGTAAAATAAAAAATAAAGTTAATAAAATCAATCAGTGTTAAAAAAATTATATATGTATACATATATATATATATATATATATATATCTATGTATAAATAAAATAATACGAAATATACATATGTCCATATACATAATTACATAAATAATTTCATAAATATACACGTAGATGTCAAATATCTAAATATGTATATATTAAAATTCTACGTGCATATTTATGTAATATTTTTACCTAATTAATTAATTTTAATGATTGCAATTTGAGGGACATGCCTGACAACCCAGGCCGAAAGTCCAGAGAATTTAATTTGCTAGCACTGTGTTGAACCCTGTAACTTTCTATGACACCCTACAACCTGTACATGGGGATACTGTTTTACTCGCGAGACTTTGCTGAACACAAATATTAGTGTT
Source organism: Pelobates fuscus (assembly GCF_036172605.1). NCBI lineage: Eukaryota > Metazoa > Chordata > Amphibia > Anura > Pelobatidae > Pelobates > Pelobates fuscus. The sequence continues at coordinate 278,686,586 of NC_086321.1, forward strand.
TCAAAACAGTAAAACATATCACAGCGATGATATTGTCAGTGAAAGTGACGTTTTTTGCATTTTTCACACACACAAACGGCACTTTCACTGATGATATTATTGCTGTGATACATTTTACTGTTCTGATACACTAATATTTGTGTTCAGCGAAGTCTCCTGACTATGATAGCCCAGGAATGAGAATTACCCCCATGATGGCATACCATTTGCAAAAGAAGACAACCCAAGGTATTGCAAATGGGGTATGTCCAGCCTTTTTTAGTAGCCACTTAGTCACAAACGCTGGCCAAAGTTAGCGTTTTTTGCATTTTTAAACACACTAAAAAATATAAATGTTAACTTTAGCCAGTGTTTGTGACTAGGTGGCTACTAAATAAGACTGGACATACCCCATATTGAATACCCTGGGCAGGGCCGGTGCAAGGATTTTTGTCGCCCTAGGCAAAAGTAAAGTTTGCCGCCCCCCTCCCCCCCGTGACATCACAATGCCCCACCCATATGACCTGCCATGTTAACTAACGCTAGTGCTGCAGTGCCGCCGTGTTTACATTAAAAGGCCTGCAGGGACAGGCTATAGACACCATAACCACTATATCAAGCAGTGGTTCTGGGGACTATAGTGTTTCTTTAATGTGAGGTAAATTAGAGATTAGTGCCACAAATAATATACTAGATTGCTTACTTACAACCAGATGAGGATGATGATGGGCTCTAGCTGCAGTCTGGCTCCACTGGTCTGGTGTAGAACAGGATCTATGGAGGCTGTTTGTAACTGTGGTCACAAAAATCAATGTTCTGGGAGAACGGGAAGCAGCTCCATTTTTTGGGGGCCCTTTACACAGCTCAAGGTCTGGGTCCCAGGGTCCACCAATGAGTTTGTTCACAGGGGGTGGAGTGTGTAGGGGATGTCCTGATTTGTGTGTAAGGAATGCATTGTGTGAATTTGTGTTTGTATGTGTAAGGGCTGCAAGGTGTGTTTCTGTGTATGTAAGGGATGAAGTGTGTGAGTCTGTAAGGGGTGCTTTGAGTGTGTGTAAGGGGTGCATTGAGTGTGTGTAAGGAATGCATTGTGTGTTTCTGTGTGTGTAAGGGATGCATTGTGTGTAAGGGTTGCGTTGCATTGCGTGTGTGTGTGTGTGTGTGTGTGTGTATGTGTGTAATGCATTGTGTGTGTAATGCATTGTGTGTTTTTCTGTGTGCAAGGGGTGCATTGTCTTTGTGTTTAAGGGGTGCATTGTGTGTGTGTGATGAATGTCAATCTCTCCCCCCTCCCTTGTCACTCTCTTCTCCCCCCTCCCTTGTTACTCTCATTCCCCCCTTCCTCCCCTGTCACTTCCCCTCCCTGTCAATTTCTCTCTCCCCGTCAATTCCCCTCCCTGTCAGTTTCTTTCTCCCCCTCCCTGTCAGTTTCTTTCTCCCCCTCCCTATTTTTTCTCCCCCCCCTCCCTCCCTGTTTCTTTCTCCCCCCTCCCTCCCTCCCTCCCTGTTTCTTTCTCCCCCCTCGCTGTTTCTTTCTCCCCTCCCTCCCTCCCTGTTTCTTTCTCCCCCCTCCCTCCCTGTTTCTTTCTCCCCCTTCCCTCCCTCCCTGTTTCTTTCTCCCCCATCCCTCCCTGTTTCTTTCTCCCTCCCTCCCTCCCTCCCTGTTTCTTTCTCCCCCTCCCTCCCTGTTTCTTTCTCCCCCCTCCCTCCCTGTTTCTTTCTCCCCCCTCCCTCCCTGTTTCTTTCTCCCTCCCTCCCTGTTTCTTTCTCCCCCCCTCCCTGTTTCGTTCTCCCCCCTCCCTCCCTGTTTCTTTCTCCCCCCTCCCTCCCTGTTTCTTTCTCCCCCCTCCCTCCCTGTTTCTTTTCCCCCCCTCCCTCCCTGTTTCTTTCTCCCCCTCCCTCCCTGTTTCTTTCTCCCTCCCCCTCCCTCCCTGTTTCTTTCTCCCCCCTCCCTCCTGTTTCTTTCTCCCCCCTCCCTGTTTCTTTCTCCCCTCACTCTGTCTTTCTCCCCTCCCTCCTTCTTTCTCCCCCCTCCCTCCTTCTTTCTCCCCCCTCCCTCCTTCTTTCTCCCCTCCCTCCTTCTTTCTCCCCCTCCCTCCTTCTTTCTCCCCCCTCCCTCCTTCTTTATCCCCCCTCCCTCCCCTACCTGTGTTGTAGCGTGGCCGAGCTCTGTATGGTCCGTGGGTACAGGGAGCTTTTGTTTCCTGTACCCGGCCGGACTAAAAGGAAGTGAACACTCAGTGTTCACTTCCTGTTAGTCCGGTCGGGTACAGGAGACAGATGCTCCCTGTACCCGCGGACCATACAGCGCTCGGCCACGCTACAGTGAGGGAGTGACAGGAGGGAGCGCTGAGCGCTTACCTCCTGTCAGCCCCTCTCCACATGTTGCGCCCGGGCGGTGCGCCCTCATGGACGCACCAGCCCGGGCAAGGCTGCAGCCGCCTGAGGCTCTCTACAGAGCGCTCGGGCGGCTGCAGCATGAGGGGGGCCGGCGCTCCTGGCGGCGCCCCTTCCCAAGGGGCGCCCTAGGCGGCTGCCTAGTCCGCCTAACAGGTAGCGCCGGCCCTGACCCTGGGCTGTCTACTTTAAAAAAATATGTACATGCGAGGTATGATTCAGGGATTTATGACAGATAATGGTGTTACAATGTCACTATTGATAAATTCAAAATATATATATATATTAAAACAGCAATTTCCTACTTGTACTTAAAGGCTTAAACACTGTGTGTTTTTAAACTCGGTACAACATTTTTAATCTATTTAGCAGTTTTTTTCATTAGCTTTTGTAGATAAGTAAAAGTCCAAAAACATGTTTTTTTTTTATTTTTAAGCATATTTTTTTTTTAAATAAAATATATGACATGATACAAATAATGATATGTAAAGAAAGCCCTTCTTGTCCTGAAAAAAACACAAAAGTGTCAAAACTGCTCTGGTCCTTAACCACTTAATGACGAGTGATGGACGAGGTCCGTCACTCAGGGAAAACCCTTAACGACGAGTGACAGACCTCATCCGTCACGCGGTAAAATTAATCCCAGATCGCCACAATCGCACCCGATAGTGCAGCCCAAGCACATGTGCTCGCTCTGACAGTATATCAGAGCGAGCACATGTGCTTAGTATACTCACCTTCCACCTCCCTTCACTTCCGGGTTCACTGTGTAGCGCAGGGAGACAGATCAGTGCTGATCCTGCCCCCAGTGTAAAAAAAAAAAAAAATAAAGTTTTAATAAAATCCCACCCCACTTTACCCATTTTAATAAAAAATGTACTACAGTGATCAATTGGCAGGGATTACTTTTTACAATGATCTGATTTTTTTTTAACCCCTGAGGGTTAATTCTTTTTTTTTTAACCCTCAGGGGTTAAATTTAAATGTATTTTAAAATTATATATTTAGCTATCTGGGGTGGGTGGAAGTTAGTGGGCAATTGGGGGATTTGGTGTTAGGCTAACTAGGGGTTAACATTAAAAAAGTTTTAAAATAAGCTTTAAAAAGTAAAAAATTAAGTTAAAAAAAGTTTTAATAATGTTTAAGTAAAAAAATAAAAAACACCCCCTTTACCCAGTCCAAATACAAATTAACCCCTTCCCTGCCAGTCGATCACTGCCTACAGTGATCAAAATACAGATCACAGTATTATACTGCAATCTAATTTTTTTTAACCCCTGACCATTAACTTTTATTTATTTTTTAACCCTCAGGGATTCAATTGATTTAATTAACTAATTTAAATATTGTATAATTAAATATTTTGCTACCTGGGGTGGGTGGGAGTTATGGGAAAATTGGGAATTTACTGTTAGTGCTGCTTACTGCAAGTTAGGGGTTAACGGTAAAAAAAAGCTTAGAAAAATGTTAAATCTGTAAAAAAAAGTTTTAAGAAAGTTTAGGAAAGTTTAAAAAAAATAATAAGCAAAACAAAAGTTTAAAAACTATTTTTAAAAAGTAAAAAAAGTTTAAAAAAGTAAAAAAATACATTTAAAAACTATCATTACCACTACACTTGGAACAAACTAGAGAAAAAATGATCCCATGCTAAGGTTCAAAATATGCCTTTGAATTACCCCAGGGTGTATTCTTTAATACATAGTATGTGTTTGTGGGAAGGTTCCAATAACCAAACATCTAAACTACTCCAAATTGGAACATGGACACAGTGTAAAAAAAGTAAGAAATAACTGAATGGCTGCGTCTCAAATGTGTCCCTTCAACATCCACATATACCTGGCAAAGGTACATACGGGGGTATTGCTGTACTCAGACCACATAGCTGAGCAACATATGAAGTATTATACAGTCGAAGCACACATAAGGTTTGCAAAATATACTGTGCAAACTCACTTTGTGTGTCAAAAAGGCAGAAAAAACGCCTATTACCACTACACTTGGTACAAGCTAGTGGAAAAATGATCCCACGCTAAGGTTCAAAATATGCCTTATGAAATACCCTGGCATGTGTTCTTTAAGAAATGGTATGGCTTTATGGGGTATTTGGATTATATAGCCTGGTAAAATACTCTAAAATGGGACATGGGCACAGCGTAAAAATTTAAAGTTTGAAAAAAACTGGAATGGCTGTGTCCCAAATGTGCCCCTCCGATGTCCACATATACCTGGCAAACGTACATACGGGGGTATTGCTGTACTCAGCCAACATAACTGAGCAACATATGAAGTATTATACAGTGGTAGCACACATAAGGCTTGCAAAATATACTGTGCAAACTCACTTTTTCAAAAAGGCAGAAAAAACGCTCATTACCATTACACCTGGTACAAGCTAGCGGAAAATGATCCCACGCTAAGGTTCAAATTATACCTTTTGAAATACCCTGGGGTTGTCTACTTTATGAAATGGTAGGCCTTTGTGGGGTAGTTTGAATTTAAAACCTGCGAAGATGTTTGGGAATTGCACATGGGCCCAGCGTCAAAATTCAAAGTTCGGTAAAAACTGATATGGCTTGGTCTCCTATGTGGCACTGTAGCTTCACAAAATATTGCCAAAGACAAAGGGTTTATTTTTACTCAGAAGACTTAGCTGAGCATAATTTGGGGGTTTTGAACTTAGTGGCACATATGAAATATACAAAATGCCCAGCAAAAATGCAATCCGTATGGAAAAAATACTCACATTTTTTTTTTACCACATACTTTGGCATATATTGGTGAACAAATGGGGTCTTGTTAAGGCACAATATGCACCTTATGAGATACCCTGGAGTGTCTACTTTTACAAATGGTAGGCTTTTGTGTTTTGTTTTTTTGAAGAGTCAAACTGTTATAATATCTCAAATGGAAGCAAAGGCTCATTAAATCCGTCTCTCAAAATTCTACTGTGAACACTGAAAAGGACAGGTCTCCTATATGGCACTGTAGCTTCACGAAATAGTGCCAAAGACATACAATGGGGGTGTCCTTTTACTCAGAAGACGTGGCTGAGCATAATTTGGGGGGTTTGAACTTAGTGGCACATATGAAATATACAAAATGCCCAGCAAAAATGCAATCTGTATGTACTGTGAATACTGAAAAGGACAGGTCTCCTATATGGCACTGTAACTTCATGAAATAGTGGCAAAGATATACAATGGGGGTGTAATTTTGCTCAGCAGATATAACTGAACACAAAATAAAACTTTGTACATGAATAGCACACACCAACTTTACAAAATACACATGAGAATTTCTTTGTTAAAAGTTTGTGTGCCAAAAACCAAAAAAAACTCAATTTTACTCCAATATTTAGCAGAGGTTGGCGGTGAAATGGCTACATAGAAAGTGTCAAAACAACCTTAGGTAAATAGCCTGTGATGTCTACTTTATATAAATATATACTTTTGTGTGGCAATTTTGTTTTCTTTTATGGCTATTACGCTTACAAGACAAACATACCAAATTCTAAAATCGCTCCACATTAAAAGTTTATTTTACTCCTTGTGCTTTGTGACCTGTAACTACCAAAAAAAAACTTAAAATCCCAGACACATTATATATTCTGTAAATCAGAACAACTAAATGAATTTTTTTAATTACTTTCCTTAACCTGCACTAATTGTGCACACATTATATTTGCAAAAACTGTAAAAAAAAAAACATTTTTCATTTTTTTTTGCATTTTCTGTATTTTTTTATGATAAATAAGCATTATATATATATATATATATATATATATATATATATATATATATGTATATATATATATATATATATGTATATATATGTATATGTATATGTATATATATATATATATATATATATATATATATATATATATATATATATATGTGTGTGTGTGTGTGTGTTACATCAAATTAAAGCCCTTTCTGTCCTTTAAAAAACGGTATATAATATGTAACAAAACTGCTAACTATAATAGAAAACAGAAAAGAGGGAGTCAGCCTGTTAGACAAAAGCTCTGAAACTGGAAAGGTATAGGGATTCACCAAAAAACCTATAAGAGAATATAGACAGATTTCATTTTGATTTTTAATTATAATTTTTTATAAATTATACTTTGATACCTACAGTTGTTTTCAGCGATATATATCTATATTGCCTAATACAAACTAGCTTTGTTGTACTGAGCCTATTCACTCTATAAACCATTTGTTTGAATAGAAGATATTGGATACTTTATGAACACATTTAACCATTTGGTTATTGTATCCCCTAAATAGATACTTATTCTTATTTTTTCTGTAACTGAGAAGCAAGGTTACATTTTATCTTATTTTCTTTTTACACTCTCTCTACCCACTTGGGTTCCACATAACTGTGTCTAATCACACAATCATATTAGACAATTAAGGGTTAATCCATACTAAGCATACTAAAGGACGTTACGTAACCTGCACTTTAGATTACTTTTTTCATTCTCTAGTTCAATTTGATTAATTTTTTATACATTCTCATTCATTTTATTTCATTTTTTCTACTAAGTAAGTTCCTGGATAAACGGTTTCTATCTTGCATAGTAGCCATTATCTGTCGGTATATAATATGTGTCGGTGCAATAAATTAGTAAAATGCAAATTGCAGTTGAAAGCAAACAGCAAAACATTCAAAAAATGCTGTTGTCATTAAGTGAAAGACAAGTTTCTGAAGCTCTGTCCTTAAGGGGTTAACGTACAACATCGCAAAAACAGGCCGGTCCTTAAGGGGTTAAGCAAATAGGTAAGAGCCTCATATTGGATTGTTACTGCATGGGCGATTATCTTTCAGCTGGCAACAAGTTATTTAACCCCAACTGATGCAATGAGTAGCTACTCATTTCTTAAACAACACGTCCCGTAGTCGTGGAAAATATGTTATTCTGTTTTAGAAGGGTCAAATCATTGGCATGCATCAAGCAGAGAAAACATTTAAGGAGATTGCAGAAACTACTAAAATTGGGTTAAGAATTGTGCAGCACATTGTTTAAAACTGGAAGGATAGTGGGGAACCATCATCTTTGAGAAAGAAATGTGATCAGAAAAAATCCTGATTGATCGTGATTGGCGATCACTTATACATTTGGTGACTCGACGGCATAAACACCGCTGAAATTTTACCTTCTCTGGGACTTAACACTGCGAATGGAGTCGAACGCCGTTCGACAATACGAATGCCACAGTAACATTGTAGATTTGCACGAACGACCCTGTTCGTGCATTCAAACGGTATTTGAACTGTAGTGAATGGACCGACCGCACAGCCAAAATCTATGGAACTGTTTTGGACAGGAAAGCCATGCATCGGTCGGTCCAATAAGACTTCCAGCTAACTCCCGAACGGCTGAACGGATTTGAATGATTTTTGGATATGTTTGTCCCCTGTTTATGCTGGTTCAGAAAAGTAAGTTTTTTGTGCATGTGATGTATAATTTTAAAGTTATAGAAATTGAAAGTGGATTTTTCGCTTGGAGATAATTGAGTTGATAAAGTAATTAGCCCAATTATCTCCCAAGCAGAGGGGAGATTTTACCGTAATGAATGGGAGTGTTTAACTGTATGTCTGTATATGATTGGTTGTTATCTTTGTGTTTTCAGTACCCAACAAGGTACACGTGGGTGTATGAAAGAAGCAATAAAGCCTCAGTGCATTCTGTTCCTGCTTAACCCTCAATACGTGTTCCTGCTTAACCCTCAATCTCATTATTGTAGGGAACTGCTATAATCACACTGGGGATTGCTATACTTTGTATACTCATCTGAGCTCTAATCACTTAACTCTAATCACTTTTAAGAGCTGTTACTCATACGCTCTTCTGGAGGAGAGGTCTTTCCCACACAGTCCTGGAGGACAGAGGTTGATCCAGGGTGGAAGGAAGACGGCAAGACTCCAGTTAAGCTACGGCGGTTGTGGAGTCTGCGGTGGTTGTGGTGTCCGTTGCGGTGCTTATGGTCCTCAGTGTCAACTAGGAAGCATCCTTCAACAGAGGTGCCCAGTCGGGTGCCAGGTGATCCGTTACAGGGGGTGCTCAAAATTGACTCTTAATCGAGCAATGGAGCAGGCACAGAAATCCATTACAGAACAACCGATGCGATCCGGGATAGGTAATCGACTGATCTTCCCGCAAGCCTTACACACTAAATCCCCACAAATTGCCTCTATCATCCATGAGAACTGGGGGATACTGAATATGGACACATCTTTACCATCTTCCTTCCAACAAGGCCCAATTATGAGCTATAGGAGGGGGAAGAACTTACAGAGTCTCTTAGTCCATACAGACTTTGCAAAAATTCTGCAGCAATCCAAGAGTACCAACTTAGGATGTTTCAGATGTCTTAAATGCACAGCCTGCAACTTTATGACTCCAGGAAAAGAGTTTTTTACTCGAGAACGGGGAAGAAGTACAAGGCTAGATGCAGAATTACTTGCACAACAACATATGTTATATATCGGATTGTGTGCCCATGTGGATTTGTTTACATGAATAAGACATCAAATGACTTAAGAGAAAGGATGAGAGGACACAGATCTGCCATACGTATGGCTATTCAGAAGAACTCTGCGAATACCCCTGTTGCCCGACACTTTCTAGAGGCAGGACACACCTTACCCTCTTTAAGGTTCATGGACATAGATCATGTCCCCATACCAACGAGAGGTGGGAATAGAGATACGAGACTGCTGCAAAGAGAGGGGTTCTGGATACACACACTTGACACACTAGGATACACAAACTGGTTCCTAATACCCTTGGATCTTCAGCAGTGTCTAATATATTACAGGATAAGCAGTTCTCTTGTAAACTTCTTGACCAATGGCTCTAGTAAAGTTGATTTCCCTAATGAATAATTAACTTATCTTATGTGATAAAATGTTCTGACTCTTTTCTACCCTTTTAATTAATTTCATAATTAATTTGCTGAACTATAATTATTTGTTTAAATGCTCCTCTTGAGTAGGAATCTCCTTTGAAATATGTATTCTCAAAATGGCAGCAATCTTCTGTGTATGAAAAAACATTTATGCAGGATAGTTTTGACACAATGCGAATAATACCGTATTTTTCCGCTCCATAAGACGCACCACAAGACGCACCACACCATAAGACGCACCTAGTTTTTAGAGGAGGAAACCCAGAAAAAAAAATATTTTGAACAAACTATCCCATAGTGTTTTTTACTATGGGAAAGTTTGTTCAGAATATTTTTTTTTCTCCCCTGTCCAATAGTGTTCCTTACCACCCACTCCCCTCTCCTGTCCCATAATGATCTTTAACCCCCCTCCCCTATCCCATAGTGATTTTTAACTCCCCCTTCCTCTGTCCCATAGGGATTTTTAACCCCTCCTCCCCTGTCCCATAGTGTTCTTTAACCCCCATCCCCTTGTCCAAGTGTTCTTTAACCCCCTCCTCCCCTTGTTCAATAGTGTTCTCATCCCATAGTGTTCCTCCCTACCCTCCTCCCATAGTGTTTCCCCCCTCCCCTCCTCCCATAGTGTTCTCCCCCTCATCCCATAGTGTTCCCCCTCCCCTCCTCCCATAGTGTTCTCCCCCTCATCCCATAGTGTTCCCCCCGTCCTCCCATAGTGTTCTCCCCCTCATCCCATAGTGTTCTCCCCCTCATCCCATAGTGTTCCCCCCTCCCCTCCTCCCATAGTGTTCTCCCCCCTCCCATAGTGTTCCTCCCTCCCCTCCATAGTGTTCTCCCCCCTCCCATAGTGTTCCCCCTACCCTCCAATAGTGTTCTACCCCCTCATCCCATAGTGTTCCCCCCTCCTCTCCTCCCATAGTGTTCTCCCTCTCCCCTCCTCCCACAGTGTCCCCCCATAGTGTTCCCCCTTCCCCTCCAATAGTGTTCTACCCCCTCATCCCATAGTGTTCCCCCTCCTCTCCTCCCATAGTGTTCCCCCTCTCCCCTTCCCTTGTCTCATAGTCCCCCCCTCTCCCCTCCCCTTGTCCACCCCCTCTTCCCTCCCCTTGTCCCATAATTACTTATCTGTCTTGTAGCGTGGGCCGGCTTAACAGCGCGCACCGTGGTACTGGAACTTCAATTTCAGGTTCCGGTTTCCGGCGGGACTGAAAGGAAGTGTGCACACTGAGTGCGCACTTCCTTTCAGTCCCGCCGGAAACCGGAACCTGAAATTGAAGTTCCTGTACCGCGGAGTGTGCTGTGCTGCCAGCCCACGCTACAAGACAGGTAAGTAAAGCTTCATATTCGCTCCATAAGAAGCACAGACATTTCCCCTCACTTTTGAGGGGGAAAAAAGTGCGTCTTATGGAGCGAAAAATACGGTAATTATGAACAGTTGCCATATATTTTGTTACAAATGCAACCAGTATTTATCCAAAGTAAGCTATTGTATATTATACAACACCATGATTATTGGATGTCTCATCTTCGTACTTCGTAAACTCCTTACCAACCGGCACACAGTAGGATAAGTCCTCGGTGTTGTGAGTTAGACTCTTAGGTTGTTGTGGATAGATCTGTTAGTTGGCACTCAGGAATTATAGATATCGCTTTCATATAATATTGAAATTTCTTTTCCAGTCATTATGTATAAAATTCTATTTTGAGAGTGTCCTAATAATATCCTTAGCCCAATTATCTCCCAAGCAGAGGGGAGGATTTTACTGTAATGAATGGGAGTGTTTAACTGTATGTCTGTATATGATTGGTTGTTATATTTGTGTTTTCAGTACCCAACAAGGTACCCGTGGGTGTATAAAAGAAGCAATAAAGCCTCAGGGCATTCTGTTCCTGCTTAACCCTCAATACGTGTTCCTGCTTAACCCTCAATCTCATTATTGTAGGGAACTGCTATAATCACACTGGGGATTGCTATACTTTGTATACTCATCTGAGCTCTAATCACTTGGCTCTTTTAAGAGCTGTTCCTGATACGCTCTTCTAGGGGGAGAGGTCTTTCCCACACGGTCCTGGAGGAAAGAGGTTTATCCAGGGTGGAAGGAAGACGGCAAGACTCCAGTTAAGCTACGGCGGTTGTGGAGTCTGCGGTGGTTGTGTTGTCCGTTGCGGTGCTTATGGTCCTCGGTGTCAGCTAGGAAGCATCCGTCAACGGAGGTGCCCAGTTGGGGTGCCAGGTGATCCGTTACAGGGGGTGCTCAAAATTGACTCTTAATCGAGCAATGGAGCAGGCACAGAAATCCATTACAGAACAACTAATGCGATCGGGGATAGGTAATCGACTGATCTTCCCGCAAGCCTTACACACTGAATCCCACAAATTGCCTCTATCATCCATGAGAACTGGGGGATACTGAATAAGGACACATCTTTACCATCTTCCTTCCAACAAGGCCCAATTATGAGCTATAGGAGGGGGAAGAACTTACAGAGTCCCTTAGTCCATACAGACTTTGCAAAAATTCTGCAGCAATCCAAGAGTACCAACTTAGGATGTTTCAGATGTCTTAAATGCACAGCCTGCAACTTTATGACTCCAGGAAAAGAGTTTTTTACTCGAGAACGGGGAAGAAGTACAAGGTTAGATGCAGAATTACTTGCACGACAACATATGTTATATATTGGATTGTGTGCCCATGTGGATTTGTTTACATGGATAAGACATCAAATGACTTAAGAGAAAGGATGAGAGGACACAGATCTGCCATACGTATGGCTATTCAGAAGAACTCTGCGAATACCCCTGTTGCCCGACACTTTCTAGAGGCAGGACACACCTTACCCTCTTTAAGGTTCATGGACATAGATCATGTCCCCATACCAACGAGAGGTGGGAATAGAGATACGAGACTGCTGCAAAGAGAGGGGTTCTGGATACACACACTTGACACACTAGGATACACAAACTGGTTCCTAATACCCTTGGATCTTCAGCAGTGTCTAATATATTACAGGATAAGCAGTTCTCTTGTAAACTTCTTGACCAATGGCTCTAGTTGATTTCCCTAATGAATAATTAACTTATCTTATGTGATAAAATGTTCTGACTCTTTTCTACCCTTTTAATTAATTTCATAATTAATTTGCTGAACTATAATTATTTGTTTAAATGCTCCTCTTGAGTAGGAATCTCCTTTGAAATATGTATTCTCAAAATGGCAGCAATCTTCTGTGTATGAAAAAACATTTATGCAGGATAGTTTTGACACAATGCGAATAATACCGTATTTTTCGCTCCATAAGACGCACCACAAGACGCACCACACCATAAGACGCACCTAGTTTTTAGAGGAGGAAAGCCAGAAAAAAAAATATTTTGAACAAACTATCCCATAGTGTTTTTTACTATGGGAAAGTTTGTTCAGAATATTTTTTTTTCTCCCCTGTCCAATAGTGTTCCTTACCACCCACTCCCCTCTCCTGTCCCATAATGATCTTTAACCCCCCTCCCCTATCCCATAGTGATTTTTAACTCCCCCTTCCTCTGTCCCATAGGGATTTTTAACCCCTCCTCCCCTGTCCCATAGTGTTCTTTAACCCCCATCCCCTTGTCCAAGTGTTCTTTAACCCCCTCCTCTCCTTGTCCAATAGTGTTCTCATCCCATAGTGTTCCTCCCTACCCTCCTCCCATAGTGTTTCCCCCCTCCCCTCCTCACATAGTGTTCTCCCCCTCATCCCATAGTGTTCCCCCTCCCCTCCTCCCATAGTGTTCTCCCCCTCATCCCATAGTGTTCCCCCCTCCTCCCATAGTGTTCTCCCCCTCATCCCATAGTGTTCTCCCCCTCATCCCATAGTGTTCCCCCCTCCCCTCCTCCCATAGTGTTCTCCCCCCTCCCATAGTGTTCCCCCCTCCCCTCCAATAGTGTTCTACCCCCTCATCCCATAGTGTTCCCCCCTCCTCTCCTCCCCTAGTGTTCTCCCTCTCCCCTCCTCCCACAGTGTCCCCCCATAGTGTTCCCCCTTCCCCTCCAATAGTGTTCTACCCCCTCATCCCATAGTGTTCCCCCTCCTCTCCTCCCATAGTGTTCTCCCTCTCCCCTCCTCCCACAGTGTTCCCCCCTCCCATTGTGTTCTCCCCCCCTCATCCCATAGTGTTCCCCCTTCACCTCTTGTTCCCCCCTTCCCTCCTCCCATAGTGTTTCCCCCCTCCCCTCCTCTCATAGTGTTCTCCCCCTCATCCCATAGTGTTCCCCCTCCCCTCCTCCCATAGTGTTCTCCCCCTCATCCCATAGTGTTCTCCCCCTCATCCCATAGTGTTCCCCCCTCCCCTCCTCCCATATTGTTCTCCCCCCTCCCATAGTGTTCCTCCCTCCCCTCCATAGTGTTCTCCCCCTCCCATAGTGTCCCCCCTCCCCTCCAATAGTGTTCTACCCCCTCATCCCATAGTGTTCCCCCCTCCTCTCCTCCCATAGTGTTCTCCCTCTCCCCTCCTCCCACAGTGTCCCCCCCATAGTGTTCCCCCCTCCCCTCCAATAGTGTTCTTCCCCCTCCTCCCACAGTGTTCCCCCTCCCATTGTGTTCTCCCCCCCTCATCCCATAGTGTTCCCCCTTCCCCTTGTTTTCCCCCCTTCCCTCCTCCCCTAGTGTTGCCCCCTCCAACCCTCCAACAGTGTTCCCCCTCCTCCCATAGTGTTCCCCCTCTCCCCTTCCCTTGTCTCATAGTGCCCCCCTCTCCCCTCCCCTTGTCCACCCCCTCTTCCCTCCCCTTGTCCCATAATTACTTATCTGTCTTGTAGCGTGGGCCGGCTTAACAGCGCGCACCGCGGTACTGGAACTTCAATTTCAGGTTCCGGTTTCCGGCGGGACTGAAAGGAAGTGTGCACACTGAGTGCGCACTTCCTTTCAGTCCCGCCGGAAACCGGAACCTGAAATTGAAGTTCCTGTACCGCGGTGTGCGCTGTGCTGCCAGCCCATGCTACAAGACAGGTAAGTAAAGCTTCATATTCGCTCTATAAGAAGCACAGACATTTCCCCTCACTTTTGAGGGGGAAAAAAGTGCGTCTTATGGAGCGAAAAATACGGTAATTATGAACAGTTGCCATATATTTTGTTACAAATGCAACCAGTATTTATCCAAAGTAAGCTATTGTATATTATACGACACCATGATCATTGGATGTCTCATCTTCGTACTTCGTAAACTCCTTACCAACCGGCACACAGTAGGATAAGTCTTCGGTGTTGTGAGTTAGACTCTTAGGTTGTTGTGGATAGATCTGTTAGTAGGCACTCAGGAATTATAGATATCACTTTCATATAATATTGAAATTTATTTTCCAGTCATTATGTATAAAATTCTATTTTGAGAGTGTCCTAATAATATCCTAACAACCATCTCAATATTGTGTAAATAGTTGTACATATGTTTATAATTTTTCTATACTTTATCTCTTTTTCCATACTTAATCACTTACTCCTGTGGAGTATCGGAATTATTGCACTGATGACGCTTTTTGAAATGAGACACGTCACTGATGACATCACTCAATCTAGTTTTCATTCTATTCACCCTCCAATGAACACTTGAGCATTGCATATTTCAATGATTCATGTATCACTGTTTATTTGTCTTGATAAAAGTCCGGTTGGACTGAAACGTTGACACTTTGGATGTGATTCCTGTTGCTGAAATAAGAAGCACTTTTTGAAACATATTGAGTACTCTGAGTGCTCTCCATCAAGGTATTATATACTGCACCGAGGCACTAACGAGACCGGGAGCTGTGAGTGCGGGACATGTGGGATTGTGTATGTATATATACATCTAAATATATATGTATATATATATTTATATATACACACATCCTAGCAACCTACTTTTCTACCCTACCCTTACCCCTTACCTTTTGTATCACTATACCTCACTCCCTCTAGCATGTAAGCTCATTGAGCAGGGCCCTCAATCCCTCTGTTCCTGTGTGTCCAACTTATCTGGTTACGAATACGTGTCTGCTAGTCCACCCATTGTACAGCGCTGCGGAATTTGTTGGCACTTTATAAATAATAATAAGAAGAATAAAGCATCATGGGAGTTATACGACGGATGGGGATCTACATTTTGGCAACTCTTGCACTAGAGAGGGGCCCAAAATATTTCTCGAACCTGGGACCTCACTACATTAGTTCCACCAATGCATAAATGCGTACCATTGGCTTCAGTAAGAACCCTGGGGGTCTTTGATGTGGTATACATTGTGCCTTATGGTGGGGGTAATTCTATACTTAAAGGACCACTCTAGGCACCCAGACCACTTCAGCTTAATGAGGTGGTCTGGGTGCCAGGTCCTTCTAGGGTTAACCCATTTTTTCATAAACATAGCAGTTTCAGAGAAACTGCTATGTTTATGAATGGGCTAAGCCTTCCCCCTATGTCCTCTAGTGGCTGTCTCATTGACAGCTGCTAGAGGCGCTTGCGTGATTCTCACTGTGATTTTCACAGTGAGAGCACGCCAGCGTCCATAGGAAAGCATTGAGAATGCTTTCCTATGTGACCGGCTGAATGCGCGCGCAGCTCTTGCCGCGCGTGCGCATTCAGCCGACGGGGAGGAGAAGAGGCGGATCGGAGGAGGAGAGCAGGAGGAGATCTCTCCGCCCAGCGCTGGAAAAAGGTAAGTTTTTACCCCTTTCCCCTTTCCAGAGCCGGGCGGGAGTGGGTCCCTGAGGGTGGGGGCACCCTCAGGGCACTCTAGTGCCAGGAAAACGAGTATGTTTTCCTGGCACTAGAGTGGTCCTTTAATGCTTTCAAAGTTTATATTTAGTTGGTTTTTTTTGTTTGTTTTTTTGTTTTGTTTTATTGGTTTTTTTTGCAATTTCTACATACACATTGCATTTTTTGCTATATATTTTTAAAAACCTAATTAGAAATATGCCCAGTTTATTTATTATTTTCAAAAGGGCAAAGTGAAAGAAAAAGAACAGTGGTGATGTGTTTAATACAACAAGCAATAAGGTAATCTAAAAATCAAAAAAAGAAAACAAAAATGTGAACATGGATCACCTAGCAACAAGGTAGCCTGGCAACTAGAAAGAAATAAAATTGTGATGATGGTTTACCTTGCACCATGGTAACCTAGCCACCAGATAAACAAAATGCCCCAATAGCTTTAGAGGTGTCATATCACTTGGATTACACACTGGATGAAAGTTCTGGCTTCACTCCGCCTGCATTACATCATTAAATTTCATGAAAAATCATATTACTACTTTTTTTTCAGTTTAATTTTATTCTTTGCATGCTGTAAACATTTATTATTTTGATTTTCCCAGTTCACAGATCTAGGAACAGCCATTAACCTTGATTTTTTTCAGATGAGTTGCATAACTGTTCTGATGGAAAGCTGTTCAAGTGGTCACATCATTTTTTTTTTTATTATTTTATTTCATAGAAAATTCATTATTGTCCGCTTTTGAAAAAGCTATTTGACATATAATTTCGTGGTTTTTATAAATGGAGTTTAAACAGTTCAAAATTGATATATAATTGTTCTTAAAATGCTTTTAGTCTTTCTAGTATGTTCAGTTATTATTAACTTGATGTTTTATTATAACACCATGTGAAATATGCTGAAGAAATGCTAAGCTCCAATAAAATATTTGAATGGTTTTACCACCGGTTTTAGATCTATGCAAAGTCAGCTCTTTCAAATAATTTACTCAATATTTTTTTACATACATTTTCACATATGGAAAAATTACACATGTGTGCGTATATATATATATATATATATATATATATACATATATACAACTTCAAAAATATTTTATGCTAGTAACTGCTAGTTATGTATGACTTACACGTAACCAAATCTACACTAATCATTATGAAAAAAAGGATGAGTCAATGGGAAGAATAAAAGTCATGATTTTCTTTCTGCTTTATGGCTTTTATACGATTCTTTGAAACTTGTAAAGCACCCCTGTGTTAAACCATCCAAAGGTTGGGAGTTGAAGGACAAGTAAAATTAACATAGAATCCTAGTGCCTATTAGAAGGGGAAGTGCACTACCTGTGGGCAGTAGGTGAAGACTTTGAATATACGGGTAAGGTATAAAGGCATTGAGTTGGGTTTACAATTTATAGAATTTGTGTGGACAGATCTGCCATGGTTGGCATGGGCGTCCGCAGGAACTTTTCCGGGGGGGGGGGGGGGGGCATAATTGTAATGACATCCATGCTTGGTCCCTTTTTGACAGTGTCATGAAGGGGAGAAGCGTAGTCATTATCACATAAAGCCAGGGTGAATAGCATTTTCACAACTATGGTGTCAGGAATACATGTTTATATTCCTGACACTATAGTGTTCCTTTAAGCAAATTAAAGTAACATTCTGGTCACCTTTAGTGTATTAGCATGTTATATATTCACAAAATGACTCTCAGACATTGTAGTAAAATAGAATTTCTCTTTACTTCAGTACACACACATAATAACATAAAAACAAGAGAGACTAACAGAACAAGTGCATAACTTCACTATGCTGCCATCTACTGGAAGGTGGACTGCAGAAGACCCCAATACATAACACTCATCCCCCCTAGACCTCAAAGTCTTAACTGGGAGGGTGAATATTTCTTCTTGTTTGGAGCTGCTTCACCTGGACCTTCAGTTGTGCCCATCCCTTCTTCCTGTGCTTTCTCAGATGGATCACAAGGAACTGGTTCTGCAACAACAACTCCTGGAGAACTGACACCTGTATCACCCAGTGGTTCGACATCATCTGGTATCACAGAAAACCCGGTATGACTGGGACCGACAGCAGGCACAATTTAATCACTCCGTTCCCGGATCTGATCGACATGCCTTCGTAATATTCTACCATCAGGAATTTGAACTTTGTATGACAATGGTCCTGTGGCCACAAGTACTTTTGCAGGTATCCATTTAGGCCCAGAAACATAATTCCTGACATAGACAGCACTGTCAGGTGCAAATACTCTCACAGTGGAAGCATTATAGTTCTTATTGAATTGCAATGCGTGCTTCTCTTGTAACTCAAATGTCAAATCAGGATGTAAATGATCCAGACAAGTTTTAAGACGCCGGTTCATAAGGAGCTCTGCTGGACTACTACCAGTGCTTGAGCATGGTGTCACATAAGGAAATTTGCAAGTCTACGATTCCAATCTCCTTCAATAATTCTCTTTAATGAGTCTTTGGTAGTCTGAAATTGTGCAATCGTAACATGCCGAGTAAGATTACTTGCCATGAAAATTTTGAATTCTGATGAGGTCAATTGTGTTCCATCATCAGACACAATCTGGCAACCCATGTGTAGCATAAAGCCTCCTTAGAATCTTTATGACTGTGACTGAGGTGGCAGATGTAACTGGAACAACTTCTAACCATTTTGAAAAGGAGTCAACAACTAAAAAAACCATCTGTCCATGAAAAGGGCCAGCAAAATCTATATGTAAACGGGACCAAGGTGATCTAGTCACTTCCCAAGGATGTACTGAGGATTTAGGTAGAGCATGACGAGTAGATTGGCATGGTACACAGTTCTTCACCCACTTTTCAATAACTTAATTCATTTTAGGCCACCAAACATAACTTCTGGCTAAAGCTTTCATGCAAACTATTCCAGGATGTCCTTCATGAAGAGCATGCAATACTTGAGCTTGTCCTGCATTCGGAATTACCACTCTGTTTCCCCATATTAGGCACCCTTTATAGGCAGATAGTTCATGTTGGCGCACTACAAATGGTTTGAACTTGTCTTCCACTTTAGATTTTGGCCACCCCTCCAAACCCAGTTGAGCACACGGGACAGCAAAGGATCCTTGTCAGACATACAAGCAATGTCACTTGCATGTAACGGAGGGTTTGGAATGGATTCCAACATGAGGACCTCAGACATAGGAGGAACAAGGAAGTCAGGAGAAGGCAAAGGTAATTGGCTTAATCCTTTAGCATGTTTGATATCCTTGCCAGGACGATACTTGAACTCACAATCATAGGCATTCAGCAAAAGGGACCACCTGAGCATGCGTAGTGAAATTATTTGAGGAGTTGGGAGTATTGCTGGTGAACAGACCCAGTAAAGATTTATGATCTGTTATAATAGTAAACCTCCGCCCATACAAATAGTCATGAAACTTTTTTACACCGGACACAATAGCTAAAGCCTCCTTGTCAACTTGGGCGTAATTCCTCTGTAGTAGATAAAGTCCGTGAATAAAACGCAATAGGAGCCTCAAGCCCATTTCTCAAAGTGTGGCTCAATACAGCCTGTAACGGACCGTTTCAGCAGACAAGGGGTTAAAATCCGTTTAGGCGATAATCCCCTTTTCAAAGACAGGTACAGCTACTGTAGAATCACCAAAACTCACGAATTGGATATAAGTGAATGCACTAAACTCCTGAACTGCATACAAGGGAATAAGGTAGCACTCCAAACTCCCAAACTGGAACCTCACGAATAGCTGCTAGCAGACGAACAGGAAAAGCTCCCAAGCGGCTTACACTCCTGGCAATCAGTCTCTATCAGCATACAGTGAATCCCCCCAAGAACGAGACAAGGCTCCGTGTTGAGGGTCAAGCAGTGGTCTCTTTTTTTAGGGCTACCTGCCCCTGTATTTATGCAGGTCTCCCACCTGGTGGACACTTCCCTAGGGGACCAGATGGAAGACTGTAACAACGGACAGACAAGTAGAATTTCAGGACATACAGAAGTAAAACATCCCCACAATGCATCCTGGCTTCCTCCCCTCTGCCCTGGAGATAATTGAGAAGTAATTCAATTATCTCCCAGGACAAAGGCAAAACTCCATTACACACGTGGGGACACAAAGACAGACTATCACTTTAAAATACATAATGGGACAAATGGTACAGTAAATATATACATGTAACATATCCCCAGATAGCTCAGGTCTGAGTGCACATTATTAGGTGAATGGCACTCAGAGCACACAAATACAGTTTAATTGCCATGGAGCCAAAGTTTTTAACTACACTAATATGCTCCATGGCATAGCTATCTGGGTTAAAACATTCCTCCAACATAAAATACCGAATTTACATGCATTCGTTAAATCAGTACGAATTAGAACCAGGGGCTGGAGGTTCAGCGGTGCCTGCACGTAAAAGTGTTCCGGGTTTGGTGCATGAAAGCCAGGCAGAAAAGCGCTGGCTGCCCGGGGAGCTCCAGAACACCGCCATCTAGCGGCCGCTAAGTGTAACCGCGGCCACCCAGTAACAATCAATTAAGCTGCGGTTAACCGCAGCTTCAGGGAGGTAAATGGAGGGCACACTCCAGCTTCTGGGTGGCCAATAAACGGCGCCTGCCAGCTCCCCACGGCTCTGGGGAGGCTAAAAAACGGCTGTTTGTTCGGTAGATAGCATCTACCGAATGGCTGTGCAGAAAGGGAGAAATAAATCTTTCTGCACAGTAAAATTAACCCTTTAACTGCTGGTCCATAATCCAAAGGCAGCAGGCAGGCAACCAGGCTCCTCCAATGCAATGTGGCGAGATTGGTCTCGTCACACAGCCCCTATGCCATACGGAGAAGCATCGCAGGTGAGGTTGAGCGGTTTCTCCAAATCATAGTGTACAAGTAAACTGTCAGAAGACAACAGGTTTTTAGCAGCGTTGAAAGCGGTAGTATGAACGTCAGTCCACTTCCATGGAGCATCTTTATCTAGAAGACGATGCAGAGGTTCAGCAACAGTGGCTTTATCAGGCAGAAAAGAATGGTGAAATTAAGCAACCCTAGGAAAGCTTGCAGTTCTTGTTTGTTTGTTGGAACCGGAGCTCTATGGATAGCTTCAACCTTAGAATCAGTTGGAAGAATGCCCTGTGCGTCAACTCGGTAACCAAGGAAATCCACGCTGCTTACAACAAAAACACACTTTTCTTTTTTAAGTTTTAGACCAGCATCAAGAAAACATTGTAAAACAAGTTGTAGCTGTGCAGCCAATGACTGTATAGAATCTGCTCCAATAAGAACATCATCAAATTAAGGCACTACACCTGGAAGTCCAGATAAGAGGTCCTCCATTAAATTCTGGAATATGCCAAGAGCAATGGAAACTCCAAACTGCAAACTTCTTGCTCAGAAAGCTCCTTTGTGTGTTATTATCATTTGTGCATCAGCAACCTCATCATCCACAGGTAACTGCTGGTAGACTTGAGCCATATCCAACTTGGCAAATACTTTTCATTTTGCCAAATTAGTAAGAATTTGATTAACAGCTGGAATTTGATAGGGATGCTCTTGCAACGCTTTGTTGATTGTACATTTGTAGTAAGCACAGATTCTGATATCCCCATTTGGTTTCATCACCGGAACTATGGGTGTTTACCACTTTGGGTGTGTTACGGGTTCAAGTATACCTTGTTCCACAAGACGTGTAATCTCAGCATCTATTTTTGGTCTGAGAGCTAATGCAATTTTGCGAAGGTTCATACGAATTGGGGGTACTGTTGAATCTAATACAAAAGAAACAGGAGGGCCTTTAAACATGCCAAGACCTTCTTCAAAAACTGCACTAAAATTATCAATCACATTCTGTAGAATATCTGTGGATACATTATTAACTCCAGTTAATGAAATTCCTAGGGGTTCAAACCACTCTCTACCTAGCAAATTTGCTCTTTGTCTCTTAGTAATTATTAAACGTAAGTGTCCTCTGAATTTACCATATTTTACTGGTATAAAAAAGCCCCTTTAACATCCACAGCCTGTTTGTTGTAGTTCACCAGATGAATATCACAAGGTACTATTGAAGGAGAATTATGAGGCCATAACAATGTGTCCATTTACTGAAATCCCATCCTCGTCGCCAGTTTAGTGTATAAGCATGTTATGTATTCACAAAATGGCTCTCAGACATTGTAGTAAAATAGAACTTCTCTTTACTTCAGTGCACACCCATAATAACATAAAACAAGAGAGACTAACAGAACAAGTGCATAACTTCACTATGCTGCCATCTACTGGAAGGTGGACTGCATAACACCCCAATACATAACACACCAAAATAACTTAATCTAAATGAAAATGCCAGGAAGCCCCTGGGTGCTCTCTTTCCTTTAAGAGGTTAAACCGCTCTCAAATGGTTTAACCCCATAGGCTTCCTCCAGCTCCAGATTTCCAGGTCGCTCAGTGGTATTCGGCCTCTCAAACGGAGTGTCAGGAAGTGCAGATTGACATCAGGCATGGGTGCTACAGATTGGCTATAGTGGTCAGTTGACGCTCTAAGCCAATCGCTAGTTCCCGGTGTTACATCACTGTTGTCCCCTGTTGTCCCCTGTTATGAAAGCCCTATTTTGTCGCATACTTTTGGTACTTTGGACACTGTTCTGACTGATTTACAGTCCTCGTATGGTCCAGCACGAACCCGCTATGTAAGCCTATAGGTGGCCGCCATTTCGGGACTTTGCACGTGTTCGCGGCCATCTTACCTACAATCAGCGGTGTTTGCCCATGGCCATCTGGAACTAAAAACGGAGACACACACAGGCGAACACCGCTGAGACCTCCAGGATCACATAACTTAGCGCTGGACGTACCGAACTATTCACCGTTCCGTAAGGCACTTGCCCTGCACATGGAGAATACAGCGACCCCAGGGATGACTACGGAAGGCAAAGGGTTGTGGAGTTTTACCGTCCGAACGAAGACCGACCGCAAGGCCTAAACGTATGGAACTATTTTCGGCTGGAAAGTCCGTGCGGTCGGTCCAAACTGTAGAAGCTCCTAACTCCCGAACCGCTCATCCGAACGGGCCAGTTTTTGGATATGTTGGCCTCCCGAACAAGATCTATCTAGCGATGCAGGATGTAGGGGTGTACCCCCTGGTTTTAGGGTACATCCAGAATATGGACAAAAGTATGTGTAACATAATTGCGTTACTTGGTTATCTGAGGGGAGGGGACATGTCGGTTGAACCCAATATGTGATTGGGTATTTTATGCCTCCCCTTGGGAGTGTCCCCTTTGTGTGTATTTACAATAAAAAGCAGGCTGGGCACCCCAGTCCTCAGTTCTTATTTTGACCCTCAATTCGCAGCCTCGACTCGTTTTGTGTGGGGAAAGGGTATCCTAGCTGCACCATAGCTAGGGGGAGATTCTACACTTACAGGTCTCTACCGAGTATCGCTCCATTCGACTCTTCAAGCCCGGGAACCAGGACATCCAAGCGATCAAACCTCCTGCTAGCCTGGAGGCAATCGTAACAATTGGTGGCAGCGGCGGGATCATCCTGGAATTCCTAGAAGAGGTACAGAACGGATGGAGAGTAACTACGACAAATTGAAGCGCACCACGCTAAAGGACTTACTTGAGAGCCGAGGGGGACACGCGAACAGCCGCCCAAGGAGAGAGCTAATCGCAGAACTAACCGAAATGGACCAGAGTTTTACCATGGCCGAAGCCACAGCCACTTGCACCGATGAGAAAACCCGGTTGGTCAGGGAGAGGCTGCCCCTGTATGGGCCGAACCCTTCCGTGGAACTCATACGGCAATTAATGTCCGAAGCCGAGGCAGATGTCGAAAGGACCAGAGCCTACGAACACAAAATGAGCCTCGCCGACCGAACCCCCCCGGAGGCAACGGGAGTTCCAAAGATTCCTTTCGCAGCATTTAAGCCGTTTGTGGAAAGTGTAATGGGGATTGACGAGTTCTTGGCCGATTTTGAACGGCAATGTGCACTACACCAAATCCCCGCCACAGCTTGGCCAAAGATACTAGCCGGGAAACTAGCGGGTCGGAGGCTTTTCGGACTCTCAGCACCGAGGAAGCGGAGCAATACCAGACGGTAAAGGACACCCTACTGAGGAGATATGCAGTAACTCCCGACACTTATCGCAGACAATTCCGCAACACCAGTAAGAAAGTAAATGACACCCATGCTGAATGGGCTCACCGCATGCGGAGGGCGGCCACCCACTGGATGAATGGGTGCCGTGCCGTTACCACAGCCGAAGTGTTGGAACTGTTTTTATTAGAGCATTTTTATGACGGGTTGGCGCCAAAGGACAGAGAGTGGGTAAAGGATCGGCGTCCGAGCGATCTCAATGTGGCAGCCCGACTAGCTGACGAACATCGGGACGCTCAAGTTCACGAATACCACCACTCTCGAATAGCCGCCCGGCCCGAACCCCGAGAGACCCCTAGACCGAACCCCCGACCCGAGTTTCGTACCCCAGTACCGGCCGGACCTACTCGCTATGCCGGGCCACCCAGCCAGTACCCCCAAGAACGTACCCGCCCCACTTGCCACAAATGCAAGCAGCCGGGGCACTTCATTTCCAACTGCCCCCTAAACAACAACCCCCCGGGTAACAACCGCCCCGCCCGTGCTTTTTGTGTAGACCAAGAAAATACTATGGAAGAGTATCTGGGACCATTGCATGAAGCTAACCCCGTGTATGCCGCAACCGACAACCGACAACCGACAGCACCATCGACAGGAGGTACTGTTGGAGGGCCGCCCGGCACAAGGATTGAGAGACACCGGGGCCACCATCACTCTGGTCCAGGGGAAGCTCGTACCAACGCATAAACGCTCCACAGACACGGTGGCGGTCTGAGTGGATGGAGGGGACATATACAAATTACCCACAGCAAAAGTACATCTTGATTGGGGTGCGGGAAAAGGACTTGTGAGGGTGGGGCTCATGGACAGTTTACCCGCTGAGGTCTTACTGGGCAACGACCTGGGACCTATGACTTCGGCATTTGCCCCCTCCTATAACTCCGAGGCATATCCGGTTATCACCCGGTCCCAGGCAGGACGGACTCGAGAGGCTTCACCGGTGCGGGAGACTCAGGTAAGACAGATCCCGACTGTACCTAACTTCCCTGCCCCATTACCCTGGGATACCCCTACCGCCTTCGAGGCTGAGACTAAAACTGACCCCACTCTCCAGAAATACAGAGAGAGAGCCGACACTGGGACAGGGGGATCCGACCAAGAGATATTTGTATGGGAACAGGGGAGACTGTACCGACAGACGGAAAAGAAAGGGAACCATAGGAGGCAGTTAGTTATCCCTCACAAATATCGACGAGATATCCTCCGGATAGGTCACGACATTCCCCTAGCCGGACATTTGACAGTAACCCGGACCCTTAAACGTATCACCCATACCTTCTTTTGGCCAGGGGTACATACCGATGTGCGTGCGTATTGCAGTACGTGCGAAGTGTGCCAGAGGGTCGGCAAAAGAGGAGACCACCCCAAGGTACACCTCATAAATATGCCCCTCATCGAAGAACCGTTCAGTAGAGTGGCCATTGACCTGATAGGACCCCTCGCCACTCCCAGCCCCTCTGGGAAACGATATATCCTCACTATTGTGGATTACGCTACCCGCTACCCGGAGGCGGTGGCTCTGTCTAATATCCAGGCAGACACGGTAGCCAATGCGCTGGTCCAAGTCTTCTCTCGTGTAGGATTTCCCCGAGAAATCCTGTCCGACCGAGGCACCCAGTTCACGGCGGAACTAACGCAACAGCTGTGGCAGGTCTGTAAAATAAAATCCCTACTCAGTTCCCCATATCACCCCCAAACCAACGGACTATGCGAGAGGTTTAACGGGACCCTTAAACAAATGTTAAAGACCTTTACCCAGGAATATAGAGACTGGGAACGTTTCTTACCGCACCTCCTATTCGCTTATCGGGAGGTGCCGCAGGAAACTACCGGATTCTCCCCGTTCGAACTGCTGTATGGACGCAAGGTCCGGGGCCCCCTAGACCTGATCCGAGAGCATTGGGAGGGGGAGACGGAGAACACGGGGGTCCCCATCATACCATATGTCCTAGAGCTTAGGGACCGCATGGAGCAGCTAGCCAGGTCGGTCCGGGCTAACCTCCAGGCGGCCCAGAGGCGACAGAAAGTCTGGTATGATAGAGGAGCAAGGAAAAGGAGCTTTGAGATAGGGCAAAAAGTAATGGTTCTTAAACCCGTCAAAACAGATAAATTGCAGGCAACCTGGCAGGGCCCCTACCAAATAGTAGAGAAAAAAGGAGATACCACTTACGTGATTGCCAGCTGCCATGACCCGAGCCTAAGGAAACTATTCCATATTAACATGTTGAAAGCATATCTCCAACGCCCCGAAGATGTGCTGGCCATCTGTAGTCCCGCAGCCGAAGACCCCGATAACTTGCCCATTCCCGACTTACTTACCCAGGACAACCCGGCCGATATAGTGGGCCAAGTACAGATAGGCGAGCGGCTTAACCCAGTAGAGAGGGAGCAATTGCAGCAATTGCTCCGAGAAAAACAGGCAATGTTCTCCCAAAAGCCAGGATTCACCAATCTAGCCACCCACCAGGTAGATACCCCCGGACAGCAACCCTTGAGGCAGGCCCCCTACCGCATCCCCGAGGCGGTCAGAGCGGGGATGAAACAAGAAATCACGGAAATGCTGAACCTAGGGGTCATTGAGTCCTCCGATAGTCCCTGGGCATCCCCGGTAGTACTAGTACCCAAAAAAGACGGTACTACCAGATTCTGTGTGGACTATCGGAAACTTAATGATAAAACTGTGACAAACGCCTACCCCATGCCCAGGGTAGACGAGCTACTGGATCGCATAGCCCAGGGGAACTACCTAACTACCATTGACCTGTGTAAAGGTTACTGGCAGATTCCCCTGGCCAGGGAGGCTATCCCCAAGTCGGCATTCGTCACCCCGTTTGGCCTATATCACTTCAAGGTTATGCCATTCGGGATGAAAAATGCCCCGGCCACGTTCCAGCGCTTGGTGGATAGACTCCTTGATGGCTTCCAGGGTTTCGCCTGTGCATACCTGGACGACATAGCGATCCATAGCGCGTCCTGGGAGGAACACCTAACCCACGTAGGGCTGGTCTTAGATCAGATTCGGGCCGCCGGCCTGACTCTGAAACCAGAGAAGTGCCATTTTGGCATGGCCGAAGTGCAGTATCTGGGTCATAGGGTGGGGTGCGGGAAGCAACGACCAGAACCTGCTAAAATAGAGGCAGTTGCCAATTGGCCCACCCCCGCCACCAAGACGCAAGTACTAGCCTTTTTAGGTACCGCAGGGTACTATCGGAAGTTTGTGCCTGACTATAGCGCCATTGCCAAACCCCTGACAGATTTGACAAAGAAAAACCTTCCTCGACAGGTCCTGTGGTCTCCCCACTGTGAAATAGCGTTTCAAACTTTAAAAACTGCTCTTGTGAATGCTCCCATGTTGGCCGCCCCAGCCCCTAACAAACGTTTTATCGTTCACACAGACGCTTCCATGTTCGGGCTGGGAGCCGTCCTCAGCCAAGTAGGCGAAGATGGAGGGGAACACCCTATTGCCTACATCAGTCGTAAGCTCCTGCCACGCGAAGTTAGCTATACCGCCGTGGAAAAGGAGTGCTTGGCACTGGTGTGGGCACTAAAGAAACTGACTCCTTATCTGTACGGGCAAGAATTCACTCTGGTTACGAACCACAATCCCTTGGTATGGTTAAACCGGGTCTCTGGAGATAATGGCCGACTGTTACGGTGGAGCTTGGCTCTACAACCATTTAATTTTACCATCACTTATCGACCCGGGAAACAGAATGGCAATGCCGATGGATTGTCCAGGCAAACCGATATCAGCCCAGCCTAACCAGAAGTCTGGACAGCCTTAGTCTACCCCGAAAAGGGGTCAGACGGTGTCTGCCAGAGTGTTCCACAAGGAGGGAGCACTGTTACATCACTGTTGTCCCCTGTTATGAAAGCCCTATTTTGTCGCATACTTTTGGTACTTTGGACACTGTTCTGACTGATTTACAGTCCTCGTATGGTCCAGCACGAACCCGCTATGTAAGCCTATAGGTGGCCGCCATTTCGGGACTTTGCACGTGTTCGCGGCCATCTTACCTACAATCAGCGGTGTTTGCCCATGGCCATCTGGAACTAAAAACGGAGACACACACAGGCGAACACCGCTGAGACCTCCAGGATCACATAACTTAGCGCTGGACGTACCGAACTATTCACCGTTCCGTAAGGCACTTGCCCTGCACATGGAGAATACAGCGACCCCAGGGATGACTACGGAAGGCAAAGGGTTGTGGAGTTTTACCGTCCGAACGAAGACCGACCGCAAGGCCTAAACGTATGGAACTATTTTCGGCTGGAAAGTCCGTGCGGTCGGTCCAAACTGTAGAAGCTCCTAACTCCCGAACCGCTCATCCGAACGGGCCAGTTTTTGGATATGTTGGCCTCCCGAACAAGATCTATCTAGCGATGCAGGATGTAGGGGTGTACCCCCTGGTTTTAGGGTACATCCAGAATATGGACAAAAGTATGTGTAACATAATTGCGTTACTTGGTTATCTGAGGGGAGGGGACATGTGGGTTGAACCCAATATGTGATTGGGTATTTTATGCCTCCCCTTGGGAGTGTCCCCTTTGTGTGTATTTACAATAAAAAGCAGGCTGGGCACCCCAGTCCTCAGTTCTTATTTTGACCCTCAATTCGCAGCCTCGACTCGTTTTGTGTGGGGAAAGGGTATCCTAGCTGCACCATAGCTAGGGGGAGATTCTACACTTACAGGTCTCTACCGAGTATCGCTCCATTCGACTCTTCAAGCCCGGGAACCAGGACATCCAAGCGATCAAACCTCCTGCTAGCCTGGAGGCAATCGTAACACCCGGTTCATAAAAATGTTTAACTTTTTTATGAATGGGGAGCTACTGATTGGCTTAGAGTGCCAGCTGCCCGCTCTAGCCAATCAGCTACACCCCTCCCCAGCAGCCCTCTGTGCTTCGTGACACTCAGTAAATAAAAGTGAACACATTAACACTGATATTTTTTTACCTGGGGAGATGAGAAGGTCCAAAGTTTCCCTGCCAGGCCCAGGTACCAAAGCCTTATGATGTGGTGTCCAGAATAAAGTGGAGGGTTCACTTCACATGTCCTTCCTGCTCCAATCTCCTTTTCTTCTCCTTCATTTGACACAGTCTTCTTTTTCTTCTAACACTGTCTTCTCTTCTCCTTGGCTCCTTCTGCTCCTTTACCATTCTGCTACTTTCTGCTTATTGTGCTCCCCCTTCTGCTCCTTTCTCTTTCTGATCCCTTTCTGCTCCTTGCAGACCCTTTCTGCACCTTCTCCTACTTTACCTCTTTGCTCCTTGCTGTCCCTTTCAGCTACTTGCTACCTTTTTCTCCTCCTTCTCCTACTTTACCTTTGTACTCCTTCTGATTCTTTCTGCTCCATTACATTTGTGCTCCTTCTGTCCCTTTCTGCTCTTTGCCGACCCTTCCTTCTCCTTGCAGACCCTTCCTACTCCTTGCTGCCCCTTGCAGACCCTTCCTGCTAATTTCTGTTCCTTCTCCTACTTCACCTTTGTGCTCCTTTTGTCCCTTCCTACTCCTTGCTGACCCTTTCTGCTCCTTCTACTTTACCTTTGTGCTGCGTTACCTTCCAGCTCCTTGCTGACCCTTCCTGCTCCTTGTTGACCCTTCGTGCCCCTTGCAGACCCTTCCTTCTCCTTGTTGACCCTTCATGCTCCTTGCAGACCCTTCCTTCTCATTTGTGTTCCTTTGTGCTCCTTCTCCTACTTTACCTGTTGTGCTCATTGCTGTCCCTTCCTTCTCCTTTCTGCTCCTTCTCTTACTTTACCTTCCTGGTCCTTGCTGACCATTCCTTCTCCTTGTTGACCCTTCGTGCTCCTTGCAGACCCTTCCTGCTCATTTGTGTTCCTTTGGGCTCCTTCTCCTACTTTACCTGGTGTGCTCCTTGCTGTCCCTACCTTCTCCTTTCTGCTCCTTCTCTTACTTTACCTTCCTGGTCCTTGCTGACCCTTCCTTCTCCTTGTTGACCCTTCGTGCTCCTTGCAGACCCTTCCTGCTCATTTGTGTTCCTTTGTGCTCCTTCTCCTACTTTACCTGTTGTGCTCCTTGCTGTCCATTCCTTCTCCTTTCTGCTCCTTCTCTTACTTTACCTTCCTGTTCCTTGCTGACCCTTCCTGTAGGCTATCTCTGTCCCCCATATGCCTCACTTCCCTAAACTGTAGGCTCTCTCTGCCCCCCACATGCCTCACTTCCCTGATATGTAGGCTCTCTCTGCTCACCCCCATATGCCTCACTTCTCTGATCTGTAGGCTCTCTCTGCCCCCCCCCCCCATA
This sequence comes from Pelobates fuscus, assembly GCF_036172605.1. Taxonomy (NCBI): domain Eukaryota; kingdom Metazoa; phylum Chordata; class Amphibia; order Anura; family Pelobatidae; genus Pelobates; species Pelobates fuscus. The sequence continues at coordinate 278,717,024 of NC_086321.1, forward strand.
TGCCTCACTTCCCTGATCTGTAGGCTCTCTCTGCTCCCCCCCCATATGCCTCACTTCCCTGATCTGTAGGCTCTCTCTGCTCCCCCGTCATATGCCTCACTTCCCTGATCTGTAGGCTCTCTCTGCTCCCCCCCCATATGCCTCACTTCCCTGATCTGTAGGCTCTCTCTGCCCCCCCATTTGCCTCATTTCCCTAATCTGTAGGCTCTCTCTGCCCCCCCATTTGCCTCATTTCCCTAATCTGTAGGCTTTCTCTGCTCCCCCCCATATGCCTCACTTCCCTAATCTGTAGGCTCTCTCTGCCCCCCCATGCCTCACTTACCTGATCTGTAGGCTTTCTCTGCTCCCCCCCATATGCCTCTCTTCCCTGATCTGTAGGCTCTCTCTGCCCCCCCCCCATATGCCTCACTTCCCTAATCTGTAGGCTCTCTCTGCCCCCCCCCCCATGCCTCACTTACCTGATCTGTAGGCTCTCTCTGGCTGTATGTGTTGCTCCCCTGCGGATTCAGTCAGAGAGAAGCGAGGATAAGATGCAGCTTCCTATCCCTGTCTCTCTCCATACACTGTCTGGCGCCGGTATTTCAGTGTATTTTCAATCTCACACGAAAAATAGCAGAAAAAGGTGAAAAATCTAGGGAGATTGCCTTGCCCCCCCCCCCCCCCCCCGTGGACGCCCTTGATGGTTGGTGGTGGGGAGTATAATATTTATAAATGAGGGACCTAATGTCCCACCAGCCTCTAGTCATAGTCATTTGCTCAAATACTGATAACAGGGACGACAACCTAGTTTCCCACCAGTCCCACATATGGGGAGCACGTGGGGGCTCTAATTAACTGTTCTGGGAGGGGTCCTACATTGTACACCCTCTACCCCAAAAATTATGTTCATTAAAAAAAAAATTTCCCCCCTCCCCCTCACCCAACGATAGTGAGAATGGGCTATAAATATTTTTATTAAGCAGCACAAAAGGAAAAATAAAAATCATAACAGAAATTCTACAAAATAAAAAAATAAAATAAAGACCCGATATGCAAAAAAAAAAAAAAAAAAAAATTCAAAAGAAAATCACAAAGCCCTTATTAGGCCTCCCATGCAATGAAAGTTAATTCTAAAGAGAGTCCTCCTTGGGTGAAGGATTATTTTTTGAAGTGAAGTGTGAAGTTATAAAATCTCCCTTGCACGAATGTAGGGTTCATATTAACCCCCACTGTTTTTTTTTGTTTTTTATTAATGTGGCAGCCAGCTGATTAACCACTGAGGTGTCCAGTTTGGTTTCATGGCCGAATTTCGGCTGAGCTAAAACATTTCTGAATACTGATTAAGTAACAGTGCACACAAAAATTACAGTTTAAAATGTTATAAGGCATCTTAAAATCACATTTCTTAGCAAACAAATCTGAGGATTCAGTTTCACCATAAGGCTATATCATGTTAAGCCCACCACTTAATCACAGTACCACAATATCGGTGGTTCCTGCACTCATTTTAACACGGAAGACAAGCATGCTAACTGCAATACTGAATTACTGAATAATGGAAGTCCCAAACAAAATCTTCAGTTCAGAAATACAATCACATATAGCACCTACCAAGTCATTCTCACCCTATCAATTAAATTACATATACACTATATAGCCAAATTATTGTGGACATCTGACCATCACACTCATATGAACTAGTTGGGTATTTCATATATATTATAATGGAGTTGTCCCACCCACACACACACTCACACCACTTTGTGGCTATAACAGCTGCAATTCTTCTGGGAAGGCTTTTTTCACTAGCTGAATTATGGCAAAAGTGGTGTCCAATGATTTTGGCATTTTTAAAGCCAATGGGCTCTCAGGCATCTGCTTGAGTTTATGCACCTGTTAGCAATGGGTGAGGTTGAAACACTAGAAATCAATAATTAGTAGGGGTGCCACATACTTTCTACCATATAATGTATTTATCAACACAGTCACAGTCATCCACTTAGTTTCATGCTTACCCACAGCCAGATTTAAGTGTATGGTGTATGTGTGAGTCTGGTTTTAAGCTTTCATTGCTTAGATGGGATTCATCTGTGCATAATTGGCAAGAACTGTCAGAGACCTGAATAATCAATGTGGAGTGCACAGAATTTCCGATATGGATTGCCCTACGGGTTACATGTTTGATTTGTTAAAACGAGATTTTGCCTATAATGACACATCATTGAGCCAAAATGTTTTTCCGAGATCTACAGAATGGACAACTAAACAAAAAGCACCCTATTAAACCTCTGTAAGTTCTCTGAGAGTGTTTTTTTTGAAACATGATACACACAAGGAGATTCTTTGCTGCTTTATTTATCATCCCTTTAAATAAGTGACAGGAAGAACAATATAACTATAGTTATATTTTCTCATATATTGTTTATTTTTTAATTGTTAGAAAAATGTACAGTGAACAATGCTGGAGATTGGAATAATAGAAGTGACTGTGATTTATAAAAACATGACAGTTCTGCTGACTGACCTCAATTTTGATTGCTACCATAATTGAAGCAGTAATGATTTGAGAAATGAAGTTTGGATTCTGATGTTAAGTGTTGATGAGTTTTGAAAGCATCAAAATAGCAGTACACAAGATTACACTTGATTAAATTAATTGTATGTATGTGATTGAAAATGATTGGGATCTTGACACTTCTGTGCTAAATCATCCATGAATGCTTTGAAAATCAAACTCTGTTCTTTTTACCTGTACATATATCATATAATGTAATAAACCATGTTTCAAAGGACAAAGCTTGCAAAGTAAAATTTTTAATCAATTTCTGACAATTCCTATTCAACTTAAATTAAACTGGGCAAATGAGCAGGTGGATATTAGATTTTACTATTTTATTTATGACTCATGCTGCACTATTTGCAAGGACAAATGTCTGATTTTCTTTTATATTAATGCTACCCTTTTTCTTCTGTAAGGCTCTCTACAGATTTAGGTTTTCCAGTTTTCATATTCTTAGAACTAGAAAATCATACATATTATTTAAAAAGTTGGCCTTCTAAATGAAAGTAAGTCTGCTCCAATAAATATCTGCAAGGAAACTAGAAGTTATGGACCCATTCCCTCCTACCATACAGTAAGCAAGTTTAAATGATCACTATAGGGTCAGGAACACAAACATGTATTCCTGACCCTATAGTGTTAAAACAACTATCTAGCCCCCTGGGCCCCTCATGCCTCCATAAATATAGCAACATTTTACTGTATTCAAGCCTGAAGCTGTAACTCTGCATGCTGTTTGCCTCAGAAAAACAAGCAGTCTGCTGACTTCATCAGAAGTGGTAGCCTGATCCAATCACAATGCTTCCCCATAGGATTGGCTGAGACTGACAAAGAGGCAGATCAGGGGCAGAGCCAGCATGATTCAAACTCAGCCCTGTCCAATCAGCATCTCCACATAGAGATGAATTGAATCAATGAATCTCTATGAGGAAAGTTCAGTGTCTGCATGCAGAGGGAGGACACGCTGAATGTTAGGATGCATTTTAGGCAGCAATGACCCAGGAAGGATCTCTAACAGCCATCTAAGGAGTGGCCAGTGAAGTTATCACTAGGCTGTAATGTAAACACTGCATTTTCTCTGAAAATACAGTGTTTACAGCAAAAAGCCTGAAGGTAATGATTCTACTCACGAGAACAAATTCAATAAGCTGTAGATGTTCTGGTGACTATAGTGTCCCTTTAAATGAAATAGTCATGCATTCTAACAATCAAGGCTATGGTGGAGTGAAAGGGGGCTCTATGTCAATCAGTATTAAGCAGAATTTATTAAGATTTATTAATACTGTGTCATTTTGGCCATAAAAATTGGCATCATGCCTACATACATGCACTATTTGTACTGCACTTCAGATGAAGTACTAATGTTTAATATGTGTACTTAGTGGGTCCTTCTTTCTGGTATGATGGTGTGTGTTGCGCCCTTCCCCCCATGATTTCCAGTTTTTAATTTTAATAAGGTTTTTTCTTGCATTTTAAGCTAAAGAAATAAAGGGTATTGTTTTTTTTAACAACTTAATGACCACAGGCCAACATGCAGTACAGGGCTTTAAAGAAACAACGTGTTAGGCATACAAAGCTGTATTTCTAACACTATAGTGTCCATATGCCCCCCTCACTCTCATTCTCTCCTCAGCACCTCATCCAACATCAGCATGTCTGTTTGCAGATGTGGGACAAGTGTGGTTTGTAAATTTCCCCAAAATACAACATGTGTAGAATAAATCCCCACAAAAAATAACTAATTTGACCTAGGTTTGTGATAAAATTGTTAAATGAAAAATGTCAAAATACTCTTAGTTACATAGCCTAGGGGATGTACTTTCTACAAATATATACTTTGTGTAGCAGTTTTGGATTTGGTGACTACAATTAAAGTTGTAATCTCAGCATGCCAAATTTTATAAAGTCTTAGCTTTAAAACCATAATTGACTCCTTGCAATATTTGTTTTATAACTTCAAAATCGTATTGAAATTCTCAACATATTGGACATTTTAACAATCAGGACTAATTAGCGAATCTATTTTGAGTTCATTTTTTTATTTGCACTTGGTGTGTAGAAATGGTTAAATTTAAAACAGAGAATTTATTTTTTAATTAATATTGTATTCCTATTTAATATTGCATCATGTATACATATAGGATTTTAAAAATAAAGCCCTATTTTTCATTTAAAAATTATATGTAATATGTATGGATGCACTTAAACAGAAAGGGGGAAATTGTGGTAGAATGAACACATGGCAAAAGTGTCAAAAAGGCCTTGGACACAAACAGTTGCAGCTCAGAAAAGCCTGGGCCCTTAAGGGGCTAAAATAATTTTGAGAGTGATACTATTTTATTTGGCATTCTGACCTACATGTGCATTTGGATCTTTAGGGTCTTTGGCTCGAGGTGGAATCTCATGCCATTAACTCCTCTCTTTAGACCGTGTGCACCCTGATCAGTCACATTATTAACCCCTTAAGGACACATGACATGTGTGACATGTCATGATTCCCTTTTATTCCAGAAGTTTGGTCCTTAAGGGGTTAAAACAACTGACAGGTGAAGTTAATAGTATTGATTATATCATTACAATGGCACTTGTCAAGAATTATGATATATATCAGGCAACAAGAGGACAGTGAATAGGCAGAACACACAGTGCATCGCACTCTACTGCATATGAGGCTGCGTAGCCGCCGACCAATCAGAGTGCCAATGATGGCCCCTGTCTACCGCTGAAAGAATCTTCAATGGGAACATGAGCGTCATGGAGCAATAGAAGAAGTTTCTCTGGAACCACATTTTCTTTTAAATCAGGTGGATGACTGGGTGCATGTGCATTGTTTACCTTGGAAAAGATGACAGCAGGATGCACTATGGGAAGAAGGCAGGCCAGCGTAGGCAGTGCTATGCTCAATAGTTTTCTGGGAAACCTTGAGTCCTGACATTCATGTGGATGGTGTTTTGACACGTTCCACCTATCTAGAGATTGTTTCAGACCACATACACCACTTCATGACAATGGTGTTCCCTGATGTCATTGGTTGCTCAGGAATGGTTTGAGGAACATGACAAAGAGTTCAAGGTGTTGCCTTGTTCTCCAAATTTCCCAGATCTCAATCTGATTCAGCATCTGTGGGATGTGCTGGGACAACAAACCCGATCCATGGAGGCTCCACCTTGTAACTTGCAGGACTTAAAGGATTTACGGCTCATTTATTGATGCCAGATACCACAGGACACATTCAGAGGTCTTGTGGAGTCCATTATTGGACACATCAGAGCTGTTTTGGCAGCATAAGGGGGACCTACATAATATTAGGGAGGTGGCTTTAATGTTTTGGCTGCCCAGTGTGTATATTCATGCATTTTTGGTTGCCTACATTTTATCTTGGTACACATTTTTACAAATGCCACTACATTCCTTTTCTAATACCCATAAACAGGAATGAGGATATTTATTAGACATGTGCAATCGTCATCTTACGAATATGATTTTGTCCAAATTTTCTGACTTTTTCGTATTTGTTTACTATAACATAAACGAAAGTCCTACATACAAATTATATACAAAATGAAAGGGCAAATGCCGAATGTATTACCTTTTAGTCTCAGTTCATTTAGTTTATTACAAGAAGGGAGCTTCTACCCTCCTTGTAGTATGTGAAAATAGAAGCGGCAGGGAGTAGTGCTCCCCACAACTTCCTAACTCCCCCCCATGCTCCCCCGTCATTCTATGAGGGTCAACATGACCCCCATATTAACATAAGGGAGATTAAAATCTCCCGATTGCCCCTACTGACTATCCTGTGAGGAGGGGCATGTCTACTAAACAGTGAGCAGCCAGTAACAAAAGGGGGGGAACAATAGGTCCCCCCATTGATACTTAGGGCCCCCACCTGCCGCTAAAAGGTGGGGGCCGGGGGTAGACAATAGGTCCCCCGAATTGATACTTAGGACCCCCACCCGCCACTCATGGGTTGGGGCCGAAGGGGGGGAAGACAATAGGTCCCCCTTATTGATAATTAGGGTCCAACACAACCTATAGGAATAGCCCTACAAGGCTGTGTTACTGATCTAGGCCACTGGCTGCTAGCTGTTTAGGCAACACTAGTAGGGGCATGCGGGAGGATTTAACCTCCCTTTTATTAATATGAGTGTCATAGTGAACAGTATAAGTTTTAATGCAGAGGCGTGTTAGGAATTGTTAATATTTAAGGAGGGAGCTGGTAGCACTGCTGGCTACCTCCTTCATTTTTGCGCTATGTTATTTTTGTCCTGATGGCTGAAAAAAAAAATTTTTTTTACTGAATTTTGTCCGAAAACGAATGTTTTATGGATGGAATTATGAATGGAAGAATTCATTTTTTATTTAGTACGAATTCATTCATACGAAACAAAAAATTTCACGGGTGCACATGTCTAATATTAATCTATTTTGTCACACCTACTGCTTTTTGAGTAAAATTGCATGTCTGTTTCTATGCTAATAATTCAGTCCCTGTCTGATTCCATAAAATCATACAAGGATTCCATATGATTTCTAAATATAATTCCCACAATATATTTCTAAAGAATGATGAAATAAACTTTTAAACTAGTTTAAATTTACATCATTTTAACAGTTATATATCTTTTAATAGCAAAGTTACATTCAGTTCTTTTATTTCCTCAAAATGGCTCTGTTACCTCAAACTTGCTTTTCTCTTATTATTTCCTTTTCTCTTCCTCTTTCAGAATCTGTTCTTTGTTTCTTCATTTCTCTTTAAAACTTAAGAAAGTTTAGGGACTACTTTGCCATGTATTTTTCCCACCCTTGACAATTATGACAAAAGTATGGACCTTAAGAAGTTCCACTTCTTTTGTCAAGTGAACAAAGGGTGAAGCTTGCCTTAAGCTCCAGCCGTTATCATGACTGCCAAACATAGGAAAATACATAAAACAAAGTAGTCTGGGCTGCATATAAGCAATACCAGAAAGACACATAAAATAATGCTTTTAACACAGTCTATTGTCAGCAACTGAAATCAGTCAAGAAAAAGAAAATGTACTAGTAACATGCTACATAAAACATGCTTATAAAAGCAAATTATTTGATTAGCCCATCAAATTCATTTGGAAGAGCTTGGTATCTACCCCTGCAAAGTTGTGGGTCTTAGCCATAAGCATAGCAGCAATATCATACATCAGCAGTCTGTCACATCAATACCAAACTGTTTTCTACCAATAACCTTTTTTAAGCTCTTGGGATTCACAGTATACACAAAAGGACAACATTGAGGTCTGTGACGGATCCTTCAAGACCATGAGATTATCTATGGACCAGTCATTGTGATCCATGAGAACAGGCTGTGACAGAGCCACTGGTAGCCTTCCTTCCACCAGCCACACCCATATCTCAATTTATGACTCAGGTAGACCTCCACCAAATTGTCTACATATAAAAGTAAACAATCAGATAAGCTAGGCTGTCCCATCCTGCTTTGGGGTAAAACTCAAATTTGCGATAAAACCGAATGTACTACTTGGAATTATCAACCTAATATGAGGTACACTTGAATATTCAGCTTTACAAATCAGAAAATATACACTCAGATAAGTTGACACTTTGCTAGCTTCTGAGATCTTTAGGGGCTTCATGATATTTCCTTCTTTTCATAAAGCAAGTCCCTGTTGGTATTGCTACTGTAAAAATGTTATAATAAAAGCAGATTGGTTATTGAACTTTTAGCTCCACATTTGTTTCTATAAATGTATAGATTTCATGGCTCACAAATCATTGTTGATGCTTTTTATCTGAATCTTTCATATCCTCACTATGGCACCTACATAGCGTAAAAAGTATTGAGCAACATTACTTTGAGGAAAAGGGCAGTGAGGGGCACACCCGGAACATGAATTCCTATGTAGTGGTTCTGCCATAAAGACCAAAATATCACTTTGCCACCAGAATGAAATTCATATGCAAGGCTATCGCCAAACCTTTTAATACATTGGCAGAAACATTTGCATGTGGCCTATTGAACACAGCGACAAACTTACTGTTCCTAACCTTGATGAACTACTCATGCAATATTTTTCAGTTTAAGCTACTGAATCTTAAAAAAAAAAAAAGCAAGGTAAAAGGGTGCGCCAAAAGATAATATACAGTAGATATGTCAATCACAACTATGAAAAGTGGATAAAACAGGTACCGTATATACTCGAGTATAAGTCGACCCGAATATAAGTTGAGACCCCTAATTTTACGCCAAAAAACTGGGAAAACTTATTGACTTGAGTATAAGCCTAGGGTGGGAAATGCAGCAGCTACTGGTAAATTTCTTAATAAAATTAGATCCCCCAAAAATTATATTAATTGAATATTTATTTACAGTGTGTGTGTATATAATGAATGCAGTGTGTTTGTATGAATGCCGTGTGCGTGTGTGTGTATGAGTGCAGTGTGTGTGTGTGTGTATGAATGCAGTGTGTGTGTGTATGAGTGCAGTGTGTGTGTGTGTGTATGAGTGCAGTGTAGATATGTGATGCAGAGCCTTGGTGGGGGGTGGGCATTTTTAATATTTTTTTTAATTATTATTATTATTTTTATATATATATATATATATTATTATTATTATTTTTATTTTATTTTAATATTATTTAAATCTGTATTTATTTATTTTCGGCCCCCCTCCCTGCTTGTTAGCTGGCCAGGAAGGGGGGCTCTCATTCCCTGGTGGTCTAGTGGCATGGGCTGTGTAGGAGGGGGGCTGGCAGCAAGCTGTAACTTACCTTTCCTGCAGCTCCTGTCAGCTCCCTTCTTCTCCATGCCGGTCAGCTCCCTTCTCCTCCACTGTAAGTCTCGTGGTCTGAGTGCCGCGCGGAGCGTTGCCTTGGTAACCCGTGGCAACGCTCAGATGCAGCGGCTCTCGCGAGATTTACAGTGGAGCTGACAGGGGAGCTGACCGGCACAGAGGAGAAGGGAGCTGACAGGAGCTGCAGGAAAGGTAAGTTACAGCTTGCTGCCAGCCCCCAACAGGACTGCCGGTCTTATAATGAGCCCGGCGGTCCTGGTCTGTATTATGGCAATGTAAGTTGCCATAATACAGACAGTGACTCGAGTATAAGTCGAGTGGGGGGTTTTCAGCACAAAAAATGTGCTGAAAAACTCGACTTATACTCGAGTATATATGGTAAGTAAAAACTTATAAAACCAATAAAAGGTAGAAGCAGCAGTCACAAAAATAAAGTCTTGGTAGTATGTGCAAATTCCTAAACACCTATGAAGATTTTTTCCTTCCTTAGGCTTGTTAGTCACCGGGATGCTCAGAGTCCGTAGATATATAAAAGAGATAAATAAAACAAAAAGACTCCAATAGTGTAATAAGTTTGAGATAAAAGGCAAGGATATAAAATAATTCCAATTTTCTACACACATGTAAAAGAGCAAAAACAAGCTCTAGTATGATGCTCATGCAGTGACATTGATCCCCCACTTGTAGGATATCAAAGGATGGTATATAGTGATGTCGCGAACACAAAATTTTCGGTTCGCGAACGGGAACTTCCGCAAACGTTCACGAACCGCCATTGACTTCAATGGGCAGGCGAATTTTAAAACCCACAGGGACTCTTTCTGGTCACAAAAGTGATGGAAAAGTTGTTTCAAGGGGACTAACACCTGGACTGTGGCATGCCGGAGGGGGATCCATGGCAAAGCTCCCATGGAAAATTACACAGTTGATGCAGAGTCTGGTTTTAATCCATAAAGGGCAGAAATCACCTAACATTCCTAAATCACAATGGATTGACACCTGACATATGACATATTGACACCTTGACATATGGATTGACACCTGTCCTCAGAGACCCTGATACACACTGACACAGAGCAGAATAGGGACTGTTCCCCCTACATAGGGTCACTTGGCAGATATGGATTGACACCTATCCTAAGGATCCCAGAAACACACTGAAACAGAGCAGGATAGAGACTGTTCCCCCTACATTGGGTCACTTGGCAGATATGGATTGACACCTATCCTAAGGATCCCTGATACACACTGACACAGAGCAGAATAGAGACTGTTCCCCCTATATAGGGTCACTTGGCAGGTATGGCGGGGTCGTGGGAGGAGGAGGATGACTTTCACCTCTTCCCCTGTTAGATTCACGTTGTGCTGTGACATCACCCTTATACGCTGTGTAAAGCATACTTTTTAATTTATTTTGCAAATGCTGCATCCTTTCCGACTTGTAATTCGGTAACATTTCCGCCACAGTCTGCTTATACCGGGGGTCTAGTAGCGTGGACACCCAGTACAGGTCGTTCTCCTTCAGCCTTCTTATACATAGGTCCCTCAGCAGGCACGACAGCATGAAAGACCCCATTTGCACAAGGTTGGATGCCGAACCCCCACAGAGGTCAGATGACAGAAGGGGTAGTATGAATGGCATAGCAATGTGAAAAGGATTTTACTATATGGATGTGAAGTAATCAAGGCTCTGCAAGGTGTGAGGTTCTACACTTGGAAAAAGTCTGAATGTCTCTTCCTCCATTTGGCATGTACCTTGTAAGAGACAGTTCACTCCTTTGATATGGTAATGGTATTAGTATCATATCTAAGAGAAACATTAATACTTACCCACAGTTTAATAATTAAGCCTAATTTCTTTATATTTAGAATTGGACAAGCCCAATCTTTTAATTAAGCCTAAACATGAGTTGCACAACTTAAACCATGTGGCAGGGATTGTGATGTCTGTCCTATTGGATCGCAGGTGGGGCGTGCAACATATCTACGGGATGGGAAAATAATAACAAATTTGTAGATGCAATTATTATTTATGTGGCAGGTACATAAGAGAAGATAGAACCAAATGTTTCCATTTGGATTGATGTGGGTCTGAACACAAGGGGGTGGTCACCTAGTATCTCCATAGACACACCTTAACTGCACCTCTGGGTGAGGCGTGGAAATCCACAGGGTATATCTCTAATGATCCTGAAGGGTGCTTGTGTACTTGCTTGGGGGTCAGAATCTAATTCTAAGTGAGTCACCATCTTTCCTTGCCAGAGACCCCCTGTACAGAAGTTGTACTTTGAAAACCTAAGTGAATAATTAGGACTTCTATATTTTATCCTTGTTGTTTTTATCTGTTGTTGGTAAGTAATTTGTTTATCATATATTGTTATATGCACTGTGACTATTTTTTATGACTATTATAATAAGCATTCATTTATTACGTTTTGCCTTTGTCTGGTTAAGAATCACGTTACCTGAAGAGACTAGTTAGTAATTTTGTAATTCCTTAAATATTGTACTAAGTAATATTTAGTGGGTCTTATTGTTGATTTACCCGGGGGACTAAGGCACCCCATTTATAAATTGTCTTGGTGGTGGCAACGTTAAAATAGTAATAGTTATTTCATTATGTTTAAGTGTGGGTGGTGTTAAAAAGGGGATTTTGTCATTATTTCCGGTCTAGTGCAGACAAATAGTGAACTTTAACCCTTTCACCACCACAACTATGTCACCCACACTATTGGAGTAGGGTGCGTTTGTGACAAGTGCTACATCAACCACAGGTAGAAACGGGGACACTAGGTTTGGATGAAACCTCAGGCTCAGTGGTCTTTAGGGCATAAGCCATACCACAACGGCACTGAAGGTCAAAGGCAAAGCCCCAGTGAAGAGATCCAAATGAGTGGATTGACTGGATCTCTGCCCTGCAACCTCTTTCCTCGAATGAGAATGACTCTTCCCCTCCTGACTCCTTATCCATTGTCGACATAGGCGTGCGCACGGGGTGTGCCGGGTGTGCCTGGGCACACCCTAATCCCCGCGGCACGCCTATGCATTGAGACCGGCAGGGGAGATCTCAGGATCTCCCCTGCCGGCTCATGCAGAGCCGGCGCTATCCGAGCGCCGGCTCTGCTCTCAGCCTCCCCTCACCGGCTCACAGGCAGTGAGGGAGGCAGGAAAGGACCCGGGGAGCTATTGCCTGCAGCTCCGCCGGGTTCCTCTCGCGAGATCTGAGCGTTGCCGCGGCAACGCTCAGATCTCGCGTGAGTGAACTCTAGCCCTGCGGGGCTCGAGTTCACTCTCCTCTGGACCACCAGGGATGGCAGCAGCAGCAGGATCCCCCCTCCCAGGCATAAGGTAAGAAGGGAGGGGGGATAACTGCTCTGCCTCCACCTCCACTGGACCACCAGGGACAAGGAATAAGAATCCTCCTCCCCACATAAAGTAAGAAGGGAGGGGGGATATTTAGTAATGTACCCCCACCCCCCACAATCACCCACACACATACACACATACACAGCACACACACACACATACACAGCACCCACAGACATACACAGACATACACAGCACCCACAGACATACACAGCACCCACAGACATACACAGCACCCACAGACATACACAGCACACCCACAGACATACACAGCACACACAGCACCCACAGACATACAGCACCTACACACATACAGCACCCACAGACACACAGCACCCACACACATACAGCACCCACACACACATACAGCACCCACACACACATACAGCACCCACACACACACATACAGCACAAACAGGACCCTAACAAACACACACACACAAAACACTACCAGTACCCTCACACACAAACAGCACCCTGACACACAGTACATTTACAGCACCCTCACAAGTGCACACACACACACACACACAAACAGCACCCTGACACACAGTACATTCACAGCACCCTCACAAGCACGCACACACAAACACCCTCACCCACATAGTACACTACCAGCACACACACATCACACTAACAGCACCCTCACACAGCACACACACAGCTTTGTGTGTGTATATATATATATATATATATATATATATATATATATACGCCGCGTGTGCTTGTGCTTGAGGGTGCACACCCTAATGCAATAGGCTGCGCACGCCTATGATTGTCGATGAGTGGTAGGCAATGGTTTCTTATGACTTGTTTTACTATTTCTGACTATATTGTTATTACTGTCGCTACAAAGAAAGAAGAGGCACTTAAACTGGCAGGGTATTTTGTGGAATGTGTAGTTGCTATTTGATTGGTTGTTCTGTTTATGATCTGTGCTACTGGAGTTTTCAGTAAAGAGAGTTATGCAAAATATTTGCCTCCTGTGATTACTAAAATTAAGACTATAGGTACACTATGTTAGCATAATCTGCAATTATATTATTATAATGGCATATGTCGTGGTTGCATATATTAGGCAGCCGAACAGCCAGTTCTTGAATTTCATGTGTTGGAAGCACGAAAGATTGTCAAGCAAAAATCTCTGAGTGACTTTGACAAGGGCCAAACAGTGATGGTTAGATGACTGGGTCAGAGCATCTCCAAAATGTCTTGGGGGGTGTTCCCAGTATGCAGTGGTTAGCACCTACAAAAAGTGGTGCAAGGAAGAACAACTGGTGAACCGTTGTCACTGTCATGGGTGTCCAAGGGTCAATGATGCACATGGAATGTACTGAAACAACAAATCTGATCTATGGAGGCCACATCTCGCAACTTGCAGGACTTGGATCTGCTGCTAATGTCGGAAAGGATCTGCTGCTAATGTCTTGGTGCCAGATGCCACAGGACATGTTCAGATGTCTTGTGGACTTTATGCCTTAATGCATCAGAGCTGTTTTAGCAGCAGAGGGGGCACTACATAATATTAGGCAAGCGTCTGATCAGTGTATAAGTGTGGTGAGAAAAGAATGTTGCATTTAACCCCTTAAGGACACATGACGTGTCTGACATGTCATGATTCCCTTTTATTCCAGAAGTTTGGTCCTTAAGGGGTTAATGTTAGTGAATAGAAAAGTGTTGTGCCCTTTGATTTAGTCAAGGAAAATGTAAATTGTTATCTTCAGAAAAATCAGGTTGTCTACAATTACTTAAGATCTGTTTTAAAACATACACAGAAAAAAAGTATAAGAAAACAAAATGGACATAACAATAGTAAATGCAGTATAAAACAGATTAATAACCTTTCAACATAGAAGCATGTGACTGAGTCCAGAATTGATGACTGAGTCTCCAGGGGAATTACAAGGCTGGCAGTTTTTCAATTAACCGATTTAATTTACACTGTTTTCAATCTTGTTGACCCTTGAACTAAGAAAAAAGGAGGGGGAGGGCACACTAATGTGAAGCATCTGGTACCCATAACATATTGCAGGATAATTTATTGCTATAATATTTCTTTATATATGCAATAAATTTGACTTATGTTTTGAAAATCAAGTTTTGAAAGGAAATTTATTTTTTTATGAAGTATATGTAAAAATTATAAAAACTCACCTCTACCTTTGGTGTATTACAGGATCATTCAGCCATATAATATACATGCACCTTGGGTCAGACATTGTTAAAAAAAAAAAGTGGACAGATAGTCCCCCCCCCCCCTCTTTCACCCCCTCCCCCCCCCTGCTTTTGTGCAGGGAATGAATCAGGGAAGATCAGAAAGATTTTTTTTTTGTTTTTTTTTAAACGCTGTCTGACCCAAAGTGCATATATATGGCTGAAGAATCCGTGGCAGATTCCCAAATGGTTATACCGCTTACACATGATCCCCCTTAAAATTCCTGTAAAATATCATGACTATTTTCAAAAAATCACAGAGAAGTTTATATGGCTGGGGAAAAAAAAACTAGAATTTGCAGAAACACTCTATATTCTATGGCACAACAAGGAGGATTAAGTCTACCTAAGTTGGAAAACTAGGCAAATGTAGTGCTGGTTACTAGGCTAATGTAGTGCTGGTAGACAATTGTAAACAGGAAGGCTGGTACCTGATAGAATCTGAGTTATTAAAAATGAAGAACTTAGAGAATATTCCGTTGGCCCATCATAACAAAATTAAAACAATAATTAGATATAATAATTCTAATATTCTTCATAACATTATTAATGCCTGGACAAGATTTAAGAAAAAAATCTTAATAAAAGATAAAGTTATTAAAAATACTTCTCTTGTAAGTCTGGAATTTAATATTCAAAACCTAGAGGTGAAATCTCCATATGATAAATATAAAATAAAAATCAGGGACCTCTTAACAAGGGACAAACTAAAGCCTATTAAAACCTTAATCAAAGATTTAGATCTTTCAAATTCTCAGTACTATTCTTGGATAAGAATTACTAACTATATCAGTGTGCACCGACCTATATAGGGAGAATGGAAATGGATTACATTATCAATTAAATAAAATCTTTGATAATACATTTCAAGGTGTAATTAAGATGATTCATAGAATAATGGTTACTCTAAAGCAAGAAGTAAAATTGAGAGTGATATTAGCATGGCAAAAGGAACTACAAGTACCCTTGGACATCAAGGATTGGGTAAACAGCCTTATGCATACAAGGAAAGTTACACATTGTTTATCATTACAAGAAACACACCTGAACTATGGATGGTATTTAGTACCAGCTATTTTATCAAAATTCAAGAGTACAAATATTACAACATGCTGGAGATGTGGGCATCAAAACGGTAGCTACCTACACATATGGTGGGAATGTACTCAAATAGTTGAGACTTGGAAAACTATTTTTGAAACCATTTCCGAGATACTGAAAATAAAGGTAATCCTATCCTCAAAGATGGCATTATTACACATGGACTTGGGAGAATTTGAATTTAAAAATAGATATCTGATTACACAGATTTTTTTTTTTTAGCTATGAAGATTACTATAGCAAGAAACTGGAAATCAAAAGACAAAATTTGTTGGAAGTGCAAAATCAAGTAAACTCCCAAGGGGAATTAGAAAAGGGCTTTTATTTAGAATGATCAATCCCTGGATAAATATAATATACTATGGAGACCATGGTTTAATAAGCATTAATACACATATTTAAGAAGAACTACTAAGGGTGTATGTTAAAAGGAAAAGGGAAAGAGAGAAAGATAAAAAAGCAAATTGAGCTTATATTCCTTACCATATGGAACAATAATCTTTAGTTACGGATGTCTGGGTTATTTTTTATTTTTTTTTGTCTGTTAAGGTCAATAGTGTGAGTGTTACTTGTTAAACTAGTAGAATATATTCATCATAATAAAGTGAATAAAGGGAAGGAGGGAAAGGGAAAAAAAGAAATGAAAAATGATAGCAATCAACAAATGATGAACATGGTATTGATTAAAACTTTAATAGATGAGTGATGGAGAATATCCATACCTAGCTCTGATGTTTAAAAAAAAAAAATAATAATAATAAAAAAAAAGAATCCGTGGCGGAACTACTGCCAGGGCAGCCAGTGTTTGCACCAGTGTGTATGTATTTGTGCTAGTGTGTCTATGTGTGTATATGTGTGTGTGCCAGTGTCTATGTGTGTGCCAGCGTGTATGTATAGATATGTGTATCTGTGTGTGTCAGTGTGTATCTATGAGTGTGTCTGTGTGTGTGTGTGCCAGTGTGTATGTGTGTGTATGTAACTGTGCCAGTGTGTGTGTGTCACTCTGTATCTGTGTGTGTGTGTCAGGATCGGGTCAGGGATCCAACACGCAGAGTACAAAGAGTAGCTGATACGTATACCGGTCCTTAGAATGGCCGGACTAACGTATAACTACAATAGAATGGTCAGAGACAAGCCGAGGTCGAGGATAACAGAGGACAGGTAAGCGAGAGACAAGCCGGGTCAAGGATAACAGAAAGGCAGGAGAGTAAACAACAAAGCCGGGTCAGAACCAAAAGACAAGTGAATAATAAAGCACTGTGTGACTAGGCGGACTAGAACCACGACAGGGCAATGAGTGAATGAGAGAACCACCGTTAAGTATCCTGGCTAGGGAGAGGGGACACGCCTCCGGCGAGTCCTGATTCGTCTCCCGAGATTTGAGTGGCAGGATGTTTCGGGTTAGCGTCATGACGTCTACCTCCGGTCCTTCTGTTATAAAAGGAAGTGACTCCCTCGCGGCCGGCGTTAGCAAGACCGAGTGAACCGCGGGAGACCGAGGAGACATGGCGTCCGGACGGATAACCTTCTAAGTCTCTACCTCTCTCAAAGGTAGAGACTCCAGGTACCCTGACAGTACCCCCCCCCCTCAGATACGCCCACCGGGCGGAAGGAGCCGGGGCGAGATGGAAAACGGGAGTGAAATGCCCTGCGAAGACGAGGAGCATGAACATCCTCTTGTGGTACCCAACTCCTCTCCTCAGGACCATATCCCTTCCAGTCAACTAAATATTGTACTCGTCCCCGGGAGACACGAGAATCAATAATGGAGTTAACCTCATATTCCTCCTGACCCTCCACCTGAACAGGGCGCGGAGGGGCGATTGTGGAGGAGAATCTGTTACAGATTAGAGGTTTCAACAATGACACGTGAAAGGAGTTCGGGATGCGTAAAGTAGCTGGAAGAGCTAGACGATATGCCACTGGGTTAATTCGAGTCAAGATCCTGTAGGGACCAATATAACGAGGAGCGAATTTCATGGAAGGAATTTTAAGACGAATATTCCTAGTGCTCAACCACACTCTATCGCCTGGAACAAAATTCGGAGCCGCCCTTCTACGTTTGTCAGCATGTTTCTTTACCAGTACAGAATTGTGTAGAAGAATCTGTCGAGTCTGATCCCACAACTTCCTCAAGTTGGCCACATGGACATCAACCGACGGCACTCCTTGGGAAGGAGAAACCGGGGGAAGAATGGATGGATGAAAGCCATAGTTCATGAAGAAGGGACTTGAATGCGTGGAGTCACAAACAAGATTGTTGTGCGCAAACTCTGCCCAAGGAATCAAACCGACCCAATCGTCCTGGTGTTCGGAAACAAAACAACGTAAGTATTGCTCAATCTTCTGGTTAGTTCGTTCAGCAGCTCCGTTAGACTGAGGATGATAGGCGGACGAAAAATTCAATTTGATGCCTAATTGAGAACAGAACGACCTCCAAAAACGTGAAACAAATTGGGAGCCTCTATCAGAAGTGATCTCAGAAGGAATCCCATGTAAACGAAAAATCTCTTTAGCAAAGACCTCCGCCAATTCAGGAGAAGTCGGGAGTTTAGGCAAAGGTACGAAATGTGCCATCTTGGTAAACCTATCGACTACGGTGAGGATAACAGTGTGTTTTTTAGAAACCGGCAGATCCACAATAAAGTCCATTGCCACACAGGACCAAGGTTTGTCAGGAATTTCCAGCGGTTGTAGAAGGCCACAAGGAAGCGTATGCGGTAGTTTGGTTTTAGTACAGACCACACAAACCCCGATAAAATCCTTAATATCCTTCCGTAACGACGGCCACCAGAAATCCTTGGAGATCAAAGAATACGTCTTGCGGACACCCGGATGACCAGCCACCTTACTCTCGTGAAGACACTGTAAGAGCTCCAATTGAAGTTCAGGAGGAACGAAAAGTCTGGAAACCGGAGTCAGTCTAGGTGCCAGATGCTGCAAGTTCCTTATCTGATCAAGTAGCGGAGAATGAACTTTGAGAGTAGTGTTAGCGATAATGTTACACTTGGGTACTATAGAGGACAAAACCGGCTCAGATACGGCAGCAGGTTCATATTGGCGAGATAATGCGTCGGCTTTAGAATTCTTAGAACCTGGCCTATATGTGAGTACGTAGTTGAAGTGAGTGAGAAATATGGACCAACGAACCTGTCTAGATGATAGTCGTTTAGCCTCCCCAATATAGGATAAGTTTTTATGATCCGTCAAAATAGTAACAGGATGCAAAGTACCCTCCAATAAATGTCTCCACTCCTTCAAGGCCATTATAACCGCTAGTAGTTCCCTGTCACCAATGTCATATCTGCTTTCAGTACCGGACAATTTTTTGGAAAAGTATCCACAAGGATGTAATGGTTTATCTACACCCAACCTTTGGGACAGAACAGCACCTATACCTGTCTCAGAAGCGTCTACTTCGAGTAGGAAAGGTAGAGTAGTATCAGGGTGAACTAAAATTGGTGCGGAAGCAAACAGCTCTTTGAGTGTCTCAAAAGCCCGAAGAGCTTCAGTAGACCAATTCTTAGTCTCAGCCCCTTGTTTGGTCATGTTAGTGATGGGAGCAATGATAGAGGAGTATCCCTTAATGAAACGTCTGTAGTAATTAGAGAAACCAATGAATCTCTGGATAGCCTTGAGACCCTGAGGTAAAGGCCAGTCTAGTATGGATTGGAGCTTCTCCGGATCCATTTCAAACCCTTCCCCAGAAATCACATAACCAAGAAACGTAGTTTGGGATTGGTCAAAGCTGCATTTCTCCAGTTTGCAGTACAAGCCATGCTGAAGAAGTTTGTGTAAAACCCTCCTGACTTGCCTGTGGTGAGTCTCAATATCCCTGGAATGTATAAGAATATCATCAAGGTATACAATTACACAGTCATCTTGAAACTCCCTAAGAACCTCATTAATAAGGTCCTGAAATACTGCCGGAGCATTGCAGAGACCAAAAGGCATTACAGTATACTCATAGTGCCCATATCGAGTATTGAATGCAGTTTTCCACTCGTCACCGTCGTGGATTCTCACCAAATTATAAGCACCTCTAAGGTCTAACTTAGTGAAAATTTTAGAACTTTTTAATCGGTCAAAAAGCTCGGTGATCAAGGGAATCGGATAAACATTTCTGATGGTTATCTTGTTAAGACCTCGGTAGTCAATGCAAGGTCTTAAAGAACCATCCTTCTTTTTAACAAAAAAGAATCCAGCCCCAGCAGGAGAGGAGGATCTTCTAATGAACCCCTTGTCTAGGTTTTCACGAATATACTCTTCTAGAACTAAGTTTTCATTCGTGGACAAAGGATATACATGACCCCTGGGGGGCATGGTACCAGAAAGTAAATTAATTTTGCAATCAAAAGGCCTATGTGGTGGTAAGGTATCAGCCTTTCTTTTGTCAAATACTGCCTTTAAATCTTGATACAAGGACGGTATCTGTACTTTGGTAGAGTCAGTAGCGTTATTAAGTGGGTTGACACTACAAAGAGGTGACACTTTCTTTAAACAACTCTCTTGACAATTCTGGCCCCAAGAAACTATTTCCCCTGATCTCCAATCTATAACGGGGTTATGTTTCTTAAGCCAGGAGTATCCCAGGACTATGGGAACAGAAGGGGATGAAATGAGTAGTAGGGATATTTCCTCCTTGTGTAGAATACCAATAGTTAAGTAAAGAGGTGTGGTCTCCCGGGAAATCACAGGCTCAACTAAAGGTCTACCATCAATGGCTTCAACAGCCAAGGGTGTCTTCCTTAACTGGGATGGGATAGTGTGTTTGGTGAGAAACTTTTGGTCGATAAAACTCTCAGCAGCGCCGGAGTCTATCAATGCCATAGTTTCTAAAGTTCCCTTCTCCCAAGTTAAAGAGACCGGTAATAGGAGTCTATGTTCTTTGTAGTTATGAGTAGAGGACAAAATCGAAACACCCAAGGTCTGTCCTCTAGAGAAACTTAGGTGCGAGCGTTTCCCGGACGGCTGGGACAGCTCAAACGTACATGACCTCTGAACCCACAATACATACACAGTCCCTCTCTTCTCCTGTACTGTCTCTCCTCCTCTGAGAGACGAGTAAGACCTAACTGCATAGGTTCTGAAACCTGTGGATCTTTGGTTTCAGCAACTTGAAATGATGGTACTAGTCTAGAGAAAGATTTAGCGGTTCTATCTCGAGTATTCTGTCTCTCCCTTAGGCGTTCGTCAATACGGGAGATAAAGGAAATTAAGTCCTCCAGATTCTCGGGAAGTTCTCTTGTAGCTACCTCATCAAGTATTACATCAGATAATCCATTTAAGAATACGTCTATATAGGCCTGTTCATTCCATTTTACCTCTGCCGCCAAAGACCTGAACTCTAGTGCATAATCCACAAGTGTTTGGTTGTCTTGTCTAAGGCGCAACAGTAATCTGGCTGCATTGGCCTTCCTGCCAGGAGGGTCAAAAGTTCTTTTAAAAGCAGCTACAAAGGAATTATAGTTATAGACTAATGGATTATCATTCTCCCACAACGGATTCGCCCATCTCAGAGCTTTTTCAATGAGTAAGGTAATAATAAATCCCACCTTTGCCCTATCAGTAGGGTATGAACGGGGCTGTAGCTCGAAATGAATACTGATCTGGTTCAAAAAGCCACGACACCTCTCAGGGGAACCAGCATAACGTACAGGTGGGGTAACTTGGGAAGAAGCACCTACAGTAGCTACCTCTAACCCTGAACCCACAGAAGAAGCAGAAGTGTTACGCCTCTCCTCAGGTGGATTAATAGGGCGAGACAGCAGCGCCTGTAGTGCCAGAGCCATCTGATCCATCCTATGATCCATGGCGTCAAACCTAGGATCAGGAGAACCAAGCTGACAATTTGTACCTGCAGGATCCATGGCCCTGTCGTAATGTCAGGATCGGGTCAGGGATCCAACACGCAGAGTACAAAGAGTAGCTGATACGTATACCGGTCCTTAGAATGGCCGGACTAACGTATAACTACAATAGAATGGTCAGAGACAAGCCGAGGTCGAGGATAACAGAGGACAGGTAAGCGAGAGACAAGCCGGGTCAAGGATAACAGAAAGGCAGGAGAGTAAACAACAAAGCCGGGTCAGAACCAAAAGACAAGTGAATAATAAAGCACTGTGTGACTAGGCGGACTAGAACCACGACAGGGCAATGAGTGAATGAGAGAACCACCGTTAAGTATCCTGGCTAGGGAGAGGGGACACGCCTCCGGCGAGTCCTGATTCGTCTCCCGAGATTTGAGTGGCAGGATGTTTCGGGTTAGCGTCATGACGTCTACCTCCGGTCCTTCTGTTATAAAAGGAAGTGACTCCCTCGCGGCCGGCGTTAGCAAGACCGAGTGAACCGCGGGAGACCGAGGAGACATGGCGTCCGGACGGATAACCTTCTAAGTCTCTACCTCTCTCAAAGGTAGAGACTCCAGGTACCCTGACAGTGTGCCAATGTGTATGTATAGGTATATGTATATGTATCTGTGTGTCAGTGTGTATTTCTGTGTTTGCCATTGTGTGTGTGTATGTGTGTGTCCCAGTGTGTGTATGTGTGTGTGTGATAGTGTGTATATGTAGGTATGTGTGTTTGCCAGTGTGTGTGTGTGTGTGTGTTTGTATCTGTGTGTGCCAGTGTGTGCATGTAGGAATGTGTGTGTGTCTTTGTGTGTAGGTATATGTCTGTAATGTCTGCCGGTGTGTGACTGTGTAGGTATATGTTTGTATCTGTGTGTGTGTCAGTTTGTGCTAGTGTGTGTGTGTGTGTGTGTGTGTGTCTGTATGTGTGCCACATGTTTACATCGCTGTGAAATATGTCGGCTTTAGGGGGGCCCAACATAATTTCTTGGGATCCTGTATACTAAACGTAGGGATGAGTTTTTCTCATTTCTAACACACAATTCATAAACTAATCCATATCCTTTCAAAACTTCATTTTCAAAACACAAGGCAAGTCTATTGAATATATAAAGAAATAGTATAGCAATAAAGTAGTAAATAAGTACAGGGCCGGGAAACCAATGGACTGGGTACCTTTATTTTTCTGTGAGGGTCATAGGGTTTTACTATAAATGTATTTAATCCCAGCTACTCACATGCAAATTATTGTCCATTTGGCTATTTCCCCAAATGTGCATATTAAATTAATTTACATATAGTTCGGTTGATGTATACATTTAATTTCAAATACCTATTTATTATATGTATTAAGGCCGTTTGGCCTGTATTTGTGGGAGGGGCTTAAATTAATTCACTCCCCTATATAAGGGACACCCCTTACCTGACTCATATCGCTTGAGGTCAGCATCAGAATGACCCTCCCACCCACTCCTCATTTCAACACTCTCTCTTTTCTTTCCATTTACTTTACTTTCTCACTCCTTGGTGGGCCCTTTTTATTTACAGGCCTACCTTATCGTCGGTCTCGGCACACCACAACCGACTTGCTCCCTTTATACTATCCTACGCTTATGCTGGATCCTTACTCCATATACGGCTATTTGCCCCTTACACAAATATATATTATATATAATTTTTTTTTTTTTTTTTACTTTCAAATTGTGAGTTAAATGTCTGAATGTGTCAACCAATACAAATGAATGGTAGTGTTCAGTAAACTCAGTTGAATATCCCCAAAGTTATTTGAATTAAATGCTAAGCACAAAACAATTTCTGACATAAGCTGCTTGAGGTTCTAGGTGAATTATTTCATATATAAGTGAATTAAATAAATAAATGAAAATGTTTTAATGCGTTGTGAGTCCCCTAGCTAAATCAGAAGGGCATTAACAACTACTCTTTTCATTACCTCCTGTTACTTTTATACCTCATTATCCTAACCAACCAAATAACCTTGACATTTAAAGACCTTTGCAATAATCCCTCCAACAGAAGACATTCCAAGTGAAGCACACTTATTTAATATAATTTTATTGATATCCCTTTGTATATTTCCTCTATTTGTCCTAATGCTGGACCAATATATTGTCTGTATTACTCTTATCATATCTTATTAGGCCATTTGGTTTTATTATTATGTAAGTATCGATTCTATTCTTTACTTAGAGCTTAACTAAAGACTGTTAACTTATATTAGACTGCTAATATGCTCCTAGATTACTTACATCAACAACAGTCTCAGTGGAATTGACATCCATGCTTAATTGTTTTGCTACCATTGAGCCGAGCGCAATACCTATAACCACTGGCCATACACACTGTATTTCATTGTCATTCATGGTTAAAGTCATTTAAAGGAACAGTACGCATTTGTCCACATTGGGAAGCACTATAATTAAATGTGTCAACTGTCTATAGACCATGCCATATTCATAGCCGCCTTCTTGGCAAAAGCTTTACATAACTCAAAAACCCCCAAGGATACTCAGACACCTTATTTTTGGGAAAATTATCACAGCTTTAATAATATAAAATAAACACACACAAGTGTAAGGTCATTGTCAAACCTTCAACATTACATTTCAACCCCAACTCCTTTAACAAGTCTACCCCAGACAAAGTCCCACATCAACAATAATTGATACCACATTATAACATATAAATAACATAAAAACATAAGCCATAGCCACAGAGGGCATGATCTTCCCGGTTTCACAATGTAGAGGTATACCAAGATACACCCTACACACACCAGGTTTGGAGCTACCAGAGAGCTCAAATCTACAAATACCCTTCCAAACCTTACTGTTCTTAGCAAACTAAAACTATCTTACATCTGGACAAATGACCTACACCCCGTCATATCTATCCATCCCCGTCACAGTGATCAAATGGGAGTTAAAAACAAAGAGAGGGAGCGTGGGACAAAAACAGGTAAGTGAGGATAAAATTAAGATGGCTCCTGATCGAAAATGGCCCCTATATATACTCCTATAGCCAAAACCCCAACTCCAATTTTCTCTAGCCAGTCCCCCACACTACACACCTTCTATGCCTGTCTCCTAGAAATGTCAAGGCCCATTCCCCTTACCTGCGCTGCTCCATGGGCTACCTTGTTCCTTCCAACTTTGGCTTATAATTATTTGCTACATGATTCAGTATAATTAGATTGCTGATTACCTACCATTTTTTTTACAATATACAGATTAAGGAACATCTCACAAATCACCTATCTCAGCAAACAATGTGGCTTCAGTTACACCAAAATGGCCATATCGGGTTATCGTGGTGGCTTTAACACAATATGGCCATATGGTGGAACTAAATCCCCATATTTGTCTGCTGAAATAAGTCATCATAAGTAGACTTATAAAATGTAAAACTGTATTTTTATTTGTGCGCTGTTCCTTAATCTGTATATTGTATAAATGTTGCCCTTTACGAGAGCTCCATTCCTAAGAAATACATGTTCCCAATGTGCCCCAATTACCTTTTTTTGTTTACCTTCCCTGTTTACCTTCCAACTATTTAAGACTACAGAAATTCAGTAATATCAGATTATTCAAATTGGAATTCACTATACCACTCTGATTTCAGAATTGGTCCCAGACCATAACTAGCTTGGGTGGACTTACTTCACACATTTTGCAGACTTAGAGATATCCGTGTTCCTGAACCGATGCATTAAAACAGAGAGCAAAGAGTCAGGCCCCTTCTTCCTAAAACTGTAAAAGAATCCCTCTTCAAACTTAGTCATTGTCCTTCCTCTCTAGAAAAAAAAACTGCTGTTGTTCATAGATGGAAAAAACGAGGATTAGAATGCATATATTGTGCTTCATAGCTGTTTTGGTTCTTGCAGTGTACCTTTTATGGGGATATCATGACCTGAATCTGTAGTTGATGTAAGAGTCCATATGTAGAACAGATCTGGATGAGAGTTTGAGAGGCAGTGTCCATGTTCTGCCTGGAATTTCACTGCCTTACAGTGTGCAGAATTCCAGCTGAGTTTTAATCCTATATTTTAGCAAAAGTCTGACATTGTCAGACAAAAGGTGAGCAAAAAACAGGTTGCAAGAGAATACTGAGAACGGACAGCAGCTGAAATAGCCTGCTCAGATCTCAAGCTGGTTTTAGCTCATCTTGTGCCATTACAGAGAGAACATCTATGAAACATATCAGACTGGTCCCACCCACACAAGCAGTCCAGATCTGAAATGCCAGTAAGTTCCCTCTGCACAAGAGACACAGCAGAGACAAAAGTCTGAAATTTCTTTTTTTTTTAAAAAAAGGCCCAACTGTCAACAACATTCTACAACTAAAACTTTATAATTTATATAAAACATTCAGAGCCCCCTCCCCCATATGAAGTAAAAAAAAAAAAAAAATTCTAATTAACACAAAAACAAACTCAGAAATGTATGTACAGCTAGAAATATCATAGGCCACATGAAAAAAAAAGAAGCATCATTCAAGTTGCCAAATAAACCTGACCCAGAAGGCTCTTTGAGAGAGCTTAGCATGTTTCCCTTGAATTCCACGAAATTACGCTCCTCTGATTCAGGATTTATTGCCCTTCATAACGACCTTCATTGCTTTAAAGATGTCCAAATTGTGTGGAAGAGCTGGCAAAGAGGGCAGGAGAACAATTGCCCCCAAGCCACTAGCGTATAGGGCCATTCTTTTGCTAATTAAAAGTATTATAATATTCGAGGGGATGCCTGTTAGCAGACTACTGCAGGACTAGGACAATAGGCAGGACGTGTGCAAGGTCGTTGCTGTTCCAGCACTGTGTGAGTTTTTACTTTAGCTGGTGGTCCATGACCCATAGTATCAAAGTTCTCCAGGGCTGGATTGTTTTACTGACGTATTTTCTGGGAGATCATATTATCTGGGGTAACCAGGCTGCCAGACTAGCATGAGTATATATAATGTGGAAATGTATGCAAGTAACCCCAGGATTATATGAGACATCGGTGTCAGTGGAGTACCAGAAAATGATGATCTCATAGACATGCACAGATTTTGTGACTACTCTTTTATGCTGCACTGGTCATCATACTAAAGGAAGTTACAGGGATAAGGTTTCACATCTTGTTACTCCTTCTGTCAATTCCATATCTTATTTGTGGAATATAAGTAGGACCATTCACACATGGATCCATGAGTTTCACGTGCAAAAAAAGGTCATTCCTTTGTACCTGCCCCAGGCCAAAAGTTGCTCAATGGCTGGGAATTTGGTGTAATTTAGTGTCTGTGTTTTAAAGGAACACAATAGGTTCAGGAACACAAACGTATTCCTGACCCTCTATTGTAAAAACACCATCTAGCCCCCCTAAATATAGTAAAATCTTACTTTTATTACAGTCTGCTGCTGATGGCTCTGCCCCTGATCTGCCCGCTTGGCTGACATAATCAGATATTTTGATCTGAGCCAATCGCAATGCTTTCCCTAAGGAAAGCATTGGATTGGCTGAGATTGTCAATGAGGCAGATCAGGGGCAGAGCCAGCACAAGCCAAACACAGTCCTGGCCAATCTCATGGAGATGCATTGAATTAATGCAACTCTATGAAGAAAGTTCAATGCCTTGATGCAGAGGGTGGAGACACTGAATGGCAGTGCTGAACATTGTGAGTTTTGTGCATTGTGCAGCACTGCCCCAGGAAGCACCTCTAACAGCCATGTTATGGATCAAATCAAATGTTTGATAATCTTTGTGTATCTGCCCCTGTCCAAATTAATAAGTATATGCGTGCATGCTTCCTAATAGTAATTCACACCAGACAAGTTTCAGGTTCATGAAAATCTTCAGGAATATGTTTATTCCGAGGGGTGGGAGCCCCTTATAAGCCAGAAATACGTCATATGCATAGTCATAGATAACACAAAGTATACATTCAACAATTGGTTAACAGTCTAAGGGGGTCTTTCCTGATACCATCCCACTGGGCATGACCCCAGCATCGTCATATGACATTCCTTTGTATCCCAGCACCATTTTATTACACGTGGCAAGTTCTTGAGAGAGAGCCGTTATTGAACAAAGGAGGCGGGGGAGGGGTTGGAAAGGGATGCAGTTCCTCTAACAGTCAATTTAACACAGTGAATCTCCATTTTGTTACACGAGGGCTTTGCTCGATGGGATAGGGGGAGCAGGATGAGAAGGGTTAGAGAGGAAATGGCTACAGAGGGGGAGGGGAAGCAGTTACTGAATGAGCACAAATCCACAGAGTAAAATAGACATTTTATCTATTTAAATATTTTGTCCATAACAGCAATCTGAGGCGTGGCCATTGGAGGTCTCCCTAGGCTGTAATGCAAACACTGCCTTTTTTTCTGAAAAGATAGTGTTTGCTGCAAAAAGCCTAAAGGCAATGATTATAATTACCAGAACAGCTACAATAAGCTGTAGTTGTTCTGTTGACTACAATGTCACTGTAAATGAATGGTTTTTAGCCGTATGTGTGTTATTATTAGTCTCCTAAAAGGGTAGAGTTAAATAAAAGTGCAGTAACACAGATAATGTGTTTTCATATGACCATTTGTGCACCTCACACCTCTGCATGTAACAGAATTTGAAAGGCAAAAAATAAACGTTTCAATACATTTTCAAAACTTAAACCTCAAACAGTAAGATGCCAGTATGTTATGCTATTCTATCAAATGTACTTATTTTTATAATGCTTGGCTTAAAACACGGTCTGTTGCTTTCATTCCAGACACCATTTACAACCTGTCAAAGCGTGTGTAGAAAAAGAGAAAAGACTTTCTTCTAAAACTTATTTTACATATCAAAAGAAGCCATTTTCATTTATTAATACAAATTCCTTTGCTTATAAATGTTGTGTTATGTATATTTTACTCACGATTATTAGAGAAAGCATATTTTTTGTCCACAAAGTGGAATAATTGTAGGCCAAAAAAAGTAGAACCATGCTTTCTTAAATAGGAATTGAATGAGATATTAACATTAATCTTATATTTGAAAATTTAGAATAGTAGAAGTACTAATAAAACATGCATTTAGCCCTCAAGGTGCAAAATTGTAATTATCCTGGTTCCCCGTTTAGCAATAATGCCAGACAAACTGTGAAATATTAAGCTGTTCATGGCGACCTGAAGATATGAGTACCACACTGCATTATCAATATTCAGAGTAGTATATAAACCACTCCATATGACTAGATGTATTCTAGAATGCTGTACTCTCTTAATGGGAAAGAAAAAATAGTTATATAGACTCTTAAACGTTCCAAATCTCTTTATAGTAAAGTTAAGAGATGTCATCTTAGTCCATGAGTAGCCCTCATAAAAGGAGAGTGTATGATTATATCAGTGTTTAAAGTACTGGAAAGCATTTGAAAAAGGAACATAGAATACTCTGAGGATGGTATAGTAAGTTACCAATGTCTGAAGTATTTTACTGATAACAATATGTTATTTTGAAAGTTTATATTCAAGTTGTGTCACAAATGAGACAGTTGGAAAATATATAAAATCCAAAGCAGCCAATTCCCCACAGGAACACTAAAAGGAACCATTATGTAGCATGATATAAAATATATTTAAGAGTCATATTGACCCAAATATAGAAGCATAGGGTGGAAATAGGAAAGGGGTCACCAAGCATTTTGTGCCACACAGGCAGTTGCTCAAGAGCAAAACCTGCTAGCGCCCTCTGCTTTTGTGCCTTTTCCCTTCTTTGCACCATACGTTTAGATCAATATGTCTGTTAAATATTTTTTTAATGGTAGATCCTTCTTTGCATTAATCTTTTTTTGTATTCCTATAGGCAACTGGCTGCTTTGGATTTCATGGTTACATATAGGATGAGAACCTGCTCTGGATCGCTAGAATAATTATTATTATTATTTTGTTGTTATACAATGTTATTATTTATATAGTGCCAACAAATTCCGCAGCGCTTTACAGTGGGTGGATGAACAGACATGTAGTTGTAACCAGACAAGTTGGGCACACAGGAAGAGGGGTTGAGGGCCCTGCTCAATGAGCTTACATGCTAGAGGGAGTGGGGTAAAGTGACACAAAAGGTAAGGATAGTATTAGACTAATCACAGTTGCAAGAGAGGAATCAGTCAGGAGCTATTAACAGCTTAATTGATACGCTTTTATGAAGAAGTGGGTTTTTAATAATTTTTTTTGAAGGAGTGGAGACTGGGTGAGCATCTAACTGAGGAGGGAAGTGAGTTCCACAGGAACGTTGCAGCCCTCAAGAAGAGGTGGGAGTACGGACAGAAGATAGACGTAAGTCTTCAGCAGAGCATAAGGGCCTAGATGGGACATACTTGTGTATTAGGGAGGATAGATAGGTGGGAGTAAGCAAGAACCAGAATTTTAAATTGAGCCCTATATCTTACAGGAAGCCAATGTAGGGACTGACAGAAGGCTGAGGCGTAGGAGGTGCGGGCCGACAGGAAGATGAGCCTCGCCGCCGCATTTATTATGGACTGTAATGGCGCAAGTTGGGAGCACGTAAGACCACTGAGAAGTGGATTACAGTAGTCAAGGTGAGAAAGGACAGTGGAATGGACCAGCACCTTAGTCGCATCTGGCGTTAAGTAGGGTCGGATGCGCGCAATGTTTTTGAGATGGAAACAACAGGATTTGGCGATATACTGAACATGAGGCGTGAAGGAGAGGTTGGAGTCAAAGAGAACACCTAAGCAGCAAGCCTGCATGGTGTAGATGATTGTAGCAACGTTGACTTGGAGGGAGACAGACACAGGAGTAGCAACACTTGAGGGAGGAAAGACCAGAATGTCAGTTTTGGTCAAGTTGAGTTTAAGGAATTGGGCAGCCATCCAGTTAGAAATAGCACAGTGGCAGTCAGAGACACTGGTCAAGAGACGGGGAGAGATCAGGAGAGGACAGGTAGATTTGCATGTCATCCGCATAGAAATGATATTGGAAGCCAAAGGAGCTAATGAGTTTACCAAGGGAGGCAGTATAGATGGAGAACAGTAGGGGACCAAGGACTGAACCTTGGGGGACACCAACAGAGAGGAGTTGGGGAGAAGAAGCAGAGCCAGAGAAAGAAAACCATTGAAAGAGCGCTGGGAGAGGTAGGAGGAGCACCAGGAGAGAGCAATATCTTGTAGACTGATATTACAGAGGATGAGAAGAAGCTGTTGATGATCAACAGTGTCAAAAGCCGTAGACGGGTCAAGGAGAATTAGGATAGAGTAGTGACCACGAGATTTTGCAGCGAGTAGATCATTGGATACTTTGGTCAGTGCCATTTCCACAGAGTGCTTAGTGCGGAAACCAGACTGAAGCAGGTCTAGCAGAGAGTTGGACTCAAAGAAGTCTGTCAATCTCGCATATACAACTCTTTCAAGGATCTTGGATGCAAAAGGCAGTAGCGAGATAGGACGGTAGTGGATGGGGAGTTAGGGTCAAGGTTGGGCTTCTTTAGAATTGGGGTTATAATTGCATGTTTGAAGGGTGATGGAAAAATGCCAGAAGAGAGAGAAAGATTGAGAATTTTAGTGAGAGGTGGAGAAAGAGAAGAAGACAGAGTATGGAGGAGATGCGAGGGAATTGGATCTAGGAAGTAGGTGGTGGGGCGGGAGGACTAGAGCAGAGCAAAAACCTCTTCCACTTTAGCGGGTGCGAATGAACATAGAACAGCAGAGAGAGTGAGGTTAGGGGAAGTATTGTAAGTGGAAGAAGAAAGGTGAGAGATCTCTTCCCTGATTGTAGAGATCTTGTCAGTGAAGTGAGTTGCAAAGTCTGAGGCGGTCAAGTTAGAAAGTGGAGGAGGAACAATAGGGCGAAGAAGAGAGTTAAATGTCTGAAATAGTCATTTGGGTTCGCGGGAGAGTGTGGTTATGAGGGTATCGATGTAATTTACTTTTGCAGAGGAAAGAGCCAAGCTGTATCAGCGCAGCATGAATTTATAGTGGAGAATGTCAGACGCACAGTGTGACTTTCTCCAACAGATTTCACCTGTCAAATCAATGCAACCTTCCATATTCGCATCAATTTTGTAGCATCCAAGATGTTAGTGAACCTTGCATCATTCATAGATCAATTCAGATGCTGCTCGCTTGAACCCTGTGTCTATTTCTAACACAGAGACACTCCATGTAATTTATGTCACAGATAACTATGCGTCATTTCTGCAGCATTGTTTGCACATCTTTTGACATTGTGGAAATGATACACTTGCTATATAAGCTTCCACTTGCTACTTGACCTTTGCCCTGTTGTGGTTTCCTTTGTGGTGATCAAAGAGCATATTCGATTCTTGATTTACTGATATTGGCTTGTCTCAGCTATTTTGCTTTCTATATCCCTGACCTTGGCTAGTTTATAGATTGTGTATACCTCTATAACCCTTGACCTCAGCTTGTTACTTGCCTTTGCTATTCCTCTAAGATTTTGTTTGTTAAGCCCCACCACATGTAAGGACCAATAATATGTGATAATCTATTTTCTATTCTTCCATGTGTGACTTAATTATTAGGATTAGGTTACATCCTATCCTTACAACCCAGTATTATTGATATTATTGAAGTAGAATGATACATGCAATGGTGTATTCACAGACGGGGGGGCACATGAGAATCTCATCTTATTCCACTATCCTGATAATATCCAATACTATACCTTTTGCTGTGGAATTTAGAGTATGTGTTGGGGATTCCTGTGAATCCATATTTATTATGGATGATTTATGCAATGGTTTCCCTGTGAATGTATGAGCCAGGCGGTTCACAATCCCGTTTCCTATTGCAAAATAGTGCCCAATTCACACTGCTGGAAGGATGTCCAGTGCATCTGGTACCAAATAGTGCAAACCCTTCTTAATTGTTAAATATAGGTCAAATCCTATCCTCTGAAGTCCATAACTTCTCCCATGACCTAAACATATATTTAGGATAGGTTGGTAGTGCTACTCTTTTTTACTATTGAATACGATGCCAACTGATGCTCACTGAAAAAGACAACACAAATAATAGCAGAACCATTTGAATGGTGTATATCTGGCTCGGTTGTTAAATCTGTTTAGCTGGTTTGTTCAAACTAATCACATTGCTATTCACTGATAAATGTCTTCAGGCTGTGAATTACCCATTGCTCCTCAATCACATTATTTGTATTTTTTCCATTCCCTTTAGGCTGTCCATTTCTTTTTTGTTGTTTATTCTTGGCAATTCTCAATTTAGTGAATAAGTTATTAATTTATAATTTAGTTTAAGCTAAGTGTTTGGCTTCATCTTAAGATTTTATTTCTGTAGAGTATCACATCAGTGACTTTTTTTGTAACTTGTAATAAATGATTTTACATAGGTTCTGGAGAAATGTGTTAATCTTTTATAGAATGTATTTGTAAATGTTTTCACTTATGAATCACGATATATTAAATAAAACATCCATAAATATTTTATTTCAGATTACAGTATTGAGATGCTGCAAAAATACAGCGTAAATAGACTTGATATTTTAACATGTACCTTGATACTTGCACATCAATATACATAGAGTATCAATAATTATTTAAAGGATCTGCCTTTTAAAGCTGATGTTTTAGATTCCACAATGGGATTTAAAATGCATTACCATTAAGATAAGTTAATTGACTTAGATGGGTAATGAAGTAATGAACGTATGTGGTCTAGTGACACACTGCTATAGTGCTGTTTATTAATCAACCAGATTCATTGTCTAGGTTAGCTTAGAGTAAGACAAACTTGGTTGTTTTTTTATTAAATGTGTTAAACTCCATAAGCAGCCATTATCTACTATGCCTTTCAATAATTAAGAAGGAGATCCTTTAAAAGTATATATCTATATCCAGTATGTAGATAGCACTCTCAGGACTTCACCAGCAAAAATGCAAAATGTATCTACAAAGAAGAACCAAATAGGACAATATAGCAAGTACACCCAATATGTAAGATTCAAGTTTCAAGGCTTGGGACCCCTAGTCACCTTGATTGGGGGGGGGTTTCATTTAGGGCACCCACCCGCCGCTCAGGGGTGGGGACCTGGGGGGACAGTAGGTCCCCCCTTATTGTTTTTTTAGGGCCCCCACCCACCGCTCAGGGGTGGGGGTCAGGGGGGAGGACGGTAGGTCCCCCCCCACCATTCTTATCTAGGGCCCCCACCCACCGCTCAGGGGTGGGGGATGGGGGGAGGACAGTAGGTCCCCCCTATCTTTATTTAGGGCCCCCACCCACCGCTCAGGGGTGGGGGCCGGGGACGTAGGTCCCCCCCCCACCATTCTCATCTAGGGCCCCCACCCACTGCTCAGGGGTGGGGGCCCGGGAGGAGGACAGTAGGTCCCCCCTATCTTTATTTAGGGCCCCCACCCACCGCTCAGGGGTGGGGGCTGGGGGAGAGGACGGTAGGTCCCCCCCCACCATTCTTATATAGGGCCCCCACCCACTGCTTAGGGGTGGGGGCCGGGGGGAGGACAGTAGGTCTCCCCGATCTTTATTTAGGGCCCCCACCCACCGCTCAGGGGTGGGGGCCGGGGGGGAGGACAGTAGGTTGTCGTCCCCACTATCTTTATCTTTAACTTTATCTTTAACATTTAGGAATGTTAGGTGATTGTCCTTCATGGATTAAAACCAGACTCTGCATCAACTATGTCATTTTCCATGGGAGTTTTGCCATGGATCCCCCTCCGGCACGCCACAGTCCAGGTGTTCAAGTCCCCTTGAAACAACTTTCCATCACTATTGTGGCCAGAAAGAGTCCCTGTGGGTTTTAAAATTTGCCTGCCTATTGAAATCTATGGCGGTTTGCCCGGTTCACCCGTTCGCGAACATTTGCGGAAGTTCGCGTTCGCGACATCACTAGTGGTAGTCCTAGATGTAAAGGATCTGCTGGAAGTTTAAAAATGCTTGTAAAAAAAATAATAACACCATAGTGCAACACTGTAAAAAAAGCAATGCATCTGCCCTATTATACCACACTTACATGATACAAGATGATAAAAAAGCATATCAACAGATGCCTGGAGGATCCAATGGAAAGAAACAAATGCAAATTTTCTCTGTGGGATAAAAATGTATGAAGGGTATATAAATTAAATAAATAACAAATATTATAAAAACAATAAACAATGAAACACAATGGATAAACCCTACGCGTTTCATCTTATAAATAAGACTTCCTCAGGGGAATTAAGAATATGGGTATCCACTGGCACTGGCCGCAGATACCCAGATTCCTGATGCCCATGAGGACATACTTATACTTATGTAGTTTGCATTGTTGTTATGTACTCAAGGACTTTGAGGAACTCATGCTGAGTTGCAATAACAAAGACAGCTGTTCATGAGTGGTTCACTGGCTTTGTATCTCTTCCTAAGTTGTGTTTCAAAGCTGTAGTATACAGCAAAGACAAATTCCAAGGAATCCATGTTTAAAATGGATAATGAGGCAAAAATGTGATTCTTTGTTGAACTAATTTGTATATGCCTAACCAGAATCCTTTGCAGCAGTAACATCACTGAAAATCAGAGATATCTGTTAGAAAAGCAAGTCCTATGGCTTGACTGGTGTGCAAATCTGTGTTTAACAATGTATTGTACAATGTATTAAACCTACCCGTTCATACTATACTATATTTTTTGCCTATTTAATAGACCAAAATTGAATGACTATTTACCTATTGAATGGACCAAGTATTGAAGACCAAATTGAATATAATCCAGGTCTAGTTTTTACAGTAGACAAAAATAACTCTTATATCACATTCACTATTGTCCACTGTTATTTAGGCTATGGTATTTCATCATATTTTGCATGTTTTATTCTATCAAATACATGTATATAAATCTATTTAAGATATGGAATTGTATGTATACATGAAATATGATTTATAAATATTAAACCTATTTTGAATTGCCTAACACAAATATTTAACCTTGATTACGGTATATAACAACGGAATTTGTTATTAATTTATCTGAATACCATGACACATAAATCATAGTACAGATATATTTATCTAGATGACAGGTTTCTTAAATGCTATAAAAATGCTCCCATGAACATCAGTCAGCAGACTGGCTCAATATAAAGTGAAGGTGACCCTTGTACAATTCCTGTATCTTCAATTTTTTTTTTAATCCATTTCTAGCAAGCTTCTGCATTGTGAGTCGCAGAAAAGTGCCAAAGGCCTCTACATGAACAGTAATTATTCACTGCACATTTTATCACAAAAACCTTAAGGTGTCTAATTAAGCAATACATCACTATGCAGTACACAAGAAAATCAGAAGCAGATATTCTTTGAAATGCAAACAAACTATACTGACACACTAATATAAAAGTCAAGGTGAGTTTCATCATTTATTTCCAGAAGCAAATTTTGATGATAAGAAAAATATGACCCACCTTGTCTGTCCAGTTCTTACGGGCAAAATAGTTAAATGTTTTCTTTATTTTTTTTTTTCTTCTTTATTTTTTTTTTATTCTCTTATGCATGGGAATTATCCTGTATGTTGAATTTAATTGTTTAGCCCATGGCTTTTAACAGCTATTTTCACAATGTATATTTTAGATAATCTATGTGCCAATTTAAAGATGAATGCTCGTGCAAAATTACACTTCTGAAAAATAACATACTTTGAATATGTTAGGAGGAGGAAGCTCATTTATCGTTTTCTTTATTTTTTTCATGTCATCTAATAATATGTATTAAATCTAAGTAATTATGTATTATTGCTTAAAACCAGCTGAGGAATCGGTGGCTGACTGAAATTACTGTCAGTTTTATTACTCAATAATACCCATTAAAACTCCCTAATTTACTGTAAAGCACCCCTTCAGCCAAGAAAATGTCTTCCCAAGGAATACATTCAACAAATCTCTATAATTGGGGGAAAAGGTGCCTCCTCATTATGACTAATGTTGTTTTAAATTCCCTAAGAAGCAAAAAAGAATCTATTCTGAAGAT
Source organism: Pelobates fuscus (assembly GCF_036172605.1). Classification (NCBI taxonomy): domain Eukaryota; kingdom Metazoa; phylum Chordata; class Amphibia; order Anura; family Pelobatidae; genus Pelobates; species Pelobates fuscus. The sequence goes on from NC_086321.1 coordinate 278,753,856, forward strand.
CTGTCTTTCTCCCCCAAATCCCTCAATATGTGTACAATTTCGTAGCTAGAAGGAATGCATAAAGGCCAGGGCCGGATTAACATAGGGGCTGATGGAGCTGCAGCTCCAGGCCCAGGCCCATGGAATAGGCCCATTTAAAAAAAAAAAAAAAAAAAAAATTTTTACACACTACTGTTAGGTTTGCCACCTGACTGGTATGTTACCGGTTTGCCACCTGACTGGTATTTGAGGCTGCCTGGTCGTGTCAGTATTGCAGTAATACCGGCAATACAAATGCAGGTATTTTTCTCAGAATAAATGGAGATTACTCTCAAATACCAGCACCAGCCAGTAGGGGTCACTGTCACTGGAGAGAGGCAGGGATAGGAAGTTACAGCATATCCCTGCCTCTCTCTACTACTCACTGATCCGCGGGGGAGCAGCAACACAGCACAGAGTCCAGACAGCAGCTCTACAGCTCAGGTAAGTGAGGGATGGGGGGAAAGGCAGCAGGGACACATGGGGACACTGAGACACTAGGGAACACTGAGACACTAGGGGACATATGGGGACACTGAGACACTAGGGGACACTGAGACACTGGGGGACAAATGGGACACAGACACTAGGGGACACTGATACACTAGGACACATGGGGACACAGACACTGGGAGACCTGGAAACACTGACACACTTGGGGACACTGGAAAACATGGGGACACTGAGACACTAGGGGACACTTGGACACATGGGGATGCTGAGACACATGGGGATGCTGTGAGACATAGGGACATTGGGAGACACTGAGACATTGGGACACGGAGACACTATGTCCCCATTTCTCCCATTGTCCCCATGTCCCCCATCCAGTGTCGCTAGTGTTTCAGTGTCCCCAAGTCTCCCAGTGTCTGTGTCCCATGTCTCTCAGTGTGCCTAGTGTCCCTATATGTCCCAGTGTCCCCATGTCTATGTCCACAACTGTCCCCATGTCTCCCAGTGTCCCCAAGTGTCAGTCTCCCAGCCAGTGTCCCCTAGTCTCCCAGTGTCCCATAGTCTCCCAGTGTCCCTTAGTCTCCCAGTGTCTGTGTTCCCATGTCTCTGTGTCCCTAGTGTCTTAGTGTCCACAAATGTTTCAGTGTCCCCATGTCTCCCAGTGTCTGTGTCCCTAGTGTCTCAGTGTCCCCATTTCTCCCAGTTTCCCTAAATGTCTGTGTCCCCAGGTCTCTCAGTGTCCCCAGTATCCTAGTGACATGGGGTCACACTGAGACATTGGGACACTGGGAGAAATGGGGACACTGAGACACTGGGAGACTAGGGGACTGGGCGACATAGGGACGCTGACACTGTGATACATAGGGACACTGAGTGACTTGCGAGACTGAGACACTGGGGGCAATCCATCTATACAGCAGAATCAAACTGTGAGTAGTTTGTTGGTGATTTTACAGAATTTTCTCTTATGTCACTCCTTGTGATTATACAAATGATTAAGGCTGGTATTTTTTTCCAAGAAAGGTGGCAACCCTAACTACTCTTCACATACTCTTGCTTAAAGGAGCACTATAGGGTCAGGAACACAATCATGTATTTCTGACCCTATTATGTTAAAACCCCCACCCTGGCCCCTTCTTGCCTCCCTAAGTATAGTAAAATATAACTTGTATTCAAGTCTGCAGCTACTGGCTCTGCCTCTGAACTGACTGTCTGCTGACATCATCAGAAGTGGTGGTCTGAGCAAATTACAATACTTCCCCATAGGATTGGCTGAGACTGTCAACTAGGCAGATCAGGGCAGAGCCAGCACAAGTACAACATAGCCCTGGCCAATCAGCATCTCCTCATAAAGATACATTGAATCAATGTATCTGTATGAGGAAAGTTCAGTGTCTGCATGCAGAGGGTGGATACACTGAATGGCGGTGCTGCACACTAGGCAGTACTGCCCCAGGAAGCACCTCTAGAAGCCATCTAAGGAGTGGCCAGTGGAGTTATTTTCTCTGAAAAGACAGTGTTTACTGCAAAAGGCCTGAATGGAATGATTCTACTTACCAGAACAAATACAATAAGCTGTAGTTGTTATCGTGACTATAGTGTCCCTTTAAGTTTGGAAGCTTAAGAGGGATGTATGGGAACAAAACTTGTGTGGACTGGCTGACAATAAAATTAGTTAAGGTAATGCAGACGCTGGTCTCTCTAACAGGCCCATCATAATTGTCAGCACCAGGCCCACTGGGCTCTTAATCCGGCCCTGATAAAGGCAATGCATAATGAAAATACACTAAGTACATTATTGGGGGCTATCCAGAGAAACAGTGGGGTCTAGCATTAAGGGCCCCTCAAGCACTCTGATTGATTTAGTGATTTAAAATTGTCATGGTGCTTGGAGTTTGTGTGTGCACCATTTCCAAGAAAGACACAGAAAGACAGCCACTAGAGGTGAATTTAAATGTATACATTACAGTTACTATACAAAACGGCAATATTTTGCATTGCAGGTTAAAAGGACAGGCCACTGTACCTAGGCTACTTCATTGTGATGAAGTGGCCTGTGTGACTTTATTGGTCATTTAACCCATGTTTAATAAGGTTCCCATTGTTTTGTTCTTTCATCAGTACACAATACTTTGACTTTCACTCTTTTATTTTTTGTTATAATATTTTATGTGTTGTGTATTTTTCTGTAACACCTTATTTAATTTATTAATTGTGCATTTGCACTGAATCCAAAATAATGTAAATCATGAATACTGTTTACAGCCCCTAGCTACACATACTACACCACAAACAGACCTATTTACACATACACAGTACACCCCAAACAACCTCATCTACATAAACAAAATCCCACAAGCAGCCTCCAAAAAAAATGCACAATATCATTCTCTCACCATTATCCTCTAGTATGCACAAAATGCATATCACTAGTTGATAGCTGTGGAGATCTGTAAGTTTTATTGTGGAGGAGCTCTGTGACACACTCATGCACACTACACATTAATGTGAGTGTTATTGTGGTGTATCTCTGTGACACAGTTACTCACACCGCACATTTCTGTACGTTTTATTTTTATTTTTGTGGATTTCTGTGGTAATCTGATGCACACCACACGTTACTTAAGGTTGTTTTGTTTTGTTTTTTGCTGTGGAGCTCAGTGATACATGCAAACACCTGGCACGTTACTGTGAGTTTTCATGCAGAGGAAGATAAATCTCAATAAGCGAACTACATGAGGCAAACACTGAGGCCCAAAGCAATACAACTCACATTATTATGTGGCATGGATGAGTATCAAGAAGCCACAAAGCAATAATCTTTGTGTTAGTATGTGCATCTTTGTAAGAATGAATTATATGCATCAATGATGGTCAGTAAAATGCATTTTCACACATGTATTCGAAAAGTATTTCATTGGCCATGTATAGAAGGCATGCAATTGTACCCATGTAAGCTCGGTCACTAGTGAAATGTGTAGGGAGTAGCCTATAGAATGGACCACACTATAGGCTTGATTCTATTACTTGTCATGAGTGATAAAACATTCTAAGTGATACATCTGCTGCTTTACTATTCTTCTGCCATCACATAAAAGGTTTATTGTATGTCTCTTAAATCATTACTAGTTGCAATTCACATCTATTTTGCTGCATGAATAACATAAAAATGCAATAAATTGTGCTAACCAAATGCCAGCGATAATTTTTATTGTGTTTGACTGTTTGTTAAATATGGCTTTAATAGGTGTGTGGAGTTGATAGAACACATCTAGTTGTAAAATAACCTGCATCCATTAAGGCTAAATGCATTCTTACTGCATAGGGAGCCAACAAGAACATTTTGGAGTCTGCTTGAGGGATTTTGTGTATGTAGATGAGGTTGTTTGTGGTGTAGTGGGTGTGTATAGTATACCACAGTGCCAGAAGGTTGGGGATGTCATGCAGAGTTGGCCAACGGCCTGTCACAGGAGGCCCAGGAGGTGGCCAGCTGGCCACCTTAGAGCGCCCCTCTCGAAGGGGGCACTTATTAACAAAGGGAGAATAGGCACCTTCTTATCTGGACGGCAGGTGCCTACTCTGCCGAAATATACTGGGGAGAGAAGAGGCAGGCAGCGGTTGTGAGGGAGTGCTCTCTTCCTCACTGCTTCTTTGTACACCCTCTGTGGTGATGCCGGGAGCCGGAATATGGCGTCACTCTGACCACAGCATCACTTAACAGTGTGCAAGGGAGCAATAAGGAGCTGGAAGATTAGTCAGGAGCTACAAGAGATCAAATTAATTTGTGACTGTGTGTGCAATAATGTGTAAATGTGTGTGTCTGTCAGTGAGTGTTTCGGTCGGTGTGCATCTGTCATTGAGTGTTACTAATCAGTGATATTGTGTGTCTGTCATTAATAGTGTGTTTCAGTGTGTTTGTCAGTGAGTGTGTTTGTCAGTGTGTGTGTGTCAGTAAATGTGTTTAAAATCAGTGAGAGTGGATGTCTGTAAGTGTGTTTGTCAAAGAGTGTGTCTGTCAGTGAGAGTGTATGAGGAAGTCTGTCAGCATATGTGTGTCTGTCAGTGAGTGTGTGTCTGCCAGCTTGTTTGTCAGTAAATGTGTTTTTTCAGTGAGTGTGTGTCAGAGTATGTCTGTCAGTGAGTTTGTTTCAAATCAATGGGATTGTGTGTATGTCACTGAGAGTGTCTGTTAATGTGTCTGTCAGTAAATGTGTAGTCAGTGTGTCTGTCAATGTGTGTGTCTGTCAGTGAGGATTTAAAATCAGTGAGTATGTGTCTTTCATTGATAGTGTCTCTCAGTAAATGTGTGTCTGTCAGTGAGTGTGTTTGTCCCTGTCAGTGAGTGTGTTTCAAATCAGTGAGAGTGTGTGTCTGTAAGTGTGCTTGTCAGTGAGTGTGTGAGTATGAATGTCAGTGAGTGTGACTATCAGTGTGTGTTTGTCTGTCAGTGAGTGTGTTTCAAACCACTCGCCCACACTACATGGAAGTGAGGGGGATGGAGTAGGGACACTTGGAGAGGGGGAGGAGAAACATGGAGGGGCTGAGGGAGGAAAGGAGACACATGCAGAGGCTGGGGGGAGGAAAGTTGACACATTGAGGAGCTAGGAGGAGAATGTGGCACATGGAGGGACTGTAGGAGAATGAGACACGTGGAGGGGTTCAAGATGCATTAGGCACATGGAGGAGCTGGGGGAATGAGACATCCAGAGGCTTATGGGAAAATGACTCACATGGGGGGGATGAATCACATGGAGGGGGGATGAGGCATTTGGACGGGCTGGGGTGGAGAATGATATACATGGAGAGGATGGGGCCGGAGAATGATACACATGGATGGGCTTGGGGGGGGAGAGGGATGAGACACATGGTGGGCCTCAGGGCAAATTTTACACGTGGCCCTTTGATGTCTAGTTACGCCTCTGATTCAGCAGCTTATCTTCTGGGATGTTAATAAACTTTTAGAGTCAAACCTGCTGCTGTGGAATCCACTGATAATGTTCCAAAGTAAATTACCTTAAATGAGGTATATGCAGTATAAACACTGGATTGCGCTATAAGAAGATAAAAATGTTAACTGCTACCTCACGATAAAGCAGACTGTTTTCTGTTGTCTATGGTTCTGCGGCTCTAATGACTGTTTTAAAATGTGCTGCATTCATTTGCATTCTGCTACAATCTATTTATCTATTGCAAATAAGTTCACATAAATATGAGGACTTTTGACTGTATAAGTATATGCAAGAAAAGGCAAAGACCATGTGAACAGAACAGAGAGAATATATTTGGGGACAGAAAAAAAAAACTAACAAACTGAGACACTCAGACACACCAACAATACAAAACACCTAGAAAAGAGGGACATTGCGACAGTAAACAGGTACCGAGGCATTTTTGCTACAAATGGAGGCTGACCCTCCTAAATAGAGATACTTGGGAGGTAGGCAGAACTCTATGGAAAGCTTGCTACATATTCCATAGTTCCTAGTAGTTGCGCAGGAACTTATTGCCCACCAATAAATGTTTGTAAGTTTGCTTTTACCATCCTTTACACACTGCAGAGAACTGACAAAGGAACTGAACATGTGTTTAAATGCAAGCTCTGAGTATTTATGTAAAATAAAGCGTCACTGTCACACACCCCTTCCCCCCTTAAAAATGTGTATTTCATAAAGATAAAAACGTTATCAAATACTTGTATTGACTGTGTTGGCATGTCACTGAAATGCCAATCCAGCCAAAAGATATGCTGAGGCAAAATAGGGACTACTTTGTCTCAGTACTTTTCGATACAGGATGGAGCTACTGCCGTCTAGAAGTGTCAATCCCGCAGCCATCACCAGTATGAAGTATCCCACGGTCAAGCTTGACTCTTCAAAGACCTCAATGCTGAAGTCTCGCAAATGCATCGGCTCCGGCGCTAGCAGTAGAAGAGTTCTGACCAGTCAGAAGAAGATTCTAGCCACCTATGCTACCTTATGGATAAACCGTGTCTATCATTATTGCCTATTTGTGTTCCTCTTATATATTTATTGTTTTTTAAATAGTAGTTTTCTTTCTAAAAGTGTTTATTTTTATGAAAGTCAAATACCATCTATTTTTCCATAGATAACATGCAATTCCGTTTTTCCTTAAGTTATATCAAGCATCTTAATTGGCTCTTAAATCGTTTAAGAGTTGTAAAGTGAAAAATCTCTGCTCTAGCTTTCGCTATGTACAAAAGTTAATAAAACATGCTCTATATTTCTTTCCAGTTTCACTGTAAATATATGCTTTGATTCTTTGCCAATAAATCTCCCTGTCTTACACTTTTAAAAACTGCATTTTAAGCAATCTCACGTGTTACATTTATTCATGATATTCAGATCATGCTCTATTTAATGCATGTCCTACTTAGAAGCCCCTAGGATTTCAGTGTCCACCCTAGAACAGAGTTATTCATTATGAATCTATGTCTGGGAGGACACATCCAGGAATTTATTTTGTTAACCAGAACTAACACATTTAGACCCCAGACAGACTAACGACGGGAAAGGGATTATCGTAACCTGTACTGTATTGTATAAAGGATTCCATGGAAGGGGAATTCACATTTGAACTGTATAAACAGAGTTCACTAAAGAGTGTTCGTTTTATCCCCCACTTTAAGTCTCAGCTACTATGTGGAGGAAAGGGCTATGACCACTACTGCTATGCAGGGAACAAGGTATTCAGAGAAAGGGCTGTAACCACAGTAGTCCATCCAGTGAAGGGGGTCCCCAGATATCCCAATTTAGCTTTGGCAACATGGTCTGGAGTGCTCCAGAGTCCACTGGTAGCGACAAAGAAGCTGATCTGACAGAGGTACTCAGTCCGACCATTTCACAACCCTTTCTAGAGTTTAAAGACAACAGTGCAAAAAAAAAAAACATAAGTAAGCAATAGTGCTGTGAGCAAACATGCCTTGTTGTGGAGAAATGTCAGAGGAGAATGGCCAGATTGGTCCCAGCTGATAGAAAGGTGACAGTAACTAGATCCACAGTTTGGTGCAGAAAGCTTGAAGTAGATCAAAAGCAGAAGACCACATCAGGTTTCATTGTTGTCAGCAGAGATGAGGAAAAAAAAAATGTCCAACAGTTCTGATGAATTTTAATTTCTGATTTAGCATGCAGGTGATCCGTGGGTCAAGTTTACCTTACAGCATTTTGAATCCTTGTAATGAAGAATTCAGGTTGGTCTGTGATCAAAGTGGAGTCCTACCCAGCATTAGAGAGGTATACCTAAAATAAATTACAGACGTGGCAATTTCGGTTGGTCCTTGGGACAAGAACATAATATAAATTGTGTAAAGCTTTTATAAAAACATTGAAAAGAATAGAAAGAGAAAGTAATTGTATTACAGTGTCACACAAAAATAAAAATTACTTCTATTATAACTCTTATATAATATATAACTCTTGATTTTTATTATTATTTATTAAATGTTTCCATTTAATTGCTGTCCGGAATTGCACATACCTTTGACTTTTTTTTAAATTGTGAGGATATAATCACTTCAACTAAAATATTATTTCAAAATAGATTTTTGCTAGTCTTTATTGTTAAGTGATTCAAATGTCCAAGCTCTCTAATTACTTTAATATTACTGGGAAGATATTGCAAGGAGTGAATGATGGTTTTAATTAAGGTTAAATGCAAAATATATTATGCTGAGAGTATAATGTTTCCAACATTCACATAATCCAAAACCACTATAAAAAAGTATACATAGAGCATAGTGACACTTTGACACGTTTCACTATATTATAATCTATCTCTGCCAAATCTTCTGGGTTTTTTTTTTTTTTTTTTTTTTGGTGTTTCTTCACATTTCATTTGAATGGAGAATTTCACAGACTGTATGTATACTGCTAGTATACCAGATTTGTATTCAGCTACTGCCCTGAGCATAGCAATAACCCCTTGTAGAAGTTTACAAGATGCTTGAAAAGTTATAGGAACAAATTACAGACATGTCAATTTCAGTTGTAATATCCCCAGGGTTCATTGATGTATTTATTTGTCCGATGTCACATTGGGGACAAAATAGTAGCACCCCCAGCTGCATTTTACCTCTAATATGGCATGCCAACTAAACTAAAAGACAACTTGAGCTACTTCATATAGAAAGTGTTGAGTCTTTTTGTTTTGTCCATTTCATCAACAATTTGTAACACATTTAGCAGTAAAAAAAAATATTTCACTTACATATTGAGATCCAGTGGTGGATTTCACAGGCCCTGTGTATTTCACTACTTTACAGATCCCAGATTTGTATTATGTTGTCCCTCCCAAGTACAGGAATACCCAGTCCTGCAACAGCCCAGCACACACCAGTGTGTGCCAGGTACAGAGCCTGTCTGGAGCAACCAAGCTCGGGCTCACAGTCATTAGATCACTGTCACAGGCTGTTACTCTGATCTCATACAAGGGCAAGCAGTGCACACACTTATGCTTGAGATATCCATCAATAGCCTGGTATTTGCCACAATTACTGCATGTGCCAACAGTGATTTTCAGTGGGGGTTGGCATTTGATCCCTGTGACATGGTGCCACTGCAATTCAATGCATTGTATGAGGAGTCTGGCAATAGCCGTGTTCAGTAGCACTAGTCATGGGGGATGACTTTAAATGACTGTAGTGCCCTGTAAGTGCATTAATAATCCAACATATAGGTATGACGGCCACTACAAAGGGATTCAAAAAGATATATGCATATATATATATTTTTTTTTTTACAAATCTTTTTTAAGGTTGGCAATGCACAGTTTGGCATAATGTAAATCAGGTGAATTACATGATGTTGTGCTGATGTGCCCTTGAACTCCTATGTGCACACACCCTATCACAAGAGGACTGCTTAGTATTCATCTGTGTATATGGCATTATTGCAAGAAGATATCTTGGCCCTTTTGACACTAGAAGGTATCCATTATCTAAAAAGGTTATAGTCTTATCGTATAGCTTTAACTGTGCTTCGTATATCAGTTAAACAAAATTGTTGCCAATGAAAACATGGCCGTTTGTCTGCAAAATTGATGTTAAATGGAACCTCTATTCTGTATGTCTGTATTGTGTGCACAGCTTTGTATCATGTAGATACTGTCTTCCAATTATATAAAGACACAGATTTCTATACCGAAACGGTAAGAGCTGATGCTATTTTTTTTTCTGTCACTTTTTATTTAGTAGTATTGTGTTCTAAATTGTATATCTAACCATGGATTCTATTTTTTCCCTTGCTTTGCTATTGATTTCTTGGTCTCCCATTCTTCTAATGTTGTTATCAGACAGGCAATTTATGACAGTGACCTTTTTCATCTGCTCAGAAAAGCATTACAGCATGCAGCCATGGATGGAGGACAGAAGATTGACTCTGGGTGGCAATGAATTATTTGTTAATGTTAATATATTATCTGTGTTTTTCTCTCTCTTTGAGGTGAGATTATTGCTACGTTAAATTACTTCCATTTTCTTGGACTCTTGTGTTGTGTTACTGTTTCTTGTTTTGGTGTTTAGCTTTAGTGCACAGTATAATTAATTAATTTTATACTTACCTAAATCAATACAACCTTTTATTGAAATCTCAGAGAAAACTTGTTCCTCTCAAAATATAATTACCTCATTCTTTAAAAGAGAAATGAAAAATGCATAAAACTAACATATAAATAAACCTGTACGGTATATAATTGAGATGCCAATCATCTGTCACATGTAAAGAGAACTCCACATCCCCCGCTAAACTGAACAGGTACAAAGTCTTCTGTGTGCAAGACAAAAGGCTTTGCCTCCAACATCAATCAAAAGCGTTTAAAATATAAATAAAAGCTTTAGCGAATGTAAATCTGATTTGGTTGTCACAGGCTTTTTCTTGTCAGATGTAATATTTCCTGGTAATATATGGCATGAGCAAATTGTACTTTAAAGAGACATGCTAAGTATAGGAAGCGCTACAGCTTATTTCAAGGAAAAAAATAGGATTCCATCAGCTCCCAAATTCTTACCACTCTGCTGCTGCTCAGAAAATGTCCCAAGTCATTTCTACATCCATCTTCAAAACCCATGCAGTCTCAATTTCTGCTAAACTCATTACAGGCTGTAATAAATTAATGCATAATGTGATTATTAAAATATCATATCTCAGTTTCTAGGTTATGGTATCTAGGATAGATGCCCTCCTTTCCCATTCAGGAAAATGATTATTGAAAATGCTTTTTTGTTTGGGGGTTGACTTTTATAAGAGAAACATCTGTGCTTGCTGGTTTTAGTCTGCTTAGGTCAGTGGATATTTTATTTGACCAAGTTAAGTGTAATTTAGTATTTTGCTCTTAGTGAATACCTATGTTTAAGACTTCTTTGTAACAACAAAAACTGAATAAAAATGTATTGGATGTTTATTTTAGGACATCAGGATATGCACAACATTATATTATCAATCATTAATATTGGTAATTCTAGCTTTTTGAACCAAAGTGAAATCACCACGACCCTGCGCGGCTGTGCTTAAATCAGTGGCAGGTGTCTGACAGGCAGGTAAGTTGTCATACCATTCTTAAATCCAATTAAATCCACTTACTCTAAAAGGCAGCCCAGGCACTCCTACTATTATAACCGATGCAGCAGGCTGTAGTAGTTATGGTATTTAGAGTGTTTATTTACTATCACAGATGCAAAATTCAAAGCTAAAACATTTTTTTAAAATCTCTTTTCTCCTTTAGCTACACACTTCCAAGTTAGTGATATATTACTTTTAATCACTTTACATAGAGTCAACAGCAGTGAAACTGCACTAGCTGCACCGGGGTCAACCAGCAGGTGGCCTATGCACTTAGTGCTGCCCAATGGGTATTGTTGAACAGTGCGAACGGGCCCCTTTCACATTGGCAATGCAGGGAGTAAGTTAGAGCCTGCCAGGCCCTCCCAGCAGAGGAGGAACAATAGGAAGTCACCCTTCTATACACAAAATCAATTCTAACATGAAGGTAGCTGCACATATAAAAATAATGACATGTATGTGTGTCAGTTTGTGTGTATTTTTTTTTAGCGTATATATATATATCAGCGTATTTATCTGTGTTTCAGTGTGTTTATGTGTATCTATGTGAAAAGACGTATGTAGGTGTCAGTGTGTGTATCTGTCCATCAAGATGTGCGTATTTGTCAGTGTGTTTATCGGTCTGTCAGTGTTTATCTGTGTGTCTGTGTAAGTGTATGTATATGGTAGTGTTTTTGCATACAGTTCACCAATCCAACACGAACACAACATACAAACACACCCCTGCAATCAAACACAAACATTACATACAAATACACCCCTGTATTAAAACACAAAATTATATAAACACACCTTTATTCAAACACCAGCAATACACATAAAAGCATACCTGCATTTAAAAGACAACACTATATAAAACTAAACACTTGCATTCAAACGCAAACATTACACATAAGTACATCACTGCATTCCAATGGCAACAGTACATACAAATACACCTCTCCATGCACACACATACTCTATACAAAAGCATGCTTACATGTAAACACACAAACACTGCTCACAAATACAACCATGTAAGGATGTGCAAATGGTAGATATTCAGCTGGCATATCACTGTGGGAGTTGTAAAGGGAGAGCCAACAGATTATTTTGCACCAGATCACTCTCTACATTAATTCTCCTACTGAGAGTCACATAATAGATTATTGTATGAGTAGGTGTGATTTAACTCCTTAAGGACCAAACTTCTGGAATAAAAGGGAATCATGACATGTCACACGTCATGTGTCTTTAAGGGGTTAAAGGATCACTATAGGGTCAGGAACACAATACGGTTCTGCTGTACGGAGGGATAATCCACTTAATGGGAAATTCTAGTAGGAGTATCCCTCGCGTACAGCAGTGCATGGTGGGAGAAATGCTCTGCATATTCAGTTCCCCATGTAGTCCTCTACTGTAATACCCCTGTAATGTGACTAAGGAAACCCCTTGCATGGGGAACCACATAAATACTCGAGCTGTGAATAAAATCGTCAGTTGACTCCCAGAACTGTGTTTTGTCCGGTTACTAGGAGATTTGGGATATTGCCTTCATTTCCAGCGCTTTATTTGGATTACTTTCTGTACCAGCGGAGAATTTGGAATTTTACCATGCAGCTTGAAATTGAAACTACCAAACAAGAAGGTGAATGGCAATTCGTATGCAACAAAGAACCGAACACAGAGGTGAATGGAGACAGACTACACTGCATTGAAACGGCAGACGTTAAAGGAACTACTGGAAGCCAGGGGTAAGATAGCCAGGAATAAGTCAAAAGCTGTGCTTATTGCTGAACTGATGGAGGGAGACAGAGCTCGCAGCGTTACACCCCCACCAGTCATGGAAGAAACTCCCTTCCAAAAAGAAATGAGGACTAGGATGGAATTTCTACCCCAGCCAGTACCACTGGAAATATTGACAGTACTGATGGCGGATGTGCAGGAGTATGTGATGGCACACAGACCGCAAGATTCACCCTCCAGAGCAGAATCTCCTGCTGCTTCAGTCACCAGCCAGGTAAAGCCCAAGATCCCATACCATGCTTTTAAAATGTTTTGCGAAGATAAAGACGGGATTGATGGGTATCTACAAGACTTTGAGAGGCTATGTGACCTGCATGATTTGGAGCAGGCTGTGTGGGTACCTTTATTGACAGGCAAACTGTCAGGTCGGGCAGCAGAAGCCTATCGAGCCGTACCCAGACATGACAGCAAAGATTATGCCAGAGTAAAACAGGCTATACTAGAGAGATACGCCATTACCCTGGAGGCATACCGGCGAAAGTTTTGAGGGTTACGCAAACCAGAGAAAGAATCCCACGCAGAGTGGGCACACAAGCTAGACTAAGCCTCCCAGGGGTGGATAAAAGCCAGCCAAGCTACCACCATGGAGGAGTTACGACAATTGCTGTCACCAGAGGCATGGGTGAGAGCCAGAAAACCCCTGACCCTAACAGAAGCTGCACGATTAGCGGGCCAGCACTATGACGCCAGGAGGCATCACGGTAACCTCAACCTGCACCCACAGCAACCCCATTCCGGCCAACCATGGGGGGGGCACACTCCACCCTCTGATACAACGGCAGAGCTTATATCCAATGCCATACCTGCAAGCAGTGGGGCCACATGGCGAGAGAGTGTACCCAAAACCGGAGCCGTCAATCATGGAGCCAAGTATGACCGAACCCAGCACCAAGAGCAGCCGCACACCACTACCAAGTGGAGCCAGCAACCCAGGAGATATTATTTAATCACACAGAAGAGCCTCTGGGAATACTACACGATGTGATGTCTGTGCAAGCCACCGACAACAGGCAACCCCATTGCCAGATAGTAACCTTGGAGGGGAAAGAAGTCCAAGGGCTCCGGGATTCAGGGGCCACCCTGACCCTGGTAGCACCTCATTTGGTTCTGGGCTCAGCACACACCAGCGGATCCGTAGCCGTGCGAGTAGCAGGGGGAGCGGTATACAGATTACCAACCGCAAAAGTACATTTGAATTGGGGTGTAGGGGAAGGGATGGTAGAGGTGGGCCTGATGCAAAAGCTGCCGGCAGGGGGGCGGAGCCTGACCGCCGAGCGGAGCAGAAGCAGGGGACACGAGCTCCTGCTCGACGGGCTGAAAGGGAGGCATAAACGAGGGCCAAATAGCCCGCAGACCAGCCAGGGTGCATCAACCACATCGGGGGTGCACCCCTGAAACGATAGATGCCTTTTTGGAACCCGTAGGAGCTATAACAGCTGGACACCGAACGTGGCCTACAGCTGCCGGAGCCGGTGAGAGGCGGCCGCTCTCACCGACACCGGACCCCCAAAAGCAACCAAGCAGGTCTCCAACTCCCCCCCCCCCTTTGGACCGGGGGGGATATCCCGGTCCCCATTGAGCAGAGAGACCAGGCAAGCTGATCAGTCCCCTGGCTACCTCACCGGCTAGTCCACCACGGTACACACAAGATGGCCGCCCAGCAGGAGTCCAGATTGGCGGGCGCACACGCCACACTACCAGCTCGCTGCATGGAGGGCTTTGACAAGCTCTGTAAGGGTCTCTGGACGCTACTTCGTCACCGCGGAGTGTCCAGCACCCAAGCAGCCAGAACAATCGCCTTATGGATCCGCCCTGTGACCCGCAGACGCCATTACAGATACCCACCCCAAGCCAACAAGCCCTCTAAGTGGCCACGAAGGCGCCAGGACCCGTCATGGCGGACCATGGTGCCAAGCTGCCGGAAGCCACGCACTCGTTCCCAGACACTCTGCAGCTGGATCAATGAGCCATCCCCGCAGCCACATCACCTAACCACAACTAAGATGGCTATGCACCACGTGGCTGTACAGGAGGACGCCTCACACAGACACACCACAGATGGAACTAAACCAGGGGGCCACACTGAGCAGCGAGCTTTGCATGGACACAGCAAGTATCTGCTATCAATGCCCGTAACAGGCATAGGTTGAGGGATTTCAGGACTGCATAGATTGGGCCCAAAGCGGTGGTGCACGCACCCTCCCTCCCCACAACCGCATACTCAATCATATAAAAGTTTACACCATGTACCTTTATAGACCCGATCATATAACTACAAAAATGTTTGAATAATCTTTAACAGTCTTCTGTCCTCTGTTTTGCACTGTACTAGCCGTTAAGCGGTTACTGCCTGTTCTTTCTATCGTTAGCACAGATAGACCAAACACAGTCAAACACAATAAGCGACTAATCTCTAACAGTACCCTAACTTATGTTTTGCAATGCACCAGCTGTTCAGCGACTATTGCCTGATTTTTTTTTGATTTTTTTTTTTTTTTGCTAGCACAGTTAGATCAACCATGTCCCTATATTCTTGAAGCGATATACCTTACCCCAGCTTGAATGTTATTCTAGAAAATGATCTAGCCTGTTCACATAACTAGTAACACTTGACCAATTTCATGTTTGTCATTGCATATATATTGTTTTAAACTGTTGACAACACCAAATGTGCCAAGACAATCTCATAAGACCTAGCTTGAATGTCACTATATGTTTTAATAGTTTTAATAGTGTTAATAGTTTTAATAGCTCTAGTCTGTCTTATATAGTTTGTTATCTTCATAAAAAACAAAAACTGCGCTGTTTAACCTGTCACGATTTGAAATGTATATGAATCCGCTTGCAGCCGCTGTCGTGGCGCTGCACGCTTGCTGTCATTCCATGCGCAAATAAAATAAAGAATTTAAAAAAAAAAAAAGCTGCCGGCAGATGTAGTATTGGGGAATGGCCTGGGCAGAATGACTTCCACTTTTATACCCCAAGCTCCACTCCAAGAGGCACACCCAGTAACCACAAGGCAATAGGCTCACACCACGGCTCCATCCACACACTCTGAGGCTCATGTAAGAGACAATGTAACCCCTAGGACACGTGTTCCCTGGGATACCCCGACGGAATTTGAGGCAGAGGTTAAGATAGACCCTACGTTGAAAGTGTACAGGGATAGGGTGACCTCAGACCAGGCCGGATTAAAGGGGGAGCGGTATGCTTGGGTTCTTGTACTGTATTGCTGAACGGGTGGTGGGGGGATCTGTAAATGTGACTACTAGACAGCTAGTAGTACCCCAGAAATATTGACAGGAACTCCTTAGGATTGCTCACGACATTCCCTTGTCTGGGCATCTGGGTATGACTCAAACCCGATACCGCCTAACCCATGCTTTCTTCTGGACAGGTATATCCAAAGATGTGCGGCAGTACTGCCAGACATGCGACATCTGTCAGCGAGTAGGCAAGAGGGGTGACCTCCACAAGGCCAAATTATGCCCACTGCCCATCTGTTGTGGTCACCAGCCCGCCGCGTGGCACAGCCATGCCCGACCGGCATGGTCTCGCCGACCTCACGAGCTTACCTGCTCGTCGGCGAGCCGTCAACCGCTCTTCCAAGTCTTCTGGGCGTCGCGCCCAAATCAAAGATGGCGCTGACCACGTGGTCGCGTCCATCTCTAGCTCCGTCCCCGAAAATTAGACTAACGTGCACGTGATGCGTTCTGGGGTCAGAGGTCGCCCTCTGACCAATCAGAGCATAGAGAGGGATATTTAAATCCCTAATTCATCCTAGTACCTTGCCCTGTCGTGGTTTCCTGTTCCTGGTTTCCTGAGAGTGTGTTTATCTTTGTGAATCTGATTTCCTGGCATACTGATCTTGGCTTTTCCCTGGTTATTCCGAATTGTGTTTTCCCTGACTTGGCTTGTGTAAACTGTATTGTGTATTTCTGGCTTCCTTGACCTCGGCTTTCCCTTTGACCATTCTCTGTCTCTAACGTATTAGTCCGGCCATTCTAAGGTCCGGTTTATGATCTGTCCTTCTATTTCCTTTCTTATGTATATGTTTACATAGTTTCTGCGTGTTGGACCACATTGACCGTGAGCCGCGACATTACGACAGGACCATGGATCCTGCGGAACTATGCAAACATATGATTGCTTGGGAGAGTAGGGTGGAGGATATGGACCACATGTTAGATCAATTTGCTCAGGCATTTCAGACCTTGCTCCAAAGAACTGCCTATTTAGAGGCACCCCCTGTACCACCTGTGACTCCGCCACCTGTGGTGGCTCCTGTGGCATACAAACCACCGTCCATAACCCTTTCACCTCCCCCTCGTTTTGGAGGTGATTTTAAGGAATTTAGAGGTTTTTTTAAACCAAATTGAATACCACTTTGAATCTTCCCCTGGTTCATTCCCTATGGATAGATCGGAAATTGGCTACTTAATGAACCAATTAATGGGCAAGGCTTTAACCTGGCCTAACCCCTTATGGGAAAGTGGAAACTCAGTAGCCCGTGATTACAATGTATTCCTAACAGCATTTAAAGCTACTTTTGAGCCAAAAGGAAGAGAAAAGAACGCTGCCAGAGCCCTAATGAGAATAAAACAAGGCAGTTGTTCTGTAGCTGATTACGCCATAGAGTTCAGAACATTGGCGTCTAAAGGGTTGACTGGACCAATAGTGGTTTGGTGGCTGCTGTCTCAGAGGGATAGCAGAGAATGTACAGGACGAGACCGCAGCCAGAGATCTTCCGGTTAACCTTAATGACTTTATTGCTTACATGATAGACATTGATAACAGGCTCAGAGAAAGAGAGAAAAACAAACAACGTACTATACGTTCTAACTTATCCATAGCCCCTCGCTTCTCTAACCCAGTGGTCACTAGCCATGCTCCACCTCCAGAACCTGAACCCATGCAACTGGGCATTGCTAAACTCACTGAGGCAGAGAGACAACACAGACGCAATGAGGGGTTGTGTTTGTATTGTGGCAAGAGGGGACATCAAAGATATTCATGTCCAGTCCGGCCAGAAAACTTGTGCACCTAAGGCACGTTCGGGGACCGACCTTAGGTGTGATGTATGCACTCAGACCCCAGCTATCTACCGAATGGTCATTTATTATAATCCCACGAATAATGTCAAAGTTATAATTTTTTATGTTAAAACCAAGTTCTGCTGTACGGAGGGATAATCCACTTAATGGGATATTCTAGTGGGAGTATCCCTCGCGTACAGCAGTGCATTGTAGGAGAAATGCTCTGTATAGTCAGTTCCCCATATAGTCCTCTACTGTAATACCCCTGTAATGTGACTAAGGAAACCCCGTGCATGGGAAACCACATAAATACTGGAGCTGTGAATAAAATCGTGAGTTGACTCCCAGATATGTGTTTTGTCCGGTTACTAGGAGATTTGGGATATTACCTTCATTTCCAGTGCTTTATTTGGATTACTTTCTGTACCAGCGGAGAATTTGGGATTTTACCTTGCAGCTCCGCTACATGGAGTATCTCTCTAGGTAGCAGGGTCCACTTAGTGTGCCATGGTTGAAGGCGACTCCTACTTGAGTTGTATGTTTGGAGCGGAATTGCAATGTCCAGGGCAAAGGTGAGGGTAGTGTTGTACAAGGAGATAGCCAGAGAGGAGCAGAAGAAGGTAGGCATGGATGAGTTGAGAACCAACATAAGATGACAGTTGCTGTAGCTCCAGAGAATTAAATATCCTCATATAAAAATTTAAATGCTGATAGAAACACAGCTAAAATCACTCCTTTCTCCCTACCCCTGTTTAAATGATATAATTTGAAGGGAAACTCCAGCTACCATAACAACATCATGTCAATGAAAATGTAAAAAAATAAATCGTAGAGCTACACGGGTTGCAGTGCAATTAAAGGGCCATATTTTATTTGGTTCAAGATAAAGAGGTGTAATCAGGCAATATTACATTTTGGCCATAGTCTTAATCATGTATAAGGCCACCCAATGCTAATCCCATATAAATACACATCTGCCTATCAATTAAGAGACTACAAAGTCCAATTATGATGCAAACATATACACATAAAAAACGACAAGAAAATTAAAATAGAGCAAATAAAATTTATACTTATTACACTGCGCTGTTTGTATTTCAAACTATATCAATAAGTATGTCACATAAGTACATAAAACAATACAATTGACCACAAAGACATCAGTTTCCAGCAGGAAAAACCTCTATGTGATCAGTAATATTTTTTCTTACAAAAAGAATATTGAGAAATACAATGTAAAGCTTGCTATAGTGATTTAGTTCTATTATGCATGATCAAGCATATGATAAAGAATTTAAAGTAGTTGAAAATCAATATAAATTTGTGTTCTCTTAAATTGTGCAAGGAATGTTACATATGCCATAATTTTACTCAAAAACCATATGTGTAACCATAAAGGAAGCAGGTATGGGGTTGAAGCCAGAAAAACAGCTTTTCAAAGACAACCTAGATGAAATGTTAAAAAAAAAAAGAAAAAAATGTCATTTAGATGCAGATCATTTCACAAATTAGGCCACATAGCATCTAATTTGAAAATCCAAAACGTTTCTCTTTTTTCAAGTAGCTTTTACCGGTCACCTTAATTGCAAAATGGAATGACCACAAGAAATGAAATGGGCAGGAAGAGGGAGGTCGGTAGACTTGTATTAACTAAACCATTCCCTTATTTTCTCCAATGTAGGTAAGCCTACATGAGCACTTCACCATATAAATAACATAACGAGATTTACATGTAACTTTTAATTGGAAACCATTTGACCGTTCTTGGGTGGGTGAAAAAATCTGTAAAGACCACATTACGTGAGCTGCAAACTAAACATGGAAATTTGTCAAATTTAGCATTAGACAAAAATCTTCTGTTACGTATATATGAGACAAGGCATCTGATTGAGTTCTTGAATATTGGGATATGATTTCTGTATTATTCCCCAGTGTTTGCATATAATTTCTGCCACAGAATGATTTTTTTTGTCCAAATGTGTATATAAATGGTACTCTATCCCTTTTTTTTCTATTCCCATTTCTTGAGTACTAATAAATCCTTTCAATCCCAACCCAATATTCTAGTCTTCTATTTTCCAGTAACTTAGTGGAAAAGCCGATATATGTAATATATATGCTTTTATAATGTTTCCTTCTTTTTTTTCTTTTATCCCTTTTCCATATGTGTAATATACCAATATGTACTATGGATTTTATGTGTTTATGGAGAAATTTTGAACTGGAACTAATGTAAGTAGAAGAGGAACTTAATTAGCAGTGTTTTCCATCAAAAATTCAGAATGAATGTAAGCCACAGTATTACAAAACTGAAGGTGGAATGCAAACAATATGGCCGCTGGAACACAAAACGTCGGAACCGTAACTGACGTAATGCGCCCTTGTGAGCTCCAAGATGGCAGCCATGAGGGGTGCTATGAATAAGAGCAACTTTTTGTATGTATGCGTTTAATCTCTTTATGCAATAAATACTATTCGTTTTAAAAGTTAAGTGCTGGTGCCCCTATTTATCGTCACTGTGAGGACCTGTTACTCCTGAGTGAAATCTACATTATACACAAAGCTGTATTACCTGAGCCAGTTCTTTAACAGGCTCATTAAAATGTGAGTTAACTACCTATATACCTTCTAAAAATTGATTATTACTGTACTACCCTATGAGAATGTATATATTTTTTACCTTTCATGGATGAACCATATGTTTTGTTCTCATTAGGTATATATATTTATGTTTTCTCACTATTGTGTACACTTGGTTAATTGAACACTGGGATTACTACTGTACACTATTTTTCCTTTTTTTAAAAATCTAAATTGGTGGAATAAAGTGTGATAGGTTCCACAGTGTTTACAGCTGCACGTGATTTTAGTGCCAATTATATTGCACATTTTTTTGTATATTTTTCTAGTGGGAAAGCCTCCCTCCATAAATTTCGTAACCATTTCATATATCCATGTAACCAAAGTAGTTGAATTTGACACATTACATCTTACACGGATTAACTGGCTATTAGATATTAAACAAATTACATGAGAGTAATGGAAGCTATCATAAGGAAGAAGGCTATTCCGATCAGTGAGTTTGGTAAAACGGTCTTAACAAACACTGATCTGGCTTTTTTAATTCTGAGGTCCAGAAAATGAATTCTAGGCTCTCTTTAATGCATAGTAAAATGTAGTTCATCTGTGGCATTATTCATTATGTCAAAAAATAAAACTAATGAGGATAGGGGGCCACTCCAAACACTGATAATGTTATCAATGTAGCGCCACCATAAGAAAACAAACCTCTTAAATCAGGATGTGAGTAGACAATACATTCCTCAATACTGTGCATGTATTAGTTTGCATATGATCAGTTACATTCGATCCCATCGTTGTACCCCTCGCTTGAGCATACAAATCATCCCCAAACAAAAAAAGGTTCTTAGTACTCCTTCATTAGTACTCACTGAGTAGTGAAATAAAAAAAAATCAGTTGGCTTCGTAAGAAAATTATGTTTGCCCAAAATACCCTTGGTGGTTTGTGTACCTTTAGTTAGCTGGGTTGATTTGAATAGAACATAAATCCAATATGCATGATTTACATATTTTTTACAATGGTTGTAAAACGTTGTCGAAAAAAACACAACCAACGGTTGTAAAATGAACTCAGTGCTGGCCTCTATGGGCCGACCAGGCAGTTGAACCAAACTTTTGTGCACCTTAGGAGGTATGTAAAAGACAGTCACAAACTGATTAATAAGAAATGTTTTAAGATCTTTATCTATTTGCCCATCTTTCAAACCATCCTCAAGGATTACAGAAATGTTATCTTGTATTTTCCTGGGCACTTCCATGGTGCAATTAGTGTAAGTGGGTGTGTCTGACAGTTGACATTCAACAAAAAAATGAGAAAACAGTGCACTCCCTATCTACTAAACAGCAACTTTTGTGCTGACACATTTTATAAGTTGTATTAAAAACATCTAATCTAGGCCAAATAATGGGGGTTTAGTTATATGATCATGATCATACATTACATAAGCCTGCCACAGCGTCAATGTACTCCATATTCGGCAGGTCCTACTCTAACTGCCTAATGTCTGCTAAATGAGCTACTCATTTGACATTCAACGTCCTTCAAATAATAAGATCTATTCATGACCATCAATGCTCCTCCCCTATAAGCTGGTTTAATGAAAATGTTGTCATTATCCTTTAAAGTTACCATCGCCAGTCTGTCTTCCTTAGAAAGGTTGGAATGCTGGTGGCCACAAGGAGAATCAAACAGTTTGAACATGTCTTGTTTAATGAATTTATTAAAGTCTCCATTTCAGGAGAAGAAGGCAGAAAAGTACTCCTATATTACAGATGGTAGTCATTTGCTTTAAAATCATACAGTACAGTTCAATTATAGACAATATTACAATCTCTCTGCCACTCTGACTATTCTAACTGTTAAATGGACACTACACTGCCCAAATAAAAAATAAATTAAAAAAACAACACTACTTAGTAGATATACCCCAAATGAAAACATTCATGCATTTAACTATGCATTTTTTCCTGAGGGATATATCTAAAAACATCTTGCAAAACCTGCAGTTTTCTTGTCTGCTGTCTCTCCAATTCCTCCCCTACTAATGCAACCTAGACTTTCTATGGTTGGACAATCACAGACTTCCCAATGCAGTTCAATGAAAAATCTTGCAAGACATGTTCTCTGGGCAATTGCCTACCTCTTGGAGTTAGCTCCACTGTGATAACCAAAACAGGAAGTAACAGGACCTGTTTTCTGCCTGAAAGCTAGCGGGTATAACAAGTAAAGCTATGGAAGTGCCAATTTCTGTTAAAATCTGCACTTTTTGTAAAATGAAAAAATAGGACATACTCTTCACACATTAAGCATTACAACAAGCTAAGGGTCTAAAGTGTCCCTTTAGTCCAGCCGCACTAAGGACCAGGATTATGAGTTTATTATTGTCCTCCATTGTTGTTAACTGTTTTTTTTTTTTGTGTTTAGGATTCCTACAATGGGTTCCAAGTTGAAATCCAGAGGTGGTAGAGGAGCCAGTACAACAGGTATCATTGAAAACACTTTAATCTTTACCAACTGAAGGTAAACTTGCACAGACATTGCAGCCCTTTTGCACAATGCCAGGTGAAATACCAGTGTTGCAAAAGTGTGACTAAACCCAAAGTAGAGTTACAGTTAACAAGTTGAAGTTAGCAAAGCAGATATCAGGAACATAAAACACAGGCAGCCATCACACGGCTGGTGAGGGCAGCAAAACAGCGAATTTGGAAGAACAACCAGAGATCTGAAAAACAGACAGTCAACCAAGCTGGCTCTCAACAATTAGAAAAGAGATTGTGAATAGCAACACCATAAAATGGCATCCTAGCACAGGTTACACAGCTATCCAGTAATTCCATCCCACATGATACACGCATACCTGGAAAAATAAATAGAAGTAACAGTAAAGTATTTGATGTAAAAAAAAAAAAAACACCTTGTATCAAGCAAGCAGGTGGAGGAGAAGGTACTGTTGCATATCTAGCTAGCTGTCTGTCTGTCTATCTATCTATATGTCTGTCTGTCTATCCATCCACCCAAATCTGAGTGTCTATCTGCTTATCTGCCAAACAATTCTGTCTAGCTCTGTGTTTGTGTATTTATTTCAGTCTCATGACTTCCTGTCACTTGGCGTCAAATTCTCTTTTTATTTCATTGTCGTCCTGTGTGTGTTTTTTATGTTTGGTCTGTCTCTTTCACTATATTTAAACTTGTATCTATCTTCCAGCATCTTTGTCTACGTAGCTGGGGTGAAGAAATATGGAGCAGAGATATGAAATTGATACAAGCTGGAAGGGGGTTCAAGTGTAGATGAGAATTGCAGGTTGGAAAATTTAGATTGGGATAGAATAGGAGTAGGAGGAATACAGGCAAACATTTGCATTGAGGTCCCTTTAATGCTAAGGGGATCCCATTATGGCTCCCATGTATGATTCACGCAGATAATCGTAGCTTTACTTTTTACATCACTGTGTAATGTATTCTTCCCTGCTAAGAAAAACAAAAAAACAGCTTTTTCTAGCAGATGGATTATACAACAAATGAACAGCAAATGCAAAAAAGTCTGCAGCTCAGTAGGTATTTCCCAGTAGGATGTAATCTAGTCTAGAAAAAAAAAAATATTAGTCACATTATAAATTTAGGCTAAAGTCATCTGATTGTCACGGTCAGATAATATGCTTACCTTTCAGCAGTATGAGTCACCACAGTCTGTCTGCAGATATCTCAGCAGATCAGAGCACTGCAAGCATCAGTCATGTAGATGTTACACATACCCCTAAGGCTAACAAGTCCCCTAATGTACGCTTAGCTCAAAGTGATATAAATCAAAGAGAAGGATATTACAAGTTTATACGTATTTTGTTGTTTTAAAGGCGATGTACAAGTGGGTTTTAGTATCCTCACAACTCTTGGCAGTATTAGATGCAAATTTGTTCCTTTTGAAAAAAGTGTTAGAATTTAAATTGCCATCAAATTCAGATATACAGTAACATTAGTGCAATTATTGTGTGCTAAACTGAATAACTAAAACCCGAAAAGAAAGAAATTCCATCAAATATCTATTTCTGTGTGTGTGTGTGTGTCTGTGAGTGTCTGTTAGTGCATGCATATGTGTGTTTGTGTGTGTGTGTCAAATCAGTGAGAGTCTCTGATTGTGTGACTATCAGTGTGTCTGACAATGAGTGTCAGTGTGTGTCTGTCAGTGTGTGTGTGTGTCTGCCAATGAATGATTGTGTCAGTGAATGTGTCTGTGTCAAATCAGTGAGTCGGTTTTTGTCATTAAGTGTATGTGTGTGACTGTAAGTGTGTATCTGCCAATGTCCGTCTGTCAATAAATGTGTCAAATCAGTGTGTCTGACTGTCAGTGACGTCTGTGTGCCTGTCATTCTGTGTGACTGTCAATGTGTATCTGCCAGTGTGTGTCTGTCAGTGAATGTGTGTGTGTCAGAGTGTGTGCTTAAAGGGACACTATATGTTCAGTTCGGTGAAGTGGTCTGGGTGCAGTGTCCCATTCTCTTTAATCCTGAAAGTGTAATTATTACAGTTTCTCAGAAACTGCAATAATTACCTTGAGGGACTCTAGGGTAGTTAGGTGACCAAAAGTCGCCTAACTGATGCTGGACGTCCTCACGCTGTCCTCATGCTGTCCTCACACATGAGGACATCAGCTGTAGTTGTTTTGGTGACTATAGTGTCCTTGTAAGAAGTTATATTTCCAAAAAGAAAAAACAGAATACCAAGCAGTGAGTTTAGAGTGTGAGAAACATCAAACCAACACTTGATATAGGTGCAGCGCTTAAAAAGTGTAATATAAATATTCCTTATGCACTTACCCCATTACAATAGGCACGGGGTGTACATGAAAAATAAACAGAGGAGATATATAGGGTAGTACTGTCAAATAACTTAGTATTAGAGTAAATGATATAAAAGGGGAAACTCACATTGTAAAGAGCCTTTTATGAGGATATAGGCTCTAAACACATCAACCAGTGTGCCTTTCAAGGTAGGCAGCAACACCTAGGAATAGAGGATGCTCCTTTCTTCCTTCTGTCCGTGGATTATATCTCCAAAACAAAGCACAAAAGAAGATTCCTAGTGCAGATTTATCTTCAATTAAGTAGTGTAGAACACAAATATAGATTTGGTGCTCACCTTTTATAGAGCCTTTTGGGGACTGGCTCTAAGTGCTGTAGGCATCAGTGTCAATTTAGAGGTGACACTTCCCTCAAGTGGATACCAGATATATGGAGGAGATGGAGTAAGGGTATTTAAAATTTACATTTATTGAATATCAAAAAAATATAAAATGCATACGAAATAGCATGTATAAGTATATTACTAATAAAATGTCCAATCTCCTCTTCTCCCAGAAACGCGTTTCGCCGTCCTTACCGGCTTCCTCAGTCTGTGTTTGTAAGTCTGCTGGTATCCAAGCTCTGCTCTAAGAAATGTTCAGCAAGGATTTGTTTAGCTCAGCACAGATAATGAAGTGGTGAAATAAGCATATGTTAAAGGTCCATATGATTAATATTCATGCCTCCAAAAAAATGAATTGTTAAAAGTTCACAAAAATATATTTTATTTAAAACGTTCAAAGAAGTAGATACAAGCCGAAGAGTTGATTAGGAAGAGCTCAGTAAGTGTGCATGGTAAGTAGAATAGGCCGTCCCTCTCTGTGAGCTGCACTGGGGTTCTGGGTGTCCAGCAGGACTGTAGTGTTTGGGGAGATCAGTTTGATGAATTTTTAGAGTTTAGGGTGCGGTGTCCTGGAGTGAGCTGCCAGGTTACAGCAAGCACAAGTCCTGTTGTCTGTGGTCCTGTGTGGTAGTAAAGCACTCACAGTATGGTGTGTTTCTTATACAGCCAGCGCATATAATGCTAGTGACAAGGGGGTAATCACTATAATGGCTGTCGCTATCATTAGCACTTACTGCAAAACTTTTAATGACTTAATTAAGATGATGAAAGTTTAAGAGATTTATAGAATTTGCTAAACATTAGAAACACCTGCTTTCAAGGCTAGACAGTAAAATGTACCATGTGTCACTATCTGACTAGAACTCAAACCTGCCTCATCTACATGTAAAGAGAAAAAGACAAGCTAATAAATGCAAACTCTCAGGACAAAACCTACGTATAAGCACTCTTCAGTAAATACCTGTGGATTTTGGCATTGCAGGTGAAGTGCCCATGCACTGAGGGAACATTTTGTAATGTCCTTGTGGAGTTGCTATAGTAATGCATTTAAAAGTTTGCATGTATCTTAAAGGAACACTATAGGGCCAGGAACACAAACATGTATTCCTGACCGTATAGTGTTAAAACCACCATCTAGCCCCCCTGGGCCCATGATGCCTCCATAAATATAGCAAAATCCTACTTGTATTCAAGCCTGAAGCTGTAGCTCTGCATGCTGTTTGCTGCAGAAAAACATCATCAGAAGCAGGGACGGACTGACAGCCTTCTGGGCCCTCGGGCAAAATTAGATCCTGGACTCTTCGAAAACCAAATTAAGTATTAAAGGGACACTATAGTCACCAGAACAACTACAGATTAATGTAGTTGTTCTGATGCCCATAGCTAGTTCTTGCAGGCTTTTTAACGTAAACACTGGCTTTCAGAAAAGGAGGTGTTTACATTGCTGCCTAGGAACACCTTTAGTGGCAGTCATTGAGACAGCCACTAGAGTTGCTTGATAGGTCAGTGCCGCTGATGTTTAGTATCTCCACACTCTGCATGGAGACACAGAATGCTACCATAAGGATTGATTCATTGCATCTCAATGCAGAGGTGATAATTGGTGTAGTGTGGCATTTTGCTGCGCATGTTTTTCTATGAAAAATAATTTGTGTAGTGCCAGAGAGTATAAAATGCAGGCGTCCATGTAGCGTAAATGGGTAAATGCATTGTTCCATGAGTGAGTAGAGCAGATGTTTGTAAAAGCAGGAGTGTATTTGTATGGAATGTTGATGTCTGAATGTAAGGGTGTATTTATGTCGAATGTGAATACAGGGGTGTAATTTGTGAAGGACTTGTGTGTTTGTGTATGAATGCCAGTGTGTATTAGTATGAAATGTCTGTGTAAGAATGTAAAGATAGATTTGTATGGACTGTTTGTGTGTGAATGCAGTATGTTTGCACAGTATATATGTAAATGCAGGAGTGCATTTTTATGTGTGAAGAGTTTAAGCATGTGAATGAAGGGTGTATGTAACATTTGTGTAAGAGTGCATGTGTATGTGTGAATGAGAGGTGTATTTAAAACCTGTGACAGAGTGCGTGAATGAGAGGTGTATTTGAAACCTGTGTCAGAGTGTGTGAATGAGAGGTGTATTTTAAACCTGTGTCAGTGTGTGTGAATGAGAGGTGTATTTTAAACCTGTGTCAGTGTGTGTGAATGAGAAATGTATTTTAAACCTGGCTCAGTGTGTGTGAATGAGAGGTCTATTTGAAACCTGTGTGTGAATGAGAGGTGTATTTGAAACCTGTGTCAGAGTGCGTGAATGAGAGGTGTATTTGAAACCTGGGTCAGAGTGTGTGAATGGGAACTGTATTTTAAACCTGTGTGTGAATGAGAGGTGTATTTGAAACCTGGGTCAGAGTGTGTGAATGGGAGCTGTATTTTAAACCTGTGTGTGAATGAGAGGTGTAT
Source organism: Pelobates fuscus (assembly GCF_036172605.1). Classification (NCBI taxonomy): domain Eukaryota; kingdom Metazoa; phylum Chordata; class Amphibia; order Anura; family Pelobatidae; genus Pelobates; species Pelobates fuscus. Next base: position 278,781,933 of record NC_086321.1, read on the forward strand.
TTGAAACCTGTGTCAGAGTGCGTGAATGAGAGGTGTATTTTAAACCTGGGTCAGAGTGTGTGAATGAGAGGTGTATTTTAAAACTGTGTGTGAATGAGAAATGTATTTGAAACCTGTGTCAGAGTGTGTGAATGAGAAATGTATTTGAAACCTGTGTCAGAGTGTGTGAATGAGAAATGTATTTGAAACCTGTGTCAGAGTGTGTAAATGAGAAATGTATTTGAAACCTGTGTCAGTGTGTGTGAATGAGAAATGTATTTTAAACCTGTGTCAGTGTGTTTGAATGAGAAATGTATTTGAAACCTGTGTCAGTGTGTGAATGGGAGGGGTTTTTAAAACCTCTACAAAATAACCCTTTGTGCCTGTCCCCTAAGCCCTTCATCCCACCTATTCCTCTCCCCTTCTCTCCCCTAGCCTGCTTACCTGCACCAGTTTGATGTTTTTTCTCCCAGCTTTCTCAAGCAGCACCTGGGGGCTGGGAGGGATCTGCTGGGCCAGACTCCAGTCCTCATTATCCTTCCATGCAGTGAGAGCTCCGTGTGAGAGGAGAGGAGAGGAGAGCAGGGGTATGATGTCACTTCCTGCCCCCTCCCATCCTCACACGGAGCACTGTGTACTGATCGCAGGCATAGAGATGAGACCTGGCAGTGAGAGCAGGTATGCTGCCAGGTCTCACAAAACAGGGGATTAATTTGCAAGGAGGTGTGTTGCAGGGGCCCTCCTAAGTCATCATGGGCCCCTGCAACCTTCCGTTTGACTATGGAGATCTCTGATCTCCACTTCAGAATCTTGTGTGCAGCCGGGCCCCTGACTAACTCGGGCCCTCGGTCCATGACCGATCTGCCCGAGTGGTCAGTCCGCCCCTGATCAGAAGTGACATCATCATTAGTGTAGCCTGATCCAATCACAATGCTTCCCCATAGGATTGACTGAGACTGACAAGGACGCAGATCAGGGGCAGAGCCAGCATGATTCAATAACAGCCCTTGCCAATCAGCATCTCCTCATAGAGATGAATTGAATCAATGAATCTCTATGAGGAAAGTTCAGTGTCTGCATGCAGAGGGAGGAGACACTGAATGTGTGGATGCATTTTAGGCAGCCATGACCCAGGAAGGATCTCTAACAGCCATCTGAGGAGTGGCCAGGGAAGTTATCACTAGACTGTAATGTAAACATTGCATTTTCTCTGAAAAAAACAGTGTTTACAGCAAAAAGCCTGAAGTTAATGATTCTACTCACCAGAACAAATTCAATAAGCTGTAGTTGTTCTGGTGACTATAGTGTCCCTTTAATGTATACACATCTGGCAAACTGCTACATGGTGGCCGGTATCAGTAGAGATGGACATGAGAGCATTTACATCAAATATTTTTTATTAATGTTTTAAAATAATATATCATACAACATTGGCATATATAAAATGACTTATGTACCATTGTCAAAACTAAACAAGCAATCAAATAAAATACACATGAATATTGTAAATATTTGCATATGAAATAAGTAAATTGTGTACAGAAATAAAATAAAGTGTCAAGTAATTAATAACAACATGGTACTAAAAAAAAAATCAGGAAACAGAATATGTATTCAGTCAGGTGGGAACATGGTTATAGTCTGAATCCATCTTTAACATCATCTTTCCACATTGACCATTCATGCTGCAATATAGATGTGAAGGTAGATGGATCACGAAAAGTCAATTAACACCTTTTATTTTCAAAAACGAGAGATAATATTACATCAAATTCTAATATGTGATTAATTAATTTGAGAATTTTCATCCAATAAGTTTTAATTTTGGGACACGAATAGAAGACGTGTACCAATGTACCAATTTGACTGCAGTCTCTCCAACATTTATTATTTTCGCTAAGGTGCATGTTAAAAAGTTTGGAAGGGGTTAGGTGTCATCTATAAATTAATTTGTAATGGGATTCCAAATGGTTTGAACATTGAGTGATACCTTTTAACAATAATAAAAATTAATTCCACTCCTGTACTGTGTATACCCCACCCAGCTCACTCTTCCACCTCAACATGTAATTCGTTTTATCACACGTCACCTGCACAAATATTGTAACACAACGAGATGCTTTGTTTCCGACCAGGATCTAATAAATAGATTTTTTCTAATGTTGTCCTATCCAATTTCAACATGTTCGGATCCTGATCAGAAAGAGCAAAATATTCTCTAATTGTTGTCACAAGTCTCTCATTTGTTGGGCATCAAGTAAACCTAAATCAAATTTATTTTTGAATTGATCGAAAGGCAGAAGGCCATTGAAAGAAAATAGATCATTAATATGGACAATCGAATGGGAGGCCCAGTAATCTACATCCAATTCAGGTAAAGCATAACATACTGCTGATAATGGTTCCACATGTTAAGGGTAATTTAGTAGAGGGAAATATGTCCGACACCTTAGGCCATTGAGATGAAGGCAACCATAATAAATCTTTAATATATCAAGGTAAAATCGTATTTGAGTCCAACTCAAGCCATTGGGGCCTGGCCTTATCTTAATTAAATGTAAGTGCCATTGCAGCATTAGTAGCATAGTAGTAATTAATAAAATCTGGCAAACCCACACCTCCCCCAACTCTAGTTTTTTTGTAAAATGGATAATTTAATCCTTCTAGGTTTTTTTTTGCAAATAAATTAAACAAGGCCAGAGTGGACTTTTTTAAACAAGGCTCAAGGTATAGAGAAGGGATTTGTTCCAAGTATATTTAACATTTTGGGAAGGAGAGTCATTTTGACCGAATTAATCCTACCTAACCAAAAGATTTCGAGCTGCTTGATCCAAGGAGACATCTGACTGCTATTTTGGGGTCAAGAAGGAATTTTTTCCTAGTTTGTTGCAAAATTGGAAGCACTTCAGACCAGGTTTTTTGCCTTCTTTTGGATCAACAGCAAAAACATATGTGAGGAAGGCTGAACTTGATGGACGCAAGTCTCTTTTCAGCTATGAACTATGTAATTATGTAACCATCTCTCACTGTCTTCCCTAAGTTCAGACCAGACCTTTTCTAAATAACATCTATCCATCTTGGACAAATTCTTACACAGATTGATGCCCAGATAACAAATATAGGAGTTCATCCAAACAAAATCATACATTTTTTTTGATGGTATCCAAATTGAACCATGATATAAAAAAACTGAAGAGCTTGAGTTTTTGTCGTATTAAATTTGTAATAGGAGATATTGCCAAATTTTTGCAGAATAAACATCAATGGAGATAATGAGGTCAACAGGGTTTTTAAAGAAAGTATGATATCATCTGCAAATAAACCAAGTTTATGTTCTTTATCCCCTACAAACATTCACTCAATGTCAACTGATTGGCGTATCATTTCTGCCAGAGGTTCTATTGCCAACACAAATAAAAGTGGCAACAATGGATATCCCTGTCACGTGCTGTTAGACAATTCAAATGCTTCAGACATGAATCCAGCCGTCGAAACTCTAGCCGTAGGCCTGAAATATAATGCAAACACAGCACTGATGAAATGATCAGGCAAATTGAAATGCAACAGTTCCTCCCCAAGGTAATCCCAATGAATCCTATCGAATGCCTTATCCGCATCTATAGAAAGAAGCAGAGAGGGTGTGCGATCCACTCGAATTTGGTGTATCAAATTTATGTATCAGCGTGTGCTGTCCGGTGCCTGATGGTTCATAATTAATCCCACTTGATCATTGCTAACCAATGACGGCAAAATCTGAGGTAATCTATTTGCTAAAATTATTCAATGGTATGCAAGGAAAATTTGAGCACACAATGGGTGCTTTGCCAGTTTTAGGTAATGTAATTATTTGAGTATTCAAATTCACTTCTGGCATTTCACCCATCTTCCAATAGTGATTAAATAATTGAGTTAAATACAGGATTAAAATGTCAGAAAAGATCTATAATAAGACATGGTAAATCCGTCAGGACCCGGGGCCTTGCCTATAAGAATCATACTAATAACATCTATGATTTCCCTTGGCGATATAGGAGAATTTAATTATTCTAATTTGCCTGTAGAAACATGTTTCGGAGAAACCTTATCCAGAAAAGGGCATTTTTTTTCAAATGTGGGTTGTATAATATTGGAATAAGAAACAAAATTATAGAGTTTTCATAATAGTTTGCAAACATGTTACAATTTTTTATAGGATGAGTAATTTTTATACCCTCATCATTTAAGTATTCAATTCTGGACTGAGAGATCCTATGGCATAACTTTGAAGTTAATAATGAGGAATCTTTATTGCCTTTTGCATAAAAAGTCTGTTTAAGTCTCCTTATCATCAGGGCCGTGTAATTCAACTGAAGTTTCTTGATTTTGTTTTTAACATCAAGTATCTCTTCAGCAAGGGATGAAGAAGGATCAAATGTATTCACCAAATTTAAATTGTACAATTTAGTTTCCAGGTCTTTTAGGTTTTTCGATCTAATTTTCCTTAAAAAGGAAACTCGCTGAATAAAGTGACCTCTTATAACAGCTTTATGAGCATTTCATAAAGAAGTAATTTATTTGGATCTGAATTTTCCCTGAAATAATTAGAAAGCTCTGTTTCAGTAAGGGATTTATTTTCAAGATCAGTGATTAAATAATCACTTAATCTCCATTGCCTGTCTGGGTTCGATCGAATGGACTCTTCTAGATATAACATTATGGGGGCATGATCAGACCAGTTAATATCCAGAATATCTGAATGTATAATAAAAGTAATAACACTTACACTTGCTAAGAACCTGTCAATCCGAGAATGCATATTGTAAATAGGTGAGTAGAAGGTGTAGTCTCTCTCTCCTTCATGTAAATGCTCCCACATTTAAATAGACCTTGTGAAAAGAGAAATTTAGAACAAAGATTTTTCACTACAACAATTTGTAATGGCGCGGTTAGATTCTCCAACTATATCAATATTGTGATCTAAACCAAAATTAGTGTCACCACCTATAATCAGTCTTCCCTTCACATTTTTGGACACTTTGTTAACAATTTTTTTTAAAAACTAAAGTTGATCAGAATTAGGAAAATAAACGTTTGCCAGAGTGTACTCTACACTTTTAATAGGCCTTTCCAAATCATGTATCTGCCCTCCCGATCAATTGAAACGTCAGTAGTGTGACATGCTACATTTTTATGACTCAAAATTGAGACACCCCTAGCCTTGGTGCAAAATGTATATTGAAAATGGGTGGATAATCCTTCAACAAAACTTTAGGGGAATTATTAAATTTAAAATGGGATTCTTGAATAAATATAACTTTGGGTCTATGTTTCCTCGTCTCTTTAAATAGCAACCGTCTCTTTTGCGGTTTTAGAGTGGCCTTTTTTTGTGGCCAGCCTAAGACACACCTGTGCAATAATCATGCTGTCTAATCAGCTTCTTGATATGCCACACTTGTGAGGTGAATGGATTATCTCGGCAAAGGAGAAGTGCTCACTAACACAGATTTAGACAGATTTGTGAACAATATTTGAGAGAAATAGGCGTTTTGTGTACATAGAAAGAGTCTTAGATCTTTGAGTTCAGCTCATGAAAAATGGGGGCAAAAACAAAATAATTTTGTTCTGTGTATATTTTTATTTTTGCATTTGAAGGAATTTGCATTTCCAGAAACACCGCCAGGTTTATATTTTATTATTGATTTCTGTTGCACCTAGTATATATGTCCAAAGAAAAATTCAGTTACCATCTTAATGTCTCAGATCTTGTTGCAAATATTTCAAGATAAGATTCAAAAAGTTTGGATAGGATAAATGAATAAATAAATAAAAAATGTGTTTGTAAATGTACTTTATAATTTCATTGTTTACATATACCTGTACTGCCATGTACACACAAAACTGATGCTTTTTGCTTCTTTTAAGTGTAAAACTGTATTTGATATTTCAAATAATCATTATGCAGTGGCCGTGCTACCAGTGTAACAAAGGTTGCACCTGCGACTTGGCTCTAGAGTTCTGCCTGTCAAGGGGGGGCCTAGCATAGATGAAAAATGCAAGAAGGGCAGGAGCAGGCAGCTTACTTCATTCAGTTTGTTCACCTGCTGCTGCCCTGCATAGAGCCCAGCGCCGGCTCCACTCCTCATCCAGGTCCCTGGTGGTACAGTTGTTATATGTGATGCTCCGCATTCCTTCCATTAACCCTCGTTCATATCCTCCTGGCTCGGGCACTCAATTAGTGAGTCAGAGTGCAGTCGAGGGGATTCCCTGCATGCACTCTGACTCAACATTGCAGGAAACAAGAGGGAGACGACATGATAGAGGAATATCATGAGGGGTGAGGAGCATCACATATCACCCACGGACCACCAGGGAATATATGAGAGCTAGCAGCAGCAGCAGCAGTAAGAGCCATAGGGTTCTATCACACAAGGGATTAAGACAGGCTCCTTTGGAGCCAAACACACTGGGGTACACGGGGATGCAGTTAAATTGCACACTGCGAGGCAACATGATAGAAAGATGGACTTAGACATCTAAACAAAAACAGAGAATATGAGAACTCTGAGAACAGATAAAAGCACAGAGAAACTCAATAGCTTGCCCTCTGATAAATCCCCGCTGTTGGTCTATATATATATATAATGATTGGAAAATGACAGCACTTTAAGGACTTGATGATAGTAAAAATAAAATCTAACTTTTCTATATCATTTAAAAATATTGACGTTTCAGCCCCTATACATAGGCTTTCATCAGGATGGCAATACTAATTCAGGAGTGCAAGCATCTCGTTTATATATATATATATATATATATATATATATATATATATATATATATATATATATAGAGGTGTATATCTGTGCATGTTTGTCAGTATATGTTTCTGTGCATGTGTGTCAGTGTATGTATCTGTGTCAGTGTTTGTGTTTGTCTTTGTGTCAGTGTATGCATCTGTACATGTGTGTCAGTGTCTGTGTGTGTCATCTGTGCATATGCGTTAGTGTTTGTGTCTGCCAGTGTATCTATGTTTGTGACCAAATGGCTACTAAAAAAGACTGGACATACCCCATTTGCAATACCTTGGGTTGTCTACTATTGCAAATGGTATGCCATTATGGGTGTAAATTTATTTCCTGGGCTACTATACAGTCCCAAAGGCAACGTAACCAATCTGGCGAATTTCAATTTCAAATGTAATGTGCTATATTTGACCCTGTAACTTCCCAAAACACCATAAAACCTGTACATAGGGGGTACTGTTTTACATGTGAGACTTTGCTGAATACAAATATGTGTATTTTATTGCAGTAAAAGCAAACAGTATTATGAAATTGACAGTTAACATGTCATGTAGAACTAAAAAAATAACACAATTTCTTATTTTCTCCCATTTGTTTCATATTAAATTATGTTTCATATCTAAATATTTGATATTAAATGAAAGCCCTGTTTCCCCTGAATAAAATGATATATAATAAGGGGGGTGCATTTAATATGAAAGAGGTGAATTATGGTTGGACAGACATATAGCGCAAATGCCAGGTTTTGTTTACGTTTTGTTCTGTTCACAACGTGTACATTTGGCTCAGTCCTTAAGGGGTTAAAACTACATGATAAATCCTGCATTCAAACTCCAACACTACACACACCCCTGCATTTAAATGCCAATAATACACATAAACGGACCCCCTGTATTCAAGCGCCCCCCAGGCAGTGGGCAGCTCCATAATGGAACCGCACGCACTGTACACTGGGAGGGGGAGCATAGTCACATGACTACCTGGCGCTCAGTATGAATCAGATGTCCAGAGGTCCCCCTCCCCTGCTATGTGAGGTAAAACAGCAGGGAGGATGCTACATTTTATTTATTGGGAGTAAATTGTTCCTATTTTCTCCTGTCATTTATTGCTAGTCCAGGAATGTCCTTTATTGAGATCCTAATATTTATTATTTTTTTTGTGATTTGTGGAATAAAATGTGGATCCAGTTTTTATTTTGTTTGAAAACCACAACGCATCTTACTTTCTGAATGGCTGTAGATCTATCCAAAACTAGGAATATATATATTTTTTTTTCTCTTTTGGTGAATTTGAGTACTATTGTAATTGGTGATTTCATGCAATGATATGTAAACCATGTATGTATACTAAAAATTATCAATGATCGTGCTTATAACAAATGTTGATTTCCTGTTAAAATATTTGTAAAAAGGACTTTAAAGAATTAATAAAACTTGGTGGATAAAGAACAAATGTAGAACAGGTTCAGGCAATGCTGTCAGTTATTTTTTTGTTTTGTCAATCCTTCAAGGGTGCAGAATAAAGAAGGGGAGACGATAAAGATACATAAAGGATAGGGATAGTACAGCACAATATATATCATCTCTGAGAATTGTCAGCCTCGTTTTATATTAATTAAGTAGATTAATGGCATGCACATAACTGTAATGTAAGATTGTTAAAATATTACTGAAACCGCACTTGTAATAATACGATTAATGTAGAAGCAATATTCTAGTTGTTAAAACAAGTTAGTGCAGTGAAACTGTTTAATAGCTGAGTGGTTAGAAATATGCTAAGCTGCTGCGCCTTAACTGTGTGTGAGCATAGAAAACGTAATGCCTTACGAGAGATGGTGATGTCTTAGCTAACTTTCCTATTGCCCCTGAGTAATAGGATGGCATGCTAGGTATTGTGAGTGTAAGCAAATGCATAGATATTGTATTGCGTTTAGAGAGTCTTTGTAGGCAAGATTAAGTCTCAGGCATGTCAGACATTGAGTACGGTATGCAAAAGGTAACAGAGGGAGCGTGTCTGCTATTCGGGAGCCCACCAGAGAGCATCAATTTGGACATTGCGGAGTGGGTCCCATAAGGCTCACAGCTTTTTCTGACGGGACTGTGAGGCAGGGAGTCAGTAGTCAGCCGATAACCCTGCTGGGCAAGGTGGCACCTTTGGCCAAGATAGTCCACAGGGGGGCAGCAGGATGTGGGTATGTGACGGCTGTCTGCCAGCCCCAGGTCATTATGAAGCGATGACCCCCGCCGGTCCAAGGGGGGGTGTAAAGTGCTTCCCAGGGTGTCCAGCTGTTGTTTGTGAGCCTGGAGAGCAGCCGTCTCTGTGTCTCAGCCTTGTGTATGGCGCAAGCCTCGGCCCAACTGCGTCGGGAAAGGCACCGTCTGGTGCAGAAACCTCTCCCGGGTTGAATGATATAGGTTGCGGTCAGTGAGTGTCGATTTTTGGGGTGGAACACCCCGGTATGTGTCCCCAGACGTGGGAGCTCTTGCTGAGCACGTCTGGTCCGCTTGGCTGCTAGGCTCCACCTCCCCCCCCCATGCTGTCAGTTCTTAGCACTTTGCTCTCTCACCTGAATTACATACCTGGGAATTGAGCTGGAGATACCACATGTGTAGCATAGTTTGGAAGTAGGAGTGGTGGGACTATAGCTGTTACAGATGTATGGCTGTGTGGAGCATATGTAAAGTTTATCTGTCCATCACAATGGGGGTACTGAGAGGCAGGGTTTAGGACAGTCGGGTGGGGGTAGTGTTGACAGATAGTAAAACTGAGAAACAGGACTGAAAAACAAAAGGCAGATGCACATAACAGAGGATGACTGAGAAACAGGCTACTAACCTTATATAGATCAGGGTGTTGCAGTGGATGTGATCTACTTGGATTTTGACAAGTCTTCAAACTAAAATAAATTGGTCTAGATGAATATTCTTGTTCTTGGGTAGAACATTGGCTTAAGGATAGAGTACAACGAGTTGTCATAAATGGTAAATTTTCAAGCTGGTCAAAAGTGTTAAGTGGTGTCCCTCAGGGTTCTGTTTTGGGACCGCTTCTATTTAACATATTTACAAATGATCTTGAAATGGGCATTGAAAGCCATGTATCAGTGTTTGCAGATGACACAAAACTTTGTAAAGTAATAAAATGTGAGCAGGATATTGCCTTGCTGCAGAGGGATTTGGATAGATTGGGGGACTGGGCACTAAAATGGCAGATGAAATTTAACGTAAAAAATGCAAAGTTATGCACTTCGGGGTTAAGAATGCACAAGCAATTTACACCCTAAATGGTAGTGAACTAGGGATAACCACACACGAGAAGGATTTGGGAATTGTTATAGACAACAAATTAGGTAGCAATATGCAATGTCAATCTGCTGTTGCAGTAAGGTTTTGTCATGTATAAATAGGGGCATAAATTCTCGAGATGAAAATATAATTTTGCCTCTTTATAAATCGCTGGTAAGACCACACCTTGAATATGCTGTGCAATTTTGGGCACCTGTTCTAAAGAAAGATATCATGGCACTAGAAAAAGTGCAGAGACGAGCTACAACATTGATAAAAGGAATGGAGCATTTTAGTTATGAAAAAAGGTAAAAAATTTCAAATCTCTTTAGTTTGGAAAAACGGCGCCTGAGAGGTAATATGATAAAATTATACAAATATATTCGGGGCCAGTACAAACCATTATCTGGAAATCTATTCATAAACAGGGCTATACATAGGACACAAGGTCACACATTAAGGTTTGAAGAAAGGAGATTTCATCAAAGGCAAAGAAAAGGTTTTTTTACAGTAAGAGCAATAAGGATATGGAATTCTTTGCCTGAAGAGGTGGTTTTGTCAGAGTCTATACAGATGTTTAAACTGCAATTGGATAAATACTTGCAAAAACATAACATACAGGGATATAATTTCTAATTAGTGGGGTAATAGCTGCTTGATCCAAGGAGACATCTGACTGCTATTTTGGGGTCAAGAAGGAATTTTTTCCTAGTTTGTTGCAAACTTGGAAGCGCTTCAGACTGGGTTTTTTGCCTTCTTTTGGATCAACAGCAAAAGCATATGTGAGGAAGGCTGAACTTGATGGATGCAAGTCTCTTTTCAGCTATGTAACTATGTAACTATGTAACCCTCATTCCACACGTGCTCTGATTGTGGAGAGAATGCAAACCTGGTTAAGATTTGTTTTACTGCAGATATATATATATTTGTTTATTTATGTATTTATTTATTTGTGGAGTTCAATCACATAGTGTGTTCTAGTAAAGCGAGAACCAGATAGCACAAAACAGCAGACTTGTAGTGATTCTTTAGCTCAGGTATTTGTCCAAAAACTTTCAACTTGGTTATACGTTTATTGTTTAGAAACCGTTTTATATTGACATTCATGGACACCTCTCTAATAGGCTCTTGTAAAACCAGGCCCCTAAGTATGCCTGTCTGGCATCTAACTTACAAAAACATTTGCTAGCCCCTTCATCATTCTGCATGCCTCATCTTTTTTCATGCTAGCCGAGATTCAGCATATACTGTTCTGGGTACAGTTTAAAATCTCTTTACTTGCCTAGCTACTTTCATTGATGCTTGCATATACATTGATCAGCCACAACATTAAAACCAGTGACAGGCAAAGTGAATAACATTGATTACATCGTTACAATGGTAGCTGTCAAGGGGTGGGATATATATATATACGCGAACAGTCATTTCTTGAATTTCATGTGTTGGAAGCAGGAAAAATGGGTAAGTGAAAAGAACGGAGTACCTAGAATGCCATACTATTACTCATGGGCAATAGGAAAGTTAGCTAAGACATCACCATCTCTCGTAAGGCATTAAGTTTTCTATGCTCACACACAGTTAAGGCGCAGCAGCTTAGCATGTCTTGTGGGGTTTACCTGGCATGCAGTGGTTAGTACCTACCAAAAGTGGTATAAAAGTGGTATAAGGAAGGACAACCATTGAATCAAACTAACTTGATTGCGTTCTACGAAGAAGTAAGTAGAAGTATAGATCAGGGTTTTGCAGTGGATGTGATCTATTGGGATTTTGCCAAGGCATTTGATACAGTTCCACACAATAGATTAGTGTTCAAACTCAAGGAAATCGTTCTAGATGAAAATGCTTGTTCTTGGGTAGAACATTGGCTTAAAAACAGAGTACAAAGAGTTGCCATTAATGGTACATTTTCAAGCTGGACAGAGGTGGCATGTGATGTCCCGCAGGGGTCTGTTCTGGGACCCATTCTATTTAACATGTTTATAAATTATCTTGAAGACAGCATTGAAAGTCATATTTCAGTGTTTGCAGATGACACAAAACTCTATAAAATAATACAATGTGAACAAGATATTACTTTGCTGCAGAGGGATTTAGATAGACTGGGGGACTGGGCACTCAAATGGCAGATGAAATTTAATGTTGAAAAATGCAAAGTTATGCACTTCGGTGTAAAGAATACCCTAAGTATACCCTTAATGGAAGCGAATTAGGGATAACAACACACGAAAAGGACTTGGGAATTGTTATAGACAACAAACTATGCAACAATGTGCAATGTCAATCAGCAGTGGCCAAGGCCAGTAAGGTATTGTCATGCATGAAAAAGGGCATTCATTCTCGGGACGAGAATATCATTTTGCCTCTTTATAAATCACTGGTAAGACCATATATTGAATATGCTGTGCAATTTTGGGCACCTGTTCTAAAGAAGAATATTATGGCACTAGAAAAAGTGCAGAGGTGGGCTACAAAATTAATAAAAGGAATGGAACATATCAGCTGTCGCATGAGAGGGGATATGATAACATTATACAAAAATATTCGGGGCCAATACAAACCATTGTATGGAAATCTATTCACAAACCGGACTTTACATAGGACACAAAGTCATGCGTTTAGACTGTAAGAAAGAAGATTTCATCTAAGGCAAAGGAACGTTTTTTTTTACTGTAAGAACAATAAGGATGTGGAATTCTCTGCCTGAAGAAGTGGTTTAATCAGAGTCCATACAGATGTTCAAACAGCTACTAGATGCATACTTGCAAAAACAGAATATTCAAGGAAATAATCTTTCAATGTAGGGTAATAACTGCTTGATCCAAGGATAAATCTGACTGCCATTCTGGGGTCAAGAAGGATTTTTTTTCCTAGCTTGTTGTAAAATTGTGCTTCAAACTGTTTTTTTTTTTTGCCTTCTTTTGGATCAACAGCAAAAAACAAATGTGAGGAAGGCTGAACTTGATGGACGCAAGTCTCTTTTCAGCTATGTAACTTGTAACTATGTAAGTATGTAACTATGAATCGGCGTTAGGGTCACAGACTCCCAAAGCTCATTGATGCACATTGGGAGCAAAGGCTAGCCCGTCTGGTCCGATCACACAGAGGAGCTACTGTGGCTCAAATTGCTGGCAAATGTAATACTGGCTATAATAGAAAGGTGTCAGAACACACCATGCATCACAGTTTGCTATGTATGGGGCTGCATGCCCATGATGACCCCTGTCCACCACCAAAAGCTCCTTCGGTGAGGACATGAGTGTCAGAACTGGACCATGGAGCAGTGGAGGAAGGTTGCCTGGTCTGATGAATCACGTTTTCTTTTAAATGAGGTGGATAGCTAGTTGTATGTGCAGCATTTACCTGGGGGAAAAGATGGCAGCAGGATGCACTATGGGAAAAATGCAGGCTGGCTGAGGAAGTATTATGCTCTGGGCAATGTTCTGCTGGGTCCTGGCATTCATGTGGATGTTATTTTAACACAAACCACCTACCTAGAGATTGTTTCAGACCACATACTGTCACGATTCTGGGAACCCAACACGCTAACAGACACACACACACAGAAAAGGTGCCGTACCGGACCTTAGAGTGGCCGGGCTAAGCACACCCAGAATAGTCAGGAGACAAGCCGAGTCAGGGGAACCAGAAAACAGGATAACGATAAACAAGCCGAGGTCAAAGGGTAGGAGAAAGTCACAAAGTCAGATTAACAAGCCAGAGAGTACGTAACCAGAAATCACCAGTTCAGAATCAATACTATACAGCAAAGACCACAACAGGGCAGGGAGGAACAGGAAAGGTGAGTATAAATACCCTAGGTTAAATTCTGATTGGATAACTTCCAATCAGTATTAACAATCACACATGGGAGATATCTAAGCCTCCCACTGTGATTGTGGTACTGTTGCTTTAACGCCGGGTCACTCACGTGACCCCGGCGTTTGCATAAATCAACGACCTTCCAGCGTGCAGCGTTATACATGCTGCCGCTGGGAGGCGTGACGGATGCGAGCGGCGAGCGGCGGAGAGGAGACGCCGCTCGCCGACAGGTAGGAGGAGGGGAGACCGCGGGCGGCGATGGACTGAGGGTGAGTGCTGCGAGCTGCGAGCAGCCTCCCCTACTAGCCGCCCGCAGAGCCCTGACATAACCCCCCCCTCGAGGACCGCCCAACGGGCGGGAAGCCAAAGGCTTCAAAGGAAACCGCGTATGAAAGGAGCGGACCAAAGAGGGCGCGTTCACGTCAGAGGCAGAAACCCAGGACCGCTCCTCAGGACCGTATCCCTTCCAGTCAATCAGATACTGCAAGCGCCGAGAAAAACGAGAATCAAGCAGGGCAGCCACGTCGTACACGTCACTAGAGGCTGCGCGGAGGGAAACTGGACACCTGAGAGGACCAGAGAATCGATTACAGAGCAGGGGCTTCAAAAGGGAGGTGTGAAAGGTGTTAGGAATACACATGGAAGGAGGTAAGGCCAGGGAGTAGGACACAGGATTGACCCTACGCAATACCTTGAAGGGGCCAAGGAACCTGGGTGCGAATTTCATTGAGGGGACCCTGAGGCGGAGATTCTTAGAGGACAACCAAACCCTATCACCCGGAACATAAGAAGGAGCAGCACCTCTACGGCGATCAGCAAATCTCTTCTGAGCAACAGCCACCCGAGAAAGAGTAGCATGGACCTGATCCCATATCTTCCGTAAGGAGGTTAGGTGCTCGTCCAAAGCGGGTATTCCCTTGTCGGAGAATACGCCGGGAAGGACAGAGGGTTGGAACCCATAAGCAACCAAAAAAGGACTTAAGCCAGTGGACGAATGAGTCACAGTGTTTCTGGCGAATTCAGCCCAGGGAAGGAGGTGAGACCAGTTGTCCTGGTGTGCATTCGTGAAGCAGCGTAAATATAACTCCACAGATTGATTCGCCCGTTCGGCAGCTCCATTGGATTGTGGATGATAGGAGGAGGTAAATGACAAGGAAATCCCCATCTCAGCACAAAAGCCCCTCCAAAACCGAGAGACAAACTGAGGACCCCTGTCGGATACGATATCCTGTGGTATACCATGCAAGCGGAAAACCTCATTGGCAAACACCCGAGCCAACTGAACCGCAGAAGGTAGTTTTTTGAGTGGAATAAAGTGTGCCATCTTAGAGAACCTATCAGTCACAGTCAAAATTACTGTTATTCCATCGGATGAAGGAAGATCAACAATAAAGTCCATGGATAGGTGGGTCCATGGTTTCTTGGGTACGGACAAAGGCATCAGGAGACCCTGGGGTTTAACAGTAGGGGACTTATACTGTGCACAAACACGACAAGCCTGC
The DNA here is from genome assembly GCF_036172605.1 of Pelobates fuscus. NCBI lineage: Eukaryota > Metazoa > Chordata > Amphibia > Anura > Pelobatidae > Pelobates > Pelobates fuscus. The sequence goes on from NC_086321.1 coordinate 278,797,296, forward strand.
ACATAATCCACTACGTCTTTCTTAAGTGAAGGCCACCAGAATTGTTGAAGGAGACCCTTGTATGTTTTGGTAACCCCTGGGTGACCAGCCGTTTTGGCGGTGTGAAATAAAACCAACAATTTCTTTCTATCTCTTTCTTTCACGTATAATCTACCAACAGGTGTCTCAGAGGGTGCTTGGGTTTGGTATGCCTTGATACCATCCAGGAAAAGGGACGAAATAACCAAACGGGTAGTGGCTATTATCTTAGACGTGGGTACAATGGGTTCAGGAGCGGGGGCAATAGACTCCAAAGGTTCGTATTGTCGGGAGATAGCATCAGCCTTGACATTACGGTACCCAGGCCTATATGTGATAATGAACTGAAAGCGTGAAAGAAATAAGGACCATCTGGCTTGACGAGAGGACAATCTTTTAGCATCAGCTATATAGGAGAGATTCTTATGATCAGTTATAACCAGGATTTCGTGTCTGGCTCCTTCTAATAAGTATCTCCACTCTTTAAAAGCCATCACAATAGCTAATAGTTCCCTGTTCCCGACGTCGTAATTTTTCCCCCGAATCAGATAGTTTTTTAGAAAAGTAGCAACAGGGATGGAGGGGTTCGTTATAGGATAGTCTTTGTGATAATACAGCTCCCACACCTGATTCTGAAGCGTCTACTTCCATTACAAAGGGAAGGGAAGGATCGGGATGGTGTAACACAGGGGCAGTGGCAAATGCCTTTTTGAGAGTCTCAAAGGCTTTAATGGCTTCAGGAGTCCAAACCCTGGGGTACAAACCCTTTTTAGTCAGTTTAGTGATAGGAGCAATGACTGATGAAAAGTTTTTAATAAACCTGCGGTAATAATTGGCAAAACCTATAAATCGCTGTATTGCTTTAAGGCCTTGAGGAAGAGGCCAAGACAACATGGCTTCTAATTTTGAAGGATCCATGCTGAACCCCTGTTCAGAAATGATGTACCCTAGGAATTGTACTGATTTTTGGTCGAATAAACATTTCTCCAATTTACAATAAAGACCATTTTGTAGCAATCTCTTAAGTACCTTCCTCACATGGGCATGATGAGACTCCAGATCAGGAGAAAACACAAGTATATCATCGAGATAGACCACGGCACAGACATGTAGTAAATCTCTAAGGACATCATTGATGAGGTCCTGAAAGACAGCAGGAGCATTACACAGTCCGAAAGGCATGACTAGATACTCGTAATGCCCACTGCGTGTATTGAACGCTGTCTTCCATTCATCGTTTTCTTTTATACGAACCAAGTTATAAGCCCCCCTGAGGTCTAGTTTGGTAAAAAATCTAGAACCTTTGACACGGTCAAACAACTCAGTAATGAGAGGGATAGGATAAGCATTTTTAACTGTTATATTATTCAGGCCTCTATAGTCTATACATGGCCTTAAATCGCCCTCTTTCTTGGCAACAAAAAAGAAACCAGCACCAGCCGGAGAGGAGGACCTTCTGATAAAACCTTTACGTAAGGATTCCTGTATGTACTCCTCCATGACCTGGTTTTCTTTCTCAGAAAGCGGGTAGACCTTGCCCCTAGGAGGCATCTTTCCAGGTAACAAGTTTATGGCACAATCATAATCCCGATGTGGGGGTAGTCTATCAGCTTCCCTTTTTTCAAAGACCAATGTGAGGTCTGCATAGACAAGGGGGACAGAAACAGAAAGGGGTTTAGCTGTAGGCACATTGAGTAAACAAACGGGACGTAAACGGACCATATAGTCTCGTTGACAGGATTCCCCCCAGGAGAGTATATCCAAACAACCCCAATCAAGTACCGGGTTATGCTTAACTAACCAGGGGAAGCCCAGTATGATGGAAGCTGTAGGGGAGTCAATTATTTGGAAGGTTATCCTTTCTTTGTGTAAGGCACCCACGGCCATTACCATTTCTTGGGTCTCATGGGTCACCAGGGGTTTCTCAAGTGGTCTACCATCTATGGCCTCAACGGCCAAGGGTGTGGCCTTTTGGATCAGATTCAAGGCTGCGGTTTTAGCAAAGTTCTCATCGATAAAGTTATCTGCAGCACCTGAATCGATCAAGGCTTTAGTTGTAATCGTGGTTTGATTGACCAAAAGAGTAACCGTAATGAATGGTCTGGAGATGGACACATGAGGGGAAAAAACCATAACACCCGAGGCCGACCCCTCTCTAGGCCTTAGGTGCTGTAGTTTCCCTGCAAACTAGGACAGTTACTTCGGAGATGCCCCCTCTTAACACAATAAAGGCACACGCCCTCCCTTCTGCGGTATGTCCTTTCAGCTTCAGATAAGCCTACAGCACCTAATTGCATGGGTTCGGGAGGTGGTTGAGTAGGGGGAGGTAACGCTAGTAGTGCAGTACTGGGTAAAGCAGGTAACCCCTGTGTATTCATTCTTCTTTGACTACGCCTCTCTCTTATACGGTTGTCAATTAGAATGATATAATCTATTAGATCATCCAGAAGAATAGGCAATTCCCTGGATGCTATTTCGTCTAATATGTAAGCGGCCAAACCCTCCTGAAAAGCTGTTACGAGAGAGTCGTTATTCCAAACCACTTCAGCTGCCAGAGTGCGGAATTCAATGGTATAATCCGCTACTGATCTACTGCCCTGTCGGATCCTGAGCAGAGCTTTGCCAGCAGAAGCAACCCGGCCGGGCTGATCAAACGTACGTTTGAAAGCTGTTAGAAAGTCTGCAAAGGACATTGGGGACGTGTTCTCCCACATGGGGTTGGCCCATGCTAGAGCTTTTCCTGACAAATGGTTGATCAGAAAAGCAATTTTGGCTCTGTCAGTGGGGTATGAGCGCGGATTCATCACCAAATGAATATCAATTTGGTTGAGGAAACCACGGCACGATGCTGGATCACCGCTATAGCGCTGAGGTGGCGTCATGTGAACCACGTGAGCAGGAGCGGTTACCGGATCAGGGCTGGGTTCTGGCCCAGCAGCAACAACTTCTTGAACGACAGGTTGCAAGTGGGCAGTACGAGCCAGTATGGTTTGTAAAGCCTGGGCAAACTGATCCATACGATGGTCTAAACCATCCATTCTAGCCTCCTGATTAACTAGGAGCTGTGGAATGTCAGCAGGTTCCATAATGGCCCTGTTGTAATGTCACAATTCCGGGAACCCAACACGCTAACAGACACACACACACAGAAAAGGTGCCGTACCGGACCTTAGAGTGGCCGGGCTAAGCACACACAGAATAGTCAGGAGACAAGCCGAGTCAGGGGAACCAGAAAACAGGATAACGATAAACAAGCCGAGGTCAAAGGGTAGGAGAAAGTCACAAAGTCAGATTAACAAGCCAGAGAGTATGTAACCAGAAATCACCAGTTCAGAATCAATACTATACAGCAAAGACCACAACAGGGCAGGGAGGAACAGGAAAGGTGAGTATAAATACCCTAGGTTAAATTCTGATTGGATAACTTCCAATCAGTATTAACAATCACACGTGGGAGATATCTAAGCCTCCCACTGTGATTGTGGTACTGTTGCTTTAACGCCGGGTCACTCAAGTGACCCCGGCGTTTGCATAAATCAACGACCTTCCAGCGTGCAGCGTTATACATGCTGCCGCTGGGAGGCGTGACGGATGCGAGCGGCGAGCGGCGGAGAGGAGACGCCGCTCGCCGACAGGTAGGAGGAGGGGAGACCGCGGGCGGCGATGGACTGAGGGTGAGTGCTGCGAGCTGCGAGCAGCCTCCCCTACTAGCCGCCCGCGGAGCCCTGACACATACATCCCTTTGTGGCAATGGTGTTCCCTGATGGCAGTGGCCTCTTTCACCAGGGTAATGCACACTGCAAAAAATTTGTTCAGGAATGGTTTGAGGAGCATGACAAAGAGTTCATTCAACATGCTGCTTTGACCTCCAAATTCCCCAGATCTCAATCTAATTGAGCATCTATGGGGTGTGCTGGAAGAACAAATCAAATTCATGAGGTGCCACCTCACAACTTGCAGGACTTAAAGGATCTGCTGCTAATGTCTTGGTGCCAGATACCACAGGAAATGATCAGATGTCTTGTTGAGTCCATGCCTTGACGCATCAGGTGTTTTGGCAGCACGAGAGGTCTGGTGGCAGCACAATATTAAGCTGGTGGTTTTAATGTTTTGGCTGATCAGTGTATCCCCTTCATGGACTGCTTAACCCCTTAAGGACACATGACATGTGTGACATGTCATGATTCCCTTTTATTCCAGAAGTTTGGTCCTTAAGGGGTTAAAGGTTTTTTTTAAGCTAAAGCACCGTGGCTTGCAGTCTATTATTGCTGTTGGAGTTTGGATTGTGTTGGACCCCTTTGCACCCTTTACCTTGTGTTACTCTAGAAGAATTTTCCATGCTTTACTTTATACGCCTCTTTTAATTTTCTTCTGTTACTAATTTTATTTTTATCCCCGGTCCTGCACTTCGAATCATACGTCATTGATCTTTCTTTAACACTTTTCATATGCAACAGTAAGAAAGAGATACCTAGCTTGTTTTCATAGTGTCATGGCTTCCTTTGCCCTACCGAGCATGCATCTCCTTTTACAGATGTGATTTGTTCCAACCTATGTTGACCACTTACCCAAGAAGGTGTATTTTCTTTTCATCGACCGTTTATTAAGTAAGCAGTGAGTTTCAACTGATTGATTTAAATACATTTGCCAAATCCTCAGTCATATCACTAAAACATTTGTAGGAGATTAATTATCCCTGCTTAAGCTTGAAATCTATGGCAGAATATTTTGGGAAGTCCTGCTTTTATTACAAGCGGCATTAGTTTTTTTGTTTGGACTCGTTTCGTTAGGACTTGATTTTGTAATGCTTGAATGACTGGAACCAACGACTGCCCTTTCCTGTCTGAAGACTTTACATACTGACCAGCTTAGTCTTTCAGCTTTAGTTTCCCATCCCTCCTCCGGATCCAGAATTTAGTAAGGGGGCCAACCAGTGGCGCACACACAACCCATGGGGCCCCAGTGCGAAACTGATCCATGGGCCGCCCCCTCCATCACTCTTCCCACCTATCTCTCCCTCTAAGTCCCCCCCTGCAGACACATAAAGACAGATACATACAGACACATACATACACACATGACACATACATACAAAGGCATACTCGCGGGCAATGTGATGTTGTTCTTGTTGCTGCCAGAAATCTCACATCTGACATGGTTTTCCTCCTGCACAGTGTGAGCAGGAGCCTGTAAGAAGTCATGGGGCAAGTCCTGTGAGTGCAGTCTCCATGCTAGGGTAAGTCTTTGGTGCTAGGGCATGTTTGGTGAGTGCAATCTCAGTGCTCGGGTAAGTCTTGGGTGCTAGGGAAAGTCCTGGGAGTGCAATTTCCATGCTGGGGCAAGTCCTGTGAGTCCAATCTCCGCAGGGCCGGCCTTAGGCATTTAGACGCCCTGTGCGAAAAATCTTCACAGCGCCCCCCCCCCCCGTCATCCATGTATGCTGTAATGTTTGTGTTGTCTGTGTATGTGATAGTAGGTGTGATGACTGTGTGTGATATGTATGCTATGTGTGATATTTGTAATGGGTGTATTAACAGTGTGTGATATGCGTGTATTGGTTATATGTGACACACACACACACACACAGAGTCAGACGGCCATACACACACACACACACACACAGGCAGACAGTCATACACACACACACACACACAGACACACAAAGGCAGACAGTCTCACACACACACACACAGACACACACAGGCAGACAGTCAGTCATACACACAGACACAGACAGTAATACACACAGACACACACAGAGGCAGTCAGTCATACAGACAGTAATACACACAGACACACACAGAGGCAGACAGTAATACACACAGACACACACACAGTCATACACACAGACACACACAGAGGCAGACAGTCATACACACACACACACGCAGACAGTCATACACACAGACACACACAGGCAGACATAGGCGTGCGCAGCCTATTGCATTAGGATGTGCACCCTAAAGCACAAACACACGCCGCGTGTATATGTATGTGTGTATATATATATATATATATATATATATATATATATTTACACACACACACACACTGCTGTGTGTGTGTGTGTGTGTAAGGGCGCTGTGTGTGTGTGTGTGTGTGTGTGTGTGTGTGTAAGGGCGCTGTGTGTGTGCTGTATGTGTGTGGGTGCTGTATGTGTGTGGGTGCTGTATGTGGGTGTGGGTGCTGTGTGTGTGCTGTATGTGTGCTGTGTGTGGGGGGGTGCTGTGTGGGTGCTGTGTGTGTGGGTGCTGTATGTGTGTGTGCTGTATGTGTGTGCGTGCGCTGTATGTGTGTAGGTGCTGTATGTGTGTGTTTGCGCTGTGTGAGGGTGCTGTATGTGTGTGGGTGCTGTATGTGTGTGTTTGCGCTGTGTGAGGGTGCTGTATGTGTGTGGGTGCTGTATGTGTGTGTTTGCGCTGTGTGAGGGTGCTGTATGTGTGTGGGTGCTGTATGTGTGTGGGTGCTGTATGTGTGTGTGGGTGCTGTATGTGTATAGGTGTTGTGTGTGTGTGTGCTGTATGTGTGAGTGCTGTATGTGTGTAGGTCCTGTGTGTGTGTGCTGTATGTGTGTGTGCTGTGTGTGTGTAGGTGCTGTGTGTGTGGGTGCTGTATGTGTGTGCTGTATGTGTGTGCTGTATGTGTGAAGGTGCTGTATGTGTGTGTGTGCTGTGTGAGGGTGCTGTATGTGTGTGTGTGCTGTGTGAGGGTGCTGTATGTGTGAAGGTGCTGTATGTGTGAAGGTGCTGTATGTGTGTGTGTGCTGTGTGAGGGTGCTGTATGTCTGTGTGTGCTGTGTGAGGGTGCTGTATGTGTGAAGGTGCTGTATGTGTGTAGGTGCTGTGTGTGTGGGTGTGTGTGCTGTATGTGTGTGGGTGATTGTGGGGGGTGGAGGTGACTCAATATCCCCCTCCCTTCTTACCTTATGTAGGGAGGGGGGATTCTTGTTCCTGCTGCTTTCCCTGGTGGTCCAGTGGAGGTGAGGTGAGGTGCCGTTTAGTTAATATCCCCCCTCCCTTGTTACCTTATGTAGGGAGGGGGGACCATGCTACCGCCATCCCTGGTGGTCCAGTGGAGAGTGAACTCTACCCTGCGGGGCTAGAGTTCACTCTCGCGAGATTTGAGCGTTGCTGCGGCAACGCTCAAATCTCGCGAGAGGAACCCGGCGGAGCTGCTGGCAAGAGCTCCGCCGGTCCTAACCTGCCTCCCTCCCTGCCTGTGGGTTGGTGGGGAGGGAGGCTGAGAGCAGAGCCGACGCTCGGATAGCGCCGGCTCTGCATGAGCCGACAGCAGAGATCCTGAGATCTCCCCTGCCGGTCTCAATACATAGGCGTGCTGCGGGGATTAGGGTGTGCCCAGGCACACCCGGCACACCCCGTGCGCACGCCTATGCAGGCAGACAGTCATACACACAGACACACAGAGGCAGACAGTCATACACATACACACACACAGACAGTAATACACACACAGAGGCAGACAGTCATACACACACACACAGACAGTAATACACACACAGAGGCAGACAGTCATACACACAGACACACACAGGCAGACAGTCATACACACAGACACACACAGGCAGACAGTCATACACACACAGAGGCAGACAGTCATACACACAGACACACACACACAGACAGTAATACACACACAGAGGCAGACAGTCATACACACAGACAGTAATACACACAGGCAGAGAGTCACACTCACCTGACAATCACTCATTGTGGAGGCAGTGCAGCTCCTGGTGACTGTTTGGTGGGGAAGCAGGGACTCCTTCCTGCTTCCCCTCCATCAGTTTTCCGGCGCTTTTAGCTCCGCCCCCGCCGCACGGTAAGCTCCGCCCCCGCTGCAAATTTAAAAAAAAAAAAAAATTTTTTTTTTTTTTTTTTTAAATCCCGGCCGGCTGTGTGGCCGCACGGCCGCACGGCGCCCCCTGCTCCATGGCGCCCTGTGCGGCCGCACAGCTCGCACACCCCTAAGGCCGGCCCTGAATCTCCGTGCTGGGGTAAGTCAATATATGCCCCCAGTATAAACACAAGGTGATGTCTCACACACTGCCCTGATATATACCCCTGCAAAGGGTTTCATATAACCTTGTTTAAATATTGGGGCCTATATATTGCCCTTTGCATGTGGCATATATCAGGACAGTGTGTGAGACATAACCTTGTGTACATACTGGGGTATATATTTCCCTGTGCAGGGTTATAGATCAGTTGTATAAATAATACACAATTCAAATGTGCATTAAAATGCATGGTTTTCTCTATTATGAACAAGAATATAATGTTAGGATATGGAGCTGGTATAATGACGCAATGCTATGGGTCTGGTATACAATAATTTCCAGAGCTAGTTTTTATCCCCAGTCTGTCACTGAAATGGTGTGATGCCCATTGTTATGCTTGTAAAAAGGTGTGATTTGCCTATGCTGTGCTTGCAATAAGGTGACAAGCATTCCTCTGGCACATCACCATCATAAAATAAGTATAAATATGTGTGTGTAAATATACATTTATGATTTGAGGCTGATAACACAGATTATTATTGGAATTATTGGGAAAGCATTGCATATGGAGCTTGCTATTTCATGCACACTAGCAGATGAGAGGGTTTGTATGAGTGCTCCTTGCACTGATTTCATATAGAGGGGAGGACTTTGGGTGATTGGCAGGACTCTGTTCCTAAGAAACTTCAGGAATGTTCGATTCCTTTTTATTCACTTTTTGTGGGACAGGGAGGATTAGGAAATAAAATAAAATGCTAGATATGTTTCTTTAGCTTTCCTTTACATGATGGAGCACTTATATAGGAGTCATGTTACCCTCTTTTCCCGAAAAGAAGACATTGCCTGAAAATAGGCCAAAGTGTGTTTTTCGAGAGACCTGGTTGAATGGGATACCGCATGTTTAACCTGAATCTCATTTGGCTTCTATGTTCAAATATGAGTACTATGCTCAATATTAGACATGTGCAATTCGTTTCGGTCTGAATATGAATTCAGATAAATTTCGGACAATTTGGACATTCGGGTACTTCCGAATGTCCGAATTTCCGAAGTGCCGAATTGCTGAAGTGCCGAATTGCCGAGGTCCCGAAGTTTCCGAAATTACCGAATTTCCAAAGTGCCGAACTTCTGAAGTGCCGAAGTGCCGAAGTTGCCGAAGTGTCAAAGTTAGAAAGTGCCGAAGTTCAGAAGCACAGTATTGCCTAAGTATTAATATACTTACCCAGTGAAAGAAGAAGAATGTTACATTGTAAACAATTTTAAATAAAAAGTATACAAACATAGCCAGGATTAACCTGTAAGTATTTGCAACACTTACAACAATCAAGTAACATACATTCATATAAAATGTAAGTTACTTGGCCAGTCAATGTAATGACAGGAATGAATAAATAGATAACTCCCTAATTCCCACGGTATTAGGGAGCTATCTACTAAAAGGCTGAAATACCCAAATTGGTCTTTCAGCCAAATTTACTAATACTAAGTAAAGATTACTGAGTATTAGTAAATTATGCCCCTACTCGCTATACCGCGAGTAGGGGCATGTCTATTAAAAATTTCCCCCCGGCCCCCACCCCTGAGTGCCGGGTGGGGGCCCTAAATCACAATAAGGGGGACACACCTAATGTCCTCTCCCCTGGCCCCCACCCCTGAGTGGTGGGTGGGGGCCCTCATGTAAAATAATGGAGGGGGACCTATTATCCTCCCCCTGGGCCCCCACCCCTGAGCGGTGGGTGGGGGCCCTAAATCAGAATAAGGGGGGACCTAATGTCCTCTCCCCTGGCCCCCACCCCTGAGTGGTGGGTGGGGGACCTAAATTATAATAAGGGGGGAACCTAAAGTCCTCCCCCCTGGCCCCCACCCCTGAGCAGTGGGTGGGGGCCCTAAATTATAATAAGTAAGGGGTGGGACCTAATGTCCTCCCCCTGGCCCCCACCCCTGAGCGATGGGTGGGGGCCCTAAATTATAATAAGGGGGGATCTAATGTCCTCCCCCCTGGCCCCCACCCCTGAGCGGTGGGTGGGGGCCCTACAGTGAAATAAGGGAGGACCTAATGTCCTCCCCCTGGCCCCCGCCCCTGAGCGCTGGGTGGGGGTCCTAATTATAATAAGGGGGATCTAATGTCCTCCCCCCTGGCCCCCACCCCTGAGCAGTGGGTGGGGGCCCTACAGTAAAATAAGGGGTGACCTAATGTCCTCCCCCTGGCCCCCACCCCTGAGCGGTGGGTGGGGGCCCTATATACTAATAAGGGGGGACCTAATGTCCTCCACCTGGCCCCCACACCTGAGCGGTGGGTGGGGGCCCTACAGTAAAATAAGGGGGGGACCTAATGTCCTCCCCCCTGGCCCCCACCCCTGAGCGGCGGGTGGGGGCCCTAAATTGGAATAAGGGGGGTGACCTAGTGTCCTCCCCCTGGCCCCCACCCCTCAGCGGCGGGTGGGGGCCCTAAATACTAATAAGGGGGGACCTAAGGTACTCCCCCTGGCCCCCGCCCTGAGCGGCGGGTGGGGGCCCTAAAGACAATGTGTCCCCCCCCCAGGTGACTAGGGGTCCCCAAACACCTAGTCACCACTCCCCCCCCAATAAAAATTATCCCCCTACCTACCCCCCCTCACACTAAAAATAATGAGGGGGGACCTTTAACTTAACTAAGTACCTGTAAAACAAAAAAACTTACCATTCGATGTTTTCTTTCTTCTAAAATCTTCTTTTTTCAGCCCCAAAAAAGGGCAAATAAAAAAACATCATAACCGACGCAATTATAAAAAAAAAACAAGCGCCAAAAAAAAAAAATCCTTCTTCACCCATGAAGGGCTCCGCGCAGACTGAGCTCTGCAGGGCGGGGGAAGGCTTACAAAGCCTTGCCCCGCCCTGCAATTAGGCTCAGAGCACTCTAATTGCTGCGTTTAAGCCATCCAATCAGAGTGCTCTGACAGGTAAATGAAGAGACTGACAGGTAAGTCTCTACATTTACCTGTCACAGTACTCTGATTGGCTCCATTTCTTTTCTACCTAGAATATTTTTAATATTTCCGCCCCTCCACGGAACCACACATTTTTTTATTCCAATACATTTTAACATTTTTGGATCTTTGTTATGCATAATGAAATGTTTTGGATCATTCAGTATCCAAACATTTCATTATGCATAACAAAGATCCAAAAATGTTAAAATGTATTGGAATAAAAAAATGTGTGGTTCCGTGGAGGGGCGGAAATATTAAAAATATTCTAGGTAGAAAAGAAATGGAGTGGGTCTATTTACTTCAAACCCTTGCCCCTCAAGGTCTTAATGTTGACTTTGATCTGTTCAATTTTTTATAATTTTTTATAATGTTTAATCTTTATCTTTCTGGTATTATTTTATGTTTATTTCTTATTGTGAGTATTTTTATCTTTTATTGTACATTTAAAAATATTTTATTGTTACTTTTCTTGTTATACCATTATCAGTTTTTATTCTGACTGTTGTCTATGTCTGTATGCTTTCCCTTGTAATCATGCCTGATCATACTGATGCAGTGGATCAGGCATGATGTATATCCAATATCATACCCTATTTCATTCATTCCATTTTTACACTTTAATACTTTTTTCCTTTTAGTTATAAGCCGGCCGCAGCTTCGTGCGCGCCGACTTCGTTTGTATCTCAGTTCCCTTGACGACGGTTGCTAGCCGCCGCGTCACCCACTCCTAGACGACGGGCGCAGCTTTGTGCGAGCCGCCGTCTTCCCCTCACACGTCAGCCGCACATTTCATGCGAGCTGACGTGATTGTGACCGCGCCTCCCCCAACTCACGTGGTCATGAAGACGCCGGCGGCTGCGCAGTGCCCGCCGGCGTCGTACTACATCCCCCAGCATGCTTTAGGATTTATTTGCCGGTCACATGACCGCGCTTTTATTCTCTTATTTATTTATTTTTACTCCAATATTGCTCGTTTTTTACCAGTGTATATATACTCAAGTTTCCATTATACATCTTTATTTTACAATATTGTAATTTATTTGTTTTAATGTTGCTTTTATTTTATTAATTTTATCTTTTGATGTGATTGGCTATCCATTTTTTGGCGCCAATTTCAAAGCATTATGTTTGCTATATATTGATTCTCTTGCTAGGTATCAGGTTCTTTCCCCATATTGATAACGCCGTATTGGCGAAACGCGTTTATGGTTATAATATTTGTGTATTTTAATATTAAAGTATATTTTGTTACTTTTAATTGTACAATTTATCTTTCTATATACACTTATCCACTTTTTTACCTGGCATTTTATTCATCGGACTCCAAGCAATCCTAGGTGGGGATTATACCACCAGCGCTATTAAATAGGAGCAGGTGACCTGCTCCTATCTTGTGAGTATCCATTTTACCTTATTATTTTATTCAAAGTTTTTACTCAGTGTGCACTATTGGTTGTTTCTCTCTACCCGAGTGACCATCTTATTTCGGATCGAGGATACATACCACAGACGAAGATTATCTACTCCATATCCCATAAGCGAGGATCAAACTCGCTGTACGCTTGCTATACCAGAGCGGGTTCTAGCTCTCTAGTTTGCATTCGAGATTTCTACATTTTTATCCCATTTATTACCTAACATACTACACTATCTGGCTTCCTATATATTCCTTTGTTTTTCATATACGAGCTGAAGACACAAGGAAGAATCCTATAAGGATAAGTGTTCCGGATTGAACACCACCGTATTACACGTTTTTATCAGACGTTGTGAGATAAGACTTTCTCTTTTTATTTTATCTGGACGATTCTACTTAACTTTTTACCAGGCGCAGCCCTTACCTTGTATTTGTCTTCTCTGTGTTATCTCTAAGGGTTCTTTGAGGGACTCCCTTTAGGGTTGCTGCCATATTGTATTATTTAGCGCTTACTCATTGTTTTGTTTTTACTTTTAATAATGCCATAATGTATAGTAAAAGTACACTGTAGTCATAATCATGTGATACCAAGGAGACTGTGTGCAGTGATATCTAGTGTTGTTGCGAACCCGAAATTTTCGGTTCGCGAACGGCGAACGCAAACTTCCGCAAATGTTCGCGAACCGGCGAACCGCGCGAACCGCCATTGACTTCAATGGGCAGGCAAATTTTAAAACCAACAGGGACTCTTTCTGGCCACAAAAGTGATGGAAAAGTTGTTTCAAGGGGACTAACACCTGGACTGTGGCATGCCGGAGGGGGATCCATGGCAAAACTCCCATGGAAAATTGCACAGTTGATGCAGAGTCTGCTTTTAATCCATAAAGGGCAGAAATCACCTAACATTGACACCTGTCCTCAAAGCCCCTGATACACACTGACACAGAGCAGAATAGAGACTGTTCCCCGTCCTCAGAGACCATGACACACACTGACACAGAGCAGAATAGAGACTGTTACCCCTACATAGGGTCACTTGGCAGATATGGCGGGGTCGTGGGAGGGGGAGGATGACTTTCACCTCTTCCCCTGTTACATTCCCGTTGTGCTGTGACATCACCCTTATACGCTGTGTAAAGCATACTATTTAATTTGATCAGCATGGCCACTTGAGTTTTTATAGTTTTCACGCTGCTTGTAGTTTATATATGGTTCACAAAAATCAAACAAACGATAAAGTAAACATGTAAGGATTCAGAATATTCTTTCAAACCCTTACACATTGTGTGTACGTATTTTTTGTCTTAAGTTTGTGGCTTTAAAGAGGTTTACGTTGTTTTTATGATGTGCATAACATGTTCTTGTAAATGGGCAAGGCATCCAACCTGACATAGAAGCTGGCAGGCAGGCAACTGCTCTTCTATTACTGCTCTTCTATTACAGTGAAAAAAAATTATTTCTTTTAAATGTAAAGCTTAACCTATTGTTAAAACAGATATGAGTGGTGGCACTGACTGTGCAAATGGGCAAGGCATCCAACCTGACACAGAAGCTGGCAGGCAGGCAACTGCTCTTCTATTACAGTGAAAAAAAAATATTTCTTTTAAATGTAAAGCTTAACCTATTGTTAAAACAGATATGAGTAGTGGCACTGACTGTGCAAATGGGCAAGGCATCCAACCTGACACAGAAGCTGGCAGGCAGGCAACTGCTCTTCTATTACAGTGAAAAAAAATTATTTCTTTTAAATGTAAAGCTTAACCTATTGTTAAAACAGATATGAGTGGTGGCACTGACTGTGCAAATGGGCAAGGCATCCAACCTGAAACAGAAGCTGGCAGGCAGGCAACTGCTCTTCTATTACAGTGAAAAAAAAATATTTCTTTTAAATGTAAAGCTTAACCTATTGTAAAAACAGATATGAGTGGTGGCACTGGGCAAGTAGGCACAGTATCCAATGTGAACCTCACACAGAAGCTGGCAGGCAGGCACCTGCAATTAGATTACACAGGAAGAAAAAAAAAAGCAGCCTGATGTTCTAGCCCTAAAAAGGGCTTTTTGGGGTGCTGTCCTTACAGCAGAGATGAGATTAGTCCTTCAGTATTGTAGTGGACACTGAATACCCTAGCCTAGCTATCAATTTCCCTATCTAATCAGCAGCAGCTAAACTTTCCCTCCTCTCACTAAGCATGCAGCTTCAGAATGAATCGAAAATGGATGCTGGGAGGGAGGTTGGAGGGTGTGGAAGGGAGGGAGTGCTGCTGATTGGCTGGAATGTGTCTGCTGACCGAGAGGCACAGGGTCAAAGTTTGCCCAATGATGACGAATAGGGGGCAGATCGAACTGCGCATGTGTCCGCCCGCCGCGGCGAACGCGAACACGCTAAGTTCGCCGGGAACTGTTCGCCGGCGGACAGTTCGGTACATCACTAGTGATATCACACCGAGTTACAGGATGTAAGTTACTGGGGAATTAGGCACTTATATTGCAATGTGTGTCTTACAATTTTTTTATTTTTTTTTTAAAGCAACTGTTATGTATAATCATGTACTGTTGTGAATTAAGATGCAATATAATATGCAACACAATGCAGTGATGTCATAATGTCCCATTGGAGAATTTAATCACATTGATGTAATGATGCACATGTGGGAAATTAGACTGCAGAGATGTCAGTGTGTTACAGGGGATTTAGGTTACAAGGATGTTCTAATTCAGTGCTTAAAAATCAATCTTCAGTAATGTCATACGAAGTTGTGAGCTGTGTAGAATTTCAGGAACAACTGCATGAAGTGATGAACACATGTCAAAGGAGAATTTGACTTCAATAACATCCTAGTATCATGTTCTGTTAATATTAATCTAGGCATTTGAACAGTATGGAAAATAGTTGAGCACTCATTCTTTTAATTAAGCCACTTAATAAATGCCTCAAAGGTACAAGTATTTTATCTGCAGTAATGTCAAAATTAGTGATGTCGCGAACATAACATTTTCCGCAAACGCTCGCAAACCGGCGAACCGGACGAACAGCCATAGACTTCAATGGGCAGGCAAATTTTAAAACCCACAGGAACTCTTTCTTGCCACAATAGTGATGGAAAAGTTGTTTCAAGGGGACTAACACCTGGACTGTGGCATGCCGGAGGGGGATCCATGGCAAAACTCCCATGGAAAATTGCACAGTTGATGCAGAGTCTGCTTTTAATCCATAAAGGGCATAAATCACCTAACATTCCTAAATCACAATGGATATGGATTGACACCTGACATATGACATATTGACACCTGTCCTCAGAGACCCTGATACACACTGACACAGAGCAGAATAGAGACTGTTCCCCCTACATAGGGTCACTTGGCAGATATGGATTGACACCTGTCCTTTTCTTTACTGGTTAGTTATTTTATTCCCCCCTCACTATTTTTTAGGGCGAGGGGGGTAGGTAGGGGGTAACTTATTTTGGGGTGGGGGGTGGGTGACTAGGGGCTTGGGGAGCCCTAGTCACCTTTGATTGGGGGGGATTTTTACTTAGGGCCCCCACTCAGGGGTGGGGGCTGGGGGGGACAGTAGGTCCCCCCTTATTGTTTTTTAGGGCCCCCACCCACCGCTCAGGGGTGGGGGCCAGGGGGAGGACAGTAGGTCCCCCCACATTATTTGTATGGCCCCCACCCACTGTGCAGGGGTGGGGGCCAGAGGGGGAGGACAGTAGGTCCCCCCTCATTATTTTGATGGCCCCCACCCACCGCGCAGGGGTGGGGGCCAGGGGGGAGGACAGTAGGTCCCCCCACATTATTTTGATGGCCCCCACCCACCGCGCAGGGGTGGGGGCCCGGGGGGAGGACAGTTATTTTGATGGCCCCTCATTATTTTTATGGCCCCCACCCACCGCGCAGGGGTGGGGGCGGGGGGAGGACAGTAGGTCCCCCCATTGTGATTTATGGCCCCCACCCACCGCGCAGGGGTGGGGGCGGGGGGGAGGACAGTAGGTCCCCCCCCCAGTGTGTACCAGGGTCCCTGAGGACAGGTGTCAATCCATATCTGCCAAGTGACCCTATGTAGGGGGAACAGTCCCTATTCTGCTCTGTGTCAGTGTGTATCAGGGATCCTTAGGATAGGTGTCAATCCATATCTGCCAAGTGACCCTATGTAGGGGGAACAGTCCCTATTCTGCTCTGTGTCAGTGTGTATCAGGGATCCTTAGGATAGGTGTCAATCCATATCTGCCAAGTGACCCTATGTAGGGGGAACAGTCTCTATTCTGCTCTGTGTCAGTGTGTATCAGGGATCCTTAGGATAGGTGTCAATCCATATCTGCCAAGTGACCCTATGTAGGGGGAACAGTCCCTATTCTGCTCTGTGTCAGTGTGTATCAGGGATCCTTAGGATAGGTGTCAATCCATATCTGCCAAGTGACCCTATGTAGGGGGAACAGTCCCTATTCTGCTCTGTGTCAGTGTGTATCAGGGATCCTTAGGATAGGTGTCAATCCATATCTGCCAAGTGACCCTATGTAGGGGGAACAGTCCCTATTCTGCTCTGTGTCAGTGTGTATCAGGGATCCTTAGGATAGGTGTCAATCCATATCTGCCAAGTGACCCTATGTAGGGGGAACAGTCCCTATTCTGCTCTGTGTCAGTGTGTATCAGGGATCCTTAGGATAGGTGTCAATCCATATCTGCCAAGTGACCCTATGTAGGGGGAACAGTCCCTATTCTGCTCTGTGTCAGTGTGTATCAGGGATCCTTAGGATAGGTGTCAATCCATATCTGCCAAGTGACCCTATGTAGGGGGAACAGTCCCTATTCTGCTCTGTGTCAGTGTGTATCAGGGATCCTTAGGATAGGTGTCAATCCATATCTGCCAAGTGACCCTATGTAGGGGGAACAGTCCCTATTCTGCTCTGTGTCAGTGTGTATCAGGGATCCTTAGGATAGGTGTCAATCCATATCTGCCAAGTGACCCTATGTAGGGGGAACAGTCCCTATTCTGCTCTGTGTCAGTGTGTATCAGGGATCCTTAGGATAGGTGTCAATCCATATCTGCCAAGTGACCCTATGTAGGGGGAACAGTCCCTATTCTGCTCTGTGTCAGTGTGTATCAGGGATCCTTAGGATAGGTGTCAATCCATATCTGCCAAGTGACCCTATGTAGGAGGAACAGTCCCTATTCTGCTCTGTGTTAGTGTCTGGGGGAAGTATCTGCAGTAATACAGAGTGTCTGGAGGGAGTATCTGCAGTAATACAGAGTGTCTGGAGGGAGTATCTGCAGTAACACAGGGTGTCTGGAGGGAGTATCTGCAGTAACACAGGGTGTCTGGAGGGAGTATCTGCTGTAACACAGGGTGTCTCGGGGGGGGGGGGTATCTGCAGTAATAAAGAGTGTCCTGGGGGGAGTATCTGCTTGTAACATGTATATGCAATGAAAAAAAAATAATAACAATAAATTGAAAAAAAAAAATTAATGCAGCTTCCGAATGAATCTTAAATGGATGCTGTCCAGGAGGTGGGAGGGTCTGGAAGGGAGGGTCTGCTGCTGGTTGGCTGGAATGTGTCTGCTGAATGTGAGGTACAGGGTCAAAGTTTACTCAATGATGATGAATAGGGGGCGGACCGAACATCGCATATGTTCGCCCGCCGCCGCGAACACGCTATGTTCGCCAGGAACTATTCGCTGGCGAACCGTCCGGGACATCACTACTAATACATACTCACACACACTGCTTCAACTACACACAAATACAAACTATTGTATAGATACATACTCACACATTTCCCAATACATACATTGAAATAAATGATGATTACATACATGTACACTAACACACTCAATCTGGCTCACACACTACCTAATACAAACACCCATACAAACTTTCTAATAGCTACACAAATTGCCTAATACATACACACACAAACACAGATTCACACTGTTTAATAGACACACACTGACTAATTAATTAATACACACACTGCCTAATAAATACACTCACACTGCCATGCTCTTCAAAGGAGTTGCTGTCCAGAAGTAGAATCCTGAGAGGAAGGGTCGGAGGCAGGCTGGGGAGGCAGAACTAAAATGTTTGGAACTGGAGATAGTTGTGCAAGGTGCAGGTTAAGGTATTGTAGGAGGGCAGAGGCGAGAGATACAGTCATAATATAGATGCTATCTTGAAAGCATTTTAAACAGCTGAGTTGCCATTAGGGGTGCAGGAGTGGAGAGATGAGAGCGCTAGCTGCTCTGTCAGAGGGGGAGGCAGGGTTTCTGTGATTGTTTTGCATGACTGAACATGGCCAGCATATTCTCATAGGTGGGCTGGCCAAATGAGAATTACAGCCATGGTGGGCGCTTCCTTTTCAGGAGCGCCATAGGCCAGTGTCTAATTTTCCTAATGGAAGCACCGGTCCTCTATAATTGTTTCTTGAGGCAGTTTGGAGCTCTATACTGATAATAAGCAATTTTTATGCACAATGCGCTTCAGCACTTTATGCACCTGCCTTGTGAGTATGTGTTGTCTAACACTTCATGGCTGGGTTGTTGTTGCCCTAGTTACTTAAGCATCACAATAATTGCACTTACAGTTAACTGAGGTAGTACTAGAAAGATAGAAATTTTATAACCTGACTTGTGGAAAAGGGGACATCCTATGACAGTTCCACGTTTAACCCCTTAAAGACCGGTGACGGTTCAGGACCATCACAACGGTAAGATGTACTTACCCGATTGCCGCCGTTCCCCCCGCGGCGATCGGCGGTGCTCTCGATGTGGGGAGACTACCTGCAGCCCAGACAGTCTCCCCATGTGTCTGCCTGCAGGGGGACTGCCTGTGCTGACAGGGGGACTGCCTGTGTAAAATAAAAGAAATTAAAAATGTTAATGTTAATAAAAGAATAGAATAATAAGTAAATGAAATAAAATTAAAAATGTAAAAATTGGGGGCGGAGCTTGACCGCCATGGAGAGAAGTCGCATGTAACCAGAGCTCCTGCACAAAGGCAGAATTTAAGCTATCCTGACCGCAATTCAGACGAGATAACCGGGCTACACACTCACCCGTGCCACGGAACCCACGGCAGGACCAGACTGAGAAACTATGGAGTCTCTGGACTTTGGGCCTAGCGGTTGATGCGGGGCAGATCTCTCCCCCCCCCGGACGGCTGGGGGTCATCACTGTCCACCATGGCACCTCCACATGCCTGTTACCACACAAGTGGACCCTACTGGGGAGAAGCGGGCGGGAGAATACTACAATGCTCCACACACTTAAGATGGCAGCAGTCCTCATCACAACGCCATATGCAAACGAGCGCCCCCATGCCTCAGAGTAGCAGGCAGCTAACAGGTTCTCTGCAGCGAAAGAGCGGCGGTGGTCGAAGAGGTCAGAGGCAACCATCTACCAGCGGTAAGCAGTGGAGAGTGCCTCCCGATAATCAGCAGAAACAAGCTGCACCCGCTCCCTCCAGCAAAGCATACTGTCATGGACATCCCTCACCTAGACCCAGGGCTGCACGACCCAACCACATGAGATGACGTGGACCCAAGTGGCATGGACTGATCCTGGGACTAAACTTACCAGACGAGCGCTGAAAGCTCCTTCCCCAGCCACAATCGTTCTGCCACACATCCCCTCTGCTCTCACCACCGGGGGATACCCGCTGTGAAGCTCATCCTGACTAACGGTGCCGGGACTCACTCAATCATGATAACCTGTCACCCCAGATCACCTTTCACCAAGCTGGTGAACCATCTTAGCGTTAAATCTATACTGTTTAAGTTTTTGCATGTTTAAGCTTGTGCTCCATATAACAAACACATATCCTTCCCAAGCTTGCGTACAGGTTATCCTACAAACCTGAGTACCCATCATGTCAGTATAATCAACATGTATCTAGATGTCAGGCTTCTACTGACTCATAAATAGCATGTATACTCTCTGTTTCTCTATTATAAAACTATAAAATGTGCAGTATCTCACAAAGCCATGTAAATGTAACATATATATGCGTATCAACTGCTTGATGAAGCTGTCGTGGCTAACAATGCATGTTTGTACTCCTCTGTACGCTATAAATAAAGAATTTAAAAAAAAATGTAAAAATAATAATAAAAATAAAAAAAATGACATATCTATATGAAATCTTATTCTAACTGTATTTTGATATTAATATATATATATATTTAAATCAAAATACACTTAGAATGAAATTGTATATATATCTATGTATATATAAATAAATAAAAATAATACAAAATATACATATGTCCATATACAAAATTGCATAAATAATTAAAAAACAAAGAACTGGACTGTCCAGTGACCTTAGATAAAATAAAATATAACTTTTAATGAATTCTCAATGTAATAATAAAAGAAACTTTTAATGAATTCTCAATGTAATAAGAGCTGGAGAGATATCGAGCTCTAGACGGACATAACATAAAAGAAAGAGAGAAAGAAAACGTTAATAAACGTATATGTCCCTACTAGGATAATAAGTTTCTCAGACTGCAGGTGCAGACTTATACTGAATGGTTACGCTGAGAAATAATAACTGGTCTCGATGTATCAGTGACACAGAGTCGTCTGAGCAGAGTGTCTGAGTTTAATATGAGAGACGTACAGAGTACTGGCAGTAATTCGAGCAGGGAGGCTCCCTGGAGAGTATCAGAATAACGTGCAACAGCCAGTACTAAGATAATAGTAGGGGCAAAAAGAAAGAAATATATATACAAATAGATAGTCAGACAAGTAAAGCCAGAGATATAATAAGGTGAGTATTCTGTCTAAGTCCCAAAAGGGGTTAAGATATTCTGATAAATATCAGGTCTGGACCTCATGAATTGTCCAGAACAGGCAGATCATGCTAATACTCTGGACTGGCCTGTACTGACACTCTTCTGGCAAGTCTAGATGTAGTCTCCCTATATTCCAACATCCCACATGACAAAGGGATCTTTGCTTGTGAATTTTTTCTGAACCAGTCTAGCATCGACCCCTCAAAGAAGAACTTTATACTCAATTTGTTGAAGTTTGTTCTGATGCATAATTACTTTATGTTCAACGGCAGGTACTATCTACAATTGACTGGCACTGCCATGGGTACGGCTTGTGCCCCCACATATGCCAATTTGTTTCTGGGTTGGTGGGAGCAGCATGTCATCAATTCCTCACTATATCACTCATACCATGGATATATCTTGAAGTGGTATAGATATATTGATGACATGCTGCTCCTTTGGACCGGCTCCTGTGGGGCTTTTGAAGAATTCGTTAATGTACTCAATACGAATGACATCAACCTTAAACTTACCTCAGTCATTGACGTACATGAACTAATCTTTTTGGATTTGAGAATTATATTACTTGACGATGGAACCATACAAACGGAGCTATATAGGAAATCAACCGCAACTAATAGCCTCCTACACTGGGACAGCCATCACCCGTATAGTCTGAGGGCCTCTATCCCTTATAGTCAGTACCTCCGTGCTAGAAGGAACTGCTCTGAGGATAACTCTTTTTATCAAGAATGCCAATTATTAAGAACACGCTTCAAGACATTGGGTTACCCCAATAGGGTCCTGAAGAAGGCATTCCAACGTGCAAGCCAAACTGACAGACTGACCAGCCTTAGGTCAACTCGCTCTAAGACCTCTGACTCTACTCCAAGATGCATTGCGACCTTTGACAGCGGATGGGCTACCATGTCCAATATATTATCCAAGAACTGGCCCATTTTACGCCATAACCCTATACTTAACAAACTACTACCAGATCATCCAGAACTGACTGCCCGGAGAGCGGTTAATTTACAGGACATGCTTGTCCATAGTCACCTGGCATCCCCTCAGGCCACTCCAAACTGGCTCACTCAAACCAAAGGGACATACAGGTGCGGACACTGCAAAGCGTGCAAATACATTTCACCATCTAAATTAACTCAGTCTAACTGTTCCAAAATCACAGTTCACACCAATGCCCTTGTAAACTGTAGCACCACCAATATCATCTATTTGATAACTTGTGACTGTGGGCTACAATATATTGGTAAGACCTACCAGCAGTTTAGACGCAGAATCCTGAAACACATCGGTTCCATCAAAAACAACATTACCCCTACCCCAATTGCCAGACACATCCAGAATTTTCATCATGGCAACGTAGATTGCTTGAAATTTCAAGCAATCGAAAAGCTTCTTCCTCACCCGAGAAAAGGGAATCTAAATCGACTTTTATTACAAAAGGAGTCACAATGGATCTTCAAATTCAAAACACTGACCCCTTGTGGCTTGAATGAAGAATACAATTATACCCCCTTCATTCATAAATAATGTCAGTTCATTTACTGATGGCACATCTTTATACAGGGATTTCCCCTTACCATTTATAATTCCATTTGACCTTGTAGCAATTGGGTATTTTACCCCCCATTTCTCTTTAATTCCTATTACTTTTTAGCAATCCTTTGTGGAACCCTCACACTTACCCTTATTTGCCATACTGGGTTCTGGAACGATATATTGTACAGAACACCTTAACGATTGACTAAACATGGCTTGGGCAATTACTTACATTCCTGAAAAGACCAATTTTTATGCCAGTCTGCACCATGCCGGATTATCATCCTTATGGTCAGCATTCATTATGAATCTGGACATTGCAGAAAAGTATGTGCTACTCATCCCCATACACTAACATTGCTACTGCCTTGCACTACTCAGCAGGCTCTCCGTGCTATCAATTTTACAGCACTGTACCCTAGCACGTACCACTCTGCAACTGATACAACGTTGCAATTATAACTTTGCTACTATGATTTCTTTATTATCACTTTGTCCAGTTCATAGCTCGGCAACCTTTTATACCCTGTAAGTGGTGATTGGTCAGTAATCCATCGAACTTGCACCTTGTCCCATAGGGTATAACTACACATCACCATACATCCTTATTAATATATGGTCACTATCCAGGTTCCTCTAATGTATGAATTCTTCATACTAGCTGTTTGGGTTCCCACTACATCTCATCCAGCATGGTAGGAGTTAACCGGACCCAACTTTCGTTGCTCCTCCCACCGACCAATCAGGACGCATGGCGCCCTATTTAAAATCGGACACACGAGATCTTTACTCACCCCTTGAAAAGCCGCTCACAGGCGAAACGCGCGTCGGGGCTTTTGTTTTGTGTAGCTGTTTTGGACAAGCCGGATTAATTCTATTGAGCCAGATTTATTGAGCTGAACTTTAGAAATCTTTAGAAGTCTAGAGTTACCTTTAGCAATCTCTGCAGTATATACTAGCGGGTCTTCAGACTCTGATCTATTGAAGAGAGGTTATTTAACCCGTGCAAAGCATTTTTACTAGCGGTCTCTCACAGTCAGATGCTGACAAACTGTGTATACTTACTGAACCAGACCAGTCTATCAAGAACTTTAGTTATCTGCTGGGGTACTAGCCAGACTAAGTCGATCTAAATCTCAGTATCTGTTGTAATCCTTAGTAATCTTTACAGTATGTACCAGTGAGTCTTCAGACCCTCATTTATTGCGGAGCTTTGTTTCGTGTAGCTGCATTTGACAAGCCGCACCAATTCTATCGAGCCAGATTAATTGAGCTGATCTTTAGAAAGCTCTAGGAATCTTAAGTTATCTTTAGCCATCTCTGCAGTATATACTAGCGGGTCTTTTGACTCTAATCTATTAAAGAGAAGTTATTTAGCCCGTGCTAAGCATTTTACTAGCGGTCTCTCACAGTTAGATGTTGACAAGCTGTGTATATTGACTGAGTCAGACCAGCTGATCAGAATCTTAGTAACCTGCCGGGGTGCCAGCCGGACTATCTGATCTGAACTTCAGTAACCTGTTGAAACCCTTAGAAATCTTTGCAGCATATACTAGTGAGTCTTTAGACCCTCATTTATTGCAGACCTGCTATCCAGCAGGAGTTAGTACTATAGTATTATACTAACTGACTCTCATAGACAGACGCCTCGTTCAGCTCTCCCTATCTGTATTTTTATTTTGGGGACGTCTATGCTCTTATACTACTTGTCCACATTACCAGATGTTGTTAGGCAGAGGCAGGGGCCTCTAGCCAACTAAGTTACACCATTAAAAGTCAGTACAGGCCAGTCCAGAGTATTAGCATGATCTGCCTGTTCTGGACAATTCATGAGGTCCAGACCTGATATTTATCAGAATATCTTAACCCCTTTTGGGACTTAGACAGAATACTCACCTTATTATATCTCTGGCTTTACTTGTCTGACTATCTATTTGTATATATATTTCTTTCTTTTTGCCCCTACTATTATCTTAGTACTGGCTGTTGCACGTTATTCTGATACTCTCCAGGGAGCCTCCCTGCTCGAATTACTGCCAGTACTCTGTACGTCTCTCATATTAAACTCAGACACTCTGCTCAGACGACTCTGTGTCACTGATACATCGAGACCAGTTATTATTTCTCAGCGTAACCATTCAGTATAAGTCTGCACCTGCAGTCTGAGAAACTTATTATCCTAGTAGGGACATATACGTTTATTAACGTTTTCTTTCTCTCTTTCTTTTATGTTATGTCCGTCTAGAGCTCGATATCTCTCCAGCTCTTATTACATTGAGAATTCATTAAAAGTTTCTTTTATTATTACATTGAGAATTCATTAAAAGTTATATTTTATTTTATCTAAGGTCACTGGACAGTCCAGTTCTTTGTTTTTTCATTCAGCTCCATGGGTTAACCCCTTCATTCACTGTCCAGCTACTCTATTTAGCAGCTTCATCCTATTTTCTACGTTGATTAGCTCTAGGGTTTTAATACCCACTTCTTTCAGAAGCTCATTTTATCAAATTGATTTCACTAGTGCCACCTCCGAATGACTGATCTTTTAGACAAACTATTAGATCCCAATTTGGGTCAGGAAGAAATAATTAATGTTTTTTCCACCAATCCACTGTCTCAACCCTCTAGCATTCACAATGATATCAATCAGGCTTTCTTTAACATCCAGAAATCATACCAACAACAAATTCGGTCGTTCTGGGAATTAACAAGCCTTAAACAATACATTGAACAAAAATTGGTTCCTAGAGGACTACGTCCAGAAGTCCTTTTGCCTGACAAAGTACAATCTGAGGACCAACTCAAAGAGTGGAACTCCATTTTGCTGGATTGCTCCTACCGTTTAATGGGCTTTCTCATCAAATTGGAAACCTCCAATTTTGAAAATATCAACCTCAAACTAACTAATGAAATTAGTCAAATTAAGGAGTTCAAAACTGAGAATTTGTACCCACAGATGGAAACCAAATTACAACAAAATATAGATAACTTCAAACACCATCTGAAAGTTAAAAAACACACGAAATTCCAACGTGACTTTCACGATTTTAAAGAGGGACAAATCTTCAGGCGAAGATCCAAAAATCGTAGACGTAATAACACTAATTCTAACTCCATCTCTTCTGGGGAAACTTCCTGGTCTGACACTGACAGTGCCCCCTATAAGCAACAAAGGGGTAAATTCAGGAACACTAGCAGAGATAGAAACAAAGCATCCTCAGCTACAGCCACAGCCCCTAAGAGTATCCTTAAGGAGTCAGACAAGATAGTGTCTTTCCTCGATATTCCCATCTCTGTTGACACTAACAACCCTCCCACTGTACCCCAATCAGTTCCTTTTTTAGAACAAGGCCCCTATCGTCATCAAAGGGGGAGACTTCGGGACAGGGACAGGTGGGGATACAAACAGAATCGGACAAAGAGTTAAATCCAAACAGGATTATAAATCTTTCAGATTTCATTCTGTTACCTAGACACATTTCTCTCCTTAACAAAGGCCTCTCATTTGTACCTACTCCCCAATGTAATACCTTTGACTGGACGAAGGACATTAATCTATTTGGTAGAAAAATTGCACTTAATATTATTCATACTAAAAAAGACACACAAACAGCTAATGATCTTGGGCTGACCTTAGAGGATTTCCGTCTCTCATATTAAACTCAGACACTCTGCTCAGACGACTCTGTGTCACTGATACATCGAGACCAGTTATTATTTCTCAGCGTAACCATTCAGTATAAGTCTGCACCTGCAGTCTGAGAAACTTATTATCCTAGTAGGGACATATACGTTTATTAACGTTTTCTTTCTCTCTTTCTTTTATGTTATGTCCGTCTAGAGCTCGATATCTCTCCAGCTCTTATTACATTGAGAATTCATTAAAAGTTTCTTTTATTATTACATTGAGAATTCATTAAAAGTTATATTTTATTTTATCTAAGGTCACTGGACAGTCCAGTTCTTTGTTTTTTCATTCAGCTCCATGGGTTAACCCCTTCATTCACTGTCCAGCTACTCTATTTAGCAGCTTCATCCTATTTTCTACGTTGCATAAATAATTATATAAATATGCACGTAGACTTCAAATATATAAATATGCATATATATTTAAATTCTACGTGCGTATTTATGTAATATTTTTACATAATTAAGTCATTTTATTGATTGCAATTTGATGGACCTGCCTGACAACCCACGCCGAAAGTCCAGAGAATTTAATTTGCTAGCACTGTATTTTACCCTGTAACGTTCTACGACACCCTAAAACCTGTACATGGGGGGGTACTGTTTTACTCGGGAGACTTCGCTAAACACAAATATAAGTGTTTCAAAACAGTAAAAAAATATCACAGCGATGATATTGTCAGTGAAACTGACTTTGTTTGCATTTTTAACACACAAACAGCACTTTTACTGATTATATAATTGTTGTGATACGTTTTCCTGTTTTGAAACACTAATATTTGTATTCAGCAAAGTCTTCCGAGTATAACAGTAATAACAGTAACCCCCATGTACAGGTTTTATAGCGTTTTTGAAAGTTGCAGGGTCAAATATATGGGTCAAATATTTTTACATTGAAAATTGCCAGGTTGGTTACATTGCCTTTGAGAGCGTATGGTAGCCCAGGAATGAGAATTACCCCCATGATGGCATACCATTTGCAAAAGAAGACAACCCAAGGAATTGCAAATGGGGTATGTCCAGTCTTTTTTAGTAGCCACTTAGTCACAAACACTGGCCAAAATGAGCGTTCAATTTAGTTTTTTACTTTTTTCTCACACAAACAAATATGAACGCTAACTTTGGCTAGTGTTTGTGACTAAGTGGCTACTAAAAAAGACTGGACATACCCCATATTAAATACCCTGGGTTGTCTACTTTGAAAAAAATATGTACATGTGGGGTGTTATTCAGAGATTTATGACAGATAATAGTGTTACAATGTCACTATTGATAAATTTTAAAAAATTTATGTTTTGAAACCGCAATATCCTACTTGTACTTATAGCTCTATAACTTGCAAAAAAAAAAGCATGTAAACACTGGGTATTTTTAAACTCAGGACAAAATTTTTCATCTGTTTAGCAGTTTTTTTCACTAGCGTTTGTAGATGAGTAAAAGATTTTTCAAGTAAAAGTAATTTTTTTTATTTTTTTCAATTTTTCATCATATTTTTTTATTTATTTTAAATTACCGTATTTTTCGCTCCATAAGACGCACCTCACCATAAGACGCACCTAGTTTTTAGAGGAAGAAACCCAGAAAAAAAATATTCTGAACAAACTGTCCCATAGTGTTTCTTACTATGGGACAGTTTGTACATAATATTTTTTTTCTCCCCTGTCCCATATCCCCCCCCCCCTCCCATAGTCTTCTCCTCTCTCCCATAGTCTTCACTCACCCCCTCCCCATAGTCTTCACTCACCCCCTCCCCATAGACTTCATCCCCACCTCCCCATAGACTTCATCCCCCCCTCCCCATAGACTTCATCCCCCCCTCCCCATAGACTTCATCCCCCCCCTCCCCATAGACTTCATCCCCCCCTCCCCATAGACTTCATCCCCCCCTCCCCATAGACTTCATCCCCCCCTCCCCATAGACTTCATCCCCCCCCTCCCCATAGGCTTCATCCCCCCTCCCCATAGGCTTCATCCCCCCCTCCCCATAGCCTTCACCCCCCCTCCCCATAGCCTTCATCCCCCCCTCCCCATAGCCTTCACCCCCCCCTCCCCATAGCCTTCACCCCCCCTCCCCATAGCCTTCACCCCCCCTCCCCATAGACTTCATCTCCCCCTCCCCATAGACTTCATCCCCCCTCCCCATAGACTTCATCCCCCCCCTCCCCATAGACTTCATCCCCCCCCCTCCCCATAGACTTCATCCCCCCCCTCCCCATAGGCTTCATCCCCCCCTCCCCATAGGCTTCATCCCCCCCTCCCCATAGCCTTCACCCCCCTCCCCATAGCCTTCACCACCCCCCCTCCCCATAGCCTTCACCACCCCCCCTCCCCATAGCCTTCACCCCCCCTCCCCATAGCCTTCACCCCCCCCTCCCCATAGCCTTCACCCCCCCTCCCCATAGCCTTCACCCCCCCTCCCCATAGACTTCACCCCCCCTCCCCATAGACTTCACCCCCCCTCCCCATAGACTTCACCCCCCCCTCCCCATAGACTTCACCCCCCCTCCCCATAGACTTCATCTCCCCCCCTGCCCATAGACTTCATCTCCCCCCTCCCCATAGTCTTCACCCCCCCATAGACTTCATCTCCCCCCCTCCCCATAGTCTTCACCTCCCCCCCTCCCCATAGTCTTCACCCCCCCCATAGACTTCATCTCCCCCCCTCCCCATAGACTTCATCCCCCCCCCCTCCCCATAGACTTCATCTCCCCCCCTCCCCATAGACTTCATCTCCCCCCCCTCCCCATAGACTTCATCTCCCCCCCTCCCCATAGACTTCATCTCCCCCCCTCCCCATAGACTTCATCTCCCCCCCCTCCCCATAGACTTCATCTCCCCCCCTCCCCATAGACTTCATCTCCCCCCCTCCCCATAGACTTCATCTCCCCCCCCTCCCCATAGACTTCATCTCCCCCCCTCCCCATAGACTTCATCTCCCCCCCTCCCCATAGACTTCATCTCCCCCCCTCCCCATAGACTTCATCTCCCCCCCTCCCCATAGACTTCATCCCCCTCCCCATATTCTTCTCTCCCATACTGTCCCCCTCCCCTTGTCCCATAATTACTTACCTGTCTTGCAGCGTTGGCCGGCAGCACAGGGCGCACCGCGGTAGTGGAACTTGAATTTCATGTTCCGGTTTCTGGCGGGACTGAAAGAAAGTGCGCACTCAGCTTGTGCACACTTCCTTTCAGTCCCGCCGGAAACCGGAACATGAAATTCAAGTTCCACTACCGCGGTGCGCCCTGTGCTGCCGGCCAACGCTGCAAGACAGGTAAGTAAAGCTTCATATTCGCTCCATAAGACGCACAGACATTTCCCCTCACTTTTAAGGGGAAAAAAAGTGCATCTTATGGAGCGAAAAATACGGTAAATTACATGAGATTATATAAATAATGGTATGTAAAGAAAGCCATTTTTGTCCGAAAAAAAAAAATATATAATTTGTATGGGAACAGTAAATGAGAGAGCGGAAAATTACAGCTAAGCACAAACACCACAAAAGTGTAAAAAGAAGCCTGGTCGCAAATGTACAACATCGCAAAAACAGTCCGGTCCTTAAGGAGTTAAAGTCATTAAAGACAGTATGACCCATTGTACTGCCAATGTTTATCTATAGAGATTTCATGTGCTGGATTTTTTTGCATCTGTTAGCAATGGGTGAGGTTTTGGCCATCTACTAATTCTTACTATGGCATTGATTTAGTATTGTTGGATAAGCTTTCCAAAGTATTTAATAATTTTTGCATACACTTTTAAAATTATTATTATTTAAATATTAAAAATAGAAAATTATAAAAATATATATATCAATATATTTAAATAATTTCAAAATAATACACGATTAAACTATTTTCATAATAATAAATCACTTTAAAAGTTTATACAAAAATAGTAAATTATTTAGAAAGCCTTTCCAACAATATTAAATTGAGGCCTGAAATACTGGAGAGGTGGACTGCAACGATGTAATGTATCGTTGGTGTGTCAGAATAAAGTGATATCATAATGTACTGCTAGTGAGTAATGTTAAAAAATGTCATAATGTCAATCTAATAGAGCGTTAGATTGTATTAAATTGTAATTTTAAGAGACTGACAATTCTGTATAGCTTAATGTGGAGAAATTCCATCTTGATTTTGCAAGAATTTTGATTAGGCAAAATTTATACTTTCGTGCCACAAAGACATCTGTTATGTAAAGAGCAGTGGCATAGAAGGATTTAACAGAATAGCTTTATTTTGTTATAAGAACACTATATCTCATAGAAACTCATCATGATTACCATGTAGATTTCTGTATACAATTTAAATTCATAAAATGCATGGCATAATGTTTGATACATGTCACACTGGCAATCAGATTTAATAATTCAGCTTCCATAGAAACAGGGGCTATTTCAAATTACTTAACTAAGCTGGTTGGGTTTTGGTGGATGAAGTATGTTACAACATGTCGTTGGAGAGATAGTTAATATAAATGTATCATTTGGTAACTGCACTGCTGTAATCTAATTATATGACAAAGAATAGTTACAGGGGTTACAGTATTGTCAAAATATACCAAATAAGATTTATAGTAGAGTAATGTACAGTAGTTACTGTGGCGTTGGGCTACCACTTTCTACTAGAAGGTTAGGATTCAGCAATATCACACTATATTAATGGAGATTTAATGGATCCTCACTCTTTGGCAAGTTTATTTATGTATTACTGGAGAGCTAGATTGCAGTGTTTTGTCTATTTATAATTGAGTTGTTGGGTGTGTGATCTATGAAACAGGTGCAGTGTTATAGACCATCCCTATGTACCTTAAAGGGATGAGAGTTGGCACATTGGTGGTTGGTTAGCATGATAAAAAAGGGCTTTGATTTTTTTCTAACGTTTTGAGATGTGATATTCATACCAAGTTTAATGGTGCAGCACTGTGTAACAATTAGAATGCTACTTGTAACCTCCCCTGTAAGTGCATAAAGGTAACCCATTTACCCTGCACAAACATATTTGATGGATGCCCTCTTGGTAAAGATGTTCATCGTAAAAGTCTTCGTCACCAAATTTTTGGGGGTTGCTACTCAGATGATTAGGCTGCACAATATAACATGCTATAGGTGAGTAATATCCCAGTGTGATGTCCATGTATGTTCCCCAAAGACATTTTAGTAAAATCACATGAAGCTATGATATAGAAATAATATAATAATATATCAATGTAGTACTGGTGAATTAGAATGCAGTAATCTCATAATGCTCCAACAATGATTTATATTGAGTTAGGTTACATAATCCCCCCAAGAACGAGACAAAGCTCCGTGTTGAGGGTCAAGCAGTGGTCTGTTTATTGAGGGCTACCTGCCCCTGTATTTATGCAGGTCTCCCACCTGGTGGACACTCCCCTAGGGGACCAGATGGAAGACTGTAACAACGGACAGACAAGTACCAATTACAGACATACAGCAGTAAAACATCCCCACAATGCATCCTGGCTTCCTCCCCTCTGCCCTGAAGATAATTAAGAAGTAATTCAATTATCTCCCAGGACAAAGGCAAAACTCCATTACACACATGGGGACACAAAAACAGCAAACACTTTAAAATACATAAAGTCACCTTTTACACATAAAACATAGACATGTCACATATTCCCAGATAGCTCAGGTCTGAGTGTACATTATTAGGTGAAACCACACGAATACAGTTTAATTGCCATGGAGTCAAAGTCTTTAATTCCACGAACAGGCTCCCTGGCATGGCTATCTGGGTTACAACATTCCCATAAAATAAACTCCCGAAGTTCCAGGTGTTTGTTGAATTGTCCCGAATAGGAACCAGGGGGCTGGAGGCTCAGCGGTGCTTGCACGTAAATTAGTCCGCTTCTAGTGCATGAAAGTCGGGCAGAAAAGCGCTGGCTGCCCGGGGAGCTCCAGAACACCGCCATCGTGTGGCGGCTAGGTGTAACCGCGACCACCCAGTACCAATCAATTAAGCTGTGGTTAACCACAGCTACTGGGTGGTCAATTGCCGGCACACGCTCGTTAAGCCGCGGTTAACCGCGGCTTCAGGGAGGTCAATAGGAGGCACACGTCAGCTTCTGGGTGGCCAATCAACGGCGCCGGCCGGCTTCCCACAGCTCTGGGGAGGCTGATAGACAGCTGTTTTGTTCAGTAGATAGAATCTACTGGACGGCTGTGCAGAAAGGAAGAAATAAATCTTCCTGCACAGTAAAATTAACCCTTTAACTGCCGGTCCATAATCCAAAGGCAGCAGGCGGGCAACCAGGCTCCTCCAATGCAATGTGGCGAGATTGATCTCGTCACAGTGTGTATAAATGTCAGACTGTAATGATGTCATAATGCCAACTGAGAACTTGATTACAGTGATTTTACAGTAACGAATTTAGACTAAAAGGTTAGGATGCAATAATGTCTCAATATGTTACTGGAAATGTATGTTGAAATGTAGAGCTGACCCAAGACATTGTGCTACCTGGGTCCAAGCACAAGATACTACCACATCTACCAAAACTCCTTACAAACACTTCTACACACTTTCCTATATTCATTAAAACATCAAAAGAAACATCAATCTGTCTATCTGCCCACAAATTATATTTCACTTTCCCCACAGTACTTTTCATTCCATTGCTTTCTTTTTTTATTTTTTTCACTCCACTTATCCCCCCTCCTCTTCTTATGTCCCTCTCCCCATTTCCTCCACTTTTATACTACCACTATTGTGTTCCTTTCCCCATAACAACCTCCTTGTGTCTATGTCTCCATGACCTCCCTTGTGTTTATTTGCCATGGCACCATCCCAGCATACTATGTCAAACCATTTTACCTTGATTTGCCAAGTGTCATATGGCACCCGAACTGCTTCAGGTCTTCTTCACAAACTGGACAGGTCCGTGTTTTGTTTTATCAAGACAGGGACTCATTCGTTGACAGCGAACGAATGCCTACAACACAGAGCGGTATATAGTAGTTATGTGCTTGGGGTGTTCCTTTAGCATTTTGTGGCTCAATCCTC
Organism: Pelobates fuscus; assembly: GCF_036172605.1. Classification (NCBI taxonomy): domain Eukaryota; kingdom Metazoa; phylum Chordata; class Amphibia; order Anura; family Pelobatidae; genus Pelobates; species Pelobates fuscus. The sequence continues at coordinate 278,830,765 of NC_086321.1, forward strand.
TTTTCATTAATAAATCATGTATTCTTGATCTATTGTCTTACATGACACTTTCTTGAAAAATATTCTGTGCTGATATAAAATGTATTACATTCTATTTGTCCTTTCCTAAGTCTATTGATTGTGTTTTAAGCCGAAAGGCAATGAATAAGATGAAGGGCAGCTTCACAGATGTTTAGCTAGGGATTTAATTTATTTTTTATGTTGTGGTGACATTTACAAATGGAATTAAACAGATCTCCAAAATACCTCATATGTCATTACTGCACCTATATAGTGTCTTAAACAAAATATTAAATATTCTGTTCCAAGTCAAGTTATCAGTGTGTGGGTTTAATAAACTGCCAATTTAAGCTCACCCTTTATGTTTGCTTAAATGTTAAAGCAATTATTCATAAATCATTTCAGATATATAAAAAACACCAGATTGCTAATGGTAATTAGATATGCAGTACATTTTATTAAAGTACGAATAAAACATCACACCACTTTGTTCTAAATAAGTGTTGTTATACCATGCACTGGTTGCTTAACCCGTTAAGGACTGAGCCAATTTCCAAGTTCTAAACCAAAACTAAACCTACTAAACGATGTGTTTCTCACACAGTAAGATGAAAGTTTTATAGTTATACTGTATACTATACTGAGTCCATGCGTGCTGTTTTTTGGAATTGGGATTTCTGTGTGATAAGCAAGTCTTATGGCTTGACTGGTGTGCAGATTTTTGTTTAAAATTGTATTGACTATATGTTTGTTTATATATATATATATATATATATATATATATATATATATATATAACAAACAATACACAAGATCCAGCGCACTCTCCTATCTACTAAACAGCAACTTCAATGTTGACAGATTTTATTAGTTTTTAAAAGTTTTTTTTTAAAAAAACACCTTATCTAGGCAAAAAATAATGGGGATTTAGTTACATTATATGATCATACATTGCATAAGCCTGCCACAACGTCAATGTACCCCATCTTTGGCAGGTCCTACTCTCACAGTCTAATGTCTGCTCTTATGAGATTAAACCACTTACTTGAGGAACAAATTCCATCTGAGGCTCTCTGCAGTACAAGACTTGGGAGTCTATGCTGAACACAAATAGGAGTGTTTCAAAACAGTAAAACTTATCACGACAATGATATCACTAGTAAAAGTGCACTTTTTGTGTAAAAAACAAATACCTACGCTAACTTTGGCCAGCGTTTGTGACTAAGTGGCTTCTAAAAATGACTGGACATATCCCATTTTGAGTACTCTGGGTTGTCTACATTTTCAAACGGTATGCCATGGCGGGGTTAGTTTTCATTTCTGGGCTGCCATACTGTTTCAAAGGCAACATAGCCAATCTGACAAATTTCAATTTGCAAAAACCGAAATTGGCAAATCTTATGTTTGACCCTCTAACTTTTCAAAACACCATAAAATCTGTAAATGAGGGGTACCGTTGTACTTATGAGACATTACTCTACACAAATATGAGTGTTTTAGAGCAGTAAAATGTATAATACTGATGACATCATCTGTGAAAAGGCAGTTTATTTGTGAAAAATGCAACAACAAAAACTAATATATAAGTTAACTTTGGCCTGGGTTTGTGACTAAGTGGCTACTAAAAAGACTGGACATTACCCCATTTGAATACTTTTACAAATGGTATGCCATGATGAGGTTAATTTTCATTCCTGGGCTTCTGTATGGTCTCAAATGCAACATAGGCCCAGCAAACCAATCTGGCAAATTTACCAACTCTGGTAAAGTGGAAACCCTATATTTGACCCTTGTAAGTTTCTAAAAACCCATAAAACCTGTACATGTGGGGTACTGTTGTATTCCTGAGACATTGCTGAATACAAATATGTGTATTTTATTGCAGTAAAAACTAACAGTATTATGACATTCATGCAGAACAACATCATTTCTTCATTTCTCACACTTTTTAAAATTGTATTCACATTAAATTATGTTTTATATAAATATGTGATATGGCATGAAAACTCTGTTTCCCTTGAACAAAATTATATATAACAAGTGTGGGTGCACTTCATATGAAAGAGTTGAATTATGGTTGAGCAAATTCCAGGTTTTGTTTACGTTTTGTTGTGATCAGAACTTGTACAATTGCCTCCGTCCTTAAAGGGACTCTCCAGTGCCAAGAAAACAATCAGTTTTCCAGGCACTGCAGGTCCCCTCTCCCTCCCACTTCCCATCCCCATTTGCTGAAGGGGTCAAAACCCCTTCAGTGACTTACCAGAGGCAGCGATGATGTCCCTTGCCGCTGCTTCTGTGTCCACCCACGCTCCTCCCCTTCATCACGTCAGCCGGCAGGGGAGACCTAATGCGCATGTGCGGCAATGCAGCGCACGCCCATTAGACCTCCCAATAGGAAAGCATTGAAGTCGTCACATAGCGTGCTATAATCTAGTAGACAGCCACTAGAGGAGGAGTTAACCTTGCAAGGTAATTATTGCAGTTTATAAAACCAGCAATAATTACACCTGCAGGGTTAAGGGTAGTGGTAGTGGGAGTTGGCACCCAGACCACTCCAATGGGCAGAAGTGGTCTGGGTGCCTGGAGTTTCCCTTTAAGGGATTAAGGAACAGAAAGGTTTTTCTTTTAATATCTTAAATGTTAACCTAACACAAGTATTAAAAAAATATTAAAATGGGGAAAAATGCTTTTCTCACATTTTTCTTGTAATGAAAGCAACTAAATTAAAAACTAAAGCAAATGTTGGCGGTGGCCTAACAGTCATAAAGAGAAGGGGTTGGTGGACAACCACCAACGTGGAGTTGCCAGGAACTGATTTACCAGAGGAAGGGGGTAACTCTAATGAAAGTTATCAAACACAAATATGAAGCTAGCTTCTGCAAAAAGAAGATACCTAGACAATGGAGAAAAGTCAAACACAATGTATATCCCAGCAGGCCCGGACTGGCCATCGGGCATACCGGGCAAATGCCCGGTGGGCCGCGATGGCCGTGGGGCCGAGGCCGGCAGGGGAGATCACAGGATTTCCCCTGCCAGTCTCTGCAGGGCCAGCGCTACCCGAGCGCCGGCCCTGCTGTGTGCTTCCATGGGCCGGTGGGGAGATCAAAGATCTCCCTCACCGGCCCAGAGACACTGACAGGCGGCCGCTGGCAGGAGAGGGAGTGAGGGAGGGAGGCAGGCGAGAGGACCAGCGGAGCCAGCAGCTCTGCCGGGTCCTCTCGCGAGGTCTGAGCGTTGCCGCGGTTACCGCGGCAACGCTCAGATCTCGCGAGAGTGAACTATAGCCTTCAGGCTAAAGTTCACTCTCACCACTGGACCACCAGGGAAGGAAGCTGCACGGCACCCCCCCACCCCCCACCCCCCGGCCCCAGGCAGAACGGATCCCCCTCTCCCCACAGGCAGAACAGTTCCCCCCCTCCTTCCAGGCTAAAAGGTAAGAAGGGAGGAGGGGGGGATATAACTTTTTTTTTTTTTTATTATTAATAAAAAATATGTATAAAAATTTAAATAAAATATACATTCACACTCACACACACAGCACACAGACATACACAGCACCCTCAAACACACACAGCGCCCTCAGACACACACAGCACCCAGACACACACAGCACCCCCAGACACACACACAGCACCCCCAGACACACACACAGCACCCCCAGACACACACACAGCACCCCCAGACACACACAGCACCCCCAGACACACACAGCACCCCCAGGCACACACACAGCACCAGAACCCCCAGACACACACAGCACCCTCAGACACACACAGCACCCTCAGACACACACAGCACCCAAACATACACAGCACACTCAAACATACACAGCGCACTCAAACACACACAGCGCACTCAAATACACACAGCGCACTCAAACACACACAGCGCACTCAAACACACACAGCGCACTCAAACACACACAGCGCACTCAAACACACACAGCGCCCTCAGACACACACACAGCACCCTCAGACACACACACAGCACCCTCAGACACACACACAGCACCCTAAGACACACACACAGCACCCTCAGACACACACACAGCACCCTCAGACACACACACAGCACCCTCAGACACACACACACAGCACCCCCAGACACACACAGCACCCTCAGACACACACACAGCACCCCCAGACACACACACACAGCACCCCCACACACACACACAGAACCCTCACACACACAGCACCCCCAGACACACACACACCACCCTCAGACACACACAGCACCCTCAGACACACAGCACCCTCAGACACACACACAGCACCCAAACACACACACACAGCACCCAAACACACAGCACCCTCAGACACACACAGCACCCTCGCTCACACATATACAGCACACTCCCACACACACATACATACATATATATATATATATATATATATATATATATATATATATATATATAAATAAAATAACCCTCAGTGAGTTAACAGACAAAGAAAATTAGAAACCTAGAATGTGACGGCACATAAAAACACCCTCACACGCAGCACCCCTCTTACATACACACACACTGCGCCCCTCACGCATACAATATGTCCAAATATATATATATATATATATATATACACACACACACACTAAAGCACCCCTCATACTGCACCACTACACACATTACGCTCCAGATACACACTAGATCCCTTACCCTATATGCACTCTTAATCCTACACACACACACACACACACAATCTCCTATACACACTCTGGGTCCTTTACACAGTAGATCTCCTACACACACACTACATTCCTTGTCAGCAAACACATACAACATTCTCTAAACACACCCTCTCTACAACCCCTACACACACTACGTCAACTATATACACACACTTCAACCCATATGCACACACTCACTACATCCCCTATAACACTATGCCCCCTATACACACACACTCTCTACAGCCCCTAGCCACACATATTACACCACAAACACAAATGAAATTGACCTATTTACACAATACCACACCACACTCTACACACACGCAATCCCACAAGCAGGCTCCATACACATGCACCATACACTTTTCTGGCCCTTTTGTCCTCTGGTATCCCACTTGTGGAGACACCAGAGACAATTTAAAAGCAAACTCAGCGCAAGCATGTTATTAAATTTGCTTGCGCTGCGCAGAACAAATTCAGGGCCTTTTTCTAATGCCAGAGCTCTTCAGCGGGGCTCTGCGCATTGAACTAAAATGCTCACTTTGAGAGGGGCTGTGCTTGTCATTAGTGATGACAAAACACACCCTCTCTGGCCCCGCCCCCTTCTTAGGGGGCCGCTCTGATTGAAAAATGCCCGGGCCTAATTTTTTTCCCAGTCCGGCCCTGATATCCCAGTGATAGTCACATTATCTGGGCTTCTCCATTAACCTTTGCAGGCTTATATCCATTTGCTGCTGTAGTGGTTAGCTGCCTAAACAGTCATTTTGAATACTGCCTGGATCATTTTATTTAGGCATTAGGCTATAGTGACTTGTGACCTACCAGCTCTGATTTTTAGCAGTTGTTACCCCTCTTCGTTTCATTTTTTTTATGTATGTTTTTTTGTTATCTATATACTATTTGTATACTATATATTCCAACCTTAAAGGGACTCTCCAGTGCCAGGAAAACAATACGTCAAAAAAACTATTTCCTGGCACTGCAGGTCCCCTCTCACTCCCACCTCCCAATCCCCGGTTGCTGAAGGGGTGAAAAACCCTTCAGTCACTTACCTGAGACCCCCGCCGATGTCCCTCGGCGGTGGTTACAGGTCGCTGCCACTCCTCCTCTTCATTACGTGGGCCGGTGGCCAAGACTGATACCGGCCGCAGAGACCTAATGCGCACGTGCATTAGAGCTCTCCATAGAAAAGCATTAAAGACACCGAATATTGCGCTTCACTGTGGAGCACACACAATCAAACAGGAAACACCTGAAAGCTCCAGACGGACCGCTATTAAAACCGGGAGGTTTGCGATGAACTGTATATCCCTGAGGAAGTCATTATTATGACAAAACGTATTGATAAGCTGATATTCAGACTTTTATAAATTTGTTTTTATGTCCATTTTATTTGTATTACTGCCCAATATACTACTCTATCTCCTAGGATTGGAGGATTTCCTATTGGGTCCACTTGTTAGTGGAGACAAGCTTCTTTTCCGTATGGGCGGAGTCTGGCAGCCGATCCAAGCGGATGCATGGTAGATGGGCTCCGTGTCTACCCGGAGCAAATTAGCAATTTTCGGCCACCAGACCGCTGATAAAAACGCCCAAGCAACCCAGAACGACAATGGGAAGAAAGACCAAGAGGCCAAAACCGGACCGACCCAATCCGGGAGCCAGCATAAGGGACCTCACCAGGCACAAGGTGCATACGGCCCCAAGATGGCCGCCGACCTAGCGGATTTCTCTGACTCCTCGGGGGATTTCTACCCAGAGGAAGCCACTACTAGCTTGCCACCAGTGAGGCCCCAACAACCGGCACCAAACCCGGTGGCGGCAGAACCGGTGACGGCGACGCTGCTGAAAACTCTCCTGGGAGAGTTACAGAAGACCCTCCAAGCAGATGTAGCGCAGCTACGCTCAGACCTCACAGGCCTGGTAGGCCGCATCGAAGCGGTCGAAACGACTTTCGCGAGGCAGACACAAGAAATCTCAGAGCTCAGGCAGGAACTGCAAGCTCTTAAGCAAAAGCAGGCCAGGACTGACCAACGCTTCGCGGCACTGGAAGATACCAGGCGCCGCAACAATCTAAAGATCCGCGGGATCCCGGAAGAAATACCTGCAGAGGAAATCCCACACCTCTTAAGGCGGCTTACGGGGGCCCTACTGTCACCCAAACAAGCCAGGAACGTCGGCATTGAAGCAGCCTTCAGGATCCCGAAACCCCGGAGAGTGCCTGAGACAGCCTCCCGAGACCTCGTGGTGAAGTACAGGAGCTCGGCCGACAAAATGGCGGTCCTCACAGCCCTGAAAGGATCTGTCACCTTCAGCTTTGAATCTATGACTTTGTCCTTCTTCACGGACCTGTCGGGGGAAACTATGCAGTGGCGTAGGTCCCTACTACCCGTCACCAAGCTGCTCCGTGATAAGCAGATCAACTACCGCTGGCGCACACCGCACACAATGCATATTCACCACGACAACAAGGTGTACCACATCTCGGACATTAATGAAGCACCCGCCTTGCTGAGGCAACTGGGACTGCCTGTGGAGGAGCTGCCGCCCACCGCTGCACTAGGACCAACTACAACGGCACCGAGATGGGACCCAGCGAAGACGATCCCCTTCATCCCACGGGGGCCAGGGAACACCGAGTACGTGGCTGCCACCACATGATGGCTGAGCGCCCACACCGGGACATTCTACACCGTTACAGGACATTGCACAACGGGACTGATACCCTGATTAGGCTCTCTTGTTTTTCCCCCAACCATGCAATACCAGCAAAGGCAGGCAACCTGAAGCAAAGTGAACAACCTGGCCTTGGGACAAGCCCCTAGGGCATCCAAATGTTTTAACTGCTGGCCCCAGGTCTTAATGTTTTTTTGATTGATTTTATTTTGTGTTACTGGCCTTCCCTTTTCTAACGATGCTCAACTACTCTTCTTCCCTGTTACAATCAACGCCTCAGACACGCAATGGTAGGCCTTACAGAGACCAAATTGGGACACTACCAACCTTGCATGTCCGAGTATAATACACGCTGGGCAGCCTTACTGCCTCGTTAATCCCCGCACTCACATAGCTCACAGACAAGCCTAGGACACAGGGAGTCCGATTACCCCCTAGTCCCCGCGCCCGCACACCCCCCCCCCTCCCCAGGGTCACAGGGGACACCAAACCATATGGCGGACCACAAGACACTAATCTTCCTCTCAAAGGTGCTACCCGCACAAGGCTCGCAGGCAGACCACATACATCAGACAAGCGGACTGCTGGGTCCACCATAAACGACCGGATTAGGCATACACACGACATTACTCAGTCAACACATAGCCTACTCCATACACTAAGCTACTTCGGTCACAGAACACTTGACCACCTGAATGCCTCACGGGCCCACGCCTAATTAATATTTACTAACAAAATTGTGCAGCCTTAAATAGCCATAGTTTTGACCTGACAGGCCTACACAACGACATCAGGAGAGACAACAACATACCAGCAGCTGGCATGGGTTAAAGCGGCACTGTCATGCCGAATCCCGTTTTTTTTTAACCCCCCTCCCGCCTCCACTACATCCAATCGACCCCCTAGTCACCCCCAAATGCCCCTAAGCCCCCCACATTACCTCTTTTTAATTCTTTATCTTCTGCCCCGATCTTTATTCAGGGCGCCGCCATCTTTGTGTGGGTAGGTGAAGTCCCTGTGGGACACGTCATCTACCCACACTACACAGACTGTGAGATTCCCGCACATGCCCAGTGAAACACCTGGACATGCGAACGGGAATTTCATCTATTCATTCATTCATCAGACAGACGAATGAATGAATAGAAAAAATCAGACGAACAAACTAACACTGTGTATCAGTGTTAGTTTGTTCGTTCAGTTTATTACAAGGAGGGAGCTACCGGCGTGCAGCTCCCTCCTTGTAATATGTAAAGACAGAAGCGGTGGGGAGCTGTGCTCCTCGCCACTTCCTAAGCCCCCCATGTCCCCCCTCACTCTATGGGGGTCAATATGACCCCCATAATAGGACAAGGGAGATTAAAATCTCCCCAATGCCCCTACGCGCTATACCGCGAGTAGGGGCATGTTCACTAAACAGTGAGCAGCCTGTGGCTGCTCACTGTAAAAAAAAAAAATGGTAATAAGGGGGGGACCTACTGTCCCCCCCCGGCCCCCACCCCTGCGCGGTGGGTGGGGGCCCTAATAAAACAATAAGGGGGGGGGGACCTTCTGTCCTCCCCCCCGGCCCCCACCCCTGAGCGGTGGGTGGGGACCCTAATAAAAACAATAAGGGGGGGACCTATTGTCCTCCCCCCCTGGCCCCCACCCCTGAGCGGTGGGTGGGGGCCCTAATAAAAACAATAAGGGGGGGACCTATTGTCCTCCCCCCCTGGCCCCCACCCCTGCGCGTTGGTTGGGGGCCCTAATAAAACAATAAGGGGGGGGGACCTATTGTCCTCCCCCCCTGGCCCCCACCCCTGCGCGGTGGGTGGGGGCCCTAATAAAACAATAAGGGGGGGGGACCTATTGTCCTCCCCCCCTGGCCCCCACCCCTGCGCGGTGGGTGGGGGCCCTAATAAAACAATAAGGGGGGGGACCTACTGTCCTCCCCCCCGGCCCCCACCCCTGAGCGGTGGGTGGGGGCCCTAATAAAACAATAAGGGGGGGGGACCTACTGTCCTCCCCCCCTGGCCCCCACCCCTGCGCGGTGGGTGGGGGCCCTAATAAAACAATAAGGGGGGGGGACCTACTGTCCTCCCCCCCTGGCCCCCACCCTTGCGCGGTGGGTGGGGGCCCTAAATGACCCCCCCCCATCAAGGTGACTAGGGGTCCCAAGCCCCTAGTCACCCCCCACCCAAAACATTCTATCCCCTACCTACCCCCCTCACCCTAAAAATAGTGAGGGGGGAATAAAATAACTAACCTGTAAAAAAAAAAAAAAATTAAACTTACCATTTGACGTCTTCTTTTTTCTAAATTCTTCTTACTTCAGCCCCCCAAAAGGCCAAATAAAAATCCATAAACCCGTCGCACTTTAAAAAAAAAAAAAAAAAAAAAAAAAAAAACGAGCGCAAACAAAAATTAATCCATCTTCACCCATGGAGGGCACGCCGCGTACTGAGCTCCGCAGGGCGGGTCAAGGCTTATAAAGCCTTGCCCCGCCCTGCAATTAGGCTTAGAACACAATGATTGGTTGGTTTAAACCAATCAGAGTGCTCTGTGTCATTTTACACAGCGTGGGAAAATTCAAAAGAACTTTCCCACGCTGTGTAAAATGACAGATCACTGTGATTGGATGGTTTTCAAGCCATCCAATCACAGTGCTCTGTGTCATTTTACAAGGGTGGGAAAATTCCAAAGAACTTTCCCACGCTTGTAAAATGACACAGAGCAGTGTGATTGGATGGATTTCAAGCCATCCAATCACAGTGCTCTGTGTCATTTTACACAGCGTGGGAAAATTGAACTTTCCCACGCTGTGTAAAATGACACAGAGCACTGTGATTGGATGGTTTGAAATCCATCCAATCACACTGCTCTGTGTCATTTTACAAGCGTGGGAAAGTTCTTTGGAATTTTCCCACGCTTGTAAAATGACACAGAGCACTGTGATTGGATGGCTTGAAAACCATCCAATCACAGTGATCTGTCATTTTACACAGCGTGGGAAAGTTCTTTTGAATTTTCCCACGCTGTGTAAAATGACACAGAGCACTCTGATTGGCTTAAACCAACCAATCATTGTGTTCTAAGCCTAATTGCAGGGCGGGGCAAGGCTTTATAAGCCTTGACCCGCCCTGCGGAGCTCAGTACGCGGCGTGCCCTCCATGGGTGAAGATGGATTAATTTTTGTTTGCGCTCGTTTTTTTTTTTTTTTTTTTTTTAAAGTGCGACGGGTTTATGGATTTTTATTTGGCCTTTTGGGGGGCTGAAGTAAGAAGAATTTAGAAAAAAGAAGACGTCAAATGGTAAGTTTAATTTTATTTTTTTTTTTTACAGGTTAGTTATTTTATTCCCCCCTCACTATTTTTAGGGTGAGGGGGGTAGGTAGGGGATAGAATGTTTTGGGTGGGGGGTGACTAGGGGCTTGGGACCCCTAGTCACCTTGATGGGGGGGGGTTCATTTAGGGCCCCCACCCACCGCGCAGGGGTGGGGGCTAGGGGGGGAGGACAGTAGGTCCCCCCCCCTTATTGTTTTATTAGGGCCCCCACCCACCGCTCAGGGGTGGGGGCCGGGGGGGAGGACAGTAGGTCCCCCCCCCTTATTGTTTTTATTAGGGCCCCCACCCACCGCGCAGGGGTGGGGGCCAGGGGGGGAGGACAATAGGTCCCCCCCCCTTATTGTTTTATTAGGGCCCCCACCCACCGCTCAGGGGTGGGGGCCGGGGGGGGAGGACAGTAGGTCCCCCCCCCTTATTGTTTTTATTAGGGCCCCCACCCACCGCGCAGGGGTGGGGGCCGGGGGGGAGGACAGTAGGTCCCCCCCCCCTTATTGTTTTATTAGGGCCCCCACCCACCGCGCAGGGGTGGGGGCCGGGGGGGGGACAGTAGGTCCCCCCCCCTTATTGTTTTATTAGGGCCCCCACCCACCGCTCAGGGGTGGGGGCGGGGGGGAGGACAATAGGTCCCCCCCCTTATTGTTTTATTAGGGCCCCCACCCACCGCTCAGGGGTGGGGGCCGGGGGGGAGGACAGTAGGTCCCCCCCCCTTATTGTTTTATTAGGGCCCCCACCCACCGCGCAGGGGTGGGGGCCGGGGGGGGGCAGTAGGTCCCCCCCCCCCCAATCTTTAACCCCGCGCAGGGGAGGGGGGGTGTTTATTGTTTTTTTTTGTTTTTTGTTTTTTACAGTGAGCAGCCACAGGCTGCTCACTGCTTACTAGACATGCCCCTACTCGCGGTATAGCGAGTAGGGGCATATTATTTACTAATACTAAGTAATCTTTACTTAGTATTAGTAAAGTTGGCTGAAAGACCAATTCAGGTCTTTCAGCCTTTTAGTAGATAGCTCCCTGATACCGTGGGAATTAGGGAGTTATCTACTAAGCGGCTGCAAGATGCAGCCGCGGCAATGAATAGGATCGGAGTTTCATTCATTAGAATGAAATTCCGATACGAACAAAGTACCGAATTGCATCCTAACACCAATGGAGAATTCTGTTAGGATGCAATTCGGCAGTTTTGCCGGCGTTCTGTCTAAGTGACAGGACGTTTGGCAATACTGACAGGAAGCATTGTGGGAACAGGGAGGAAAGCTAGGGATCATGGGAAAATTGCTCTGACCAGCGGAAATGAAGCACACTTTGCTCCTCCGCTGGTCAGAGCTGGTCAAGCGGAGGAATCCCATAAGACAAAGAGTCCCTACTTTGTCTTATGGTTTTAAAGAAAACTAAAGGAGACAGGAAGAAAAGAAGAACAGATCCTGAGAGAGGGGTAGAAGAGGAAGAGATTGAGGAAAGGTAAGTTCGGCATGACAGTGCCGCTTTAAGTGACTCTCGTGACCTCCACATTAACTGCCCTAATTATGCCGACCCACTCACTGTTAGTCGGCTTGGTACAGCTGATTTTGCCTTATATTAATCTTTGGCTCAGCCTACATGTGTTCCCTGGCGTACCTCTAAGATGTTTATTGGACCGCGATATAAACCTTAGTACCAACATGATCTATTTTGTAAGCCTCTTCAAACATATGATAAGATGTAGCTTAGAACTGTTTTCTCTTATATGTATAACCTTGAGTGCCAAATTAGTCAGGAAGCTGCAGACAAATCTACTCTTAATTTGATTGTTACTGCAAAGGCATATCTACATAAGTACCTTTATCCTTAAAAATATGCATGTTTTCAAGGTCACTGTTTTACATATCTATGTTCCCATACTACTGAACGCTGTTGTGGCGTAAGATTATATTTTGTACCCACCTGCACTACAAAAATAAAGAATTAAAAAAAAAAAAGAAAAGCATTAAAAATGCTTTTCAATGCTTTCCTGTGGGGAATTGAGCTATGCTGGAGGTCCTCACACAGCGTGAGGACATCCAGCGACGCTCTAGTACAAGTTTTCTGTGCTATGGACCAGGAAGTGCCCTCTAGTGGCTGTCTAGTAGACAACCACTAGAGGTGGAGTTAACCCTTCATAAAAAAACTGCAATAATTACACTTGCAGGGTTAAGAGTAGTGGGAGTTGGCACCCAGACCACTCCAATGGGCAGAAGTGGTCTGGGTGCCTGGCGTGTCCCTTTAATAATAATATATGGGTTGCTCCATTTACCATTACGGCTCCTTTTGAGCTACTGATAGTGTATTTGTTTGGTACTGTCTGGGTAAGCTGCCTAAATAGTTATTTTTGAATGCTGCAGGGTTTTTGTTATTTTCAGTTATGTTACCAGCCATCATTTATTAGAATAGATATATACAAAATGAGGATACAGCTGTAGATCTACAAAAAATAGAACAAAATAATAGTGCAACGCTGTTTAGTAAAGTATAAGTGCACTGTGTAGAGTATAACTCACAAGATTGATGAATTGTTAGCGCCCAAGGGTGCCTCCCCTGATGTAGATGGGAGGTGGAAACACTGTTCCAGGTCCTACGCGTTTCGTCCAGATGGACTTCCTCAAGGACCTCCTGGTATTCAAATATCTAACAGCAATAAAACAGATACAAATAAACTATAAACATATATGTTTTTGTACCGTATACATCATTTATTAGAAGCCTATTATTTTAAGCATTGCATTACACAACGTTACATTTTTTAATCTTGGATATGAGTTATATTTCAATGTAACATTTATTTAAAACCTGGGATGAAAAGCTGGAACATAAACCTATAGAAAAATAGCATTGTATTTGCTGGATAATTGTATTTTTTAATGTATTCATTATCCTTCACAGAAATATAGGGGAGATAAAATTTATTAAAGGTTATGTGGTATTTCTTTCCTTGCAATTGTGAAATACAATTCTTTGTCGGGTATAGCAGGTGGTGCAAAAATAGATTTTAAAAGTACCTTTTGTAATGATATTTGAAAGGAACATAGTAGTATTTTGAGGAAGGCATCTTCCTAAATTAATAAATACACTAGTAAGTAATAATAATACACTTGGAGAATGCAAAAATACAGAAAGTACAATCACGTCACACAGTTGTACTATACAGAGCATTGTAGTTGCCAAAAAGCACTGTGCCCAAAACCCTGTCTGCCTGAATACAGCAACAACGTTTGACCTACAAGTGCAGCTACACTATATGGGCAAACATATTTGGATACCAACAGGGACTTTTATGACATTTCATTCTAAATATATAAACATTATCATTTAGTTGCTCCACTCTCCTCCCCTTTCCAGGTATAACAGCCTCCAGTCTTCTGGCAAGGCATTCCACAAGATTTTAGAGTGTTTCTGTGGGAATTTGTTTACCATTCATGCAGTAGAGCATTTGTGAGGTCAGGCACTGATGTTGGACAAGAAGGCCTTACTCACAATCTCCATTCCTGTTCATCCGAGAGGTGTACAATTAAGTTGAGGTCAGGGCTCTGTGAAGGCCAGTCAAGTTCTTCCACACCAAACTCATCCAACCATGTCTTTGTGATATTTGCACTGGGGTTCTGTGATGCTGGAATAGAAAAGGGTCTTTATCAAACTGTTTCCACAAGTTGGAAGTATAGCATTGTCTAAAATGCTTTTATGCTGAAGCATTGAGATTTCTCTTCGCTGGAAGTATGGGGCCTAGCCCAACTCCTGAAAGACAGTCCAATAGCAATATCCCACCTCCACCAAATTAAAAGTTGGCACCATGCTGTCAGGCAGGTAACGTTCTCCTGGCATCTGCCAAACCCAGATTCATCCGTCAGACTGCTAAACAGAAAAGCGTGATATGTCACTCCACAAAACATGCTTCCACTGCTCCAAAGTCCAGTGACGGTGTGCTTTACACCACTTGATCCAATGCTTTTCTTTGTGCTTGGTGATGTGTGGCTTTCATGCAGCTGCTCAGCAATGGAAACCCATTCCTCGAACCTATCAAGCCAGTGGAAGTTTGGAGCTCTTCAACTATGGAATCAGCAAAGACTTTTACGCAATATGCGCTTGGTGACCCTGCTCTGTGACTTTACATGGTCTTCCATTTCATGGTGAGCTGAGCTGCTGCTGTTCCTAAACTCTTCCACTTTACAATAATACCACTTACAGTTGACCATGGAATATCTAGTAGGATGGAAATGTCATGATCTGACTTATTGCAAAGGTGGCATCCTTTCACAGTACCACTCTTGGATGCACTGAGCTTTTCTGAATGACCCATTTTTAAACAAATATTTGTACATGCAAATTGTATGTATAGATGCTTTATTTTATAAACCTGTGGTAATGGGTCAGACTGAAACACCCGCATTCAGTAATTAAGAGGAGTGTGCCAATATGTTTGTTTATACAGTAGGACAGATGGACATTTACAGACATTTACTAATTTTACTTTTTTTCCTATAATATCTTTGATTTTAACTCTCATAATCTGCATCTCCCTTGAAAACAGTAATTTTAATATTTTGGAAAAGGGTTTTTAAAATGTTAAAACTCAACAACTGGTTTGTAATGCACAGAGCAACAATTCAAAAGGGTTGCTCTCCAATATCAGTTCGATTCATCTTTCCACTCCTTTATCCGAGTTTAGGTGAATACATAGTCGTAAGTGCTCAGTAAAATGCATCAAAGTAGTATACACTGATACTTCAATATTTTTAAAATCATTACAACGTAACAATTATTAAGGATATTAAAAGAATATTAAAAGAATAGTTATACACTACCTTACATAGCGGCCTGGGAAAAGGACCTTGGACCCCCAGAGGACAACACAGATTGGGCAGATATCTGGGAAGCTACGGCCTCGATATCAATTTTGTGTAACACACGCAGAACAAGCATACAAGATGCTTTTCCGCTGGTATCTTACACCCCAACGCCTAGCAATCATACACAAAACACCCAACACCTGCTGGAAACTATGCGGAGAACAAGGGCCATTCCTCCACTGCTGGCCCCAAAATTAAACCCCTATGGCTTAGCATCACTGCACTACTGACCAAACTCCTACATAAGCCATACCCACTGGATCCGTGGGCCCTACTACTCTCAAAACCCCTAGAGAATCTAACCAGAGCAGAAAACAAACTTAGTGCTCGCATCGCCCTAGCAACAAGGCGAGCGATAGCGGAACTTTGGTCAACAATCTGCATACCATCACAAACGATTATCGCAAAAAAAATACAAGACCACGTACAAATGGATAAGCTCACATCCCAGCTCCATGATACGCCCAAACGCTTCCATAAGATCTGGGACCCATGGCTAGAAGGAGACACCTCCCTACCCTGGTAAATACAAACATATTTGGCACAGAAGCAAACACCCCTAATACAAAGACATTCTAAAGTACCTATAAAGAACTAATTCCCCAAGACAACCCTCTTGAGCCCAAACATTCCCTAACGCCACCAGGCTCACCGGGCTGGGGCACCGTGCTGCGAAATACCCCAACCACCCATCCAAGGACCCTCCCTCCCGAGGGACCTTTCCTCGCGACTCACCCCCCATCCACGGCACCACCATCCTGCCACTGCACAGGATTCACAAGCATCCGAACTCCTCTTTATTGAGACACACACACCCTGAAACATACAAAATCATACCACAAAGGAAGACCAAGAGCCAGGCCACCGTCTGGTTCAGAGACAAAGCCATAGTGAATACAAACAACATCATGTAACCGACAAACGACAGTACCTCCACAAAGGTATACTACAAATGGGGGGGGGGAGGGAGAGAGGGAGGGAGGACCTGGACAACAACATCGACACCCCTAGGGCATAACAAACACCCCATAGGGCCCATAACGATGCAGCACTAAGAAGGGGTACGCAACAGAAAGCAGCGACATAAACCATTGTGAACTGGGCTCCACCTGTTTTGGTTTTTTTTTCCTCTCTCTCTCTCTCGCTCTCCTCTCTATCAATACCATTGAAAAACATGTATAACTCAAGCCCATGAGACCACCGTATATGTAACGGGTAATTGTGTGATTGTAAAAACAAGAAAAATCAAATGTAAGCTGAAACTGTACACCTGTGAATTACCTTCCCCTACCCTTCCACAATTTATTTTCTGTAACCCCCACCCCACTTACCATACTGCATAAAACAAAATGAACCATAAATAAAGAATTAAAAAAAAAGAATAGTTATAAAGTGGAGTGTGTGATCTGCCCACAAAAAGTAGGTGGAACCCATTCCACCCAAATAGACCTCCAAAAGTTAAAATATCGTCATAGTGGTATAAACCTTTATTGATAGATAGAGCCGAATAGATAAATACAAAAAAGTGCAAACCCAAAAATGTGTAATGTGTAACACCAAAAATTAAATAAACAATCGTGATAAACCTTTAAAAGGCTGGGGGAGTTTGTCCATAGATTCTAAAAGTGTGTATAGGAGACGTATATGTAGACAAAATTTGTATCCTAAACAGGATCGGTATCTATGTTAAATATCTCTAAAATACACATGTAATACCTGGTCACATCTGGGTACTTGAAAAAAAACTGTATAGAGAGGTGGACGAGAAAAACGGAGATAGCTAGTACTAACTCTCTCTCAATTTGTATCAACTCAGATATAGATTGTATACTAAACAGTATAGGAAATTTGGACAGAGTTGTATTTTGAAGGTAGAAGGGAGAGGTAGAGGTGGATTAAAGTCACTAGTGGTTAGCTATAAGAAGATATAAACAGTACTCATTTCTAGATCTACATTGTCTCCAATGGCAAAATGTATACAGAGTAAAGCACATTCACAGTACTGAAGAGGTTTATCTAATTAGTATAGTTTAACCCCAGGTGTTGTTGTGTGGTAATATGGACAGGGATAGTGCACCAAAAGCCTATATTTGCAGTTTAAGCGGATAACCCCTCTTAAGATATGCAGAATCTGTAGCTGGAGTAATTGTGGTAATTAATCGTCCTGCTATTAAACTTATTGTTGCAAACTAAGAGAATAGCTGTATACATATGTTCTAGGCAGCTTGCTGACACATCTCCACTTGACCTATCCAGTCCAACAGCGCTTATAGAGTCCATCTGGCCATATAGTGACCAACCCACTACTGCTTCAAGGAAGCACATATAATCCGTCCCCTCTCAATGTCAGCAGTGAGTACAGAGTATCGGTAAATAGCTGTATTGACCCAGACCGGACCAAATTACCCCAGTCACAGATGACATGATTAAAAACAAAGTAGTTGCATCGGCATAGAAACGCTAGTTATTAAGGATTATTAAGGATATTAAAATAATGTTACTGTTGGGACCATACCCCCATATCACAGCCCCAAGTTGAATATTTCGATTCCACCAAACATGTTTTGTGCTGTATCTTGGCATGTGTTCAAGGTATTAGTATTGTAGTTTGTTTTCTATAGAGATGCATGCAATAATTACACATAAGTGTGCACATTTTCATAGTGTCAACTTGTAGTACTTGTCTATGTTATTGACAATATATATATTGTAGACAACGGTACTGAACTCCATCCACTGTTTTGTTAGATCTGTAAACCGTTTACAGTGTAACACATTTGATGCTATAATGATCTCATTATCTTTAACTGCTTTAATTTAGCTTTGTTAGCATGCAAAAGGAATAAAGGCAATTTACATCAACTACATCAATAACAATTTGTACCAATATTTACACCATTTCTGTGCAGGCAATGATGTATTAGATACAAATTTGCTGTGATTCTAAGTAAGCACATACTCAAATTAATAACAATTTAAACATTTATAGGGGCAGCAGAGCTTAAATTAGTGCATTTTAAGAAAATACAATTTAATTAAGTTTTGCTTCTTTTTGGAATTACATTATTTAACTGTAAATTTAACTGTAATAAAGTTTTATAATGTTTTAATATTATTTTATAATGAAAACCATTCTGTCATAATTTTAAGATATAAGATGTTGCTCTTAATTCTGGTCTGCTGGAACCGCACCTCAACAATATGTTATATGACATGTCATTCTGTTTGCAAATAGGGTGTTCTAGTCACCTGGCTAGACAATGCCAAGTGGGAAGGCTAATGATGGGCTGGCTTATATTTGGGGAGGCCGCTACATCTTTATCAACCTCTTAAGGAGCAAGGCTATTTTGAGATGCAACGAGCTTGTGACCAAGCCATTTTTGACACTTTTGCCATGCATTCATTGTACCACAATTTCACCATTTCTATTTAAATTCTCCAATACATATTATATATCATTTTTTTTTTAAGGAATAATGGGGCTTTCCTGTATACCTTAAATAGAAACATAATATTAAAAAGTGGAAGTATTTTTTTCGCAGTTTTACATTTAACAATTTCTACGCACCCAGTGCAACTCCTAATAGCGTCACTAATTAGTTCTGATTGTTAAAATGTCCAATATGTCTAAAATTATGTTTAGAAGTTATAAAACAAATATTGCAAGGAGTGAACTATGGCTTTAACACTAAAACTGTGCACAAATTGGCATGTATACCTTCTCACCTTATCAAACCCTTAAAACAACCCATAATCCAACCTATAACCTTATCTATAATCCAAACCCTAATCCTACCTGTAACTAAACCCCTAATCCAACTCATAATCCTACTACTAATCCTGACCCTAATCCTAATGCCACCTTCCTAATCCCACCTCATAGAGATTCCTTCTCCTGATGTCTGAACTGACATTGGGCAGAGGGATTTCCCAGATCACACAGTACAAAGGGCTCTCATTCTTCATTCTGCAGATACCATTAGTAATGGACACTGTTTTAAACATAGTTCTTTTTTTAAAACCAAAACATGGGTTGGAATTCAAAAGGATCAGTGACCAGAAACCAGTTAGGGACTGAAGATGTGACCATGTGGGTCTCATCAGCAAGGCACCGGTGCATGAATAAGTACCCTATATATTTTACTTATTAAAGCACCAAGAAGAGCAGCAGCCAGTCAGCAAATAACCCATATTTGCCAAACAAAATTTATTTAGCATTTGATTCAGTCATCTGGACAAAATTAATGAAAACCACATTATTATTATTTTTTTTTTATGTGTCCAAAACTGAATAGACATATCTAATAAATAGTTAAGGTTAGTGATTATGGTTGAGGGTTTGGGTTAGAATCATTACAGATGAGTTACAGGATATTATTAGGGGAATTGAAATACGGGTAATAGACATTAAGGCAAGGCATTTGGATTGTAGCTCGAAGGTTAGGGATAGAGGGATTTTGGTAAGCATTTGTGGTTAGAATATGAATTCTAAAGATTTTACTTACCAAATTACTACATCAGTGGATAGAGATACATCTCCCAAGTTAGCATAGGAACTAAGAATAAACTAAAAGGTACTGCATTGTGTAAATCAATGCAATATATATTCACTCCACTAAACCACCACACAAAATGAAGTGAGGAGGGGAAAAGATTCCCTGAATAAAACACTGCATGGACCAATTTAGAAAAGTGCAAAAAATATGTAATAAATTAGTAAAAAATACATGTGTAAGAAATTGTAGTTTGCAATCTCTAAATTGTCACTAATTTAACTGTATGTGTGATCTATACATTAATATGGTTACAATATAGCTTCGCAAAGTAAAAATAGGTTTGGCGTGTACATATACATAACTGGTTATAAATAACTATTACAAACTCCAACCAGTTCTGACCATTAAAAATGCTCCTGGGGATTAATCCAAATAAATATGAAAGAGAACCTTTGAGGTGGTCAATAAGAGTTGCAAATTCTCCAGATTTTCTGTCTCTATACATGGAGTGGGAGAAACTAGAACTCGTTCCACATGCCATGAGTTGTGGGTAGAGAAAACCAGTAAAAACTCAAATCTGGGCAGCAATATCACCCAAGATTCCATTCTGAAACAGCTGTAATGAATGTGATTTAAAATCCATTGCATCACAGCAGAGAAGCAATGTGATTAGCTGGAGTATCCCCTCACATTTTCCTTAATTCCAGTGGAAGCGAATGATAGGATGAATATTTTGAGTGCTTTTTATTTTAAGTTGCATTTAGTATTTTAAGGTACGTTTTTTTTTTTTTTTCATGGACAGAAGATGAGGTCACAAGGCCATCTTATAACAACACTGGATAAGGAAAGGAACATATATTTTTTTTCAACAGAACACTGTAACTTTTTATTTTAGTTGAGCACTTGTTTCCTGGATGGAAGTGTTTTCTTTATTAGAAGGCTGACAATATGATGGTCTTTTAGGTTCAGACACCATGACATTTATTAAGCCCAGTGTACTAGTGAGTCAGGACGTCAGCTCTATCCTCTGTAAGCTATTTGATTATTAGACAGTGGAAGTACCACTTAACATAGGTTTGTATGCTTGGGGATGATTCTGACGGTTAAGCAAGCCAACCCCTAGATGGTACATTAAGGGGATGGCTCCTTTCTCATAAGACTCAGTCACTGATCAGTTAGGAGGTTTTTTTAGTATCAACCTCCTGTCTTGCATAATTTGTCTGCCTTTATTGGTTTGAGAGGGCTACTTTGTTACTAGGGTACATTTGTACTATATAGTGTCTAGTCAACATTTCAAGGTTATTTGTAACTATGATACAGTATCTAGTTGACCTGATGAGACACTACTATTAAGGGGTTTGTTGTTCATCACAAATCCAACTTGCTTTTCTGAGACCCACTCTCTCCTTATCTCTCGTTTCTCAGCCTATATAATCATTAGGACATGTTGAAGCTTATTTAGCTCCCCCCTAGGAAGCTACTCCCCCCTTTTTGTTTAATTAGAGTGATTTTTTTCTTTTTTCCAATTCCGTCATTATTTAATTTGTCTTCTATGTTGGAACCTAATAAAGTAAGTTTTTATATTTAATCAAATCTAGACTCGGAGGCATCCCCCTTGTGCTCTATGGACAACTGTCCTTGGATCATACTCTTTTTTGTTTCAATAGTCATAAGAACACAAAAATAATTTTCATACAATATATAGCAACACTAGCTGAGATTAGACAAATCACATCATCTTATAATGAAGAAAGGTGTCATGCTTTCGCAAAACAAACAAGTAAATTCCAAAAATAAAATAATATGTTTTCACAAGTGTATAATTAAGGTTAAAATGTTGGTGGTGCTTAATAGAATAAAAGATAATTAATGAGTTTGTAACTAGCCCCACAATTATTTATAATACAGACACTGTGTGCTTAATTGTCCAAGATACTGTTTAATTGATTTCTCTTCTGCTCCCATATTTTAGCTTTCAGATCCTTCCCTAGAGGTGAAGTCATTTTAGTATCTCATACCTTCTTACAGCTGCAACGAGGCTGTCAGTTTATTCTGCTGAATTTTGTTGCAAATTTTTATTTTATCAAAGGTGAAATGACAGGAAAATCCACTGCTGAACAATATGTATTCTTAACAACTGGCCGTTTAAACATTTCAGCAGCATAAGATAGAGTATTGTGATATTGTTTTTTTTTTGTTTTTGTTTTTTTTTATATAATAAAATAATGCATTATTTTATTTTAAATTATTTTATATGTATAATATAATTATTGTTATAGACATGAAAAATGACTAACATTTTAACACAATGTCTGTGCTTTTACCCCCATCATTATTAGTTCATCATTTAATTGATATTCCCTGAATAAATGCCATTTTAAGCACTGAAATGGTTCATTAACAAGCCATTTTAACCAGCTTAGAGTCAGGTGGCAGGGAACAGGCTCGAATGAGGAACATGTTACTCTGGTTATTGTGGAAGCTGTTTTGTGGATTTTTTTGCAGTTTGTTTTTGGAGTGCTTTGAGGAAAGAAGCATGTATCACAGTACTCTTTACAGTGATCTACTGTCAGCCATACTAATTTTCTCAGACTGCAAATATGTGCTCTAGACTCATAGAATTTTTTTTTCCTGGACGTGGAGTTTGATCTATCCAGAGCAGCAGAAACCTTTATCTCAATTTCATCTAAAATCCTGGGATGTTACCAGATTTGCAAATAAAAATTTTAATCCTGGGATTTTAAGTATGAAACTGTATAATTTTGTATATATTTTTTATACTTGTGTTTAGATTAAATTGCTTGGAAAATCTCTGATATTTTTTAAATGCAATCATGGGAAATATCCGATTAGCACTACAAAACATAATTGGAAGTATTACAGTTGTTTAGCTAGAATATGTTTATTGATATTTGTTATATTTTGTCTAATATCTTTTTATTAATCATTATCTTTTGCTGCACTTTAAGTAATTGTAATTTGTGGGTTAACTTTTAGCATATATCTCTGCCAAAATACCTGATGCAGCTAATAATCGAAATAATAGCTGTACAAAATGAAATGGTTGGTTTTAAATGCTTGCAAATATATGTGGGCTTCCAGTAACTTGGTCCATGTCTATTGTTAGTATAACTAGGTGATGTCTATTGCTAGTGTAACAAGGTTATACCAGGACACATGACTGGTGGCCATCTTGATGCTATTTGAAGCATATGGTCGGCTGCCATATTGGTGTTCCTGAAATTTTAACACAGCAGTTATTGTGAAACCCTTTGACTGCGCAAACTAATTCATCCAAAACCATGAATGACAACAATTCTAAATTATAATATTTCAATATATATATAGGGTCTATAATATTTCAATATATATATAGGGTCTATAATATTTCAATATATATATAGGGTCTATAATATTTCAATATATATATAGGGTCTATAATATTTCAATATATATATAGGGTCTATAATATTTCAATATATATATAGGGTCTATAATATTTCAATATATATATAGGGTCTTTATTTGAATGAATACAATATAACCCTTTGCCATCCTGAGGAAGGCTCCTGATGTGAGCCGAAACATTGATGTATATTTTTTTGTTTTATACAATATGTTATATTTTATTTATTCAAATCAAGACCCTGGAGTGCTTTCCCTTTTTTGGATATCTACACTTTTTGCTGGATCTGCACCGGGCACTAACCCCATTTGAACCTGGAGTTTAAGCATACTGGATTCTTAATATATATATATATATTCTTCCAAAAAGGATGCAGCACTCTCGGATTTAAAAGTCCAAAATTTATAAAAACGATCTTTTTTAACTTTGTATTAATACATTTTGGACTTTTAAACCCAAGAGTGCTGCATCCTTTTTGGAAGAATGGATACTATTAGCCTTGGCATGCTAGCACCCGGTCACTAAGGGATTACAGCGTGAGTCCAAGAGCATTTTTCATTTTTTCTTTTATATATATATATATATAAGTTTTTTTCTACCTAACAACTGTCAGAGATCAAAGCTCACTCACTAGTAAAGGCATTGGGAAATATCAGTGGGAGAAAATTTATATAATCTGGTGTGGGCAGAAAGAAGGAGAAGGAATTATTGAGAGAAACGATAATATGACTGTAAAAAAAATCTAAAAAATGACACAGAAAATACTCAGCACAATGTAGAGAAAAACAAACAGGGAGAAAAAAGGTCAAGCTAAACACCTAATGCATTTTGGACCTCCAGGCCCTAAAACATACTGTCATATTATTAGGACTTGGAGTTCATGTGTGTGTTGTCTCGTGTTCCACACAGGTAAGTGGGAGTTTTATCTGCCCATTACCTTTACAGTTTGTGTTAATGCTCTGGAACGCATATTAACAGCATATTGGAGTTTGCGATGTGGGTTCCATGTACTTTTAACCTTTATTAGAGATTATATAATGTCAACTGTTGGGCTGTGGAAAGCAAAATCACTGGGCAGAGGAAGGAAGAATGCCAGTTGGGAGTTAGAGTTATGAGTGATGATGTGAAAATACATAAAATATTTAAAATATTAGCACAAAGTAAAACCTAGTAGTGCCAAAGTGTCACAATATATTTAGTGCATTCCCATTTACAGAACACAATACCAAGTTATAATAAATCAAAATACTAGTGGAATAAATGTATAATGAAATATTACTGTATATGGTAAAATGTTAAATTCTATCATCCAGTGAAACACAAATATATAACATATAGTGTGATACTGTAATAAATATATAATAGAAACTGGCCTGGCAAAAGCAGAAGAGGATGGAAAATATGTAAATCCCAGGTAAAGCCACAGATTTGACCAAAATTTAGAACCTCCAAAATATTGATGGATTTGTTGCTCTGTTATTGAGTCTTGCGCACAATACCTCAATCAACATACTATTATAACTCGTCTTTTTTCTCTGTTGTGAGACTTTAACGTATCCTGGACAGATCTTGTCTAGGAGCCCCAAACATTATGGAGGTGAACTGTGCATTATTGTTTGTTCATTTGGAATAACTATTCACAAAGATAATACTTTTGCATGCGGTGTGTGTTTCTGGAATGTGATATAGATAGATAGATAGATAGATAAATAGATTTCATAATTATAATCATATCCAGGACAGCACCATCCCCTTCTATACTCAATTAGACAGGAACCTAATTAAACAAAGGTATAAGTACCCTCTCCAAGCCCCCAGCCTTTTGTTTCTGTCCTATCCCCTGCAATCTCATCAGTTTAGAAGCTTGTGACTCTCACTTCTTCCCAGCTTATATAGAGAGAGCTGTGCGGGAGGTAGGGAGAGATGAGACCGCAGGCAGCAGAAGTGTGAGCTGCTTCAGTCGCCACATTCGCTCCCATCTACCTCAGCCAGCAGCAGCAGAACCATACGCAAGCCACCCTCCTGCACACAAAAGGTATGCTAACAGAAGGGTGGCTGTGTCATAGCTCCCAGCATATCTGACCACCTGGCTGCACTCAAACAAAGCAGCCACTCTGTCAGAGATACTTTAAACTTACCTTGGGCTCAGCGGGTAGCAGTCCTGTCTCTCTCCTTTCTGGTCCCCAGCGGGTGCGACGTTCCGGTTGCGGACCGGGCTTTTATAAGAAACCAACCTTCCCCCACGTCAAAGATTTGGGGTCAGAGGTCTGACACAGCGAATTACAGCCTAAGGAGGGTTATTTAAACTCAAAATAGCATTTGGTCAGTGCCCATCGGGTTTCCCTTAGCTGGTTATGCGAGAGAGTGTTCCTGATAGATATTTCTGGTATTTGACTTTGGCTTTGTTTGACTTCCCTGATTTCTGGTATCCTTGACTTTTGGCATTCTCTCATCGTTGTGTCTCGTTATGTATCCCTGACCTCGGCAAGTTTTCTGACTCTTCTTGGATACGTTAAGTCTGGACATTTTTTTTTTTATCAGAAATTTTTATTGAGTTTTGAAGACAGAAGCAGCTCACTTTCCAGGGAGTATGATTCCATCGTACTTTTGCTGAAACCAACGCATTGCCTCCTCTTTGCCAATTCTGTGCTTTGCGCCAATGACGCCAGTTTTTCGCTTCTTATCAGCAATGCTGAAACCAGGCCGGCCCAAGACCACATAGAAATCCAGTCCATAGATTCCAATGCTTGGGTCATATTTAATTCCCAGATCAATGTGTTCCTGGATTCCAAACCCAAAGTTTCCGGTGTCAGAGAAGTTATTCTTCCTCAATTCGTATTCTCTGACCTTTAGTCCTTTCTCCAGGATCTCCTCAGCTTTGGCTCCACGCACTGTGCAATGAACAGCAATCTTTTCATTCCTCCTGATACCAAAGGATCTGACAGTGTAACACGCTTTGGAGAAAATAGGAGTCTGACCAGTGAGCTGCTCCAGCACTTTGGCTGCCCGGGTCAGTCTGTCACCACTCTCACCAACACAGATGTTCAGGCAGAGCTTGCGGATCCTCAGCTCGCGCATTGGGTTTTCTTTCTCTGATTTTTCCGCCATGTTGGGAGCAGGGAAGAGCAAGTCTGGCCATTTTAAGGTCTGGTTATACGTTATCCTCAGACCTAGGTGTGAGTTTATTCTGCATGCTGGATCACTTAGTAATCCTGACAGGCTGTAAATATAATAAGTATGACATGTGTGTGTAAAGATTGTGTGTATATATGTCAATTTGTGTATCTGTGTGTCAAGGTGTGTGTATGTGTTAGTTTGTGTATGTGTGTATCTGTGACAATGTGTGTGTGCGTGTGTCAGTGTGTGCATATGTCATTGTGTATCTGTGCATCAGTGTGTGTATCTGTGCATCAGAGTGCACGTGTCAAGGTGGGTCTGACAGGGTCTGTGCAAGTATGCATGAATGTGGCAGTGTATGTGTGTATGTGCATATCCCAGCAATCAAACACCTACACCACATTCAAACACACCACTGCAATTGAACACAAACATTACAAACACACCCCTGCATACAAACACAAACATTACATACAGACACACCACTGTATTAAAAAGCTAAAATTATGTACAAACACCCCTTCGTTCAAACACCAACACTACACACAAAAGCACACCTGCATTTAAACACAAATTTGCACACAAGTACACCGCTGCATTCTAATGGCAACACTTCATACAAATACACCCCTACATGCACGCATATACGCTATACAAAAACATGCTTACACTCAAATGCACAAAAACTGCTCACAAATACAACGCTGCAAGAAAAAGACAGCTGGCATAGCTGCTCAGCTGGCATAGCATTATGGAAGTTATATGATTATTATAAGAATCTAATTTTGACCACTCTTGCACTAGACGGTGGCAAAAAAAATGTTCTTTAACTCCGTCACTGTGTGGGTTTGCCCTGAGATATGGATAGAAGAAATTGGATTTCTAGCACATGTGCAATGGCTGCTCGGACTTCTCAAAGAAGAGTCTCTTCCTTCTGGCTGTAGATAAATGTGAAAAGATGATTTAGGTAAGCAGCGCCTTCAATTATGTCCTCAAATCCAATTGAGTATAGGAGGATATGAAATGATAGGAACACAATAAAATGAAATCTAGTGCAGTATTTTCATTGCTGGTGATATTAGATGAAAAGAAAGAAATACATGTACAATTTTCTGGAGCTTAAAATCAGTTCCAGATGTATTCGCTTGGACGGTATGATCCCTGTCTATAAATATGCTGATATTGGTCCTGGTCTTCTTTTAGGAGATATCCTCAGGCCTGTCAGCGGTGGGCAGCAATTACCAGTTGCCGTGGATGTTTTCTTTCAGTGCGTAGTATTTCAGCAGCACAGGTACACCAGCAGAGAAATCTAAAAACAGAAAATAGTTATCTCCATAAGGATAAATAGGAAATAAAAAGGGTAAAAGGAGGTACTCACAAAAGGAGAACAAAGTGAAGTTTTGCTCAATCCTATAATAATTAGGTGGTCTCTTCACAACCATGAAATTGAAGCACGGGAACCTCCAGGTAAAATTTTCTGAGATAACATTAGGAAGGTCCAAATAAAGAAAAAACTATTTCCTGGCTAATCATGGCAGCATCACTTATGGGTAGCTCTTCCCCCAACCAGGAACATGACAGTATAATTCCTCCAATCAAAACAAGACTGTAGGGAGAAAAGGACCTTCCACCTCACAGTCTTTTTCCTGTCCTCACATTACAAACAGGAATTTTCTCCTATTTAATAATTTTATTTTGGGCCACGTTCCCATGTGTACCATCAAGAAATTCCATCTCACACAATGTTCCTCAGCGAACGAATTTATGAGCCTATTGGGCTCACTCACATCCATCATAGGTCTGGTAAAGTGGGCCCCATGGAATGTACGTCCAATCCAAATGTGTTTTTACGACAATTCAAGAAAAGGAATTGCAATTGAAATCAGAATATTTTCCATCTACCATGCATAATGAACAATCTGAGCTGGTGGACCAAAGAGAGGAACTTATCCATAGGATTCCCATTAGAAGAACAGAACTGGCTAACTATAACAACAGATGCCAGTCTGCAAGGTTGGGGGGCACATGTCAAGGAGAAATGGATTCAAGGAATATGGTCATACAAGGAGAAGAAACTTCACTCCAATATCAGAGAACTGATCCTCAAAGCCCTATTGGCAATTCATCAATTTGTCAAGAATTCCTGGGTGAGAGTACAAACACAGCAGTAGCTTCTTATGTAAACCACCAGTGTGGGACCCAAAGCAGATCCCTTCTAATAGAATTAAGTCCAATAATGGTGTTTGCCCAATCAAATTTACAGGGTCTTAAAGCTGTCTACCTTCCAGGTCCAGAAAACATACTGGCAGACTACCTAAGCAGGACAGTAATTTAACAAGGAGAGTGGCAACTCCATCCAGAAGTTTTTCAGAAGATAACTCAGGGGTGGGGCATACCCCAGATAGACTTAATGGCTTCATACAAGAATGCTCAAGTTCTGATATATTTTGCTTGCCAAACAGACACACTGCCAGCAGGACAAGATGCATTATCCCTTCCTTTGGAATTCGATCTCTGGTATGCATTAACTCCCCTACCAATGATTCATAGATTATTGATGAAGATTTGGAAAGAGGGGAAAAAGGTAATTACTATAATTCCCATTTGCCCAAGTAGACAGTGGTTTCCACTCCTATACAGAATGTGCCTGGAACATTAGCTTTTCATTTTACCTTGCTGCTAAAAGAAGGGTTGGTGCCCCCCTCCAGAGGCACCCAAGTCTACTATCCAGAGCCAGGTTCTCATTGGCTCAGAAAAAGGTGAGCACTACCATAACCACTGTATGTGCAATTACAAGTTTAAACCATAATACACAAGGAGGATACTCCCTTTTTCTCTCCCTTTTCCCTGAGGAAATTCAATCCAGATTAAAGGGTGCAGTGTCTCCATACGACACTACTGTGGAAGTGATTTGAGCCTGTCCTGTTTGAGGCTCTAATCCATGTGAGTTTGATTATTGACAAATTATCACAATATCCTCATTTATCTACAGATTTACACTATATTGTATTGTTTTTTTTTCACTTCTATGTACCAACATACATCTGAGATTTAACCCTAAATCAGGGTAAGTGTAAATATATAGCGCTCCACTCACTTGACTAGTAAGGTCTGGATTTTTATCCAGTTCATACTAGATTCACTTTGGTTCACTTCTATATTGAGTGGGGGAAAGAGAACACCCACCAGAGTGTGTAGCTGCTTCTTGTATCACTCTAATATACCTATAAGCGCACTGGACACAGTAATCACCATTTCTTGAAACTGGACTCAATGAGACTGCCCTGGTGGAACAATTCCATATTGGATTAACTGAAACCCTGAAGGATGAACTGGCATGAGTAGGAGTTTCAACCTCCCTGGAAAAATTAATGGTGCTAGCCACCCAGCTGGATCGCTGGTTTAGAGAAAGAAGGCACCAACAATTTGAAACTAACACTCCAAACCTGCTGGTGAGACCTACATCCCTATCCCCTCCATGGACATAGAGGAACCCATGCAGATTGGAACACTGAATGCCACTCTCTCTGTAAACAAAAAGGCCAGAAGGAGGACCAAAGATCTGTTTCTATTGTGGCAAATGAGGTCACTACATCACCTATTGCCGGATACTTCCTCCTCGTCCTAAACATGGCTATATGGGAACTCTGTGTCAACATCCAGCAAGTCTTTCATGGCAGTCTATGAAGCACCTTTGTTGCTGTTGTATGACTCTGCATGCGACTGGACCAAAAAGACCATCTAACCAGGCCATTGGCACCATCACGTTCCTGGCTAACCCTGCTCCTGTTCCAGAGCCTCAAAAAGAGCCCACTGTGACTACCTTCCAATCTTCAGCCTCTGTCTCTGCCAACGTTTCCTGTTCCAACACAGAGACCCTGACCCCAGACTGTGTACTTGCCTCCAATTGAACTGTGGTCCGCAGTTATCATTAATTATACATTTTCAAACTGGACAAAAGTGGTAAGTGGTGTCCCTCAGGGTTCTGTTTTGGGACCGCCTTTATTTAACATATTTATAAATGATCTTGCAATAGGCATTGAAAGCCATGTTTGAGTGTTTGCAGATGACACAAAACTTTGTAAAGTAATAAAATGTGAGCAGGATATTGCTATGCTGCAGAGGGATTTAGTAAGATTGGGGGACTGGGCACTAAAATGGCAGATGACATTTCATGTAGAGAAATGCAAAGTTATGCACTTCGAGGTAAAGAAGGCACAAGCAACTTACACCTTAAAAGGTAGTGAATTAGGGATAACAACACACGAGAAGGACTTGGGAATTGTTATAGACAACAAGCTAAGCAGCAATATGCAATGTCAATCGGCAGTTGCTAAGGCCAGTAAAGTTTTGTATAAATAGGGGCATAAATTCTCAGGATGAAAATAAAAGTTTGCCTCTTTATAAATCGCTGGTAAGATCACACTTTGAATATGCTGTGCAATTTTGGGCACCTGTTCTAAAGAAGGATATCATGGCACTAGAAAAAGTGCAGAGACAGGCTACAAAATTGAGAACAGGCACCTCAGAGGAGATATGATAACATTATACAAAAATCGGGGGCAGTACAAACTATTATTTGGAAATCTATTCATAAACAGGGCTAAACATAGGACACAAGGTCATGCATTTAGGCTGGAATAAAGATGATTTAGTGTAAGGCAAAGATAAGTTGTTGTTTTTTACAGTAAAAGCAATAAGGATATGTAATTCTTTGTCTGAAGAAGTGGTTTTATCAGAGTCCAACAGGGCACCTGTTCTAAAGAAGGATATCATGGCACTGGAAAGAGTGCAGAGGCGGGCTACAAAATTAATAAAAGGAATGGAACATATCAGCTATGAAGAAAGGTTAACAAATTTAAACCTATTTAGTTTAGAAAAACGTAGCCTGAGAGGGGATATGATAACATTATACAAATATATTCGGGGCCAATACAAACCATTGTGTGGAAATCTATTCACAAACCGGACTTTACATAGGACACGAGGCCATGCGTTTAGACTAGAAGAAAGAAGATTTCGTCTAAGGCAAAGGAAAGGTTTTTTTACTGTAAGAACAATCAGAATGTGGAATTCTCTGCCTGAAGAAGTGGTTTTATCAGAGTCCAAACAGATGTTAAAACAGCTACTAAATGCATACTTGCAAAGACATAATATTCAAGGATATAATCTTTCAATGTAGGGTAATAACTGCTTGATCCAAGGATAAATCTGACTGCCATTCTGGGGTCAATAAGGAATTTTTTGTCCTAGCTTGTTGCAAAATTGTGCTTCAAACTGTGTTTTTTTTTTTTTTTTTGCCTTCTTTTGGATCAACAGCAAAAAAACAAATGTGAGGAAGGCTGAACTTGATGGACGCAAGTCTCTTTTCAGCTATCTAACTATGTAACTATGTAACTATATTTAAACAGCAATTGGATAAATACTTCCAAAAACATTGCATACAGGGATATAATTTCTAATTAGTGGGGTAATAGTTGCTTCATCCAATGGCTGCCATTTTGAGGTCAAGAAGGAATTTTTCCCTAGTTTGTTGAAAAATTGGAAGTGCTTTCAGACTTTTCAGAGTTTTTTGCCTTCTTTTGGATCAACAGCAAAAACATATGTGAGAAAGGCTGAACTTGATGGACGCAAGTCTCTTTTCAGCTATGTAACTATGTAACGTCTCCCTATGGATTCAGATTCCTCTGCTTCTCAGAAAAGGTCACACTCTAAGGGTAATAAGTAATATATGTTATATATTCTTACATTTTCTCTGATGTCTGGGTCTTATGATAAACAATAGAGAGCATACTATTAACTATTCCCTATTGTTGCAGCTCAACAGGGGAAAACTCTGGATTCTCAAAAGGGAAGTCTCCCAAAAGGATACTATGTGAAGAGTGCAAGAAGAAAGAAATATCTGTGCAGCCTGCCTTATAACAGCATCAAGCCCATCCACTCCTACAACTAACATCATGTATTACATCAAACAAGTGGTTTCACAGGGCATAAAAGAGATCAGAAAAACATGCAAAAGAGATCAGAAAAACATGCAAAAGACCCAGATACCAGGATCCAGATGAGTCATCAGATACAGCTATAGAAGCTGAATCATATCAAGAAGCCTTTTCTTCAGAGTAAGAAGTGCAACTTCCTCTGATTCTCTAGATCTAGCTAGTGTGGATCGCCTCATTTCTATAGTACGGAGATTTTGGAACATGAAAGAGTCAGTAAAAGAGTAATCACCCTCCAGTACGTACTTTTCTGACCTCAGGGGAAAAAGAGTTTTCGGTTCTGTCCATACGACTATTAAGGATCTCATCCTAGATGGATGGACAAAGATAGATAAAAAGGTTTCTCATCAAGGAAGGATTTCTCAGCTATATCCCTTTGAAGCTTCAGATGCTGCTGCTTTGGTTTCTGTCCCTAAAGTGGATGCAGCTATAGTTAGATTAGCAAAGCACACAACTTTGCCGGTTGATAATGCCGGTTCCCTTAGAGACTCTATAGATCATAGAATGGATCTAAATATGGCCGAGACCTATGTTGCAGCAGGCACTGGTTTCCATCAAGTTGTAGCCCATACTTCTGTGTCTAATGCTCTAAAACTATGGATTGAGGGTACTGAACACAATATTAAATATGGCAGGAGTAGTCTCTATTATTTCCCATCTTCAGGACATTAACCTGGCTGTGGACTTTACTTCTGAAGCTCCAGCTGACATGGTCAAAATTTTAGCCATGAATATTAGCTCAGCCATGAATAGGCTCAGGTCATGCACTGCAGATGCATCATCTAAGAGCAACTTCTGCTCCCTGCTGTTTCAAGGTGAGATGCTTATTGTTAAGCATCTAGATCAGTGCTTCAAAAGAGCAGTAAAGGGAGGAAAAGCCTTTTTATCCCAAGATCGCAGACCTTAGAGATCTTTCAGAGTCAGAAGAACCATGGAATATTGTGCCTTTCAAGACAATACATATACCATGGTTTCCTCTGCTTCTGAGCCTCCAAAGTCCATCTCTTCAAAACCAAGGTCCTGTATTCCATCCAGATCCTGTATCACTAAATCTGAGGGAAAAGTAAAAAAACAAGGCTTTTCCCTGACTGTGGTAACGCAATCCTGTAAATGTTCTTTTTTTATGTGCTATTGGGTATGGTGATGCTTTTTTATCCTAGGCTTCATTCAAAGACTTACATTTCCTCAATCAATGCACTAAGGATTTCTTCAGACAGGCATATATGAAGGACTAAGCTACAATACCCTGAAGTATCTGCTTTATCTGCTCTGACTAATCATAAATGGGCTTTAGATATGGACGTGTCTAGATTTTTAACAGCAGTGCTTAAAATCCATCCTCCTATCAAGCTTGTTTATTCTCAATGGGATCTCCCTTTAGTATTGAAGGCCTTAAACTCTCCTTTTTTTTTTTTTATTCTTTTTTTTTTGCTGTGCTTATGTGTAGTACAGGCAGGTAAGAGGTGCCCCAAGAGCAGTCCTCCATCACTTCCCACATGCAACATGCGGGGCACAAGATGGACAAGCACAATTTTATATTAATAGCAGGTATAAGCAATCGATTGTACAGTAATATGCATATGTCAGGGTGGGATATGCAGAGGAGTGACATAGGCAGAAAACGTGACACATGCAAATATAATATGAGCACAAAGATAGCAGGCTAGTAAGCTTAATTGTCCTGATGTAGCATGCTAGACTAAATTTACATTCCACGGACCTAGTTGCACTCAGCTCTGCAAGTATATGGCTTGTGTATAGTTTACCATATATGCTAAGGCATTACTGCAATTAGGTTAGTTGGTTGCAAGCTACTAATTTAGATATATACCTATTCAACACACCAACAGGCCGGTATACTTTATGCTTTATCTAGACATTTAGTAAGTAAAACAAGTTTAATCTGAGCATAAGCCTAGTTATTAATAACATGAGTAACACAGGTCTGGGTTGTAGGTTAAGCTAAAACGGTAGTTAACAGATCAGAAGTACTTAATGCTACTGTTGCTAATGATCCCTGAGACCCTCCATGTTTTGCTAGCCAGCAGAGTGTATTAAGAAAAAAATTTAAATTAAATTGCTAAACAAGGCTATGTTAAGCGGAGTTACTGCAAGTTAAGCATGAAGAGGTGCCCTCAGTCCCCTCATAGAGATCACTCAGTCCTCTCCACCATTAGGATTCCGTCCCTGCACGCCGGCATGAGACTGCACACATCCAGACTGCCACTCTGGCTGTGTCCCGTCTTTGTGCGTCGTCTCGCTTCAGGGTCTCCATCTCACGGTGGGTGCATAGGAGGTCATCCTGTTCCTTCGTGTTTTTCACCCTGATTTTGTAGTGGCAGGGCCTCCAGCAGTCCCCATCGTGGGGCCTCGGTGTCGATTGTTAGCGTCCGGTTTGGGCCCTTAAAGTCGCAAGTTTTCCAGTTTCCATATTTGCCCACAGCGGGCGCCAAGAGCCCCGAGGGAGGTCGCCATCTTCGCAGAAAACTCTCCTTCTTTTAAGCCATTGGATTCAGTCTCCTCTTACCTGCCTTGGCTTCAGGTAGAAGAGTTTCGGAACTAAAGGCTCTTTTACACCTTTCATGCCATATACTCTCTGAGGCTGCCAATTTGCTACATCTCACCAGTCTTTTTACATGATTACCTATGATATAAACCTAAGTTTTATTGTTTTTAGTATTTCTTAAGGTGCCCAATTTCTCCTTTAGTTCTCTTTTAACTTGTAATGAGGGTAATTAAAACATGGTCACCTATGACCTATGACATTGTGTGACCATTATTTTCAAATTTCTCACATATGTACTTAGGTATATAAACAGTGAAGATCCACAGTATCTGTAATGTGCTTGAAAAAGCCTTATACTAATGTTATAATAAAGTTTATATTCTGTTATAACCTTTGGACTTTCCTGGTTGCTCTGACTGTGGAACATAATTTTCCTTGGTGGGGAATATCCCACCTATGCATTTTGGATTGAACAAAACCATCCTTTTGCTTTCAAAAAAGTTAGTACATCTCCTATTATTTTATCTCTTTTTAAACATACAGTGTGCACTATATTTTATTTTCTGTTTTTATACCTAAGGTGAGGGATTTATCTGCTTACTACCAAGAGAGGATTCTGCACATATATTCAAGAGTGGGGATCATTCCACTCCTTTCATATATACATTTGGGAGTCAGGCCAACTCCTTGGCCTTTGCATCCCTCCCTGTCACAGGTGCCTCATTGCAGGGCCCTATTTAGCCTTGTACTGCAGAGAGCCCCAGATGGATTTTTTTTCATCAAGTGAGTGGGTTAATCTCAAAAGAGCAGACATAAGGCTGATAGAGTAGGATCTGCCAAAGATGGGGTACATTGGCGTTGTGGCAGACTTATGCATTGTATGATCATATACTGTAACTAAACCGCCATTATTTTTGCCTAGATTAGGTGTTTTAAAATAACTAATAAAATATGTGTGCTGTGAAGTTGCTGTTTAGTGGATGAGTGAGTGTCCTGGATTGTGTGTATATGTGTGTATATTTTATATATATATATATATATATTGTTTGAAAGGTTAGGGTGCACTCCACAGAAATTGTGCAGTCATTTTGTTATTTTAATAAATTTTACAAAAACATACAGAGTCCTGATCAACGTTTCGACCCCAGTAAGATCTTGAGAAAGACCCTGTGACAGAACCATCTGTCTGTGAACTACTTCTATTCCCCTTGGTTTTGTCTGTTTGTTCGGTTAATTGCCTGTCCGTACCCCCTGTTTGTTTACTAACTAACTCACTAACATACTGCCGAACGGCCGACCACCCAGCCTGGAAGTGTGCTGCTGGTTAACCTCTTGGCCTCATTAGAATGTTGTGGTTAACCGCAGACACCTCCTAATTATCAACGGTATGCTGGGTGGTCGTCGTTCGTATGCCGACCACGAGGTGGTGTCCATCTTGGACGCACGAATGATAAGCGGTGTTCGTTGATGATTTCCTGGAACTGAAAAAGGACACTATTTCTCCCGAACACCGCTGAAACCGCCGACCTCCCTTCTCTGCCTTCCAGCATACGAACGCCGGTCCGTTCGGTACTTTTCTGCACGAAATGACTTACTCCAGATAGCCATCCCATGGAGCCCGTCCGTATATCTAAAGACAATGTAAAATACTTCGCTCCATGGCGATTGAACTGTGTGTATCGGATCTGAGCGCCATTCGGTAATAATGTGCGCTCAGATCTAATCTATCTGGGGATACGTTAAATGTGGTTACTCTATTCATGTAATTTGGAGTTATGGATTTTTTTTATATATTTTTATTATTCTGTACAAAATGGAGTTTAGTTTCTATCCGTGGAGATAATTGGATTACTTCCCAATTATCTCCAGGATAGAGAGGAGGGTTGTTCTCAGCTAAAGGGGAGTGTTTATGCTTGGGTGATTGGCTACTGTATCCATTTGTCCCAGTATTCCATCTGGTCCCCTAGGGGAGTGTCCACCAGGTGGGAGACCTGCATAAATACCGGGCAGGTAGCCCTCAATAAATCAGATCTCTGCTTAACCCTCAATACAGAGCTTTTTCTCGTACTTGGGGGTATTGGATTCGTATGGTTTACTCGTTCAGCTGTTTGATACGTGAAGGATTTCGTATGGTTCCTGTTCGGCTGATTGGGGCTTTCGTTAGCTGTCTCTCCATTCTTAAGGTGAATGTCCTCAGCG
This sequence comes from Pelobates fuscus, assembly GCF_036172605.1. Taxonomy (NCBI): domain Eukaryota; kingdom Metazoa; phylum Chordata; class Amphibia; order Anura; family Pelobatidae; genus Pelobates; species Pelobates fuscus. The sequence continues at coordinate 278,868,015 of NC_086321.1, forward strand.
GTATTAACCCCTTTTATACCTGGGTGTACCGTAACAGACCCTACTGGGGTCACAACATTGATCGTGACTCTGTATATATTTTTTTTATTATTTTAAATAACATAGTGATTGCACAAATCCCATGGAGTGCACCTTAACCTTTCAATTATTTATACAACACGGGTTTGCACCAGGGTATCAACCACTTCTTTTTTTTTTTTTTTTACCAAAGAGGATGTGGTTTCAATTTAAATTCATCCAAACAACTAGTAAAATACATTGGAAAAAAAAAAAACGTAATTCAACTAATGAAAAATATTGATAGGTTGATTAAGATAGGAAATTAAAATGCATTTATTGATGTCAGAATCAGTTTTACAGGATTCTTTTCACTGGTGAGTGTTATTAATTTCCTTGACTTCCTAAATTAATTGTATTCAATGCAAAGACTAGATTAAATAGCATCTAAATTAGTTTGATATTTTCATACACAGGAAAAGTCACATTTTCTCTCTTGACAGAATTACTGACAAGCTTTTGGCACTAACTCTTATACAATTAATGAGTTTACTTAGATTTAGGATGACATTTTTAATTGTGAGCATGTTGAAATCCCATATGTGTAGCACTAATGGAACTGAATTCCAGGCGGTACAATGCTTAGAGAATAACGGTACTCAATCTAAAGTATAAACACACCTGTTTATGGTATAATATTAAAACCTATTATATATGCATATCACAGTTCTCAGACAATTTTACTCAAACGTGACACAATCACTAGGACTAATGCAAATGAAGAGGAATAGAATTATTGGTGTTACCTAAATTTCAAGAAGACCACTTATATTTATATCTCCCTTACCTCCTTTTGTGCATATAATATATTATGTAATTAATTATTTGAATTTACTTGTAGTTAATTTAAAATGCAGCAACATACAATGATTACATCTTATGTAAACAAATATGTGTCTTCTTTGAGACACCTGGGTATTTGAGGCACAGGGTCTGGGAGCATCTATCTTTAATAATAAAATACAGTTTTGGTATATCCATACAAAAATAAGTCCTGTGTTCAAACTTTTACTACTCCTGGGCAGCAGCAATGATTATAGTACATGGCAATACATAGAACAAAACAAAAAGAAAGGGGGGGGGGGGGGGGGAGGGAGAGAAAAACAAACAAAAACCAGGAAAACACAAGGGGGGGACTTTTTTTTTGCTTTAGTATATCCATGTTTATTGAACATTTTACACACATGATACAATTAAAACAACATATAAGTATGTTTAATATGCACAATATCACATGTATCTGTGTGTGTGTGTGTGTGTGTTTGTGTGGTTTGGATCAAAGGCCTAGCCCTACAATAAAGTTTACATTATGCCAGTAGTAGCAAGTCAGCTGTGGTATGAAACCTGACGATTGTAGGCATCAAATATGGCATTTGTATTTTATCCACTTGATTTTTATCTCTTGAGCAAATAAATAGTGTTTTAAATCGTTTTCCCTTTTTTAATACCTATTTAATACCTATTTAAAATGTTTTAAGGTGATTTTGGACACATTTTGCATCAAGTCTGGAACCAGTGGTGATACATCCTTGGGAGTGTCTACTCATATGGCCTTAAGTCGGAGCCTGCGAAAAGAGGCTCAGCAACATGTGAGTTGGATATGAAAGAATATCTATATAGTTTGTGAATTCAGATATGTCACGCTATGGTCTGCTGTTTTATGTGTATTACAGGTCAAATATTGTGCTCAAAGAATTTGGTAAGGTCATTTTATGTGTGCTCTCACCTAATATTTGTTTCTGAATTATTCACTTAAGTGGCTTCACACAGGGTGATAGGAGCACTAGCTATGCCACTTATTTTTCCCGCTTGTTTTATTATTGTATCAAAAAACAGGGCCCACCTATTGAAAGAGTATAATCAAGGAGAAATACCCAGTGCATAGAAAATATGAAATTATGCTGGCAGTAAGACAATGTATTGTGAGTGGTGCTCCATAATAGCAGCGGTTAGGTAATACTGACTCTTCCCAAGGCTTATAGCTTGGTACATCTTGCAAAACTGGACCTGAAACTATATATCAGAATGCTTATAGACTCCTTATTCTCTACTCTTTTTCTCTTCCCTGTCTTGCAGCAGCATTTATTACCATACATTAAAGATTAAAAAAAATCCTTAGTGGGAGTAAGTGGCAAAACAATTAAACTAAATTGGTAACTTGGAAACCTAACTAGAACCTCAACCTATGATTTGGCCCATTGGGTCACCAAGTGTTGTGGGTGGGTGTTGGCCTGTTTGCCTGACAATTAAAGAGATTCATGAAGTGTTGGCTGTGACATGTGAGGCCATAACTGCTTTGCCAAAAGGGCACGAAATACCTCCGTATGTATTGGCACAAATATATGAAAAAATAATACCTCAGGCCACCTAGGGTACCTTAACAGCCAGACCAATCTAAAGACAATGCTCTGTAGAGCAAGTAGTTATTGTAAGGAGGGAGGAAGTTATGTAAAATGAGTCACTTGTGTAGTGACTTGAAAACCGTGAATATGAAACCAAGAAAATGTGACATGGCTAAATAGACATACACCTGGCAGAGTAATGAAGCTATAATGCTAGAAGTTGATAGTAAGAATACGTGAATAGAAAATGGAGGGCAAAAAGGTGTACAGTGGTACCTTGTGGAGTAACTGAAAATTAACATATTACATCATATAAATAAAGAATATGACATGCTACCAAACAAAACCTGGTATACTGAATGAAGTAATGATGTAAACATATTCGATATACCTTTAACCCCTTAAGGACCAAACTTCTGGAATAAAAGGGAATCATGACATGTCACACATGTCGTGTGTCCTTAAGGGGTTAAACAAAGGAGACTATTATTTATGGAAATTACCAAATAAGTTAAATTGAACCATGAGAATTTGTAAGTAGTGTTGTCGCGAACCCGGAATTTTCGGTTCGCGAACGGCGAACGCGAACTTCCGCAAATGTTCGCGAACCGGCGAACCGCGCAAACCGCCATTGACTTCAATGGGCAGGCGAATTTTAAAAACAACAGGGACTCTTTCTGGCCACAATAGTGATGGAAAAGTTGTTTCAAGGGGACTAACACCTGGACTGTGGCATGCCAGAGGGGGATCCATGGCAAAACTCCCATGGAAAATTGCACAGTTGATGCAGAGTCTGCTTTTAATCCATAAAGGGCAGAAATCACCTAACATTGACACCTGTCCTCAAAGCCCAGTCCTGATATACACTGACACAGAGCAGAATAGAGACTGTTCCCTGTCCACAGAGACCATGATACACACTGACACAGAGCAGAATAGGGACTGTTACCCCTACATAGTGTCACTTGGCAGATATGGATTGACACCTGTCCTCAAAACCCCTGATACACACTGACACAGAGCAGAATAGGGACTGTTCCTCCTACATAGGGTCACTTGGCAGATATGGATTGACACCTGTCCTCAAAACCCCTGATACACACTGACACAGAGCAGAATAGGGACTGTTCCCCCTACATAGGGTCACTTGGCAGATATGGATTGACACCTGTCCTCAAAACCCCTGATACACACTGACACAGAGCAGAATAGGGACTGTTCCTCCTACATAGGGTCACTTGGCAGATATGGATTGAAACCTGTCCTCAAAACCCCTGATACACACTGACACAGAGCAGAATAGAGACTGTTCCCCCTACATAGGGTCACTTGGCAGATATGGATTGACACCTGTCCTCAAAACCCCTGATACACACTGACACAGAGCAGAATAGAGACTGTTCCCTCTACATAGGGTCACTTGGCAGATATGGATTGACACCTGTCCTCAAAACCCCTGATACACACTGACACAGAGCAGAATAGAGACTGTTCCCCCTACATAGGGTCACTTGGCAGATATGGATTGACACCTGTCCTCAAAACCCCTGATACACACTGACACAGAGCAGAATAGAGACTGTTCCCCCTACATAGGGTCACTTGGCAGATATGGATTGACACCTGTCCTCAAAACCCCTGATACACACTGACACAGAGCAGAATAGGGACTGTTCCCCCTACATAGGGTCACTTGGCGGATATGGATTGACACCTATCCTAATGATCCCTGATACACACTGACACAGAGCAGAATAGAGACTGTTCCCCCTACATAGGGTCACTTGGCAGATATGTATTGACACCTGTCCTCAAAACCCCTGATACACACTGACACAGAGCAGAATAGAGACTGTTCCCCCTACATAGGGTCACTTGGCAGATATGGATTGACACCTGTCCTCAAAACCCCTGATACACACTGACACAGAGCAGAATAGAGACTGTTCCCCCTACATAGGGTCACTTGGCAGATATGGATTGACACCTGTCCTCAAAATCCCTGATACACACTGACACAGAGCAGAATAGAGACTGTTCCCCCTACATAGGGTCACTTGGCGGATATGGATTGACACCTGTCCTCAAAACCCCTGATACACACTGACACAGAGCAGAATAGGGACTGTTCCTCCTACATAGGGTCACTTGGCAGATATGGATTGACACCTGTCCTCAAAACCCCTGATACACACTGACACAGAGCAGAATAGGGACTGTTCCTCCTACATAGGGTCACTTGGCAGATATGGATTGACGCCTGTCCTCAAAACCCCTGATACACACTGACACAGAGCAGAATAGGGACTGTTCCCCCTACATAGGGTCACTTGGCAGATATGGATTGACACCTGTCCTCAAAACCCCTAATACACACTGACACAGAGCAGAATAGGGACTGTTCCCCCTACATAGGGTCACTTGGCAGATATGGATTGACACCTATCCTAATGATCCCTGATACACACTGACACAGAGCAGAATAGAGACTGTTCCCCCTACATAGGGTCACTTGGCAGATATGGATTGACACCTGTCCTCAAAACCCCTGATACACACTGACACAGAGCAGAATAGAGACTGTTCCCCCTACATAGGGTCACTTGGCAGATATGGATTGACACCTGTCCTCAAAACCCCTGATACACACTGACACAGAGCAGAATATAGACTGTTCCCCCTACATAGGGTCACTTGGCAGATATGGATTGACACCTGTCCTCAAAACCCCTGATACACACTGACACAGAGCAGAATAGAGACTGTTCCCCCTACATAGGGTCACTTGGCAGATATGGATTGACACCTGTCCTCAAAACCCCTGATACACACTGACACAGAGCAGAATAGGGACTGTTCCTCCTACATAGGGTCACTTGGCAGATATGGATTGACACCTGTCCTCAAAACCCCTGATACACACTGACACAGAGCAGAATAGGGACTGTTCCTCCTACATAGGGCCACTTGGCAGATATGGATTGACACCTGTCCTCAAAACCCCTGATACACACTGACACAGAGCAGAATAGGGACTGTTCCCCCTACATAGGGTCACTTGGCAGATATGGATTGACACCTGTCCTTAAAACCCCTGATACACACTGACACAGAGCAGAATAGAGACTGTTCCCTGTCCACAGAGACCATGATACACACTGACACAGAGCAGAATAGAGACTGTTCACCGTCCACAGAGACCATGATACACACTGACACAGAGCAGAATAGGGACTGTTCCCCCTACATAGGGTCACTTGGCAGATATGGATTGACACCTATCCTAATGATCCCTGATACACACTGACACAGAGCAGAATAGAGACTGTTCCCCCTACATAGGGTCACTTGGCAGATATGGATTGACACCTGTCCTCAAAACCCCTGATACACACTGACACAGAGCAGAATAGAGACTGTTTCCTGTCCACAGAGACCATGATACACACTGACACAGAGCAGAATAGAGACTGTTCACCTTCCACAGAGACCATGATACACACTGACACAGAGCAGAATAGGGACTGTTCCCCCTACATAGGGTCACTTGGCAGATATGGATTGACACCTGTCCTCAAAACCCCTGATACACACTGACACAGAGCAGAATAGAGACTGTTCACCGTCCACAGAGACCATGATACACACTGACACAGAGCAGAATAGAGACTGTTCACCGTCCACAGAGACCATGATACACACTGACACAGAGCAGAATAGAGACTGTTCCCTGTCCACAGACACCATGATACACACTGACACAGAGTGTCCGCGTGAAATAGGGCCGTGAGTAATGACGTCACGGGTAGCCTGCCCATAGTATCGCATAGGGTGGAAGAGCTGATAGGACATCTGAAACGTATTGGGATGGAGATGCTTAATCGTTCTCCAAAATGCTTGACACCACCCCATAGTGAATCTCTGCAAACTTTAATACCATCAGAGGAGGAAGAATGTGGCAGCCCACTGGGATTATTCGAAAAATTTCAAATTGATGATTTTCCAGACCCTGGGGTTGACATTAGTCCAGATTTACATCTTGTGACCCATGAGGATGTTCCAGGCACTACTTGTGAAATAAAGACAGATAATAAAGGGAATGATCCTTCTCCTTGGGACTTGCACCCTGTCGTTGAAGGTGAAGTAGGCAATGGCAAGAGCATGCTGTGGGTAGTCAGTGCAAACACTCTCTTCCCGGTGAATAATGAGGAGACTAACTATGATGACGTTATTTGCGTTGAAAGTAATGATGCCAGAGATCTTTTGAAACCATATGGAAGGAACGAATTGGTTAAAAGAAAGGCAAGAGACCACCTGCATATAGACAAGAATATGCATAAGAGAAAGAAGAGAACAGGTGAAAAAGAGAAGCTGCAGACTGCCTATCTGCAAATAGTTGAGTTATGTCCTGAAGATGTCCGTGTTACCACAGTGCAGACTCTGTTTGATACACTACTGAGGAGAGTCAGAGAAACCCCAGATCTTCACGTATTGGATGAGTCGGTGCGTGGAGTTGCAGAGAACGTAGAACAAGAAATATTTAAACTTTTCCTGTGTACTGACAGCAGATATACATAGGGTCACTTGGCAGATATGGATTGACACCTGTCCTCAAAACCCCTGATACACACTGACACAGAGCAGAATAGAGACTGTTCCCTGTCCACAGAGACCATGATACACACTGACACAGAGCAGAATAGGGACTGTTACCCCTACATAGGGTCACTTGGCAGATATGGATTGACAAATCCCTGACAAACAGCTACCACATGCAAGGAAGGCAGCAGGGGCGCAAATGACCCACTCCCGACGCGGGAAGGTAGTGACGACAAATAACAATACAGGACTCTTTAGAGGCCCTGTAATTGTAATCAGTCCACTTGAAATCCTTTAACTTTGATCAATTGGAGGGAAGTCTGGTGCAGAGCCACTGACCCATGCGCAGGGCCAGCCTTAGGCCTTTGGGCGCCCTGTGCAAGAAATCTTCACCCTGTCACACCCATGTGCAAGAAATCTTCACCCTGTCACACACACACACACAGGCAGACAGCCATACACACGCACACACACAACTGCGACTGACTAGGTTTGTCACCTCCTCAAAACGACGCATGAGCCTACAGGCATTGCGCATGAGCGTCCAGTAACGTGGCAACAAAAATTCCCAGCTCCCCAGAGGCTGTCCTAGCACCCCGGTCATACAAATATTCATTAACAGCTTTTTCTTGTTGGAGCAGGCGGTCGAACATTAGGAGTGTTGAATTCCAACGTGTAGGGCTGTCGCAAATCAAGCGCCTCACTGGCATGTTGTTTCGCCGCTGGATATCGGCAAAGTGAGCCATGGCCGTGTAGGAACGCCTGAAATGGCCACACACCTTCCTGGCCTGCTTCAGGACGTCCTGTAAGCCTGTGTACTTATGCACAAAGCGTTGTACGATCAGATTACACACATGTGCCATGCACGGCACATGTGTCAACTTGCCCAACTTCAATGCCGCTATCAAACTTTTTCCGTTGTCACACACCACTTTGCCGATATCCAGTTGCTGCGGAGTCAGCCACTTTTCCACCTGTGCGTTCAGGGCGGACAGGAGTGCTTGTCCGGTGTGACTCTCTGCTTTCAAGCAAGTCAAACCCAAGACGGCGTGACACTGCCGTATCCGGGATGCGGAATAGTACCTGGGGAGCTGGGGGGGTGCCGTTGATGTGGAGCAAGAAGCAGCGGCACAAGAGGACTCAGCCGAGGAGGTTATGGAAGAGGATGGAGTAGGAGGAGTAGAGGAGGTGGCAGCAGGACTGCCTGCAATTCGTGGCGGTGTCACCAACTCCTCTGCAATGCCACGCATTCCTTGCTTGTCAGCCGTCAGCAGGTTTACCCAATGCGCAGTGTAGGTGATATACCTGCCCTGACCATGCTTTGCAGACCAGGTATCAGTGGTCAGATGGACCCTTGCCCCAACACTGTGTGCCAGACATGCCATGACTTCCTTTTGCACAATCGGGTACAAGTTGGGGATTGCCTTTTGTGAAAAGAAATTCCGGCCGGGTACCTTCCACTGCGGTGTCCCAATAGCTACAAATTTTTTGAACGCCTCAGACTCAACCAGATTGTATGGTAAAAGCTGGCGGGCTAATAGTTCGGACAAGCCAGCTGTCAGACGCTGGGCAAGGGGGTGACTTGGTGACATTGGCTTCTTACGCTCAAACATGTCCTTGACAGAAACACATGACTGTGGGCAGATGAGCGGGAACTGCTCAAGGCGGGAGACGGAGTGGCGGATGGTTGAGAGGGGGCAAGAAGGACAGCAGTGGTTGACGTGGCTGAAGATGCTGGACCAGGAGGAGGATGGCGGCTTAGAGTAGGCGTGCTGCTTGTTCTCATGTGTTGATCCCATAGGCGTTTGTGATGTGAGATCATGTGCCTACGCAAAGCAGTTGTACCTAGGTGGGTGTTGGACCTCCCACGACTCAGTTTCCTTTGGCACAGGTTGCAAATGGCATCGCTGTTGTCAGACACACAAAAAAAATGCCACACTGCTGAGCTCTGCAATTACAGCATTCTGGTGGTGGACACAGCATGCGTTGATTGGCGTGCTGTCGGGCTGACCCCGGGTGCCGATGCATGCTGTCTGACTGTGCCACTAGCTCCTTGCGACGACACCCCCCCTGCTTCCAACTCGTCTCCTCCTCCTCCTTTCTGTCTCCCCATCTGAACTTTCGCCCTGTTCTTCTTCTTGCCGAGCGGGCACCCACGTGACATCCATGGACGCATCGTCATCATCAACCGCTTCGCTTGTATCTGACAACTCAGAAAAGGAAGCAGCAGCGGGTACAACATCATCATCATCACACTATACCTCCATGTGTTTAATGCTGCCTGCCTGAGACATATCCCTGTTATCTACATCCTCTAGCAATAATGGTTGCGCATCACTCATTTCTTCAAACGGGTGTGTGAATAACTCCTCTGACATACCAAGTAAAGCGGCTGTGGTGCTAGTTTTGGTGGTGGCGGCAGGCGGGTGAGTGCTATCTTGAGAGGTGCCTGAAGCTAAGCTGGAGGAGGATGGTGCGTCAAGGTTCCGAGCGGAGGCTGTACAAGATTGGGTGTCCTGTGTTAGCCAGTCAACTAAGTCCTCAGAACTTTTCAAGTTCAGGGTACGTGGCTTCTGAAAACTGGGCATTATTCTAGGGCAAAAGGGAATCACAGCACCACGACCACGACGGCCCCTGCGGGGTGGCCTGCCTCTGCCTGTCATTTTTTTGGGGATTAGTGGTACTATGCGTGCAAGCTACTGTGAGACCAGATATGATTGGCAATGTGCACTGGAACAGTTCTGCAGAGCACACACTGTAGGCCTGAGACACCCGCTTGAAGACAAGTAACTGCTATTCAATCTATAACAGTGAAAAACAAATTTTGGTTTTAAAAGCACGCTATAGAGACACCAGATATGATTGGCAATGTGCACTGGAACAGTTCTGCAGAGCACACACTGTAGGCCTGAGACACCCGCTTGAAGACAAGTAACTGCTATTCAATCTATAACAGTGAAAAACAAATTTTGGTTTTAAAAGCACGCTATAGAGACACCAAATATGATTGGCAACTGTCAAAGCACGCTGGAACAGGTCTACAGAGCACACGCTGAAGTAGGCCTGACACCCAGACGCTTGCAGACAACTAACTGATCTATTACAGTGAAAAAAAATGATTTCTTTAAAATCTAAAGCTTAAGCTATTGTTAAAACAGATATGAGTGGTGGCACTGACTGTGCAAATGGGCAAGGCATGCAACCTGACACAGAAGCTGGCAGGCAGGCAACTGCTCTTCTATTACAGTGAAAACAAATTATTTATTTTAAATGTAAAGCTTAACCAAACCAAAAATGTAAAGCTTGTTTGTTAAAACAGATATGAGTGGTGGCACTGGGCAAGTAGGCACAGTATCCAATGTGAACCTCACACAGAAGCTGGCAGGCAGGCAACTGCTCTTCTATTACAGTGGAAACAAAATGTTGGTTGTAAAAGCACGCTATAGAGACACAAGATATGAGTGGCAACTGTCAAAGCACGCTGGCAAAGGTCTGCAGAGCACACGCTGAAGTAGGCCTGAAACACAGACGCTTGCAGACAACTAACTGCTCTTTTATTACAGTGAAAAAAAAATATTTATTTTAAATGTAAAGCTTAACCATTTGTTAAAACAGATATGAGTGGTGGCACTGGGCAAGTAGGCACAGTATCCAATGTGAACCTCACACAGAAGCTGGCAGGCAGTCAACTGCTCTTCTATTACAGTGGAAACAAAATTTTGGTTGTAAAAGCACGCTATAGAGACACAAGATATGAGTGGCAACTGTCAAAGCACGCTGGCAGGGTTGTGCAGGGCACACGCTGAAGGAAGGCCTGACAGAGCCGCTTGAAGGACACTGACTGTCTGCTATTAGCTTACACTGGAAACCTTTTTTCTTTGTAAAAGCACGCTAAAGAGACACCAGATATGATTGGCAACTGTTAAAGCACGCTGGCACAGGTCTGCAGAGCACACGCTGAAGTAGGCCTGACACCCAGACGCTTGCAGACAACTAACTGCTTTTCTATTACAGTGAAAAAAAAATATTTATTTTAAATGTAAAGCTTAAGCAATTGTTAAAACAGATATGAGTGGTGGCACTGGGCAAGTAGGCACAGTATCCAATGTGAACCTCACACAGAAGCTGGCAGGCAGGCAACTGCTCTTCTATTACAGTGGAAACAAAATTTTGGTTGTAAAAGCACGCTATAGAGACACCAGATATGATTGGCAACTGTCAAAGCACGCTGGCACAGGTCTGCAGAGCACACGCTGAAGTAGGCCTGACACCCAGACGCTTGCAGACAACTAACTGCTCTTCTATTACAGTGAAAAAAAATGATTTCTTTAAAATCTAAAGCTTAAGCTATTGTTAAAACAGATATGAGTCGTGGCACTGACTGTGCAAATGGCCAAGGCATCCAACCTGACACAGAAGCTGGCAGGCAGGCAACTGCTCTTCTATTACAGTGAAAAAAAAATATTTATTTTAAATCTAAAGCTTAACCAATTGTTAAAACAGATATGAGTGGTGGCACTGGGCAAGTAGGCACAGTATCCAATGTGAACCTCACACAGAAGCTGGCAGGCAGGCAACTGCTCTTCTATTACAGTGGAAACAAAATGTTGGTTGTAAAAGCACGCTATAGAGACACCAGATATGATTGGCAACTGTCAAAGCACGCTGGCACAGGTCTGCAGAGCACACGCTGAAGTAGGCCTGACACCCAGACGCTTGCAGACAACTAACTGATCTTCTATTACAGTGAAAAAAAATGATTTCTTTAAAATCTAAAGCTTAACCAATTGTTAAAACAGATATGAGTGGTGGCACTGGGCAAGTAGGCACAGTATCCAATGTGAACCTCACACAGAAGCTGGCAGGCAGGCAACTGCTCTTCTATTACAGTGGAAACAAAATTTTGGTTGTAAAAGCACGCTATAGAGACACCAGATATGATTGGCAACTGTCAAAGCACGCTGGCACAGGTCTGCAGAGCACACGCTGAAGTAGGCCTGACACCCAGATGCTTGCAGACAACTAACTGATCTTCTATTACAGTGAAAAAAATGATTTCTTTAAAATCTAAAGCTTAAGCTATTGTTAAAACAGATATGAGTGGTGGCACTGACTGTGCAAATGGGCAAGGCATCCAACCTGACACAGAAGCTGGCAGGCAGGCAACTGCTCTTCTATTACAGTGAAAAAAATGTATTTATTTTAAATCTAAAGCTTAACCAATTGTTAAAACAGATATGAGTGGTGGCACTGGGCTAGTGGGCACAGTATCCAATGTGAACCTCACACAGAAGCTGGCAGGCAGGCAACTGCTCTTCTATTACAGTGAAAAAAAATATTTATTTAAAATCTAAAGCTTAACCAATTGTTAAAACAGATATGAGTGGTGGCACTGACTGTGCAAATGGGCAAGGCATCCAACCTGACACAGAAGCTGGCAGGCAGGCAACTGCTCTTCTATTACAGTGAAAAAAATTATTTATTTTAAATCTAAAGCTTAACCAATTGTTAAAACAGATATGAGTGGTGGCACTGGGCTAGTGGGCACAGTATCCAATGTGAACCTCACACAGAAGCTGGCAGGCAGGCAACTGCTCTTCTATTACAGTGGAAACAAAATTTTGGTTGTAAAAGCACGCTATAGAGACAGAAGATATGAGTGGCAACTGTCAAAGCACGCTGGCAGGGTTGTGCAGGGCACACGCTGAAGGAAGGCCTGACAGAGCCGCTTGAAGGACACTGACTGTCTGCTATTAGCTTACACTGGAAACCTTTTTTCTTTGTAAAAGCACGCTAAAGAGACACCAGATATGATTGGCAACTGTCAAAGCACGCTGGCACAGGTCTGCAGAGCACACGCTGAAGTAGGCCTGACACCCAGACGCTTGCAGACAACTAACTGATCTTCTATTACAGTGAAAAAAAATGATTTCTTTAAAATCTAAAGCTTAAGCTATTGTTAAAACAGATATGAGTGGTGGCACTGACTGTGCAAATGGGCAAGGCATCCAACCTGACACAGAAGCTGGCAGGCAGGCAACTGCTCTTCTATTACAGTGAAAAAAATTATTTATTTTAAATCTAAAGCTTAACCAATTGTTAAAACAGATATGAGTGGTGGCACTGGGCTAGTGGGCACAGTATCCAATGTGAACCTCACACAGAAGCTGGCAGGCAGGCAACTGCTCTTCTATTACAGTGGAAACAAAATTTTGGTTGTAAAAGCACGCTATAGAGACAGAAGATATGAGTGGCAACTGTCAAAGCACGCTGGCAGGGTTGTGCAGGGCACACGCTGAAGGAAGGCCTGACAGAGCCGCTTGAAGGACACTGACTGTCTGCTATTAGCTTACACTGGAAACCTTTTTTCTTTGTAAAAGCACGCTAAAGAGACACCAGATATGATTGGCAACTGTCAAAGCACGCTGGCACAGGTCTGCAGAGCACACGCTGAAGTAGGCCTGACACCCAGACGCTTGCAGACAACTAACTGATCTTCTATTACAGTGAAAAAAAATGATTTCTTTAAAATCTAAAGCTTAACCAATTGTTAAAACAGATATGAGTGGTGGCACTGGGCAAGTAGGCACAGTATCCAATGTGAACCTCACACAGAAGCTGGCAGGCAGGCAACTGCTCTTCTATTACAGTGGAAACAAAATTTTGGTTGTAAAAGCACGCTATAGAGACACCAGATATGATTGGCAACTGTCAAAGCACGCTGGCACAGGTCTGCAGAGCACACGCTGAAGTAGGCCTGACACCCAGATGCTTGCAGACAACTAACTGATCTTCTATTACAGTGAAAAAAATGATTTCTTTAAAATCTAAAGCTTAAGCTATTGTTAAAACAGATATGAGTGGTGGCACTGACTGTGCAAATGGGCAAGGCATCCAACCTGACACAGAAGCTGGCAGGCAGGCAACTGCTCTTCTATTACAGTGAAAAAAATGTATTTATTTTAAATCTAAAGCTTAACCAATTGTTAAAACAGATATGAGTGGTGGCACTGGGCTAGTGGGCACAGTATCCAATGTGAACCTCACACAGAAGCTGGCAGGCAGGCAACTGCTCTTCTATTACAGTGAAAAAAAATATTTATTTAAAATCTAAAGCTTAACCAATTGTTAAAACAGATATGAGTGGTGGCACTGACTGTGCAAATGGGCAAGGCATCCAACCTGACACAGAAGCTGGCAGGCAGGCAACTGCTCTTCTATTACAGTGAAAAAAAATTATTTATTTTAAATCTAAAGCTTAACCAATTGTTAAAACAGATATGAGTGGTGGCACTGGGCTAGTGGGCACAGTATCCAATGTGAACCACACACAGAAGCTGGCAGGCAGGCAACTGCTCTTCTATTACAGTGAAAAAAAAAATTATTTTAAATGTAAAGCTTAACCTATTGTTAAAACAGATATGAGTGGTGGCACTGGGCAAATAGGCACAGTATCCAATGTGAACCTCACACAGAAGCTGGCAGGCAGGCACCTGCAATTACATTACACAGGAAAAAAAAAAAAAAAGCAGCCTGATGTTATAGCCCTAAAAAGGGCTTTTTGGGGTGCTGTCCTTACAGCAGAGATCAGACGAGTCCTTCAGGATTGTAGTGGACACTGAATACCCTAGCCTAGCTATCAATTTCCCTATCTAATCAGCAGCAGCTAAACTTTCCCTCCTCTCACTAAGCATGCATCTTCCGAATGAATCGAAAATGGATGCTGGGAGGGAAGTTGGAGGGTGTGGAAGGGAGGGAGTGCTGCTGATTGGCTGGAATGTGTCTGCTGACCGAGAGGCACAGGGTCAAAGTTTGCCCAATGATGACGAATAGGGGGCGGATCGAACTGCGCATGTGTCCGCCCGCCGTGGCGAACGCGAACACGCTAATTTCGCCGGGAACTGTTCGTACTTACTATTTGTAAGTATAACTGTTCCTGTATATAACAGATCTAATATACTCCGACTGAGTATATCCACTGTAGTTCTCCCAAGTTTCAACTGAAGCAGTGATTAAAGCTTTGAGCTACCCAAACATCAGCCAAGACTGGATGAAGGGTACAAGAAGACTGGTTTATTATGGCTCAGTGGCCAGCTTATCTACACAGACCCCCAGCAGGGGGTCTCCAGCAGTAACATTGGAAGCCACTCCCACAACAGGCCCAGGACACTCCCACAACACGCCCAGGAGTCTCTGTGTCTGGGAGATACTTTTGTGTACTTTCCTTAAAATAATTATCTTTGAGGCACAAGCATTACAAACTATAAAACATAAAATATTAAAAATACATACAACACAAATATTATATCCCCCGATAGCCTAGATCTGAGTGCTCAAGTTGTCTAAATAGCGCTCAGATCCCACGAACACAGCCAAATCACAAAAAGCTTTGACCGACCGCACACGTGGCGTCTGCCCAAATTGGTTCCGGAGAAATAGTGGTAGCAGTCGGTCACTTTCGGGAGTTCCATTCGAACAAACTGTTGAACGGTTCCCCTGGCTCATAGGTAGTCATTTTTAACCTTGTTCGTGCAAACAATCCTACCAAACAGCGCTCTCCTGGCTTGTCGTGGAAAAAAGCAGGCGTTCGTGTGATTTTACCGGTGTTCACGAGGTTGAGTGTCTGACTTATAGTTCCAGATACTCGACGACCAAGTCCCTCTGCCTGCGTTCATGTGAAAAGATGGTTGTGGTTTTCTCCAGCATGTGTTGTTCGGTAATACGAACGGCAGCCACACAGGGAGAGCACTTAAGTCTGTGGGTTCTTTGTAGTTAATGAGCCAGGGGGGTGGTCGGTGTTCGGTAGATTGTAACTGCTGAACTGGGGAAATGTATTTCTGTTCGGGAAACTATATACCACAAACCAGGAGGGAAATGTCTTGCAAACAAAAGTAAAAATAGTGAGTTTGGCACAATGTATATGGCTCATAGTCGGTGGGCAGGAGGCCAGCTTCTACACTCCTCCAGGAGTTTGTGGCAAAGGTCCAGTCTAAGAAGCGTTTGTCACTGTCAGGATCGGGACAGGGATCCAACACGCAGAGTACAAAGAGTAGCAGATACGTATACCGGACCTTAGAATGGCCGGACTTAACGTAAAACTACGTATAGAATGGTCAGGGACAAGCCGAGGTCGAGGGAACGAGAAGACAGGTAAGCGAGAGACAAGCCGGGTCAAGGATAACAGAGAAGACAGGTAAGTAATAACAAAGCCGGGTCAGAACCAAAAGACAAGAGAATACAAGAGCACTGTGTGACTAGGCTGGCTAGAACCACGACAGGGCAATGAGCAAATGCTGAGAGCTCCCTTAAATACCCTGGTTCTAGAGACTAATCACGCCTCCGCCGAGACCTGATTCGTGTCCGGGATTTGACTGACAGGTCGGGCTAGAATAGCGTCATGACGTCGACTATTGAGCGTCACGTTACAAAAAGGCATAGTTCTCTCGCGGCCGGCGTTTACATGCGCGAGGGGACCGCGAGGAACGGGAGAATCATGCCGTCTGGATGGAAAAACGTCTAAGTCTCTACCCGTCTCAGGGGTAGAGACTACAGGTACCCTGACAGTCACACTGTAGGTGAGTTGGGGATGTTTGTTATGAACATGTGCCCCATTACCCCTTACTTCTGACAACTGGTAATCATATAACGAACTAAAAGAAACTGTACCCTTGTACTATTACAAAATACTGTGTTCTGATCAGGTGAAATAGAACCATTTAAGATACAACTACATACTAATAAAACCAATAACAACACCAACTCTATGTAGACCAAGCTGCCCAATATACTGTCCAACTCTGGAGATTAGGATAAGGTAAGTATATCGACTGTATACTTTATAACAAGTTTGGGGTACCAAGTTCCAGGTAGCTAAGAACAATACACATCAGAGCATAATTTTAACAAACTGGACTGAAAATGTGGTGCTGCCCAAGATAGGTCATATGTAGTGAGCTACAGTGACTATGTAGCATTTCTTAACGTAAGTCGTATGTAGTGAACCCAGTAAACATGTAGCACAGTGGAACGTAAGCCGAATGTACTGAATCAAGTAAACATGGGCCGAATGTACCGAAACACAGTGAATATAGCTTGGCCGAACTTAGGCAAAATGTACGGGGTCATTATCTTAACTTACAGCAGGGATTCCCAATTATTTTTTTCCGTGGAACCCTTTGACATAGTGTATCAACATCGTAGAACCCTTGCCCCCCCACCTCGGTAAAAAATAAATAAAAAATGTGCACCTTTTTTTGTATGTGCCGGTGTGTTTCTGTGTGTATATCTGTGTTTGTAAGTGGCAGTGTGTGTATCACACACTGTACACACTAGCACATAGTGGCACACAGATACACACACTGACACACAGATACACACACCTTGACACACAGTGTGTATCTGTGTTTGTGTGTATGTATCTGTTTGTCAAGGTGTATGTATCTGTGTGTCAAGTGTGTGTATCTGTGTTTCTATGTGCCGGTGTGTGTGTTTGTGTATCAAGGTATGTGTATCTGTGTTTGTATGTGCCATGGTGTGTATCTGTGTGTCCGTGTGTGTGTGTGTGTGTGTATCTGACACACAAATATACACACAGGCACATAGTGGCACACAGATACACACTATCAGACACACATACACACACTCAGATGCAGGGCTGCCATCAGGGGGTGACAACCATGACGGTTGTCACGGGCCCGGCGGCCCTTTCTCTGCACACATAGATAGCGAATATCGCGATCTATGTGTGCAGCCGCGGGCCTCCCGGCTCCCTGTTACCGCAGAGGGGGCCCAGGCAGCACACTGCTTCTCCTCTTCTCCTCTCTGCTAATAACTCTCGCGAGACCCGGTTGCCATGGCAACGCTCCGTGGGTTTCGCGAGAGTTATTGGAGGAGAGAAACGAAGAAGCAGTGTGCTGCCTGGGCCCCCTCTGCGGTAACAGGGAGCCGGGGGCCCCCCACCGGACCACCAGGGATGGAATCTCCCCCTTCCCTGGACAAAGGTAAGCAGGGAGGGGGGAGAAACAATTTAATTAAATGTAATTTTTTTTTTTAAATGTATGTGAAAATACACATACATTCCCCCTCCCACCCAGATTGCACATTTACACACACACATACATTACATACACTGACACAACACGCACACACTGCATACACCGACAACACACACACACTACATACACTGACACAACACACACACTACATACACTAACACAACACACACACATTACATACACTAACACAACACACACACACACTACATACACTAACACAACACACACACTACATACACTGACACAGCACACACAGACTACATACACTAACACAACACACACACTACATACACTGACACAACACACACACTTCATATACTGACACAACACACACACACACACACTACATACACTAACACAGCACACACACTACATACACTGACACAACACACACGCTGCATACACCAACACAACACACACTGCATACACTAACACAACACACACTGCCTACACTAACACAACACACACACTGCAAACAATAACACACCACCCACTCTGCATACACTGACACAACACACACTGCATACACTGACACAACACACACTGCATACACTAACACAACACACACTCTGCATACACTGACACAACACACACACACACTGCATACACTGACACAAAACACACTGCATACACTAACACAACACACACACTGCATACACTAACACAACACACACTCTGCATACACTAACACAACACAATACGTACACGAACACAACACACAAACACTGCATACACTAACACAACACACACTCTGCATACACTGACACAACACACACACACTGCATACATTAACACAACACACACTGCATACATTAACACAACACACACTGCATACACTGACACAACACACTGCATACACTAATACAACACACACTGCATACACTAACACACACACTGCATACACTAATATACTAATACAATACACACACTGCATTCACTAATACAACATGCACTCTGCGTACACTACACACTAACACACTCACTGCATCCACTATACTGACACACACTCTGCATTCGCTACACATTAACACACTCTGCATTCACTACACTAACACACACTCTGCATCCGCTACACACTAACACACTCTCTGCATTCACTACACATTAACACTCTGCATTCACTACGCTAACACACACTCTGCATCCGCTACACACTAAAACACTCTCTGCATTCACTACACATTAACACACTCTCTGCATTCACTACACTAACACACTCTCTGCATTCACTACACATTAACACACACTCTGCATTCACTACAAATTTACACACACTACATTCATTACACTGACACACTCTGCATTCACTATACCCTAACACACACTCTGCATTTATTACACACTAACACACACTCTGCATTCACTAAACTATGCACACACTCTGGATTCACTATACTGACACACACTCTGCATTCACTACACTAACATACACTGTGCATCAACTGTACACACAGCATCCACTACACAAACACCCTGTATTCTCAGTACACACACTACATCCACCACAAATTGAAACACTCTGCATTCACTATACAGAGACACTGTGTCTAATACACACACTACATCCACTACAGACACTGCATCCACTAAACACATTTCATCTAGTACATGCAAACACTACCTCCACTACACAAACACACACTACATATCTGTACACACACTACATCCACTACTCAAACACTCTCTGCATTCACTACACATTAACACTCTGCATTCACTACACTAACACACACTCTGCATCCGCTACACACTAACACACCATCTACATTCACTACACATTAACACACTGCATTCACTACACTAACACACACTCTGCATCCACTACACACTAACACACTCTCTGCATTCACTACACATTTACACGCACTCTGCATTCACTGCACTAACACACACTCTGCATTCACTAAACTATGCACACACTCTGGATTCACTATACTGACACACACTCTGCATTAACTGTACACACAGCATCCACTACACAAACATCCTGTATTCACAGTACACACACTACATCCACCACAAATTGCATTCACTATACACAGACACTGCGTCTAATACACACACTACATCCACTACAGACACTGCATCGACTAAACACATTTCATCTAGTACATACAAACACTACATCCACTACACAAACACACACTACATCACTGTACACACTACATCCACTACTCAAACACACTCTGCGTTCACTATACACACTGCATCCGCTACACAAACACACAAACAGTATCTAATACACACAAACACTACATCCATTACACACATTCTAATTCAC
This sequence comes from Pelobates fuscus, assembly GCF_036172605.1. Taxonomy (NCBI): domain Eukaryota; kingdom Metazoa; phylum Chordata; class Amphibia; order Anura; family Pelobatidae; genus Pelobates; species Pelobates fuscus. Next base: position 278,888,348 of record NC_086321.1, read on the forward strand.
TTCCACTATACACACCACATTCAGTCCTGCACCATTGTCAACGGACTAGGTAGGGCGTGGGCAGGCCCGGGAGGGAGGGGGTGGGGGGGGCCCAGACCTTGTGCTTTGTCAGGGGCCCCAAAATTTCTGATGGCAGCCCTGCTCAGATGCACACATTGACACATACACACATCTTGACTCACAAACACACACACACTCAGATACACAAGGTGACATGCACACTGGCACATACACACAATCAGATACATACATTGACACATACACACAGTGTCATATACACACACTGACACACACTCAGATACACACACTGACATACACACAAACACATATACACTGTCACACACACACCAATACACACATACTGACATACAGACACACACTCAGATACACACAGTGACACATACACAAACCTTGACACACATATACACACACTCAGACACACAAACTCTTTGACAGACACACATACAAACACATATACAATCTCACTGACAAGCACACATGCATTCTCACTGACAAACGCATACACACTCACTGACAAACACACATTTACTCTCAGTGACAAACACACATACAAACTCCTTAACAGACTCACAAACAATGTATTTATTTTTTAAATTTTACTCCACCCAGTGCTGGCATGGAGTCTCTATTTCCCTGGGGACCAGTGGGATGCTGGGCTGAGCAGCTGGTGTGCAATCCATGGGGTCCAGTGGGGCTGCTGGGCTGAGCAGCTGGTGTCCAGTTCCTGGGGACCAGTGGGGCTGCTGGGCTGAGCGGCTGGTGTGTGGGCGGCGAGGGAGCAGTGATCTGCTCAGCTCCCTCTTGCCCATTTTAATGATGCCAGAGTGATGTCACATTCCGGCTCCAGCATCACTCCTGTGCATGCCGTGATAATACCCGCCCCGATAATTGTGGCGGGTGGCGAGGGAGCACTCTCCCTTGCTCAGCTCCCTCACCGCCTGCCTCAATTATCGCTTTGGCCATTTTGTTCCCTAAAATTTTGCCTGAACCCCATTTGTGTTCTCGCGGAACCCTAGGATTCCGTGGAACACCAATTGGGAAACACTTACAGGAAATGGGGAATTCCACAAATTTAGGTACTAGGTAGATGTTTTACTGGGTTTTAGAGTGACCAGACTTAACGTTACTAAAGTTAGTTTAAACGTTAGTAATAGCCAAGGTCAGGATTATAGAAATACAGATATACAAAATAAACATGCTGGATCAGGATACCAGAAATGCACAAAGTCAAATACAAGTCAAAGTCAATATCAGAATGACTGGAGAGACTTACTATAAGCACTATATGTGTATCAAGGCAGTAACTACGATAGGGCACTGAATAAAGGCCTAAATAAGCATTATATTGGCTAACATATGTTCTGATTGGTCCATGTCATCTCTGCAATTCCAAAAAGTATGAAAATTAGGTTGTCTAGATGTCGTGGTCACTTTAAGTGTGGTTGTGATGTCACTTGTATTTAAATTATATAAGGATGTGCCAATCGAGCAGGCAGCATTCAAATTAATACAAGTAAGTAGCAGTTGTCTGGTGAATTTGGCCCTTGCGGTGGAGTGGTTCGCCAGTGCCAAAATGGTAACATTCATTATTTATTTTTTTCAGTCTGCACGGGTGTCATCAGTGTACAGGTGGTAGTGGAATCCAAATGAGGTAATAAGTTTGCCAAGAGAGGCAGTATAAAGAGGAAATAGAAGGGGACCAAGGACAGAGCCTTGGGGGACACAAACCGAGACAGGATAAGGGGAGGAGGTATCATTAGAAAAGGAGACACTGAATGAGCATTGGGAGAGATAAGAGGAAAACCAAGAGAGGACAGAGTCACAGAGACCGAGTGATTGAAGAGTTTGAAGAAGGAGAGCATGATCAACAGTGTCAAAGGCAGCAGAGAGGTCAAGAATAATTAGTATGGAGTGGTGGCCTTTGGATTTAGCTGCAATTAGGTCGTAAGTAACTTTGATAAGAGCAGTCTCAGTAGAGTGGAGAGGGAGGAAGCCAGATTAAAGAGAGTTCTCTCTACTGCAATACAGAATGCATCTGATAATATGTATATTATATCTATGCAAAGTAACTTTTCATTGACTAACTGTAACGCTCAATTGTTGATAAGATGGAAACAACTGCAGATTTCTGAGTTTGATAATGTTTATTACTTTAAATAAAAAAGATAATCAATTTGAACTGTCTCTTTAATTCCTGGCAGGTTATAACCAGCAGCGGTGTTTGAAGTTGTTTTTTGGATAAGGTAATTTTAACACAACCAGCGAGAAGTTCCAAATTAGGATGCAGATAATTAATAAGTAGGTGTTGGAAACAAGATTATGAGTTGATGTGGAGCAGATAGCGAACCACTTAGATTTAGGATGGTTATATATTAAGTTTGAGCCAATCTGGTTTACTTAACTTATGAAGGAGTGATAATCCAAATTGGTGATAGAGATTCCACAGAGAATCGAGGTTGCAGCAGGCAAGAGAATATCCAAAAACAGTCCGAGGTCGTAGGAGAGGAGAAGGAGGGTAAATGATTAAACAGTCCGGGTCCGATACACAGTAGAAGTAAATATTCAGTTTGAAGTTCGCGGGAGCTTTCGAGTTGATCCAGCACTGTGGTGTTGACGCGGACTCTCTATGAACCCTGGGAACGACCACGTCATAGGAGGGGGAGTGGCCGCGCTCCGAGAACCCGGAAGTCCACGGTTAGCGAATGCCGGAAGGTCTGACAGAACCCCCCTCATAAGAAGCAGCCACCGGATGCTGTCAACGAGGTCTGGATGGGTAGCGAGCATGGTACGCGTTGATAAGTCGACGAGCATGCACCGCGGAGGACGACACCCATGAGTCTTCGTCAACTCCGTAGCCCTTCCACCGGACAAGATATTGTAAGGAACCACGATGGATTCGTGAGTCGAGAATCCTCTGAACCTCGTATTCCTCTTCACCTTGTACCAGAATGGGATCAGGAGTGGTATGAACATCCCTCATAAAAGGGTCGGAGTGGTGTGGTTTAAGCAACGACACATGGAAGACTGGATGCAGTTTCATGGTAGGTGGAAGTTTCAATCTAACCACGTTTTCGTTGATGAGTGACAATATACGAAAAGGGCCAAGGAAGAGTGAACTTAGTTTCTTTGAGGGACGGTTGGTAACAATGTTTTTTGAAGAGAGCCATACTAGATCACCAACCTTGTAAGTAGGGGAAGGTCGTCTACCAGTATCGAAAAACTTTTTCTGAGCAGATGATGCATTTTTAAGGTTATCACGTAACCTGAGGAAGAGGGCAGACATGAACGAGTTATGGTTGGAGACGTATGGATTAGAAGAAGGAAGTCCTTGATCGGGGAATGAAGAAGGATGGAATCCAAAATTTGAGAAGAATGGAGTCATTTTGCTACTAGCGTGTACCGAGTTGTTGTATGAGAACTCTGCCATTGGTAACCACGTGATCCAATCATCTTGTAAATGAGAGCAATAACACCGCAAGTATTGTTCAAGACATTGGTTAACTCTCTCTGTTTGTCCGTTGGTTTGAGGATGATAGGCTGAAGATAATTTACGTTGAATGTTGAGGGAGGAACACATCTCATTCCAGAATTTGGAGGTGAACTGTGTTCCTCTGTCTGATATGATTTCTTCAGGAAGACCATGGAGTTTCACGATGTTGTTGATGAATACTTTTGCAAGTTCAGATGAAGAGGGTAATTTCTTTAAAGGAATAAAATGGGACATCTTGGTGAAACGGTCTACCACCACCAGAATGGTGGTATGATGTTGCGAAGGAGGGAGTTCTACCAAGAAATCCATTGAGATGGACTGCCAAGGTCTTTCTGGAACAGGTAGGCTCAGTAATTGACCGAATGGTGGATGATGGTCAGATTTTGATCTCAGACAGGTTGGGCAGTTTTTGACATAAGATTCTATGGTTCTGTCCTGGCGAGGCCACCAGTAATATCTTTTAGACAGCTCCAGTGTTTTTCTTGTACCAGGATGACCAGCCAGAGGGGAATCATGAATCAAGGAGAGTATTTTATTCCTAAGCAAGGGAGGAATGTATAACCTGTCTTTGAAGTAGTACAACCCGTCCTTTTTTGATAGATTGTCTTGTTTGGGAAGTTCAAGATCTTCTTCTTTAAGATGTTTAATCTCATCAGTTAATGACGAAATAATACCTATGATTTTAGGAGGTTGAGTTTCGTTTACAGGAAGATCTTGGTGAATTCTGGACAGGGCATCTGCCTTTTTATTTCTGGATCCAGGTCTGTAGATGATTTGAAAATTAAAACGGGAAAAGAAAAGATTCCAGCGTACTTGTCTGGCAGAGAGTGTTTTGTTGGAATGAAGATATTCAAGGTTCCTGTGGTCGGTATAAACAATTACAGGAGTGCGTGTGTCTTCAAGTATGTGACGCCAGTTTTCGAATGCAGCTTTAATACTTAATAATTCTTTTTCTCCTACAGGATAATTTCGTTCAGCAGGAGACAAAGATCGTGAAAAAAAAGCTACTGGATGGAGAGGATCTTGAGGCGTTTGGTGTTGAGAGAGGACAGCCCCGATAGCTGTATCAGAAGCATCCGTTTCCATGACGTAGAGAAAAGCAGGATTAGGTAGTTGAAGAATGGGAGCACTTGTGAATCTCCGTTTTAATTCATCAAAGGCTGCTTGAGCCTCTTCGTTCCAAGCAAAGGACCGTTTACTGCTATTGAGCAGGTTGAGGGGATGAGCAACCTTAGAGTAATTTTTAATGAACTTCCTATAGAAGTTGGCAAATCCCAAAAAACGTTGTAAGTCTTTAGTATTAGTAGGAGTAGACCAGTTGACAATGCAATCTATTTTGGAGGTATCCATACTTATTGAATGAGGGGAGATAACATATCCCAAAAAAGTGATTTCAGTGACTTCAAATATACATTTTTCTGGTTTTGCGTATAATTTGTGTGTTCTTAATCTGGATAATACCCATCTCACGTGTTTTCTGTGTTCTTCAAGGTTGTTGGAGTAGATGAGAATATCATCTAAGTAAATGATGACACAAACGTCTAGGAGATCTCGGAAGATATCGTTAATGAAATGCTGAAAGGTTGCAGGGGCGTTACATAGCCCGAAGGGCATGACAAGATATTCGTAAAGACCATATCGGGTTCTGAACGCCGTTTTCCATTCATCATTGGCCTTGATTCTAACAAGGTTATATGCCCCACGAAGGTCAAGTTTAGTGTAGATGGTAGCTGTTCTTAATCTTTCAATCAACTCATTGATCAGGGGAAGAGGGTAACGATTCTTAATAGTTATTTTATTTAAAGACCTGTAATCGATGATGGGGCGTATAGTCTGGTCCTTGTTTCTCACAAAAAACATGCTGGAAGCGGCTGGTGAACAGGAAGGTCTAATGAACCCCTTCCGGAGGTTTTCATCTAGGTATTCCTTGAGGGTTTTTAGCTCTGATTCAGAGAGGGGATAAATATGTCCAAAAGGGATAGGAGCACCAGGAACAAGGTCAATCGGACAATCATAGGGTCGATGAGGAGGAAGTGTCTCTGCTTCCTTTTTACTGAACACATCAGCGAACTCCGAATAGCTGGAAGGTATAGTGGATTCCCTAGTAACATGCAAAATGGGGATGTGTTGTAGACATGTTTTCTGGCAATATGCAGAGTTAAACGTGAGAGAGAAAGGAGCCCAGGTAATAAGTGGGTTGTGAGTCCGTAACCAGTCTATCCCTAATATTATAGGATAAAGAGGAGAATTTATGACATCAAAAACAAGAAATTCAGAATGGACATAATTAGTAGTAGTCCTTAAAGGGACAGTTTCAAGGCGAATGGGCCCCGAGGAGATTAAGGAGCCATCAATAACTCTGACAGAGACGGAATTACGTTTTTGAACACAAGGAATTTTATTTTTTGTAACAAAGGATGAGTCCAGGAACACCCCATTAGCACCGGAATCAATAATGGCCTTAGTCGTAATTCTTTCTTTGTCCCACTGTAATATGAGAGAGACAGAGGAGAAATGAGAGGTTGGTTTAGAAGGAAGTACACTCATTATAGTCGTGGTAGAACCATGCTTACCGCCTCTTGGACGTTTCAATAGGGGACAGTCTGGGACCACATGTTCTTGCGAAGCACAGTACATGCAGAGGTTCAGTTGTCTTCTTCTGGTTCTCTCTTCTGGAGTAAGAGGACTTCTCACAACCCCTATTTCCATAGGTTCAGCGGGAGTTATAGGTTTCTCCGGTGCCTTTGAAGAGGTGAAGGGTTTTTTCCATAGAGAGCTAGTGAGTGATTTCTCAGCTTTTCTTTCCCTAAGTCTTCTGTCGATACTGATTGACAGTTGAATAAGTGTATTTAGTGTAGTAGGTAGTTCAGTTCTGGAGAGCTCATCTTTGACAGCTTCAGATAACCCAATACGGAACTGGTTACGTAGAGTTATGTCATTCCACTGAGTTTCAGGTGCCCATCGTTTAAATTCAGCAATGTAATCTTCAACAGGCCGGTTTCTTTGCTGCAGTGTTCTAATGGTTAAATCTGCAGTCGCTTGTTTGTTTGGGTCTTCGTAAAGGAGAGACATGGCTTCAAAGAATTCATCCAGAGAATCCAATATGGGATCATCATTCTCAAGAAAGGAATGAGCCCAGGCCATGGGTTCACCTCTCAAAAATGAAATAACAGAACAGACTTTAGATCTTTCTGTGGGATATGATCGGGGTTTTAATGCAATCAACAACTTGCAAGAATTGATGAACTCTCGGTATTGGGACCTGTCTCCAGAGAATTTTTCGGGGTTGGAGACAGCAGGGTCACTAGCCGAGTGTGTAACTGTGTGAGGAGTATGGGTTTGCAAGTCCCTTACATAAGTAAGGATTCTTTCATTGGTGATCTGTAGATCTTGCATGCCTTGAGTGAGAGTATCCACCCTTTGGTTTAATCTGGTGATTTCAGAAGTGAGATCTGCTGTATCCATTAATTAGGCTGGATCAATCTGTAACGCTCAATTGTTGATAAGATGGAAACAACTGCAGATTTCTGAGTTTGATAATGTTTATTACTTTAAATAAAAAAGATAATCAATTTGAACTGTCTCTTTAATTCCTGGCAGGTTATAACCAGCAGCGGTGTTTGAAGTTGTTTTTTGGATAAGGTAATTTTAACACAACCAGCGAGAAGTTCCAAATTAGGATGCAGATAATTAATAAGTAGGTGTTGGAAACAAGATTATGAGTTGATGTGGAGCAGATAGCGAACCACTTAGATTTAGGATGGTTATATATTAAGTTTGAGCCAATCTGGTTTACTTAACTTATGAAGGAGTGATAATCCAAATTGGTGATAGAGATTCCACAGAGAATCGAGGTTGCAGCAGGCAAGAGAATATCCAAAAACAGTCCGAGGTCGTAGGAGAGGAGAAGGAGGGTAAATGATTAAACAGTCCGGGTCCGATACACAGTAGAAGTAAATATTCAGTTTGAAGTTCGCGGGAGCTTTCGAGTTGATCCAGCACTGTGGTGTTGACGCGGACTCTCTATGAACCCTGGGAACGACCACGTCATAGGAGGGGGAGTGGCCGCGCTCCGAGAACCCGGAAGTCCACGGTTAGCGAATGCCGGAAGGTCTGACACTAACACATATAAGAAATCTCCCTACTAGAACGTTGACACAGAAGACTGCTCCAATTCTGTCCCTATCAAAACGAAAAGAAACACTGACTTAGCAGTTGACAACGTTGTTTTTGGCAAAGTCAACTGACCTATATAGTGTTATGAGATAATTCTACTATATCAGGGATAGGCAACCTTGCCGAAGGTTGCCTATGCCTGTACTATATGGTAAAGTACATATGAGACATTGTACTATATTACGTGGAAGACATTGATAATATTTGTCTCTCTTACCTACAGCAAGAAAAAAAGAATGGTCTGCACGCAAGAGATAGTGTCAAAGATAACATTTATTTTTTATGATATGTAAGAGATGATGGGGTTTATTTCACCTACAAATCTGCTCTTATCAATTCAGTGTTGAAGCTTCTCTGTGCACAGCCTCAGTTCTGCTTACATCATGGGTTTCTGGGACTTGTAATTCAATGTTTCTAATTAAGTAAACTGTAGCTGAATTACAATTTCTATTGAAGAAACACGTCATGATAGAATGGACTGTCAGAAAGTGTGGACTTCTTGAGCTGCGCATCTCATACCAAGTACAGTGATAAGCAATAACAACGTATTTTAAAAAGACTGAAGTGAGACAGAGGAGACTGGCTTAAAGGAACACGCTATTGGAAATATTTTTGTTTTTTAACACTTCGGTAGATGTAAGCTTGTTTGAGCAGAGCCCTCACCACCCTGTTGAAAATACTTGTTTTTTAGTTCACCTATTGTAGAGTGCTGTGGAATTTGTTGGCACTTTATAAATAATAATAATATACCCTTAAATAAAATATGCATATTTTTTTCCTACATGTTTTATTTGCGGTATGTAAAAATACCACTTGCAAAAGCTGGTGTCTGCAGTCTGCAAGCATTCTGCACCTTTCCGAGTACAGACTTTCAGGTATGCATATGTGCAGAGCACTTCTGCACTGTCTATAGCTTGAAAGCCCTGAATGGATTTTGTTTTGCTCAATGCAAGAGTGACCAGCTTGCTCTGCACATGCACAGGACAACTTATTGGGAGTGTCCCTTTAAAGGACACCAGAATTGAATCCTTGCAGCATGTAATGAAAAGAAGAATTAGAAGATAGACCTCCGATGGTAAGTCTAATTTTCTTTACAGGTTTTTACCTGACTATTATTAGGGTAATTTGTTGTAAGTAAATAATTTATTTACGGGAGGGGCTAATCACGTACTATTTGGGGAATGGGCATTGGCATGTCCACCCCCCCCCCACCACCCCACTTTATAATTGACCAGGAACCCTACCTGCTGATGTGTGTGGTGGCCAGTGGTGGGGATGCGGTGTGTGTCCCGCTTATTATAGTTATTATGACTGCCCACCTGCCAGTATGGGTGGGTGCCAGGGTTGGGTAAACTAGGCCCCCCTTTTATTAGAAATATTACAGTCCATAATCACTGACATGGGTAGGGGCCCAGGCAGGGAACATTATGACCCACCCATTTTATACTTACAAGGGCCCTCACATACCAGCATGGGTGAAGGCCATGGGAAGGGGCCTTAGGTCCCCCCTTTATAAAATTTACGTTTTATTATACTTCCTAAGCAATGTTGTCCAGTCACTAGTTGTAATGTTTAGTAGACATGTCCCAACCTGCCAGATAACTCGATTATAGATATGTAGGGGTCTTATTGATCCCCAGAGGATTTTTATTTACTAATTTATTTATTTTTTCACTTTTTACAAGTAGCGGTTGGCTTACAAGCCCTGGCCGTCCACCATATAATTAACCATTGTGTTGTTGAGGGTTTTTAACTATTTGCCAGCTGGCGGCTAGCGCTGTCAGCAGGCATATAGTTCTGCAAATGATCATTTTCATTTAAATAGCAAGTAATTGATCATTTGCAATACTGATGGTGTTGATTGGTTCATATGATTTCAGGAAAATCAGTGATTTCCACATCTGAACCAATGTTAAAGAATTAGTCCGACTGATTGCATTCTGACCGCATCTGGCTTTAGCAAATATGAGAACTGCTGATGCGGTCAGAATGTGGTTGGTATTCAGACCAGGCAGATCACACAGGACGATGGCTGATGACCTCACCGATTTGTGCAGGGAGTAATGAAGGAGTATAATGGTCGGATTCTGAGGGATCTTGGGTTCAGTAAAAGTAGGGGCCAGATTTTCATGTATTTTTTATAAATACTTAATTTTTTAAAATACCATATCTTTTCATTACATGCTGCAACAATTCTTATAAAAAAAAAAATTCTGGTAACAGTTGTCCTGGTAACTAGAAGTCGCATATGGCAGGTTTATTTGCCAAGCCATGACAAAAGGTAGAGTGTGGATATGAAGCGGTTAATAGCACTAAGCCTCTGAATTTTAACAACTCAACCTGTGATAACACGATAAACAAATTAACCTTCAGGGAAAATTGTGGATTCATTAGGGCCAATGCATTTTAATTCGTTATCATTTTAATAAATTAATTCATAACAAAATAATTAAAAATAAAAAAAGAGCAATGCAATACGAAAACTATTCAAAATGAAGATGAATTGAACAAAGCCCATTAACTGTAGTAAATAAGTCAGTCCTTGTAGGTGTCCAAAATTAAATCCGGTGAAATTCAATTAATTATTGCTTTGGCTTTTATTATATAATGAATATCATCTGGTAACTTGGCAAGAGAAGGGGTCTGGAAGGTTGAAAGTCTATTTTATAGCTACTGTCCATCACTTTGTCCATCATACTCAAACGTGTACCTTCTGAACTGTCTTATCTCTCCAAGGAAATTGTAACATGTTGAATATTGATTGTATAACAGGTGCCTGTTCTGTTGGTATTGTTGGATAACACATCAGGGAGCCCAAGGTGGCAATCAGGAATGACATATGTCCAAACCACCAGGCACTCCTTTACTTAGAAAAAAATAACTGTTTTAACCTGGAAGGAATTTAAACATCTACTATGCATTAGTCTTGGGTAGAGTTGAGCGAATCTTAACAGTCTCATTCGGAACTGTACATTTAAAATCCGTAACTTTTATTTTTCTGAAATTTGCATGTGCTGCAGTGTCCGCACTTGAAGAAACCTTTAGGTTTCTCTTTAAGAAAACTGCTAACGTTACTATTAGAAGTGGGAAACTCTACAACCAGTCTAATCCAAGTAAGAGTACTGGGAGCTAAAATGGATTTCAAGTTTTGGGTCTTTTTATAAATAATCTGGGGTTTGTTCGGTAAAACATCTTTTAAAAACCGATCTTGTTTTAAAATGGGCCAAATGTTTTTAATAACAGTTTCAATCTGATGTGCCTTATTATTGTATTTTGTCAAGAAGGAGGTACTAAAGAGTTTTTTGCGTTCTTTAGAAGTTTGGTTCTATCTCTACTTTCTACTTCTCTTATGGAGCTTCTTAGCAGTTGAGGCAGCTAATGTCTATCTTCAAATTTTTTTATTTAAAATTTTCGATTGTTCATTAAAATCTTTCCTATTTGTGCAATTCCTAAGGAGTCTAGTCTGCTGGCCCTTTGGTATGTTTTTCAGCCAGTTAGGATGGTGGCAACTTGTGTATTCTATAAAACTATTTCCATCCGTAGGTTTGAAATAAGTCTTGCTGCAGACAACTCCTGATGACACAAAGAAGGAAAGATCTAGAAAATTAATAGTCTGAGTTTAAATGTCTGCAGTGAAATGGAGTCCATAATAATTAGTATTTATATGAATTAAAAATTCATCTAGCGTTGACCTGTCTCCCTCCCAAATAATCAATACATCATCTACAGTCAGGTCCATAAATATTGGGACATTGACACAATTCTAATCTTTTTGGCTCTATACACCAACACAATGGGTTTGACATGAAACAAACAAGATGTGCTTTAACTGCAGCCTTTCAGCTTTAATTTGAGGGTATTTACATCCAAATCAGGTGAACGGTGTAGGAATTACAACAGTTTGTATATGTGCCTCCCACTTTTTAAGGGACTAAAAGTAATGGGACAGATTAACAGTCATAAATCAAACTTTCACTTTTTAATACATGGTTGCAAATCCTTTGCAGTCAATTACAGCCTGAAGTCTGGAACGCATAGACATCACCAGATGCTGGGTTTCATCCCTGATCAGGGGCGGGCTGGGCCGGGGGGCAGGGAGGCAATTGCCCCCCAGGCCGCCTGAAATTCTTTTAGGACCGGCCGCGGTGGGCCGGCCCTTTAAATGCTGCAGCCGCCGAGCGCTCTGTAAAGAGCGCTCAGACGGCTGCAGCAGCTTTTCCCTCCCTCCCCTCCCCTGTAGCGTGGCCGATCTGGTCTCCGGTCCGCGGTCTCGGACGGAGTGATGGGAAGGTGCACACTGAGTGTGCACTTCCTGTCAGTCCGGCCGGTTACAGGAAACAGAAACTCCTGTTCCGCGCGGAGTTTCTGTTTCCTGTAACCGGCCGGACTGACAGGAAGTGCACACTGAGTGTGCACCTTCCTATCACTCCGGCCGGGCACCGCGGACCGGAAAGCAGCTCGGCCACGCTACAGGGGAGGGGGTAAGAAGAAGGGAGGGGGGGTAAGAAGAAGGGAGGGGGGGTAAGAAGAAGGGAGGGGGGGTAAGAAGAAGGGAGGGGGGTAAGAAGAAGGGAGGGGGGTAAGAAGAAGGGGGGAAGGGGGGAGGAATAAGAAGGGGGGAAGGGGGAGGAATAAGAAGAGGGGAGATGGGGGGATAAGAAGAGGGGAGATGGGGGGATAAGAAGAGGGGAGGGGGGGGATAAGAAGAGGGGAGGGGGGGATAAGAAGAGGGGAGAGGGGGGGATAAGAAGAGGGGAGGGGGGGGATAAGAAGAGGGGAGGGGGGGATAAGAAGAGGGGAGAGGGGGGGATAAGAAGAGGGGAGAGGGGGGGATAAGAAGAGGGGAGAGGGGGGATAAGAAGAGGGGAGAGGGGGGATAAGAAGAGGGGAGGGGGGAGTAAGAGGGGAGGTGGGGGAGTAAGAGGGGAGGTGGGGGAATAAGAAGAGGGGGGAGTAAGAAGAGGGGAGGGGGGAGTAAGAAGAGGGAGGGGGAATAAGAAGAGGGAGGGGGAATAAGAAGAGGGGAGGGGGGATAAGAAGAGGGGAGGGGGGAGTAAGAGGGGAGGTGGGGGAGTAAGAGGGGAGGTGGGGGAATAAGAAGAGGGGGGAGTAAGAAGAGGGGAGGGGTGGGGGGAGAGTAAGAAGAGGGGGAGAGTGAGGGGGGAGTAAGAGGGGAGGGGGAGAGTAAGAGGAGGGGAGGGGGGAGAGTAAGAGGAGGGGAGGGGGGAGAGTAAGAGGAGGGGAGGGGGAGAGTAAGAAGAGGGGGAGAGGGAGGGGGAGTAAGGAGAGGGAGGGGGAGTAAGAAGAGGAGAGGGAGGGGGAGTAAGAAGAGGAGAGGGAGGGGGGAGTAAGAAGAAGGGAGGGGAGAGTAAGAGGGGAGGGGGGAGTTAGAGAGGAGGTGGAGAGGGAGGTGGGGAGTAATAGGGGAGATGGGGGAATAAGAAGAGGGGAGGGGGGAATAAGAAGAGGGGGGAGTAAGAAGAGGAGAGGGGGGAGTAAGAAGAGGGGAGGGGGAGAGTAAGAAGAGGGGGAGAGTGAGGGGGAGTAAGAGGGGAGGGGGGAGTAAGAGGAAGGGAGGGGGAGAGTAAGGGGAGGGGGAGAGTAAGAAGAGGGGGAGAGGGACGTGGGGAGTAAGAAGAGGGGAGGGGGAAGTAAGAGGGGAGATGGGGGAATAAGAAGAGGGGAGGGGGGGAATAAGAAGAGGGGGAGTAAGAAGAGGGGAGGGGGAGAGTAAGAAGAGGGGGAGAGTGAGGGGGAGTAAGAGGGGAGGGGGGAGTAAGAGGAGGGGAGTGGGGAGAGTAAGGGGAGGGGGAGAGTAAGAAGAGGGGGAGAGTGAGGGGGGAGTAAGAAGGGAGGGGGAGTAAGAGGAGGTGAGGGGGGAGAGTAAGGAGAGGGAGGGGGAGTAAGGAGAGGGAGGGGGAGTAAGAAGAGGAGGGGGGAGTAAGAAGAGGAGGGGGGAGTAAGAAGAGGAGGGGGGAGTAAGAAGAGGGGAGGGGGGAGTAAGAAGAGGGGAGGGGGGAGTAAGAAGAGGGGAGGGGGGAGTAAGAAGATGGGGTGGGGAGTAAGAAGAGGGGAGGGGAGGGGGAGTTAGAGGGGAGGTGGAGAGGGAGGTGGGGAGTAAGAAGAGGGGAGGGGGGTAAGAAGAGAGGGAGGAGTAAGAAGAAGAGAGGGAGGGGGAGTAAGAAGAGAGGGAGGGGGAGGGTGGAGTAAGAAGAGGGGGCAGTAAGAAGGAAGGGAGATAAGAAGAAGGGGGAAGAAGAGGGGAGGGGGAATAAGAAGAGGGGAGGGAGGAGTAAGAAGGAGGGGAGATAAGAAAAAGAAGCGGGTGAGTAACAAGAGGGGGGAGTAAGAAGGAGGGGAGATAAGAAAAAGAAGGGGGTGAGTAACAAGAGGGGGGAGTAAGAAGGAGGGGAGATAAGAAAAAGAGGGGGGTAAGAAGAAGAAGGGGAAGTAAGAAGAAGAGGGGGAGGGGGAGTAAGAAGGATGGGAGATAAGAAAAAGAGGGGGTAAGTAGAAGAAGGGGAAGTAAGAAGAAGAGGGGGAGGGGGAGTAAGAAGAAGAGGGGGAAGGGGAGTAAGAAGGAGGGGAGATAAGAAAAAGAGGGGGAAGGGGAAGGGGAGTAAGAAGGAGGGGAGATAAGAAAAAGAGGGGGAAGGGGAAGGGGAGTAAGAAGGAGGGGAGATAAGAAAAAGAGGGGGAAGGGGAAGGGGAGTAAGAAGAGGGAGAGGGGGAATAAGAAGGAAGGGAGATAAGAAAAACAAGGGGGTAAGAAGAAGAAGGGGGAGTAAGAAAAAGAAGGGGGTAAGAAGAAGAAGGGGGAGTAAGAAAAATAGGGGGGAGTAAGAAGAGTGGGGAGTAAGAAGAAGAAGAAGGGGGAGTAAGAAGACAGGGGAGTAAGAAGAAGAGAGGGGAGTAAGAAGAAGAGAGGGGAGTAAGAAGAAGAGGGGGGAGTAAGAAGGAGAGGGAGAAGTAAGAAGAAGAAGGGGGTGTAAGAAGAAGAAGAAGAGGGGGTAAGAAGAAGAAGGGGGAGTAAGAAGAAGTAGGAGGGTTAAGAAGCTCTAAGGGACAGAAGGGACAGCTCTATAGGACAGGGGGCAAGACAGGGAGCTCTTTCACACTATGCGCACACACACACACACAATGCATCCATATACATACACAGAAACACACAATACATCCCTATACATACACAGAAACACAACATGCTTCCCTTACACACAGAGAAACACACAATGCATCCATTACACACACACACAATGCAACCCCCACACAAAGACAATGCATCCTTTGCACACATACACAGAAACAGACAATGCAAACACACACACACTGCTTTTCTTACATACACACAGAAACACAATGCATCTGTTACACTCAATGCACACACATACAGACACACACCTTGCATCCCTTATGCATACAAACACAGATTCACACAATGCATCCCTTACACACAACCAGAAACACATAATACATCCCTTATACACAAATACACACTGCTTCCACTACACACAAATACACACTGCATCACCTGCACAAACTGGTATCCCTATAAACTACATACCATAAGCACACATATTAGATCCTCTACAATAACTCATAACACATCCCCTACATACTCCACTCCCTGTGAGCGAACTCATGGGTGGGTGGAACATATAAGTGGACTTATGAGTGGGCCTTATGGGCATACCCACCGTCAGACCCTGGGGCCCAGACCTTCAGCTGTGTAAGAGGCCCCCAAAAAATGGAGCTGCTTCTAATTCTCCCAGAACATTGAATTTTGTGACCACAGTTGCAAACAGCCGCCAGAGATCCTGTTCTACACCAGACCAGTGGAGCCAAACTGCAGCTCATCATCATCCTCTTCTAATTGTAAGTAGGCAATCTAGTATATTATTAGTGACACTAATCTATAATTTACCTCACATTAAAGGGACACTATAGCTTAATGAAGTGGTTGTGGTGTCTTTAGCTGGTCCCTGCAGGCTTTTTAATGTAAACACACACTGTGTGCAGCACTTATATTTTGTCTAGGGCGGCAAAAATCCTTGCACCGGCTCTGATCCTGGGCAGGTGCACCAGTCTACTGGTGACCCACAGGAGGGGAGTTCACTGATTGCACTGCACTCTCCTCCTGCCCAGACCCGTCTTGACCGCAGTGCAAGTGCCATCTGCCCCTAATTTACAGTGGCTCACACTCAACAAGCAGTGCCTGGAGCCCTTTGCAGAGACGGAAACAAAGAGGTTCTGCGGCAGCTGGCCGTCCTGCAAGCATTACATTAAACAGCTGTTCCCCATGCAGCCACAGGTGGCGTTGTGCTGGGAGACTGTGATTACTCTTCACTTCCTCCCAGCCTACAGAGCAGCGCATGGGGGAGAGAGAGGAGGAGGCATGATTTAATCTTACAATAAATCCTCTAAGCAAACCTTTATAAATTTGGGGGGATCAGCTCTGTTTCCACAGTTTATTGGTGTTTACTCTGATGTCTGTATTAATATTGAGGGATGTCTAAGTAGTAACATCAGTGTGTGTCAGCAGGGCCAGCCGTTGGGGTGGGCAAGCTGTGCGGTCACGCAGGGTGCCATGACAACAGAGGCACCCGGCGGCCAACACAGCTCACAAGTTGGGTACACCAGCATATTTAGTTTAAACGATTCACTGGTGGTCCACTGGTGCGCACCAGCAGTAGGTGCAGTCAGATTATATCCTCTCCCTCGTGGTTCCAGAGCTCAGTTAGTGAGTCAGAGCACAGGCTCAGAGATTCTCAGCCTGTGCTCTGACAACATTGAAAGTCAGAGCCGTGAAGGAGTGGGTATGGCAAAGAGCTACTGATTAGCATAACATCAATATCCGTTATAAAACCAGGAAAAGATGGGCATGGATGGTGAACTGATTTGGTGGTGCAATGGGCCACTTGACTGGTTTTGCCCCCCAGGCCTAAGGCTGCCAGCCCTCCCCTGTCCCTGATGATGCTCTGCCAGGTCTCTACTGCAACTGTCTTTAGTTCCTGCTTGTTCTTGGGGCATTTTCCCTTCAATTTTGTCTTCATCAAGTGAAATGCATGCTCAATGAGATTCAGGTCAGGTGATTGACTTGGCCATTGCATAACATTCCACTTCTTTCCCTTAACCCCTTAAGGACCAAACGTCTGGAATAAAAGGGAATCATGACATGTCACACATGTCATGTGTCCTTAAGGGGTTAAACTCTTTGGTTGCTTTTGCAGTATGCTTCGGGTCATTGTCCATCTGCACTGTGAAGCGTCGGCCAATGAGTTCTGAAGCATTTGGCTGAATATGAGCAGATAATATTGTCCAAAACACTTCAGAATTCATCCTGCTGCTTTTGTCAGCAGTCACATCATCAATAAATACAAGAGAACCAGTTCCATTGGCAGCCATACATGCCCACGCCATGACACTAACACCACCATGCTTCACTGATGAGGTGGTATGCTTTGGATCATGAGCAGTTCCTTTCCTTCTCCATACTCTTCTCTTCCCATCACTCTGGTACAAGTTGATCTTGGTCTCATCTGTCCATAGGATGTTGATCCAGAACTGTGAAGGATTTTTTAGATGTTGTTTGGCAAACTCTAATCTGGCCTTCCTGTTTTTGAGGCTCACCAATGGTTTACATCTTGTGGTGAACCCTCTGTATTCACTCTGGTGAAGTCTTCTCTTGATTGTTGACTTTGACACACATACACCTACCTCCTGGAGAGTGTTCTTGATCTGGCCAACTGTTGTGAAGGATGTTTTCTTCACCAGGAAAAGAATTCTTCGGTAATCCACCACAGTTGTTTTCCGTGGTCTTCCGGGTCTTTTGGTGTTGCTGAGCTCACCGGTGCGTTCTTTCTTTTTAAGGATGTTCCAAACAGTTGACTTGGCCACACCTGTTTTTGCTATCTCTCAGATGGGTTTGTTTTGTTTTTTTCAGCCTAATGATGGCTTGCTTCACTGATAGTGACAGCTCTTTGGATCTCATATTGAGAGTTGACAGCAACAGACTCCAAATGCAAATAGCACACTTGAAATGAACTCTGGACCTTTTATCTGCTCCTTGTAAATGGGATAATGAGGGAATAACCCACACCTGGCCATGGAACAGCTGAGCAGCCAATTGTCCCATTACTTTTGGTCCCTTGAAAAGTGGGAGGCACATATACAAACTGTTGTAATTCCTACACCGTTCACCTGATTTGGATGTAAATACCCTCAAATTAAAGCTGAAAGTCTGCAGTTAAAGCACATCTTGTTCATTTCATTTCAAATCTATTGTGGGGGTGTATATAGCCAAAAAGATTTGAATTGTGTTGATGTCCCAATATTTATTGACCTGACTGTATATATCTTTTCCAGAGCACCAGGTTCTCACCATATGGATTATGGTTCCAGATGTGCTTGGATTCCCAGTCAGCCACAAAGATGTTGGCGTAACTGGGCGCGAACCTGGTGCCCATGGTCGTTCCACAATTCTGGAGGTAAAACACACCCTCAAACCAAAAAAAATTGTGAAACAAGATAAAACGAATGATGTTAAAACTGCAATGTGACCGCAGTATTTGACGCTTCTATTTGACTCTCAAATATCAAATGCACCCCACTAATGTACTATTTAGTACCAAAATAAATTGACTTTTTAAAACTCCGATGTAACCCCAGTATATGACGCTTCTATTTGACTCTCAGATATGAAGTGCACCCCACTAATGTTCTAGTTTGCAGAATTCTTTTCTAAGCTGTCCCTCACAGCGGCAGCATCCTCTCCCTACAATAATAAGAGCTCATGTGCGTGCGGCACTACGCGACTCCAGCTTATATATAGAGGCTAAGTCACATACTGCACTGGCCAATCACAACCATGCCATTAATAGGCCTGGCTGTGATGGCTTCTACGGGCACACGAGTCAAACGCTTGTTGATTGGCTGCCCTGCAGCCTTTCAAAACGCGCCATTAAATTGCTGAACACCGAACTCCAACCCGAACATACAGTGATTTGTCTGTGTTCGGGTCCGGAGTCCAAAAACTGTAATGTTCGGTACGAACCCGAACTTTACAGTCCGGGTTCGCTCAACTCTAGTCTTGGGTACACCAGAACATTTCCGTTTGTCCAAATGCATGAACCCAAATATATATTTTGTGAACCAAACCAATCCAAAGCCATCCATTGGAATATTCATTCAGAACAATACATGTTTTGAGATGCACAGCTGCATCTTGCCGATGTTTAGCAGATAACTACATAAATCGATACCCTTATGTGGGATTTCTATATTTAAGGGTACCAAATTAGTAAGCTGTTTATTGTTTATCGCAATACTCCAAAAATTAGGCAGCTATCACCTAAGCAACTAAAAAATCAAAATTAAGAAAACCCATTTTCTTATTTTTAGTCTGTCTGCTGCAAACATTACATAAAATTATATAAGGGAGATTTAAATCCTCCCCTATGCTCCCACCCACCATGTCCCAAGTAGGGGCATGTCTATAAAAAAAAAAAATAGCAGCCAGTAGCTGCTCACTGTCATACAAGAGACTACAGACTGGGCATTTATTGCTGACTTTAAAGATTTTTTTTAACCCCTTAAGGACGCAAGACGGTTCAGGACCGTCATCGGCATTTTTCCCTTGCCGACCGACGACGGTCCTGAACTGTCCTAAATTTAAAATGTACTTACCCGATCGGCGTCGTTCCCCCGGCGGCGATCGGCGTTGCTCCCGTTGTGGGGAGACTGCCTGCAGCCCAGACAGTCTCCCCATGGCGGATTAGGACCCCTGGGGCCATGTGATCGCCCAACAGGGCGACCACATGGTCACAATAGGTGTCCTAGTCTCTGCCTGCAGGGGGACTGTCTGTGCTGACAGGCAGTCTCCCTGCAACTGTAAAATCATAAAAAAATTTAAAGTGAAAGTTAATAAAAAAAATATTATTATATATGTGTATATATATATATGATATATAGACATATATTAATACCTATATAATATATGTCTATATATCATATATATAATGTCATGCTAAGTGTATTTTTATATTAATATGTACATATATTAATATAAAAATACACTTATAATTAATTTACACACGTATATATCTAATATATATAATAACTATATATATATTGTATATATATATATTATTATAAAATACGAATAATAAATAATTTAAATTAAATTAAAAAAATTAAAAATAATAATAAAAATTAAAAAAAATTATATATCTATACGAAATGTTATTCTAACTGTATTTTGATATTAATATATATATATTTATATCAAAATACACTTAGAATGAAATTGTATATATATCTATGTATATATAAATAAATAAAAAGAATACGAACTATTCATATACAAAATTACATAAATAATTATATAAATATACACGTAGACTTCAAATATATAAATATGCACATATATTTAAATTCTACGTGCGTATTTATGTAATATTTTTACATAATTAAGTTATTTTATTGATTGCAATTTAAGGGACCTGCCTGCCAACCCAGGCCGAAAGTCCAGAGAATTTAATTTGCTAGCACTGTATTTTACCCTGTAACGTTCTACGACACCCTAAAACCTGTACATGGGGGGTACTGTTTTACTCGGGAGACTTTGCTGAACACAAATATTAGTGATTCAAAACAGTAAAACATATCACAGCGATGATATTGTCAGTGAAAGTGACTTTTTTTGCATTTTTCACACATAAACAGCACATTTACTGATGATATAATTGTTGTGATACATTTTCCAGTTTTGAAACACTAATATTTGTGTTCAGCAAAGTCTCCTGAGTATAACAGTACCCCCCATGTACAGGTTTTATAGCGTTTTTGAAAGTTACAGGGTCAAATATATGGGTCAAATATTTTTACATTGAAAATGGCCAGGTTGGTTACGTTGCCTTTGAGAGCGTATGGTAGCCCAGGAATGAGAATTACCCCCATGATGGCATACCATTTGCGAAAGAAGACAACCCAAGGTATTGCAAATGGGGTATGTCCAGTCTTTTTTAGTAACCACTTGGTCACAAACACTGGCCAAAATTAGCGTTCAATTTAGTTTTTTACTTTTTTCACACACAAACAAATATGAACGCTAACTTTGGCCAGTGTTTGCGACTAAGTGGCTACTAAAAAAGTCTGGACATACCCCATATTGAATACCCTGGGTTGTCTACTTTAAAAAAAATATGTACATGTGGGGTGTTATTCAGCGATTTATGACAGATAATAGTGTTACAATGTCACTATTGATACATTTTAAAAATATATGTTTTGAAACCGCAATATCCTACTTGTACTTATAGCCCTATAACATGCAAAAAAATAGCAAAAAGCATGTAAACACTGGGTATTTTTAAACTCAGGACAAAATTTTGAATCTATTTAGCAGTTTTTTTCATTCGCTTTTGTAGATGAATAAAAGATTTTTCACATAAAAGTCAAAAAACATGTATTTTTTTCAATTTTTCATCATATTTTTTCATTTTTTAAAAATTAAATTACATGAGATTATATAAATAATGGTATGTAAAGAAAGCCCCTTTTGTCCTGAAAAAAACAATATATAATTTGTATAGGAACAGTAAATGAGAGAGCGGAAAATTACAGCTAAACACAAACACCACAAAAGTGTAAAAAGATGCCTGGTCGCAAATGTACAACATCGCAAAAACAGTCCAGTCCTTAAGGGGTTAAATATTTTATTTGTAAATATTTTTTTTTTTTTAAATGTCACTTCACATATGGATCTTATTTTTTAAAGTTATAGTGAAAAGCTTAGCTTACGTATCAGATTCTAGATCCTCTGTCTTCAGGTGGAAATAAAACTAATAAAATTGAAGAATATGCAACATGCCAATGGTTGAAGCACCCTGGTGGGTGAAGGAAATAAAATAAAATGAAAAGGTCTAACAAACAAAACTGAAAAGAGGGAAGAGTAATAGCATACGTTGCTGTTAACAAATGTGTCATTATATAAAAATATGCATTTGCATTTATTGCTAGAATTAACATAACTTTAGAACATAAAGGACATGTTGCAACAAATCGGCAACAATAACAAAGTTGCTTGAAACAGGAAAAGATACAGAAGATCAATTAAAAACTGGAAACATGCTAAGACCCCACACCTAGATATTTTTTGTACAAAATCTACATAACTATTATTGGATCTATGTAATTATTTTTGTAGATAAGTTACAAAATGTCTAATTCAATACACTGATGTAACATAATAAATTGGATAAATTCTCAGGGGGATGATTACTTATGTACGGTACCTTACATGTCTCACTTTTACAAACCTTTATCCATTTTGCCATTGACTATAATGTTCATATCAATAGTGAAGATATGTTTATAGTTTTCAATAATTTGCAAATGTGTCCTGGGGTATTGCCTTTTTAATCTAAATGAATGATCCTTCTTCAGTTCTTTAAACCCCTTTCTTTTGTTCTAATTTTCCACTGACAATTTCTTAATTAAGTGTTCTTTCAAAATAGCTTTTTTTGTGAGAAGTCTATTCATATGCAGTATTTTAGTTACATAATTTATTCCATGTGACATAAAAATCTATTATCCTTTCAACAATCACGAGAACTTCATACACTATCAGTAATGAGTAATTCAATTTCCAGAAGATGAATAAGTCTTTGTTCTAATGTTTACCAGGGGCCACCATCAGTGTATGATCTGACCGTACCCAAGGGAAAATGTCTGCGTGCTTCTATTTCTACACCAAAATATTAATGATGAAAATCTAATCTAATTTCAAATAAGCTCTTTTGCAATTCAAAGTAATTATAGCAGTCTTTAATTGTGCAAGTTAGGTGAAAATTAGCTTCATTTTCAATTGCTGTAGAATATTTCTAGTCAGTTTTAATCTTGGTTCAACCGGAGAAATTAACTCATTTATATTTACTGGATATATGTATATGATTGGAAAACTGATTTTTAAGAAATTATCTTACGTTACTCCATATTTAATGTATAGTAATAAATAAGCAAAACAGTATGTAAGCAAAGATCCATTGGTGCTTTTCTGACTGCATGCAATGCTAAGGGTGGGGTTTGGTGGTTTTTGCTTTCCACTCATTGTGGAGAGCATTCCTTCCAAACCTTGCTCCTTTGTACTTTTCCCTCATTTTCCTTTTTTGAAGTCCACTCCACCCATCTCTCCGATCTTCTCTCAGTCCGTGTTGCAGTTGTCTACTGTTCCCCTGGATTTCATCTACTTTTCCTTGATATTTTTTCCTCTGACATTCCTTCTCTCATCTTTTGGTTACCTAACAATTCAATAGCATCTAGATCACTGTTCGCCTCCTTCTGTGGCCTTACTCAATGGACCAACTCCCTTACACACCTTGTCTTTTCCAACCAATGTTCTGTCTCTAAATTCTCCAATACACCTGTCCCTCGGTCTGACCACAATGTTCTCACTTGCACTGCTAATGTGACCCTTACTCAACATGTTAAATCTAGAAAGTTTCTGGGTATTAAACACCTGATATCCCTTGATCTGTGTCACTTCTCTTCCGCTCTCTAGTATCCACTTTCACCTCTCCACTCTCTCCTGCCCCTTGTCAAGCTACTTCATACTACAATTCTATCCTGTGTAGTACTCTTGACATGGCTGTGCCTATTAAATCTCACTTTAAGAGCCAGCCACACCTTGGAACATCTAGCTCACCCGCTATCTCCAATGATGTTGCCGTACTGCAGAGCATTGTTGGAGAAAGTTCCACACAACACCTGACTTTCTTCACTACAAATTCAAGCTATGTTCCTATAGGCCTACCTCTCCCATGACAAATAAGAATATTTTACTTCTCTCATATCCACCTACTCTCATGATCCCAAACACCTTTTTCATAATTTTAAAGTCCTTATATGTCCAACTGCAACCCTGCTACTATCTAAACTCACAGCTAGTGAATGTGCATGTCACTTTACTGGTAAGATTAACCAAGTTGAGAATGTCATCAATCTTTTTTATTTTTTTTAGGAACACTCAAACCACTATGACAACCCATTCATATTGCACGGGTTATGGTGCAAGGAAGTCCCCATCCCCAGCTTATAACTACAGTGATGTGCAAAAGTAAATAAATAAACAAGACAGACCCTTTCTTCTATATATCTTAAGAATAGGCTAATATTCTATGGACAGTAAAAATATTTGTATAGCAGATGTACACTATAAGGATTCAGTTCCCAACATAAACTCATTTTTTCAGCCTATAATAGCCAATTGGCCTTCAGGACTGAGTGGAAAGGTGCACCTTGCAACAAAGACTAACTTTTGCAGCAAATCCCTCCATCTTTCTCTACTACCACTCAACCACACTCTGTTGTACATTATAGACCATCATTCTTTATCTGTGTGACATCACCGTTAATCTCCTGCTAACTAGTTAAAGGGGCACTATAGTCACCAGCTTATTGCATGTGTTCTGATGAGTAGAATCATTCCCTTCAGGCTTTTTGCTGTAAACACTGTATTTTCATAGAGGCCCCAGCCAGTGCGAGGTCTTAGGCAGCCACCTAAGCCGCCTAATTAGAGAGCCGCCTCTGACTGTGATTATATATTCGGGTTGTGTAATGCAATAGCTATTATTCAGGAATTTACATATGATGTACTCCAGTAATTCCTTAAATTATGTGCCATTGTATAGATGGATTAACATAGAAACATAGAAACATAGAAACATAGAATGTGACGGCAGATAAGAACCATTCGGCCCATCTAGTCTGCCCAGTTTTCTAAATACTTTCATTAGTCCCTGGCCTTATCTTATAGTTTGGATAGCCTTATGCCTATCCCACGCATGCTTAAACTCCTTTACTGTGTTAACCTCTACCACTTCAGCTGGAAGGCTATTCCATGCATCCACTACCCTCTCAGTAAAGTAATACTTCCTGATATTATTTTTAAACCTTTGTCCCTCTAATTTAAGACTATGTCCTCTTGTTGTGGTAGTTTTTCTTCTTTTAAATATAGTCTCCTCCTTTACTGTTTTGATTCCCTTTATGTATTTAAATGTTTCTATCATATCCCCCCTGTCTCGTCTTTCCTCCAAGCTATACATGTTAAGATACTTTAACCTTTCCTGGTAAGTTTTATCCTGCAATCCATGAACCAGTTTAGTAGCCCTTCTTTGAACTCTCTCTAAGGTATCAATATCCTTCAGAAGATATGGACTCCAGTACTGTGTACAGGACTCCAAGTGAGGTCTCACCAGTGTTCTGTACAATGGCATGAGCACTTCCCTCTTTCTACTGCTAATGCCTCTCCCTATACAACCAAGCATTCTGCTAGCATTTCCTGCTGCTCTATTACATTGTCTGCCTACCTTTAAGTCATCAGAAATAATCACTCCTAAATCCCTTTCCTCAGATGTTGAGGTTAGGACTCTATCAAATATTCTGTACTCTGCCCTTGGGATTACATTTATATTCACTCCTCTGACCAGTGGCGTCATCCGGTGCCCTTTACTAATGTGTTTTTTTTTGGTTTTTTTAATTATTATTAATGTAACTCGTAAATCATAACTCCCATCAGGGCTGGTGCAAGGATGTTTGCCACTATAGGTAAACAAAAATGTGCTGCCCCCTCATATGCTCTGCCCACCACGTGACATCACAATCCCCCACCCATATGATCTGCCATATGAACCAACACCAGTGCTGCACACAGTGTCTTTTCTCTGAAAAGGCAAAGTGTTTACATTTAAAAAGCCTGCAGAAGCAGGCTATTGACATCAGAACCACTACATCAAGCTATAGTGGTTCTGGTGACTATAGATTACCCCCCTCCCCCATCTTTAATTAAAAATGTCCTGTAAAGGAAGGCAAAACTTACTTGGAATCCAGCACTGAGCAGGTTTCCTGCATGCCTGTCTGATGTTGTGCTGCCTCACTCCTTCTTTCTCCATGATATTTAAGAAAATATATATAACTCTTAACGTAGAGATTCCAGGGAGGAAGCAATGGATAAGAATCTAGGCTTCCTCTTGCAGTTGTGCTTCCAGCGGGATGCCTAGGTTAAAGGACAACTATAGTGCCAGGAAAACAAACTCATTTTCCTGGCACTATAGTATTAATAGGTCCCCCCCCCCCCCCCCCCCACCCACATGGCCCCCCTCCCACCGGGCTGCAGTGGGAAAAGGTGTTAAATCCCTTAACTTTCTCCAGCGCCGGGCTCCATCGGCGCTGGGGACTCTCCTCCTCCTTCGGTTGTCATCGTCATTCAGTCAGTCCATAGGAGAGCATTCTCAATGCTTTCCTTTGGACATCCAGCGTCTTCTCACTGTGATTTTCACAGTGAGAAGCGTGGAAGCGTCTCTATCGGCCGTCAATGAGACAGCCACTAGAGGCTGGATTAACCCATATGTAAACATAGCAGTTTCTCTGAAACTGCTATGTTTACAGCAGGCAGGGTTAACCCTAGATGGACCTGGCACCCAGACCACTTCATTAAAGGACCACTATAGTGTCAGGAAAACATACTCGTTTTCCTGGCACTATAGTGCCCTGAGGTTGCCCCCACCCTCAGGGACCCGCTCCCGCCGGGCTCTGGAGAGAGGAAGGGGTTAAACACTTACCTTTCTCTAGCGCCGGGTGGGGAGCTTTCCTCCTCCTCCATTCTCGCGACGTCATCGGCTGAATGCGCATGCGCGGCAGGAGCGCGCGCGCCTTCAGCCGGTCGCATAGGAAAGCATTTACAATGCTTTCCTATGGACGCTGGCGTCTTCTCACTGTGATTTTCACAGTGAGAAGCACGCAAGCGCCTCTAGCGGCTGTCAATGAGACAACCACTCGAGGCTCTGGAGGCTGGATTAACCCTCAGTATAAACATAGCAGTTTCTCTGAAACTGCTATGTTTATAAAAATAAAGGGGTTAATCCTAGAGGGACCAGGCACCCAGACCACTTCATTAAGCTGAAGTTGTCTGGGTGCCTATAGTGGTCCTTTAAGTGTGCCTCAGGCAGAAAGGCTTTCTCTGTATGTGCAGTGTTTTAATCAGAAATGCTGCATACACCGATTCCTATCTTTTAATGTGGAGAGTGGGGCAAAATTCCAGCCTGGGCAATTACAGGCAGTACAGCCCACTAGGAGGGACAAGAAGCGAAATGAGGCGTGTTATGACATTATAAAGCATGCATCCCCAAACTCTTGTATGTTAGTGTGATATCCCTCCAGAGTGTCCAATGCATAGAGCCCTGCTAAAGTGTTCTCAGATTAAGAAAGTGTCCTGTTTTTGTTTCTGAACAATGCAAACAAATGTAATGATATGCTTGTTGTGTGTTTCTTGTCTCTGGTGTCCCTAAAATGTGGGATACCAGAGAACAAAAGTGTAACAGGGCTATGCAGTGTGTGGGTATGTGTTAGAACTCCCGAAAGATGACCGGTCGTTGCCTTGTTTTCTATGGAACTGTTTTGGGGCATCACCTCGTGGTCGACTGGTCAAAACTTCATCCGAATGGCGTTCCCGTGCCATCAAAGGTATCTGAGCACTATTCCAACAAAGTGGGAGTTCAGACCCAAGCTATTCAGTGATATGACTTTTGTGGGGTTCCTATACTATTAAAATGTATTTTTATGAAAATTTTAAAATTGTATGTATGTTTTCCTGTATTTGAGAGATAATGGAGTTATAGTTTTCTCACTCAATTATCTCTCAGAAACAGAGGATCCTGGGAGGAAAACCTTTGTAATGTTGATATGGAGACCCCATGCTAGGGGTCAGTGCATAAAAGCCGTGAGTGGCCAAAATAAACTCAGTTGACTTCCAGAACTATGGGTCATCTAGTTGCTGGGGAGAAAGGGTCTTGGATTACTACAGTGATCCTTTTAGCTTCAAGGAAGGAATAGCGGAGATAACTATGTGTGGTATTGGAGTATTACACAGAAAAAAATCCTGTCCAGAGAGCTTACATTCTAATAAATAGTTGCAGAGCGGAAAGATCTATGTTCACAGAACTTACACTCTACTTTCTATTTTGCCATACATGATGTTGGTTTTGTTCTCTGCACATAAAGCTTACTATCTATTAAAGAGTTGCAGAGAAGAGCAGTCTGTGAGAATGGATCCTACTCTCTAATATACATTTATTATTCATGTAAATTGGTTTCTGCCCATGGAGAACTACGGTAATATAAAGAATACAATCAGAGGGAAAAAATTCCTGCCCAGAGAGCTTACATTCTAATAAATAGTTGCAGGGTGTAAAGATCTATGCACACAGAACTTACACTCTACTTTATATTTTACCATACATACTGTTGGTATTGTTCTCTGCAGTTAAAACTTACTCTCTTAAAGAGATGCAGAGAATAGAGGTGTGTGAGAATGGATCCTACACTCTATTATACATGTACTATAAATCTATTTTAGTTTTCTGTCCATAGGGAGGGACTATAATATAAAGAATACAATCAGAGTTAATAATTACTGCCCACAGAGCTTACATTCTAATAAATAGTTGAAGAGCATAGAGATCTTTGCTCACAGAACTTATACTCTACTTTATATTGTACCATACATACTGTCAGTATTGTTCTCTGCACATAAATCTTTCTCTCTATTAAAGAGTTGCAGTGAAGAGACGTCTGTGAGAATGGGTTCTACACTCTAATATATATATACTATAAATCTATTTTAGTTTTCTATCCACAGGGAGGGACTATAATATGAATAATACATATTATAGTCTCCTCCCTTCTTATTATTACATTGTAGGGAGGAGACATGTTAATCCTGGTGGTCCAGTGGACTTGTTATTTGGTCTGTACCTCCACAAGGTACAGAACATGCCCCTCCATCTAACAAGCTCTTCTGGTTCAGAGAGTTGCCATGGGTAACCACTCTGATAATATCTGAGCTTGCGAGAAGACAGTTGTAAGCTGCCTGGCTCACTTCCCCTGTCAGTCTCTGCCCATGGCCATCGTGGAACACCAAGCATTTGCTTGGTTTGCCACATGGCCAGTCCAAGCCTGACATCAAAGAAGAATGAAATAATTGAAAATGTTAACAGAAATTAAGAAGTAACTGGGTACCCTGTGTGACGGACCACCTGGCACCCCGACTGGGTACCTGCGTCAATCACTGCTTCCTAGTAATCCTTGAGTTCCATTAGGCTTCTCTTACAAGAGCAATCATTGTAAGCCAAGGGAGTATAGTGATTATAGCAATCCCCAGAGTGTGAATATAGCTCTCCAATCCCTCAAACAGCCTTCATGAAGGGTTTTTACCCCCTGGAACTGAGAGAATACAGTAAAAACATATACACGATTACATTGGCTCTCATGTCTAGGACACTCCCATACAAAATAGGTCAATCCCTCCCCTGTGCCTGGGAGATAATTGAGTCAAGCACTGTATTAAATTAAATTATCTCTAGGCACAGAAAACATACATTTTTACAAAAAGCCCAAAAAATACCTTCAAAATACATTAAAAAAACTCCCACAAAAGTTACATCCCCTGATAGCCCGGATCTGGGTGACCAACATATCCAAAAATCACCCAGATTGGTTCAGGGGTTTGGGATTTTCATGGAAGTCAATTATTTGAACGACCATGCATATGGTCATATGCACAAAACAGTTCCAGGGAATCAGGGCTAACGGTTGGTCTCTCTTTCTTGAGGACAAAAGTACATAAATCACATGAACGGAGCATTTTAAAGTGCATTGGGCAAGGTATATTGCAGGGCCCATAGTCCTGAGGCAGGAGGCTGGCAAGCAAGCTCCTCCAGGAGCTTGTGGCAAATGACCAGACCACAGGGCGTTTGTCACACCCTGTTCAAACTAGTTTACAATCTAGAGGATATGAACTACAATTACTTATTACCGTTGGTCTCTTTACATGATTGCTAACATTTTATTAGTATTTCAGTGTATTAGAATGTCTCCAGAAGCCTAGGCATTTCTATTGTGTCTCTGTCCCATTATATAAGCTACATGCAACCAAATCCTTGATTTGATTCTCCTTTGTGCTGGCTTTTTACCAGAGTATCACGGATAACATGTGACAGGTGATCACTATAAACAATAAAAATAAAAACAAAAAGCATACAGTTGTATTTTCACTATACGGGAATTGTGGCAATCCATAAACTCCTCTGAATAAAGTATTTGCATAACAACTTATTAATTTCAGGGATACAATTGGAGCAGTTGGGAGAGAGCAAACAGGTTGGTTATTAAACTGTCAGCCCTAGTAGCATCAACACATCATGTAATTTATCTCAGGATAAAAGTAAGGCTAGTAGGGTTAAAAATTGCATAACCAACCTTGCAATAACTCCTACACTTGTTGTGCATGTCAGGTTCTTTGTGCTATGATTTCACCTTGTCCCAACAAGGTGAAACACATTTTGTTATACTTGACTCCTTTTTAAAGTAATAAAGTATATTTGGCATTCATCACTTGGTTTCCCTTTTTGTCTTTGTCTTTTCACATGCACTAATGAGATACTCAAATGAGAATTACAAACACCTATGAAAAAAAACATACATTGACCAGTGAAAATTTGGACTGTGTCTCCTGGACTTCTTTTATAATTGTCTTTCTTCACACATGATATAATTGTAGGCTCAACCTGTACTTGCTGTATCTGTTAATAGTTTAACCCTTGTAGGTAACCTGGTGCCTGGGCACCTCCTCACACCATAACAATTCAATCCTAAAGTTGTCCTAGCACCCAGAATGTTCTTTTAATATGTGAGATAACAGCTTCTTGACTTCTTGATCCAAGGAGAGATCTGACTCCCATTCTGGTGTCAAGAAGGAATTTTCTCCTAGTTTGTTGCAAAATTGGAAATATCTTCAAACTGGATTTTATACTTTCTTTTGGATCAACAGCAAAAACAGATGTAAGAAAGCTAAACTTGATGGACCCAAGTCTTCTTTCTGGCCTATATAACTATGTAATATCGGATTGTTATTTTCTCAGTCTTCTCGGATTACTTGCAATTTATGCAGCTATTGATTGCAGTTTTGAATTCTGCTTTTTGTAGCCCCTGGGAAATTACATAATTTGTCATATGTCTGTAACTTTTAGTGGTCCTTTTAAATTAGATTTAATAATTATACTACTAAATACTCTTGTGTGTCGTTTTTTACAATATTTTTTTTTTATCTCTTACTTTTGTTATTATAATCAACATTATTGGGCAGTTAAAGTTATTTTGTTGTTTGTTCTATTATGTTTCAGTAGGTTGTTCCCACTAGATTATACAGTATTATATAATTTTTAACTGCATTTCTATTTTGTATCTACAATTTTTAAGGACATTTTGCAAGAATTGTTCTTTACCTGTGCAGTTTCGGTGTATACATCTAACTCAAAACCAGAAGAGTCTAGTGAAATTTAAAAAATAGTGGAGCACTAAATTGAGAATTGTGTCTCTGCCCACCTACTTGTTGGGCTCTGCCAATTAAACTAAATATATTCCTTCACTGAACTAATTAAAGATATTTAACCCCTTAAGGACCAAACTTCTGGAATAAAAGGGAATCATGACATGTCACACATGTCATGTGTCCTTAAGGGGTTAAAGTACTCCAAATTCACCCCTTTGTAGCAGTTACAACCTAGACAACTATGTAATAATAGAAGACTGGACTCTTGCATCCCAATGCAAAGCCAATGCATAACCCCAGAAATTCTGTTTGGTGTTTAAAAAAAATACCCCATTTAGTTACTCAGCATCTCAACAACATCTCGATTCAACAATATATTACGATAAAATGTACTAAAACAAACAGGGACCAGTGGCGAATCCAAGGGGAGGGGGTAAAGGGGGGGGAGGGGCAACGGAACAATTGCCACAACTGAGAAAATAAAAGTGCAGATGCTCGCCATTGATTTCGCCTGCCAGCCCTACAGTCTGCCTTCACGGACTGAGAGATCTGCCTCACCAGTCCGCTGGCACTGAAATGCGGCAGAGGTGGGAGAGAGGACCTGGGGGAGGTCTTACTTGCTGCTCCGCCAGGTTCTCCTCATGCGAGCTTGGAGAGTTGCCGTGGTTTACGATGGCAATGCTCCAGATCTCGCAAGAGTGAACTCTAG
Source organism: Pelobates fuscus (assembly GCF_036172605.1). NCBI lineage: Eukaryota > Metazoa > Chordata > Amphibia > Anura > Pelobatidae > Pelobates > Pelobates fuscus. The sequence goes on from NC_086321.1 coordinate 278,920,127, forward strand.
CCTCAGGAGCTGCAGGCTAGAGTTCCCTCCCCAGTAGGACCACCAGGGTTTCACCACTACGACCACCAGGGCTTGCCTTGTACGATCCCCCCTCCCAGGCAAGAAGGGGGGGCGGATATAAACTGACTTATTTTACTTTTAAAAAGTATATAGATTTATTAATATGCCCCCCTGCCGCACCACACACACCATCCCCTTCTCCCCCATCACTAGCAGCCATCCTCCACTCCCCATTACTAGCAGCCATCCATCCCTCCCTCACCCCTATCACTAGCAGCCATCCCCTTACCCCATCACTAGCAGCCATCTTCCTCTCCCTATCATTAGCAGCCATCCTCCTCTCCCACATCACTAGCAGCCATCCCTCACTCACCTCTATCACTAGCAGCCATCCCTTTCTCCCCATCACTAGCAGCCATCCTCTTCTCCTCCCATCACTAGCAGCCACCCCTCTCTCACCCCTATCACTAGCAGCCATCTCCTTCTCCCCAGCGCTAGCAGCCATCCCCTTCTCCCCACCAGCAGTCATCCTCCTCTTCACATCAATAGCAGCCATCACCTTCCCCCATCACTAGCAGCTATCCCCTTTCCCCCATCACTAGCAGCCATCCTCATCTCCCCTATCACTAGCAGCCATTCACCTCTCCCCCATCACTAGCGGCCATCCCTCACTCACCCTTATCACTAGCAGCCATCCCCTTCTCCCCATCACTAGCAGCCACACATTCTCCCCATCACTTCCCGCCATTACTCTCACCCCTATCACTAACAGCAATCCTCCTCTCTCTGTTACTAGCAGCTATCATCCTCTCTCCCTCCCATCACTTGCAACCATCCCCCTCTCATCATTAGCAGCTGTGGTGAAACCGACCTCGCCACGTGTCCTTGGAGGGGGCTGCTTGCCTGCCTCTTGCCTTTGGACTATGGACCAGACTTTATGTGAATGTGTTAACCCAGATAGCTATGCCATGGAGCCCATTTGTGTAGTTAAAGACTTCGGCTCCATGGCAAGTGAGCTGTGTGAGTAGGATCTGCGCGCTATTCGGTAGTTTTGTGCGCGCAGATCCCAGCTATCTGGGGATAGGTGAAATGTCTGTGTGTTATGTGTAAAAGGTGAATTTATGTATTTTAAAGTGTTTTACTGTCTTTGTGTCCCCATGTGCTCAATGGAGTCTGTCTCTGTGCTGGGAGGTAATTGGATTACTTCTCCAATTATCTCCAGGGCAGAAGGGAGGAAGCCAGGGTGCATTGTGGGGATGTTTTTACTTTTACTGTTTGCTGTTTTACTGTTTGATTAAAATACTGCCAGCCACGGGGAACAAAAGATACTTTACTAACTTTTGAACCCCTGGTCTGATCCATGCCATTTTTTAATATGTTGTTCCCCTGAATGGATTGATTGTGGATATGTAATTTTGTGTGAATGTGATGTATGGTTTTGAAGTTATAAATATGGTGTAAAAAGTATATTTTAAACTGTATGAATAATGGGATTATGTGTCACACTAAGGGGAGGGGATGTGTGGGAGGTAACATCTATGTCATTGGTTATTTTATGCCTCCCCCTGGGTGTGGCCTGTAAGTGTACAATTGTAATAAAAGCCAGGCTGGATGTGCCAGTCCTGAGTTCCTGCTTAACCCTCAAAGCGATGTGTCGTCTCGTTCTTTGGGGGAATTGGATTGTATGCTGACTGCCAGGAGTGTAAGCGGATTGTATGCTTTTCCTGTTCAGCTATTCCAGGGTTCGTGTGTTTCCAGTTCGGGAGTTAGAAGATTTGTACAGTTTGCAGTCCGGGAGATTGGTGCTTGCAGCAGCTGCTGGTCTATGGAAAAGGGGATTATAGCCTAAACTGGGTTTTATCCTCTTGTAAGTGAAACGGTCCGTTACAATTGGTGGCAAGCGGCGTGATCGTTCCTACAACCAGAGGGACAGCTACAGACAACACCATTCCTGGATTACAAATTGAGGGCAACGCTAGTACCCGTACAGCGACCCTATCTACAAAGGAACTCAGAAAATGGAGGAGAAGTTTCAAGATAGATTGTACAGTTACGTATCCCTGTGGTCTGGAGCAGTCTCAGAGGAGGACATGTTGAGGTACAGAGAGATGGCCAGAGCCAGATTGTGGGACGAAGCCCTAGAAGAAGTACAGTATTCGCGAGGGGATCGGCGCCGCAGCAGAAGGCAGCGAATCCTGGCTCGAATGGCAGAACGGATGCCCCTCCTGAGAAAACAGACCGAAGAAGCGTGGGTGACTAGACTCGAGATTCTAGTATATGCAGAACTGGCGCTAGACGACGATACATACCAGGCGATACAATGGTACGCAGCTCAGTGTGTCCCCGAGATGGCAGAGTATGAGTTCCCAGAAGGCGGAGATTACACTGAACTTGGCCGATTTTGGGATAATATTGACGATGAGGACTTTGGGAAAGTGACCGACTCTCGTTTTTGGGACTTGTGTTACGACCGAGAGGACATGCTGGGTCTCCCTAGCGCTATTGACCTCGAGGCAGACCTACAGTATTTGGTCGCCAAGGAATGGAACCTGGAGGGGGATTACCTGCGACTCATCAATGAGGCCCGGGAAGAGACAACCGGTCCTCCTTCCCAACAGCAACCAGCGGTACCCGAGGTAGCAGATCTCCTAGACTGGTCCTGTGAGGACCCCCAGCAGCAAAGTGATATGCCAGGAAGGCAGTGTGAAGTGCAGGGAGAGGAGAGCAGCGTCCTCCCTCCCCAGCGGCAGGCTGAGTTACAGGGGGCAGAGGTAGTTGTTCCTGCCCCCCAGCAGCAGAGTGATATGCCAGGAAGGCAGTGGGAAGTCCAGGGAGAGGAGAGCAGTGTCCTTCCTCCCCAGCGGCAGTGTGTACCCCAGGGAGCTGATGGTGTCGTCCGTCCTCCCCAGCGGCAGTGTGTGTCCCAGGGAGCAGAAGGTATCGTCCTTCCTCCCCAGCGGCAGTGTGTGACCCAGGGAGCAGAAGGTGTCGTCCTTCCTCCCCAGCGGCAGTGTGTAACCCAGGGAGCAGAAGGTGCCGTCCATCCTCCCCAGCGGCAGTGTGTACCCCAGGGAGCAGAAGGTGCCGTCCTTCCTCCCCTGCGGCAGTGTGTGTCCCAGGGAGCTGAAGGTGTTGTCCTTCCTCCCCAGCGGCAGTGTGTAACCCAGGGAGCAGAAGGTGCCGTGCTTCCTCCCCAGCGGCAGTGTGAGTCCCAGGGAGCTGAAGGTGCCGTCCTTCCTCCCCAGCGACTGAGTGTCCTGCAGGGAACAGAGACCGTCAGTCTCGCACCCCAGCAGCAGGACAAGGGAATGAAAGGGGAGACAGCTGGTCCCCCTTTCCACCAGCAGAGACAGTGGCAGGGAGAGGAGCCTGCTAACCCCTCTCCCCAGCGGCAGGTTACTGTCCAGAGAGAGGAGCTTGTTACACCCTCTCTCCAGTGGCAGCCTAACCCACCAAGGGGAGATGTTAAGCCCCACAACTGTGCAGATGGGACCGTAGTCTCTGCACTTACAGCACAAGGGGTAGGAACGGTCGGTCCTGTCCCCCAGCCACAGAGCTGTGTACCCAGAGGGGAGACGGTCGGTCTCCCCCTCCCACAACCAGGCTCCAATCAGGCTACTTCAGTGGTAGCGCTGGCACCAGGGCAGAGTGCCGCTGGTCTCTGCCCACTCAGCAACCCACCAAGGCAGTCTACCAGCTCCCCGCACAGCCGTGGTGAGGAACCTGGACCTGGACAAGCTGCTACTTTATCCAGGTGGAGTAAACATTTATTGTGGGTGGGAGGTACTGCTGTTTGTGCTTCGTGGGTGGGTTGCTGGACTAACCAGGGCACTGACCGGCAGGAGGTCAGATACCCTGTTAGTCTGGTGGGTAAAGGGGAGAAGTGTGGCGAAACCGACCTCGCCACGTGTCCTTGGAGGGGGCTGCTTGCCTGCCTCTTGCCTTTGGACTTTGGACCAGACTTTATGTGAATGTGTTAACCCAGATAGCTATGCCATGGAGCCCATTCGTGTAGTTAAAGACTTCGGCTCCATGGCAAGTGAACTGTGTGAGTAGGATCTGCGCGCTATTCGGTAGTTTTGTGCGCGCAGATCCCAGCTATCTGGGGATAGGTGAAATGTCTGTGTGTTATGTGTAAAAGGTGAATTTATGTATTTTAAAGTGTTTTACTGTCTTTGTGTCCCCATGTGCTCAATGGAGTCTGTCTCTGTGCTGGGAGGTAATTGGATTACTTCTCCAATTATCTCCAGGGCAGAAGGGAGGAAGCCAGGGTGCATTGTGGGGATGTTTTTACTTTTACTGTTTGCTGTTTTACTGTTTGATTAAAATACTGCCAGCCAGGGGGAACAAAAGATACTTTACTAACTTTTGAACCCCTGGTCTGATCCATGCCATTTTTTAATATGTTGTTCCCCTGAATGGATTGATTGTGGATATGTAATTTTGTGTGAATGTGATGTATGGTTTTGAAGTTATAAATATGGTGTAAAAAGTATATTTTAAACTGTATGAATAATGGGATTATGTGTCACACTAAGGGGAGGGGATGTGTGGGAGGTAACATCTATGTCATTGGTTATTTTATGCCTCCCCCTGGGTGTGGCCTGTAAGTGTACAATTGTAATAAAAGCCAGGCTGGATGTGCCAGTCCTGAGTTCCTGCTTAACCCTCAAAGCGATGTGTCGTCTCGTTCTTTGGGGGAATTGGATTGTATGCTGACTGCCAGGAGTGTAAGCGGATTGTATGCTTTTCCTGTTCAGCTATTCCAGGGTTCGTGTGTTTCCAGTTCGGAAGTTGGAAGATTTGTACAGTTTGCAGTCCGTGAGATTGGTGCTTGCAGCAGCTGCTGGTCTATGGAAAAGGGGATTATAGCCTAAACTGGGTTTTATCCTCTTGTAAGTGAAACGGTCCGTTACAGCAGCCATCCCTTATCTCCTTCCCATCACTAGCAGCCATCCCTTATCTCCCCCATCACTAGCAGCCATCCCTCTCCTCCTCTCATCACTAGCAGTATATGTCTGTTTATGTATGTCTCTGTATGCCTTTCGTCTGTTTGTCTTTGTATGACTGTGTCCGTATGTCTCTGTATAACTGTTTCTGTATGCCTTGTTCTGTATGTCACTGTATGACTGTATCTTCATGTCACTGTATGACTGTGCCCTCATGTCTCTGTATGACTACAATCTGCACTTACTACAAACACACTACATTCATTATACACACTCTGCACTCATTACAAACACACTACATTCAATTTACACATTCTGCACTTACTACACACACTGCATTCATTATACACACTCTGCACGCACTACACACACTGCATTCATTATACACACTCTGCACGCACTACAAACACACTGCATTCACTATACACACTCTGCACTCACTACATTCCCTATACACACTCTGCATTCATTATACACACTCTGCACTTACTACAAACACACTACATTCACTACAAACACTGCATTCATTATACATACTTTGCACTCACTACAAACACACTACATTCACTATACACACTCTGCACTCACTACATTTATTCTACACACTGCACGCACTACAAACACACTGCATTCATTATACACACTCTGCACTCACTACAAACACACTACATTCATTATACACAATCTGCACTCACTACAAACATACTACATTAATTATACACACTCTGCACTCACTACAAACACACTACATTCATTATACACACTGCACTCACTACAAACACACTGCATTCATTATACACACTCTGCATTCACTACAAATACTCTACATGCAGTATACACACCCTGCACTGCACTATATGCATAGGAGTGTAAATTATTTTATTTTTTTAGGGGGGGGGGGGATCTTGGGTGAGTTCCCACACTTTATTCCCCAGGACTTGACCCCTGGGGCCACACACAGCCTTTTATGCAAAAGCCCCTACATGGGGTTTCCCATACAAATTTACAGGGTAATTCTTCCCATGATCCTGAGAGATAATTACCTGGTGTTGTGGACATGAAATATTATAAAATAAAAAATTTTTAGTCAGTAAAATGTCTATTTACTTTATATGATTCTTGATCAGCATTTATTATTCCTTGTGATTTACCTAAAATGGCTGCTAGGGCCAGGGAGTTTCCCTTAGTCATCGAATAACACCCTTACTAACAAGATGGCGCTGGAATCTGGGGGAGACCTGCAAGGTGCCAGTGACATCACACCCGGTAGGACGAGCAATGAATCAACCACTTAACCCACAACCAATTATTGATGTATAAATCAATGTTATCTCTGACAATGCTTATGATGTAATTTTGCTTTATAAGGGGCATGCCACCCCCTTCTAATAAACATTCCTCAAGTTCTTCATTAACCTGAAACTTGTGTCTGGTGTGAATTACTTCAGGGAGCGTGCACGCACTGTTTCTTTAATTTGGCCAGGGGCAGATACACCAAAATAATCAATGTATTGATTGATTTCCACTTCATTTGACGCCCAACGTGGGGCCCCGGATTTGCCGGTTCGGAGGGCCGGAAACCAACGGACCGCAGCGGACCTCCGGAAAGTGGGACAACCGGAGCCTGATCACCTCCAAAATACAGCCGTTGTCTGTATTCTCCTGTTTTGTGCCGGTCGGTCTCCGCGTCCACTTCCGGCTTCCAGAAAGCTACAAGACAAGTAAATTCTTATCCGGTGCCTCTTTAAACGAACCTGTCGATTGTCTGTCTGCCTCTTGAGTGTTAGTATGCTTGTGTATGATAGCCAGTATATGTGGTTTGTCCTTTTAAAAGATTTTTAGCTTGACTGCCTAGCGGGCAGGGAACGCGACAGCCGGTAAAGGCTGGCGACCACCCTAGTGAGAGGGTTGGGGTTTTTGTGACCGCCGGTAAAGGCTGGGGACCACCCTAGTGAGAGGGTTGGGGTTTTATTTTGTGACAGACGGTAAAGGCTGGGGACCACCCTAGTGAGAGGGTTGGGTTTTATTTTGTGACAGCCGGTAAAGGCCCCTTATGAGAGGGTTGGGGTTTTATTTTGTGACAGCCAGTAAAGGCTGGGGACCACCTGGTAAAGGGTGGGGTTATTGTATTATTATTGTGTTATTGTTGACGACCCGGTGAAGGGTTGGGTGACAGCCTAGAGAAAGGCTGGGATTATTCATGAATTGACCTGACTGGATCAGGGGTTATTTGCTGTATTTCACTGTTTTATGCACATTGTTCTAATATGTACATGGCCATATTACTTTCTGCTATTCTGTGGATCCTGTTCAACTGCTGTTACAGTGTGGGTACCCTAGGTGTGTGTGTATGTGTTGTGTGGTTTGCTCTAGATTCTAGGGTTTACACACATCTCTATGTATGTGATTTCTGTAAGTGTCTCCTGCTCAGCCTCGCCACGTTCATCTTCTCCTTTGTACTATATCTCTCCTGTGTTTGCTGCCCAGAGCTGTGTTAGTCACCCACGCTTGCCCGCGCCAGTCCGTGACCACCATCTCGGGTGAACTGACTCCCTGTGACTGGTCTACGTTTAGGGAAGCACTGTAGACTCTTCTTCTTCTTCTTCTCCCTCCCTCTGTCTCTGTCACGTGGCGCTCTTTGTTTGGTCAAAATGGGGCAGGAACATGCTAGACCTGCTAAGGGATTTTTGGCTTGTGATATTGTGAAGGAGAGGGCGGGAGAGGAGGCAGTATTGAAGATGAAGAAGATAGCTAAGGTTTGCGATTTCCAAATGTCACCCAGCGGTAGATTGCAACCAGAGTTTTGGAGGAAGTTACTCATTGACAAGGAGGGCTTATTATTAGACAACGGGCTAACTAAAGTTGTAGAAGCTTGGTATCGAGTCGCTAGAGGACTCAAATGGGAGGGTTGGACAGAGGAAGAGCTTGATTTCGAGGGTCAAACGATTTATGTGTATCACCGAAATGCGTGTAATGATGATGTACCCCCAGTTGCCCCGCGACCACCGCCCTATGATGGCGCCCAGAGCATACCGAATGAATCTCGCCCTGCCTCCCCCATCAGCGCCCAACCACTGCCCCCCACAAGCATGGGGCATGTCCCGACTCCCTTGTGTCCTGTACTCAGAGCTGATGGAGCCTACTATTACCCCGTCCCATTGCACTCTCTCCCTCATACATCCCCCGTCCAGTCGCCTCTCCAGTTCCCCCCTGTACCCGACCCAGTTTCGCCAACGCCCCATCCTCCATTCCCTTCTGATATCCCCTCATCCCCATCGCTACCTCTCTGTTCTCCCCCTCTCCCGACGACACCTGTCCCTATTGTTCTCCCGTCAGTCCCTCCACCTTCTGTCCCCGACCCCGTCCCACTAGCTCCTGTCACGCTTACTGAAGCCCCTCCACTCCCTCCTGTTCCGCCACCCCTCTCTGCTACCTGCATCGCTTTGGCCCGTCCTCCCACTCCTCCTCCCCTTCCCACCTCTTCTCCCCCTACTACACTGTCATCACTTCTTTCTGCCCTTCCCACCTCTTCTCCCCCTACTACACTGTCGTCACTTCTTTCTGTCACTTCAGTCCCCCCGTTACTGACCTCTCATCCCTCCTCTCTGCCTTAACCCGTCTCACTACTCCTGTACCTCCCGCCCTGCCTTCCGACATTCCCCCTTCTACTTCCTCTATCGATCTAACCTCCCTTCTCTTCGCCTTAACCCGTTCTGCAACTCCTACTCCTTCTATTACTCCCACTTCCCCTCCTACTGACATCTCATCTATACTCTCTGCCTTAACCCATCCCACTACTCCTACTCCTCCTACTCCACCACCCAACATTTCTCCCATTCCTCCTCCTCCCACTGACCTATCATCTCTCCTCTCATCCCTCTTCTCTGCCTCAACCCATCCCACTACTCCTACTCCTCCTTCTACTCCCACTTCCCCTCCTACTGACATCTCATGTATACTCTCTGCCTTATCCCATCCCACTCCTCCTACTCCTCCTACTCCACCACCCGACATTTCTCCCATTCCTCCTCCTCCCACCGACCTGTCATCTCTCCTCTCATCCTTCCTCTCTGCCTCAACCCATCCCACTACTCCTACTCCTCCTACTCCACCTCCCGCCATTTCTCCCATTCCTCCTCCTCCCACCGACCTGTCATATCTCCTCTCATCCTTCCTCTCTGCCTCAACCCATCCCACTCCTCCTACTCTACCTCCCGACATTTCTCCCATTCCTCCTCCTCCCACTGACCTATCATCTCTCCTCTCATCCCTCCTCTCTGCCTTAACCCATCCCACTACTCCTACTCCTCATACTCCACCTCCCGACATTTCTCCCATTCCTCCTCCTCCCACTGACCTATCATCTCTCCTCTCATCCCTCTTCTCTGCCTCAACCCATCCCACTACTCCTACTCCTCCTACTCCTCCCACTTCCCCTCCTACAGACATCTCATCTATACTCTCTGCCTTAACCCATCCCACTACTCCTACTCCTCCTACTCCACCACCCGACATTTCTGCGATTCCTCCTCCTCCCACCGACCTGTCATCTCTCCTCTCATCCTTCCTCTCTGGCTCAACCCATCCCACTACTCCTCCTACTCCACCTCCCGACATTTCTCCCATTCCTCCTCCTCCCACTGACCTATCATCTCTCCTCTCATCCTTCCTCTCTGCCTCAACCCATCCCACTACTCCTACTCCTCCTACTCCACCTCCTGACATTTCTCTCATTCCTCCTCTTCCCACTGACCTGTCATCTCTCCTCTCATCCTTCCTCTCTGCCTCAACTCATCCCACTACCCCCGCACCTCCTATTCCACCACCCGACATTCCTCTCACTCCTCCTCCTGTGCATCTAACCTCACTTCTCTCTGCCTTCTCTGCCTTAGCCCGTCCCATGGCTCCCGTTCCTCCTAACCCTCCTCCTCCCGTTCCTCCTGTTTCCTCCCCCATCCCTTCCGACCCACTGTCCGTCTTGACCTCTGCCCTGTCTGCCTGTCTCTCACGTTCAGCCCAATCTGCAACAACCTCTGCCTCCTCTATGGCCCTAGTCCCGTACTCCCCTGCCACAGATCCAAGTTACCCTCTCATGGTTGTCGGCTCGGATGAGCCTGCCACTTCAGATCATGCCTATGCTATAGGCGTTTCCCCGGCAGCCTCCGGTTTCCATCCCACTACGTCACAGATGGTCACTCCCGGTAATATTGTCACCGGCCCCCCTGCTCCTGGGCCCTCAGCTGTACAAGCTCCTGCCTCCCTCGATGTAGCATCCTATCATGGTCTTCCAAACCCAGTCCCCCTCGAGGATGATAATGTCCAAGGGCACAATCAATTTCACCCTCAAGACAATAGGCCTTCACAGAGACAAGCCCCCTCCGGTTTGCACCTACAGGTGCCCCCTACCACTGAAGGTGCCCCACCAATGTATGTTACCTTTAACCCATCGCAAGCTGCCACCTTGGTCACTTCCCTCCCAGACCCTGAAAAACAGCCCATGCCATTCTTTCGCAGAATGGCTCAGATACGTAAGACATATTCCGCTGCTTGGCGGGATCTATACAGTTTGTGTGAAATTAAAGATGGAGATGCATACTGGCCAATCATGGCGAGGAGTTTTAATGATGCCCCTCTCACTACTGACATGGACTTCCAGTCCGGTATTACCTTTTGTGAACAACTCCGTGCCTGGGCTCAAGACAAATTGGCTGATCAGGCCACCTGTATAAAGGATATTGTCCAGGACAAGCTCGAGTCTGTAGAAAAGTAACCCAAACGTTTTCTGACCTAGGCTTTAGTGTTTATAATAAAGCACACACTCAGATGTTGTCCGCTGCCTTTGTGGCCGGTTTAAAAGAGAATATTCGTAAGGGCTTGATACTCTCGCGTCCTGAGTACAGAATAATTCCCCTGGACACCCTCTTGTTGGTTGCCAAGGGTTTGGAGTCCGTGTTACAGCCCACACAGAGGAAGAATGCTTGCTGCCCCTGCTCCAACTCCTGATGCTTGCTGCCCCTGCTCCAACTCCTGGGCCCGCCACTACTCCCCAGGTGTACCCCGTACAACCAATACAACCGCAGACTATGAATTTTACACAGGGCCGGACCCCAACCTTGCCCAGAACTTGTTTTAACTGCCACCAGGTTGGCCACTTCAGAAGGGATTGCCCCCATCCCAGATACTTTAGGCCACAGCTTCCACGGTTCTCCAATCCTACTGCTGCTGCCTTTGGATATTTTCCCCCAGGGTATCTGCAACCACCGCCACCTCCACCTGTCCCATATATTCCTCCTCCTGAGTATTCCCAAGCCCCACCACCACCCCCCACCAGCCCCTGCTGATGGGTATGTAATAATGACCCTCAGGATGCTCATTCCGCACCTAAACAGATTCGTGCAGCCTGCCCTGCTCCCCAGACTGGTCTGCCTTCAACTTCTACGCGACACTACACTGGTCCTGACCAGGCCCATTTGGATTGTAAGAAATGATGAATTAGAATCAAATTAGAAGGTAAATCAAATTTAAGAAATAGAATGTAGATCTGTATGATTGACCTTTGGACCTTTAATATCAAAAGGAGATTTTACAAGTGCCATGTAAACCAGGAGGAGTAAATTCCAGGACAAACAGTCTTTGATCTAAACTGTTAATGTATATGGGACAGTTGGGTTATCAACTCCAAAATCAAAGGCCTTTTGTCTTACTGTTAACAAAGCATACCTTAGAACAAGATATTAAACCAGTTTGTTCATCCTGAGGTTTGTGTTATCAATAGGGTGTTAATGAGTTTTCCCCAACTTATATTTAAATAACAAATAGCTGTTTACTTCTATTATGAACCACCTACATCAAACAAGAAATAAGGAATTTATTGTTTAGCTTTTGATCTTCCCAAACCCATCACATGTCCCCAAGATAATTTAGGTAGATGGAGGGAAGATATGGGTAAATGGAAGGAACAACTTCAAAGAGAAAAAGCTGTATAAATGTAGGCCCAAAATGGCTAGGAGGAGGGCAGTTCTGGTAGAAGCTTTCAATGAGTGACTACCAAGCAGAGGTCCAGAGGAGAGTTCAATATACAGATCTACACTCTGTTGGTAACTATATTTGACTGGGATACTTGGTTGTTTTCTGGGATACTTGGTTGATAGTTGTGGTACTGTATTGTTTTATATCATTGTGTGTTGTTTGGTTTAACCTCACTATATTTGCTGTGTATTAGATTATAGAGCAGGTTGAATTATTGCACATACTGTATATGTGCTGTGTATTATACTTTAGAGCACATTGTTAATGCATTTACTAATATATATCTATGAGTGGTCTTTGTTTTGTAGCTTGTATATGAACTGTTTATTATTCTGATGCAAGTTAATAACCAATATATATTGTGGTTGCTTTAATTAATTATTTGAGATATTGTATTTATGGAAAGTGTTGTGATTATTCCATTCTTCTGTGATACACTGTGACTTGAATGTTATTAATTATTGAGGTTTCTATGTTTAATACTCTTTTATTAAACCTGATGTATTACCAGTGAATTTATTTCTTTTATTACACTTGTCCGTGTGTTTTATTTGTTGCACCTTCCTCAAAGAACAGGGACCCTGTGTGGAAGGGTAAACTGTAATTTCTTACAGAATTGGCGAGCCAGGTAGGAGGGTTTTGGTGCTTCAGAAAAAAACATACTTAAAGGTGTAATACTAGAAAAACAATTCACTGTCTAATAACATATACAAATAAATTGCATTATATCACAGAATGGAAGGTCTAATGAAAAAACTTGCTAAGGTATCTAACCCTGAAGCTATCATTAAATCTCTAGAAGGTGCTTCAGACCCTTGGTTTCAGGCTCAGGAGTATGTATCTCATGCTATTTCTGAGAAGAAACTAACAAAGTCTAAAGGTAAATATGCTCTGATTTTTGCTGCCCGTTTTATAGCGGAACAGCACAAATCCTTAAAGGAGCAGAAAGATAGATTAGCAGAAGAAGTGTCTAGTTTGAGAAATGCATGCGAAATGTTTAAAATCACAGCGCAGAATGCTGCGGCCTTATCCATAGGTCACCAGCAGATGCGGCAAGAAAACGTAATCCTGCACAATGAAAATGAACAGCTTACTGAAAGGCTGAGGGATGCAGAAGGGGCAATTAGAACTCTTGCATCTCGCAGCCAGAAAGAGGCTGATCATTCTGCCTGTCATATAGAAATGAATGAATTAAGATTACAGTTAGGGAAAAGAAATGCTGTTGTGGCTGCATTTAATGTTGGTGACAATATTTATGCAAATGATATGGATTGGGATGCTTTTGAGGAAACATTTGAAGATAATTGTTTAACACCTAAAATGGCTCCAATTTATATGGAACATAAGAAAGATCGTGAGGGCTTAACCATTTCTGAAACGAGTGTGTCCAGACCTCTCTCTAGTACAGAGATCCAAGCTCTAAGTAAAGAACTTGGAAGCATAAGGTTTGGAGATGACGCAGTAGAGGTAACGTTAAAAATTGAACAATTTGATAGGATGCACAGGAATTTAAGTGATATCGATCAGTTTGATGTATTAATGGCATGTCTTGATTCTTCCTTGAGATCTAGTCTATCTCCCGAAGTGTTCACTGAGCCCAGAACAAAACGACAACTAATAGAGGAAATATTAAAAGCCCTTGGGTTAGAGGAGACTGACCACCACTCAGCATTTAGCAACTGCACACAGAGGAAGGGTGAGTCTATACAAGGGTATGCTGAGCGATTATTTGCTTTTTATAAGTTAACCCTTCCTTCAGGAGTGCAGGGAAACCAGAATGATGAAATTTATAAAAGAGCTCTACTAAACCGCACCCTTCCTGAAATTCGTAGACTAATTGGCCTATCTGTATCAGCCCATAACCAATACACTAGGATCATGAATTGCTTGAAGAGGGCTGAAGCAATTCTTAAAGATCAGATGAGAAATAATAGGAGACCAGTGTGTGCAGTGGAAGGGCCCCCACCAGAGATTAAGAATGTAAGTAAGCCCTCATATAGAAATCAAGGACCCTTTGTAAAGGGAGAAGCCTTTAAATGCTTTAAATGCGGACAAACTGAACATTTTTCCAAAAATTGTAATTTTTCAAATGCCAGTGCCCCTGAAATGCCTGCTGCTTCAACTTATGCAGAGTTGAGGCAAGAATTGGTGAAAATGGGGAAAGAGCTTGATAAATTAAAAGCCATCCAAATTACTAATCAAATTGCTGGCTCTAATTTTTCTGCATAGGAAATTGTAGCATCCCTCTCGCCTGTTGTGGAGTTCAGACGCGATGGATGCAATAGACCTGTGATAACAGCTGCTGTTGAGGGAGGTCCACAGCAGAATATGTTAATTGATACTGGTGCCTCGGTATCAATCATCCACACCTCCCACCCTAATTCTCATCCTTTGTCTACTGGTAAACGTTTGGTTTTAGAAGCTTTTCAGGGGTCACAAACAGAAGCGATACAAGCTAGGAAAACTCAGCTATGGATATCAAGTATTGCATTGGATCTTAATGCATATTTGATGGCCTTACCTGACTGTGTCTCTATTCTAGGGTCTGACTTTCTCAGAAAACATGGTGCAGTTATTGATTTTGCAAATGGTAAAATATGGTTTAAAGAGAAAGGTGAACATAGTATTATTTCTGATTCTGCTGCTGTCTATGCTATAAAGAGGCCAGAATACATTGCTCCTCCGAATCACCCAGACCGCAGGGTATCTGAAATAATACAAAAACATGTGTTGGCATTTGCCAGACATAAACATGACTGTGGTAGAATGGCTGGGGAAGAGACTATTCCTGGAAGGGCGCATATTGCGCAAAAACAATATTCCCTTCCAAAGGATAGTGAACCCCATATTCAGCAAACTATTGATTCATTATTAGAGCAAGGTGTTATAAGAGAGTGTGAATCCACCACAAATTCAGCTATATGGCCTGTCCAGAAGCCAGACAAATCATGGCGTCTTTGTGTAGATTATAGAAAATTAAATGCTGTAACCCCTGCTTGTGCACCAGTTGTCAGAGAAACCCCTACCCTTCTTTCCCTTATCCCTCCCTCTGCCAAGTTCTATTCAACGCTGGATGTGAGTAATGGCTTTTGGAGTATCAAATTGGATAAATACTCCCAATACAAATTTGCCTTCACGTGGAAAGATCGCCAGTACACATGGACATGTCTGCCACAAGGATTTCATAACTCGCCCACCATCTTCCATAAGCGAATGGCAGCCTTTTTGAAAGATTTCTCCAAGCCTTCAGCCATACTACAATATGTTGATGATATTTTGCTTGCTACAGAGACAGAAGAAGAACACCTTACTTTGCTAAGAGAGCTGCTGGGACTGTTTGCTGCCTCAGGACTGAAAGTAAATCCAAAGAAATGCCAACTGATGCAAACCTCAGTCACCTTTCTGGGGGTATTAATCACACCAGAGGGCAAGCTTCCTGACAAACACAAAGTAGACATTATCCAGAGACTTAACATGCCAGTATCCAAAACAACATTAAGGTCCTTTCTGGGACTTGTGGGATACCAAAAAGACTTTATTCCACAATTTGCTGACATGGCTAGACCACTGTATGACCTTTTAAAGAAAGATGTACCCGATGACAGCATCAGAATGGAATGGACTGAAAAACACACCAAAGCTGTCACTGACTTAAAAACAGCTGTCATGGAAGCTACTACTCTGATGTCACCTGACCCTTCAAAGACTTTTCACATGGAAGCGGCTGCCACAGATATTGCTTTAGCTGCTGTCCTGTGCCAAGAGAAATATGGGAAACTGCGCCCAATTGCATATGCTTCACGTGTACTGACTTCTGTGGAACAGAAATATCCGGCTTGTGAGAGACATCTTCTAGCAACATTCTGGGCAATAGACCACTTCACCTACATCACCGGACTTCAAAGCTTGACAATACACAGCCCCCATACTCCTTTGAACTTGCTGCTAAAACCAGGAGAGACTATCATTTCTTCAGCTCGTTTATCAAGATGGACATTAACATTAATGCAAAGAGACTTGAATATCACACCAAAGCAGACCACTCTTCTACCTGCCTTACTGCTCTACCAAGGTGAACCACATGATTGTCCCCTTCCCTGTAACCTTAATTTCCCTCCCAATCCTCTCTCAGATAAACCGGTGCAAGGCATAGATGTATATTGTGATGGTTCTTCTTATCATGACCAGGGTATGGCATACACAGGATTTGCTATTGTCCTACCTGATCACATAATAATGCATTCTTGTATTCCTCACTCTTCCCAATATGCAGAACTCGCTGTGATTGCTTGCATCTTAGAGGAGTGCCGCGAGACAGCGATCAATATCTATAGTGACAGCGCCTATGTGGTAAACACTCTAACTATGCTACCTTTGTATGTTTCAAATGGTTTTAAGTCCTCCGATGGTAAAACATTGGTGCATGCAAATTTAATGAAATATATTTGGGATTTGCTGCAGCAAAGGAAATTTCCATGTGCACTTATAAAGGTTAAAGGGCATTCAAAAGGTACTGTGCATTCAGAGAAAAATAGTCTGGCTGATAAATCTGCAAAAAAGGCAGCCAAACAAGCTGAACTATGGAGTACTCCTAGAGTACCCGGGGTTACAAATGCTTGCTCTTTTACAGAAATGAAACTCCACATTTTTGGGAAAAGACCCAGCATTATTAACTAAGACAACATGGTGGGACTCTGTATACAATGTCTCCCAACATCCAATTCTCCGCATAACATTTAAAATGCTGTTGGTTTTTCAAACTATCCTTATTGTTTTTGGACTCGTTGTGTTTTGCAAAATGCGATCAACCTTAAGAACTCTTGAGAACATTGCTTATCGACAAATCTAAATGAGAGGGCTCATTCACTAAGTTCCTTTCGCCCTCTAGGTGGGGATATGTAAGAAATGATGAATTAGAATCAAATTAGAAGGTAAATCAAATTTAAGAAATAGAATGTAGATCTGTATGATTGACCTTTGGACCTTTAATATCAAAAGGAGATTTTACAAGTGCCATGTAAACCAGGAGGAGTAAATTCCAGGACAAACAGTCTTTGATCTAAACTGTTAATGTATATGGGACAGTTGGGTTATCAACTCCAAAATCAAAGGCCTTTTGTCTTACTGTTAACAAAGCATACCTTAGAACAAGATATTAAACCAGTTTGTTCATCCTGAGGTTTGTGTTATCAATAGGGTGTTAATGAGTTTTCCCCAACTTATATTTAAATAACAAATAGCTGTTTACTTCTATTATGAACCACCTACATCAAACAAGAAATAAGGAATTTATTGTTTAGCTTTTGATCTTCCCAAACCCATCACATGTCCCCAAGATAATTTAGGTAGATGGAGGGAAGATATGGGTAAATGGAAGGAACAACTTCAAAGAGAAAAAGCTGTATAAATGTAGGCCCAAAATGGCTAGGAGGAGGGCAGTTCTGGTAGAAGCTTTCAATGAGTGACTACCAAGCAGAGGTCCAGAGGAGAGTTCAATATACAGATCTACACTCTGTTGGTAACTATATTTGACTGGGATACTTGGTTGTTTTCTGGGATACTTGGTTGATAGTTGTGGTACTGTATTGTTTTATATCATTGTGTGTTGTTTGGTTTAACCTCACTATATTTGCTGTGTATTAGATTATAGAGCAGGTTGAATTATTGCACATACTGTATATGTGCTGTGTATTATACTTTAGAGCACATTGTTAATGCATTTACTAATATATATCTATGAGTGGTCTTTGTTTTGTAGCTTGTATATGAACTGTTTATTATTCTGATGCAAGTTAATAACCAATATATATTGTGGTTGCTTTAATTAATTATTTGAGATATTGTATTTATGGAAAGTGTTGTGATTATTCCATTCTTCTGTGATACACTGTGACTTGAATGTTATTAATTATTGAGGTTTCTATGTTTAATACTCTTTTATTAAACCTGATGTATTACCAGTGAATTTATTTCTTTTATTACACTTGTCCGTGTGTTTTATTTGTTGCACCTTCCTCAAAGAACAGGGACCCTGTGTGGAAGGGTAAACTGTAATTTCTTACAGATTTATTACAATAGGTAACAGGCAAGCCTGTGTCTAGTACCCCTGCCATGGCAGTGTCTACAGGGGAAAGGGGGGGGGGGGCCTCTTGCCACAGTAGTCCTCCCCGTTGAGGGACATCCTACCACCTTTTTAGTTGACACAGGTGCAGCCCGCAGTGTTCTTAGAGAACAAGACCTGCCAGACCCATCCTGTTTATCAGATCTTGATGTTTCCTGTGTAGGTGTTGATGGTACTCCCCGCAGCAATCCATTAACCAAGCTCCTACGTGTAGGCTCTGATATCCTCTCACGGTTTGTTGTTTCCTCCACCTGCCCCATTAACCTTTTAGGTGCTGACATGTTGTCCCGCTTGCAGGCCTCCATCACCTTCACTGCAGATGGCCAGGTACAATTACTCACACCTCTGTCACGCAAAGACACTTCTGTCCTCTGTTCCTTACCTCTACTAGTACACCTCACGTCCCCCAAAGAGGAACCAAGGGTCACGGATACCCCCAGTGCTCTAGACAGAATTCCTACTAAACTTTGGTCCTCAGGCCCTGATGACATAGGTCGCCTGCGAGTCCCACCGGTGGTCGTCACTCTCTTACCAGGAGCCGCCCCACCACGAAGACCACAGTACCCACTGAAACCCGCACAGGCTCTTGCCATCTCCAAACAGGTTGACAGCCTCCTAGCAAAAGGTGCCCTCATCAAATGTGTGTCACAGTGCAATACTCCCCTGTTCCCTGTTAAGAAGAAGACAGAGAAGGGCCAACCTGACCAATACCGTATGGTCCAAGATCTTCGTGCTGTCAATGATGTCACTGTCTGAGACACAGCTGTCGTCCCTTACTGTCACAAGTTCCACCTACTGCCAGATTCTTCACAGTAGTTGATCTTGCTAATGCCTTCTTCAGTGTCCCACTGGATCCGTCCTGTCAACATCTATTTGCCTTTACTCATGACCGTCAGCAGTACACATGGACTGTTATGCCACAAGGGGCACAGAACTCTCCCACTCAGTTTGCAAAGGCCATGTCCATTGTCTTGACACCTTGGCAGAAAGCACACAATGATGTGGTTTTACTCCAATACGTTGATGACCTGCTCCTTTGTGCGGATGACCTCTCTACTGCTGAACGAGATTCTGAAGCTCTTCTCTGTTTCTTAGCTGACAAAGGTTGCAAAGCCTCTAAGTCAAAATTACAGTGGTGCCGGCCCTCAGTGGTCTTCTTGGGACATTGTCTTTCCCATGGCACCCGTCATCTTACCAGAAACAGAATCCTCGCTATTTTTAATTTGCCGCTTCCATCTACTCATCAGTCCCTGCATGCCTTCCTGGGCCTAATCACGTATTGCCGGTCTTGGATTCCTGAAGCTTCACAACTCATGCAACCATTATATGATGCTCTGAAGAATGAACCGTTCTCTCTCCCACCACATGCAGTTGCTTGTTTTTCCACTCTTCAGAAGGCGATTTCCTCCTCACCTGCTCTGGGCCTCCCCAACTATCAGTTGCCCTTTAAACTGTTTGTTTCAGAAAAGATGGGCCACGCCTCGGGGGTCCTTACTCAGTCCCACGGTACAAGTCAGAGACTGATTGGTTATTTCTCATGCATGCTTGAAGCCCCTCATGTCTCTGTGCCGTATTTGCCGCAAGCGCATTACTGGACAAAGCCAATGACTTCGTCCTTGGACATCCCCTCACTGTCCTTGCTCCACATGACATTTCAGCTATCCTACAACAGGTCCAGCCGAAACATCTTTCCTTGCAGCGTCATCTCCGTCTCCAGACTTCTCTCTTACTGCCTGACAACGTTACTCTCCAAAGATGTTACTCCCTGAATCCGGCCACTCTTCTGCCACTTCCCAAGGGGGGAGTGCCACACTACTGGTACAGCTTAGACATCAACCCTGATTTCCGGATGGAGTTCCAAGTACCTACACCCGCAACTCCACATGATGAGCAACCTGAGAACCTGTTGCACTGTACCCTGTGGTTTAAAGATACTCCAGGACCTGACCCATATTATGAGGAAGAGTTGTTCCACTTGGTGGAAATACGAATCACACTGACAGATTTATTATGGGACTCCAGAGGCAACATGGTCTCGTTGGTTCACCTGCCAATGGAAGTGTCATGCCTCTACCACCACTGGGATGTGGCTGTTCCTCACGTTTCATTCACCAAATCTTCAGAACTCTCATTGGAAGATTTGGGCCCATTGGCCAAATCCTGGAGCACCGCAACCCAAGAACAACTCACGTTGATGGGAATTAATAAAAGGATCATTAACTGCAATACAGTCAGTTATCCACTGAGATATGTGAGGATCCCCCTCCCACGGGGCAGGACCCAGAGGCCCCCCACGATTGTTTTGAACATATGAAGATGGAAACCACCCACTTACCAACCGTGCATGAAACCGCCTTATCAAATCCAGACTGTACACTGTTTGTGGATGGCTCCCGATTTGCTGATGAACAAGGACAATACCATACGGGGTATGCATTCACTACAGAAAGCCAAATATTACGGGCAGCTGCACTCCCACCATCAAAATCAGCTCAAGAGGCAGAGTTAACAGCACTTACTGTGGCCTGTAAACTGTCTGAAGGTACACGTGTTAATATTTACACAGATCCAAGATACGCCCTTGGCGTAGCACTCAACTTTGGCCTGATTTGGAAAACTAGAGGTTTCCTTACAGCTACTGGCACCCCGGTGAAACATGGGGCAGCTATTGAAGAACTAATGGATGCCCTGTTACTGCCTGAAGAGGTGGCTATATTAACCCCTTAAGGACCAAACTTCTGAAATAAAAGGGAATCATGACATGTCACACATGTCATGTGTCCTTAAGGGGTTAAAGGTGAAAGCACATGGCCGGTTGAACTCAACAGAAGCTCAGGGCAACCATCTAGCTGACCAGGCTGCTAAAGAAGCAGCACGGCAAGGATGGAAAGTGGATAGAAGAGTGGCCTCTGAAGAGACCCCTATTTACACTATGCAAACCCTACCTACAGATCTCAAGCTTCTCAGAGAACAACAAGCTGCAGCAACCCCTCAAGAAAGACAGAGTTGGAAGGACAAAGGGGCGATCCTCCGAAATTATGTTTATACCATCAATCTCAAGTTTTGTCTACCCAAAAATATGTATCCTGCAGTTGTCCAATGGGCCCACGGACCAGCCCATCTGTCTAAGCATCTGATGAATTCTTTAATTGAGAAATACTTTGAAGCACCCGGTATCACCACCCTGACACGGAATTATTGCAGATCCTGTACAATTTGCGCAAAATGTAATCCCGGAAAAGTTATTAAGGCTGCTCCTAACCACTTGGCTAAGCCACAGTATCCCTTCCAAAGGATTCAGATCGACCATATCCAAATGCCAAAGAGCGGGCGGTATGAGTATGCACTATTCATAGTGGATATGTTTTCAGGCTGGCCAGAAGCCTTTCCAGTTGCTAACCTTACAGCAAAGACTACAGCCAAGCATCTTCTCACAGAAATAGTTTGCCGGTACAGAGTACCGGAAGTAATTGAAAGTGACCAAGGAACTTCCTTCACTGCATTGTTAACAAGGGAAGTCTGGACAGCACTGGGGGTAACCCTTGCCTTTCACACGCCATATCACCCACAGAGTAGCGGTAAGGTAGAACGCATGAATGGCACACTGAAGGCCAGAATGCTCAAAATGTCCCAAGAAATTACATGCCCTGGCCCGAGAGTCTTCCTTTAGCACTGTTCAGTGTACGGTATACCCCGAGGGGGAAGTTCAGTCTGTCTCCCTACGAGATTTTGTTTGGTACAGCACCTAGGTTAGGTTTTTATTTCCCACAACAACTTCAAATTCAGTCAGATGCTACGGTAGATTGTTACTGCTCTCTCTAATGCCTTGACCAAAATCCATGCCCAAGTGTTTTCTTCTATTCCAGATCCAGATTCTAATACAGGCACTCACAAATTACTCCCTGGTGACTGGGTTATGGTTAAGAAATTCCTAAGGAAACACACTCTTGAGCCAAGATTCGATGGCCCATACCAAGTACTGCTAATAACGGCTACCTCAGTAAAGCTGGCCGGAAAGAGTTCCTGGATACACGCTTCACATTGCAAGAAAGTACCTGATCCAGAGGAAGCTACCTACGCTGAACCATGAGCTTCCTGTGCTTATTTTTGCTGCTAGGCCTGATAAAGGCCCAACAAGTCGCTATCACTAAAGACAATCATGTTTACACGTTTTGGTACAATTCTTCAAACACACACGTGGCTACTTTTACTTTTGATTACTATGATATTGTTTCTTGTACTTTTCCACAGACACAACATTCTGCCATATACAAGGACATACCTAACAAGAAAGACCCATATATCTGTGTAACAGGGGGCCACTGGGGGCATCACTGTAGCTCCTGGAAGGCAGCCGGATGGAACACTGGTAGACCATGGGGCTATAAGCCCCAATGTGCCCTGGACAGGGTTGACAGAAATGGGAAGCCCTTGCTATATAGAATGACATTGTGTAAACCCACAGGGTCGACCCCTATGAAACTCACTTTAAACATAGAGCATCCCAGCCCAGGGGATGCTGGGGAATATGTAATGGGTATGTATTGGAAGGGAGGTGGTTCACACAATCAGTTGGGAACCTTTTATTTACAAGACATGCTCACATCACCCGACTGGGTAGGTACTACTCACATGACTGTTAATCCACTGAAACCGCACATTAAGACTCTAAAAGACATGGTTGCTATTGCCAACCCTGCCTTTGAAGATACCATGGCTGTAGAAACAGGGTTCTCAGACACTAACCTGTGGCTGGAATGGATGAGATATAAAGCAAATTCACACAACAAGACTAATTGTTATGTATGTGGCGGGGCTAGACCTCACTTGGGTACTGTGCCCCTTAATCTACCTCCTGAGGTTGAGTTGTGCTTCCTAAGCCTTTATGTATAGACAACCACTAACTCATCAACATGTGAATCATGGAAAAGGGTGTATCCCATCACCCTGGGAAATGTCAGACCACTTGATGGAGTCACAGTATATCCAGGTAATTACACCTGTTACACAGTGCATACAAACACTGGTAAGTTCATGGGCAAGTTTCCATCTGGTTATTGTGCTACCTATCATGACCCACCTATGACGTTATTGGTAAATCATGCCAAATCAGTTGGGGATATTTACTGGCTATGTGGTGATATGCAACTAAGATCCCAGCTAGAAGGCCTATGGTGGGGGGAATGTACCCTGACTAAGGCTATAATGCCCATTCATATCATCTCAGATGATCACCAAGGCCCACTTGACTCCCCACATACGTATTTCCGAGTTAAAAGAGAAATTCCCCTCCGTGGAAGTTTTGATCCACATGTTTATATTGATGCAATAGGGGTGCCAAGGGGGTGCCTAATGAGTTTAAAGCTAGAGATGAGGTAGCAGCAGGGTTTGAATCCCTAGTTCCACTAATCACCGCTAACAAAAATGTAAACTGGATAAACTACATTTATTATAATCAGCAGCGGTTTGTTAATTACACCAGAGATGCCCTACAGGGCTTAGCGGAACAGCTACAAGCTACCTCCCAAATGACATTCCAAAATAGGATGGCTCTAGACATGATTCTTGGCGAAAAAGGAGGTGTATGTAAAATACTCCCCGACACTATGACCTGCTGTACCTTTATCCCTGACAATACTGGGCCCAATGGGAAGGTGACTATGGCAATAGAGAAGTTAGACAGCCTCTCTGACAAATTACAAAAGAATTCTGGGGTCCCCAATACATGGGATAGATGGTTTGGATGGATGAATGGGTAGCAGAAGACTTTATTCCAGGTTGGAATGGCAGTCCTCACGGTAACAGTCATTTTCCTTTTCCTGACATGCTGCATACTACCTTGCATACAGAAGTACTTACAGAAGAAGGTAGGACAAACCATTGATAACGTAACTCCCACATTTTTACACCAGGACATTGATGACACAGAATGTGACACACCACACACACCCCTTCAGTCTCACCAGTTCAAACAGACAACTGCTTTCCTATAGGGATAGTGTAGGGATAGCGTCTGTCTCTACGGGCAGAAGTCTCTCGTGGGAGAAGCAGTGGGTTAGCCACTGCGGGATACCCACGGAGTGAAGCGTTCGAGGCCTGTTAAGACAGATGAGCGGCAGCCAGTTAGGGACATAATAGGGGCAGTGGTAGTTGTCTGTTTAGTAAATAGCCATTTTAACGGGGGACTGTTGTGGACATGAAATATTATCCTGATTTCTTTTAGTTAGTAAAATGTCTATTTACTTTATATAGCTTTGATCAGCATTTATCGTTTCACATGATTTACCTAAAATGGCCGCTAGGGCCAGGGAGTTTCCCTTAGTCATCGAATAACACCCTTACTAACAAGATGGCGCTGGAATCTGGGGGAGACCTGCAATGTGCCAGTGACATCACACCCGGTAGGACGAGCAATGAATCAACCACTTAACCCCTAACCAATTATTGATGTATAAATCAATGTTATCTCTGACAATGCTTATGATGTAATTTTGCTTTATAAGGGGCATGCCACCCCTTCTAATAAACATTCCTCAAGTTCTTCATTAACCTGAAACTTGTGTCTGGTGTGAATTACTTCAGGGAGCGTGCACGCACTGTTTCTTTAATTTGGCCAGGGGCAGATACACAAAAATAATCAATTTATTGATTGATTTCCACTTCATTTTTACTAAAAAGTATATTACTTGGTGCTTATTCCATTTATTCTGCCCGTAGCAGATTTAAAGGTATACACACCATATACACTGGCTGCACTTTAACCAAGTTCCCTATTGTCTCATCATAGAGATATTGTTACTATAATGTTTTTTTATTTTTAATTACCGTTTTTTTTTACCTCTATATCTATATTCTGGTTTTATTGACGCTATGTAGCGGTACTTACCTTATCCGGGGGCCGGCCGCGGTCCTCTCTTCAAGCCGCGCGCGGTCCTGCGGCTGCACGAGCCGCGCGCGGCTCATCCAACTGCTCAAACAGGAAGGCGGGCAGTGACCGCGAGAAGCGGTCACGTGTCCCGCCTGCAGCTAAGAGCGCGCCGCGAATCTCGGGCGCGCTCTTAAAGAGACAGTGGGAGCCTAAATTGCAAAAAGGCTCCCATTGGCTCCTGTCACGCCAATCACCCCATACACTTACCTGTTGGGGGAGTGGAAGTGACAGGAGCCAATCACGTTAGTTTGAAGGCTACTTATACTTACCCTTTTCCCTTAGTTCCTTGCCCTATCGTGGTTTCTGCTACAGTTCCCTTTAGTGCTTGTTGTGTTCAGTTGTGTTTCTCCGTATTTGACCTTGGCTTTGTATTCTGACTTCGTTTTCGCTTTATCCTTGTCTGTACTGTTTGCCGGCTTGCTGATTCCTGTGTACCAGACCCCGGCTAGTTCTCGTTTACGCTGTCTCTTTGTGCCCTTGACCTCGGATCGCTCCTGACTCTGTACTTCTCCTTTACGTCGAGTCCGGCCACTCTAAGGTCCGGTAGACGTATCTCTCCTCTGTGCTGTCTTCTGTTTTGCTGGATCCTGCGTGTAGGGGTATATACTCGTTACATTACGATAGGGCCATGGACCCCGCAGATTTAGCTCAACAGATGGCGACCCATGAGGCTAGATTTGTAGAGCAGGATCACCGTATGGATCAAATAGCTCAGGCTCTCCAGACGCTCTTAGCTAGAACCATTCCAGCAACCGCACCTAACCCTCCTGCACCCCTGCTTCCTGAAGTATCGACTATGCCTAATGCTACAGCACATTTAACGCCTCCTCCTAGGTATGGAGGGGATTCTAAGACATGCAGAGGGTTCATTAACCAAATAGAGTTTCATTTTGAAATGTATCCACGTTCATTTCCCACAGAGAGGTCCAAAGTTGGGTTCTTTATGCACCAACTTACCGACAAAGCACTTGAATGGGCAAACCCTATTTGGGAGGCTAATGGACCTATGGTGCATAACTTTCACAGTTTCCTAACAGCTTTTCGCAGAACTTTTGACACTATGAAAAGGTCTAAGAATGCCGCTAGAGCATTAATGAGGGTTAAACAGGGTTCTAGGTCTGTGGCTGATTACGCTATACAGTTTCGTACCCTTGCCTCACAGGTCGATTGGACCAATAATGGGTTAACTACTGCCTTCATGGAAGGCTTATCAGATTCTATATTGGATGAGGTAGCGGCTAAGGAACTTCCTGTTGCCTTAGAGGACCTTATTGACTACCTCATCGATATAGATAATAGGATTCGGGACAGGCTCTATACCAAGAACAGGAATAGACGTTTTGTTACGCCTATTCACCCCAGAGTTAATCCACCGGAGAGTGTAAAAGTATCTGAAGAGGAGCCAATGCAATTAGGGGTTGCCAAACTCTCTGATAATGAAAAATTACATAGGAGAAGAGAGGGACTCTGCCTATATTGTGGTAGGAGAGAACATATGGTAAAGGAGTGTCCTCTGCTCCCGGAAAACTCTCGCACCTAAGACCTTATAGGGGACTGGCCTTGGGTGTGATTTCTAAGTCTCCTACATTGCCTCCTAACCGACTGCTTCTCCCTGTTTCTTTACATATGGGAGAGAGTTGTATAGTTGAAAACATATACGCCCTGGTTGACTCTGGGGCAGCTGAGAATTTTATAGACTCTGGTTTTGTAAAGAAAAACAATATTCCCATCAGGGAGAAGGAGATACCCTTGGCCGTTGAGGCCATAGATGGTAGACCATTGATATCTCCAGTTGTTACTCACGAGACTGCACCGCTACACATGTACACAGGGGTTCTACACTATGAAACCATTCGGTTCCAGGTCATCACCTCTCCCTCTTCACAGTTGGTATTAGGGTATCC
This sequence comes from Pelobates fuscus, assembly GCF_036172605.1. Lineage (NCBI taxonomy): Eukaryota > Metazoa > Chordata > Amphibia > Anura > Pelobatidae > Pelobates > Pelobates fuscus. The sequence goes on from NC_086321.1 coordinate 278,947,058, forward strand.
ATGGTTACGTGCCCACAATCCCATTTTTGACTGGGAGACAGGGCAGATAAAATCATGGAGTGAAGCCTGCCATGAGTCATGTACTATTGAAGTCACGCCTGTGAATTCTATTAACGTTCCTACTGTTCCTCCTTTATCTACGGCTATACCCTCTCAGTATTTAACTTTAAAGACTGTCTTTGATAAAAGAGAGGCTGACAAATTACCGCCTCACAGACCCTACGATTGTGCTATTGATTTGTTGCCTGGTACTATACCTCCCAAGGGCAGGGTGTACCCCCTATCGGTTCAAGAAAACCGTGTCATGGAGGAGTACATTAAAGAATCATTAGAAAAGGGATTTATTAGGAGATCCTCTTCTCCGGCTGGAGCGGGGTTCTTCTTTGTATCGAAGAAAGAAGGTGATTTAAGACCTTGCATTGATTATAGAGGTCTTAATAAAATCACCATCAAAAATGCTTACCCTATACCGTTAATAACAGAATTGTTTGACAGGCTCAAACATGCTACGGTATTCACCAAATTAGATCTTAGAGGAGCATACAATTTGATACGTATAAAAAAGGACCACGAATGGAAGACAGCCTTTAACACTCGGTCAGGTCATTATGAGTATACCGTCATGCCATTTGGGCTTTGCAATGCCCCAGCAGTGTTCCAAGAATTTATTAATGATGTCTTAAGGGACTTTATTCACTCATTTGTTATTGTGTACTTGGATGACATTTTAATATATTCTACAGACATTCACACTCATCACAGACATGTTACGACAGTTCTGAAGACCCTTCTTGCTAATGGTCTTTATTGCAAATTAGAAAAATGTCTATTCGACCAATCCGAGGTCCAGTTTGTAGGGTATTTGATTTCCGCTGAGGGTTTTCGGATGGATCCCCAGAAGCTCGCTGCGGTCATAGAATGGCCTCTGCCGCAAGGTCTGAAAGCCATCCAGCGTTTTCTGGGTTTCTCTAATTATTATAGACGTTTTATCAAAGGTTTTTCGTCTATAGTAGCGCCTATTACTCGTATGACTAAAAAGGATGGCAATACACGTGTCTGGTCTACTGAGGCACTTCAGGCTTTTGACTTTCTTAAGACTACGTTCGCCTCTGCCCCTATTTTACAGCATCCTGTCCCCTCATTGCCATATATACTTGAGGTTGATGCTTCCGATATAGGGGTAGGTGCTGTCTTATCCCAAAGAGAGTCTCCTGACAAGCCATTGCATCCTTGTGGCTTCTTTTCTAAACAAATGTCCAAAGCAGAAAGGAATTATGATGTGGGTAATCGCGAACTCCTTGCTATCATTTTAGCACTCAAAGAATGGAGACATTTGTTAGAAGGCACTAAGGATCCCATCCTCATATTTACGGATCATAAGAACCTGTCCTACCTTAGCGAAGCTAAAAGATTGTCTTCCAGGCAGGCTAGGTGGTCACTGTTCTTGTCTCATTTTAATTATATAATAACCTATAGGCCAGGTGACCGGAACACTAAAGCGGACGCTCTGTCCAGACAATTCGAGACTATTGACAAACAGGAGATTGATGTCACTCCTGTCATTCCCCCAGACAGGATAATAGCAACTACTATATTGTCTATTTCCTCGTCCCTCTTGCAGGCCATACAAGCGAAACAGAGCATGGCACCTGGCGAGAGGCCTAATGATAAATTGTTCGTTGACGTTCCCGAGAGACGGGATATTCTGTCACTGTATCACGATACTAAGACTGCTGGACATCCTGGTATTTCCAAAACAGTGTCAGCCGTTTCTCGGTATTTCTGGTGGGATACCTTACGTAAGGATGTTACTGACTATATAAGTGCTTGTTCTACTTGTGCATGTATGAAAACCTCTCGTAGAGTTCCTTGTGGGCTGTTGCATCCGTTACCCGTTCCCGAGAGACCTTGGTCTAATCTATCAATGGATTTTATTGTTGAATTACCCCCTTCGAATGGTAACACAGTCATCCTAATGATAGTAGATCGGTTTTCCAAAATGGCTCACTTTGTGTCTCTTCGCAAGTTGCCCACTTCCAAGGAACTGGCTCTTATCTTCGCTAAAGAAGTGTTTCGATTACATGGTATTCCCTTATCTATTGTATCCGATAGGGGTAGCCAATTTATTTCCAGGTTCTGGAAAGCCTTTTGTTCGGAGATGGGTATTTCCCTCTCATTTTCTTCCGCTTACCATCCCCAGTCTAATGGAGCTGCTGAACGTGCCAACCAGTCTCTGGAGCAGTACCTCCGTTGTTTTGTGTCTCACCATCAGGACAATTGGTCTGACCTGCTTCCTTGGGCTGAATTTGCTCGGAATAACGCCACTCATGATTCTTCCGGCAAAAGCCCTTTTTACGTTGTCTATGGCCAGCATCCCGTTGTTCTTCCGGCTGCATTCTCCTCACAGGGCATGCCAGTTCTGGATGAGCATTTGGCTGGTTTGCGTAATACTTGGGAGCAGGTTCAGCGTTCTTTGGTGGACTCTGCTGCCCGCCAGAAGGCTCAGGCTGACAAGCATCGCAGAGCGGCTCCTTCCTATGTTGTGGGGGACAGGGTTTTGCTTTCCACACGGAATATTCGCCTCCGGGTGCCTTCTATGAAATTGGCTCCCCGCTTCATTGGTCCTTATCGCATTATACATAAGGTTAATCCCGTTTCTTATGCCTTGGGTCTGCCTAAAAATCTGCGTATACCCAATGTATTTCACACCTCGTTGTTGAAGCCTTACGTACGCAACCGCTATACCCGGAGTACACCCCCTCCCCCTCCTGTCTCTGTGGAGGGTCATGAGGAGTTCGAAGTGTCTGCTGTTATTGACTCTCGTTTCCTCAGGGGTCGGCTTCAGTACTTGGTACATTGGAAGGGTTATGGGCCTGAGGAGCGCAGTTGGATTTCTGCGGATGCTGTTCATGCTCCCCGCCTTGTACGTTCTTTCCATTCGCGTTTTCCTGCCAGACCTGGTCCTGCCCGCCCGGAGGGCGTGTCCTCAGGGGGGGGTACTGTAGCGGTACTTACCTTATCCGGGGGCCGGCCGCGGTCCTCTCTTCAAGCCGCGCGCGGTCCTGCGGCTGCACGAGCCGCGCGCGGCTCATCCAACTGCTCAAACAGGAAGGCGGGCAGTGACCGCGAGAAGCGGTCACGTGTCCCGCCTGCAGCTAAGAGCGCGCCGCGAATCTCGGGCGCGCTCTTAAAGAGACAGTGGGAGCCTAAATTGCAAAAAGGCTCCCATTGGCTCCTGTCACGCCAATCACCCCATACACTTACCTGTTGGGGGAGTGGAAGTGACAGGAGCCAATCACGTTAGTTTGAAGGCTACTTATACTTACCCTTTTCCCTTAGTTCCTTGCCCTATCGTGGTTTCTGCTACAGTTCCCTTTAGTGCTTGTTGTGTTCAGTTGTGTTTCTCCGTATTTGACCTTGGCTTTGTATTCTGACTTCGTTTTCGCTTTATCCTTGTCTGTACTGTTTGCCGGCTTGCTGATTCCTGTGTACCAGACCCCGGCTAGTTCTCGTTTACGCTGTCTCTTTGTGCCCTTGACCTCGGATCGCTCCTGACTCTGTACTTCTCCTTTACGTCGAGTCCGGCCACTCTAAGGTCCGGTAGACGTATCTCTCCTCTGTGCTGTCTTCTGTTTTGCTGGATCCTGCGTGTAGGGGTATATACTCGTTACACGCTACTATTTTAAAACTTAAGCCATTTGGGTCAGTCAGCTCCTGGATCACATACACTGCATTTAGGGTGTTACCCTCTATGATATCTTTGGATAGGTTTTTAGTGAATCCCTGTTTCTATCCAGTTTGAGCGACATACCAAGAGTCCGACTCCCTCCTCCCTGTGTGTTGCAATAGGCACACCAGATCTCTTTACTTTAAAAATTCTATTTGCACTTTTCTTATAATAGCACTTTATAAATACCATTGCACTTTAAAATATAGGTGCACTTTATATAACAAGCGCTTTGTTCTGTTATATACCTGTACAGTAACTTTACACTACAATAGACACTTAATTTCTCTATTGGCATTTTAGCTTTAATTTGTGCATGATTTAAGTATGTTTAAGTATGTTGACAGTGCAGCTTGGTGTAACTTATATCTTACTGAAATTTACAAGTTGTACACATGTTTTTTTTTAGTAACTTATATAGAGCTCTAAGTAGTTTTCCCTGTTCACAGTATATCTATTTCATCTATTTCTACCACCCTTTCTTTTATCCTAAATAATAATTCACGCTGGCTTGTACATTAAGCACTTAATAATTTGTTGTATCTCATTCCTATAGCGACGATGGAGTTACCCGCATCACTATAGTGATGCGTATGACGTCATTACACCAATTGGGGGCGGAGCACTTTTTTGCATGCGCACCAGCCACTACAGGACGCACATCACCTGGGGGTAAGTCACTTTAGTAATTATTTTTGCTTATAAATGTACTTTATTTTAAATGTATGTATATTGTTGATTCTGATGAAAGCCCAGAACGGAGGATTGAAACGTCGATGGTCGTTTTTTAATGACTCAATAAAGATAACGGAGAAGACCGTGAGTGCAGTCACAATATTGGAGAGATTATATATATATATATATATATATATATATATATATATACACTTTTTTTTTTATATTGGCATATTTTGAAACAGGATTTATTGTAATTTATTGAAGAAAACCTGAAAGTAGTTTATAGGGGGCGAAGAATTTTAACAAAAAGTTGTTAAAAAGAAAGAATAGGGGGGCGGAGCCAGCGCTCATGCGAGACGGTCGCATCCTCAGCGAGCTCCGAGCCGCCGTCCGCCTGAGTGTCGGATAAACAGACCCGCTGGGCACAAAATCCGCCGAGCCGAGCTCCACAGGGACCGGAGACAATGGGGCGCCACTCCAAGAAACAGCGGGCGGATCCGGGGACCGGTTGCCGAGATATAGGAAGCCTGTTCAGGCAGCCGCAACACCTCGTGCAGCCCAAGATGGCGCCGACCGCGGCCTACTCCACGGCTTCGTCGGAAGCTGAGAGCACACAGGAGGATGATTTCCCTGCCACACTACCAGCCACACTGCCTACACAATCACGGTATGTGGGACTTGGGGATGCTGCCCCCTCAACTAAGGCAGACATTAAAGCCTTATTGCAGGACCTTAAGGCCATGTTTCAAGCCGACATAGCAGTAGTGAGGGAGGATGTCGCCACACTGACAGGCCGTGTCCAGGCAGTGGAAGGGGAGCTAGGGGGCACACATTTGGCACAATCAGCCACAGATGCTGCACTTCATGCTATACAAAAGAAATGTAGCGACATGAGCCAGCGTTTGGCAAGTCTGGAAGACAGGGCTAAAGCCCGCAATATACGGATAAGAGGCATACCCGAATCCATCTCATCAGAGGAACTGCCTCACTATTTACGGCGAATGATGGCCACAATACTACCACCTAGGCAAGTAAAGCAAGCAGCAACTGACAGATGCCACCGTTTGCCCAAGGCAGCCAAGGCACCCCCAGAAGCCCCAAGAGACGTGCTCTTACAATTTCAAAGGGACTCTGACAAGATCGCCGTCCTGGAAACTACGAGAGTATCCCCCTCACTGTCTTTTGAGGGCTCGCAGCTGTCCTTTTACAAGGACCTTTCAAGAGCTACCATGCACTGGAGGCAATCACTCCGCTCCACTACAAAGCTTCTGAGAGAGGCTGAAATCCCGTACAGATGGGGCCCGCACCACCTAGTGGCAGAGAAAAACGGCAAGAAGTTCCCACTCTCGCAACTCCAAGACGCTCCTGCCTTCCTTCAAGCATTGGGAGTCTCGACGGGAACCCTACCTCCACGGGACAGAAGCATGCGGGCAGTAGAGGACATTCCTCCATTTGTCCCAAGACGGGCATTGGCGGGGTCGGCGGACCCTCCAGCTTGACACCGTCTGAACGAACAGTTTCTTCATGTCATAACTGACAGTTATAGAATTTATGAAAGTTTTATCTGTTTGTTAAGCTCTATAATTATTTCTCTGGCTCCGTAGGCAAACTTGCTAAGCCGTACCAAAGCCAAACTAACCCCCCTACACATTTATCCCTACTAAAGCCACACACACTAAGCTCATGCCAGCTTTGATTCAAGCGCTTTGGCACACACGTAGCGCAACAAAGATCCTCAAGATGCAACCCGATATCATATAGCGCAGACACGCAGAGGATGTAATGTCAGTTTTATATATTTACAGTTATTTTTCTCTCTTCTATATTTACAAGTTGAAAGTTCTTAAGCCTATAACTTCTGCATCTCAAAGCGAAATCTCTAAATATAAAAATTGTGCTCGATGCTGCATGTACCTGTATGTTTCAAATGTCTTTTATGCGTTGGAGGAATGCCTTTGGGGTACCTCGCTACAACCTGTTATAAGCTTATGCACTACAAAAATAAAGAATAAAAAAAAAAAAAAAGTAAAAAAAAAAAAAAAAAAAAAAGAATAAATGGAAGCGCTTTTTGGTATACAGGGAGTGCAGAATTATTAGGCAAGTTGTATTTTTGAGGATTAATTTTATTATTGAACAACAACCATGTTCTCAATGAACCCAAAAACTCATTAATATCAAAGCTGAATATTTTTGGAAGTAGTTTTTAGTTTGTTTTTAGTTATAGCTATTTTAGGGGGATATCTGTGTGTGCAGGTGACTATTACTGTGCATAATTATTAGGCAACTTAACAAAAAACAAATATATACCAATTTCAATTATTTATTTTTACCAGTGAAACCAATATAACATCTCAACATTCACAAATATACATTTCTGACATTCAAAAACATAACAAAAACAAATCAGTGACCAATATAGCCACCTTTCTTTGCAAGGACACTCAAAGCCTGCCATCCATGGATTCTGTCAGTGTTTTGATCTGTTCACCATCAACATTGCGTGCAGCAGCAACCACAGCCTCCCAGACACTGTTCAGAGAGGTGTACTGTTTTCCCTCCTTGTAAATCTCACATTTGATGATGGACCACAGGTTCTCAATGGGGTTCAGATCAGGTGAACAGGGGGCGGAGCCTGACTGCTGAAGTGGATGGTCGCAGGCTGCCCGAGCTCCGGGCCCGAGACCTATAAATCGACTAATTAACGAGCCAAAACCTACAAAATACCGCTTCATACTCCTGCTGGACACCCGTGAGCAACCCGGGACCATGTTACCTGTGGCGATTCTGCCGGTAGCCTGCGGCTCCAGGACGAAGCAGCCATGCGGCCTGTTGGTGACCGAGGCGGGGAGAGACGGCCGCTCTTCCTGCACTAAGGTCGACTACGGAGACCAAAAGTGCTCCAACCCCCCCCCCCTATGGACCGGCAGGGGTCATCCCGGTCCCCCCCAAAGGGCAGACATACCCGTCCAGCATCCACTGGCGAGGCTTTGCAGAATCGGAATCCCACGTGGTGCGAGCCAAGATGGCCGCTACACCGAGACCCAGCTTCACCCAAACTCCCAGGAAGGGAGCCACGCAAGACAGCATCGCACAAGCATTCGACACATTCTGGGAAAAATTCTGGGAACTGACCCAGCGGGGTGCAAAGCAGTATACCACAGCAAAAATAACTCAAGGTGACACACAACCAGTCGCAGACCCAAGCTGGCCTACAGTCAAGCAACCCACGTGGCGCCCGAAGACAAAGCAGACAAAACAAACTGCCGCGCTGCCTAAGATACGGCAACGAAAACCAATTACTCGAAACCAGTACAAGGCAGCCCGAGACTCCCAAGGACCGTGGAGGAAGAAGACCCCCACCCCATCGGAGGCTCAAACTCACATTATCCAGAGACGGACCCCCAAGCAGACTGAAAAGGGAACAGAGGACGCCGCAAGACACAGAGACTGTGACCGAGGTACCCCACTGCAGCCTAACACAGAAAGGGGAACCCTGAGGGCTTCCAGATGGGGCAGCTCTATACCAATGGAGGGAGTCGGCTGATCGGGTCACTCTTCTCAGGCCACTACTAGCCTATATATGTATGCACATATCTCTCCGTTGAAAACTTGTTGGCCCACTGTGACATTTTGCGTTATTCACAAAATCACTGGGACTTTTTGGCTGTGGGACCCGCATGGGAATAAGCCGAATCGCATAAAACAGCCTGGATACCTGTGGGGTATAATGTTGTGCAAATTTTATTTAACCTTATCATCTTTCTTTGTATACCCTATAATGTGCCCTAGCCTTAGCTTAACTCTCATAACGTTTAAGCGTACTAAAGTAGCGTGAATATCTAGCCTAGCATGCTCATACCTAAAGATTAACCACTGCAGATCCATAGCCTGTCAACTACATGTAATAACATGTCTCCTAGTTATTTAGACCTATTCATATGTGTTAAAAGCAAAACTCTAGAATGTTTCTTCTGTGTTTCTATTGTAATCTCAATCTACGTTCAAGCCTGTTTACCATGTAATATAAAAAAAAAAGTGCTTTGTCTATCTAATACCCTCTGTAACAAATGTTTAACAATCAACGTATGGAATGCCGTTGGGGTACCATATGCAAGCCTGTAACCATTATAAGCACTGCAAAAATAAAGAATTTAAAAAAAAAAAAAGATCAGGTGAACAAGGAGGCCATGTCATTAGATTTTCTTCTTTTATACCCTTTCTTGCCAGCCACGCTGTGGAGTACTTGGACGCGTGTGATGGAGCATTGTCCTGCATGAAAATCATGTTTTTCTTGAAGGGTGCATACTTCTTCCTGTACCACTGCTTGAAGAAGGTGTCTTCCAGAAACTGGGAGTTGAGCTTGACTCCATCCTCAACCCGAAAAGGCCCCACAAGCTCATCTTTGATGATACCAGCCCAAACCAGTACTCCACCTCCACCTTGCTGGCGTCTGAGTCGGACTGGAGCTCTCTGCCCTTTACCAATCCATCCATCTGGCCCATCAAGACTCACTCTCATTTCATCAGTCCATAAAACCTTAGAAAAATCAGTCTTGAGATATTTCTTGGCCCAGTCTTGACGTTTCAGCTTGTGTGTCTTGTTCAGTGGTGGTCGTCTTTCAGCCTTTCTTACCTTGGCCATGTCTCTGAGTATTGCACACCTTGTGCTTACGGGCACTCCAGTGATGTTGCAGCTCTGAAATATGGCCAAACTGGTGGCAAGTGGCATCTTGGCAGCTGCACGCTTGACTTTTCTCAGTTCATGGGCAGTTATTTTGCGCCTTGGTTTCTCCACACGCTTCTTGTGACCCTGTTGACTATTTTGAATGAAACGCTTGATTGTTCGATGATCACGCTTCAGAAGCTTTGCAATTTTAAGAGTGCTGCATCCCTCTGCAAGATATCTCACTATTTTTTACTTTTCTGAGCCTGTGAAGTCCTTCTTTTGACCCATTTTGCCAAAGGAAAGGAGGTTGCCTAATAATTATGCACACCTGATATAGGGTGTTGATGTCATTAGACCACACCCCTTCTCATTACAGAGATGCACATCACCTAATATGCTTAATTGGTAGTAGGCTTTCGAGCCTATACAGCTTGGAGTAAGACAACATGCATAAAGAGGATGATGTGGTCAAAATACTAATTTGCCTAATAATTCTGCACGCAGTGTATAAAAAAAATATTTTTATAACTGTATTAAATGCAAAGCATGTAATAAATCAATTGATATAGAAAACAGAGACTGTGACGAACTACCCTTCGCCATTGGCTTTTGGAGGGGCTTGATTGCCAGCCTCTTGCCCTGTGACTATGGCCCCTGGCGGTATTGCCGTTATAAAACCCTATTTGGGCTTATGGGGTTTTAATACACTATTTCTGCCTCAAGATTATGGGCCCTGCAAAAAGACATGCTAAAAAGGGACTTCCATAGGAAAATGTGCCTCTTCCCCTCCCCTTTTTTCCTGTCCTATTGTTCTCCAGCAGAGCGTTGTCCCTGGGACACTGCCAGACCAGTTGAAACTGGCTGCTTTGTCCCTCCTCAATCTCCCATCAGCCCTTGCTATTTTCTGACCCCACCCTTATTTGTACTATAGTGCACTTTAAACATTGGACATGTTGAGCGCTCAGATCCAAGCTATCTGGGGATATGTTGGACCTATAGGTTAAGCATTGTATTATAAGAGTTATGTATTTTGATGTGGTTTTTGTAACAGCTTTTGACATAGAGATAGTTCCTGTACCTGGAGATAATTAAGTTACCACAGCCACTTAAGCCAATTATCTCCAGGACAGAGGAGGAAATAGACCGGCCGCACAGCCTAAATCTGTGGAACTGTTTTAGGCATGAAAGCAATGCTTGCGGTTAAATGTGACTTCCATAAAACTTGATTTATGGGGATATGTTTGTGTTTTGGGGTGTTTCTGGACTTTGGGTAAAAGTGGATATTTTCTGCCTGTGGATAATTAGGTTATTTCATTAGCTAGCTTAATTATATCACAGGCAGAGGGGAGGGCTTGCTGACTGTATGTGGGAGTGTTACTGTGTTAATTATTGTTCCTATTGGTTTGGTAACTTTGAGTCCTGTGCTCCACAAGGTCCACGTGGGTGGTAACCTTGTGGGGAAAATGTGTATGAAAGAAATGCTTTTGTGCTCAATAAACAGAACATCTTGTACCTTCATGAAGTTTCGGCTCATGTTTGGGGGATTGGAGAATTACCTACACTCTGGGGATTGCTATAATCCCTATACTCCCCAGAGTAAGCTCTTGTAAGAGCTTGTTCCTGTTCCTGCTCTCTGGATTTAGGAGAGGGCTACCTACTGGAAGCTGGTCCCTGGTCTTGGGCCCAGAGTAGGAGGAAGACGGCGAGACCCGAACCAAGCTGCGGCGTTCGTAGGGTCTGCAGTGGTTATGGTGTCTAGTGGAGTGCTTGGAGCCCTCGGGAAGCACTAGGAGCATCCGTCAAATGGAGGTACCCAGTCGGGGTGCCAGGCGATCCGTTACAGAGACCTTTGTTTCAAACATTACAAATAAAAAATACAAAATTAATTACCTGTCATAGTAACAATATAATCTATCTCCTGACAAGTACAGATGGTTTGCAATATATTGGCAGGATTACCAGACCACTGAAAGGGAGGATCAGGGAGTATATAAGAAATATTCAAATCAAATTACTCAATCATTGTGTATGGCCATTTTGCAAAGGTCCATTATAGGAACCCTGGTTTTTTACACTTTTTGGGAAACCTAAAGGTGTATGGGAATTGGACAGGCGGTTACCATCTCAGTAGAAATTAAATTGATTTTTTTTTATATGGAAACCATCTCTCCAAAATATTGATTTTGAAATTTACAGTTCTATATTATTAACTCTTTTGAGCAGGGTCCTCATTAACTTACTGTTATTGTAACATTTTGTAATAGTCTTGTTTATTGTTAAAAAATAAATAAAAAATACACCTTTAAAATATTGTAAAGTGCTGTGTAATAATTTGGCACTATGTAAGTGTCAATATAAAGGAGGTCTTATTGTTTATATAATATTCATTCCAATATATAACATGTTTAGTAATTTTTAATAGCACTGATGTATTTGGTGTTATGTATATGTATTTTATATTTATTGGGCTGTCCGGAGTCTGTTTAACCCCTTTAGGACACATAACATTTGTGACATGTCATGATTCCCTTTTATTCCAGAAGTTTTGTCCTTAAGGGGTTAAGGTATCTATTCATTTAGTCACGTAAGTGGTGCATTAGGTAAAAAAAAATATGTAAGAAGACTGTCAAAGACTTCCAAAGATGGGCGTGGCTTTGTTTCCAGCAGTTCGCATGACCTGTGATTGAAAGAGAAGTTACAGACCATTGCCAGACAGAAATTACAGCATGCAAGGGAGCACCACAATGGCCACCAGACCAGAAGTGATGCCAGAGCAGATATGACATTGTAGGGAAAAGCGCGTGAATGGTGGATATAAAGCGGCTATATAAACTGGGATTAGTTTGTGAGAAGACATTCGCCTGAGGAACACATCTAATGTTGAAGCACGTTGTGCCTTATGTGATTTTCTATATACTTGGAGTAAAGATTTACTTTACCGGTTACTTGGTTTTATTTAAATATGTTGTGATACCATGTATAGTTGGTGGTACAGTTACAAGATAAAACTTAAGTGAGAGTGTTAAAACACACAGAGGTCAGAGTGGTGGTTCCAGATCCACCAATAGAGGGCTTGTACCCGGATTAAAGTATTGAAGAGAAATAGAGTCTCAATAACAAGAAAGAGATTCTAAGCTGGTTTTAGATACAATTAATAGGACAATAATATATGTAATGACTACACCAAAAAACACTGTACCATTAGTGATGTACCGAACTGTCCGCCGGCGAACAGTTCCCGGCGAACTTAGCGTGTTCGCGTTCGCCGCCGCGGGCGAACACATGGGCGGTTCGATCCGACCTCTATTCGTCATCATTGGGCAAACTTTGACCCTGTGCCTCTCGGTCAGCAGACACATTCCAGCCAATCAGCAGCACTCCCTCCCTTCCACACCCTCCAACCTTCCTCCCAGCATCCATTTTCGATTCATTCTGAAGCTGCATGCTTAGTGAGAGGAGGGAAAGTTTAGCTGCTGCTGATTAGATAGGGAAATTGATAGCTAGGCTAGGGTATTCAGTGTCCACTACAATCCCGAAGGACTCATCTGATCTCTGCTGTAAGGACAGCACCCCAAAAAGCCCTTTTTAGGGCTATAACATCAGGCTGCTTTTTTTTTTTTTTTTTTTCCTGTGTAATGTAATTGCAGGTGCCTGCCTGCCAGCTTCTGTGTGAGGTTCACATTGGATACTGTGCCTACTTGCCCAGTGCCACCACTCATATCTGTTTTAACAATTGGTTAAGCTTTAGATTTAAAATAAATAATTTGTTTTCACTGTAATAGAAGAGCAGTTGCCTGCCTGCCAGCTTCTGTGTCAGGTTGGATGCCTTGCCCATTTGCACAGTCAGTGCCACCACTCATATCTGTTTTAACAATTGGTTAAGCTTTAGATTTTAAATAAATAATTTGTTTTCACTGTAATAGAAGAGCAGTTGCCTGCCTGCCAGCTTCTGTGTCAGGTTGGATGCCTTGCCCATTTGCACAGTCAGTGAGGACAGGTGTCAATGTTAGGTGATTTCTGCCCTTTATGGATTAAAAGCAGACTCTGCATCAACTGTGCAATTTTCCATGGGAGTTTTGCCATGGATCCCCCTCCGGCATGCCACAGTCCAGGTGTTAGTCCCCTTGAAACAACTTTTCCATCACTTTTGTGGCCATAAAGAGTCCCTGTTGGTTTTAAAATTCGCCTGCCCATTGAAGTCAATGGCGGTTCGCGAACATTTGAGGAAGTTCGCGTTCGTCCGTTCGCGAACCGAAAATTTCGGGTTCGCGACAACACTATGTACCATTTTGGACCTAACAATACGTCAAATGATATATAGCATGATATAAGGTATGAATTCAAAAACTCCAAAAAGTGGCTCAATATAAATGAAACTAGCTTTATTAGTAAATTAAAAAAGAGAGAGGACACTTTAAATGTAATGTGGTAAATAGGACTCAATACAATATATCAATACGTTATAGATGCTATATACCACTAAGCAATAAAGGGGTAAACTGCAACTTTGAAGAAAAACAATAATAAGTAAGTCCCCAGAGAATACAAACAGCTCCACCTGCTTACTCCTACATGGAGAGCCTACGGAAATAGCCCTATGACTCCTATCTAAGACACCTTCCAGGGTGTACTAAGCTGTCCTTAATGCTATGTGATGGGAGAGAAAACCCCCCAATGAAGCAAGACAGCCTGTCACAAAGGAGAGTAAAGAAAGAGAGCTGATATCCCTGTAACTCCTAAGAAAAACACTTTCGAGGGTGTTCTGTGCTGTCCCTACATGGGAGAACGGAGAAAAAAAAACGGACTGTCTGCAGCTAAACTGTTTGTTATCACGTTTATTATTTTATTGATATTACCTCTAGTATTCAATGTAGCATCATCTCCTATTCTAGCCACACTATATGGGAATTTAAGATAATTCTAGATGCTTATGACTACATATGGCATACGTTTGATATATGTGATATGTGGGCTCGCCCTTTGCCTCAAAAAGAACAAATGGTTAATCACCAGATGATATATTTACAGAGATTCAGGTGAACCCTCATAATATCTTTACATATACATATGTAGTATTTTAGTCTTAGATTACATGACAGCTTGTCTGGATTATATGGTCCTAATATCTTGCTTTGGATCTATATTCTTATCTTTATTATGATTCCATGTATTGTTCTTACGAACTTTTGGCATAACATATTTCCAGTACTTTGTTATCTGTAATAGCTGTCATATCGGCACTTCTACCCCCGCCTCATTCTATTTTAATGTACTAATAAAGCTAGTTTCATTTATATTGAGCCACTTTTTGGAGTTTTTAAATTCATACCTTATATCATGCTATATATCATTTGACGTATTTTTTGGTTTCAAAATGATACAGTGTTTTTTGGTGTAGTCATTACATATATTATTGTTCTATTAATTGTATCTAAAACCAGCTTAGAATCTCTTTCCTGTGGTACAGTTACAAACCTGCTGAATTGGAGGAATATTGAAAATAAGTTGTTCTTCTCCTTATCTTTAACCTGCTAACATACATGAGCTGGCTTTCGGGCTCAAGTAAATGACAGTGTATTTCCTGAGGGGGGCGGTTGATTGTGACAGCTGGACCTCATCATGGGTTCTTGGAGGGGCATACTTACCATCCTCTTACCCTGTGACTATGGCCCCTGTGATAAAACTTGGTTTAAATCACTGTTTGTGCCTCTTGGACTTATAACAGGAACCATTCAAACTTTCGAAGAGGCACTTCGAATTCCCGAACTCCCAAAGCCATTCGAAGTGCCCTTCGACCACGTGGTGGCGGCCATCTTGTTCGCAGGGACCAAAACCGCGAAGATACTTCAGGGGGACTTAACTGTGAATGCCCTGGAACTATTTTCAGCATGAAAACCTCGCGGTTCCCGGTCGGTCCTCCAGCGGCACTTAGCCGCGACTCTATGGAACTATTTTCGGCTATGGGACCATGCCTGCGGTCGGTAAAATAAATGACTTCCATAAAATGTTGTGGGAATATGTGTTTTGGGGTACTTTTGGAACTTTTTAGAAATGTGTGTTTTTTCTGCCTGGAGATAATTGGGTTGATACAGTAATTAACTCAATTATCTCCAAAGCAGAGGGGAGGTATTGTATGCCATGTATGGGAGTGCATAAAATTGTAACTTTATTGTTATTGGTGTATATGTTTGTGGCCCTGTCCCCAACAAGGTCCATGTGGGTGTCACCCTTGCATGGGGACTTGAATAAAAGGCCAGTGTGGCTACCATTAAACCATTCCTGCTTTACCCTCAACATAGAGACTTATGTGTATCTTCTGTCCGTACTCCCACCTCTGATGCTCGCCTTCAAGACTTCTCCAGGGCTGCACCATTCCTGTGGAACTCACTTCCCTCCTCCATTAGAAGCTCACCCAGTCTCCACTCCTTCAAAAAAATCATTAAAAATCCACTTCTTCATAAAAGCGTATCAATTAAACTGTTAATAGCTCCTGACTTAATCCCTTTCTTGCAACGGTCATTAGTCCAATGCTATGCTTACCTTTTGTGTCACTTTACCCCACTCCCTCTAGCATGTATGCTCATTGAGCAGGGCCCTCAACCCCTCTGTTCCTGTGTGTCCAACTTGTCTGGTTACAACTACATGTCTGTTCGTCCACCCACTGTAAAGCGCTGCGGAATTTGTTGGCGCTATATTAATAACATAAGAATAGAGCCGAGCCGAGTGTTTGTAGGAACCTGCTATATCACTAGCTCTTGTAGGGACCTGCTATACTCTCTTGGAGGAGAGGCCTTCCCACTGGGAGATGGATCCAGGAGTTCTGTCCTGGGTGGGAAATGACGGCGAGAACCCCAGCCAAGCTACGGCAGCTAGGGGGCTACTGTGCTGATGGTGTCTGGTGGAGTTCTTGGAGTCCTCGGTGAGCACTAGGAGCATCGATTCGGTCGGGGTGGCAGGCGTTACGTCACATTGATATATTTCTCTTGTTATGTACAAATATACTGTACTATGATTATATTTATTTTTTGTAGTCCCTTGATCCAAAGAAGGATAATAGTGTATATGTATAGTATATAGTAAAATAAATTATATATAATGGCATGATTGGTTTCACCAGTGATTTTAGCAGCACTTTTAGATGTAATTGTTACAAACTTTTTCACATTTTCTGTTTGAGGGCTCACTTTACTACACTTTATTTTTGGTATTTCAAGTTTTTAAAGTTGCATAAAGTAATGTCACAGATGTAACTTCCATGGAATTATACTAATCTTATTTTATAAACTTAAACTGAAGACATGCAAATATTTTTAGGAAGATTCTTTATTATAATTGTGCACTGAGATGACTTAAGTACTCCCCCCCCCAAAAAAATTAACAAAATAAAACTTCACAATTGTATACTTCGTTTTTGTTTTTGCTTTTATTACAAGCATATAATATTAATTGGCAAAACACAGAATACAAGCTTCACTGTAGTAAAATCAAAACATTAAGCAATATAACTTCACCCAATTCTATAATTGTTACAACTTTTACACAGTATTACAAACTTAAAAATGTAAACTTTCAAGGAAAAACATAATTTGATTATAATTATTATTATTTTGGGACTTTTTATCCAGAAATCAAATTGCTCATTTAAGTGGAAGCAATGTTTCTCACGGTCTTTAATATCTAGAACAGTAAGTTGGGTTCAAGTTTAAAATCACCATTTCACATGTAATCTGTTGATTTAGCCACAAATTATACATTTATTATAAATGAACATACTGAGTATTTCTGTAGTGTACATTGCAGTTTCAAAAGGTGAAGAATGTTTTTTAAAAAAAAATTAAAAAGTTCCCCAAACGGTCTCCGGTTATTTGATTCTTTGATTATTCATATGCACCTTTTACATTACAAATGTGCATTTTATGAATATAAATAAATGTATGACAACTGTTTCACTTAAACACTCAACCATTGCAAAATAAAACCACAAATGTGACATTACCTGTGTTATCACAATGTAGTTGCACCTTTATATAGACCTTTATGTGCCAAAAGGGAAAGTGCTCCTCCCTTAGACATTGAAAGGGTTAGATTTGTACCTGAAGAAAAACAGATTTGCAATAATATAGTCATAACAAGGGTGAATCATATGTTTAGCTTAACAGTCTTTCTAGTTACTTGTGTGAATAAAACCGTTCACATTAAAGTAGGCAAATTGTTTTTTGTTTAACAAACAAAGTCTTCACTACCATATAACTTTAAAGTTTATGCAAAAATATATTTCTGCAGTTTGTTAAACAGAGCTTGTCTGTATATTATATGGGGAAAAAATAAAAAAAAATAGATATTAAAGATTAAACTTCAAAACAGAGTTAAAAAAAAAGTATGAAATTAGAGATTGTAATGTGTATTCTTATTTTTATTTTGAATAAATGAAAAAATGGCAATGAAAATGCACTACTAGAATTGTATTTATTAATACAGTAGTTTTTGTTCTGTTTATTCATTATTTCCTGTTTAATAGTTTAACTTGTACATTGTACAAAGTGATACAATTCTAGTACACGTGTTCATTGACACAAATTTTTTTTAAAGATATGCCTCCCGCCAACTTCAATTATTAATTGTCAAATCCTGCAACTTTTTCAGAGCCGTACAATACATAGAAATTGAGAAAAATTAAGCATCCTGCAAACCTATTGCACAGCATCATTCTTAATGCTTTTTATTCACTGTTGTAACAAAAAAAAAAAAAAAAATTATAAAAGAAGCTTGTTGCACATCTTACAATATTATTTTATATGCCCGTAAATAAAGCTGGTCACGTAAAACGTTTTCAATGGTAAAATAATATAGAAAGCTTAAAATAGAATAAATAATTTTATAAAGTTATTTTTAAACCCCGCCAGTCCTATTTAAATTTATCATATATTCTGTCAGAAGTTTCTATTTTCCATAAGAACTATTTTAAACAAAATCTGTCTCTCTCTCTCTCTCTCTGGTCTCACTGTTGCAAGTTACAACAGACACATAAATATTTTTGGAGACATTAAACAGTGGATTCTATCCCCTCCCAAATCCACTACGCAAAATACATTTTAGAAATAGGCTAAATGTGGCTTCCACAACAGCACAGGTATATCAAATAAAATCTGACAAAAAGTGCTTTCTTGCCTATTATCAAATGCAACAAT
Source organism: Pelobates fuscus (assembly GCF_036172605.1). Lineage (NCBI taxonomy): Eukaryota > Metazoa > Chordata > Amphibia > Anura > Pelobatidae > Pelobates > Pelobates fuscus. The sequence continues at coordinate 278,965,316 of NC_086321.1, forward strand.
TACTTTGAGGAGTAATACTACACTGTACCTCACAGAGGCTTGCTTTAATCCAGTATATCTCCTTCATTTAATTTAGTATATCTGCAGATGTTAGACTGAGTGGAGGAGTAAACACATTGTCCTTGCTTCCAAATTCTTTTGAAAGGAATTTAGGAGAGCAAAGAAATTCCAAAATGGCATTATAAAAAAAAAAAAAAAAAAAACCTATATATATATATATATAGATATATATATAAATTCTTTACTGCTGAGGTTGTCAAGTTAAAATATTGTAAAAGGCAGAGTTATACAGTTTTCATAGTGAAAGACCAGTTGTTTTAGTGAACACTGGCTTAATTAAGGTTTGTTGTTTTGAAACAGATACTTCGGAATAGACAATATAAACCATTTTTAAGCTGGTACGAAAAGATGGCCTCTTACAAATGCCAGTCAAAATGAGATCACACCTTTTGGTGCCAGAGGCATAATACGAAGGCCACCTGACTGACACACACACACAGTATTAATGTAGCACCATAGCAAATTCAAGTGATCCCAAAGAAAATTGCAGATTTGTAAATTGTTTTAAGAATACAAGCATTTTTTTTTTTTAAAGTTATTTCCATCCATTATTTATGTCTCCTGGCCCAGTTACACTCTATCAGTTAAGAGCCGCAAAACACAATTCTTGCAATCCATCTGGTTGCGTTTTATTTATTCACAATACTGTGGTTAAATGGTTCACTCTACCTTGCCTATAATGGTATAAATATAACCTGTCAAAAATCAAAAAGATGTACATGATAATCTTAGCACCAAGAGCGATTAAGATCTCAAACAGCATGATTTTTTTCAGGTTAAGTATCATGAGCCTTAAAATGTATAACAAAGTCTTCGATAATGACATCAATTTGCCGCCATTATGAGACCCCTCCAGTAGATATAACTGCTAACATTTACAGTAAAAGGTCTGTTATCAAGTGGTCCTTGTGCAACATAAGGGACAAATGTGAATATTGCAGCAAAGATAAAAAGTGCACTATGTCAATAGAGCTCCAGAGGTCTGAAAGTTTGTTTTTCTCCAGACTAACAGTTTTGCCCCAAGAAAAGCTGGGAATAGCACAAACGTTTGTTTATAACACATGATGGCTCAAAGGTCTGATATTGATTAGTCAGGATCATATTTGTATTTTCTGTTCAAATAGAAACAAAACATTTGAAAATGGGCTTTAGTTATAAATGATACACCTTTAACAACTATAATGTAGCCTAAGGTCATTTGTTGTCGATTCCCCTCCATTTATTTAATATTTATACATATATTTATATATTTCTCTCTATATACATCTATCTACATATATGTACATATACACATATATACATATACATAGGTAGACTGATATATCCATATATGACAAATAATACATCTCAAAACCAACTTGGATGTAATTTGCAGCAAAGGCATGAATTTATGAAAAGTGTTTTCGATAACTGTAAACGTCATGCTGGTAGTGTCTTGAGTTTTGAAAAATTATTTTTTTTTGTACAAAAGTATAAATATTTTCCTGTCCAGATTTCTGGCAATTGTGTTGCGTAAGGAAAAGGATTTTAAGAGGGTCTTCTGTGAGTGCGCTACAATCTTCTGGCTTGAATCCGCTGGTTCTCACATGATGTGAGCTGCGTGGTGCACTGTGGTGGTGCCCATGATAGTCTCTGCAAAAACTTTGTCCAAACAGGACAATGAAGTTCTTTTACAGCAAGTCCATTTTCGGTCTGTAATGCAGAAGGAGTGGTGCTTTCTATGAGGGAAAAGTATATATATATATATTACAAAGTAAATATATAGAAGACACCCAAAATCACCAATGGAAAAATACATGAAGGGATTTAAAATAACATTACCCTACCCTTATACACCTCTTAAAATGTAGATATACCAAGACTCCTCTAAAGTTTCATAAGTATAACAAAACACTAAAACGTATGTCTGTGTGTTGTTGCACTCAAAAAAATAATTTGCTTGTTGGAGTTATTAAACCAGAATTTTCTCTAGATTACTTGAGAACATATAAATAGAAAAAGGACAAATATATAGCGCAGAGCTTCCATATAAAAATCACTCTTTAATATGAATTGCACTTACAAGATTAGGAATTAACATATACCAGTATTCGAGAAAGAGTCCAGGCACTCCAATGTCTTCAGGCACCTTTATTAGAACATTGCAATGTTTAGACTCCCAATGGAGTCTTTGTCAAGCTTGACAAAGACTGCATTGGGAGTTGAAACATTGCAGTGCACATATTGCACGGCCGCAGCGTTGGCCGGGTCCCTGAAGATATAGGACCCATTGGGTGGCCCTAAATACTTGGGCCACCCGATGGGCCCCATTAGCGTGCGGGCCCTGGTGCAGGTGTACTGGCGTCAGTTTCCTTTGCTACCTGTGGGGCCGGGCCCCCCGTGGCTCAGCTAGACACATTATCTAAACTTAATTGAGTGTGGTTCCTTTTCCATTTTTGCAATTTAGGAATTAATATAGGCACATCATAGATAAGGTCAGGAATCAGTAGTGCCAACACCGTAGTCCAGGGAAACTAGGAACAGGAAATAAACTCTTCTTTTAAATAATAAAAACTGATGTACAAACAAATAAAGAAGGCACATAAAAACCAATAAAAAAAAAAAAAATCCGACGCAGCCCTACGCGTTTCGTCCAACTGTTCCAACTTCTTCAGAGGAAATAAAAGCAAATATTTTTTTTTTTTTTTGAGTGCAACAATTCACAGACATACATTTGGTGTATATATACACAATACTTCCCTATATTTTTGTCTATTTTAGATGTGTGTGTGTATACACACATATTATAAAGTACAAAGGATAACAGAGATAATGCACTTTAAATAGTTATGAAGACAATATGCAAGAATTATCTACTGTCCATCAAATATGCATACTCAATTATTTTTACTCATCCTATACATAATTGTTACTTTATAACAGTCTTTTTAATACAGTAGCAAATGGTTCAAATGTATGGAGATACAACCAAAATATATGAACATTGCTATAAACACCTTTATTATTTCAGACATTTACATCAGATTGAATCTGCCACAATTTTATATAGTACACAGTTGTATAGCCGTAGTATATGAATAGATTGGGTGTTGATATAATGGGGCCACTTGCCTTGTGCTTACTGCCCAACTTGACTCCATAGATCAGCTTTGGCAAGTCCTGTAACCCAGCACCTTTCCCCTTCCTCATCTCTTTTTTATTTTATTTTATTTTTAACTATTCAAGCTACTATGTAATTGATTCGCAATGAGTCAATGTTCAGTGTGCACATACCTTAAATCTCCATCGTGTGACAACAACAAACTTAAGTGTATGGTCCTTGCCGAGAATTTCTTCATTGCATAATATGTCCAACTAAAGTAAAAATAGTTTCAAAAGTGTTAAAATATATAGTATTCCAGTGTACAAAGAAGTTACAAGTACATTATTCAACAGTAACTTCCAAATTCACCACTGCTTGGCATAAAATTAATTGTAGTGATTTTGTTGCTTTTATGTTTTGTTGTATTTTATTGGTACATTTATGTAACTGTGTAGATTTGTCTTAGTAACCTATAGTACATGATACCAGTATTCTAAATAGTTCAAATAAATTCAGGAAAAATTAAACATGTGTCATTTATAAATACTCCATTCATTTGAATAGGTTTTTGTTTTCCAACATGGTTACCAGCTGACTTAAAAGGATCACTATAGGGTCGGGAACACAAACATGTATTCCTGACCCTATAGTGCTAAATTTCACCATACTCACCCCCCACCCCCTCCCCTCAGCCCCCCTATAAAAGTTTAAAACTTGCCTTATTTGCAGCACCATGCGGGTCGGCCGGTGCTGGCTCCCCCCCCCCCCTTTGTGACATCATCAAAATGGCTGATTTTTAGCCAATCCAATCCCATTGGATTGGCTCAAATCAGCACAGGGGCGGGGCCAAATGCAGTTTTGGCCAATCAAGACCTCCTCAAAGAGATGCATGGAATCAATGCATTTCTACAAGGAAAACTCAGCGTCTCCATGCAGAGTGTGGGGATGCTGAACGGCACGGCTGCTTACTGTGCAGCCCTGAGCCAGGAAGCCCCTCCAGTGGCCATCTGAGGAATGGCCACTCGGCGGTGTCCCTAGGGGCAATGTAAACACTGCTTTTTCTCTGAAAAGGCAGTGTTTACATGAAAATGCCTGAAGGGAGCCATTATACTCACCAGAACAACTATATTAAGCTGTAGTTGTTCTGGTGACTATAGTGTCCCTTTAAAAGGACCCTTTAAGTGCCGTAATCACTATAGATCAACGTAAAGGTCATGGGGCACAGTTTGTCCCACAGTTTCAGTCAAAGTGTTTAAAGTTTGACAAAAACAAGGGTTCAGCTCATCTACAGCCAGGCACTGGAAGTGAACTTCCACATTAGCCATTCCAATTCTGGACATAAATGATAAGCTGAGCTCACTAGGGAGTGGGTGAGCCCCAGTTTTGGCCAGAAGTATGCTTCTCTTTCAAGTCAGCTTCAACTATAAATTCTTTAGCCTCAACTGATTTGGGAGATATTGAGAACAAATTCACAGTGAGCTCTAAAAACACAGCCATTTTATAAACATTATGCAGATAATCATAGCTATGAAATGTAAAAGTCACCCATAACTAGTAAAAAACAAAAAAAAAAAAACACACAAATGTGAAAGAAACTGTTATGTAACAGTTTTTCTTTTTACTTATATTTACAATTATCTGTAAGCTAGTAACTTTATCTAGGCCTGCATTGCAGTTGTGTAATGATCTATTTTCTCAAGCTTAACTTCTGTTAAGAAAATAAAATCGATTTATGGTTTAAATTTCAAACAATCGCATTACAAAAAAATTTCAATTAGAACAAAAGTCAATATACTTGTTCATCCCACTCAGTCTCAGAGGTAAAAACAAGTGCAATGTTTAGGGTAGGTTACAATTAGTCCTTTCATCAGTCTCTAGTTTTTTTTTTGTTTTTTTTTCAAATAAATTGTACTGTTTCAGTAGTCCACCCCTTCTGCTTCCCCCTCCAAGCCTGCAGGATTTAAATATTTTACCACAATTATTCTGATAAACATTAGGTTATGACTATCTTTGAATTGCACTTAAGCTACAATCTCATAGAAACCCTTGCTGTACCCAATGGGATATGCCACCAGTAATACAGAAAAAAAAACTTCCAGAAAAAGAAAAAACAAAAACAAACAATAAGGTACCATATATATTCGAGTATAAGTCGAGGCCCCTAATTTTACCCCCAAAAACTGGGAAAACGTATTGATTTGAGTATAAGACTAGGGTGGGAAATGCAGCAGCTACTGTTAAATTTCTAAATAAAATTAGATCCCCAAAAAATTATATTAATTTAATATTTATTTACAGTGTGTGTATATAATGAATGCAGTGTGTGTGTGTGTGTGTGTGTGTGTTTGTGTAGTGTGTGTATATGATGAATGCATAGTGTGTGTGTTTGTGTAGTGTGTGTATATAATGAATGCAGTGTGTGTTTGTGTAGTGTGTGTATATAATGAATGCAGTGTGTGTGTGTATGAATGCAGTGTGTGTGTGTGTGTATGAATAAATGCAGTGTGTGTGTGTGTATGAATGTGATGCAGAGTGTGTAACCTTGGTGGGGGGGTGGGCATTTTTATTATTTATTTATTTTACTATTATTTTAATATTACATTTTATTTTTATTTTTAATATTATTACATTTTTTATTTTATTATATTATTATTTACATTTGTATTTGATTTTTTTGTCCCAGGGAGGGGGGCTATATTAGTCCCTGGTGGTCCCTAGCTGGCCAGGGAGGGGGGCTATATTAGTCCCTGGTGGTCCAGTGGTGTGTACTGTGCAGGAGGGGAGCTAGCAGCGAGCTGTTACTTACCTTTTCTGCAGCTCCTGTCAGCTCCCTTCTCCTCCGTGCCGTTTAGCTCCACTGTAAGTCTTGCGGTCTGAGTGTCGCACGGAACGTTGACACAGTAACCCGTGGCAACACTCTGACGCCGCGGCTCTCGCGAGACTTACATTGGAGCTGCAGTAAAGGTAAGTAACAGCTCGCTGCCAGCCCCTAACAGGACCGCCGGGCTTGTAATGAGCCCGGCGGTCCTGGTCTGTATTATGGCAATGTAAGTTGCCATAATACAGACAGTGACTCGAGTATAAGATGACTGGGGTTTTTTCAGCACAAGAAATGTGCAGAAAAACTTGTCTTATACTCGAGTATATACGGTAGGTCTTATATCACAAAGGTAGACAGACACATATAAAAAAGGCATACAGTTCAATAACCACCAAAATAGTAAGGCAGGTCATGGCAAAAGGAAAGCAACTAAAAACACAGCAGGAAGTAACCTACGCACTCAGAAGAAGCAGAGCATTACATAAAGAATAATTAGGGTGGATGCAAAAACTCATCTTCTCCACCCAGCTTGGCTTCAGGGCCACAGAGCCCATATGGGCAACACATCATAGTTCTTTTTTTTTTTTTAAAGACATAGAGGATTATTAACCACACATAGCAAATTGTACTGAACTACAAATGTCAGACGAAAATAGCGGGTTTTGAAAAAAATACCCAACTTGTACAGCCACTACGATGCAGTGGTTTTTGATTGTTTTTTTTTTTTTTTAAGAAACACTGCCAAAACAGAATGCACATAACATTTAGATATTTTATCAAGAGCAAATCTGGTTTAAACGTACCTCGTTGAAAGATGATAGATTAAGTTTTTTGGCTATGAACTTCTTTAGATGTAAGACTGTGGCTTGTGCTGAGCAACGTATCCATTTTCGCTTGAGTCCACGCAATTTGCTGCTATTGCATTCTAAGCAAATGCTCACCTTCACACAAAAAAAAAAAAGAATTGAAAATAGTAAGGACATTTAAATAATTCACACCATCATTTTAGATCCAACAAAGTGTCACTTATAAATTGAATAGTCAAAGGAGACTTGACAGAGGATTGTGCATTTGCTGCTGTGCCCCAGAAATAAAAAAAAAAGATTTTATATATATATATATATTTATTTATTTTGAATATCAGAGTTTACCTATACACAAAACATAAAGCAGCTGACTATCCATAGCCCTATTCGACAGGCGAAAATTATTGATAGTCTAGTTTGATAGAGATTTGATTTTTATTATTCAGGGAATTTCGAACAGAAATGCCCCAAAATTGTACTGCTTCATACCAAATTCTACACACGCACGCACACGATCATACATTTAGTGATAATTCTAAGTTTAGCGCACATTAGTCCAAATTCATTGTTTTGTTTTTTTGTTTTTTATCCCTTAATGCATACTTAGATACTTATACATTTTTTTTGGTTAAAATTTTAAAAAAATTATCTCCTCTCTGCCGCTTTCTCCTTCTCCCTGCTATTAGCAGTATCCTTGCAGTATCCTTGCGTCCTATCCTCCAGATTGCGCACTTAGTGCAGGACATGTTTGTAATTTTGCAATGTTTTAGTTCTTTACAGTGACAGAGTTAGAAGCCAAAAAGTATACACAAAACATACACATTTTTTTAAATATATTTGCTAGAACAAAGAATAGATTCGATTTTTTTATATCAATAAAGAGATGTTGTGTTATTTTGTTTGCATGCCAGGCAAGCCATTTGGTCTATGAACAGGAAAATAATGCTTGTTGTCATGTTAGCAGCATGACATGCCCAAATAATGCAAGCTTTTACTCTGGCTTTAAATCAATGCTTCTAATAAAATCGTTCTGTACTCCCCTCAAAGCATTATCTATATATAGAATTGTGCAGTAGAAATGAAAGAGTACAACAGAAACAAATACAAGGGTCACTAAAATGTCAAACTGAATTGTGTCTCCCTCTAGCTCATTACATACACGCCCCGTCTTTCCATCCTAATAGCCATTATTAGGTTTATTCTGTCAATTTACATTGGAATGGAGAATAATGGCGAGCCGGGCATGGAACGATAACTAGGATGAGTTTCTGCTTTATTTTAATAGCCATTAGTTCAGCTTTAGCAAAGAGTAAAAGCAGAAAAATGATTTGCAGCCAAAAAAATAAAAATAAAGATAAAAAAATCATTTTACAGCTAGTTAAAAAGTATGTATATATTATATATATATATATAATTAGTTCATTGTATCAATACCATCGATAAATACTATACGATAATTTCATGTATCGTCACATACTTTTTAGCCTTTTGGGATATTTGATCTTTTAAGGACACTAAAGAAACAAACAACAACACTGCTGTTTACGTAAAAAGTGTCTGCATATGTCTTTTCTAACCATTGTGTCAATCCATTCAGTAGTTGTTAAAGAAACACTCGAGCGTTACAAATAAAAACCTGTAGACTACTGCCCCTCGATCTCCTAAATAAAGGGTAATTAACATCTCAGCCAGAGGTGAGAGGATCTCTTAATGATGTTCTCCCTCACAAAAAAGCACTGGGACACAAGGCACAGAGAAAGACACTGCCTTACGTTTTTTTTTTTTTTTGCTGGGACAAGCAATAATCAGAAAGAGCACCCTCCTGGCTGTCTGAAAGCCAGCAGAGTGCAACTTGGGACCTTTTAGAAAAGTGGAAATTTCTTAAAAAAATTGCTAGCAAGCTTTGGGTAAATATTTAGGCATCACTGAAAGTGAGTCATAGTAATTTACAGATTGATGTGCATCACTCACTTTAGTGGCACAACACTACCTGTTTAGCTGTGAGCCGCTCTCAGCTTACAAAAGGGAGAACAAAGTATCAATGCCTGGATCTCTGTCAGGATTACTATTGATCCAGCATGCAGAAATAGTATCACACCTAGGACTAAGGATAATGTATAAGCGGACCTTAGAACGGCCGGACTTAACGTATCCAAGAAAAGTGAAAATACTTGCAGGGGTCAGGGATACAGAATGAGACACAACGATGAGGGGAAGCCAAAAGTCAAAAACACCAGAATTCAGGGAAGTCAAAACGAAGCCAAAATCAAACACCAGAAATACTACAACCAGGAACACTCTCTCGGATAACCAACTAAGGGAAACCACGACAGGGCACTGATCAAAAGGCAATTTGGGTTTAAGTAACCCTCCTAAAGCTGCAATTGGCTGTATGTGACCTCTGAGCCCAAAACGTGCATGCACGTCTATGACGTGACGTCGCACGCACGTAGGCGCCATCTTTTATGAGTAAAGGTTATTTCTTTATTAGAAACAGAACCGCAGCGGCCGGCGTCTGTTAACGCCACACACGCTGGGAACCGGGATGGAAGGAGGTCGCGCTTTGATCTGCCGCAGGTAAGCCTTTGATATTTCTGTCAGCATGACCACTGTTTTTCAGTGTGGCAATGCCGACAGTAACCCGCGGCACCGTGACAATCTCCCCGGTGCTAGCAATGATCATCATGCTGGCAGTAAAACTGTATCATGAGGTTTGTCACAAAAGTGTACAAAAATCCTCTGCAATGCATTAAGTCACAGATCGTCGTACATTGTTAGAGACTTAAAAGAAAATGTGTGCAAAATTCTATGACTAAAATGTGGCCCCATCAACAGAAGGTCAGAGAAGGTTAGCTAACAACAGACTGATATCACACAGGGGCTTGAAAGTTAAAATAGGGAGAGTCTTGCTTGACTACTTTAGTCACATCACAAACACTTATTTTTCTATTATTTATCCCTTTTACAAATTCCTGCTTACATTACATCTACGGAGAAGATTGCCGGCTATTCACCAAACCGAGATGCAAAATGACAGATTTTGTATGGAATGTCACCTGAAATACGAATACATACAGAGCTGCAATAAAGTGAACATAATTATTAGCCTCAGGATGTTGTTTAGAACAAAATGAGCTGGTATTTGTGTCCTGTACGTGAAGTTACTTCCCAGAAGGTCCACATAGTTTGAGACAGAAGCTGTTGCTGAGATTTCGGCTGCCTAGACATAGCTCCTTAATACCAGAAGCTGTCTTTGTGAGAGCATTCGGTTTTTGTTATTTGTATCTACCTATAAAATCTTGTATACATATTTTGCTGCACTGAATGTACGCCTGAGATAATGATCCATCCAGAACCTGGCATTTCGCATCTCGGCTTCATGAGCCCCTGCAAACAATGAATGTTGTTAATTGCTCCAATTTGCTTTGGGTTGTATTTGTTAGCATTTATTTTCACTGTAGTACATGTATTAGATAAAACAACACATTTGTTTATATATACACATTTTATTTTTGCTTTGCAGAAAACATGTTATTTGTGCAGGGAGTCTTTTCTTTTTGAGGAACAAAAGAGCCTGAACGCCGAAAATTATTCATGCTGTGAACTTCTCGGTTCACATCATGCTGAAGGTGTTCTATTGGGCTGAAGTGCTGGAACTGTGAAGGTCAGTGGAGTTAATTGTAGTCACTGTTATATGGTATCAGCTTGGAATGTTGTGTGCTTCATGATAATGCACACAGTTAGCATCTCTGCAATGCTGTGGTTTTCAAATGATGCTTATGTTAAATTAATTCATTCATATGTCATGAAGTCTCCCTATAGGTGCCAAGAAAATATTGCTGATATCAGGCAGGATTGATCCATGGATTGCAGTACATGAAACAAATTGTGACCCTGCCATCTAGATATCCCAGCAGAAATCAAGGTTTTTTTTTCTGCACCTATGGCAGCCTTATTCTCCTATTCTAGGCTGATAGGAGTGAGACCAGACAAGCTCTTCAACTTCCATGCTACAACTCATGCTTTCAGATGTGCCTTTCTACACACCACATATGTCAAGAGTTATTTGAGTATTTTCTGGCTTTTGTGTCAACTTAAAACCAATCCGATGTTTTCTGGAGTCATTGTACACGTTTGTTTTTGCCCAGGGGTGAAGTAAAGGCTAGTTATACTTACCTGATGTTGACCCCAGCCCCTAGCGCAGCATCTTCAACCTTCAGCTCCTGGCGCTTCATCAACCAGGAAACCACGTCAGTGCAAGAGTACAGCACTGATGTCTATGAAGAAACCCATAAGCCTGTGGAAGCCTCCATAGATATTTTCTGGCGATGAGCGAGCCAATGCCTTATTCCCACAGTTTGTGCTAGCTAAACCGGATGGTGGTAGCTCCACGTTTACTTCAACTTGGGTGACAGAGCCGCTTTAAACTAATCTTGTAACTCAAAATAAAATTGTACTCTCCTGAAGATGAAAATAAATTCATAAAATAAGGAAAAGTTATTCCTTACGTATCAATGGGGATGCCTTGAAGAGCATGGTTTAAAGAAACTCTCACTCTCCCAATAGCAATTCACAGCAGTAATTTGGACTTCCACACACAAATTGGCAGGGCAAACTAGGAGTGCTGCCAAATGCATTTTGTGACACTATGTTACTTACTCAGAGACCACAACCAGGCTACTCTCCTTCAATTGCTCTTGTACAAAAGATGTCCTTATTGTATCAGAAGTAGCTCTTGTATAAGTAAACTCTTTCACAGCCATACGGAGAGATTTTTTGCTTTGTAAATCTGTCATTTTACCAGTAATGTTACTGTGACTATAAACCCAATTTGCAAGGGAAATGCAATAAGCCTAAGAATGTGTCTGAAATTCTAAAGAAACATTGCACTAGAGACTTTAGTGGATTTAAAAAAAAAAAAAAATTATAAAAAAAAATAATAATTAAAAAAATAAAAATCTGCAATTTGGTTTGTTGTTTTAGACCGGTGGAACCAATACTAATGGTACTAATATTCATATTATGATCACTTGACTTGAATTACACTTTGTGTAATAAACTTTGTCAAAATCTAACATTAGCTAAAGTTTAAAACAACTAAACCTCTTATGCACAGCGTGTATAAGCAGAAGATGTGTACACATATACAAAATTGCAGTACTGTGCAAAAATTTTAGACCATACTGAAATGCTACACTCTCTTCATAATTAGTAGTACATGCTTAAATATGAAAAGGAAAACTATATGACACAAAACATTCCTTGTGTGTTTCTTCCCATCCCCTTTAATATACAATGCTGTTTGCGTACCTGTTCGTCACTTCTGTGATAATCATGGTCTTCTTCCTGTTTTTCTTCCGTTGTGTCTTTCGTCGTGTTTTCTTCTGTTTTTGTTTCTCCTGGTGGTAAAGAATACAGATCAAGGTCATTCCTAGCAATGCAATAATGATTAGAATGAACATTTAAATTAGGACTGGAAATTTACACTAGTTCACAATTACACTACAAATATATAACTTGCATACAAACTTTAAGTAAATATTTCACCCTCATGGATGCAAAACCCTCAATAATAGGTCTTTGAGAACTATCTAAACTGTGTTCCCATGGAGTGGTTTGATCTAAACATGATTATGTAACGGCTGATTTTATATTTTCAAGGGCAAGAAAGTTTTTGAGACCATCAGGGAGTTTTATCAAGGCAAAAACAAGTGTTTTTGTCTGGGGCAAAGAGCTAAATAAAGCGCAAAAATCATGGAATGCTTCTCAATACTTAGCATCTGTATTGCCTTCATAATAACCCATCCATATGCAACTAATCATAGGATTCATTTTTACCAGAGTTACTGTTATTCCAGGGAAAACAGTACAAGTCTGTAATATATTCTGTACAATACTTTGCATTGTCCTTGGTAATGGTACGCTGTACATCTAGCAATGTACTTCATTAAAACCTGGATGCCGGGGGCGGGGCCCGACCGCCATGCTGACCGGTCGCAGTCTGGAGGGGCTCCTGTAGGATTTGGCCTATTTTGACGAAAATACTAAGTTTACAGCCTGCCCCGGAGTCAAGATAATACCTCCCGTGTCCAGGTAGTTGACGGCGCCTTTGCAGACCCGAGATCGGGAGTCTTGCAGCCCCAGGGGGTGATGCAAGGCTTCGGGGCCTGCGACCCATGTGGGTGTAGAACGGGGCGGACGGCCACCTCCCTGTTTCGGAACCTGGCAGCCGTGCAGCAGCCCAGAGACATGTCCTGCGGGTCCTGCCCCCGCCTCCCCCACAGACCGGGGGGTTTATCCCGGTCCACATTGGAGGGAATTACTGCCTAATAACGGCCCATCGAGCCTGCAGGGCACAGTGCATCCCACGCCAGGGCGCCAAAATGGCGGCGACGCGACCAACTTTGCCTACCTTCAAGCAGCTCCGTCTGCAGGAATACTGGCAGCATATACTACCACCGGAAAACACAGCAGATCTGCCATGCCTTGCAAGCCGCGCTACCACCTAAGATACCGAGGTGTGGACCGATGTCCTGACCGCCGCTGCCGTGGAATGGCAAGTCCTACTATACCAGCGTTTGCTCTAAGCTGCATCAAGAGACCACCACAGCCACCTCTGAGCCGCCCCTCATGCTATCCGTGGCAGACATCTCCCCACCAAGCGAGTGTGTCGTTCCCTGGCAAGTCACCCCCATGCTGGACAGTTATGCATACCCAGTGGGCATAGGCTGACAGGGACTAATTCAATGGGCATGTGGTCCTGTTCCCACATTATACATCTCAAGGGAAAATGTCACCGTTGGCAGAAGCTTGAGGCTCTGATACTTACCTCCAGTCCAGTTCATATTTCAGTTTAACTTACATGTTCAAGCTTATACCATGCAGTATGATTTTATTTTCATTGAATTCTAAGCAACTTACTTCCTCTTGCATTACTTAAGCCTGCATAAGTCTTAATACCTCTCTCTCAGCATGTTTGGCCTATGATTAGCAATCTACCATCACTTACCTTACCCTATGTAGGCCTAAGCATGAATATCTTGATATTACAACCCAAAAAAATTAAAAAGTGCATTTATTCAATTTCTGTGATACCTTTGCACTGTCTGTGTTTATATGTGAAACTTGCAAAGCACTACAAAAATAAAGAATTAAAAAAAAAAAAAAAAAAAAAAAAACTGGATGCCTGCTCCTGCTTGAAAAGTATTTAATTGCAAGGATTAAAATGGATTAACCATGATAGATATAAAATTATGTAACACTTAATACTAAAAAAGAAATTACAGATTATAGAATAAACCTAAATCTAAATGGCTCATGAGACTTTGCTGTGTGTAGAGTCAGACAGGTCATACAACAACATTCTGTTTGACAAAAAATGTAATGGCTTTTGCATAATAATGGTATAAACTGTAGAATGTCCAATAGAATTGCTCACATCTGTGAGGAGCTGACTTATAAACACTAGAAGAGATTTATCAAAGTGTTCGGAAAAATGTCTTATTTTTGGTCATGCATATTAAAACTCTCATAAGGTCCTAAAATGTGCTTGATTTTTCACAGAAATACCCCAAAAAAAGAAAGACACCTAACAGAAAACGGTCTACTAAACTTTGAAAGATTCCCCCCCCCCACTGTGTCCATTTATCTTTGATCTGCTAATATAAAACTTCTAGCATTCTCTATTACACATATATTTCTGGTTTGTAAACCAAACATTTGTTTGCACATGTATTACTGAACTGGCTCTTATTGAATATGGCGGTATCTATCTTGGTTAATAATATACATATAATCTCAAGACCAAAGTAGTCCCTTACCATTGCGTACGGCTTCTACATGCTGCTTTGCCATACATGTTTCAGCTTTGATATCTCCAGGTACTTCCATGCCAAGTTTGTGATAAAACTCCCTCTGTTTGCGAATTTCCGCTGTTAAATATAAACCACAAAAATATTTATAAAAAGATAAATCGAATAACTGTGCAAATACTATTGGAAATAGTTTTCTTCAAGGAAAAAAAAATCACTACACATTATATTAACATAACAGACTACCATGTGTTACCCCTACCATCAATATGAAAAGTTGTGTTTACAAGTAAGATAGAGAGGGACTATTGACTGGGTTGCAGACAGCGCTGATATACTAGGAAAGTCAGTGTTGGCATCAATATATTGCACAAGTAAGCAATAATATAAAATCTCCAAGAACAGAAGAGCCAGATCTAACAGTAATTTACAGTGTATACAGCTGGATATAGATTTAACTTTATACTCACTATTTCAAATTGCAATATGAAGGAGATGCAGCAAGTGTTATATATTCACGAACACATGAAATCATAGCAAACAAAGCCAAATTGCTAAATTTAGGTAATCGCTGATTGGGGTAAAAATACAAAACACTGCTATAACTATGCAGAGTGAAAGTGTCAGCATTTAATAGATCGTTCCCAAAGTAAATCTCGATGGGTTCTAGTATAACTATAATATTTGTATTGTGCAGCGTTTATAAATCTATATTCACCTTCCCAGGGGTGTATCAGATATAAATGGGGTATTAAAATAGGAATATACAGAATGGCAAAGTTAATATGATATATTCAAAAATGTATTGTGTATAAAATATTCCTAACTCTTAAAAAAAACTCTTAGCACAGTAAAAACAAATGGTTATAGGTACAAATAACCACTTGTAAATGAAACAAAGTCAGTGATATGTAAAAGCAGAGAGTTTTCGTGGGATATATTACAACTCCATCAAAGGCTGTAAGACCCGTATGGCAATTGGAGACTTTACCACCATGTAAATTTCTTAGGAAAAGTGATGATGGCGATGCTTGTTCCAGTATCCGGATTGCTTTTTGTTAGCAGATGGATCCGTTAAATGCCAGAATCCCAGCCACAGTCAAAGTTTCTCCAACCAAACAAGCACTTTGTGTATACACAAATAATGAGATAATATCGGCCAGACCGATAATCGGTCAATGCCTAATAACCACCATAACCATGGGCTGTAGTGGCTATACTGTTTGAAGCATTCCTTTAATATACATAGAAGATAAGTATTATTTTAAAAAGATTTGTAGTGTACATCAGGAACAAGTAAGAATTTTATGAAAATGCCTACACTGATCTGAACATTTAGGTGGATTAAAAGTTTGATATACAATCATGATAGGGTCTACTTTAAAATAGAACCTTCCGCATTGAAGATATTTATTATATTACAATTTTGAACAGGTACAGATTTCCATTGCATATGCTGGTGAATTTAATTCATCAAAACTAAATTACCTTCTTGGAGTCCTGGCACAAGTTTGTAAACAATATCTTGCATTGTTCGGTCATGGCTGGAAGAAATGACAAGAAAAATAATGTTTAATTACTAGCGTGTTTGAAACATTATAATAATTAATATAAAGCTGACAAGCTCATATCCTCAAATAACCAGTAAAAATTACAATAATAAACCAGTGTTATAAACAAATCAACTGCAGTGGGTGTTGATGATTCTGTCCAAAGTTTGCAATCAAAATGTATTATATTGATATTAGTTCCCCAATGTAATAATTTATAGATGTAGATGAGGGCTATTTTAGGTAAGTTAAAATAGCTTTATAAAACTCCATAAAAAACACAATGTCCAGGCAGGTGGCACTAATAAGTGCTTGGTGGCTCTTATTTCCTTACTATAGATGCCAGGGGACAAATAGGACAAAAGCATTGCACAGCTTCTGGGCCACTTCAAACTATAGGTCCAGTAGCAACTGCATCCTCATGGCTACACTTGCAATAGATATGGTTTCTCTTTAATATATGAACATGCCAGCAATCTTAAATCTTTTGATGATACTTTATAATGAACAGAGGCTTTCATATAACCGAAAACATCAAATCGTTATTTTATTCTGGCACATTATTGTACTGATGGAATAAAGATAGTCTTTAAGGCGTCTGACAAAGCACGACCTGAAACCCAATGTGAAAGCATCCTGCTGTTTATGTCTTCATTAACCTAGACATATAAAGGAATATTATATTTCTATCCTTAACATAGCTTCTCTTGCTCTAGCAGTGGCCTCATTAGCAAACATTTCATAAAATCTAAAAATGAATCCAAGTACTGCAAAATGAAACGTGAAAGGACAGTTGTCCTCAATGGATGCCAACAGGAATCACTATGTATAAATATATCTAAATTGAGTTTATCACCCCTCCTGGGTGGTATATATTCCTCATTCTCAGTTTCTCTACCAGAAGCCCGGGAATGTGAGAGTTCTGCGCAGTATCTTAGTTGTTCCTAGAACTGCACTTTTCTGGACAACAATCTCAGATATCCCACCTGGAATCAGCTGAAGCCATTCCCCAACATGGCATTTTAATATTATATTATCCGGGAGACTTTAATAACAAATGATTACAGTCTTTGACAGGCACAATACGCTGAGGAGGACCCTGTTCGAACAAGCTTACAATCTCGAGGAGCTGGAGTAAATAAAACACAATAGGAAGGGCAGCATGAAGGAAAGGGTGGAAAAGTAGAAGAATTGGCTAAAGTAAAGTTTGATTAAAATAAAATTTAAAGGGCCCAGGAAGCCAATGTAATGATTGACAGAGGGATGATGTGTGTGAGAAGCGGCAGAAGTAAAAAAAAAATGGAAGCAGCATTCATTATGGACTGTGGGGAGGCAATATGTTGTCTGGAGAGATTAATTACAACAGAATTGTAGTAGTCAATTGGAAAAATTGGAAGTCCAGCTTCAGTGAGGCAACCAAATGTCGGTTAGCCAACAGGAAGTTCCTCAAGTGGCTGTTGTTTAATCATTGCAGTCTCTCTAAAGCTGTAATGATTTACATTGTAGGACTAAGGGGGACAGGAACACTGCACCCAGACCACTGCAATGAGCTGAAGTGTCCTTTTAATAGCCTATCACCTAGATGAGATACATCAACAAAGAGGCAATACAAATAAATAAACTGATATGGCTGCAGGTCAGGTTTATACTGAACAAGTTCCCCGCTTTTTTGAATGACACATTAAAAACCTTCTGTGAAGAAGCAAGTGCCAAAATTGCAGCCATCATGGAACCATTAGAGAAACTGTAAGGGCACCATAACAACTTCATCAAAGTGAAGTTATGGTGCCCAGAGCTCTCGGCACTTTCCTAACCAAAGGGATTCAACTGTTCTCAAAGTTTTAACCTCAAACGGTTTTACTGATTATATGTAGATGAATTTCATTATCCATTGGGCCATACTGACACACACACACACACAATACATATACACACACACACACCAGTTAGTAAATTAGGTATGAAAAAAATTATACTTTCAGTTATACCATGTCAGTCACTTTCACAAGCACATACCACGCTACGTCAACTCTCAACTCACATACAACTCATTCATTAACAATACACGTAACTAGTAATTCACAACCACCTACTTAGCCACTGATAAAATTCACATATCTATTCGCTCATAATCACAGGAACACTTCTAGCATCATAACCACTGCACCATATTATGATGGCTCTTAGACGCTGAGCTAAACTCTCTACTGCTGGTCCATCCCAATAAAGAGAACTTCTAACTCACCAAGAGGAGATTACCAGTGCCTGGCGTACCCCAGGTAAGTGTTCAAACCATTCGCCAATGGTTTGAAAAATTAAAGGGACACTACAGGCACCAATACAACTTAAGCTCATTGAAGTGGTTTGGGTGCAGCATCCCATGTCTCTTAAACCTGCAAAGGTAATTATTGCAGTTTTTAATAAACTGCAATAATTACCTTTGAGGGTTAACCCCACCTCTAGTGGCTGTCTACCACTAGAGTGACTTTCAGGGGGAGTGGGCGTGAAGCGTTGGCATAGAGATGGACATCATAATGTTAGGATTTCAGCTTTCTATTCCTAACATTATAGTGTTCCTGTAACCTGGGAAGGGGTCATGGCACTGAGGACTGTAGATTTTATAGTGCTTGGAGAGTGCAATACACAAATAACACTTGTTGATGCAAGGCATACAATAAATTTGAAAGAAATATAAATAGGATGATGTTTTGCTGAGGAGAGGAAGCCTTTTCGTAAGAATGAACTCACACAGACTTACAATTCATCAACATAAAGGAAAAATAACACACGCCAGCCAGAATAACAAAGAGAAAAATAATTTCGAGGATAATCAAGATATAGTTCACCATCTAGTCTTTAGATCACATCTGGACTGAATAGAGTAGTTGATAATTCTGTGTAGAACAAATTGCATTTAATTTGTCTAACTTTGGTAACATTTAGTTTGTCTAGAAACATTATATATCTATAAATAAATTACTGACATGATCCGTGAATTACTTCCCATACTGCACAATGCCATCATGCTGTGTGCCCCCAGTCTCCCTAAGATTCGTAGGAATTCCCTTCTCCCCTGATGGTACACCCACAAAGGAGTTGAGTCAGAAACAGCTCAATTCAGTGTTGCCCAGCTTATCTGCTGTTCATAACATGAGAGGGCGGAATTAATACCATTTGCAGCTCAAAAAGCTTGCACTAAGTCTTGGTTAGACTAAGTTTCTAGTTCTTCCTTAAAATTAAAGGATTCAAAGAACCAACACTAACCATACACATTAAAAATCAATGAATATAAAATATGCATAACAGTTAAGCATGCATTAGGGGAAAAAACAATGCCATTTCAAAGAAGCATTCATACATAGACAACATACACAGGCACGCACAGTAACAAGAGTTTATATGCAAAACAATGTATTATGTTACTGCACTTAATATATGTAAATGTGAAATACAAATACACCATCTAATAGTAAATATGAGCAGATGTGTTTAAACATAAGCAATGCTGTGTTCTACTTAATCTAGCACAGGAACAAATGGTGGTCATGGCGATTTATCATGTCATCCAGACAAAAATAGCACAGTGGTTGTTTGGAATATAGCTCACACAGCAGCTATTCAACTGGATATTTTGAGTGTAACTTCTGTTTTAATGTACATCACCAAAATATTCTGTTTTGAACTATAGAAATGATCAGGAATGTTGTCAAATCTAATTAAATTTGCCCATTTTATAACTGCAACAAGAAAGTGTTGGGTTATGTTTAACCCCTTAGTGACCAGACCGCTTTTCAATTTTCTAACCGTTAAGGACCAGGGCCGTTTTTACATTTCTGCTGCGTTTGTGTTTTGCTGTAATTTTCCCCTTATATATTTACTGTACCTACACATATTATATATTGGTTTTCTCGTCATTAAATGGTCTTTCTAAAGATACCATTAGTTTCATCATCTCATAATTTACTATAACAAAAATTATAAAATATGAAAAAACTAAATTAAAAACACACTTTTTCTAACTTTGACTCTCTACGCAAACACAGCTGCCAAGAAACACCCATGCTAAATAGTTTCTAAATTTTGTCCTGAGTTTAGAAATACCGAATGTTAACATGTTCTTAGCTTTTTTTTTTTTTTTGCAAGCTATAGGGATATAAGTACAAGTAGGACATTCTGTTTCAAAATATATATTTTTAAAATGTATCAATAGTGACATTGTAACACTGTTATCGGTCATAAATCTCTGAATCACACCTCACATGTACATTTTTTTTTTTTTTTAAAGCAAACAACTCAGGGTATTCAATATGAGGTATGTCCAGTCTTTTTTAGTAGCCACTTAGTCACAAACACTGGCCAAAGTTAGCTTTTATATTTGTTTGTGTGTTAAAAATGCAAAAAAACTATTATGAACGCTAACTTTGGCCAGTGTTTGTGTCTAAGTGGCTACTAAAAAAGACTGAACATACCCCATTTGCAATACCTTGGGTTGTCTTATTTTGCAAATGGTATGCCATCATAAGGGTAATTCTCATTCCTGGGCTACCATACGCTCTCAAAGGTAACATAACCAATCTGGCAAATTTTAATGTGCAAAAAATGGAAAATCAACCCCCAAATTGCAATTGCAATATAGTGCTAGCAAATTAAATTCTCTGGACTTTCGGCCTGTCCCCCAAATTGCAATCAATAAAATTACTTAATTATGTAAAAATATTACTTAAATATGCATGTAGAATTTAAATATATATACATATTTATATATTTGAAGTCTGCGTGTATATTTATGAAATTATGAATATGGACATATGTATACTTCATATATTTTTTATTTATTTGTATATATATATATATATAGTGTATTTTGATATTAATATATATATATAATTTTATTATTTTTACATTTTATTTTTTTTATAATACATATATATGCACAATATATATATATATATATATATATATATATATAGTTATAATATACCGTATATACTCGAGTATAAGCAGAGTTTTTCAGCACATTTTTTGTGCTGAAAACCCCCAACTCGGCTTATACTCTAGTCAGAGTCTGTATTATGGCAATTTGCATTGCCATAATACAGACTGGGGGGAGAGGGGTGCTGGCAGAGCTGTACTTACCTTTCCTGCAGCTCCTGTCAGCTCTCTCCTCCTCCGCGCCGTCCGTTCAGCACCTCGGTCAGCTCCCAGTGTAAGTCTCGCGAGAGCCGCGGGGTCATAGTGCGGCTCTCGCGAGACTTACACTGGGAGCTGACAGAGGGAGCTGCACAGACCGCGCGGAGGAGGAGAGAGCTGACAGGAGCTGCAGGAAAGGTAAGTACAGCTCTGCAAGCACCCCTCTCCCCCCACTAAACTACCAATGACACTGGACCACCAGGGAAGGAGCCCCCCTCCCTGGCCAGCTAGCAAGCAGGGAGGGGGGCCGAAAAAAAAAAAGATAATTAAAAAAAAAAATTAATAATAATTAAATAATAAATAATAATAATAATAAAAAAATAATATAAAAAAAATAAAATAATTAATAATATATCAAATGCCCACCCCCACCAACACATACACAAACACACACTGCATCACACACTCACACTTCATTCATATACAAACACTGCACTCACACACACACTGCACTCACACACACACACTGCACTCACACACACACACTGCACTCACACACACACACTGCACTCACACACACACACTGCACTCACACACACACACTGCACTCACACACACACACTGCACTCACACACACACACTGCACTCATTATATACACACACTGGAAATAAATATTCAATTAATATATACGCACACACACTGCACTCATACACACACACACACTGCACTCATACACACACTACACTCGCGCACTACACTCATACGCGCACTACACTCATACGCGCACTACACTCATACGCGCACTACACTCATACGCGCACTACACTCATACGCGCACTACACTCATACGCGCACTACACTCATACGCGCACTACACTCATACACGCACACTGCATTCATTATATACACACACTGAAAATAAATATTCAATTAATATATACGCACACACACTGCACTCATACACACACACACTGCACTCATACACACACTGCACTCATACACACACTGCACTCATACACGCACTGCACTCATACACGCACTGCACTCATACACGCACTGCACTCATCCGCACACACTGCATTCATACGCACACTGCACTCATCCGCACACACTGCATTCATACGCACACTGCACTCATACGCACACACTGCATTCATACGCACACACTGCATTCATACGCACACACTGCATTCATACGCACACACTGCATTCATACACACACACTGCATTCATTATATACACACACACTGTAAATAAATATTCAATTAATATAATTTTTTTAGGATCTAATTTTATTTAGAAATTTACCAGTAGCTGCTGCATTTCCCACCCTAGTCTTATACTCGAGTCAATACGTTTTCCCAGTTTTTTGGGGTAAAATTAGGGGCCTCGGCTTATATTCGGGTCGGCTTATACTCGAGTATATACGGTATATGTATGTAATTTTACTCTAAGTGTATTTTTTACATTAATATATGTATATTAGTATGGCGTTATATATAAGATATATTTTATATTTTTTAATTTATTAACATTTTTTTTTAAATCTTTTTTTTTCACCAGCCTGTCAGTTCAGGCAGTCCCCCTGCAGGCAGCACTATGGACGCCTGTTGTAGCCATGTGACTGCTCTTTCAGAGTGATCACATGGCCCACGGGGTCCTAATTTGCTGAGGAGGGACTGTCTGGGCTGTCAGACAGTCCCCGCAGACGGAGAGGAACACCAATTGCCGGTGGGGGAACGGCGAGGATCGGGTAAGCGAAAAGGATTACCGCGGACGTACTACGTCTGGGGTCCTGGGGCGGGGGTAAATACATTTATTTTTTTATTGATTTCCTAAAATTATTTTATCTTCACTGAGAGTCTCGACCCCTCGAGGCACTCAGCACTCAGGCAGGGCATCGGTGCAAAACCGTTAGAGGGGTTCCAGCGCTCACATTTGCAGCGGACCGTTCAAGGTCGTTAACAATCGTTTTTTCTTCGACTACCAAGTATGTCAGTGGGTGCAAAGCGGTTAAAGATGTAATGGTGTATTATTCTAATAGTGGCCCCTGGATAAAATGAATTTAATGGAAATGTCAATCAACTCTTAGAAAATAATAGGCCAGTACAATGGAAACATTTTATGATGATGGTAGAAACCAGGAGGAAAGAAAAAATTAACAGAGGAGAAGGCAAGCATGCACAAGTAGGAATTGGACCTTTTACTTAACAACAGTAGACCTGTTTCATATCCTGCCCCTGGATATAATGTTCCAAATGTGGACCACAAGAGCAGGTCTGGGATTATGTGGACCACAAGAGCAGGTCTAGGAAAACTAGCTCAAAATGCACACTATAGCCAACAAAACAACTTTAGCTTAATGAGCATGTATAGAGCATGCTCCTGCAGTATCACTGCTCAGTTTTCTGCCATTTAGGAGTTATACCACTTATGTTTCTTTCTATGCAGCCCTAACCACACCTCCCCTGGCTGTGACGCACACGGGCTGCATGAAAATTTATTTAATTTCAATCAGATGTCGCCTTGCTTAAAAAGTGTTCATCACCTGCTCTGTAAATTGAACTTTAATCACACACAGGAGGCCACGTCAGGTTCTTGAAGGCTATTTAGAAATTCTATAGTATACAAAATGTGCAGTAAAGAAAGTTTAAACATTAGATCTCTCTTTACAGGAAGGCTGTGTTAGTTATGTGCAGGGAGGTGTGACTAGGGTTGTATAAACAAAGTGATTTAATTCCTAAATGGAGAATTGAGCAGTGAGACCGCAGGAGCATGATCTATACAACAAAACTACTTCATTAAGCTAAAGTAATTTTGTTGCCTTTAGTGTCGCTTTAAACCAAGCCAATCATTCAGCTAACTATGCCCTGAACTGCACATTGCTTTGTACTGTACTTCGGACAATACAGAAACTCAGTGCAGAGCAGCAGAATGATATTTGAAGCAGCAAATTCTCACTCTCCATTCTATTTCTGTTGCTGAACTTTGCACTTGCTATACTTTCCAGTTGGGGATTAATAGAAGTTTATCAAAAAGGCATTCTATTTATCCCAGGTAATCTCAGACAAAAAGTATGATATTGGTTAAAACTGGTTACAACGTTCTTACTAAAAACGAATTGAGGGACAGTTGCAGAGCAAGACCCTAAGCTGTATTTTGTAACAAAACTGAGACGCCAAGCCAACATCCCTGTCTCTCTGTAGAGATGCATGACTGTTAGATGGTCAAAAGGAGAAAAAATTGCTGTCAGCACATGCTGCTTTCTGGAAATTCTAAGTGCACGTTACAGATGCTTCAGAATAATGAATGCTTTCATATTTCATGTTCTATGCACGGTTAATTGATGGATTTTATTTAATAAAGTCTATTTGTGCCAGTCATATAAATCAGTTCAGCAAAATATAAAAAGAATAAATAAATCCAACGCAAATAGAGAGTACACCTGTAAGTAGTAGTATCTTCATAATTTCACCTGAATCATATTTAATATATTCCCCCACTAATATGTTACTAGACATAATTTTTAATGGTGAAAGTTCACCCACTCAAAATGATTTGATATGTTCAATAACTACATCTTGATTCAATTACTAATTGTGATAATTAGATTTATTTTTTATTTTTTATTTTTGAAATGTTACACTGCAGTATATTGAATATATTTGCTGTTACTGTAACAGTTACCAGTATGGGTTTCACAGCTAAGTGCTAAGCAATACATTCAACCTGTAATATCTATCTATCTAAAGACTGCAGTCTGCACCAAAACAAACAGTTGCATCAGACGGTTTCCAACCTCTTTCTCTATTCCGTCATTCATGCAGTACAACAATGCCCCCTACTGCCCATTAGTATGTGGCTTTTGGCTACTCAAAACCACATGCTGTTCAAACTTGCATACATAGAAACATAGAATGTGACGGCAGATAAGAACCATTCGGCCCATCTAGTCTGCCCAGTTTCCTAAATACTTTCATTAGTCCCTGGCATTATCTTATAGTTAGGATAGCCTTATGCCTATCCCACGCATGCTTAAACTCCTTTACTGTGTTAACCTGTACCACTTCAGCTGGAAGGCTATTCCATGCATCCACTACCCTCTCAGTAAAGTAATACTTCCTGATATTATTTTTAAACCTTTGTCCCTCTAATTTAAGACTATGTCCTCTAGTTGTGGTAGTTTTTCTTCTTTTAAATATAGTCTCCTCCTTTACTGTGTTGATTCCCTTTATGTATTTAAATGTTTCTATCATATCCCCCCTGTCTCGTCTTTCCACCAAGCTATACATGTTAAGATCCTTTAACCTTTCCTGGTAAGTTTTATCCTGCAATCCATGAACCAGTTTAGTAGCCCTTCTTTGAACTCTCTCTAAGGTATCAATATCCTTCTGAAGATATGGTCTCCAGTCCTGTGTACAGTACTCCAAGTGAGGTCACACCAGTGTTCTGTACAATGGCATGAGCACTTCCCTCTTTCTACTGCTATTACCTCTCCCTATACAACCAAGCATTCTGCTAGCATTTCCTGCTGCTCTATTACATTGTCTGCCTACCTTTAAGTCCTCAGAAATAATCACCCCTAAATCCCTTTCCTCAGATGTTGAGGTTAGGACTCTATCAAATATTCTGTACTCTGCCCTTGGGTTTTTACGTCCAAGATGCATTATCTTGCACTTATCCACATTAAATGTCAGTTGCCACAACTCTGAACATTTTTCTAGTTTACCTAAATAATTTGCCATTTGGCTTATCCCTCCTGGAACATCAACCCTGTTACATATCTTAGTATCATCCGCAAAAAGACATACCTTACCATCAAGACCTTC
Organism: Pelobates fuscus; assembly: GCF_036172605.1. Classification (NCBI taxonomy): domain Eukaryota; kingdom Metazoa; phylum Chordata; class Amphibia; order Anura; family Pelobatidae; genus Pelobates; species Pelobates fuscus. The sequence continues at coordinate 278,991,406 of NC_086321.1, forward strand.
TGCAATATCACTAATAAAAATATTAAAGAGAATGGGTCCAAGTACAGATCCCTGAGGTACCCCACTGGTGACAAGCCCAAGCTTCGAATATACTCCATTGACTACAACCCTTTGTTGCCTGTCACTCAGCCACTGCCTTACCCATTCAACAATATTGGAATCCAAACTCAAAGATTGCAGTTTATTGATAAGCCTTCTATGTGCAACAGTGTCAAAAGCCTTACTGAAATTTAGGTAAGCAATGTCTACTGCACCACCCTGATCAATAATTTTAGTTACCCAATCAAAAAAATCAATAAGATTAGTTTGGCATGATCTCCCTGAAGTAAACCCATGTTGTCTCTGATCTTGAAATCCATGTGTTTTTAGATGTTCAACAATCCTATCCTTTAACATGGTTTCCATCACTTTCCCCACTACTGAAGTAAGGCTTACTGGCCTATAGTTGCCCGACTCCTCTGTGGCGAAACCAACCTCGCCACTGGGCCCTGGAGAAGCCTGTTTGCTAGCCTCCTACCTGCTGACTATGGCCCCTGGGTTATTTGGGGCATATTGTACTGTATATTGCTGCTACTGGCCCTTTTAACAGCATCTATGGACATATTGGGACTTTTGGGACTACTGTCCCTTTAAGACTGTGATACATATTCTAGTGTACTGCCTGTAATATTATATGTGTATTAAGTTTAACCTGGGATATGTATGCAGCATTCATCAGATTGTTCGGTAGAATCACTCCATTTATTATATTGAGTGAAACTACCGAACAACCAGACCACCCAGGAATAAGTGTGCCTCCAATTACAGTTTGCAACAATGTTGCAAACGGGTAATTGGCAATCCATGTAATGTATTCTTTGTCCTCTGGGTGGCCGCCATTCGGGAAACAAACACGTGGCGGCGGCCATCTTAAACTACCGAACAGCGGTGTTTTGCCGTCGAGTGTCTGGAACTAAAATCGGACACTTGACAAGGCAAACACCGCTGAGACCTCCATACTTCCAGAAATTCGTATGGAAACTACCGAATGACCCGCCGTTCGGTAGAAAGAACCCCATAAACAAGGGAATTCATTCAAACCCTCTCCAGGCTCTATAACACAGGCAATTCGCCTGTTTTCATTCCCTTGTTTGTGACCGACCGCAGGGCCAAAATGCATGGAACTGTTTTGGGCAGGAAATTGTGCTTGCGGTCGGTCATAAAGGACTTCCAGCTAACTTTTGATCCACTGGATGGATTTGTCTGATTTTTGGAAGGGTGTATGTTTAAAGTGTGCTGATTCCAAATATGTGGTTTTTGGGAAGATTGGATGTATGGATTTAAAGTTATAGCACATGTATAAAAACTGTAGTTTTCCTGGCTGTATAATTATGTTAACTGGTTATCTGAGGGGAGGGGATGTGTGGGTTGTACCATGTATCTGATTGGTTATTTTATGCCTCCCCCTGGGTGTGGCCTGTAAGTGTACAAGTGTAATAAAAGCCAGGCTGGATGAGCCAGTCCAGAGTTCCTGTTTTACCCTCAAAGTGATGTGTCGTCTCATTATTGGGGGGAAGGATTTATTGCATGCTGTTCCAGTTGACTGCTAGGAGTACAAGCCTATTCGTATGGTTCCTATTCAATGGTCTACAGCATTCATATGCTTGGGAGAATTTAAAAGGTTTCTCGGATTCGGTGATTGTGGTGTCTGCCAGAGTGCTTGGAGTCCTCAGGAAGCACTAGGAGCATCCATTAACGGAGGTACCCAGTCGGGGTGCCAGGTGATCCGTTACATCCTCCCTATTACCTTTCTTGTGAATGGGCACAACATTCGCTAACTTCCAATCTTCTGGGACTACTCCTGTTAACAATGATTGGTTAAATAAATCTGTTAATGGTTTTGCTAGTACACCACTAAGCTCTTTTAATAGCTTTGGGTGTATTCCATCAGGTCCCATTGACTTATTTGTCTTTACTTTTGACAGTTGAAATAGAACCTCTTCCTCTGTAAACTCACGTGTAATAAATGACTCATATATCCTTTTTTTTAACAGAGGTCCCTTTCCTTCATTTTCAGCTGTAAATACCGAACAAAAATATTCATTGAGGCAGTCAGCTAGACCTTTATCCTCATCTACATACCTTCCTTCTTTTTTTTTTAATCTAACTAATCCTTGTTTTACTTTTCTTTTCTCATTTATGTATCTAAAAAAAGTTTTTTACTGACTGTGCTATTTTCTCTTCTGTGTTTGCATATCCTTCTAGCAAATACCGACATGTAGCTTGAAAGCCAAGGAAAATGTGTCTTCCCACAACGGAAAGGAGGAGAAGTAGGGGGAGGTGCGGGGGGCAGGCATGTGAATTCACCTGCGTGCTGCTAAAGAACATTACATTGTGTATGCAAGCAAAAACTCATCTGCAGAGATTATTTGTAATATAGACATTATTAAATTTACATCTAAATAACATTTTCTCATAAAACACACTTCATGATGTATTGTATATATTATGTATATTGAAATCGAGATAGAAAGACAGGTATAGTTTATATTAATAGGGAAAAAAATGCCATTGTAGGTTCAGGGAATATATTTGGTCTTAGATTTGCCCGGAAATAACTTTTAAAAGCTGCACAAAATAACATTAAATATATATATATATATATATTACAACGCATGATCAGGGGAAAAAATACAAGAGAGAGACGCAAAGGAAGTCAAAGTCACAGAGGACGTGAGAAGCATAATCAAATAAGAAAAAGGAAGCCTGCTCAGTTGATTAACGTTAAAGTGGATCTGCCACTTCTCTGGAAATCAATCACACCATTAAATAAAGCATTGAAAATCACCTATAGATGTGTGCTTACCTTTTTGTAATGAGATTTCAAATAAACAGTCCAGGCACCATAATAACTTCATTAGAATTACGTTGTAATGGTGCCAGGAGGTCACAAAACAACTTGAGAAAAATATGCACGTTTCACAAGCCATTTAGTGAACTGGGAGCTACTGAGTGACAGAGTGTCAGCTAACACTCTATGCCAATCAACAGTGCTCCGAGGCCTTCTTGTTCAAGGTTCTGAGCATTGGAATGCCAGGGCCAGAGCAATTGTGCACTGGATAAGCTGACGCCAGGGACCTCCTGGCCCCATAACAACGTAATTACAATGAGGTTGTTGTGGTGCTCAGGGTGATCCTTTAAGCTTTCTTTGAAAATGTATATCAAATGAAAACTAAGCAACAAAACAACTTCAGCTTCATGGGACAGTTTTGTGTGTAGATCATATCCCATGCAGTCTCACTGCTTAATTCTCTGACATTTAGAAGTTAAATATATCTATTGTTTCTGTTTATGCAACCCTAGCCACACCGCCTCTAGCTGTGACTGACACAGCCTCCATTACAAAAAAAATAAATGGTTTCATTTTCAGATTTACAGTAGTGTGTGTATTTTAGAAGTTCTCTCTTTATCTGTAGATTGAATATTAACACAGACATTGTACAATAAAGGAAGTGGAAACATTAGATGACTATTTACAGGAAGTGTTTAGGAAGGCTGTGCAAGTCACACACAGGGAGGTGTGGCTAAGGCTGCATAATCAAAGTGATTTAACTCCTGAAATGACAGAGAATTGAGCAGTGAGAGTGCAGAGGAGTGATCTACACACCAAACCTGCTATATTAAGCTAAAGTTGTTTTACTGCTCAGTGTCCCTTAAAAGATTTAGCAAATTATGTAAGAATCCAGATTAGCTCAGGCAAAGCCAGCACAACACTGCAAAATGAACAAAGAGGCATAGAAAACAAGGTCTAGAGTAACATTCATGATTTCCCCTCTTTTCTGTATACGCTGGATGCAAGTGCAAAAGACAGAGTTTATAACAATGATCGAGAAGGATCCAACATGGAGACACCAAGTTGCAGGATAAACTTAAACACATTTGTCAAATTATACGGAAAGTATCATTCCTTGGAAGTGTTATTTCTGTCTTAATGGCAAAAACCTCCAACAGTGACATCGCCGCTGGGGGCCATGGGAAGATAGGGTCCCTACTTTGTCTCAATAGATCTTTGACTGTATTGGAATTGCAGTGACAATCCAACAGTGCCAAAGCATAGCTGGCTAACACTCAAAGCCAGAGAGTGCAGTCCTGCTTTGATCTATAGAAATAGAAGACTGTATTCGGTGGGATGCACTGGGTGCTCCAAACTGTGTTGTCAATCGGTGATAAAACATTTTTTTTATGACTGTTTGCAAAAGTGCAGATTTCAACCGAAATCTGCACATTTATAATTGGGGGCAACAACACCTCCCTGGCTATCAATCAGAAAGCCAGGTAGGTTTTCTACAGCTTCTGTTAACTCTTATCTAGTGTGCAACTCTCTTCCTCTCTTTTCAATGAGCTGTATTACAGCGCATTGAAAGCATTGGTAATGCGCTATCGGCTGTGCAAACTCGCTCTCTGCTCTAGCATTTAAGTATTTCCCAGCATAGACTTTCAGGCCGTGATGGGAAAATGGGTTGGCTTCCAAAGCCTGCAGACAAGAGATCTGCAGCTTCTGCCAGCTGTTTTTAGATAGACCCCCAATGAAAAAAAGCATAAATAATTGAATGCAGGTTTTCATTGGGGCTATATCTACCAAACATAAAAAAAATAAAAAAAAAATAAAAAAAGCATAATGGGAGGGGCAATGGTATGTTCCTTTAAAAGAATAATGCAAAAAGTACCAACATATATATATTTATAAGGCTGTAACAGACCAGTTCCAACGCCACTACTGAAGATTTATAAATGTTATACAGAATAGTTCTGACAACGCTGTTGCAGTGTTAAAAGGACTTATTACAGACTAGTTCAGACAGTCCTGCTGTGTAGTTACAAGGCTATTATAGTGGTGTTTTGACAGAACCACCGTGCTAAGGAAATTACGCGCAGTTCATTATAAATGTATTATCGCTTATCCCATATGAATAATGTATAATTCCTTCTTTATGCTCTAAAGAAATTATAAATTACTCTGCAGTTTTTTTTATATAACAGTATGAGTCCAACTATTAGATGAGGGATCTCCGGGGTGACATGTAATATGCTAACTGCATGGGGTTTGAATCACTATTTGGTCTGTTGCAGTAAAAATGATTATTTCGATATAGTCACGTGCTATAGAGAACATACTTGTACAAACATGCATTATATCGATCTAAATCACTGAAAGACAAGACAAGTTATTGTTGTGCATCACCTGCACATCTCAAGCTGGACGGTGAGAAGCATCTCTTGAATACAGAAACTCGAGAAATTACATTGCTACAACGGTCTCAGTTTGACATGTAAATGAGCACAGTCAGGCACTGTGTTACACTCTGCTTTGTTTTAAACATAGTTTTTTTGGTTTTTTTTTTTTTGTTTGTTTTTTTAAAACAAAGCATGGGCTACAATCCAACCTTTAAACAGATCTTTTTATACTATTGATCCAAAAAATTAAAAAACAAAACCCCAATTTAAAGAAATGGACAATAACGCATTAAAAAAAAAAAAAAAAAACATTCTTGACTCCACAACGGCAATTAGATGTCACCTTGGATCAATAACCCGTTTACATACAGATTACTTATATACTGTGCTCTATATGTGACTCCATCTCCATAATAATTAAACAAATAGCACACAAACTTCCTTAAAGGGACACTATAGTTACTAGAACAACTACTGCGTATTGTATTTGGTGAGTAGAATCATTCCCTTCAGACTTTTTGCAGTAAACACTGTTTTTTTTCCCCAAAGAAAAGGCAGTGTTTACATTACAGCCTATGGATACCTGCACTGGCCACTCCTCACATGGCTACTAGAGGTGATTCCTGGGTCAGTACTGTACCATTCAGTGTCTCCACCCACTGCAAGGAGACACTGAACATTCCTCATAGAGGAGATACTGATTGTCCAAGGCAGCGTTTGACTTGTGCTGGCTCTTACCCTGATCTGCCTCCTTGACAGTCTCAGCCAATCCAATGGATTTCCTATGTGAAAGCATTGTGATTGGCTGGGAGAATAATGCATGCTGATGTCATCCAAGCAGGCAGATCGGGGCAGAGCCAGTATCAGCCAACTGGAATAAAAGTAAGATTTCATTATATTAAGGTGGGCATGGGGATTGTGTTTTTAGCACTATTTAGGTCAGGAATACAAGTTTGTGTATGTGTGTGTATATATATCTATATATATATATATATATATATATATAGATAGATAGATAGATAGATAGATAGATATACACACACACACAAATAATATCTTGGCACTCACCCCTTTCAATTCAAACAAAAATAATCTTGCCTAGGTGCTCCCTTAGCGTAAAAATATAATCCAATAAAGAGAAGGTGCACGCAAAGGTCTTTTTCAAACGATTTATTTTACTTTAAATTACATCAAATTGTCCCAATCAACATTTCGACCCACACAAGGGTCTTTTTCAAGAATTTATCTATACCCTGTCCCTACAGCCATAGCACTATTTACATTGCTGGCTAGTTACTCCTCTGTCACTCATACAGCTATTAAAGGCGCTTCCTATTTCGGTAGTGCACAGTGTGCAGCACCTACGTTCAGCGTTTCCATGCTCTAAATGGAGACTTTGAAAGTTTCTCAAAGAGATGCATTGATTTAATACACCTCTATGAGGAGATGCAGATTATTGTAGTGCATCGTTTTGCCGTGCACGCGCAATAGCCTCTGAATGCTTTCCTATGGGAAAACATTGGATTGGCTGAGACCATCAAGATTGATGATCTCAGCCATGGAGGCTGGCGTAAAATCTCCTTCTCTAAAAGATTTAAGGAAGGCTGGCGCCGTAAATAGTTTAACACTACACTATACTGTTAGGAATACTGGTTTGTTAAAAAGTGTTCTTTTAAGCTCCAATTTGGTGCTAAAATTGATAAGAAAATATCCACATTTTTATTCAAGTTAGTATTCCTTATACAAGCCAAGAATACAACTGGCAACTTCATCAATTAACACCTAGCCTCCAACCTTTCTCTCCTAGTTTATATTACATTTATGGTAAGTATCCATATAGACTTATGTCATACAGACCTGTCTCTTCTTAGAAAACATGTGTTTGGCTTCCAGCACTTTGCGAAGTGCATATGTATTTTGCGTTCTTCTGAATGTGTATCGATGCAAAGTGAAATTGCCATGATGACAGATCAGCATTCTAGATTTTCACTTACCCTATGTATTGTAGAGGATGGCTCTGGTGGATGACGATTCTACATGTGGGACAAGTGTTATTCTCTTCCAAATATTTCACCAAGCAACTTCTACAAACTGAAAACAGAAGTGCAATGTTATATTTATGGTAAAGAGGTTAAAGAAACATACATACAGCACACACCATTTTTGCTTTTATTCAATATTAGGATGATTTTTCAGCGTAATGTAGACCGTAAATGGCTAATTTTCAAACCATTCTAATTAAAACTCAGTTTCTTAACATCCATCTGTGTATTTTTTCCCTAATTACTTAAGGCTTGTCATAGTTTCAGTTTTTCCATTGTAAAGCAGTGCCATCTAGTGGAAACAGATGGGATGAACGTTTATCTTTTTAAACTAAAAGTAAGTGCACATATTTTGTGTCTCAATCAATCCTGGATACATTTTAAGTGACAGTAGATGTGTTTGCCTGGCCATTTAAATTGGCTAATGAAAGAAAAAGAAAAATGCATTTTTTTTTGTTCCATTGCTGGAAGTAATACTACTGTATTTGTTAAAGTTATCATAGTGATCAATCAAGATCTTAAAAGGGGTATGCACCCCTTACAACTCTGACCAATAAAGCAAATGTTATCTTTATAAATATGAGTTGCACAATTTGAGAGGGATTAGTAAAAATACATTATAAAGAAAAAAAAAAACGAAGTGCATTTTGAGCACTAAAACTAGACTAATACTAAAACACGACTAAAACAAATATGGCATTTTAGTCAAAAGACTATGACTAAAACTAAATAGAAATTTCATTTTAGTCATAGTCCGCCAAAATGAACACTGCCAAGAGGGGCTGTGGAAAGGGCAAAAGAGACAGACTAGGGCCTGGGAGAGAGACACCTAGAGGGGCTGGGTGGACAGAAAGACACAGAGGGGCAGGGGAAGGGGCAAAAGCGACAGATAGAGGCTTTATTTAAACCCAGTAGATTTTGTGATGTAATTCCAGTAAAATACAAGTTTAGCAGGCTAAGATTGCCACAAGGCATATGTATGTATATGTGTTTGTAGTATCAGTTAGTTAATTACACGTAGCTAAGATACTGTTATCACTGTACTGACCAGGTGCAGGAATGTAAGAACTGGAATTACGCGTCCCTCTCCTTTGTATCAGATGAGCCACGTGGTTAGACCGGATGGATGAGTTTAGACTCTATTTATTAAATAGGTTAAGGGTATGTGTGGGTGTAGTTAATTGTGGGAGGAGCTACAGTGCTATATAAGGAATGTACTCTATGTATTCAGTACTCAGACTTTGCTGTATTTTGGTGACGCTAGTCCCTCTGAGTCCCGATCGGTGATCCAATAAAGAATCTCTTCCTTCCTGAAGAAACCTGTGTCCATCTCTCTGTGCTTGGCTTCCGTCAGTTTCTCCGGTATCATTTGGTGCATTGGCCGGGAAGCTCATCGTTCAACGGTAGCTGAGAGGCAGAGGCGTGAGACGGTCTATCTTTGCCCACGTTCTCTACGGCTGCACCCCTGAACTTCTGCGTGGACCTCCCTTCGTCTCGGCGCCACTGGTCTGTTGTCCAGGAGATCATCGGCCTCTACGTGAGAAGTGCTGGGGTGTCCCCGTCGATGAGTGTGAACTCAGGTTCAGGAACGAGGAGGTAAGACAACTGCTGTTTTAGACGGCAGGACCCACTAGGGGTATACCGATTGTGCGGTAGGCCCAAAGGGGTTTTGAATCTGTGTATCTGCCCCCTCTGTCGGAGGGAAGGAGCGAAGGCGCACCGCTCGATCGAACGCTCTTTAGTCAGACCGTTTGATTTGGTTAGTCAGGCGGGGTCCTGGTGTAAATAGCCCTAGCCGGACACCGGTGTCTTGTCTAGACTAGCGTTCTAGGGTGTATATTACGTTCGCTAGGTCGGAGGGACCGGGAGACTAAGCGGCGCCTGTGTAAATTCGGTTCGCTAGTTCTCATCCTATCTGGGCTAAGTGGGAAGGCGTGTAAATTTGGAACCCACTAGACTTTTGATAGTGCGACTAAGAGGCGCCTGTGTAAATTCGGTTCTCTAGCTCGCTATATATGTGGTGATTGGGCAGTGTGGCTAACCAAAACGGGTGTATATAGTTTTAGGTAGTCCATTCAAGGTACTGGCCAATAGTTTAGTTGGGAATTGTAAATGTGTTAACGATTGTTTTAGTAAAGTGTATATCTTGTTAGATAGCGCGAGCTCAGCCGTCTAGCGAGAGTGTTAATAGTGTGTTGCTGTATTATAGTGCACGGTACCATAACCCTGTATATTTACTGACATTATATAATAAGTACTAATCATTGTCGTCCATTGCATGTTTAACACCATAACCACTAATAATTGTATTGTGACCTTAACTTGTGCTTTGACCTATGCTAACCGTACTGTAACCGCTATTTGTAAAAGACGATGTTACTGGGGTGTGTTATAGACGGGTAATTCGTATATAGAGAATTATAGCGTGGGTGACTGTATAGTTACGCCAAAGGGCATAATATTGATTATATAGTGACTGGTGTAACAGCTGTGTGTGTACGGGAATTCCCTGAGTGTTTATTGTTATTGTGTACGTTTCACTTGGTAACCGTACGACATGGTGCTGTTGCCAGAGGAAAAGGGTGTGACTGTTGAATAGTACGCGTGTATAGTATTCGTTGTCGACGACGTTCCATTGTTAAGTATGGGTGCGTCGCAGTCAACGATTCCGGATCCCTTAGGATGTATGGTTAAGAATTTTAAAAAGGGATTCAAAGTTTGTGATTTTGGGGTAAAGATGTCTCCTGTACGTTTGGTCACTTTGTGCACTAGGGAGTGGCCTACTTTGGTTGCGGCATGGCCGCCACGTGGCAGTTTGGATCCAACTCTGGTACAGCGCTTACACGTGGCTGTATCGGGTAGGCCTGAACTTTACGGCCAGTTTCCTTATATTGACTGTTGGAGACAGGCCGTAAATGACTCGCCAAAATGGCTCCAGACATGCCACGAGGAGCAGTGTCGCCTCATGGTAGCTAGGACTTGCTCGTCCACTAGGACTGGTGTTAGGCCCATTTTGGACACGCCCCCTGAGTCCGAGATCCCTTTGCCGCCCCCTTACTTTCCGTTAAGAAGAAGTGACGCAAACGCAGGAAGTCCTGCACCCCTCCCCTCATTACCCTCATCCACTTCCGCTTCCTCCTCCAGTACAGGATCCACCCCCCCTCGTACTAAATCTCCCCTTCCGGAACCAGAATCCACCCCCATTAGAAACGAATATCCTGATTTGGCGCCACTTCAGACTTCCGGTCAAGCTTCATCTAGCTCGGCTCGAAGTGTTTTATTTACGACCTTTTCCCAAAACCGACCTCCCACATCCCCATACCCTATCTCTCCCCGACCGGAACCCATGACTGACGCCTCTCTACGTAGCCCCATCCAAACCCGACAGTTGACTGGTGCCCAACAATTAAAGCACTATCAGATGCCTCTTCGTCTGAATCCCGGGTCAGCTTATATCGATGCCGCAGGTCAAATGGCACACGCTGACCCAGTCTTCGTATATGTCCCATTTACCACAACCGATCTTTTAAACTGGAAGACCCATAATTCCTCGTATACTGAGAAACCACAAGCTATGACTGATCTGTTCACCTCAATAGTACAGACGCATAATCCGACATGGGCTGATTGCCAGCAGTTACTAATGACTTTATTTAACAATGAGGAAAGGACAAGAATAAATCAAGCAGCCATTAAAGCATTAGAGGATAGAGCCCGTGCTTTGAACCAAGCCAATCCAGCAGCATGGGCCGCGACACACTATCCCAACACCGATCCCGATTGGAACGTAAATGGTGCTGATATGGTTCAACTCAGAGCCTATAGAGACGCTATAATTGCTGGCATGAAAGCCGGAGGAAAGAAAGCCATTAACATGTCGAAGACAGTTGAGGTGATCCAGAAAAGCGATGAAGCGCCCAGTGTCTTTTATGACCGATTATTGGAGGCATACCGCTTGTATACCCCCTTTAATCCGGAAGACGCAGACAATTCCCGAATGGTTAACTCCGCCTTTGTCAGCCAAGCATACGGAGATATTAAGCGCAAGCTACAAAAGTTAGAAGGGTTTGCAGGTATGTCCATCACCCAACTAATGGAGGTAGCAAATAAGGTCTATATGAACAGGGATACAGAAAGTAAGAAAGAGGAAGAGCGCAAGATGCGTAAAAAGGCTGATATGCTAGCGGTAGCGATCGCAGGCGTAGATAAACGGGGCCCAGATAGAGGCAATAATAGATGGAGTAGGGAGCCTTTGAGTAGGGATCAATGCGCGTATTGCAAGGAAGAAGGGCATTGGAGGAACGAATGTCCGCAAAGAGAGCAGTACGAGAGAGACCAACCCAGGGCAGGCTACGGAAACTTTAGAGGTAGAGCGAGAGGTAGAGGAGGCCCCGGAGGGAGTAATGGTTATAGAGGGAGTAATGGGAACAGAGGAAGTGTTAGGGAAGACAGGTATATTCCAGCAGCGCAAAGGTCCCGCGATAGAGAAGGTAGGGACTTTGTAGGATTGGCTGACACTGTCATGGAGGACTATTGATACCGACCGGGCTCCATCCCCCTTGGTCGAGCGGAGCCTATGGTCGATGTATCAATAGGGGGGAAAAGGAGTGCGTTCATGATCGACACTGGTGCTGAACATTCAGTGGTGACTAATCTAGTTGCTCCTCCATCTGGAAGGACTATTACTGTGATAGGAGCAACTGGAAGAAGTGCTGAAAAACCGGTTCTTAAAAGTCGACTCTGTACATTGGGAGGCCACGTAGTAAAACACCAATTCCTTTATATGCCTGAATGTCCAGTCCAATTGCTGGGACGTGATATGCTATCAAAATTACAAGCGCAGATTACGTTCCTACCAAATGGAACAACATCCTTAAAGTTTAATGGACCTTCAGGTATTATGACTTTATCCGTACCAAAGGAAGAAGAGTGGCGACTTTATACAGTGTTGACTAGCCAAAACCCTAGGAGTGATGAGACATTGTTTAACATACCAGGAGTTTGGGCAGAGAACAACCCACCAGGACTGGCCCGCAATATTCCACCAATAAAAATTGAACTGAAACATGGGGTTTATCCAGTGAGCCTAAGACAATATCACATTCCGCAGAAGGCTAAGAAGAACATCCAATCCTATCTGGATAAGTTCATACGGTATGGTATCCTAAAATTCTGTACTTCCCCCTGGAACACCCCATTGCTGCCTGTTCAAAAGCCCGGTACAGATGAGTATCGACCTGTACAGGACTTAAGAGCAGTCAATGATGCGGTTGTTAGCATACATCCAGTTGTACCCAATCCATATAACCTGCTTGCTTTAATTCCGGGCGGGGCTACTTACTTCACAGTCTTAGATCTCAAAGATGCCTTCTTTTGCCTCCGAATTGCCGCAGAAAGCCAATGTATTTTCGCTTTCCAATGGGAGAACGCTGTAACGGGCTCAAAACGCCAAATGACTTGGACAAGACTGCCCCAAGGGTTTAAAAATTCACCTACCCTATTTGGTTCAGCTCTAAGTGAAGATCTACTGGATTTCGAGTCTATCCCAGGAGAATGTGTATTGTTACAATATGTAGATGACTTGTTGATAGCAGCAGTTACAAAAGAAAAATGTCAGCAAGCAACGCACGATCTACTACATATTCTCTGGAAGGCAGGATACAAGGTGTCCAGGAAGAAGGCTCAGTTGTGTTTGCCAACTGTCAAGTATCTGGGATTCCATATCTCTGAAGGTCAAAGGATTATGGGGCCAGAGAGAAAAGAAGCTGTCTGCCAAATACCAATACCCAAGAATAGAAGACAAGTGCGAGAATTCTTGGGGGCAGCAGGCTTCTGTAGGATATGGATTCCCAGCTATGCGATACTGGCAAAACCTCTGTACGCAGCCATCAAAGGTACAGAGCACGACCCCTTCTTATGGACCCAAGAACAGCAAACGGCATTTGAAGATGTGAAGAAGGCTTTGATGAGTGCCCCAGCATTAGGTCTACCTGATCACACACGACCATTCTACTTATATGTACACGAGCAAAGAAGAATGGCTGTGGGAGTATTGACACAGTACTTGGGATCATGGCAAAGACCTGTTGCCTACATGTCTAAGCAACTGGATGCAGTGGCCAGCGGACTTCCACCTTGTCTAAGAGCCGTAGCTGCAGCCGCCCTGCTAGTAGCTGAAGCCGATAAACTCACTCTGGGTCAAGAACTTTATGTACGAGTCCCACATGCAGTACAGACGTTGTTGGATTACAAAGGAAATCATTGGTTTAGTAACAGCCGTATGACCAAGTATCAAGCAATGTTGTGTGAAAACCCAAGAGTGCATTTAGAGACTGTAAACACCTTAAATCCAGCTACCCTTTTGCCGCAACCTACTGAAAGTCAACATGATTGTTTGGAAGTAATGGATGAAGTATTTTCAAGTAGACCAGATCTTCGTGATTTTCCCATCCAGAACCCCGATGTTCAATATTACACCGACGGCAGTAGTTATGTGAAAGAAGGGATCCGCTATGCAGGATATGCAGTGACAACAATAGACAAGGTGATAGAAGCTCGGCCACTGGCGAAAGGAACATCAGCACAAAAGGCAGAATTAATAGCACTAACACGAGCGTTACAATTGGCTGAAGGTTTAAGAGTAAATATCTATACGGACTCTAAGTATGCGTTTTTAACCACTCATGCCCACGGAGCTTTGTATAAAGAAAGAGGACTACTGAATTCAGAAGGCAAAGAAATCAAGTACGCAGCTGAAATCCTACAACTATTGGAAGCAGTGTGGGAGCCGAAAGAAGTCGGTATCATACATTGTCGAGCGCATCTGAGAGGAGATGGTGATGTAACCAAGGGAAATCGGATGGCAGATAGTGCAGCTAAGCGTGCTGCTGAATCAGGAAGACAGGAGTATGTGGGGCATATAGCTGCTCTTATACCAACTCCACTGTCCCAATGGACTCCAGTTTATACAGCTCAAGAAGAGGAGTGGTTAAAGACTGAACCGGGAAAGTATTTGGAGAACAAGTGGTATCAGCTAGAAGATGGAAGAATAGTCATACCAGCATCACTAGCGGTAGAAATTGTCCAAAATTATCACAACGGGACACATTCTGGGAGAGACAGTACTGAAGAATCTCTCAGGAAACATTTCTACATACCAAGATTGTCCAACTTGACTCAGGCCATTGTACGCAGATGTGTAACGTGTGCTAAGAATAATGCAAGACAAGGACCAGTAAAGCCACCAGGAGTCCAGTTTATGGGGGGACTCCCCATGTCCGATCTACAAATAGACTTTACAGTAATGCCTAAATCGGGTGGACATCGTTACCTGTTGGTAATTGTGTGCACCTATTCAGGCTGGGTAGAAGCATGTCCTACTCGTACAGAGAAAGCAGGAGAAGTTGTAAGATTCCTGCTACGAGAAATAATACCCCGATATGGACTACCCTGTTCTATAGGATCGGACAATGGTCCAGCTTTTGTTCATCAGTGCCTACAACAACTGACTCATATGCTTGGTATAAAGTGGAGGCTTCATACTGCATATAGACCCCAGAGTTCTGGTAAGGTAGAGAGAATGAATAGAACTATAAAGAACCAGTTGGCTAAAATGTGTCAGGAAACCCAACTTAAGTGGAACGTTCTCTTACCCATAGCTTTATTGCGAATCCGCAGTACCCCTACCAGAAGGATGGGCCTCTCTCCTTTTGAAATCATGTATGGGCGACCACCTCCCGTACTTGGTAACTTAAGGGGGGACTTGAGTCAGTTGGGAGAAGGAATTACCCGGCAGCAGGTTGTAGAGTTGGGTAAGACTATGGAGGAGGTACAGAAATGGGTACAAGATAGATTACCTGTGAATATTTATCCCCCTGTTCATAGTTATCATCCAGGAGACCAAGTGTGGATTAAAGAGTGGAATAATGTACCGTTAGGGCCCAAGTGGAGAGGTCCTTATGTTGTTCTTTTGTCTACCCCTACAGCGATAAAAGTAGCCGAAGTAACTCCGTGGATACATCACTCCAGGGTTAAACCAGCAGCAGTCGATTCTTGGCAAATTACAGCAGATCCAGAGAATCCCTGCAAGATCCGGTTGAAACGCACTACTCAGTCGGAGTAACGAGGAATTATTGTGGATTACAAATTTTATTGTTACAGGTGTGAGTGAGAAGGCCATAATAAAGCCTGTCCGCTTACCAACACATAGTGTATAAGCCAGGAAAGTCTCGAAGGGACACCTGTGAAGACGAGCAGAACTCCATTCCCTGCAGCCCTCACATCCTGGAAGCTGAGGTTCCATCGCACGGACGAAGACTGAGGATGACGGCGAAAGATGTGCTTTTGATTGTGTTTATTTATATGTGTTTTTATATTCAGGAAGGTAGAGGTACCGACACTCCTAGCTGTGAGGTATGCATTAAGACTACGAGAACAGGTAACCATATTTCCCAAACCCTAATTTGGCATTCACAATACGAATGTAAAGGAGAGGTATCAAGATGTAGATACCTAAATATAGACTATAGTGTGTGCCATTTAGGAGTAGGAGAACCTAAGTGCTTCAGTCCAGAGTATCAACCTCGTACAATTTGGTTGACTCTCAGGAATGGAGATCCTCAGGGGACCCTAATTAATAAGACGGTGTTAGAATCCGTACATTCTTCGGGTGTTCTGCTATTTGATGCATGTAAGGCGATATCAAGTGGTAGAAAACCGTGGAATGTATGTGGGGATCTTAGATGGGAGAGGACGTATGGGTCTAATGATAAATATATTTGTCCCAGTAGTAAAAATAAATATGTGAGTCCTAGATGCCCAAATAAAGACTATAACTTTTGTCCATATTGGTCTTGTGTGGGGTGGGCGACTTGGGGACAGACAGTAGATAAAGACATGATAGTGACTAAGTTGCCGACTAGCCCTTATTGTAAGTCTATGGAATGCAACCCAGTCCATATACTTATTAATAACCCCGACAAGTTCCTAGATAAGTATGGAAATTTATTTGGGTTTCAGATATACGGGACGGGTTTAGATCCTGGGACATTATTGTTTATAGGAATAGAGACTGATACGGTATCCTCCCAGACTCATCAAGTATACCATTCCTTTTATGAAGAGATGAGTATAGATAATAAGATCCCCCATAACGCTAAAAACCTGTTCATTGACCTAGCTGAAAGTATTGCCGGTAGTCTTAATGTTACCAACTGCTATGTGTGTGGAGGTACTAACATGGGAGACCAATGGCCTTGGGAAGCAAAGGAGGTAATGTCCGGTTCTGAGGCAGTTGACCAACTAATATCTACACAAGCCGATTATCATTTGAGTGTTAGAGGTAAATCTGAGTGGAGATTAAAGACCTCCATCATAGGTTATGTTTGCATAGCAAGGAAAGGAATAATGTATAATACTTCTGTAGGAGAATTAACTTGTCTAGGGCAAAAAGCTTATGATGATGATACTAAAAATACAACTTGGTGGTCGGCTTCAAATGTCTCAGAACCATCTAACCCGTTTGCTAGATATGCCAGTTTAAAGGATGTGTGGTTTGATTTATCCATCACATCTACCTGGAGAGCCCCAGCAAATTTGTACTGGATCTGTGGTAAGAAAGCCTATTCGGAGTTGCCACAGGACTGGGAAGGGGCATGTGTGTTGGGTATGCTCAAACCATCCTTCTTCTTGTTACCGATTGAAACAGGTGAGACTTTAGGTGTTAAAGTGTATGATGTGAATCATAGGAAGAAAAGGGGACCCTTAGAGATAGGCACCTGGGAAGATAATGAATGGCCTCCCCAGCGTATCATAGATTATTATGGGCCAGCCACGTGGGCAGAAGATGGTACCTTTGGTTATAGAACCCCAATTTATATGCTCAACCGTATTATAAGATTACAGGCGGTGGTTGAGATTATTACTAATGAGACCTCACAAGCACTCAATCTTCTAGCGAAGCATAATACCAGGATGAGGACAGCAGTGTACCAAAATAGATTAGCCTTGGATTACCTTTTGGCAGTAGAGGGAGGTGTATGTGGGAAGTTTAACCTGAGCAATTGCTGTCTTCAAATAGATGACGAAGGGCAAGCAATAGCTGAGCTTACTAGCCATATGGTTAAACTAGTGCATGTGCCTACTCAGGTATGGAAAGGGTACAATCCAAGTAGTTGGTTTGGTAGCTGGTATGAGTGGTTTGGAGGGCTTAAGGCAGTGGTAGGTGGAGTCCTACTGATTTTACTGTTGTGTCTACTCCTACCGTGTCTTATACCCTTAGTAGTTAGGTCTGTGCAAAGCCTGATAGGAAGTATAGCAGAGAGGAAGGCTGCTGCACAGATAATGGCGATATATAAGTATAAGGCTCTAGATCAAGGAGAACCAATGCAGGAAGATGAGTGTTAAAAGATTCACATCATAAGATAAGTCTGGTCTGGTTCATGGTAACCTGAGGTATATGCAAACCAAGGTTAAGTGATGCCTCAAGTAATTGTGAAATATCAGAGGCATCAAAGGGGGGAATGTGATGTAATTCCAGTAAAATACAAGTTTAGCAGGCTAAGATTGCCACAAGGCATATGTATGTATATGTGTTTGTAGTATCAGTTAGTTAATTACACGTAGCTAAGATACTGTTATCACTGTACTGACCAGGTGCAGGAATGTAAGAACTGGAATTACGCGTCCCTCTCCTTTGTATCAGATGAGCCACGTGGTTAGACCGGATGGATGAGTTTAGACTCTATTTATTAAATAGGTTAAGGGTATGTGTGGGTGTAGTTAATTGTGGGAGGAGCTACAGTGCTATATAAGGAATGTACTCTATGTATTCAGTACTCAGACTTTGCTGTATTTTGGTGACGCTAGTCCCTCTGAGTCCCGATCGGTGATCCAATAAAGAATCTCTTCCTTCCTGAAGAAACCTGTGTCCATCTCTCTGTGCTTGGCTTCCGTCAGTTTCTCCGGTATCAATTTTAGTGGTGTCGACTAAAATCTACTGGGGATTTAGTTGACTAAAAGTATACTAAAATTAAAACAATTCAGATGACTAAAATACGACAAATTAAGATAACTTTTTAGTCAAAAGACGACTAAATCTAAATTGGAATTTTCCGCCAAAATTAACACTGATTTTGAGACTTTCAACATTACTATGCTGTTTCACTTCAAGCATGTATCATTTCAAAATGAGTCAGTCATATGCACACAGAAACAGGATCATACACTTATTTAAAAAAATAAACCTAGTAAATATCTTTGTTGTGCACACTAACTGCACTTTCTGTGCTGAATTTGTTAACGGAGAATTTTTTTTTATTTTTTTTACATTAAAGCAAATCTGTTACCATCTGGAAGCTTTGCATGATTTGCAGGGTGAGGGGTGACAGTGCTACTTTCAGGCCACAATTAAATACGTTTTCTGAATGATTTAATGCTGTTAGACTTTAATTGTGACTTTTGAAGCCAAATAATTTGGTTTTCTATGCGATTTTTTGTAGATAAATTATTTGGAAGAGATTTCAATCACTAGGAAAGATTATTAAATTGAGGTCTAAGTTGCGACAATGAAAAATTCACTTGCAAGACCCAGGTTGTACTGAAAATACACATTTGATTGAAATGTAATTCTGCAATCATGAATGGCTGTATGAAAAATGCACAACAATGGATGACCATGAGGCACTCCCTGCTCCCTATTGCAGTTTATCTCTGTGACTTAACAGACTTCCACTGCACATGCATGACGTCTTCAAATTCCCCATAGGAAAGCATTTATTCAATGCTTTGTTATGGGGAAGCTTTAATGGGCATGCGTGCGCATTAAGTTCCCCTATATGCGTTATGTTGCAAGAGAAGGAGACCTAGCCAGCGCCGAGGGGGCCATGGTGCTGTAATTAGGGTGAGTAAATAAAAAAAAAAATTAAACTTTACTTATTAAGGAGTAGACCCACAGAAATACAAATACAAATCTGGATGGGCAAAACGCGTAGATAGTGCTGGACCAGTTCGTGAACATCCATGTTTTTATCCACGCAGGTCATTTTAAAGCGGGAAGGGAGCTCGGCGTCCATCCAGATCAAGAAGGCTGAAAGTCGGCTCGAGTGCACCGAGCAGCCTGAATCCCCCTGCGACAGTATTGGTATTTTCTTGACTATCACCGGCTTGAATGTACCCCGTGCTTTTTAGTGGTCACTTGGAAACAAGCTACACAACTATTTCTAGTTAAACCAGGAACTGATAAAGAAGTGGACACATTTAATGCAGTAAATTTTTGAGCCCGAGTGCCCAAACCGCAATACAAACCAACTGAATACTGAGGTTTAAGTTTAGAAAAAAACAACGTATACAGTTGTCCGAATTAGGGGTGTAGTGTGCGCATGGGAGTGCAGTGTATACATGGGGTGCAGCAGGAACACTGTGTGTATGGGGCCAGTGTGTGTATGAGGGTGTAGTGGGGGGAGTGTGTATGGGGCCAGTGTGTGTATGAGGGTGTAGTGGGGGGAGTGTGTGTGTGTGTGTGGGGCAGTGTGTGTATATGTGTACAGTTGGGGCAGTGTGTGTGGTGGGGGTACAGAGGGGGCAGTGTGTGTATGGGGGTACAGTGGAGGCATTGTGTGTATTGGGGTGCAGTGGAGGCAGTGTGTGTATTGGGGAGAAGTTTGTGTATGGGGAGCAGGGTGTGCATAGGGGTACAGTGTGTATGGGGGAGAAGTGTGTGTATGGGGAACAGTGGGGGCAGTGTGTGTATGCGGGTGCAGTGGGGGAAATAAGTGTTTTTTTAAATAAAAAAAAAAATGTATATCCCCCCTCCCTTCTTACCTTTGCCCATGGAGGGGGGATATCGATTGTGAAGCCCTGGTGGTCCGGTGGAGAATCCCTGGCGGTTCTAGTGGGAAGTAAACTCTAGCCTGCAGCTCTTGGGCTAGAGTTCACTCTCGCGAGAACAGAGCATTGCCATGGTAACCATGGCAATGCTTCGTGATCGCGAGTGGAGACCCGGCGGAGCTGCAAGCTTGAGCTTCCAGGTCTCCCCTCTCCCTCCCGGCAATGTGCCTGTGGACCGGTGAGGGAGATCTCTGATCTCCTCTCCAGTCCGTAAAGGCACCCAACAAGGCCAGCGCTTGGACAGCACCGGCCCTGCAGGAGAGAGCATCGGCTCTCATGGTAGGGCAATTGCCCCGTTGCCCCCCCTGGATCCGCCACTGCACCAGCCGCCCCTCCCCCCATCCCCCTCCCTCGGGACCTAGGGTTGCATGCCCACAGAGAGAGCTCGGCATAGGTTCCATACTTAACTCAAGCCACCTGATCAAACAAGTCACATATTCTATCATTATAAGCTTTTGTAAAAGAAAAGTTTGGCAAGACGGGTATATATATATATGTATAGATGACTTTAGATTTAACTGTTTTTGGTTTCCTATGCAGGGATCTAGAGCACTGATTGAGTACCTGTGTGATGAACTATGCACTCTGAAAGAAGGGGTTTTACATTTTAGTAAACCCGCGCATTGATTATGGATTTATCAGAAAATTTCTGGCCTACCTTACAACTTCTATTACTGAGGCATATCACTGTCCAATCACTCTCCAGTTTCTGTC
Source organism: Pelobates fuscus (assembly GCF_036172605.1). Taxonomy (NCBI): domain Eukaryota; kingdom Metazoa; phylum Chordata; class Amphibia; order Anura; family Pelobatidae; genus Pelobates; species Pelobates fuscus. Next base: position 279,012,261 of record NC_086321.1, read on the forward strand.
CAAACAGCATCTCAACTATTTAGGCCAACCAAAAAGCAGCGAAGACAACACCGAAAGCACTAGATCTCAATCTAGTGCATAGTTATTTTCCTTTTCTCGGACAATGTAATACACTAAGTTTTTTGAGATACAACAATGTTGTTCCTTAGCACGTTTCTACTGTCTACAGACAACCATTGGAGCAGCTACCTCCTTAAGATCTAGCTATGATGCTGAACGTAAACAAAAAACAAAGAGAGAAGAATAGCAGGGGAGCCCCAAACTGTAAATTACAGAAAAATCTGAATATATTAAGGGATTAAAAATAGAGAGACTGCTGTAGAAAGCAAAGGAAACCATCACACTATCACTAGACTAGACGTGCTATAGTGCAATTAGTACTAGATAAAATAAAAGCAGCGTCAAAAAACCCGACGCGCATTTCAGTGCATAACTGCACCTTCATCAGGGAAAACATATAGTGAGTTGCTAATGATTGTTGGAGACAGCTGGAGCATAAGCAAAACATAGAAAGTTGGGATTTCCTCTGCGCCTCTTAATCTAATAAACATAGCTAAAGCTTTTCTATACCAAATTGTACAACATATATCCATAAATATCACTATTAGTTGCTGCCTGCAAGCAAGAAGAGATTGACTCTTACGTAATTAAAATATAGGAAGGCTAATCCCTGAGACAGCTCAACTCTTAGAGGCAGAAGTTTAACGGAAGAACTGCAGGAATCAAATAAGTTTTCAAAGACTGGTAGGCCTGGAGCCCAATAGCCTGACCCTTAAGTACGCGAAGATATTTGGCAAAATCATTTTATCACATTTGGTAGATACCATATTAGATCAGATTAGATCTTTCAACTGTGACTCACTGGCCACACAAGGAGTAAAAATTATTTAGAAACATGTTGTAAGCAAGCGGAAGGCAAAAATGTGCCACTCCAGACGTAGTACACTACATCTCCCATGATGGCTTGCCAGCATTATGGCCGTAAGAGCCTTATGGGAGATGTAGTGCACATCTGGGGGGCTGAAGGTTGCCTACCTATGCCAAACACGGACATTAAACTTTTTGAAAATGTATTGGCTATACAGGTAAAAAGGTCTTGCCTTCCTTAGTCCATTGGGATCAGTGTGGTTTTGTCTTAATTAGAGAAGCAAGGGAAATACTTTTATTTAAAAAATTAAAGCACCCCTTCATTCTCCTTTTCACAGACTGAAAGAAATGATTTTTATTGAGTCAATACCTGCTGGTTCGGTTTTAAGTGGTGCACATAGTATCTTAAAGAGTTAGGGGTAACTGGTGCTTTAAGATCTCATCCAGTAATACCAGTTGCAATGTCCAACTCTACTCAAAACCTTAAAGACATAATATAAGTTTAGTGAAAATTAAGAGTTGTTTTTTTGTTTGTTTTTTTTTTTTTATGGATTCCAGACAATTCCCATTAAGATCCTTAAGTCTTTTTAGGTTCCCTTTAAAATGGCACTGGGTAACTTTGTTTAAAATTACATAAGGCCCAAGATCAAATATGCTGATTGGTATAAGACGACACCAATTTAGAAATGATAGAGAATGCTATACAAGCTTTGTTTTGGCTAGATCGTAGGGAGGAAAAGATTGGTGTAAAAAAACACCGATTTATTAGCTCCATTCATAAATTATGATGCAATGCAAGTCAACAGGTACACTTGTCAACATTAAACAGTGAGCCGTCTCGGCTCATCAATTGCCGAGCCTTTTCGGAATCCTAGGTCTTGTCACTTGTTAGGTAGAGAGATCCCGATACAAGCATATTCAACCAATATCTCTGAGGGAATAATGGCTCTGGCATGCTTTTAGAAGGTAGATGACATTTATTACTTAAATGTTTCAGATACTATAGACTCTTGTCAAATTTATGTATCTATTAACCCCAGATGTAACCTTCATATACATCTGACTTGTTTGGAACATTTTCTGACTCTGGGCAAGACACTGACAGAATTGTTCACTAAAATTAGAATTGTCTGGAATGTAAAAATTTATTCAAATTTTAGATAAAATTAGCTAAAATTCAGCTATTAAGTTTGCCTTAACTTTGAAATTCATTTAATTTGGAACAATTCTTACTTTATTAAGTAACCCTGTGAGCGGGGGCACTTCATACCTGCATCAGCTGCTCGGGTCTCCGTTAAGTGACATCCCTCCCACTTTTTAAATGAATTTCAAATTAGGAGAATGTATAGCAAAGGACAATCATGGAGGACAGTGGTCCAAAATAATGACTGTACACAGAGTACATTGAGCTGAAAGTGTATATGCCATTACAATCGCAGCAGTTGAAAGAAAAAAAATCATCCAGGCACTCAAAGATCAGAAAAGTGCAACGTTTCGATACCACGAGGGATCTTTCTCAAGCCTGGATCACAATCTTGTTCAATTATTACGGTAAGGGTGGCCAACCCCAGGTGACAAATTGTATTATTTTATTAATGGTCTTCTTAGAGGTTAAAGTTCAAAACTACTTAATTAATAACCAATTTTTATTTATTTATTTTTTTTAGAGAGAGAGATTTGAGAAAAGTAAGTAAAATGTGATTTCCTTAGGTGGAAGATTCCCTTTAATATGAAAAATAAGGTGAAAATTTGAGTGAATCTAAATTTAAAATCAGACAAGATGGCTTTTAATTATCCTTAACTGCACATCAATAACTGTTAATTTTCAATCATCTAGTATAAATCTCTTCTATGTCAAAGTGGATCATTAACCTATACACTGAAAGCAAGTCTTTGGAGAAAGCTTGCTGTGATGACTTCTAATTAACAATTCATTAACAGTTAATGAACAAGAGCTGTCATGCACTTTGACACCATGTTATAGCCCCGGTGATATTTCCAGTTCATGGCTTCTAAAGAAAACTTAGTACGGTCCTTGAAGAGGTAATAAAAGCTTCTGTGAGCAAATTTACAAGTGTGTCATTCTTCAAATAGTCAATTAAATGAGCTTGTTTAGATTTAAATATTGGAAATCTGGGGCTGTAAAAATCCTAATTGTGTATGGCCACACTAATTGGATTAAATGTTGTTAAGGAGTTTGCTTCTTGTTTAGTTTTTGAAAATTACAGTTCAAGAAAACTTGTAATATTAAAAGAGTACACTAGCTAAGCTGTAGGATGACAGCATCATTAATACGAAAACAGAAGGACAACTGATTCATGTGCTTGTAATTGTAAAGAAAACGATATTGCTGTTGAGTTGTTTTTGAAGGTTTCTAGTACCCAGAGATGGTATTTTCTTTGTTATGCATATTTTATGTTACACAATATTTTTTAAAGGTATAGTTATGGCACAGTTCACATTCTTACACTGCAGATTCTGTCCCCAATTCAGTCTCTCTCTTTTTATTCGAATGGCAGAAGGGGAACTAGGGAGAGAAAGTTACTTTGCCACTGTATTTGTCTCAGCACATCAGTAATAGTAGAGGGACTGCAATAATACCAATATCTGTAAATAGTAACTGCTGCCCAGGAGTGTAACTTCCATATCTAAGGTACAAGTCTCAAAATTTCAAGTCCCATACTACTAGCCAGACTTTGAAAGTTACTTGCCACAGTGTGCTGGAGAGTCCATGAGACAATCACCAGGTGTGAATTTCTACTTGCCAGGGCTACATTTGTACTCTCTAGGGGCAGGATCCCACAAGATATACAATTAAAGTCACACGCATACACTCACAAAATACACAGATACACACTGTTGGACAGACAAATGCATATACAAAAAACATACCCAAACAAACAGCTGGTGATACACACAAACCAACTTCTTCACAGTCAGCAATATGCCATACAAAGTTACCACATTCCCAGTCCCATTGCCATTGCCATTTCTTTATCATTATTCCCAGGCAGCCAAAGAGATTATACCTACATCCTTTGCTCTGCATTAAATGCCAGGCACTCCTACCTGAAGTACCATTTGACATGGCAAGGTACTAAACAGCTCATTAGCTGCACTGCCAACTGTTCACAGCACGAATGCTATGCACAAAAACTCTTTACGTGGAAATCCATCTGCTGCGAACAACCCTCACCATATCCCATAAGTGGGGATTGTACCACTGTATGCGATATACACTAGAGCTGGTCATAGCTCCGTTACATGTGAGAGCAACATCACTATTATTAACATACTGTCACACTAAGTTCTGACATATTGCACTATTAGGTTGCCTTGTCTTTTTCTATCCACATATGGAGACTAAAGACACTCAGATCTACTACATCCCCCAAGCATAAAGAACTTAGCACCTACAGCTACATCTACCTCTTGATAAGAGACATCTTTATATGTGACAACTTGTATTGTTGGGACAAGACTTTTTAGTACGATCTGTTCAGTTTTATGTGGTGCAGCCCGTCTCTCTTTTTTTTTGTGTTATTTTGAAGGGTTGAGAGGGATCTCCCTTCTTAGGGTTGCTGCCTTGTTGTTTATTATTCTCTGTTATTGAGCGCTGACCCAATAGTGTGTTTTTAGCTTAATGAAGTAGTTCTGGTGTATAGCTCATGTCACTGCAGTTTCATTGCTCAATTCACTGCCATTTAGGAGTTGAATCACTTTGTCTATACAACCCTAGCCATACCTACCCTGCTGTGAGTCATACTTGTTCCTTGTTGCACAGTGTGTTTAATTATAATTTCATTTCAAATACTCTTTCAATAGCCTGCAGCCACTTCACGTGAGTGTCAATTGAACTTGAATACACTTAGAATGACATTCTATATATCTATCTATAAAATACAAATAACCACAAATAAATAAAGAGAGAGAGAGAGAGAGAGAGAGAGAGAGAGAGACCGTATATACTCGAGTATAAGCCGACCCGAATATAGGCCGAGGCCCCTAATTTTACCCCAAAAAACTGGGAAAACGTATTGACTCGAGGATAAGACTAGGGTAGGAAATGCAGCAGCTACATGTAAATTTCTAAATAATATTAGATCCTAAAAAAATTATATTAATTGAATATTTATTTACAGTGTGTGTATATAATGAATGCAGTGTGTGTGTGAGGGCAGTGCGTGTGTGTGAGGGCAGTGCGTGTGTATGAGGGCAGTGCGTGTGTATGAGGGCAGTGCGTGTGTATGAGGGCAGTGCGTGTGTATGAGTGCAGTGTGTGTGTATGAGTGCAGTGTGTGTGTTGCAGAGCCTTGGTGGGGGGTGGGCATTTTTATTATTTTTTAAAAAAAATATTTTAATAAATGTTTGTTAAATTATTATTTTTAATATTATTTTATTTTATTATTATTAATATATTTATTTTTCGTCCCCCCTCCCTGCTTGATACATGGCAGGGAGGGGGGCTCTCACTCCCTGGTGGTCCAGTGGCATTGGCAGTTCAGTGGAGGGGGGCTGTCAGAGAGCGCTTCCCTCTCCTGCAGCTCCTGTCAGCTCCCTTCTCCTCCGCGCCGGTCCGGTCAGCTCACAGTGTATGTCTTGCGAGAGCCGCACTATGACCCCGCGGCTCTCGCGAGACTTACACTGGGAGCTGAGAGAGGTGCTGAACGGACCGGCGCGTTGGAGGAGGGAGCTGACAGGAGCTGCAGGAGAGGTAAGTAAGAGCTTCCTGCCAGCCCCCCTCCTACACAGCCCCATTGTCTGTATTATGGCAATGTAAATTGCCATAATGCAGACATTGACTCGAGTATAAGCCGAGTTGGGTTTTTTCAGCACAAAAAATGTGCTGAAAAACTCTGCTTATACTCGAGTATATACGGTAATTACATAAAAGATTACATTAGTATACACGTAGAATTTAAATACCTATAAATGCATATATATTAAAATTCTACGTGTATATTTAAGTTATCTTTTTAACATAATTATGTCATTTGATTAATTAAAATTTGATTGACATGCCTGACAACACAGGGAGAAAGTGCAGAGAATTTAATTCGCAAGCACTATATCTGACCCTGTAACTCTCCAAGACACCATAAAACCTGTACATAGGGGGTACTGTTGTACTTCGCTGAACTCAAATATTAGTGTTTAAAACTGGTAAATTGTATTACAACAATGATATTTTAAGTAAAAGTGACTTTTTTGCATTTTTTACAAACAAACTGCACTTTTATGGACTATATTATTGTTGTAATATGTTTTACTGTTTTAAAACACTAATATTTGTGTTTAGTGAAGTCTCCCGAGAATAACAGTACCCCCCATGTACAGGTTTTATGGTGTTTTGGAAACACCTTTAGAGAGTCACATATAAGGCTTGCATTTCATTTTTTTGACATTGAAATTTGCCAGATTAGTTATGTTGCCTTTGAGACCGTATGGTAGCCCAGGAATAAGAATTACCCCCATAATGGCATACTATTTGCAAAAGTAGACAACCCAAGGTATTGCAAATGGGGTATGTCCAGTCATTTTTAGTAGCCACTTAGTTACAAACACTGGCCAAATATTAGTTTTTTTGTCTTTTTTCACACAAAAACAAATATGAACGCTAACTTTGGCCAGTGTTTGTGACTAAGTGGCTACTAAAAAAGACTAAACATACCCCACGTTCAATACCTTGGGTTGTCTACTTTTTCGGATGGGGGTAATTCTCATTCCTGGGCTACCACACTGTCTCAAAGGTAACATTACTAATCTGGCAAATTTCAATTTGAAAATGGAAAGTTCTATATTTGACCCTGTAACTTTCCAAAACACCATAAAACCTGTTAGTGGAGGGTACTGTTGTACTCGTGAGACATCGCTGATTACAAATATGTGCTTTTTTTGCACAGTATTATGACATTTACAGCTAAAATGTGAGGCGGAACTACGAATTTTAAAAAACAAATTCAAAATTTCTCACAGTTTTTTTAATATAATTCATAATAAATTATGTTTCATATATAAATATTTGATATGAAATGAAAGCCCTGTTTCTCCTGAACAAAATTATATATAATAAGTGTGGGTGCATTTAATATGAAAGAGGTGAATTACGGTTGAACAGACATATAGCGCAAATTCCAGTTTTTGTTTACGTTTTGTTTTGATCAGAACGTGCACTATTGACTCCGTCCTGAAGGGGTTAATCAGTATCAGTCTACGTGTAATTTGATATTAATATATATATATATATATATATATATATATATATATTAATATTTAAATACACGTCGTGTATGTGTAAATGTGTGTATGTGTATATATATATATATATATATATACTTAGATCATATATATATAATATATATGATCTAAGTATATTTTATTTGTAACTGTAATTTTTTTAATTTATTTTTTGAACTAATATTTTATTTTTTTTACAGGACAGGGGGCAGAGACAGTGTCAGCCAGTGATGTCACATCACTGGCTGACACACAGGATCAGTGATCACAGTGACTGCCTGTCACTGTGATCACCTCCTGCAGATTGGGTAATTGACCACAGGGGGGAGTGCCTGGGTGGTACAAGCACTCCCCCCTTCCAATCTGCAGGGGGATCACTGTGCCAGTTACATGTGTCAGCCAATAGGCTGACACATGTAACACTGATCGCAGTGACAGGCTGTCACTGCGATCAGAGCGCTCTGAGATCGCAGTGACAGCCTGTCACTGCGATCTCAGACCTAGCAGATCGCGGTCACTGACCCCAGGGGGACTGCCTGGGGGGCCAGGTAAGTCCCCCGACCGCGATCTGCAGAAGGGGAAAGCCGCCGGCCGCATGTGTCAGCCGATTTGAAATCGGCTGACACATGCTGAATACTGGTCGCAGTGACAGCCTGTCACTGCGATCAGAGACTGCAGATCGCGGTCACCGGCCACAGGGGGGGTTGCCCGGGGGGCCAGGCATCCCCCCCGACCGCGATCTGCAGCGGGAGAATACCGCCGGCCACGTGGGCGGCAATAAAAGCGAGGACGTACTATTACGCCCGCCAGCGTTTAGAGCCGGTTTCTGCGTGGCGTAATAGTACGTCCTCCGGACTTAAAGGGTTAAATATATATATAATTATTGTTATATATATATTTATATATAATATAAAAAAAATATATATGTAAATACGTAAAAAAATAAAATTAAAAAAATATTTTAAAATAAATAATTAAAAAATATATAGATGTGTGTTATTTCGTTCTAACTGTATTGTGATAATAATATATATATATTTATATCAAAATACACGTAGAACAAAATAATATATATCATAATATATATATCTATATACATAAATATATACGTATATATCACTATATATACCTATATATAAATAAAAATATTAAAAAAAAATTATATATATATATACGTATATATACACATATGTATATATATACATATATTAATTCTACACATATATTTATGTAATAATTTTACATAATTAGGTATCCTAATTAATTACAATTAGCGGGACCTGCCTGACAACCCATGCCGAAAGTATAGGGAATTTAATTTGCTAGCACTATATTAAACCCTATAACTTTCCAAGACACCATAAAACCTGTACATGGGGGGTACTGTTTTACTCGGGAGACTTTGCTGAACACAAATATTAGTGTTTCAAAACAGTAAAATGTATTACAACGATGATATCGCCAGTAAAAGTGACGTTTTCTGCATTTTTCACGCACAAACAGCACTTACACGGACGATATTATTGCTGCAATACTTTTTACTGTTTTGAAATACAAATATTTGTGTTGAGCGAAGTCTCCCGAGTACAACAGTACCCCACATGTACAGGTTTTATGGTGTTTTCAAAAGTTACAGCGTCAAATATAAGGCTTGTGTTTCAGTTTTTTCACATTAAAATTCGCCAGATTGCTTACGTTGCCTTTGTGACCCTATGGTAGCCCAAGAATGAAAATTACCCCTATGATGGCATACCATTTGCAATAGTAGACAACCCAAGGTATTGCAAATGGGGTTTGTCCAGACTTTTTTAGTAGCCACTTAGTCACAAACACTGGCCAAAATTGGCGTTTTTTGCATTTTTCACACACAAACAAATACTAACGCTAACTTTGGCCAGTGTTTGTGACCAAATGGCTACTAAAAAAGACTGGACATACCCCATTTGCAATACCTTGGGTTGTCTACTATTGCAAATGGTATGCCATTATGGGTGTAAATTTAATTCCTGGGCTACTATACAGTCTCAAAGGCAACGTAACCAATCTGGCGAATTTCAATTTCAAATGTAACACGCTATATTTGACCCTGTAACTTCCCAAAACACCATAAAACCTGTATATAGGGGGTACTGTTTTACACGTGAGACATCGCTGAATACAAATATGTGTATTGCATTGCAGTAAAAGCAAACAGTATTTTGACATCCACAGTTAAAATGTCACATAGAACTAAAAAAAAATAAAAAAATCTTTTTTTCTCCCATTTTTTTATATATTTTTTATATTAAATTATGTTCAATACCTAAATATTTAATGTTAAATGAAAGCCCTGTTTCCCCTGAATAAAATGATATATAATAAGGGGGGATGCATTTCATATGAAAGAGGTGAATTACGGTTGGACAGACATATAGCGCAAATGCCAGGTTTTGTTTACGTTTTGTTCTGTTCACAACTTGTACATTTGGCTGCGGTGTTAAGGGGTTAAATTGCCAACACTAGAAAGAGCTTTGTTAATTCTTTGGCAATATTTGAGAACCCTTTCCCTTGGTGTAGGGTGTTAATGTTTTTAGACTTATGACTGGTTGCTGCAACAGGTGGACAAGCACATATAAATATTTTTGACAAATGCAAAAATCCTTAAAAAAAAGTCTAAACATGAATATGCTTGGAGGGGAGGGGACGAAAAAAGGGCAGAATAAAAACATAACTATACCTTAATAATAGGAAAAAAAAAAAAAAACACAAACAAATTATGTTAATGCATTTAAATGATACTTACATGTGTGCAAGCATTCTGTTACAGTAGTAGCATCGATAAGGTATCCATTGCACAATCGACATGTAATATGGGCGTTGATATCCCAGAGCTTTATCTTTCTTGTAAGCATCTTTGGTGTCTAGAAAAAAAAAAAAAAGATTTTAAAAAAAAAATTATAAACTTTCCTTGCATTTATTTATTGCTTCAGACTGAAAATAAATAAATTGGTTCTAGCAAGCACATTACATTTTATAAAATTATCAGATTTTTAAACAAAAATATACCCTCGTAATGAAAGCTATTTACAAAGGTCTATTAATAAAGAGGTAATAAAGAGGTCTCTTTAAAGCAGGTATTAAACTGGAGGGATTGGTTTGGGTTAAGATGCACTTATACAATATAATAAACAGCAGTACAATATTCCATCCAAGATGAAATTAGTATATAGATAACTGCAGCATAAATACAGTTTAGAAGTATTATTTCCAGATTCTGTGCAACATTCTTTTTTCGCATTAAAGAAGAACAGTTTGCTTTTTGTCGTTGACCATATTTCAAGAGACACTTATTAATTGTAAATTCAAAGGGTTAATTCAAGCATCATAACTACTACAGCCTATTGTAATGGTTATGGTTCCTGTTGCAAAGGTAAGCATGCCAGATGTACCCTGGTCCTGTTTCTGTAACTGTTTTGCAAATGTTTGCTCTTTAACCTGGGTCTCGGTCAGGTGCCAAGGATCCTCTATGGACTGTAAACCGTATTACCACGGATTTATTTGATTTACATTAGATTAATAGTCAACAGAACACATTGATGCTTTTTTTATTTTTTTTGCATTTTCAATGTCATATAGTTTTTGAAAAACAAAATAGGTTTTCTAGCGATCTGCATTATACTCCTGCCTTCACTGCCCCCACTTGCTACATTCTAAAACACTTCCTTCGTGCTGGTTCCTGAGAAGATGTACGTGATGTCAAAGCACCATACATTTAACTTTTGAAACCCTCACTTCGTAACAGTTTTCTCTCATGTCATCAGAAAGGACAGCAAAGATTTTTGGGAGTTGGATTTCAGCTAACGGCAATCATAAAGTAAAAACTCTAACTAAAACTGCAAATCTCTCAAATTCATGCTCTGAGCAGAACAGAGAGCTTTGAAATCTGATAGTTGGTCCTTCATCCCGAGAGTGTGTGCAGGCACAGGCAGTTTGAGATTGACAGAATTATCGGAGAGACATAAAAATCAGACATGTTTATAAAGACATAGTTTGTCATGCATTTGAAATTCAATAGCGAGTGCACTATAAGCATTTTAACCATTGCAGCACTATTTTAATCATGTCCAGTAGTTCAAACTCTATACACTAGAACAGAGGTAGGCAACCTACGGCACTAGTGCCATGCACGGCACTCGAGGTGTCTTTGCACGGCACTCCAGGCTGCTAGAGACAAATAGGCTGTGGCCCATCAGGTGTCCCAGTAAAACTTCAGATATCTGCTAATCCGAAAAGGTGGTGAAGGACAATCCTCAATTTATGCATTGCAGCACGTAGAGGAAGTGATCTCAGATCACTTCCTCCCAGCACTTGTGAATAGGAATCCATACTGGAGTAGAGCAGCTCGCAGTTGCTGTTGCAGCTCCTGTCCTTGACATGTACCTGCTCACTGGAACCCAGGGAAGCCACCCAGACTGCTAGATTCCTGTGTAATCCCTCATACAAATAGTACGGAGAGCCCACACACAAACATACACATAATCTGCACAAACGCAACACCACTAACAATCTACATACATGCACACAACCCCACATGCAGTCTCTCACGTGCAATACCTCAAACAGCCCCCACATACTACCAAACACACAATGTGACATATCCATCCACACACAATTCCACAAGCAGCCCTCATACACAACTCACATTCATATGTATCATACACAATACCATAAACTACTCATGAACATATACAATATAATAGCTAATATACGCAGGGTCGTCTTTAACGTGGGGCAAACTGGGCAGCTGCACCATGAGCCCCGCTGGCCTCCACTATTTCTAACCCCCGGCCGGTAATCCGCACACTAAGGAGGCCCACCGGGTGGCCCGTGCACAAAGGGCCACCCGGTGGGCTTCTGTCAGCAGGGGCCCGGTGGCGCACTGAGGCGCTTTAACAGTGCGAGCGGGCCCCTTGCTTTTTGGCAACAGGCTGGGAGGAAGTGACGGCCGTGCATCACTTCCTCCCACAAAGAGAGGAGCGTGCGGGAAAGAAGAGTAGGCAGAGTGGAGGGGGGCTGGCCGAGAGAGCCAGACCCCAACTCCCAACACCTTCAGCCACCAGCAGAAAAGGTAGGAAACTGGAGGGTGGGTTTAAAAGTGTAATTTTTTGTGTGTGTCAGTATATCTGTATGTGTGTATGTCTGTGTCAGTATGTCTGTCAGTGTGTGTGTGTCGGTATATCTGTGTGTGTCAGTATGTCAGTGTGTGTGTGTGTCAGCATGTCTGTGTCAGTATGTCTGTCTGTGTGTGTGTCAGTATGTTTGTGTGTCAGTATATCTGTGTGTGTGTGTCAGCATGTCTGTGTGTGTGTGTCAGTAAATCTGTGTCAGTATATCTGTGTGTGTGTGTGTCAGTATGTCAGTATGTCTGTGTGTGTGTTTCAGTGTGTATATATCTCTGTGTGCTTGTATATGTGCATACATCTCAGCATTCACACACTAACACTACACACAAATACACCCCTACATTCAAATTTCAACACTACGTACAAACACATGTCTGTGTTACACATCAAAATTATATGTAAATACACCCCTGCATTCAAAAGCCAACACTACACAAATACATGCTTGCAGCCACGCCAACACCACATACAAACATATTCCATACAAAGACTTGTTTTTTACTGGAGTTGCACGACAGATGGGGATCTACCTTTTAATCACTCGTGCAACAGGGAGGCCCAAAAAAATTCTTGCACCTCTCTACTTTAGGTCCGCCACTGTGTTGAGGTGGATGACGTGATTGCACGCCTGGGGAGGGGGGACAGGGTCCAGGGGGCCCCAAACAAATGCTTTGCCCAGGGTCCAGTCAATATTAAAGACGGCCCTGCATATACGCACAAATACAACAATACAAAGCAATTACAGTAAAAATAACACAAGCAGGATACGGCAGCATACACACCTCATTTAAAAAAAAAAATAGGACCGGCACGCTACGAGACATCACAATACTATATCGGCACAGTGCTGCTAAAAGGTTGCCTACCCCTGCACTAGAATAAGAGACTTATTATTTTCTGTAACAATACAAAACATTATTTTTTTTTGGCAAAGCTTTTTATAAAATTTTCTTACCAACAACTTTAAAAAAACTGGACATATTTTGAATGACAAAGATAATAATGTTGCACTTAGCAGATTTTAATATTATATTAAAACCAATATCATATACATGTCAGAGCCACTTCAAGACTATGTTTTGCTACATTTGTAATTTATCAAATCTGTGGGAACCAAGTACTAATAATGGTGTAATGCACAAATGTCAAACAAGCCCCAATATAATTAAAATAACACGTTATAATTAACACAGTGCAGCTTGCAAGCACAAATAGCCACAAATATACAGAACACATATTTGTGTACACCTCTGGTGATTATATACGTATTGTGTTAAAATATATTTAATATATAAAAAGTTTTTACATTGAATTTAAATTAAATCAAAACCACTCTAACATACATGGGTGATTGTAGGAAAACCAAGCCTAGCATCTCCTAGTACTACTGAACTTCAATTCATATGGATCCTTAAAACAATCATCTACACAGATCATTACAGAAATGCTCAGATGGTCCCAATTAGCTCTTTTACTTTTGAGTTTTTTTTTTTTTTTTTTAAATAAATATAGAATATTAACAAAAATGATATTGGAATTCCAATGCAATGAAGATAAATACATTAGACAAGGTAGTGACTACGTTGCTTTGTGTATTATCTATGGTAATCTTAGGCAAAAAGTTTACGTCAAATTTCCCATCAGCTGTTGGTTGAGACACCAATGGGAACAAGCACCTTCTCGCACAATGTGCAAAAGATTTGTATGCCATCATATTACGCATGTGTGAGATTATTTAAAGAAGATCCCATTTTGTACGCTGGCGCATATGCAATAATACAGTGGAGACAATGGCTCCTGGTAGATGAAATCACCCAAGAACTAAAGATTGATAGCCGTGGGAAAATGGCGGTGCAAGGGAGAAACCGCTTAATGTAAGTCATCACCACACAAGTGACCGTACTGCTTATAACCTTGGTAACAGATTAGCAATTTCCTCTTAGACTAGAATGAGATGATAGATTTTAATAGTTAAACTTTCCAACATTCATAGAAGCAGCCTGCATGCACATAGTATACAGCTAGCAATTTGCCCATACAGTCTGAGAGATCTCTTAAATGCATGTGGTGTCTTTCTCAATCTCAATTGTGTATCTGCAACTCTGTCATGATTCCAGAATGCACAGTGAACTACTAACTGTGCTGTATGGAAACGACAAAAGCTCATTATCTCTAGAGTATGAACTTAAATTTGCAGCATAAGCACCAAAACAACTTTAGCTTCATGAAGTGATTTTGGTATGTAGGCCATGCCCCTGTGACTTAGAGTCTCCCTTCACACATTTCCCAAGTGGCAGCGAATTAGAGGAATCCTATAGTTACCAAAATAACTTCAGCTTAATTAAATAGTTTTGGTGTATAGATCATGCTGCCGTGGTCCAACTGCTCAATTCACTGCCATTAAGGATTAAAATCACTCTTGTTTCGGTTTACTCAACCCTAGCCACATCTCTCCTGGCTATCACTCACACAGCCTGCATGAAAAAAAAAAATGGTTTCATATCTTACTTACTTTAGAAGTTTTTATCTCCTGCCCTGTTAATTACATTTTAATAACACACATGAGGCGCTTGCAGGCCCATTAACAGAGGCGAAGATAAGAAATTCTAAATTAAACACACCAATCTATACACCAAAAATGACTTCATTAAACAGCGCTATGGAATCTGATGGCGCTATATAAATAATATAATAATAATAATAATAATAATAATTAAACTAAAGTTATTTTTGGTGCCTATAGTATCCCTTTAAGCAAAACGATTTTATTGAGCTAGTTGTTTTGGTGCTTAGAGTGTTGCTATAATTCACATTCGATAAATGAAAAAAACTGATTGTTAGCAAACAGTCCCTTTAGCATTTAGCATTTTTACCGGTGCTCAGGAATTAAGGGGAGATCTACTAACACCCTATGCATTAAAAGGCCAGGACTAATTAAGCCTATATGTGTATTGCAGAACTGGGTGTTTATCAACTTCATCTCCTCACTTACCTAGGCATGGCAGTTTATATGATATATATTTTTTCATTCTATGCCTATCTAGTAAATCTCACAACGTCTGTCTACGTTTGATTATTAGGGCTGCCAATCTTTTAGACAGTGACCTTTCTCCCTTTAGCACTTTTTCTGGTACTTTGTTACTAAGTGGAGGTTTACTAACACCCTATGCATTAAAGGGCCAGGACTAATAAAGCCTATATGAATATTGCAGACTTAGGTGTTTAGTAACTCTATCTCCTCACTTACTTAGGCATGGGAGTAGTCTTATAAGGCTAGTTTGGTATTTATTATTATTTGGAGTTAGTTTATTTCTGTGTTGATACTTTCAGTTACTTCAGATATTTAGTGGTCTTCCTCTGGTTACATTGTTCCATACCACTGGATGCTTTGGTGCCAACATCTTTATCTCCAGTCAGCATTATATTCAGTTTGTGAATTTTTGTTTCTGTTTCTAGTATCTAGGGTTAAGCCCTTGGGCATTGCTGGAGTGCCCTCCTGGTGCATGGGATCAGCGTGGAGGTGGGGTTTATTTCCTTTTACACCCATTTTCACACGGATCCCATTTCTTTCTATTTTTCACACACAAACAAATATTAACACTAACTTTGGCCAGTGTTTGTGACTAAGTGGCTACAAAAAAAGACTGGACAAACCCCATTTGCAATACCGCGGGTTGTCTGTGTGGCGAAACCGACCTCGCCACGTGTCCTTGGAGGGGGCTGTTTGCCCGCCTCTTGCCTTTGGACTATGGACCCGACTTTATGTGAATGTGTTAACCCAGATAGCTAGGCCATGGAGCTTATTCGTGTAGTTAAAGACTTCAGCTCCATGGCAATTGAACTGTGTGAATAGGATCTGAGCGCTATTCGGTAGTTTTGTGCGCTCAGATCCCAGCTATCTGGGGATATGTGACATGTCTGTGTTTTATGTATAAAATGTGACTTTGTGTATTTTATAGTATTTTAATGCTTTGTGCTCACCATGTGCATAATGGAGTCTTGTCTCTGTCCTGGGCAGTGGTGTATCCTGGTTTTGTGCTGCCCTAGGCAGGACAAAACTCAGGCGCCCCCCTCTCCCCCCGCGCTACCCCCACCCAACCTTTCCCCCCGCCCCGCATTCTAAATACACACACACACACTCGCTAACAGAAACACACACACACTAACAGACACACTCACACTCACTAACAGACAAACACACTCACTAACAGACACACACTCACTAACAGACACACACTCACTCACTAGCAGACACACACTCACAGGCAAACACACACTAACAGACACACACAGTCACACACTAACAGACACACACACACTAACAGACACAGACACACACACACTAACAGACACAGACACACGCACACACACTAACAGACACACACACAAACACACTAACAGACACACACACTGACACACACACACACTAACAGACACAGACACACACACACACTAACAGACACAGACACAAACACTAACAGACACACACACTGACACACACTAACAGACACACACACACTAACAGACACAGACACAAACACTAACAGACACACACACTGACACACACACACTAACAGACACACACACAGACACACACACAGACACACACTAACAGACACAAACACTGACACACACACACTAACAGACACAGACACACACTAACAGACACACACACTAACAGACACAGACACACACTCACCCACCCACATTAACACATTTTTTTAAAATGTATTTTTAACACATTTTTTTAAAAAATTTTTAACACATTTTTGTTATATTTTTTTTAACACATTTTTTTTATTTTTTTTAACACGTTTTTTTTTATTTATTTTTCACACATTTTTTTTCACACATTTTTTTGTAAATTTATTTTTCACACATTTTTTTAAAATTTATTTTTCACACATTTTTTTTTTATTTAACACCCCCCCCCCCAGCCTCCTTACCTTTGGGAATGCTGGGGAGGGGGGTGTCTCTTCCTCCCTGGTGGTCCAGTGGCTGCTGGGCGATCGGGCGGCACTGCCTGGCGGGCGGGCGGGCGGCCGGCCGGCGAGGGAGCACTTCCCCTGAGCTGTCTGCTCAGCTCCCTCGCGCGCCTCAGAGTGAGGCTGGGAGCCGGAATATGACGTCATATTCCGGCTCCGCCTCCCAGCCTCACTCTGCGGCTGGCGAGGGAGCTGAGCAGACAGCTCAGGGGAAGTGCTCCCTCGCCGGCCGGCCGGCCGCCCGCCAGGCAGTGCCGCCCGCCAGGCAGTGCCGCCCGATCGCCCAGCAGCCCGCCGGCATGTCAGTTAGCCGCAAGGCTAACAAGGCATTTGCCCTGGGCATTTGGGGGCGGCTTTTTTTGCTGCCCCCTGGAAAATGCCGCCCAAGGCAAATGCCTTGTTTGCCTCGCGGCTAATACACCCCTGGTCCTGGGAGATAATTGAATTACTTCTCAATTATCTCCAGGATAGAAGACTCTGAAACCAGTCTGGGCCAGATAGCCATGTGCCAGCCAGGGCCCAAAAGATATTTTACTAACTTCTGAACCCCTGGTCTGATTCATTTTTTGATATGTTGTTCCCCTGAATGGATTGATTGTAAATATGTAATTGGATGTATGGTTTTAGCGTTATGAATGTTGGTTAAAAAGTATGTTTTAAACTGTATGTATAATTGGATTACCTCTCAGGCTAAGGGGAGGGAATCTGTGGGATGTAACCATTGTGTGATTGGTGTATTGTAAATCCCTCCTTTGCATGGGAGAATCCTTTATAAGACAGTGTGTGAATAAATCTTGAGTTCCTGTTTTAACCCTCAAAGTGAAGGGTTGTCTCATTCTTGGGGGAGGATTTATTGCATGCTGTTTCAGTTTGACTGCTAGGAGTGCAAACCTATTCATATGGTTCCTATTCAACTGTCTACAGCATTCAGAGGCTTGAGAAGATTTATATGCTTCTCAGATTCGGTGATTGTGGTGTCTGCCAGAGTGCTTGGAGTCCTCAGGAAACGCTAGGAGCATCCTTTAACGGAGGTACCCAGTCGGGGTGCCAGGCGATCCGTTACAGTCTACTATTGCAAATGGTATGTCATCATGGAGGTTATTCTTATTCCTGGGCTACCATACGGTTTTAAAGGCAACGTAACCAATCTGGCAAATTTTAATGTGAAAAAAAAACTGAAAAATGTAACATGCTATATTTGACCCTATAACTTTCCAAAACACCATAAAACCTGTACATAGGAAGTACTGTTTTACATGTGAGACATCCCTGAATACAAATATGTGTACTTTATTGCAGTAAAAGCAAATCGTATTATGACATTCACAGTTAAAATGTCATGCAGAACTAAAAAAAATATATATTTTTTTTTTAATTTCTCCCATTATTTTATATTTTATTTATATTAAGTTAGGTTTCATAGCTAAATATTTGATGTTATATTAAATCCCTATTTCCCATGAATAAAATGATATATAATTAGTGTAGGTGCACTTAATATAAAAGAGGTGATTTACGTTAGAACAGACATATAGTCAAATTCCAAGTTTTGTTTACGTTTTGTTTATTTTGATCAAAACGTGCACATTTGGCTCAGTCCTTAAGAGGGTTAACAAGAGCATAAAAAAGCATACACTGCTTATTCAATATAGTTGCTACATACGAATGTGACATTCAACCCTAGTGAACAAACGCATGCATATAAATGCAAAACCTATAATACATGTATACTATATTGGATTATTTATTAAAGTGGATTCTCCTGAAGCAATGAAATACACTTAACTATTGTAAACCCAACTAATGGGATGAAGTTATCAAAGTTCAAAATTTACCCTCCCTTATAGGGACCGACCGATTATCGTTTTTACCGATATAATTGGTCGATATTCGGTATTTTCGGCAATATCGGTATCGGCCAATATAGATCATTACAAGCCCGACGGTCCTGGGGGGGGGGGGGGCAGCACCAAGCGTTTACTCACCTCCCAGCAGTTCCTCCAGCTCCCATGTCAAATCTCACGAGTCCTGCGGCCACAGAGCGTTTCCACGGGTTACCATGGCAACGCTCCGTGCGGCACTAAGGGCCGCAAGATTTACACAGGGAGATGAAGGAGCTGCTGGGAGGTAAGTAAATGCTTGGTGCTGGTCCCCCTCCCCCTTAATTATATACACACACACTACACAAACACACACACACTCTGCATTCATTATATACATACACACTACACAAACACACACACTCTGCATTATATACACATACTCTGCATTCATTATATACATACACACTACACAAACACACACACACTCTGCATTATATACACACACTACACAAACACACACTGCATTCACTATACGCACACTACACCCCACACACTGCATTCACTATATATACACACTACAAAAACACTCACTGCATTAATTATACACACACTACCCAAATACACACAGCTCCCCTGTCTAACCACACTGCATCCACTACATGTGGCATGTATATTTTGTGAATTTACCTTAAGAAATTTTTTATTTTTTCAAAATGGTAAATGTACAGAATATCGGCAAGTTATCGGCTATCGGCCTGAAAGTTCACAGATTATCGGTATCGGCTCTAAAAAAGCAATATCTGTCGATCCCTACTCCCTTAGCAAGTAAAAATTAAACGCTGGTGAGTTTGCCATGGACCTTCCACACTTGCAGTGTCCAGTAACTTTTAAAATCTGGCTCCTAGTCAAGTTATACACAAGAGAATGTCAATATTGGAAAAAAACAGATATGTAACAGTTCTTCTAATGTTAAAAAGAATGGTGATGGGAGGGGGGGTTTATTCACTAATGTTTTTGCGGTCAGGAATTCAAAGTTAATTCAGAGTGCATTAACTATAAGATTATGTGTGTCATGTGTCAAATAAATGTCATGCACTTTTTATTTACTTATGTTTAGAAATTTGAGAGTGAAAGGGCTGAATTCTACATAAATAGTAAATAAAAAAAAAAAAAGAGAAATGGATCTAAGTAGCCCTAAATGCTCAATCATCATACCGTATATGGATTACACTTATGTCAATAATAATTCACATGTCGGACAGCGCTTATGTATATGTAAAATGATCAAAGCTAAAAGTCAGTGACTACTATACATATACAGTTACAAGGTACAAGAGAAAACTTTCAGTGCAAAATTATTTAAATAATTTTACGTTTTATGTTTGTGAGAGGAGAGAAGGGGTGCCGCTTTTAGAATCCATAAAATGCAAATGCGTACATCCTAACACCATTGCATTATCAATGCAAAACACAACTCTTAACTCTCTAGTTCGTATTATCATGTATGCCGTTTTACTATAATTAGCATTTTACAAATTGAAATAAAAAATTGCATAATTTGCTTTTTTTTCACCACCAAAAGCAAAAAAGACATGTTAATTAATTTTACAACAATTACCATTTGTCTAGTTTGCACCACTAGACACATTGTTTAAAATAGATTTCCTGGCATGCATTTGCTTGTAATTCAGATCGCATATCTGTATTATGTTACATACGTAAAAATACAAAAATATAATGCACAAAACTGTAAAAATCAATGTAAGCAATTGTAGTTTTCAGTTTTGGCCACTGGATGGCAGTAATACCACACCTATCGTACATAACATGTGTGACATGTCATGATTCCCTTTTATTCCAGAAGTTTGGTCCTTAAGGGGTTAAAGATTTTAGTTGTTTCTGTTTACTCTTGCATTAATTTTTTCAGTTACACTTTTAAAAATAAAAATAATCTATTTGTTGCAATTTATTTTTGAATGTATTCAAAGAATTCTAAACTTCATGGTGCTTCTACATAAATTTAAAAAAGGAACTGTTAAAGCATACTACAACTACTGCAAATTACACCGACTTGTGAGCTGCAGTGAGATGACAACAGCCAAGATTATTCACTAAACAGGAAATTGTAGGAAATTTACCAGGAAATCAAAAACTTTAGACCAAAATAAACTTGCAAAAGTCTTAATGGTATGCTATAGGCACTGTAACCACTTCATCATATTAAAGTGGTTATTAGATCTGTAGTCATCTTGCGCCATCCAGAAACCATTCGTAATGGATTAACAACAAACATGAGTCCCCGGCACTCTGCCCCCTGTGCTGGTCGGGTGAATGGCTATAAACCGCTGGTACAGATTATTAGGATTAAATAATAATTATTAGGATACTGAATGGAACCAGGAACCTCTCCACTTAAAAGTGACAAAAATGGAAATAATGAAATCAAAATGTGTTCAGTAGTTTCACATGAATATGTTTTTGTTTTTTTCTTTGCTTCTTATTTTTCTGATAAATAAATAATTTTGTGAAATGGATTATTGTCCTCTAGTGAGTTTTTCTGGATGTTCTGTTCCAAAACTTTGTGTTTCGACTGTACATTCCACCAGGGAATATGGTGAAGAGATGTACAATACTGTACATCAGTAGCCTTGGCCATTTTAGCACTTCCTGCAGGACAATCTTTTGCTCAGATTTCTAGCCAGTTCCAAAAATGTTACAATGTTTGCTTTTACTTGTTCCCGGACACTGAACTCCTTGCTGAACTTTCTTTAGTAGTTAGAACACCTAGTTCAAACACTGGGATATCGGGGTTCCTTGCGGCCTTCATGAGCTGATTCGAGGAAAAGTAAAAAATCTCTATTTTTTAGGCAAGTTTTAAGGTGTCGAACAAAATAAAAACATGCACTAAATACCTAAATAAAATCCCTCCCAAACACACACGCAACCTTTGCATTTTACTATATAGCAAGCAAAGTATTCCATATTATTGTGTGACTCTACATCTATGACCGTACGCGTGCAGTCTGATGCATGGGCAAGTAGTGTCATTGGAGGGTATGACTGTGAATGCGTGTGCATGTCACATAGTATGTAGGCACATACTATCTATCTAAATAATTAAGTCCCCTGTTTTAGACCATTTGGTATTTACGGCTTCGTGAACATCCTGTAAAGTAACGGCACCAAAAATATTAAATCATGATGTGGTTTTGGTGCACAGACGCTCAACCAATGTAGAAAGTTGCTGTTTCTGAGTAATAACAAGATTTACATTTCTCCATGAAAAACACTTATGATGGCATCATCACGGCTCCCAGTGTTAGTGTATAGGTATAAATAGTAAAAGTATTTGTTGTTGTTGTCGTTTTTTTTTTTTTTTTTAATAATGAAAATGGGGTAGTGAGCTCTAAATCTGAAATAAAAAAGGAAGCTTCTAATGTTTAAAATACTTGAATTTTTAATGTTAGAATATTAGTTTAAGCATAATCATATCATGTCAAAGCTAGCAATGCTCAGAAGGTTTCGTCTGAGATTAAACCACATCTATGACAATTCCAAAACATCTGCCACCATTTCTTATCAGTATCAAAAACTGGAAAGTAATAAGTAACGTTTTTAAATGAAATGTCTTAGGCTTGTCACATATTCTAACATCAATTACTTTGTAGCCAGACATTGGTCTTCTTCAAAACATTATGCATTATTTTAGTTCTAGCGCTTGGGTTTAGTGTCAATTACACCAAAAAACACAGTGTTACAGAAAGAAATTAAAAATTCAATGTATTGACAGAAGGAATCCATGCCAAGTACTGCTTCAGAAAATCAGTTCAAGTTTGCTGTACTGCGAGCCTGTTACTAGAAATAACTCAAACAGACAATGGTTCAGGTAATTTCCAAACAAGCCAAACTCTTCCAGAAGCTTTGAAACCTATTGCACTTTATTTCTTTCTCACAACATATTTTTTTTCCAAGCAACCAAATTGTTTTAGTTACTTCTTTAATGGACAATATATGTTTGAGCCTGGCAGACGACGTCCAAACTGTGCTTCTTGTTTAACTACAATTCTTAGCACCATGGGATGTAGTTTGTCAATAGCTGGATTTATAGTGGGGGGGACTGTGGGAAAAGTAGAACTTAAAAAAAAAGAAACTTGTAAAAAGTAAAATCATCTTTGCGTACAACTAGTGCTTGTGAAAGGTTAATTTTTAAAGGATCTCTACAAACATGTATTCCTGACTCTAAAGTGCTAAACCCACCATTTAGGTGGCTTGCCCCACCCCCTTAGCCCCCTATAAAAGGGGCAAACACCTTATTTCCAGCGTTGCACAGCTCTGTATGTGCTGGCTCCGCCCCCTTTGTGACATCATCAAAATGGCACCATAGCGAAAGCGTTGGATTGGCTAAAATCAGCACGGGGGCAGGGCCAAGTGCTGTTTTGGTCAATCAGCACCTCCTCATAGAGATGCATTGAATCAATGCATCGCTATGAGAAAAAATCAGCATCTCCATGCAGAGCGTGGGGACGGTGAACAGCAGGGCTGCTTTTTCAGCAGCACTGACCCAGGAAACCCCTCAAGTGGCCATCTAGGGAGTGCCCACTCGGAGGTGTCCATAGGGGCAATGTAAACACTGTCTTTTCTCTGAAAAGACAGTATTTACATGAAAATGTCTGAAGGGAGCTATTATACTCAACAGAACAACTACATTAAGCTGAAGTTGTTATGGTTACTATAGTGTCCCTTTAGCCAATACATTGCAGTAAAATAATATGCAAGATCGATTAACCAAAGGTTACTTGAAAGTAATACTTTTTAAAGTTATGCACGGAAAATATCTACAGGTAGGTCCACGCAGATGTAATGACAAGCATGCACTGGCTATTTAACAGAGTACGTCTGAGCGATAGCCAAGAATGTAAGAAGTAAATATATCAAATTGGAAGGTTTTATAGCAGTATGTATAATCAAAGTTTTGGTTTGAGAAGCAGAGAGAATTTCAATTAAAGGGATACTCCAGACTCATAAAGCACTTTAACTTGTTTAAATGCTTTTTTTATATGTAAAGAATGTGTATTCATTTTTCAAAAAAATTTCAATAGAAATTGGCACTTTTCTAAATTAACCTTCTTAAATCCCCCCTGCCGGCTGTCAGACAACCAGTCCTGTTATTTCCTGGTTATTTAGCTCAGTGGAGCTAAACTCAAGAGGAAATAGTTGCTCATATCACCTGCCTTGCAAAGACTACTCCTTGAGCTGCATTGGAAAGTATGTGATTGGACAGCCACAGAAAGTGTAGGTTGGGTTAGAAGGGGAGAGCTTGCAAAGGATTCAAACAAGAAATCTGCGGCTTTTTGCAATCTGTTTAGTAGTTATACCTCCAATAATACACGCATGCATTTAATGATGTTCTTTTTAATTGGGGTAAGTCTAGTAAACTCTGGGGGTGTTTATTTATATTAGTGCAGTCACTCTAATAGTACTAATAAAAAGAACACTGATCTGTTGGTTTTTTTACATGTATGATGTATCAATAACATAGGTTAAAAGCTAGCAATAGAGTAGAGTTAATTTTAAAATTCTGCTTCTTGATTGAAGTAACAATTAAAAAATATATTGTTGCCTGCACTTTGCAAAATGGGCATGCCTATGTTTGGCGTTGTATTGTTATAAAGTGCTAATATTTGGGTGATCATTTATACTGCAGGGAGAGAGCCTTGTTCTTTTGGTTGGTGACACATAAAGCCTGCATGCTTAACTTAACTGTTCTAAAATTATTTCCACTATATGATGTATACATGTTAATCTGTTCTACAAAATGAATCATGGTTTATTTAAATTAAATTAAATATTGGGGCTTGGCATTATGTTGAGCATACTAAGCAAGATCTCTTTAGTCTCTGATCACTTGACCTAAAATGTTTTTGTGTCTGTTTCAATAAGATTACTCAAACAGCCTGAGATAGCAAAGGACAGATCACATAGGTTATATAGGAGGACCCCCGCCTCCCCCCCACAATACTTTTACTTTGTTTTAACGTAAGAGCCTGCACCCATTAAAGCTTTGCCCCTCAAAATACTTCTTGCTGATATCTCTGCCCCCAAGTGTCCTGTATCGGGAGAGACAGTCCTGATTTGTGCCACCACTACTAGGTTATTCCTAGGGCGGCCTGTTTTTCTGTAGTAACAGATATTCCCCCACAAAAGCACCACCCATGACATCTTTACAGCAACATAGCCCTATGCGCAAGTAACTGCCAACCCCACACCTTTGCAACACAATACTAAGCCCACCACACCCTCCAAACAAACTTAAATGGAAAAAAGAACATATGACATTTTATTTTTCAAATTTTACGAATTGTGTTTGATGATACTAGCAGACGAAAGTTGCGGATTCCACTTCTGATTTGTTGTACTATAAAACCTTAATTGTAGTCAAATGAGATGTAATATTTTCTACACAAAAAAAAAAAGAAGAAGAATGCTGTTCCTGTTGCAATTTATTTTTTGGAAACGGAAGACGGAGATGATGCTTAAAAATAAATAAATCTCTAATATTTTCTGGGAAACAAGTCAATGGCTGGAAACTCACAGACAAGCCTGGTTCTCAAACGGTTCTCAATTGGAGCTCTGGGCACATTCGATGAAGCCCTAACAAGGAAGTGATTTCTGTTGTTCAGTGCTCAGCAGTAAAAGGCAGAGTATAGGATATTCGATACAATCCTAACCTCAACATTTGACGAGAGGGATTTAGGAGTAATGATTTCAGGTGACTTAAAGGACCACTCTAGTGCCAGGAAAGCATACTCGTTTTCCTGGCACTAGAGTGCCCTGAGGGTGCCCCCACCCTCAGGGACCCCCTCCCGCCCGGCTCTGGAAAGGGGAAAGGGGTAAAAACTTACCTTTTTCCAGCGCTGGGCGGAGAGATCTCCTCCTGCTCTCCTCCTCCGATCCTCCTCTTCTCCTCCCCGTCGGCTGAATGCGCACGCGCGGCAAGAGCTGCGCGCGCATTCAGCCGGTCACATAGGAAAGCATTCATAATGCTTTCCTATGGACGCTGGCGTGCTCTCACTGTGAAAATCACAGTGAGAAGCACGCAAGCGCCTCTAGCGGCTGTCAATGAGACAGCCACTAGAGGACATAGGGGGAAGGCTTAACCCATTCATAAACATAGCAGTTTCTCTGAAACTGCTATGTTTCTGAAAAAATGGGTTAACCCTAGAAGGACCTGGCACCCAGACCACTTCATTAAGCTGAAGTGGTCTGGGTGCCTAGAGTGGTCCTTTAAAAGTAGGCAGACAATGTAACAGAGCAGCAGGAAATGCTAGCAGAATGCTTGGTTGTATAGGGAGAGGTATTAGCAGTAGAAAGAGGTAAGTGCTCATGCCATTGTACAGAACACTGCGGACCCCTGCAACCGGGTACCCGCCATCACCATTTGCAGGGTACCCGCCATCACCATTAACAGCACGACCGGGCCCCCTGTGATGACATCACCAGCTGGGCACGTCACTCCTCCCAGCATACAGAGAGCCCGCGCGGGAGGAAGAGCAGGGAGTCAGAGTGGGAACTCTGACACCCATCCACCTGAGCCACCACTGGACCCCAGGGAAAGTCATCCTCCTGCACCAAAAAGGTAGGAAACAGGAGGGTGACTTAAATAATGTGTGTGTGTGTATGCATGTGTCTGTCTGTGTGCCTGTCTGTCTGTATGTGTGTGTCTGCCTGTATGTATGTATGTATATGTGCCTGTCTGTATGTATGTGTGTCTGTATGTATGTGCCTTTGTGTGTGTGTGTGTGTGTGTATGTATGTATGTGCCTTTGTATGTGTGTCTGTGTGTGTATGTATGTGTCTGTGTGTGTGTGTGTGTGTATCTGTATGTGTGTATCTGTATGTGTGTATCTGTATGTGTGTATCTGTATGTGTGTATCTGTATGTGTCGGGAGGGAGGGGGAGTGGAGGGAATAGGGAGGTTTCGCACCGGGGCCCCATGGATTGTGTGTACGCCACTGACTGGTGAGACCTCACTTGGAGTATTGTACACAGTATTGGTGACCGTATTTTCAGAAGGATATTGATACTTTAAAAAGAGAGTTCAGAAAAGGGCTACTAAACTGGTTCATGGATTGCAGAATAAAACTTACAAGGAAAGGTTAAAGGAATTTAACATGTATAGCTTGGAGGAATGACGAGACGGGGGGATATGATAGAAACATTTAAATATATAAAGGGAATTAACACAGTAAAGGATGACAGTATATTTAAACAAAGGAAAACTACTACAACAATAGGAAATAGTCTTAAATTAGAGGGGCAAATGATATTAGGAAGTATTACTTTACTGAGAGGGTCGTTGATGCATGGAATAGCCTTCCAGCTGAAGTGGTAGAGGTTAACACAGTGAGGGAGTTTAAGCATGCGTGGGATAGGTATAAAGATTTCCTAGATATAAGAGACTAATGCAAGTATTTAGAAAATTGGGCAGACCAGATGGGCTGTCACATTCTATGTTTCAATAAATGAAACCAGTCCTGAAGCTGTGAAAACAGTATATTTTGATTCATCTTTTTTTGGATGAAACTACTTGTGGCCAAATACATCCGGTTGTGGCTGAGACAGCCAATAAAAGGTGAGAAGTTGCTAAGTGTGATCTGTTTTTGAGCTGTCCCATATTGATTTCAACAGGGTGATTTCCTCAAGTGAGAATTCAAAGTGAATTTTAAATGTAAGGCAGAGGACAGAAACTGAAAGCATCATAGACTTCGAGAAGGTTTCTATATTGGCTGTTCTGATCTCAAATTTAAAATTCACTTTGCATTAAAGGGACAGTTTAGACACCTGTAGGCACCATAACAACTTAACCTAACATTAAGTTGTTATGGTGCCAGGAGGCCCCCATGTACACTCTTTCCTTTAACTCCTTAAAGGTTAAATTGTGTTACCCCAAAGTGAGTCTCCAGTGCTGATCTCAACATCCCCCTCTGCCCTCCAGGTGGTATGCAGCTTCTAAAAGTTCAGTTTCAGGAAGTGCAGAGTGCCACCGTGCAGGGGCGCTGCTCATTGGCTGAGAGCGGTCAGCTGCTGCTCTCAGCCAATTAGGGACTCCCCATTCACATAACTGGCTTGAAAAAGCTAAGTTTCTTGTCAAGCTAGTTTTTGTGAATGGGGAGTCACTGATTGGCTTAAAGTGTCAGTTGTCCGCACACAGCCAATCAGCGGTACTCTGCGCTTCATGACACTAAAATTTTTAGAAGCCTGAAGCAGTTTTGGGGAAGGAGGGTTTGAGGTCGCTGGAGGCAACCCTTTGGCGTTAAACCATTTGAGAACAGTTTAACCCCTTGAGGTAAAAGTGCACCCAGGGGCCTCTTGGCACCATGACAACTTACCGTAATTTAGATTAAGTTGTCATAGAGCCTGGAGTGTTCCTTTAACATATAGCCCTTCAAGCTCCCTGAAAATATAAAATAATTAATAGTCAGAAAACTAGCCAAGGTCAGGGACACAGAACGAGACACAACGATAAGGAAAAGCCAAAAGTCAAGGGTACCAGAAGTCAGGGAAGTCAAAATGAAGCCAAAGTCAAAAAACAGAAAAACATGATCAGGAACACACTCTCGGATATCCCGCACTTGAAGACCGCCCACCGGGTGGGCAGGACCAGGTTTGAGAGGAAATTTGGCATGGAAAGAACGGATTTTGCGGCTAGCAACTATATCAGAAGCAGGAACCCAAGAACGATTCAGTTCCTCGTTGTGTTGCAACGTGAATTGAGAAAAGCCTGTCACAGTCCTCCGAGACTTTCCGTTCTCAAAGAGGGGCTTCATGCTACTGATTTAACCCCCAAAGGACACATGACGTGTGACATGTCATGATTCCCTTTTGTTTCAGTAGTTTGGTCCTTAAGGGGTTAACATTTTGTTTACATTGCTCATCCAGAATGGGAAACCGTGGTTCAAGGTTAAGTAGGCAAATTGACCTTTGGGAAATGGAGATTTGCTTTGGGCTGTGGTTTCCAAACCTTAATATTTGAGGTTCACAGGAGATTTCGGTTATAGCAAGAACATTAAAGGAGAGCAGAAACCATCTGTTCAGAGGTACATTTATAGTTCTAATAAAACCCAATTGTACTTGATAACTAAGCTTTTCAAACCACTGCTTTGGAGGATACCTAGAAAAACTAATTTATTAACAGAGGCAATTTACAAGTTCTGATCAAAAGAAAACCTAATATTTGACTATATGCCTGTTCAACCATAATTAATCGCTCATTTTAAGTTTACCCACACTTAATGTATATCATTTTGTTCAAGTGAAATAAGGCTTTCATTTCACATCACATATTTATATATGAAACAATTTAATATGAAAAATATCTAATAAAATTTTTTTAAATTTTAGAATTAAGAATTGTGTTATTTTCCAAGTTCTGCTTGGTATTTTAACTGTGAATGTCATAATACGGATAGCTTTTACTGCATAAAATATGCATATTTGTGTTCAGCAATGTTTTCCGAGCACAACAGTAGCCCCCCATTTACAGATCTTATTTGAATTTGGAAAGTTACAGGGCTACAATTAGAGCTTTCCCTTTTTAGTTTTTACATATTGAAATTTGCCACATTTGCTGTTGAGCCTGAATGGCAGTCCAGAAATGAAAAATAACCCCATCATGGCATACCATTTGTAAAAGTAGACAACCCAGGGTATTCAAAATGGAGTATGTAGCCACTTCGTCACAAAATTTGGCCAAAGTTAGAGTTCAGATTTGTTTTTGTTTTTTCATTATTCAAATAAAAACGGAACTTTCACTGATATCGCCAAGATAAATTTTATTGTTTTAAAACAATCATATTTGTTTTCAGCGAAGGGCTGCAGACCATTACGGCATACTATTTTTCTAGTGTACTTGAAAAATTAGTTTTTTCTCAACGAATCAAAAATGGTTTAACAAAAAACAGGAGAAGGCACTGTGCTTAGATAGAGACCATATAATTTTCCACATACGCTTAGCATTATTTAATATAGCAGGTCCTGGATATTTTGACTTAATTGTTAACACATGTTAAATGTTTTTTAAATAAAAAAAAAAAAATTAAAGTTATAAAAAAAGTTTTTTAAGAAAAAATCTGCCTTGGGAAGCTATATACACGATATATTATGATGCATTTTACAAAAGTGACAATTTAATCAGGAATATGGATCGATGCCAAAATGCAAAGCCTCTGGCAAACAAATGATTAGACTGATTTCCAGAATGAAATTTTTTTTATAAATGAAGCCAAGATTGAGTTGCAGGATAAGCAGTGCAAAATCCTAAGGCCAAATATTGCCAGAGAAATCATATTTTTAAAAAGAAACCTATATTGAACTAATAGGTAGTAAAAAATTAATAAATATAGCACCGAATGGCACTCTGTAACGTGATCATGCACATTCGTGACACATCGACTTATCAGTAAATGCTCCTGTACTCAACACCAAAACTCTAATAAAGCCAAGCACTTGCACCCATGAGTTAGTAGTAGTTTGTGTTCTTTCGTTAGTGGTTTTAGATTTGTTTTTATGGTGTGTGGGTTTTGTCTTTTAAATGGCCACTAAAGGAATTCACTTTGTATAGTGATCAAACAATTTCAAGAAATATAATTGTATTCTATTACAACAGGCATCTAAAACTCTGTCGCGCCCCCCACCAACTCCACTGACTTCAAGTAATACTGGTAGTATTAGGCCATCAACATCTGAGGGTCCAGAGTTTGAGATCCATGCATCATACTGAAAGACTTAAATACATTCAGATGAATGAGAACAACAGGCGACAAAGTTCCTGCTCAAAATCATTATGGCCTAGACAATCATAACGAACACCAGCTGACCACCAATATTTTATCAGAAGGTTTGCGTAGGCCATCAACATCTGAGGGTCCAGAGTTTGAGATCCTTACGTTATACTGAGAGACTTGCCAATCTTAATTTAAATCATCAAAATTGCATATGGGCTTCAATTATCAAAAATGCACAGTGAGTTCAGATAACCAAGCACTGCAATTTTGTTCAATCTCTAAAATCAGATGACAGACTGTCGTTCGAGTGGCAGAGAATTGAGACAAAAGCAGGTGTCTCGCCGTGTGACCATATGAATTATGCTTCAATATACATTCTATTCTTATCAAGCTTCTCACTTGCTACCTTCCTTAGGATAAGACCACAAACACAACTTTTGATTCTACTAAACAAGAAAAGTCTAAGTTTTGCCTTGCATATATTAGACCATGACAGCCCAGAACATATGCTAAACATTACATCAAATTTTTAGTATTATGCAGCAGAAGAAAAAAAAATTGACCCAGGATAAAATATTCAAGTGGCCAAATAGGTCCACCTTCATCAAAAACATTTAAGCTGTCTAGAAATAAAATATTATCAAAAAGAAAATACTGTTTTCCCTAAACACCTCCACTAGCTTATATTAGAACGTGATTTAGGCTAGTTACAGACATGTAGGATATAGAAAGACAGCTAAAAAAACAAAAACAAAAACTCAATATCTGAGCAGCAGACACCACCACATATAAAAACATCAGTTCAAAAATAAATGTATTAGTAATATGGTTTCTGTCACATTTACAGATCAACAAATGTGCATATATAATATATAAAGTGTGTAAGAATTGTCCATCTACCATCAGCATGACAAAGTGTCAGTTTATTAGTATTTGGAGACAGTGAATCAAATTACCAGCAATAAAATAAATGTCAAGCTGATATTAAAAGTATACCCAAGTCCGGCACACTCAGGCCCCGTGGCTGGAGCTCACCTCCTTCCCTCCACCCCCTCTACCCTATGACTCATAACCCAGCCTTCCCATCGGGCCTAGAAACTAAATTAATTGGGAAGGACCTACCACAGATTAGACCCATATTACAGGAGGATAGAGTTAAACCCATAGCACTAATGCTGAACACAGGTAACCCAAACAGTTTTGCTACAAACAACTGACAGATTTTTACAATTTTGCTACAAACAACTGACAGATTTTTACAATTCCATGCCCCAAAGGCCACTCATGACACGTGCCCTTTTGTTACCAGAGGCCATTTGTATGGACGAGGACCCCGTAGAGTACGGGATCTCTTTCTTGTACAGACTGCTTATGACACAGAGGAGGCAACAACATTCTGTTTTATGAGCAACTGGGAATCAGCTCTAGAGGAGTCCTTCACCCCTGCGCAGCGGAAAAGAAATATGCAACCTAACGCACTACGGTGTGGTCTCAAGCAGGAACCCACAGCATAACACCAGAAAAGAAGAAAAGGCTAGACGACAACCGAGTAATTGTCTGGGCAAGAGACACATTATTCATGTTACTTTGTTCTCAGTTTGAGGACATGCACCAAGTCATGGACCTGTGAGTCTACCATTTGTTGAATCAACACGTTTACATTATATCTTTCATATGAGACCTCTGCGTCTCACCATATCATTACGTGACTTTCTTGCATAACAACTGTTACAAAATAAAAAATACAGAATCTCAATAAAACAATATTTACAAAAAAATAAAGTATACCGTTTACAGTATACAATGGCTTAACCCTGTGCTAGAACAGAGTAGCAGAAGACTTAAAGGGACACTATAGTCACCTGAACAACGTCAGCTTAATGAGGTGGTTCAGGTGAGAACTATAGCTCCCTGCAGCCTCTCTCATGTAAACACTGTATTTTCTGAGAAAATACAGTGTTGACATTGAAAGCTAGGAACACCTCCAGTTGCAGTTACTCAGAGTGAAACAGAGGGACTTCTGAGTTGGAGGCATAATATGCCTCCATTCACTCAGATCTGCTGTCAGAAGAGCACAGAGCAGCATTGTGCACAGCAGCCTATGATTCAGTATCTCCTCACTCTGCATGCAGACACTGAACTTTCCTCATAGAGAATCGTTGATTCAATTCATCTCTATGAGGAGATGCTGATTGGCCATGGCTGTGTTTGAATCATGCTGGTTCTGCCCCTGATCTGCCTCTTTGTCAGTCTCAGCCAATCCTATGGGGAAGCAATGTGATTGGATCAGGCTACACATGTCAGCAGACTGCTTGTTTTTCTGAGTCTAACAGCAAGCAGATTTACAGCTTCAGGCTCTAATACAGTAAGACTTTTACTATATTTATGAAGGCATGAGGGGGGGCTAGATGGTTGTGTTAACACTATAGGGTCAGGAATACATGTTTGTGTTCTTCACCCTATAGTGATCCTTTAAATTTGCAAATAATTGACTCAATGTGTACCTTCAGATTATTTTGGTCTCTATTGTTACCTTTAGGAATTCTGGGTTATATTAAGCAGTTACCCTTATTTTCTTTTTACGTGCGTGCAATATATATTGTTAAAGGGAAACAAGCAACAAATAAGTGTTGAGTCACACACGGGAAGGCTGAGTCGGTAGGCGGAGCCTGTAGTTGTGGGAAGGGTTACCCGGTCTATAAATACACAGGCATCCCCTTCCTCTGAGCCGATACTTCCTTGTTCAGCCCACCCAATATATATATTCCCTCAACAGCAAAGGGATATACCAATGCATAGACAAATTATTTATGACAAATTACATATGCATTTGTGAAAGATATGTTACCAGTTAAATAGTAAATAGCCATTGATGGGCAAGTATAGAGCAGACCTCACTTTTCTCAGAAAGCAGGGTTTCCACTACATTTTACTTTTCCTAACATTGTGTGAGTGTTGTCATGCAATAAACCTCTAATGCAAGCATGTCAAACTCGCGGCACACAATGAATATCCTGGCGGCCCAGCGAGACGAGAGTTTGACGTGTTAAGCAGAGTAGGCACCTGCTCTCCCCACACTGCAGGTGCCTACTCTGCTATAATTTACCCGGCCTGGAGGAGAGGTCACTGGCGGCAGCGAGGGAGCTCAGTCTGTTCTTCTTGTTCCCTCACACCCTCTGTAGTGATGCCGGGTGCTGAAATATGGCATCAATAAATTGCGCGTGTGAGGGAGCAGTGAGGAGCAGGAAGGGAGACTCCAGGGAGAGGCCCCTTATTGCTCCCAGAAGTAGGGAGCAATAAATAAAATGATTTGTGAGTGTGTGCAAGAATGTGTAAATGTGTGAGTCTGCGTCTGTCAGGGAGTGCGTCTGTCAGGGAGTGCGTGTGTGTTGGTCAGTGTCGCGATGGCCGTGGCTGGACAGTGGAGGACCTAGAGGTGCACGGAGACACGCAACGCCATGTCACGTCAACATCCTTCACCTTCACAGGGTTTCAAGGAGTAGGGGGAGGATGCGCTTTGGCACAGGGTGCGGACGGCGCCATTGGGGATATACCAGAGGCTGAACTCTGGAGTCGCATACTGGCAGCTGCAATGTGAGGGGGGATTGGGATTTAGTATACAGGGAGTGCAGAATTATTAGGCAAATGAGTATTTTGACCACATCATCCTCTTTATGCATGTTGTCTTACTCCAAGCTGTATAGGCTCGAAAGCCTACTACCAATTAAGCATATTAGGTGATGTGCATCTCTGTAATGAGAAGGGGTGTGGTCTAATGACATCAACACCCTATATCAGGTGTGCATAATTATTAGGCAACTTCCTTTCCTTTGTCAAAATGGGTCAAAAGAAGGACTTGACAGGCTCAGAAAAGTCAAAAATAGTGAGATATCTTGCAGAGGGATGCAGCACTCTTAAAATTGCAAAGCTTCTGAAGCGTGATCATCGAACAATCAAGCGTTTCATTCAAAATAGTCAACAGGGTCGCAAGAAGCGTGTGGAAAAACCAAGGCGCAAACTAACTGCCCATGAACTGAGAAAAGTCAAGCGTGCAGCTGCCAAGATGCCACTTGCCACCAGTTTGGCCATATTTCAGAGCTGCAACATCACTGGAGTGCCCAAAAGCACAAGGTGTGCAATACTCAGTGACATGGCCAAGGTAAGAAAGGCTGAAAGACGACCACCACTGAACAAGATACACAAGCTGAAACGTCAAGACTGGGCCAAGAAATATCTCAAGACTGATTTTTCTAAGGTTTTATGGACTGATGAAATGAGAGTGAGTCTTGATGGGCCAGATGGATGGGCCCGTGGCTGGATTGGTAAAGGGCAGAGAGCTCCAGTCCGACTCAGACGCCAGCAAGGTGGAGGTGGAGTACTGCTTTGGGCTGGTATCATCAAAGATGAGCTCGTGGGGCCTTTTCGGGTTGAGGATGGAGTCAAGCTCAACTCCCAGTCCTACTGCCAGTTTCTGGAAGACACCTTCTTCAAGCAGTGGTACAGGAAGAAGTCTGCATCCTTTAAGAAAAACATGATTTTCATGCAGGACAATGCTCCATCACACGCATCCAAGTACTCCACAGCGTGGCTGGCAAGAAAGGGTATTGTGGCAAACCTAGCCACTTCTGGACTATGATACGTAGAGGTTGTCCATAGGATGTAATGGGGGACTGTATCTTCTATATTATGTGTGTATTGTATAGCACCGTTCGCATGCTGGCAGCCCTAAGCTACCAGCATGCAAACCCTTCGTTTGACGAATTGCGGCCATCCGGGCCGTTCACCAACCGAACAAGGGCTCCCCAGGTGGACCACACACTTAGCAGTCGTGTGGCGCTCGTTAACCGATTGCAACATTGTTGCAATCGGTAATTAAAGGCTCTCCTAGGTGGCCGTCGTTCGACTACCGACCATGCGGCGGTCGGCCATCTTGGATCCTTTGTCTCTCCAGCGGTGTTCGGTCGTCGAGCGCCTGGTACTGAAAACGGCTACTCAATGATACGAACACCGCTGGACTTCCCGAGCGTTCGGGAGTTCCGCTCTCATCGCATTATGTTTCCCATCGGCGTTCGGTAGTTTTAAACCGAACTCGATGGTTAAGTGTATTTTATGCGGCGTTCGGTCAGTTCAGCTGGGAGCTGAGCGGTATTCTCCCAAAAGATGCGCTCAGGTCCCAGCTACCTGCCGAACGTTCGGTCATTTAAATCTACCGAATAAAATGTGAAAACCGTATTTTAATACAGATTGTCAGTTCTGCTGCACGAGGGGATAATCCACTTAATCGTCCATTTTAGTGGGAGTATCCTTCTCGTGCAGCACAGCCTGTTGGGAAAATTACATTGCATGATGGGAGAAATCCCCTGGATTTACTGTATGGAAACCCCTTGCATGGGGAACTGTATAAATATGCCAACTGTGAATAAAGCCAGTTAGTTGACTCCCAGACTGTGTTTCGTCCGGTTATTGGGAGGATTTGGGAACTTGCCTTACTTTTCAGCGCTGACTGTGGATGTACCTGTGGAACCAGCGGATATCGGGGACTTTAATAATGCCCTCCGCTACAGGTATAAAAGAAGAAAATCTAATGACATGGCCTCCTTGTTCACCTGATCTGAACCCCATTGAGAACCTGTGGTCCATCATCAAATGTGAGATTTACAAGGAGGGAAAACAGTACACCTCTCTGAACAGTGTCTGGGAGGCTGTGGTTGCTTCTGCACGCAATGTTGATGGTGAACAGATCAAAACACTGACAGAATCCATGGATGGCAGGCTTTTGAGTGCCCTTGCAAAGAAAGGTGGCAATATTGGTCACTGATTTGTTTTTGAATGTCAGAAATGTATATTTGTGAATGTTGAGATGTTATATTGGTTTCACTGGTAAAAATAAATAATTGAAATGGGTATATATTTGTTTTTTGTTAAGTTGCCTAATAATTATGCACAGTAATAGTACCTGCACACACAGATATCCCCCTAAAATCGCTAAAACTAAAAACAAACTAAAAACTACTTCCAAAAATATTCAGCTTTGATATTAATGAATTTTTGGGGTTCATTGAGAACATGGTTGTTGTTCAATAATAAAATTAATCCTCAAAAATACAACTTGCCTAATAATTCTGCACTCCCTGTAGAGTTGGTACTGGGATTTAAAAGAGGGGGATGCTGTTTTTTTTTATACTGTACTTTTCAAAATAAACCTACGTTTCTATTAAAATGTAAGTTGTTGGGGTTTTTTTTGCAGCCCATAAACGTAAAACCTTGTTTATTTGGCCTGTGCAAGCCTTTGAGTTTAACATGCTTGCTCTAATGTATTCTATGTTTGAAAGTGTTCGTTAACAGGATGCACATGCTGAAAGAGATCTACTCAAGGTAGATACAAAGATAACCACTGATAGCCCTCTTTGCACATCCCTACCAAATATCCCCAGCTGCAATAAAAGCTCTATATGCTAAAGTAATTTGTTGGAAAACAGGTCTTTCGACGTCTCAGGGATGTGTAGCTGTCCAGATGTCCGTCAAATGAGAAGAGATTTGACCAACAATGCAACAGTGAAGACTGTGAAGCAGATACACTTTCTCCTACACTGCCCTAAATACAAAGCCATTTGCCATCAATACAAACAATACACTCCTTCCTGCATACTGTATGACATATAAATACTTTCACAGCAAAATTGAGCAAATATGGTCCAAAAATACTAAGTAACCTAAATTTCCAGATTAAAAATATCCGATAGTTGAATTTATCAAAAACGTGTACTATATTTGTGTATAAGAAGTATTCTGTATAAGCACAGATATTTAAAAAAATAAAGAAGGAAATAATTCTGAGCCAGTGTATCTTATTTTTCTAAGGCGTAATGTGGTCACAATGCCAAGATACTTTGCATACAAGCCATGTAAAAGATGTCATTATGAAGCCATTGCAACAATCATTACGTTGTAAATGTCAATTGTCATTTACTAGGTCTGAATGCTATTTTAAAGCTGTTAAAAGTAGCATGTAGGGTGGCGGGGTCGGGCGGCCATGCTAGCAGGCTGCAAGTCACTACGGCTCCTGGGGAATCCAGCTAATATTGGGCGTAAGCCCACTTAACTCAGCCTGAAAACACCTGGGAACTCGTGGCACAAGATCCTGGAGTGTCCCGGTGCAGCTAGAACACCTGATATCGGGTGGATCTGGGTCCCGGTGAGATGCTCTGGGGCTTGGGGACTGAGGCCTACCCGGGAGGGGAGTGGAGCAGACGGCCGCTGCCTCGCTTTCCATCCCGGCTGAAATTAATCACAACGCTGCTGGGGCCCTCCCGGACCCGTTCACCCCCCCCCCCTCTGGACCGGTGGGGGTTATCCCGGTCCCCACCAGGCAGGCAAACTTCTTTAAGGCGCACCTGGATCACTCGGCGCTGACCGCCAACGACTACCACGCGGCCTCAACAAAATGGCCGAACGAGATGAGACTTCCCCACAGGCCGCTGGAGGTGGGCTGTGCAGGCCGTGCCAATGACCCCACACACCACACAGCCGAATCTGTGTCCATGCAACTGAGGTGGGGATGAGAAGATGGCAGCCTACAACTCTACTGCCTACTCGCACTGCCATCTCAGCACATGATCCAAGCGAGAACGCCTTACCCCAGCCTCCTATCAACGAGACCGTAGCAGGGGGAAGGCCCGGAAAAGATACCGTCTTGTAACAGCTCATTCACACCGCTACTCGTACCTGGACATTGTGGACTGTACAGCACAACACCCGTACTCACCCCATGATCGGGTAACACGACCATGCCTGTGAAAAGGTTGCCTATCAACACCACGCACGACACAAGCAACGACGACTGCCCTAATTCCTCACGACGGAAGACAGTAAAGGTACAGCCCAACCGGCTTTACATAGCGGTCTTTTCCACCCCGATTACCGCAGATGACGACCCAGTGTACCGCGATCTGCCTGGTGGCATTTCATTTCATTTCATTTCATTTTATCTTCTTCAAAGCTACTCACCAAGATCCAGCCTGATTATCTTATATGATCTAATACTGTACTTTTATGTTTTCATAAGCTTATACAGCACTCACTAGGCATATGATCAGATAGCCTGTTCCCATTTACTTTAACATTGACTCATATGTTTGCCTAATGCTTTACTCGTTTAATAACTAACTCTGTTGACACTCATGCTTCACCGGCTTGTCTCACACTCACTCATGTATACGTAGCTTATATAGATCACATAATATGTTATATACGCTCTAGACGTGTCTGACTCCCCTATGACCTAGCTACCTAATTTCAAAAATGTGTGCAGTGACCCTCTATGCCTTAAAAGTGTTCATATGTGTACTTTACCTATCTTGTATCTGCTGTTGAGGCATGGCAAGAGCTTGTGTTATATATTTGCACCACAAAAATAAAGAATAAAAAAAAAAAGTAGCATGTAATACTTTTAAAGAGTCGTTTTAAATTCGATCTGCCACTTGCGTGGTTTCTGCCTTTTTGTTTTCCAACCCTCCCAAGTCGCCCAACACTCTAAAAGGACACCTGGAGTCAGAAGAGGAGGGAATTGCTATACGTTCTAGATGTTTTAACTCCTTGATACGGTCATCTTCATTCTACAGTACCTGGCAAGCAGTCTCATCTACAACCAATGCAAGAGTAATAAAATGCTCGCCGCCTAATAAAATGGTGTTTCCCACTCCCCTATTAGTCAGAAATTCTTCTGTACCCATTTTTATTAAAGCGGCACTGTCATGCCAAACTTACCTTTCTCCTATTGTTTCCTCTTTTCATCCTCTCTCAGAATCTGTTCTTTTCTTTATTTCTGATCTAGTTTTCTTTAAAACATAAGGTAAAGTAGGGATTACTTGGTCTTATGTGTTTTTATTACGCTTGCTCTTCTTTGACCAAAGGAGGAGCATATGTCAGCTCCATTGCCTGTGTCAGAGAAAGTACCCACAATTCTACTTGGCACAGGAAATGAAGTGGACTGAAACTCCTACTTTGGTCAAAGCAGTTCAAGCGCAGGAAAAAACATAAGGCAAAGTAGTCCTTACTTATCTTATGTAAAACTAGATCAGATAGGAAGAAAAGAAGAACAGGTTCTGAGAGAGGAAGAGAAGAGGAAACTATCGGAGAAAGGTAAATTTGGCATGACCGTGCCGCTTCAAGTGGACCTTCCAACTTCACATCAGTTTATAAATATAACTATTTTTATCTAACCAAGCAATGACTAGTTTAGCTATTACCACCATTTGGAATTTGATAGTTGTTGTTTTTTTTTTCTGTAGGAGGTATCTGAATCCCAATTTTCTTAAATAACACTGTTGTAGTTAAACATTCCACTGTACAAAAAAAAAAAAAAAAAAAAAAAAAGGACATGGTTATTAGACCTGCTTGTTAATGCAATTTATTTTGTGGATAAAGGATGCCCAAGTTAGCTATAAGTTCCAAATCAAAACAATACCTAAAATATTGCCATGTGTTTGCTGCACTGCAACTTAAGGATTTCTCTTTTAAGTGCCCCCCATACACATTATATGTTGTTTTTTTAAAAGGATAGAAAAAAAAAATCATTTTAATATCCTATACATAGAAAAGACTTTCTTTTAATATATCTATAGTGTTCAAGTAGAGATTGTAGCATTAGAACTTTACATAGATTATGTCCTGATGAAGGTTCTAATGTGAACTGAAACGTTGACCTTCTGTGGGATCTTCAATTCAATAAAAAAAATCTTTTTTCACAAGACCTGGAGTGCTGGCTACCTATATATTTTTGATATATATATATATATATACATACATATATATATATATATATATATATATACACACACACACACACAGGGGTGGGCTGGGCCGGGGGGCAGGGAGGCAATTGCCCCCCAGGCCGCCCTAAATCGTTTGCAAAACGGCCGGAGGAGGGGGTGCCGCGCGGAGCAGGCTGATGGCCTGTTACAGGGAACCCAGCAGGTGGTCAGCTGGCCACCTAGGGCGCCCCAGTAGCAAGGCAGAGTAGGCACCTGCTTGTCCCAGACAGCAGGTGCCTACTCTGCAGGAATATACCGGCCGCGTGAGGAAGGAGGAAGGAGGCAGGCGGCGAGGGAGCACTGCTTCTGCTGATGATCTTCCTGCTCCCTCGCGCGCCCTCTCTGGTGATGTCGGGAGCCGGAATATGACGTCATTCCGGCCCCGCATCACTAAACTGCGCGAGGGAGCAGAGAAGAGCAGGAAGTCACTGGACCCCGGGGAAAGGACCCAGAAGACTCCTAAAGGTAGGAGCAACAAGGAATTTGTGTGTGTGTGTCTGGAAGTGTGTGTGTGTGTCTGGAAGTGAGTGTGTGTCTGGAAGTGAGTGTGTGTCTGGAAGTGAGTGTGTGTCTGGAAGTGAGTGTGTGTCTGGAAGTGAGTGTGTGTCTGGAAGTGAGTGTGTGTCTGGAAGTGAGTGTGTGTCTGGAAGTGAGTGTGTGTCTGGAAGTGAGTGTGTGTCTGGAAGTGAGTGTGTGTCTGGAAGTGAGTGTGTGTCTGGAAGTGAGTGTGTGTCTGGAAGAGTGTGTGTCTGGAAGTGTGAGTGTGAGTGTGAGTCTGGAAGTGTGAGTGTGTGTCTGGAAGTGTGAGTGTGTGTGTCTGGAAGTGTGAGTGTGTGTCTGGAAGTGTGAGTGTGTGTCTGGAAGTGTGAGTGTGTGTCTGGAAGTGTGAGTGTGTGTCTGGAAGTGTGAGTGTGTGTCTGGAAGTGTGTGTGTGAGTGTGTGTGTCTGGAAGTGTGTGTGTGTGTGTCTGCCTGTCAGTGAGTGTTTGTCTGTCAGGGTTTGTGTGTGTGTGTGTGTGTGTGTGTGTG
Source organism: Pelobates fuscus (assembly GCF_036172605.1). Lineage (NCBI taxonomy): Eukaryota > Metazoa > Chordata > Amphibia > Anura > Pelobatidae > Pelobates > Pelobates fuscus. Next base: position 279,053,958 of record NC_086321.1, read on the forward strand.
TTATTGAGAGTGAGTGCCAGTGTGCCTGTCAGCAGGGCCAGCCTTTGAGGTGTGCAAGCTGAGTGTGTGTGTCTGGAAGTGTGAGTGTGTGTGTGTGTGTGTGTGTATCTGGAAGTGTGTGTGTCTGGAAGTGAGTGTGTGTGTCTGAAAGTAAGTGTGTCTGTCAGTAAGTGTGTGTTTGTGTGTCTGGAAGTGAGTGTGTGTCTGCCTGTCAGTGTTTGTGTATGTGTCTGCCTGTCAGTGAGTGTTTGTCTTTCAGGGTTTGTGTGTGTGTGTGTGTGTTATTGAGAGTGAGTGTCAGTGTGTATGTCAGCAGGTCAGCCTTTGAGGTGTGCAAGCTGTGGGGTCACGTAGGGTGCCATGACAACAGAGGCGCCCGGTGGCCAACACAGCTCACAAGTTTAGGACACCAGCACATTGAAGGGACACTCCAGGCACCCAGACCCATTCAGCCCATTGGAGTGGTCTGGGTGCCAACTCCCACTACCCTTAACCCTGCAACTGTAAATATTGCAGTTTTCATAAACTGCAATAAGTACATTGCAGGGTTAACTCCTCCTCTAGTGGCTGTCTACTAGAGGAGGAGTTCTACGTCCTGGTTTATAGCACATGTTTTCTGTGCTATAGCGTCTCTGGACGTCCTCACGCTATGTGAGGACCTCCAGCGTCGCTAAAATCCCCATAGGAAAGCAATGAAAGTATTTTCAATGCTTTCCTATGGAGAGGTCTCCCCCGCCGGGGGCCGCGCATGCGCAAGCGGTCTCCCCTGCCGGATGACGTCACAGCGGGAGGAGCGTGGGCGGACCCTAAACCAGTGCAGAGGGACATCAGCGCTGGTCTCAGTTATGTCACTGAAGGGGTTCTAACCCCTTCAGCAACATGGGATGGGGGTGGGAGGGAGAGGGGACCTGCAGTGCCAGGAAGCCGATTTGTTTTCCTGGCACTGGAGTGTCCCTTTAATTTAAATGATTCCCTAGTGGTCCACTGGTGCACACCAGCAGTAGGTGCCTTAGATCATATCCTCTCCTTCGTGGTTCCGGTGCTCAGTTAGTGAGTCAGAGCACAGGCTCAGAGATTCTCAGCCTGCGCTCTAACAACATTGAAAGTCGGAGCCGCAAAGGAGTGGGTATGGAAAAGAGCTACTGATTAGCATAACCTCAAGATCCGTTATAAAACCAGGAAAAGGTGGGCATGGATGGTGAGCTGATTCGGGGGTGCAATGGGCCACTTGACTGGATTTGCCCCCCAGGCCTGAGGCTGCCAGCCCTCCCCTGTATACACACACACACACAATGTTAAACAAGTCTGCACACTAGTCAAGCCATAAGACTTGCTTTTCCCACAGAAAAAAATAATCTGCAGTGATGTTAATTTATATATATATATATATATATATATATATATATATATATATATATACATATATATACATATATACATACATATATATATATACATACACACACACACACACACACACACACACACACATAGAACAAAATTATAAACACAACACTTTTCTTTTTGCCCTGTCCCCATTTTTCATGAGCTGAACTCAAAGATCTAAGACTTTTTCTATGTACACAAAAGCCATATTTCTCTCAAATATTGTTCACAAATCTGTCTAAATCTGTGTTAGTGAGCACTTCTCCTTTGCCGATATAATCCATCCACCTCACAGGTGTGGCATATCAAGATGCTGGTTAGACAGCATGAGTATTGCAAAGGTGTGCCTTAGGCTGGCCACAATAAAAGACCACTCTAAAATGGGCAGTTTTATCACAGAGCACAATGCCACAAATGTGGCACGTTTTGAGAGAGAGTGCAATTGGCATGCTGACTGCAGGAATGTCCACCAGAGCTGTTGCCCGTGAACTGAATGTTCATTTCGCTAACATAAGCCGTCTCCAAAGGCATTTCAGAGAATTTGACAGTACATCCAACCGGTCTCACAACCGAAGACCACGTGTAACCACACCAGCACTGGACCTCTACATCCAGCATCTTCACCTCCAAGACCAGCTACCCGGACAGCTGCTGCAACAATCAGTTTTCATAACCAAATAATGTCATGAATAATGATTTAAGAAGATTCCTTGTATGCAGCTTGCTGTATTTTTATTGATTTCTGGAATGAATATTTGAATTTTACTTCTAACCCCTGCTCATTATTTCTCACTATATGACCATTGGGGGAGCGCACAGAAGCTGAAGAAGTACATCTTTACATCCTACTTATGCGTATTTACCTCATGAAAAGGTGAGTAGGATGCAATTATCTTATTAATATTTTTAGTCACAGTGTAGACACTATACTGGCTATATTGCCCTATGTGAGCTATTTTGTCTTATAGAAATTCCCTCTGGACAAAGTCTATTTAAATGTATGTATAAATTCTAACTACTGCACCTTTTTGAACACTGTGCATTATTCAATGCTTTTCTATAGTGAAAATCTGACGCTGGAGGTCCGTGAGGACGTCCAGCGTCAGATAATGGACCAAAAGTCAGTTTGGATTCCGGAAGCGCCCCCATTGGCTGTCTAGTAGATTGTAAACATTGTAGTTCTCTGGAACTGCGTTTTTTAACATTGCAGCACTAAGTGCAAAAGGGTCACAGCACCCAGTCCACTTAAATTAGCTGAAGTGGTCTGGGTGCCTACAGTGTCCCTTTAAGGCTAACATAATACCAAGCCTCCAATAATGCTATACCAACCATAACCCTATGCTCACACTAAAGATAACCATATAGCTATCCTTACCTGACCAATAAACCTTAATCCTATGCTATCCAAAATCTAAAAACAGCATTTAACCTATACGGCATTAGCGCATACAGCATTAAATCCTCTGTTGGCAACAGTATTGATATCAGCAGATGGGTTTCCATCTGAAAAAGAGTAGTGAGTGGTATGTTGCCACCATTACAGGCTGTTTTCAGTGTTACAGGGAGATCTCCCTGTAATATTGAAATCGAGCACACTTACCCAGCCAATTACACTGTGATCAGTTCTGGACAACTGGCAAAGCCCAGCACCAAACACAGTCTTGCTTTGAGGCATGAAGGGAGACTTTGTCAGTGGCTCTACCTTCAGCAGCTGAAATCCAAGAATCACAGCTGGTAAGTGCAATCCTTTTTTTTTTTTTTTTTTTTTTTTACCTGCTCACAACACTTTATTTAAATAGGTATTTAAAAGCCTATTTCTACAGTTTTAAAAACTCCCCCAGCTGACAAAGGGGAATCCCAGGTATTGCTTGATGGCTGTGACTCACTGTTGTGAGCAAGGTACAGTCAGGATCCTAATAAACTAGAAAAAAAACATATGAGCTATTTAACTTCCAGCATTCTATTGAGCAGGAAAGAGGAAATGATTGATTGACTTGCCTGATGATGCACATGCTATCTGAACCACATGGACTTTGAGGAATTAAAAACACCTGCACAGTATTGTAGTTTTATAATGTGACATTGTAGTGCACTTTGAGAGACTTTGATGAAAAAGTCACTTAACTCAAGTTAAACAGCCGAGGCAGACTATTATTCTCATATGACCAGGAGGCTAATGACAAGAATTTGAACTATGCATCCACACAAAAGTAGTTTTACAACAGGACCAAAAAAAAACCAAAAAAAATACTATGCAGAAAATAAAAATATAACAAATAAAGTTTAAAATCCGTTGCATTAACAAACAGGCAATTCATTATCGACTACATTTTCATTGTAACCTGCAGTTTTACAGACCCTTGTAAATAAATCTCACCCTACCACACCACCCTACTTCTCACGTAGCATTTTTCAGCTGGCTCAAATATTATTTAGTGGCACTTTGTTTTGTCAGTGAGTTAAGGGGACAATCTAAGCCCTAACAACTACACTATGCAAGGCTTTATCCATATGAAAAACTGCTAAGCACTTTATTATTACACAACATGTCTTCCTGTTTCTATGTATAACTTTAAAAACATATTTAACCCCTTAAGGACCAAACTTCTGGAATAAAAGGGAATCATGACATGTCACACATGTCATGTGTCCTTAATGGGTTAAAATAAATGTTAAAGAGGAACTTTCACAAGATAATTACAGAAGCTGACAGCCAACTGTAAGTTAGCCATTAGGGGTTTTCCTAAAAGTACGGCTGTTTTCGAACATAGCAGGCAAATCAAAGATGCAGTGCAGACTTATCATTGAGTGGTGATAAGACAGCCACAGAAAGTCCAGGCTGGGTTAGAAGGGCTGCAAACAAGAAACTGCAGGTTTTGCAAGCTGTTTTTAGATATAACCCCACAGAAAAAATGCATAACTAAATGCACACAAGTTTTCATTTGGGTTATAGCTACTAAACCGTTATTTTTAAAAAAATTATATTTGTGGGGTAAAGTGTTCCTTTAATTCCATTCAACTTGCATTTCTTAATGATTTATTTCTGATATATAGCGGTTGTTTTTTTCCCTATCAGGTAGATAAAGGCCTTATGCAACACAGCAAGGAGCACAAAAAAGATCGTATTAGAACACAGGGACACTAGCATGCGATCTAGCACTGTAACTTTTATACTTACCAAACAGAGCTTTAAAGTGAGCACTGTGCTGGATAATGTATTATTTGATGGCTTACAGGGGAAGGATTCACACTTGTTACAAATTATCTGTACTAGGAGCAGCTGTAGGCATTACTGGGATTTATATGCATATCTCTCAATACGCTCATTGCCCAGACTTAATGGGAGTTCTAATCCTACAGCAGCTGGGGGTCTTTGTGGCTACCTCTGGTGTACACAGTTTATAATTAAACACAACATATTGGGGGTGGGGGTAACAGCCAAAGTGGTTCAAAATAATCTACCCAACTACGCTTATATAAATCAGAGAATGGGATATTCAGATTTTTCTAAATTATAAGTTTACTACAAAAGAATAATTAGTGAATATAGAAATGTATTGTTCTGTACACAAATCTAACCACATTCACTTTATTCTACAAAAAGAGATTCTACAAAATATAAAAGCCTTGAATAATAGTATGGTTCAAAGATATGAAGAGTCATTTTCTTCTATCAAAATATTTTACAAGCCACAGTGGAACATTATTCATTTTGTTAATGTAAGCCCACCGCATACTCGTGGTTTTTAATATAACCAGACACTAAAGAGTTGTCATTCACTAAACAGATTAGAGGAAATAATTATAGCTTTGCAACATACTCCAGAGTAGTGTTACTACAATCACTATGAAATTAATATTTTGAAACAAGTTGACAATGAAACAGAGCATTTTTTATTTTATTTTTTAAAGTAGTTTAAATACAGAGGAATTTTGCTAAACGCTCCCATATAGCACTGCAGCTTGCATTAAATTAGAAATGCAATCTATACTGTGAGGTGGCTGGATTACTAGCAAACATAGAACTTTTTCTAAAATGTAATTAAAATCTCACTACCCCCATCACAAGCTCAACACCGTTAGGTATGCCAAGACCATTTTTGGAAAGCAGCATCAAAGGCTGGATGTAGGAGAGGAGAGCTGGGAGTTACAGCTAGTCTTTAGGATGTTGTTATTAATACTACGTTCTGATATTCTGAGATTTCATTTTTATTTAGGGGTTTGTTTTTTATGGATAGCGATAGGAATGGAGAACGTGATTGTATGCAGGTTAGCGTGTGCTAGAATGCAATGTGGGAATGTAAAATTAATGGATTTCATACATGCATTGCAGCCGGTGTGAATATATAAATGTTGTGTGTGTTTGTATTCATGCAATCTACGCTTGCACATTGCGTGTGATAAGAAAGCCAACAGCCAGGAGTAAAACGTACTCGTCAATGCAAGCTTGGATAGTCCGATGGTTCATTTCTTCTGAATACTTGCCAATATCTAGTGCAGAGTGGAGGATTTGAGACCTGTTTTATATATTATGGAAAGATTGTTACAAAGATCATTCTGAAGACTGTGTTGAACAGCACCTTTATATGAAGCCCTCCAAGCACCATTTTGCAAAATGGATGTGTTATGGTAGACAGGGTATATTTTATTGTTCATAACCAAAATATAAATGACAGGTATATATTTTGATTGTCTGAAAGTACCAGGAACCAATAAAAAAGCAGCAGGTTTTTCAGATGTCAGGTAAGTAGTTCTACATGGTCTTTGAATGCAGGTATAACAATAACAATAAATAAATATACAGTGTTCTGCATCTAATTAAGGTTCTTAGGTGATGATCCCCAATAGTACCTAAAAGAACATTTAAAGGAACACTACAGTGTTAGGAACACAAACATGTATTTAGGTGTTTGGCCCCTCTCAGAATGAAGTAAAAAAAAAAAAAAAAAAGGTATTTTATTTACCTTTTCTCCATCACTGCTCTGGTCTCGCCATAACTGGCCCAAACTCCATGACGGAGATCATCAATCTTGAGGATCTTGGCTAATCCAATGCTTTCCCATAAGAAAGCATTGGGAGTCTTTTGCGCATGTGCGTTACACTACCACGTTGCGCCAATCAGTGAATATCTATGGGGAAAAATGCAGGGTGCAGAGTGTGGAGACGCTAAACGCAGGTGCTGCACACAATGCAGTACTGACATAGGAAGCACCTCTAATGGCCATCTGAGTGACTGCATCTTGAGTTGTTACTAAGCAGCAATGTAAATACTGCCTTCTCTCTGAAAAGGCAGTGTTTACATTGCTGGCCTGCAGGGACATGCTATAGACACCAGAACCCCTACATTACGCTGTAGTGGTTCTGGTGACAATAGTGTCACTTTAAACATAAGCAATCTTTAAAAGTTTGTTTAAACTATTTTGCCATATTGGGATAAGAATATATTATTAGTTTTGTTTACAAATAAATATTTATTTTAATATATCATTTTATTAGAGCACCTTCTAGGGCTACAGAGTTTAAAGTTTACATGTAAATTAATAATTTGATAGAAAACTCATCACTTTGTTGGCGACCGACTTTGATAGAGACCGAAAAATAATCTGACAGAAACATAAAATGTTGATATGCTTTTTAGTATAAAAGATTATACACAGGAACAAATCATACAATACCACTAATAGCAGTTATATATGGCACCATTATATAGATCCTTCACCTCCCAACCGTCCCAATTTGTGGATCCTGATGCATTCTCCAGCCTTAGTTCCCTGGTTTCTGCATTTTGGGAGACCATGGAACTGTTCATAACATTCATAGCACATCAATTAGACGTGCTTGCGCAATGATTAGGGAACTAGGACCATGCAGGGAGCACTGAAACTGTACTCCCTGCAGGGTCTGTCTATAGTGGGCCTCCCTGCCATTTATTCGGGTGGACTGGCCGCTTTTCTGGACAGGTCTGACTCTTTGGGGCTGGAGCTAGTGACACAATTGCCTCCTTTACTTCCCTCCTACCAGCATCCCGATTTACAGGACGCCAGAGTTAGGAGGTATTAAAACGTGTTTTCCAAAACATTCTAGAAATAAACAAAAATAGAATTAAAAATATCTATATAATAATTTACTATTTTTACCTATGTTACTGTTGGATTTGCATTTTGCTGTTTTTAGAAAATTTTTTTACATATTTGTTTTGCTGAATCATAAAAAAAAAAAAAAAAAACACACCACATACACAGCACACATTAAATAAAAAATAAAATAAACACCACCACAACAACATGCATTAAATACTATATTTCTTCCAGAAGGATGTACTTGATAAACTAGCAAGAAAAACTGCTGCCAACTGCTTCCTTAACCCCTTAACCCCTTAAGGACCAAACTTCTGGAATAAAAGGGAATCATGACATGTCACACATGTCATGTGTCCTTAAGGGGTTAAAGCAAAGTGCAGCATTCAGCTGAGAAGAAAAATGTATGTGTTAAACAAGATGTGACATCATGTCCATGTGCAAACATTATCAGGATCTGCTGCACACAAGATGCTGGCAGATTGACATTCACTTGTATGGGTATCTCTCTTGTTGATTTTTAAAATCGAATACATTTCAAGGGAATGACACAGAAACTTGAAAAAAAATTTTTTTCTATAAATAAATTTTATATATATATATCACACAAGATTTTCCCATTCACATCTTTTAATACCAAGAAATTGCTGAACTGTGCATGAGTTACATCATGCAAGGGTACAAGCTGAGTAATTCCCCATAGGAATAAATGGGAGCCCAGCTCATGTTTTTGGCAGGAAATACTACTGGAGAATAAGAGCTCAGGGATTTGCAGCAAACAAGAGATATTAAGATGCACCGAACAATCTTTAAATCTATATTTTCAATATATATGCATTTCAAATGTGGAGTGAATACAACTTGGAAATTGAAATTATAATTTGCTTTACTATAAATGCCTTTTGACCCTCTGTTTTATAGTAAACTCCAACTGGAGAGACCATATTTATGATCTCAATGACCAGACTTCTAATATTTCAATTATCCAACCACGTGTGTGGGGACATGCTTGCAGGTTACATAGACAATGTAAATATCGTGTTTTATTCTGGATTTCAACTAACATCGCCTGCAGCCCATAGGGAGCACTTTTCATAGTTGCCATAGTTTCAAAGTAAAAACAATCTGACAACCTACCTAGAATATATTACCATGGTGTTTGCAAGAAACAATTCAATCAAATCAATTCCTAATCTAACAATTGCTGTAAGCACTGAACATTGATACAATTAAATGAATGGAAGCCACCACTCCTTTTAATAAGTTATATGGTAAACTGAAGAGAAATCTTATTTAAAATTAATGAAAAGCCTGTTGGTATTTAAAAGTTTTTTTTATAAATGAGATGAAGCCATCAGGTTGGTGCAAAATATAAGAAATCACCCCAGGGTAACTAAAACACAAAAACTGAGAAAAAAAAAGGTGTGAGATAAAAAATAAAAATAATTGCAAAAAAATAAATAAAAATTAAACGGTCACTCAATTGGCAAATCACATCCCTAAATTGGTAGGTCAAATTGTTACCTTCTGTATTGAATACACTATTGAAGTATGGAAAATTTTGCCCAGCAAAGCTAAAGGTGGAAATATATCACAGAGCAACTCCAAACGGTGTCGGTGTCGTCCTGTGGACTTTTTCCAAGGAGGGCTGCCGTGGTTATTTATTTTTGGCCAGTTTATTGTTCCTTTGAGAAATCCAATCTCATACTACCTTAAAATGATAGACATGTTTTGATTCACGCAACCTTGTAAAAATAAAACTACTTTATAACTTTACATAGAGCAAGACAAAAAAAAATGGTTGCATTATTTGCTTCTTGCCACCACACACTACAAAATGAGATATTTCATATATACAAAATGCTCCGGTAATTACATCTGCATTACTAATGCTATTTTCCAACTATGCTATGTACTTCAGTCAAACACTTGTACAGAGAACAATTTGGATTCAGTATGCAGAGCACCATTCTGTACTGCACAACACACAGTTTGCATTTACAAAGTAATCAGGTAACGAAAGCTGCCTAATTATTTGACGAGTAACTAAGGAAAGGTGAGGTGTTTAATGCTCTTGGTTTATATCCAAGCTTACAAACAATTGTGAAAGCAACTGAGAATGCAGTCAGTGCCAAACGTTTTACAAACTAGTTACCATGGAAATACTAACACGTTTCAAATGCAAGTGTATTTACCTATAACGTTTTTTGGGTTTTTGTTACCTTAAAGGGACACTCCAGTGCCAGGAAAACAATCAGTTTTCCTGGCACTGCAGGTCCCCTCTCCCTCCCACCCCCCACCCCAGGTTGTATCTAGCGCTGGTTCAGGGTCCGCCCACGATCCTCCCCCGCCGACGTCATCCGGCGGGGGATACCTACTGCGCAATATTTACAGTTGCAGGGTTAAGGGTAGTGGGAGTTGGCACCCAGATCACTCCAATGGGCAGAAGTGGTCTGGGTGCCTGGAGTGTCCCTTTAAAGATGGCTCCTTGAACTTTAGTTGTATTGAACTACATATTTTGTAAACAGCAATCTTTCTAGCTTATGAAGAGGTTACAGATTCTAAAACTGCATGGGGGGAGAGAAAAGCAAAAAAAAAAAAGAAAAAAAAGTGGCCTTTTGAGATATCATCAATAAAACAAAAATGTAGTGGTTTCCATCTGACAAAGTGACGGATGAAAAGATTATTTACAGCAGTGAAAAACACAAACCATAAAAAAGTATGAATCCTCATGGGGTTTAATGGGTTTAAATTTTACTACGACCTAGTTCCCTGTGACGTGTACAAGATGTACTCGTATTGGACTACATCACTGACCAACACCTTGCAGTCGATGGCTGCAGCTGAACACAAGACTGCAGGCTTCACCTACTGGTTTTGCTCTACCAATCAGAACCATTTAACATCATACACACTCTGGTTTTCAACTCTCTACATCATTATGACAGCACATTTATTTAATAGGAGTTTTTTTTTTTCTATGAAGGCTTTGGTCATAATACCTTACCCCCCAAAATCCCTCCAAAGCCCTCATAAAAAAAAAAAAAACACAATCCTCAAATCATTTCTTTTCTCTAAAGGGTTAATTCACTGCTAAGATGATAACATACAACAGGGCTCCACGGCGACTAGAAATTTTGCCCTTGCGTCTGGGATTTTAAGTCCTTTAGTTAAAGGCAGGATAGGTGAACAATGGAATGAAAGCGTGGAGGCGGCAGGTTGAGGCCGCATGCGAGGGAACTGTGATCTTCCAGCATCTCCTCTCTGCTCCCTCACACCGTTTAGTGTGAGAGAGAGAGAGAGAGAATGTATGTGTCTCTTTGTCAGTGTTCCAGTGTTTGTGTGTGTCTGTGTCAGAATGTGTCTTGTGTCGGTATAGGTACCTGCACCCCTCCGATCACAAGAGAGGTGTTTTTACTCACCTTCTTTCCAACGCCATGCCAGTTTTCCACAGCTTGTCCTGCCTTCATGGGTGAGATAATCGATCTTTAAGATCTCTGCTAAACCAATGCTTTCCTGTAGGAAAGCAATGGCAGGATATTGCGCATGTTCTCTATGGGTAACATGCAGCACCTCCATGCAGAGTGTGGAGACGCTAAACAAACTCTCTCTACACAGGACTCTAGTGGCATCTGAGTGACTGTCACTAGAGGTGTTACTAGGCAGCAATGTAAACACTGCCTTTTCTCTGAAAATGCAGTGTTTATATTGAAAAGGCTACAAGGACAGGCTACATGCACCAGCACAACTACATTAAACTGTAGTGGTTCTTGTGACTATAGTGTCCCTTTAAGAATTGTATATTTCCAGTAAATTTTACTTTGCTACTTTAAAAAAAACTGGCTCCTAACTTTTTTAGCTGGCTCCTAGATTCCAAACAAATTTGTCAAGCCCTGGCATACGGTATTCCAAAAATGTAACATTTCTAGTAAAGAGCATTAGATTCTTGGTTCAACAGCTTCCAGCTCGCAAAAAAAAAAAAAAAAATAGGTACACCCTACCTAGATCGATCCACCAGTGGCACAGTACACTAGAAAGAAAATCAATGTAGACAAAAAAAAAATGATAACCACAACATGACTGAAGGATCTTTCAAATTCAAAATATGCATTTATTGTACATGGCAGCGATATATACAGTGCAGCTACAAGAAAAATTACAAGGTACTGAAAAGGGCAGTCTCGCCTATGAAGTGGATATCCCTATTTTGGAAAGAAAGGGAGCAATACAAACTTCCCATGTTTCCATATTTAGGAGGTACAATCCCTAATTTAGGCCCAAATCCCAGTTGTTCTTTTCTATCCCACAGCAATAATACAGTAATGCGGCTTTTACATACAATAAACGTGTTTATAAATCTGTCAGTCTACATTTTAGTTCCATAAATTATTAGTAAGTTACCTAACATTCCTCAGCTCCACCCCAACTCACACCTCTAAAATAAAAAAAAGTGTCCCTCTGAACCCATTTGAAATGTTGGAAAGGAATGGAAAAATGCAAGGTTAACCAGCTAGTAGGTGGACACCACCAATGAAGGTTAACCAGCTAGCAGGTGGACACCCACCTGGAGTATTAAGGTGCAAACACAGACACTGCCTGGCAGAGGATTATCAAGGTCTGGTATGTAAAACTTTAAATCTGTACACTTGCTGGTGAAGGCACAATTTTGCTGCACCAACAGAAAATATATAAATTTAGGTAAATACAACCTCAGGTGAACAACAACACATAACCTATTACACTGTGTCATGATTTATTTAAAAGAACACTGGAAGAGCAGGAATACATGTTGGTTGTGTAGTGTTCAAATCGCATTAGCCCTCCTGGCCCTCACTTGCCCCCTAGTAAAACTCACCTTATTTACAGCGTCGTGCAGGTCCACCCGCCTCCTTGGCTGAGATTATCAGAATTGACAATCTCAGGCAATCTAATGCTTTCCTACGGGAGGTGAGTTTTACTAGCTTTAACCCCTTAACAACCACAGATGTACTAGGTACGTCCGACAAAAAACAGTTGTAAAGGACATCCACGGCAAATAGGAGCGTTGCATTTTTCACACACAAACGCCACTTTCACTGATGATATCATTGTTGTGATACGTTTTAGAAGCACTTATATATGTGTTCAGCGACGTCTCCCGAGTATAACAGTACCCCCCACATGTACAGGTTTTATAGTGTTTTTGAAAGTTACAGGGTCAAATATAAGGCTTGATTTTCCATTTTTTCCCACATTAAAATATGCCAGATTGGTTATGTTGCCTTTGAGAGCCTATGGTAGCCCATTAATGAGAATTACCCCCGTGATGGCATATCATTTGCAAAAGAAGACAATCCAAGTTATTGCAAATGGGGTTCATTGTTTTTTTTTTTGCATTTTTAACACACAAACAAATATGAATGCTAACTTTGGCCAGTGTTTGTGACTAAGTGGCTACCAAAAAAGACTGGATGCACCCCATATTGAATACCCTGGGTTGTCTACTTTAAAAAAAAAATGTACATGTGAGGTGTGATTCAGAGATTTATGACAGATCACAGTGTTACAATGTCACTATTGATAAACAGCAATGTCCTACTTGTCCATATAGCCCTATAACTTGCAATAACAAGCTACGGACATGTTAACATTGGGTATTTCTAAACTCAGGACAAAATTTAGAAACTATTTAGCACGGGTGTTTTTTGGCAGTTGTAGATACGCAACAGATTTTGGGGGGTCAAAGTTAGAAAAAGTGTTTGTTTTTTAAATTCATCAGATTGTATATTTTTTTTATAGTAAATTATATGAGATTATGAAAATAATGGTATCTTTAGAAAGACCATTTAATGGTAAGAAAAACGGTATATAATATGTGTGGGTACAGTAAATGAGTAAGAGGAAAATTATAGCTAAACACAAACACCACAGAAATGTAAAAACAGCCCTGGTCCTTAACGGTAAAAAAAATTGAAAAACGGTCTGGTCACTAAAGGGTTAAAGAGAGCGGAGCAAAATGTCACGCTGGCCAATCAGCATCTCCTCATAGAGATGCATTGAATCAATGCATTTCTACAGGGAAGTTACGCTGAACGTTAGTGCTGCACACTGTGCAGCACTGACCCAGGACGCACCTCTAGTAGTGGTCTGAGGAGTGGCCACTGGAGGTGTCCCTAGGAAGCAAGGTAAACACTGCCTTTTCTCTGAAAAGGCAGTGTTCACATTAAAATGCCTGCAGGAACTGACTATACTCACCATAACAACTACATGAAGTTGTTCTTGTGACTAAAGTGTCCCTTAAAACTAAAGCCGAAATGGAGCAGCCATATGTGAAAAACTACTCACTTATTGTTTTTATAGGAATTAAGAGGCTTAGACAAGTACTGCTAAACAAATGCCCTTGATTAATTGATTATCAGCAAGTGTGACCACCTCTATAACAGCCAACGTTTTAGCAGTTTGCTGGTCTGGAGCATTCAGGTTTGTGTTAACACAATTTCAAGGAGGAAAGACATCACAAATGATCTCAGAGAAGCAATTGTTGCAGCCCATCAAACTGGGAAGGGATATAAGACAAGTTCCTAACAGTTTGAAGTCAATCATTTTACAGTGAGAAATATTATTCAAAAGTGGAAAACATTCAAGGCATCTGACAATCTTCCCAGGAGTGGACATAACAGCAAATACACCCCAAGGTCAGACAATGACACAAAAAAACACAAGTTACATCTCAGAATCTACAGGCCTCACTTAAAATTCACAACAGTAAAATTAGAAAAAGACTGAACAAGTATGGTTTGTTTGGAAGGGTTGCCATGAGAAAGCCTCTTCTCTCTAAAAAGAACATGGCAGCACAGCTTACGTTTGCAAAGGTGCATTTAAACAAACCACAAGACTACTGAAAAAATGTCCTAAGGACACATGAGACCAAAGTGGAGGTGTTTGGCCATAGCATCACAAACACCTCATACCAACTGTCAACCACAGTGGTGGAGAGGTGATGGTTTTGCATCCACAGGACCTGGGAACCTTGCAGTCATTGAGTCGACCATGAACTCCTCTTTATCCCAAAGGATTCTAGAGTCAAATGTGAGGATATCTGTCCAACAGCTAAAAATTGGCTAATGCAACATGATAGTGATCCCAAGCACACCAGCAAGTCGACAACAGAATGACTGAAAAGTGGCCCAGTCAAAGTCCAGACCTCAACCCGATTGAAATGCTGTGGCAAGACCTTAAAAGAGCTGTGCAAACAAATACCAGCAAACCTCAATTAAAGGACCACTTTAGGCACTCAGACCACTTCAGCTTAATGAAGTGGTCTGGGTGCCAGGTCCAGCTAGGGTTAACCCATTTTTTTTATAAACATAGCAGTTTCAGAGAAACTGCTATGTTTATTAATGGGTTAAGCCTCCCCCTAATCCTCTAGTGGCTGTCTCATTGACAGCCGCTAGAGGCGCTTGCGTGATTCTCACTGTGAAAAATCACAGTGAGAGCACGCAGGCGTCCATAGGAAAGCATTGTAAATGCTTTCCTATGCGACCAGCTGAATGCGCGCGCAGCTCTTGCCGCGCGTGCGCATTCAGCCGACGGGGCGGAACGGAGGCGGAGAAGAGGAGGAGAGCTCCCCGCCCAGCGCTGGAAAAAGGTAAGTTTTAACCCTTTTCCCCTTTCCAGAGTCGGGCGGGAGCACCCTCAGGGCACTCTAGTGCCAGGAAAACGAGTATGTTTTCCTGGCACTAGAGTGGTCCTTTAACGAAAGCAACGAGGTGAAAAAGAGTGGGCCAAAAATCCTCCACAATGATGTGAGAGACTGAAAACATCATACAGAAAATTATTCCTTCAAGTTATTGCTGCTGAAGGTGGTTCTACAAGCTATGGAGTCGTAAGGTGTACTTAGTTTTTCACACATGGCCATCCCCATTTTGGCTTTATTTTTGTTAAATAAATCATGACACAGTGTAATTTGTCATGTGTTTTTAATCTGGGGCTGTATTTACCTAATTTTAAGAACTACTAAGGAACAGATGATTATGTCCTGGTATGTAAAGCGATAGATTTCAAAGAAGGTGTACTTTATTTTTCCCATGACTGTATATATTATAAATAAATATACAATATATATATGTAAACATATATTTTTATATTCTAATCTGGTAGACAGAATAATAAGTATCAGCAGAATTTAACAGACAGCTAAATGACTTAAATTGATCTAGTCTATTTTCATGCATTTGGTTTTTGTTGGAACCTCAGCACAATGGTTTATCTTCATGACAAATGAAAACATTATACAAAGCGATATTATTTGTGTCACTACATAAGCTGCATCATAATATCCTTTAAACTCATCATTGGTGGATGCAAAACATGTCATCTACAATAACAGGCCAGAGCACTGATACAATTCCCAAATATTTTCAATCTTCTAAGTGTTTTCAAGCAAGCCTCTGACAGGAACACTGATAATGCCTGAGATTTTAAAATATTGTCAAACACACACACACACACACACATATACATATACATACACAATCCATTGCACAAGCTACACTGTAAACTGGCTTATGAATTCACAAGGAATTAAAGCTTTTAAAACTTAAAGGGACACTCCAGACCCCTTAGAAATAAGAGGCACCGCTGAATCGGGAGCTACCAATAGGATCTGAGCGTCTTAACCTATCAAAGGTGCCTGCTTGAAGCCTAGGACTGCAACAAAAGTTTGGGAGCAGAGCTGACTGGCACCGGCCTGAAGAATTTGAGGTTAAACTATTTAACAGTTTAACCCTTGAAGGTAAGCCGACAACTTCATTCCGATTAAGTTATGGTGCCCACAGTGTTCTATTAGGACAATACTGTAATGAAACAGGATACTTGAATTTTTTTTATTGAATGTTATTACTTGTGTGTATAGCTAGTTATTCTAATGTACGGCACAATGGAATATCTGCACTTTTAAAATAGATTATATATACATATAAAATAATGATGGACTTCTTCCATTTAAAAATATTAAAATAAAGGAAAAACAGAAAAGTGCCAGGAGTTATTTATTTATTTATGAGGCAATCATTTGTTGACACTAATGGTAGGATTTAGGTCTATGGAGGCTCAGAAATTGGCCTCCATATGGGATTCAGCTTGCCAGCTGATGCTTCAATGTCCCTGATAATAAAACTGTCAAATTTACCATTTCAAAAGGAGTAGAGGAAATTACATAAATGTACTAACATTACTCTTACTGTGTGAATCGTTCTGTCGTATATACTGGAATATAAATAATTTAACAGATACAAAGGCAAAATATCTATATAAATCTGACAATCTGACAATCAATACATGCACAGAGGGCAGACTTCTATTAGAAGCAATAGGCGAAATGTTGGAACTGAATTACAGTTCTCTTAAAGACCTACCAAGTTACACACTGTCCTCGTGTGACATATTTCTCCATAGATCCTCCCAATACCTGACAGACTGGTTATGGCACCCAGAGTCAGGATGACTGAGGGAACTTGCAGTGCAAGCACATGATCATCTATGCTCACAGTGCTCTGGTGATGGATTTAAGGGCATTTAAACTCATATGGAAGCAACTCAGCAGAGCTGAGCATATGGCCCACCCTGATTGACTATAATGTTGAACAACCTATCATTTTAGCTTGCACACCTACCAGCTAAATGCCAATATCAGACCTTCCAAAAGTTCACACCAGTGGGATAACAGGCATTCAACTCAAGTAGTGATGTCCCGCACGGTTCACTGGCGAATAGTTCCTGGCGAACATAGCGCGTTCGCCACGGATGGCGAACATATGCGATGTTCGGTCCGCCCCCTATTCGTCATCATTGAGTAAACTTTGACCCTGTACCTCACAGTCAGCAGACACATTCCAGCCAATCAGCAGCAGACCCTCCCACCTCCTAGACAGCATACAATTTAGATTAATTCTGAAGCTGCATTCATTTTTTTTTGTGTGTTTATTATACATTATCCTCCATAGCCAGTAACCTGTGTTTATTATACATCATCTCCCCCATAGCCAGTAACCTGTGCTTATTATACATTATCTCCCCCATAGCCAGTAACCTGTGCTTATTATCAGGGCCGGATTAACATAGGGGCTGATGGAGCTGCAGCTCCAGGCCCAGGCCCATGGAATAGGCCCATTTAAAAAAAAAAAAAAAAAATTTTTTTTTTTTTACACACTACTCTTAGGTTTGCCACCTGACTGGTATTTTACTGTCACAGCCGGTATTTGAGGTTGCCTGCCAATGCCGGTATTGCAGTAATACCTGCAATACAAATGCAGGTATTTTTCGCAGAATAAATGGAGATTACTCTGCAATACCAGCACCGGCCAGTAGGGGTCACTGTGTGTGGAGAGAGGCAGGGATAGGAATTTACAGCATATCCCTGCCTCTCTCTACTACTCAGTGATCTGTGGGGGAGCAGCTACCCAGCACAGAGAGTCCAGACAGCAGCTCTACAGCTCAGGTAAGCGAGGGGTGGGGGGAAAGGCAGCAGGGACACATGGGGACACTGAGACACTAGGGGACACATGTGGACACTGAGACACATGGGGACACTGAGACACTAGGGGACATATGGGGACACAGACACTAGGTGACACAGACACTTGGGGACACATACACTAGGGGACACATGGGAACACAGACACTAGGGGACACAGACACTGGGAGACCTGGAAACACTGAGACACTTGGGAACACAGGAAAACATGGGGACACTGAGACACTTGGGGACACTGGAAAACATGGGAACACTGAGACACTAGGGACACTGGGACACATGGGGATGCTGAGACACATGGGGATGCTGTAAGACATAGGGACATTGGGAGACACTGAGACATTGGGACACGGAGACACTATGTCCCCATTTCTCCCAGTGTCCCCATGTCCCCCATCCAGTGTTGCTAGTGTCTCAGTGTCCCCAAGTCTCCCAGTGTCTGTGTCCCATGTCTCTCAGTGTGCCTAGTGTCCCCATGTCTATGTCCACAACTGTCCCCATGTCTACCAGTGTCCCCAAGTGTCTGTCTCCCAGCCAGTGTCCCCTAGTCTTCCAGTGTCCCCAAGTCTCCCAGTGTCTGTGTTCCCATGTCTCTGTGTCCCTAGTGTCTTAGTGTCCCCAAATGTTTCTGTGTCCCCATGTCTCCCAATGTCTGTGTTGCTAGTGTCTCAGATTGCCTAGTGTCCCTATATGTCCCAGTGTCCCCATGTCTATGTCCACAACTGTCCCCATGTCTCCCAGTGTGACCAAGTGTCTGTCTCCCAGCCAGTGTCCCCTAGTCTCCCAGTGTCCCCTAGTCTCCCAGTGTCTTAGTGTCTCCAAATGTTTCAGTGTCCCCATGTCTGCCAGTTTCCCTAAATGTCTCAGTGTCCCCATGTCTCTGTGTCCCCGGGTCTCTCAGGGTCCCCATGTCTCACTGTGTCCCCAGTATCCTAGTGACATGGGGGGACACGGAGACATTGGGACACTGGGAGAAATGGGGACACAGAGACACTGGGAGACTAGGGGACTGGGTGACACTGACACTGTGATACATAGGGACACTGAGACATTGGGTGACTTGCGAGACTGAGACACTGGGAGCAACCCATCTATACAGCAGAATCAAACTGTGAGTAGTTTGTTGGTGTTTTTACAGAATTTTCTCTGATTCACTCCTTTTGATTATACAAATGATTAAGGCTGGTATTTTTTTTTCCAAGAAAGGTGGCAGGCAACCTTAACTACTCTTCACATACTCTTGCTTAAAAGAGCACTATAGGGTCAGGAACACAATCATGTATTTCTGACCCTATTATGTTAAAACCACCACCCTGGCCCCTTCTTGCCTCCCTAAGTATAGTAAAATATAACTTGTATTCAAGTCTGCAGCTGATGGCTCTGCCTCTGAACTGACTGTCTGCTGACATCATCAGAAGTGGTGGTCTGAGCAAATTACAATACTTCCCCATAGGATTGGCTGAGACTGTCAACTAGGCAGATCAGGGGCAGAGCCATCACAAGTCCAACATAGCCCTGGCCAATCAGCATCTCCTCATAAAGATAAAGTGAATCAATGCATCTCTATGAGGAATGTTCAGTGTCTGCATCCAGAGGGTGGAGACACTGAATGGCAGTGCTGCACACTAGGCAGTACTGCCCCAGGAAGCACCTCTAGTAGCCATCTAAGGAGTGGCCAGTGGAGTTATTTTCTCTGAAAAGACAGTGTTTACTGCAAAAGGCCTGAATGGAATGATTCGACTTACCAGAACAAATACAATAAGTTGTAGTTGTTCTGGTGACTATAGTGCCCCTTTAAGTTTGGAAGCTTAAGAGGGATGTATGGGAACAAAACTTGTGTGGACTGGCTGACAATAAAATTAGTTTAGGTAATGCAGACGTTGGTCTCTCTAACACTGTGGCATGTCCCCTTTCTTCTACACTCACTACATACACCTTTTCTCTGTCTCAGACTATATACCAGGAACTTCTGCTTGCTAGTAAGAAGGTAAGGAGACAAGTGGACCAGCGAGTGCTAGGGGACAGTCCTTGGAAAGCATGGAGTGAGCGCGTCATTAGATGCATTTATGTCAAGCTCAGGGTGCTGCCTGCATAGTATGCCCTTAGTTGGACAGCCTGCAGGAATGGCGGGCAGCCTGACATGCATTCATGCCAGGCTGTCCTTCAAATTCTTTGGACAGACATGCCTCCTTTTTGGGCATGTTCTCCCCTTATGGCAGGTCTGGTCACGTGATTCGCACCAGTGGCCCACCCTTTTACCCCGCCCATTGACTTCCTGCTTCACTGGACACTGCTGTTAGGGGTTATGGATTTACTTGAAAGATGAAAGCATAAATTAGAGAGAGATTAGCATAGAGTATGTGTTTTCTTATAACTGCATTCTATGAGTTTCCCTCCAGCACCATCTCCATCAGATACATGACGCTTGGGCGGAATGACTGTTTTAGTGTTTTTGGTCGATAAGATTCCGTAATTAGGCCCATCATAATTGTCAGCACCAGGCCCACTGTACTCTTAATCCGGCCCTGCTTATTATACATTATCCCCCCATAGCCAGTAACCTGTGCTTATTATACATTATCTCCCCCATAGCCAGTAACCTGTGCTTATTATACATTATCTCCCCCATAGCCAGTAACCTGTGTTTATTATACATTATCCCCCCACAACCAGTAACCTGTGTTTATTATACATTACCCCCCATAGTCATTTATCGCTGGACCTAGGCAGCATGATGTCTTAGGCCGGCCCAGAGAGTGAGTGAGTGAATAATATAATATATATGTTCAGAAACATATTAGTAATATATGTAAATCGGGTTCATGCAAAGAGGGTGAAAAGGTAAGAAAAACACACTTATTGCATCAAATTTACAAAGCCAAACTTTTAAAAAGCTTTCCTCATTTCTTTCTCGGGATGAGGAATATATCGGTTGTAGACTGAGGATTTCCATCTGCCAAATCTTTTAATAATATGCACTGGAGTGTCAGTGTTGAAGGAGACCGAAGCTGCCCCTATTCTAAATGAAAGACCCGAGACATGGATATAACCCAATCTTAGGAGTAGTGTTCTGATGTAGAAGATGAATTTAGCCGTAGTCAGAGGGATTCAGTGAGAGTAGTGGTGAAATGTGTGTGGCATGACTGAGTGTGGGTAAGTAAGAGTCAAGTATTTTAACTGGGCACTAGTTCTAGGTGGGATAAAGTGGTATAGCGGATGGATGAGTAGTTTGGTTCGTTTTAGAGGTTTGTAGAGAAAGTATATAGTGATCATGATTTTTATCGATATCCAATATTTTTAAGGTGGTCCCAGTGCCACCACTCATATCTGGTGTCACAATAGCTTGCATTTAAAAAAAAAAAAAACTTTTTTGACTGTAATATAATAGCAGTCAGTTTCCTTCACACGTGTGTGTTTCAGGGCCTGCCAGGGCACAGTGTCACACCAGTGCAACTCATATCTAGTGTAACAGTAGTGTACATTTAAAAAAAAAAAAAAAATACAGGGGGCTTGTTGTCACCTTTCGGGGACCCTTGGTGTTGTACGTGGCTGGGTGGAGGAAGAGACCTTCAATGACATCAGTGAGGACAAGGAACGGGACATGGCTAGCTTGGTATCCAACCTTGTGCAAATGGGGAGTTTGCGGTTGTGCAAATGGACTGTTTGCGGTTGTTTGCGGTGCGTTAAACAGGGAGTTTGGTCTGTCACTGTAAAGCAGGCGTAACCCTTACACTACCTGATCGATACAACATCATACCTGATGTTTTAAAGCACGTTATTCCAAACAATTTAGGAATGATAGGTGATTTCTGCCCTTTATGGATTAAAACCAGACTCTGCATCAACTATGTAATTTTCCATGGGAGTTTTGCCATGGATCCCCCTCCGGCATGCCACAGTCCAGGTGTTAGTCCCCTTGAAACAACTTTTCCATCACTATTGTGGCCAGAAAGAGTCCCTGTGGGTTTTAAAATTCGCCTGCCTATTGAAGTCTATGGCGGTTCGCCGGGTTCGCCCCTTCGCGAACATTTGCGGAAGTTCGCGTTCGCCGTTCGCGAATGGAAAATTTCATGTTCGCGACATCACTAAACTCAAGGTATTTTCTGGATAAGAACGTATCTGTTCCAACATACAGCATCCTGAGCCAGTACATCTACTGGGCTTAGTGACACATCCAAAAAGTATTCATACACTATATGGACAAAAGTATTGGGGCACCTGACATTACACCAACCTTTAGGACACTGCATTCTAATTATAGACTTTAATATGTACTTGATCCCAAGTTTACAGCTATAACAGTTTTCTTTTTCACATTTGTCCAGTAGAGCATTTTTAAGGTCATGCTGGACAGAAAGGCATGGCGCAATCTACATTCCAGTTCATACAGAAGGGGTTTGATGGGGTTGAGGACAGGGCTCTGTATGGGCCAGTCAGTGAATTTCTTCATACCATGATCTCTCCTCTACAAAACTACAGTTGGTACAAATCAGTCAGGCAGCGTTCTGGCACCCGCCAAACCCAGAATCACCCATCACACTGACAAACATAGAAGCATCATTCATCACTCCACAGAGCACATTTCCACTGCTCCAGAGGTGGCACCACTTAAAGCGATGCTTGGCATTGTACTTGGTGATGTGAAGCTTATATGCAGCTGCTTGGCCATGGAAATCCATTCCATTCTGAATGCACGGTTTTTGTGCCGATATTAATGTCAGTGGAAGTTTGAAACTCTTCAACTAAGGAATCAGCAGAGCGTTGGCGAATTTTACACACATTGCATTTTGGCACTTTGTGACTCCGCTTTGTGACTTTATGTGGTCTTCCGCTTCGTGGCTGAGTTGCTGTTTCTAAACTCTTCCATTCGCCAATAATACCACTTGCAGTTGCCCATGGAACATCAAACTGACTTATTGCAAAGGTAGCATCCTATTATTATTATTATTATCATTTATATAGCGCCAACAGATTCTGTAGCGCTTTACAATATTACGAGAGGGGGGATTTAACTATAAATAGGACAATTACAAGAAAACTTACAGAAACGATAGGTTGAAGAGGGCCTATCACAGTATCACGCTTGATTTCACTGAGCTCTTCAGAACGACCCATTTTTTTCCCACAAATGTTTGTAAATGCAGACTGCATGGACAGGTGCTTCATTGTATACAGCTGTGGCAATTAAGAGATGTGTCCCAATACTTTTGTCCATATAGTGTATATTTGTAAGGAGTCCGAAGCACACATTTCTGACAACGATTATCTAATCTAATTATCGGATTGTTTGATTGACGTTTGAAAGGATAGCCCTATTTGGAACCAAAATCACTCAGTCTCATTTTTTACACCCTCTCTTTTCTAGGGATGCAGAAAATGGAGAGATATTAGGATTTATAGTACATATGTAGTGTGTGCACAATAAAAATCACAAAATTACATCCCAATGTTTAGAAAACTCAATGGCTGCTAAATTTAGCACTAAATACATCAAACTCAAAACTAGTCCTCATTGAGCTCCAGTGGGACAAAAAAGTGTGTTAATGCCCCTTCACTGGGCACACCACCATAACAGAGCTGAACTGGCCAACAAACAAATTTGTGATGTAATAAGCATGTATTGGCTCTCCTGCTCCCCCTAGATACTAGGGATATGAAAACACATTGGAATCCTCATATTTAGACATGTTGGATATTTATTTTGTGTGTAATTTAAATAAAGTTTAAACTTTATCTGTTTGTGTACATAAAGTGAGACTATTTGTAAGCATATATGTCAGGATTAGGGATGCATCAAAATTACTTTTTTCCCCTAAATTATTTTAAAATAGTTTCTTTCTATAAGTTTATTAATATCAGACTTTTTAATGAATTTAATAAATCTAATATGAAAAACTTCCCTTCTCTTTTAGTGGTCCCCTTTGCCCCAGTGTTCCTTTAACCCCTTAAGGACCAAACTTCTGGAATAAAAGGGAATCATGACGTGTCTCACACGTCATGTGTCCTTAAGGGGTTAAAGGGTGTAACGGACCGTTACCAGAGGTTAAAAACCGTTTAGGCGATATTCCCCTTTCCAGACGCCCAGGCAGCTACTACAAACACCAATCTCCCGAACTGAAAACACAGGAACACTGGAAATAGCCGAACAGGAAAAACCATACGAAAGGTTTACACTCCTGGCAGTCAGCATACAATCCAATTCCACACACACACACTAAACAGACACACACACTCACACTCACTAACAGACACACACTAACAGACACACACACACACACTAACAGACACACACACACACACTAACAGACACACACACACACTTGTGTTTTTTTTTTAATTAAACCCCTGCCAGCCTCCTTACCTTTGGGAATGCTGGGGGGAGTTCTTCCTCTCCCTGGGGGTCCAGTGGCTGCTGGGCGGTCGGTCGGGCGGCGCTGGCGAGGGAGCACTTCCCCCTGAGCTCTCTGCTCAGCAACCTCGCGTGCCGCCCACAGAGTGATGCTGGGAGCCGGAATATGACGGATTTTTACATAGCCGCCCACCTGGCTGGACTGTTAGCCGCAAGGCTAACAAGGCATTTCCCCTGGGCATTTGGGGGCGGCTTTTTTTGCCGCCCCCTGGAAAATGCTGCCCAAGGCAAATGCCTTGTTTGCCTCGCGGCGAATACGTCCATGATCCTGTGATTCAGAATCTCCTCTCTCTGCAAGCAGACACTGAACTTTCCTCATAGATATTCATTGATTCAATTAATCTCTATGAGGAGATGCTGATTGGCCAGGGCTGAATCATGCTGGCTCTGCCCATGATCTGCCTCTTTGTCAGTCTCAGCAAATCCTATGGGGAAGCACTGTGATTGGATCAGGCTACCACATGTCAGCAGACTGCTTGTTTTTCTGAGTCTAACAGCATGCATTTATGGAGGCATGAGGGGCCCAGAGGGGCTAGATGGTGGTGTTAACACTATAGGGTCAGGAATAAAAGATTTACCAAGTCATTCTACTGATTCTAACAAACATATAATCCTAGAATCCACAGTTTAGTCAACACAGTTCTTCCATTCTAGAGCTAGACTATTACAATCCCTTATACGAACCTTGTTTCTTAACTTCACTGTCCTTTCCCTTTAAGAGTGTAAACAAGGTTCTCAAAGCCCAATTGATCAATTGTCTATTGTCCTTTCACTCATTGTATCCAGTGAAGCTATATTTTTTAGTACTATACAAATATCTGATAAAAAAAATACTTTAGCATTGTTCCAAGTAAGTTCACATACTAGACTCTTGGTTGATCGTAAAATCACTAGAAAAATGATCTTTGGGTAGTTGCTCTGTTTACAACCTTAAAGAAAAGGGATGTTGTCATCAATATATAAAATAGGATTTGATTCTTAAAGGGACACTCCACTGCCAGGAAAACAATCTGAAGGGGTGAAAACCCGTTCAGTCACTTACCAAAGGCAGCGACGATGTCCCTCGTCGTTGCTTCTTCCTCCGCCGCCGCTCTTCCCCTTCATTACGTCAGCCGGCGGGGTAGACTGATCTCGCCCGCTGGCTGGGGAGACCTAATGCGCATTAGACCTCTCCATAGGAAAGCATTGAAAAAACAGCGTGAGGACGTCCAGCGACGCTATAGCCCAGAAAACCTGTGCTATGGGCCAGGAAGTGCCATCTTGTGGCTGTCTAGTAGACAGCCACTAGGGGAGGGAGGACTTAACCCTGCAAAGTTATTATTGCAGTTTATGAAAACCGCAATAATTACAGTTGCAGGGTTAATGGTAGTGGGAGTTGGCAGAAGTGGTCTGGGTGCCTGGAGTGTCCCTTTAAGCTCGATTAGACAGAAATTAAAAGCACCATTTTGTCAGTATGGTACTCAGCACTATCAACATGTTTTAACACTCAAAGTACAAGTCTCTGGGGATTTGTTTCTTCACCAGACAAATACAGAACTGGTGCTAGACATAACATAATGTGAATCTATAGTCAAATTAATAGGGTTTTTTAAAATTATATTTAAATGACACTCTACAATTTAATTATAAAAAAAAGTGCTTGTATAAGATATATTTACACCCAAAAAATAGTATTTTATGCGTATTGTTTTTTTAACTCAAACAGATAAAAACAAAACAAAAACAAAAAAAACTTTTAAATACACCTCCTAGTGCAGCCTCTGCAATGTGCAAATTAGGGAAGTGCCTTGGTACACAGTCCATAAGAGGGAGCTACACAGATTGCATATTGAAAAGAGGTGCGTTAGTCATCATCATTCACTTGCTAGTTAAACGAGATGTTAAGAGATTCTACTTTCTTACTACGGTAATTATGTAGTAATTTCTGACAGCAATGTGATTTACACGGAAAATAAATATCTCTTTACCAGTTCCTCTCCTACTGCCTTGCATAGGATGTTATAATGTATATTTATTAAACAGCCATTAATGTGTTGGACAAGCTTCCTGGGGAGAGGGCCATTATAGATAACTCTCACTGCATTTATATCTGAAGGTTGCAAACCACATTAGTATGGATAGCAGATATACATGCAGTTAAGGTTAATTATGTACTGCTGGGTGTGGATTATGGGTTAATAAAGTTAACCTGTTCAGAGCCAGGGTTAATCAAATACTTTAATATTGCGACACATGGCAACTGTCACCATAATATGTAGATGCAGCCAATTTGGCGTCTATTTATTTATTTATTTATTTTTAATACTGCATTTTACATTAAATATATCGGAAAAACACCATATACCTTCTATAGTAGCTAACACACCACGATGTTGGCATCAGTACATTGAGCACCAGGAGCTCCAATGAATCCCGGAGATAATGTTTTACTTTACAGGTTAAAGAGACATATCACTGTGACACAACTGTTCCATTCAAAAGCTTTATCTTTGATTGAGACAGTTGCCTCACTCTGCAGGTTGAAAGAAAAGCAGGTAAATGTGTTTTTTTCCCCATATCTACCTGTGTCTTCTTTCTTTTGCTTTCCACACCAACAACAGGGTGGACACTGATCTAACCAATCAGTGCCCTATACCTAGGAATTCTGGAAAAGTGCTTTGGGCATGCCTGACAGATATACACAATATAGAGGGAACCAAGAAGTCACATGAACTGTTTATCCTCTGAATTGATCATGATGGTCACCTATGGAGTTCCCCAGGACAGTTCACTTCACACATGGCAGGATTGATCAATCCCTACTGCATCATGGCAGGAAAGGGCAAGAACTTCTAATCGCTATCATCATGACATTGCCAGGCAACCCAACTAGAACATAACTAACAAACACCAACCAAGTCTTTATAAAAGGCTTTGCTGAGTGGGAGAAACTACACAAGGGTCATCCTCCTAGACCCACTGCATCTCCCGGAAATCCCAGGATTAGAAGGGCAAAAAATGTCATATGCAAAAAAAAAAAAAAGTGTCTCACACACAAAAAAAAATTAAAAAGTGTCATATTTCTTAGACAATGTAAATACCTAGAGAAATTGTGTTTTTAAGCCACTGACTGACTTCTCCAATTAATATTGTGGGAATAACCTAACAAAACGTAGAACAGAAAATATGTAAAAATTGTTCAACTTCAAAGACAATATGTCTATTTTTGTATACAACACTTCCTTTGAAGTATATTGTGTTTCTCTCTATGTTGATTTTAGAAGTAACTCTTCATACATTGATTTTCTACTATTGCGAAAAGGTTTTAATTTTCCGGAATAAGAAATGAATTCTCTAGATTGTGGACTGGTTTGGGCAGGGCCCTCTTTCACCAATTGTTCCTATAAGCCATAATGGTTTCGTTAGGATTAAATGTGGGTCTTGTTTCTTCTTCTGCAGTGCTGCAGAATAAGTTGGCGCTATATAATTAATTGTAATTGTATTTTTTTTTATTTTTTTTTTTAAAGTACGATTTAAACTTTCTCAATGCCATTATCATCCATTTCGGACTCTCTAACATTCAGTGTTCCAGAGGTGAGAAAAATCTAATATGACGCAGGTGCTGGTATATTTCTGCAGTCTATATTCTCCTCACCCATGCCTTACATCTCAAGTGTTGGTATGTTCTGGTGCCTGGGCTGATCCAATCCCCAGTAACATGCCAAATGCATCTGCCATGGAAATGAAGGCTTTAGTGCAACCGTAATGCTCATCTGCAGTCTTCTAGGATGAAAAAAACATATGTAAGCACCATATTAGGTCCAAAGAACACAATAGAGTTTAATGAAGAGAAAAATGCCAAGTCTACATCCATTTGCATCTGGAGGCAATAGGTTTGAAAAGAGGTTTGTCACCGAGTGACAAACAAACGTACTATCACATCAAAGAATGTCAGTTCAATATCTGAAAGTGTATCCGATGTTTTTGCATACTTATAAAAGGGTTCTGTTTTCTTTAAAGTAAATGCCGTCAGATTAAGCAGAACATTTTAGTTCAGAAAACAGCAACATTTAAACTGGGAGGAAAAAAAAGCATAAGTGAAACCAAATACTTATCTGTCACAAACTCCATAAATTTGATGTGTTATCAAATTTTTTTATATTTATATATACATATGCAATGTGATGTTTACGATACAGAGCTGAACTATTGACTCACTCTGTATGGGACTTTGGCAGTCTTGGATTTTTCTGGATTTCTGACCTCGGCTTATCCTGATTATGGTTTGTTAGCTGCCTGTATTGACTTCTGGATTCCCCTGACCTTGGCCTGTCCCCGTTTACTTTAAGCCCAGCCATTTATAAACTTGCTACACTAAACAACTTAAACTACTACAAATTAGAATAGTTGTTAAAATGATATGCCATCATTGAATTCACTTGGTTAAAACCACACAAATAAAAGTATAAGCACCAAATGGGGTGCTCTGTGTAATTTTACAAGCTTGGGAAAGTTCTTTGGAATTTTCCCACACTTGTAAAATGACACAGAGCACTGTGATTGGATGGCTTGAAATCCATCCTATCACAGTGCTCTGTGTCATTTTACAAGCGTGGGAAAGTTCTTTGGAATTTTCCCACGCTTGTAAAATGACACGGAGCACTGTGATTGGATGGCTTGAAATCCATCCTATCACAGTGCTCTGTGTCATTTTACAAGCGTGGGAAAGTTCTTTGGAATTTTCCCACGCTTGTAAAATGACACAGAGCACTGTGATTGGATGGCTTGAAAACCATCCAATCACAGTGATCTGTCATTTTACACAGCGTGGGAAAGTTCTTTTGAATTTTCCCACACTGTGTAAAATGACACAGAGCACTCTGATTGGCTTAAACCAACCAATCAGTGTGTTCTAAGCCTAATTGCAGGGCGGGGCAAGGCTATATAAGCCTTGACCCGCCCTGCGGAGCTCAGTACGCGGCGTGCCCTCCATGGGTGAACATGGATTAATTTTTTTTTTGCGCTCGGTTTTTTTTTGTTTTTTTTTTAAAGTGCGACGGGTATGATGGATTTTTATTTGGCTTTTTTGGGGGCTGAAGAAAGAAGAATTTAGAAAAAAGAAGACGTCAAATGGTAAGTTTAATTTTTTTTTTTTTACAGGTTAGTTATTTTATTCCCCCCTCACTATTTTTAGGGTGAGGGGGGTAGGTAGGGGATAGAATGTTTTGGGTGGGGGGGTGACTAGGGGCTTGGGACCCCTAGTCACCTTGATGGGGGGGGGGTTCATTTAGGGCCCCCACTCACCGCTCAGGGGTGGGGGCCAGGGGGGGGAGGACAGTAGGTCCCCCCCCCTTATTATTTTATTAGGGCCCCCACCCACCGCGCAGGGGTGGGGGCCAGGGGGGGAGGACAGTAGGTCCCCCCCCCTTATTATTTTATTAGGGCCCCCACCCACCGCGCAGGGGTGGGGGCCAGGGGGGAGGACAGTAGGTCCCCCCCCTTATTTTATTAGGGCCCCCACCCACCGCGCAGGGGTGGGGGCCAGGGGGGGAGGACAGTAGGTCCCCCCCCCTTATTATTTTATTAGGGCCCCCACCCACAGCGCAGGGGTGGGGGCCAGGGGGGGGGAGGACAGTAGGCCCCCCCCCATTATTTTATTAGGGCCCCCACCCACAGCGCAGGGGTGGGGGCCAGGGGGGGAGGACAGTAGGTCCCCCCCCTTATTATTTTATTAGGGCCCCCACCCACCGCGCAGGGGTGGGGGCCAGGGGGGAGGACAGTAGGTTATTAGGTGGTTTTTTTGTTTTTTTTTACAGTGAGCAGCCACAGGCTGCTCACTGCTTACTAGACATGCCCCTACTCGCGGTATAGCGAGTAGGGGCATATTATTTACTAATACTAAGTAATCTTTACTTAGTATTAGTACATTTGGCTTCAAGACCAATTCAGGTCTTTCAGCCTTTTAGTAGATAGCTCCCTGATACCGTGGGAATTAGGGAGTTATCTACTAAGCGGCTGCAAGATGCAGCCACAGCAATGAATAGGATCGGAGTTTCATTCATTAGAATAAAATTCCGATACGAACAAAGTACCGAATTGCATCCTAACACCAATGGAGAAACTCTTCTCATTCTGTTAGGATGCAATTCGGCAGTTTTGCCGGCGTTCTGTCTAAGTGACAGGACTTTCGGCAATACTTACAGGAAGTATTGTGGGAACTGGGAGGAAAGCTAGGGATCATGGGAAAATTGCTCTGACCAGCGGAAATGAAGCACACTTTGCTCCTCCGCTGGTCAGAGCTGGTCAAGCGGAGGAATCCTCCATAAGGCAAAGAGTCCCTACTTTGTCTTATGATTTTAAAGAAAACTAAAGAAGAATGGAAGAAAAGAATAACAGATCCTGAGAGAGGGGGAGAAGAGGAAGAGATTGAGGAAAGGTAAGTTCGGCATGACAGTGCCGCTTTAAGGAACTTTGTAGCACAATTACTTTTTAATATGTTACCCTGATAGCCTATGTTAGCTATTGATAATTTGATACAAGCTGTGGAGAGGTGAAAGGGGTCTTTGGGCTGTTTTTTACAGTACTCAATAACAGTATATATACATAATTATGGTAGAGTGGATTTCTGCATTCAAACTTTATTTTTTCCTCAAAAATGTGGATCTGGTAAATATAGGGAACGCGCATAATATTGAAAATTTTGGTTAGTGACATTTCCCATTTAATCATGGTTTACTAAATAAACCCTAATGTGCAAGAGACACTCTGAGAATTGCCCTGTGGGTATGTTCCACTTAAGAGACTTCTAACAAGTTGTAGCTCATATGTGCCATTACAGAGGGAACCCAACGCATTAGCTTTTCAGACTGGTCCCACTGGTTCTCAATGGAGTTATTCACTAAACCAGAAATTGAGGACAACTGACAAGACTTGTACATTTTAGACAATAACAGATGAGCTGGAAAATGTTTTTTCTTCCCCTTTCTAAATTAGTAGATAATCTAATCTGGCAATGTTGGTCTACAATTTGCAATCTCTAGTCTTTCCGGACAACTCCATTTAGTGAATAACCAAGTTTATCTTTAAAATATTTTAATATATTTTCATTATAGTCTTAAAGGGTAAATCTAAGAAACAAAAATCACTTTGTATTATTGAAAAAAAGATTCATGCGTAGAGAGCCCTGAGGCCATTGTCATTTTTAAGAGTGGGTTATAAGATAAACTATAAGGACTGTCAATCAGGCAGCCTGGAACACTTGGAGGAAAAATTGAAAGTAATACGTATCTGTATGCCTAACTCGACAGCCCTAATGCCCCTAATCAATTAGGTCCCCTGCCGTGTAAACACAAAAACAAACAAAATTGACCTGAATGCTGACCAGAATGAGATACTCCGGATTGGAGCATTTCATCCTGGTCACAGGCCTGCTAAACAAAGGAAAGGGACAAAAACATGTTTAAAAGTTTGGAATTATTATTTATTTATTTATTAATTTAATTGTTCTTAATATTACAAATATTGGGTCAAATTTTGAATCCAAAAACACTATCACACCAACATGGAGACAAACAGACTATCAAGTGCATTGTAAATGTTATATGGTGGGGATATTATTTTATTAATAACTACACTTTGTGGTTTTATGAGAAACAAAGCAAACGCAGACATCATAACAAGAACATGTAGTTTGCTTTATTTCCACACATATGTGCTTCAAAATCTAAACTCCTCCCCATCTGCCAAGTAACCCTGCTGTATGAAAGGCAATCACTTGCGCCTATCATGCTTTTTAAGTCATGGTTGACACATCACTGTTCAGAAAGTTTATCTACACTGTGCTAATAGAAATATGTATACGCACATTTCAATATTTGCCAGCCTCCTGTTTCCATACGTTTTGGGTGCTGGAAGTTGGCTTCCCTGGGATACAGGGGGATCTAGCTGCTGGCTGAGGCTCATAGGAGTCTGCCTCAGATTCTCTTCTTCCTCTATTCCCTCCACCACCCCACCCACTACACACCCACCTACACAGCTTTCTGTAAGTTGAGAAGAAATGACCTGAACTCACTTCCCAGCATTGTCAGTCTGACAGATATGCCCATCAGGGGTTCTAAGTGCGTGGGCCAGTCAATGGTCCCACCGAGCTTGTGGGCCAGGGTAGTAGCTCCGCAGTTGCAAAGTGTTATGATATATTCATTGCTTAGGGGTGATGTTCATAGTTAGCATGAACTTGTCACGACAGGTTCAGTTTTAGAGTTTTACATTGCGCAGATTTTATATACCGTACTTTTTTTTCTGAGGCACTAATTTTCCTTGCTTGGATATTACAGACCACTCAAATGCTGAATATTAAACTTCTGGTTTTGGAAATAAGCATTTGTAATGTTATGTACGAATGTGTCTTTTAAAGAAATGTAATTTGTATTAAAATAGTTTTCCTATGAAGTACAAAAAAGTAGGGAATTATACAGGGCTTAAAGTCTGAAATGCTATGCTACTAGCCAATGCCTTAAATGTTACCCACCACTGCAAGCCAGTACGTGTGTGTGTTATTAGACATGATTTGAAAAGGTACACTTCTGTCTACAGAAGGTCTCACAGAGCTGGACACCAGGCAAAACTGAGCAATTGGGTCAGAAGGGCCTTCGTAAGAGATGTGACCAAAAACAAAATGGCCAGTCAGAAGCCTCTCCTTACTGAAAGACACATGAAAGAACATAAATAACCTAAAGGACTCTCTCACTGTGAGAAACAGCATTCCCTGATCTGATAAAAAGAAGATTGAACGGGTTGGCCTTAATTCAAAGTGTCGTGTCTGGATTAAACCATACAGGACTCTGAATTAAGGTCATACAGTACATAACATGCACAATACCATCCCAACAGTGAAACATGGTGGTGGTAGCATCATACTTTGGGTCTAAACCTTATCCAGAGTATAGACAACCTCAGAATGGAGCAAAGGCTCATCTTCCAACTGGGCAATGACCCTATGCACACAGCGAAAACAAAGCAAGAGTGGCTTAGGTACACAAGTTGCCCAGACTTGAACCCAATCGAACAGCGATGGAGAGACTTGAAAATGGCTGTCCACCAACAGTCCCCATTCAACCAGCCAGAGCTTGATAGGATTTGCAGAGCTGAATGGCAGAAACAACAAAAATCCAGTTGTGCGAAGCTGGTCACATCATATCTAAAAAGACTTGAGGCTGCCAAAGGTATTCAACTAAATACAGAGTTAGGAGTCTAAAAACGTATGTCACTTTGTCAATATGACCTTAGGTTTTTTCTATTTAATAGATTTGCAATGGTGTCAAAATCTGGTTATTACTTTGTCATTATGTGGTATTGAGAGTAGTTTAATATGAGGAGAGAAAAAAAACATTGAACAATTGTAGCATTATGCATCAACAAATAAAAAGACAAAATTAAGTTGTCTGAATTTTTTCTAATGCTATTTGTGTATATAAAATATAGCTATATGAAATGACATGTAAATTAGCACATATCCTCAGAATAACTAAAATATAAATAATTTGACACTGGATAGCCCGATATTTAATGCACAACTGCCTGTAGTCCCAAGTTAGCAGAGGCAGTCCTGATGTGATAACTGCAATTATTTATGTACATGTTCAATCAATAGGCATAGCATAGAGAGTAGGCCTTGAGGGCAATATTACCTATCAAGGCTAAAGCAATAGACATTTTAATTTGTAATTGGCTATGATCACAGCAACAGGAAGGGAAATGTAAACAAATTGCTGTTGCATTTCTAATTTGGTTTTCCAGCAGTTTACAGATACTTTATACGGCCTCGATTTAATATTTTTGGATAAGGATTTCAAATGATCACAATCTGTTCGAAAAACTCTTTCAAATGATCTATCTACAGAAGTCACCATTAAAGGCTATAGGAATTAGTGTAGATAAATCATTTGAGAAGGTTTTTTTCTTCTTCTAATAGATTGTGGTTATTTGAAACGTTTATCCAAAAATATTACATTTGAGCCCCAAGTACTTGCAACATAAAAATTATTTTATAATGAACCCTTCATCTCAGGCTTCCTACATAATACTAATGACTTATAGCATATGATATGTGTTACAGGGATATTCACTAACGTGATTAGTATCAAATTTTAGGTGCATTCAAAGTGATTCGAACAATGTTATCCCAAATAAATTTGTTTATACAACATATATTTCTATTTGTTTATTTTGTCCTAAAATGTACTTTGCCAAATCAAGCCTTAGTAGATAACCCTATTGAATGTATTCTCCTGGATTAAACCCTTCCCAAATACGGTATATAACAACTTGAGATAGACATAGATTAACATTTGAGCACGATATGAATGAGGGTGTATGCCACAATATTTCAAATAAACCACTTTGAGAAAGAACCAGTTCTGATATCATCTCTTTGATTTGTTAAGTATAATAAGTACACTAATTATGCAATATGGGTCCAAACCACATTTAACCCCTTCCCGACCAAATTTTATAATATAAAAGATATGGCATTGGGTACCTTTTTTGCCTTGCTTATTATCTATAGCAGCGGTTCCCAACCTGGGTGCCGCGGAATATTTCTCCAATGTTATGATTATAGCACCGGGGGAACATTACTGCTCAACGGGGACCCGGTCGAGTGCCGCGGTTTTGAAGCTGGCCCCTGTATTGTCGGACGGCTGGGAGGATGTCATGCAGAGAGACGGCGCGGGAGGAGCCCGAAGAGCTCCAGACCCCTCACTTCCCCCAGCAGGACCAGGACTCCAAGTCACCCTTCTGGACACACAAGGTAAGCTAACAGGAGGGTGGCTGGAGATATCATTTTTTTTTTTTTTTTTTTTAAATCACTCGTGTGTGAGTGTGTGTGTGAATTAGTGTAAGTGTGTATATTAGTGTGAGTATGAGTGTGTGTATGTGCATGTGCATATGAGTGTGTGTATGAGTATCTGTCAGGGTGTTTGTGTGTGTGTGTGTGTTTGATCCATGACACAGATACACACACACAATGTTTGTGTGTCAGGGTGTATATCTATGTGTGTATCTCTATATGTGTCGGTGTCTATATGACTTTGTGTGTATGTGTCGCTGTATTTATATGCATGTGTGTTAATGTGCATGAATATCTGTGTATGTATGTATGCATGTATGTGGTAGTGTATGTGCATACATCCAATCAGTCAAACACCAGCACAACATACAAGCACACTCCTGCAATCTAACACAAATATTACATAAAAACACACCCCTGCATTCAAACTCGAAAAAAAATATATACAAACACTTTACACAAATGTACATCCACATTTAAAAGTGAATAATCAAACACAAACATTACATACAAACAAAGCCCTGTATTAAAACACAATAAATGTATACAAGCACCCCTTCAAACACCAACACTGTACATTACACCATAGCGCCAGTAAATGCAGCAGCGCTGTGCAGATATACAACCTAGAGATTTTGACTTGGGGTGCCTTAGAAAAATACTGAAATATTAAGTGGCATTGAAAATAAAAAGTTTGGGAACCACTGATTCATAGTATTGTAGATTTATTTGAATTTTTTGAATAGTATATCATGTAGTTGCTACATGCTATTTTTATGAGCTTATTAAAAAAAGAAGTTGTGTTTTGAAAGAACTTTAAAAATGGCTTCCTGGATTTCAATTTCTTCAAATTGCCTTTTCCTATAAAACATTACAGATTTTCACATGGACAGGGACAGTTCGTGGGTAAAAACACAGCAATACTTGACATGAATTCACCGGTTTCTTTTTACAAAAAATTTTTTTACTTTTAAGGAATGTTAAAGGGGTAATGTGATCTTTTATGGAAATATTGGATTTATTGCTTTTCTATTGGAAGCGCAGAGCAATTGCTGTGCACGTGTTGTAGGTCCCCACTGCTTTTTGGAGGAAAGGACACTTAACTAACTGTCTGGCACACACAGCCTTCCTTGTATGCACACGCATGCTAAAATGGAAATCCATACTTCTGTGTGCTCTTATCAGCTTTGTACATTTATTCACTGGCTAAGAGCTTATCACAGGATGGTGCCTGGGCCCACTAGCACCATATGCATAACAGTGCATTGTTGTGGTTATGGTACTTTAACATGTGAACCTCATTTGAGCGGGACCTTCACCCTCAAATATCCCCTTTTTAGTACTGTAAAGAGCTGCATGTTGGAGCTATACAAATGATGATGAGCGAAAAAACAACAATTTAAATATACTGAAATACTTAAACCTCCCCAACTAGCTGTATATTAACTCTTTCAGTGCAGCAGCTGAAAGCTGGACAAAAAATGTTGCACTTAAAGGAGACACTTAAATTTAGTATATTAAACACAATACAACTTTAAAAACATGAGGCCCCCACGTAAAAAATAACTCATCCCCCTCCCCCCCCGCCACCTCCCCTCAAGCCCCCAAAGAAAAACAAAAAACAAAATAAAAACCCACTGTGCATATCATATACTGAAGAAACCAACCGTTATCAGCAGGGTTTAGAGAATAGCTGCCCTCTTTTTTTACCTTGGCTATCACACATCTATTTGAGTGGTCTGGTGATGATGTGGCCTGGTGCCTAGATTGTCCATTCAAGTCTTGATAGCATGGAGCTTGCATGGTAATGTCATTAAACATGTAGTTTCTATTAACAACCTCCCGTAGATAAATTGTGGACAGGAAAGGAAGTTAGTAGACATTCTAACACTGTCAGAACGCACATTCTAACTCCTGATCTCTGCAAGTGTTGGCATTAAATGCCATTTATTTATTTTACAGTTCTTACATAGAGTTTTTGAGAGTGCTTTACAAATTAAGTAAAAAGACAGAAGAGGCCTTACAAACACCGCGATATATAATTAGAATACGGACACAGAAGGTGCACAGAACACTACTCGTTGGCTTTAAACGTACGTTAGAACCCTTTTACAACACCTGTAGCACCTTTGACTACACAATATGGAAAACAGCCAATCTAGAGGACTGGTAAAAACTAAAAATGTATGGCTGAAAACCAATATAGTTGGCATGTATTTTACTGCCAACAGTTAAATCACCTTGCTGGTTTATCTAACCGAATAATATTTTTGTGAGAAAACGTTTATGTTTGCTGCATTTTTAAAAATAAACAGGTGAATTCATGTCAAGTATTAATGTGGTTTTACCCACTAACTGTCCCTGTCGATGTGAAAATCTGTAATGTTTAATAGGAAAAGGCAATTTGAAGAAATTTGAATATAGAAAGCCATTTTTTAAAGTTCTTTCAAAACACAACAGTGTTTTAATAAGCTCATAAAAATAGCACATAGCAATATTCCTTTGTGTTGCTTTGTAATGACCTGTGTTAAAATATACTGCCTGATAGAGGGTCTAGCTTATGCCAGGGGTAAACTGGGATCCAGTTGTGGCTAAGCTGTGAGCATAGCATGTGTTGCTATGGCCGCACACGCGCATTAGAACCTCCCCATAGGAAAGCATTATTCCGGCGACGCTGGAGGTCCTCGTGCATAGCGTGAGAACGTCCAGTGTCATTTAAAACACTTCATGTTCTTAGAACACGGAAGTCCCTCTAGATTATAAAAAAAAAAATTGAAAAATATAGAAATAATAATAAAAATAAATGTAAAAAAATTATATACCAGTTTTAATTTGTTCTAACTGTATTTTGATATTAATATAAATATATATTAAATTCAAAATACATTTAGAATGACGTTATAAATACACACACACATATATATATATATATACACACACACACACACACACACATTTAAATTCTACAAATATATTTATATAGTATTTTTACATAATTACGTAATTTTATTAATTACAATCTGAGGGACCTGCGCGACAACCCAGACAGAAAGTCAGAGAATTTGGCTCGCAAGCCCTATATTTAACCCTGTAACGTTCCAGGACATCATAAAACCTTTTCATGGGGGGTACGGTTTTACTCGGGAGACTTTGCTGAACACAAATATTAGTGTTTAAAAACAGTAAAACATATTACAACATTGATATACTTAGTAAAAATGCAGTTTTTTTTTTTAATTTACACACACAAACTGTACTTTCACTGCCGATATAATTGTTGTGATATGTTTTACTATTTTTAAACACTAATATTTGTGTTCAGAGAAGTGTCCCGAGTATAACAGTACCCCCCCCATGTACAGGTTTTATGGAGTTTTAAAAGTTACTGAGTCAAATATAAAGCTTAAATTTCCTTTTTTCACATTTTAATTTGCCAGATTGGTTATGTTGCCTTTGAGACCATATGGTAGCCCAGGAATGAGAATTACCCCCATGATGGCATACCATTTGCAAAAGTAGACAACCCAAGGTATTGCATTGTAGAGGCTTTTTTAGTAGCTACTTAGTCACAAACACTGGCCCAAATGAGCTACCATATGCTCTCAAAGGCAACATAACCAGTCTGGCAAATTTCAATGTGTATAAACTGAAAAATGTAATGTTCTATACATGACCCTGTAACTTTCCAAAACACCATAAAACATGTACATTGGGGGTACTGTTTTACTTGTGAGACATCACTGAATACAAATATGTGTACTTAGTAACAGCTAACAGTATTGTGACATTCACAGTTAAAATGCCATGCAGAACCAATCAAAATTAAATTTCTTAATTTCTCAAAGTTATTTATATTAAATTATGTTTAATATACAAATATTTGATGTGACATGAAAGCCCTGTTTCTCCTGAATAAAATGTTATATGATAAATGTGGGTGCACAGAATATGAAAGATGTCAATTACGCCTGAACAAACATATAGCGCAAATTCAAGGTTTTGTTTACGTTTGGTTTTGATCACAACTTGTACAACTGTCTCAGTCCTTAAGGGGTTAAATCAGCACTTTTAGAACATATGACAAAAGGGACAGCCAGTTAACCCCTGAACTGCTTTAGAGAACTAAAGTGTTCCCTAAATCAGTTAGGTCTCTGAAAGACCATTAAAGAGACACATAGGCACCAAAACAGTTTTAGCTTAATAAAGCAGTTTGGGTGTATAGACCAAGTCCATGCAGTAAATTCTCTGCCAATTAGGAGTTAAATCAATGTGTTTAGGGGGGCGTGGCCTGGAAGCCGTCGGAGATGGCCGCTTAACTTCAGAGCTCCGACCCGCGCAGCATTGTTAGCAGCACTAACCGCAGCAATACTCTCCCGATGGGGCGCACCAAACGGGCAGACACCCACCAGACCCCCAGGAAACCGCTGAACAGCCCGCACGCCGGCTCCCTAGACGGCTACCTGCAAACACCGAGCAGTCAGCCGCGCGGCGCACAAGGCCCCAAGATGGCCGACAGCCAGTACTCACCGCCGGAGACGGAACCCCATACCCTATCCCTGGCGGACGTTAGAGCAGATATCAGGGCCCTTACTGCAACTATGAAAGACGACCTTAAAAGCACCTCGGACACGCTCCATGAGGCAATTAGAGCGGAGGTCGCCATTTTGGGAAGTGACCTGGCAGCACAAGGTAGCCGCATTCAGACCCTGGAGGCCTCAGAGCAGGCAATGTCTAGCCGCATAGAAGCCAATAACCTGGCAATTACCCGACAGGGGACTATCCTACTACACCTCAGACGACAAGCTGAAGATCTGGATAACAGAGGGCGCAGATCTAATATAAGAGTTCGCAACTTCCCCGAATCCAACGGTGAAGAAGACGTAGAGGCTGTACTTACCGCCCTCTTCAAAGGTATACTAGGCCCGGATGCACCGCAACATATCCACTTCGACAGGGCCCATAGGGCCACAAGACCAAGAAACATTGACAATTCTCCCAGAGACATTATTTGTTGCTTGCGTGAATTTAAACTGAAAGAACTGATAATGTCCAAGGGCCGCTCTAAACAGTCCTGGCCGTTTCAAGGTTCGGAAGTAGCCCTCTACCAGGACCTGTCAACTCTCACCCTTGAGGCTCGCAGGGCACTCAGGCCGGTAACCCAACTTCTGAGGAGCCGCAATATCCCCTATAAGTGGGGCTTCCCCTTTAGCCTACTGGCCCGCCAAGATAATGAATGGATCCCGATTCGGTGGCCAGAAGAAGTGCCGATATTTCTGAGGCGACTAGGCCTACCGCCCACGGAGGTTGAAGACTGGATCCTGCGGCCGACAGAACCACGCCCTGGCCCGTTGGCACAAAGACTCGCACGACGCCGCAGAGAAGAATCGCCGCACAGACCGCCTGCGCACCGACCACGCAACCCGGACCAGCAGGCCGACTAACGTTTTGGCACCAAGGCGGATGTTTTGGCGTCTCCCCCGGCTGGTAGGACTGAGGCATCCATGTGACTGAGATCGTAACAGCTAAGTACATTTATATTAATGTCCTGACACGTATTGACTTTGACCTGAGACTATTGACTTTAATCGCCTGAAATACACGCTAGAGGTGTTGGCGTGGACTGAATCCTTGCGGACTGATGCCACCCACCCGACAACATCTCCCCAACCTGATGAGGTCTGGGGCGCCTACACACCAACGAGACATTGGCAGCATGGCATTATTGTATAGAGGGGGTGGGATCCTAGACGCTCCTTGGGAGGGGGGGTGAAAGTTGGGAAATGGGACTTTGCAGCATAATACTGAAGTGACGCAGCACCCGGACCACCGCCAACGTAGGGGTACAGCCTGATGCTGCCCCTGGCTCTACTAGATGACTGGGACTGTGGGGGAGGGGGACTAGGGAAATGTTGAATGTTGGGGGGGAAAATACTTGAGGCGGGTGGGCGAGGGTGGGAGAGGAAGAAAATGAATAATGGAGGGAAAGGTGGATGTAAGACATGGAGCCCATTGAGCACTATACATAGCATAGGAAGGTCATAAGGTCACTGGATAGGACAGGTTTCCAAATGTGGGGTGATTATACCCAGTGAAGCCCCGGACACACGTCCCAGACCTAGCTCAGACGCTTATGCCAACCCTACACTTAACGCAGATTATCCCACACTCTAGACCGCACTCGCACTGAAGAGGCAAGCACCCAAGAGACACGCCCACTGTTACTGACCGACGCCCAGACAGCACGCCCCCTCCACCACGACGATGACGAAAAGTGACGACCTGCGCTTAACCTAATCTAACTTAACTGACTCTGACACGCCCGATGCCACCTGAGAGCTGACTGGTTATGGGACACTGTGGTGCCTGGACCGCCAGACGGGGGAGACTCTACTAACGCAATTTTAGAGAGTGCTGACATAGACCCGAAGGGAGAGTACATAACCGCTTGTAATACAAGCAACAAAGTGCATACAAGACGCTACGTCTTAAGCGGGAAAGGTAGCCCACCTGAGACTTCCAGACACACCCGCACACCACTTCGACTTGCTACTGTATACGTCCTTCCCGCCAGGATTCCTTTAACGAAGATGTATCTGCCATCGCCGTCCGACAGTCGAACAATGGAGACGCAAAGTGGATGATGTTCAAAAAGCCGAATCCGCAATAGCAAACCTGCTGGGCAAACAAGAAAAGCACACGGAACAATGGGGACCCTGGTTCTTTTACCGCTCGCAAAACGCAGATGATGACTAAGAGAGATGTGGGAATGCGGGGCCCGGGCTTGCCGGGTACAACTTCTCCACTTTCACACTAATCTACCCTATCCTCACCCAGGGGCTGGGGGACAGGCGGGCAGGGACCCCGGTGGAGCGGAGATCTCACTACGGTTAGGAGCAACCAGACTTGCATGTAACGTGCGTAGGGAGATAGCTATTATCTTATAACATAAAAAACACGCACTGGTAACCGATGCCACACATGAGCGACTAACCCCACACTGACCCACACAGGAGACAGCGGGCAAATGGGGAGACGGGGAGAGGAACATATAGGACACATACCACACCAAGCACCACACGCACATACCAGTACCTACGATCACCTAAATAGACACACACACATGCACCAGAAGCTAGACTGGTCCAGAGATGACTCCCCAGATACTGGGAACCTTAGCAGACGAGTGAACAGAGGGAACATACTGGCTATGGACCTCAGTGAATGCATGACCCGACAGCAGTCACTTAGACAGCTGGAACAAATAGGGGAACAGACGGACTACTGGCTCTACACTAGCCCTGCTCCATGCACTGGATGCCCTGGTACCAGCCAAACACATGAACACGCCATTGGCGAGACATATCAACTCCCAAGCACAGATATCCTTCATGGTACCACATAACACCCACTGGTAAATAACGGGGAGGGGGGGCGGATGCCTCATGCACCCCAGAGAACACATGGTAATAAGGCCATGACAACTAACCCCTGACCCCGCCTAGTGGTAAACTGCATCTCGTATAGCCACTCCCACCACAACGGCAACTTGAAGCCTGCCCACCCAAGATCAAGTAGGGCTATACAGGACCACATCTGAATTGCTAGACCCACTCTCCGAGCCCCGAACCACGTCTTACGCCTAACATCATTAGGCCCCTGTGTGAGTTATGGTTGGACAGGTCGCTAAACTGACACCCATGGCCTGTACCTCTCGACACGTCTCCTTATGAAAAGCTAAGGAAACTACATTCAATTGCCCCACTTGACACTTCCAATGGTACTCCACGGGATTTGAATGACCACACATGGGGGGCGGGGGGTGGGGGGGAGGGAGTTGATAGGGGGGGGTGGGTATGGAGGGGGGGGAAACAGAAAACAGAATGTTTGCATATTGGCAGTCAGAGACAAGATGCTCACGTTATGCGGCGACCTGCGTGTCGCCTTAATTGAAATGATAATTTACAGTTTTTGCATGTTACCGTTAATGTACTGATTGCTGGGACCTGCGTGTCCCAATTGAAGTTTACTCAAAGTTGACTAATTGAACGAAACACTTCAATAAACACATATTTACAAAAAAAAAAATCTATGTGTTTATGCAACCCTAGTCACACCTCCCTGCATCTGACTTGCACAGCCTTTCTAAATACTTCCTGTAAAGAGTCATCTAATGTTTATACTTTGTGCATTGCACCATCTATTTAATTTAGAATTTCTTATCTACTGCATTGTTAATAGTTTGCTAGACCTTGCAGGAGTCTCATAGGTTTGATTAAAATTCAATTTACAGAGAAGGAGATAAAAATCTGATTGAAAAGGAAACCTTTTTTTTCATGCAGGCTGTGTCAATCACAGCCAGGGTAGGTGTGGCTAGGGCTACATGTACAGAAATAAAAGTTATTTGACTGCTAAATGGCA
This sequence comes from Pelobates fuscus, assembly GCF_036172605.1. NCBI lineage: Eukaryota > Metazoa > Chordata > Amphibia > Anura > Pelobatidae > Pelobates > Pelobates fuscus. The sequence goes on from NC_086321.1 coordinate 279,097,586, forward strand.
GAGAATTGAGAAGTGAGACTGCAGGGGTTTAATCTATACATCAAAACTGCATCATCAACCTAAAGTTGTTTTGGTGACTATAGTGTCCTTTTAACTGTATCGCAAACTTACACTAAAAGGAAATGTTTGGGATTACAGACAGCTCACTCCTCTTAAATCATAACTAAGCAACACGTTTCTCAATTTGTGATTTTCAGAAAGATGTGAAACTCACAATTACGGTCTAGCTGCTCCCAAAACGTGGAAATTTGAAATCATAAAATAGATTTATCAAGTCTTGGTCAATTCATCGGCCTTAGGGGTTTTTCACATTAGTATTTTAAAACTTAAAAAAGACACAAGTCAACAGTGCTGTGTTGAACTGCTCTTTTCTAACATGGCATGTGAACCTTTGAACTAAAACAACACATTAAATTGAAACTAAATATGCTTGTATATATATTTTGAAACAAATCACGATTTGCTTAATAATTTATTTTCAATGTTTTATGTAAATTACATACAGTGGTAAATGTAAAATAGTGTGAAAAATGTCTAAATATGTATTGCAGAATAGTACATTAAAAATGTAACACATAATCATAATGTAATTAATCTTTTGAACTGTCTAAGAAAAGGTAGTTTTTAAATATTAAAGAAACACTATAGAGCCAGGAACACAAACATGTATTCCTGACCCTATAGTGTTAAAAACACAATCTAGCCCCCACTTGTCCACCCTACAGGGCCGGTGCAAGGATTTTTGCCGCCCTAGGCAAAAAAAAATTTGCCGCCCCCCCATATGTCCAGCCCTCCCATAGTGGTCCTTATCCCCCCCCCCTCCCTCCCATAGTGCTCCTTATCCCCCCCCTCCCATAGTGCTCCTTATCCCCCCCTATCCCTCCCCTAGTGGTCCTTATACCCCCTATCCCTACCCTAGTGGTCCTTATACCCCCCAATTCCTCCCCTAGTGGTCCTTATACCCCCCAATCCCTCCCCTAATGGTCCTTATACCCCCCAATCCCTCCCCTAGTGGTCCTTATACCCCCCAATCCCTCCCCTAGTGGTCCTTATACCCCCCTCTCCCTTAGTGGTCCTTAACCCCCCCCCCCTCCCTCCCTCCCTCCCTTAGTGGTCCTTAAACCCACTGAGTGAGCACTTCCTGTCATTCTGCCGGCGGCCGGGTACAGGTAACAGAGGTTCCTGTCCCGGGTTCCGCGCCGCCCGGCCACGCTACATGGAGAGACCGGCAGGAGGGAAGCTCTGCGCTTCCCTCCTGCCGGTCACTGAAACCCGGCCGCCCTCCATGCAGCAGTGCTGCGCCGCCTGGGGCTTGCTAAAGCGCTCAGGCGGCGCAGCATGAGGAGGCGCAGCGGGGACAGGGATCCGGCGCCCCCTGGTAAGTTGCGCCCTAGGCGGCTGCCTAGGTCGCCTTACAGGTGGCGCCTGCCCTGCCACCCTAAATATATTAAAATCTTACTTCTATTCAAGTCTGCTGCTGCTGGTTTTGCTCCTGATCTGCCTAATTAGCTGACATCATCAGAAGTGGTTCTCTGAGCCAATCACAATGTTTTCCCATAGGATTGGCTGAGACTGTCAAGGAGGCAGATCAGAGGCAGAGCCAGCACAAGACAAACACAGCCCTAGCCAATCAGCATCTCCTTATAGATACATTGAATCAATGCAGTTCTATGAGGAAAGTTCAGTGTCTCAATGCAGAGGTTGGAGATATTGACTAAGTGCTTCACACTGTGCAGCACTGCCCCAGGAAGCATCTCTAGTAGCCATCTGAGGAGTGGCCAGTGGAGTTTTTACTAGGCTGCAATGTAAACACTGCCTTTTCTCTGAAAAGACAGTGTTTACTGCAAAAAGCCTGAAGGAAATCATTATACTCACCAGAACAAATACAATATGCTATTGTTGTTCTGGTGACTATAGGGTCCCTTTAGAAATTATTATTTCAGAAAGATAGTATATTTATGAAATATTCATTATGTCTGTGCTTGAATCCAGTCAAGAGATATACAGCGAAAGTAGGGACTACTTTGTCTCTGTATTTCTCCTCCGTCTGACACTTCCTGACAAAAGGCAAAGCCTATGTTTCAAGACCTGCAGGGAATTGGCAGTGTCTATGGTGGTTTTGAAGGATCCACCATAGACCTTAATGCTGTACTTTCGAACATGCGTGAGAGTACAGCAGTGATGATGGCTCACGACAGAAATTCAAGAGGAGCAGCGCAAGATGGTGGCGCCCGAAAGGGACAGGTTCGTGTAACTAAATCTCACCCTTACCTTAGCCACCGTACTGCCAGCAGCAACAGTGCCACTTTAAGCATTGAGTGTAAAAGATAAGAAATACATTTCCAAGTGTTCTAAATGTGTAAATAAATTGCTTAAGTGTACTAAAGCAGAGTTTAGCCTCTCCATAACGGTTGTATCAACAACACATAGCAGATTACCGAGGTTACATGGTAAACTGTTAATATGTACTACTTGACGCATTGCAATACATTCTTTTACATACAAGCCTCTCAATGATGGAATTTTCTCTTCCTCAGTAATAGTTTCTAAAAATATAATTGGCAGTGATTAAATCGACAACATATTTCAAGATACATCTCCGAGTGCCTCTCTGCTATTTCTAACTGGATGGCAGAGCACTCAAACTCAATTTCTCCAAATCAGAACTTTCCTCCTTCAAATGCAACCACTCATTCAACCCTCACATTCAGCAAGTCGTAAATCCTGTTGCTTCCATTATAAAAACATAGCTCACATCTGCCCCTACCCAACACCGGATGCATCTAATGTTCTCGCCCATGCTGCTATCTCCCTCCTTGACTACTGCAATTTGCTTCTTACAAGTCTTACGTTCTCCAAACTCGCCCCGCTACAGTCTATAATTAATGCTGCGACAAGGCTCACCTTTCTCATCTCTCACACCTCCCCCCTGTCCTTTCATTGGCTTCCCATAAGATATAGGGCTAAATTAAAAATGTTGGTTCTCGCTTACAAATCTCTTCATCACACCGGTCCTGTCTACCTAATCTCACTAAAACAAAATGTCCCATCCAGGCCCGTACAGTCTGCCAAAGACCTGGGTCAATCCTCTGTTAGTACTCGCACCGCTGACTCTCGCCTTCAAAACTTCTCTAGGGCTGCAACGCTCTTTTTTTAAACTACCTTTCTCACTCCATTAAACTTTCACCCAGTCTCCATTCCTAAAAACACAAAAATGGACTTCAAGGACACATATCAATTAAACTGTTAACGGCTTTCCTGCATCTAATAAGCTAAGCATTCATTGTAAACCCTGCTAGCAACCTACTTTTCAGTTTCATAAAATACATCTTACCGTTAACCTCGTGTCAATTTACCCCATTCCCCTTAGAATGTAAGCTTGTTTGAGCAGGGCTTCAGCCCTTGGTTCCTGTACATATAACATGTTTTATGGCAACTATTTGTGTGTTAGTCCACCTACTGTAGTGCTGTGGAATTTGAAATCATTTATTTCCAGACACATGACCAACCTGCATCTGATCCAAAATGTCTGGACCACAGGTTTGGGTAATAACTACTCTAGAACAACTTTTATTTTACCCCTTAAGGACCAAACATCTGGAATAAAAGGGAATCATGACATGTCACACATGTCATGTGTCCTTAAGGGGTTAAAACATTTTTTTTTTAAATGGTGCAATGCAATGATAGCCATCGTGCCGATGTGACATAACCCCTTAAGGACACATGACATGTGTGACATGTCATGATTCCCATTTATTCCAGAAATTTGGTCCTTAAGGGGTTAAAGGGACACTGCAGACCCCTAAGGCACTTTAGCCTGCTGAAAAGATTTGTGTGAAAAGTGTGTCCTTTTTTTTTTTTTTCATTTTGCAAAAAGTGTAAATTTCTATAGAAATTCACCTGGTTACACCCCACCCTCCTAACCCCTGGCATTCAAGCAGACTATCAGCCCTGTTACTGCCTGGTTTGGTTAGCTCACTGTTCGCTAAACTCAAGAGGCAAGAAATTGCTCTGAGTACCTGGCTTGCAAAGATGTCTCATTGAGCTGTATTAGGAAATCTGTTCTTGGACAGCCACATAGTCCGGGCTGGTTTGGAAGGAAACGAGAACTGCAGGCATTGCAAGTATTTATATATGAAAAAAAATGCATAATTAATTGTATGCAAGTTTTCATTTGTGGTACATCTACCAGTGATTTTTATTTACGTTATATTTGGGCAGGGAAGTGGACCCTTAACGTAACATTCCAGGCCCATAACTTATCAGTTAAGTCATTATCAGTTCTGGAGGTCCTGGGAACCATCTTATTCTATGAAGTTATGTTCTCTTGGTCCCTTTGCCTCCTTCTCAGGCACCGACACTAATACAGAAACATTTTCTTTTGGCACCATTGATAGAATGTTCTTTTAAAAATGCTAAACAGGAGCAATACGAAGACCATAGTAGAAGATCGAGTCAACCATTTACAGAGTTTATAAACCATAACACACATGATGCTGAAGAAATCACATGGCTGAAACTCTGCTTAAACCTACCAACATAGGAAGCATGATTATTGTGAGTATAAGATAAGGCAGATAATAACATGATGCTTGAAAATTATAGCACAGCATCTTCATACTGAAGGTTTGTGCTAATATGCACAATGCACTGCCTGTAATACCATAATGCGTGCTGGAATCACTCACATCTCATTATGGTTGAAGATGCATAAGCACATCAGTCTAATCAAGTATACAATAGTCACATATCTCTATTAGCCAACAACATACAGATAAAAGCTGAATATTATGGATTAGGATAGAAGTGGTTTCATCAATGTATTGCTAGTAATTCATTTATCACATCAGAGGAGAGCTTTAAAAGTTCAACCAAGTAATAACAGAGTATGTTCTATAAACGAGGGACTGTAAGGAAAACCACACTGAAATAGACATCTTGTGTGGGCCAGCCAAAACCAGAATGAAAACCTATAGTCATTGTTCATGCTTTTCATATATTCAGTGAATAAGGATGTTTTTAGTTTCCTTGATGGATAGTTATCAATGTGCTCAATCATAAGCATAATTCAGTTTACATATGTATGTCTACAGCATAGATACACGCATCAAAAACTCAAATGAAACATAAGTTCAGCTGTACTGTTGCTAACGTTTTGGCCAGCATGTTTTATGATAACATTTGCTAAACTTGCCAAAATAGGTGCTCTTTAACATCTCCCTGAGCAGCATTGTGGATCATATATTCATTCATTGTATAAGGTTAAAAAATTTAAAACCCCTGACTCAAAACGATAAAGCAACTCACTTGACTGTAAGAAACATGAAGGCATGAAAATATCCTTTTTTAAAGGGACACTTCAGAAAATATTGAATATATCCCTAAAGTCTGAACAGTCCCTAAGATAGGTCAGGGGTGACAAGCTAAGGTTGGCAAAGTACCGTGGGAGTTGTGCTTCCACAACAGCTAGGTTTATAATCGTTTTGTTACCCCTGAGCTAGATAATTATCAGTGATACCTTGGGCTTGTTCTCATAGATTGTAAACTTGTTTGAGCAGGGGCCACCTTCACCTCTTGTCTTGTATGTCAATTATTTGTTGTCAAGATATCCCCTTTCTATTATTGTAAAGCACTACAGAATATGTTGGCACTCTATAAATGTTGATAGTAGTAATCAAATAGTAATAACAATGGCTGGACCGTAATAAAATTGTATTTAATCTAAATCTATATCCTCTAGAATGTAAGCTCATTGAGCAGGGCCCTCCTCCTCTCTGTTCCTGTGTGTCCAACTTGTCTGGTTACAATTACATGTGTGTTAGTCCACCCATTGTACAGCGCTACGGAATCTGATGGCGCTATATAAATAATAAAATAATAATAGCAAGCTGAGCATAGCATAAAAACAGCCAGCAATGTAAATAGTCCTTAAAGGGTTACTCCAAGTACAATGGCAACTTCAAGGATTCCAAGTGGTCATGGTACCTGGAGTCTGCAATTGTCCCTGCCTTATCAAGCAAATGAATGAATTTACACCTTGCATCATCATTTGTGTATACTTTTCCAATAGTAAAGCATGCTGAACATGTCATTTTATGACTCAAACTCTACTGAGTAATCACACAACAGGTTTATTTTTAACCCAACTTTTTTTATACTTAGAATTATTATTCGACTTTTATTTGCAAACACATACACTCTTAAAACAAATCCAAGACAGAACGACTATTAGCTATGGATTATCTTTATCAAAGCATACTACCAACTGGAATGCATTTACCTTAATCTTTCACACAACTGAGATTTTTCGCTTTTATAAAATAAAAGCGATCCATGAAATATAAATATAATTTTCCTTTTCTTAATCAATTATTCTGTATTTAGCATAGACTAGAACACGTCTTAAATGTTTAATTGAAGTCATGTTAGACTGGCAGTGTTATTCCACACCATCAACTTTTCAGTAGATTCCGAACCATGTAACCTGTAGCAGTTGTAAAGAGGCAAAAGTGCTAATTTCTATAAAAAAAAAAAAAAAAAAATCTGGTTTTAGAATTATACCAATTCAGCAAAAACCAGATTAGTGTAACCCAATAAATAAAACACAAGTGCAAAAGAAAAAAATGGTAGTTCAATTTACACACATTGCAAAAAAAGAAAATATATATTATAATATCAAGGTTTTTGTTTTATCCCAACGGGTAGATTTTGATCAAGAATTAGTAGATCATCATGAAGCAGGTAAAGTAGAAAAAACACACACATTGTCACAGATATATTAGTAGAAAATATTCATATTTTTCTGCAGAAAAGGCATAGAGCAGCAGCATGTGCTCCAGTAGCAGTTTCTCTCTTTTTTTATTTTTTTATTTTGTATTTCAATGAACATGAATGGCTTTACTATTTTTTTTTTGTCAATTAACAAAATACAATGACTCGTTCTATTTCACATATCTATGGCCGCTATAAAAGTAATAGGAGGACTACAATTTGCTGAGAGATATCAGCAATTTCTTAGTTAAAGAGGTTATTACTGGGGGAGGAACCGATCTCGACTGCTGCCTACGATGCACATGCAGAGGTGATTACATTTGTTTTATTAATTTTGATTGCCTTATTTCTTTTTTTTTGCACATAAACGGGGGTTGGGGATTCCAATCCAGAGTGTATAATTGGGCGCTTCCTATTTATTTTCAGTAATAAATCATAGTAAAACTACTGTATTTAGCACCAATTTATAGCTAGAATGACACGACATAAACATTCAACACGTTCGAAGTAGTATTGAAAATGTATGTAGTCTAATCAGTAGACCAGAAGTTTGGTAAACTGTTATTTCACTTGAGAGACACGAAACCAGGAAATCTCCTTACATGTATCCCAAAAAAGTGAAAACGTAACATATAAAACAAATACTGAGCACTTAAACAGATTTATGACAATCGGTGGAAGAGTTGCCTGATGTGTCGATTACAGAAGCTATGCAAACAGCTGGGTCAATTCAGCCTTTTGTCAAGCAAACTGCCATTAAGATTTCAGCATACACATATACTGGATCACAAACAAAGTGGTAACAATGCCTTGCCCTTGCCCAAGTTTTTTTTATTAAGCCGTTTAACCTTCCAAATCAATAAAATGAATACAATAAAGTTGGGTAGCAGCACCTATTACCAAAATCACACTTTACTTGAAAAACTATCAATGTATCCATTGCAGTAAAATAGTTTGATTATTACTATATGTGAACAATTATGTCCAAAAATTCAACATATTTCGGTCAGCATAAAATAATCTGTGCATTCCATTAGAAAACTATATATATTTTTAATTATACATTTAGTAACAAGATAAGCAACATGTGTAAATTATATGTTGCTGCCATAGAAATCCAGTCCCATTAGAAAAAATAAATTAACAATAATTAAAAATAAAACCGTTTCAGTTTCACTTTAAAATTCCAGATCAAAGCAATGCATTTAAAAGATGGTAATCCTAGTAAAGAGACCTTAATGAGAATTGGGAGGCTACTGTAATAACCTGTCATCATCTAGAATGCAGACAACACCAGATTCAATGGGACATTAGATTATTCAGAAACAGATGGGAAGTGGGTGATGCAAGAAGGTTCTTATTCATCACCAGTTTACAGTTTTAATCCAATAAAAAGTGGAAGGTCTTCAGGCAATACAATGAGTATGAACAATCGTAATACATTTGAGTGATATTTCCCATATCCCACAAAAACTCCCCCCAAAATATTTGTACATTTGAAACATCTGATGGATAAGGTTCAGTGAAACTAATAAGGATACATGTTGAAAGTTGGCAAAAAAGAGGAAATGTGGAGGAGTGGGTTTGAGTTAAATATGACAAGGAGGAAGTTAACAGTTAAATGAAAGAGAGCTTACAAGCAGATGTGTGAATGGGAGTTTAAAAAGGTGATCATAATCTTAGAAGAGAGAAATGAATAATTGTGAATAGTAATGTGACAGGTTATTGGTCCACAGAAAGTAAAAGGAACTCACAAGAAAAAAATAATAATAATAAACCGCGCTTAGTTCATTCAATGGAGACAGAAAGTGGCAAACGACTCATGGTTGGCAGGAAAAGCAAGAGAAAGTTCCCATGGATTTACCCATTGGAAACATCACTGGAAGTGTCACTTATTTTACTTGGGTCTGCCCCCAGTTCAACTTACAAAAGTACATGAAATGGTTTAACTTAATATGGTTTAAATAGTTATGTAAACAGAGAGAAACAAAGGTCGTGAAGAGTGAAAAATAAAGTGCTTATGGAATAGCCAAGATTAGAACGATAATAGTGGAGGCAAAAGTGATACGTGACATATAAGGGTGTAATTATATAAGAAAAATAGTGGTGTAAATGTCACATAACTCACATGGATGAAAAAAGTTATCAAGAACACACAAAGTTTAAATAACGGACACCGTGAACAAAAGTAGTGCTTAAAAGAAAATTCTCAATGTGTAGGGAAAAAAGGGGAAGAGAAGATGGGAATATATATCAGGGCAAAGGGTGACAGGGTGGGTGATACATGTAGGGTTTAAATGGGGCATGTAGCAAGCAAAGGGCATGCAAGGAGGGTAAAATGCATCCGGATGGTAGGCCCACTGGAGTGAGAATGGAGTCAGGGAGAGGAAACACATGAAGTGACAAGTCTAAATAAAGAGACAGGGAAAGGAGCTCACCGGGAAAATATAAAGGAAAACGATATAAAGTTAGAGCTACAGGGAAAGGGGCGCACAGATAGCGAAAGAGATGGGTAAGGTGGCATGTAGAGGGGATAAGTGACAGGAAAAGGGAAAGCAAGGGGAAGAGGAAACACATTTAGAGGAAAAGCAACAAATAAGGGGTGCACAGAAAGTGTAATAAATGTGGCACACATAGGGGAAGAGTAACTTGGAAAAGTGGCACACAGAGGAAAAGCAATGAGGAAGGGGGCGTACAGAGAGGAAAAGTGACGGTGGTCAGGGGCACACAGAGAGGGTAAGCGATGGGTTAGAGGGGCGCACAGAGAGGGGAAGCGAAAGGGAAGAGGGGTGCACAGAGAGGGGAAGCAGGGTGCACAGAGAGGGGAAGCAACAGAGAGGGAGGACATGTGGAGAGAAAAGTCATGGTGAGGAGACTCTTGGAGAGGAAAAGCAACATGTAAATGGTGTGCAGAAATTGTAAGGGAAGGGGGAAAGGTACAGTGAAATGAGTTGCACAGAGGGTAGAGCGACTGGGAAAGGTGGTGCACTGAGGAGAAAAGCACCAGGAAGGGGTCACAGAGGGAAAAAGCAATGATGAGAGATGGTCAGAGTGAGGATGCTTTTAAAGAAGAAAATCAACAAGTAAGAGGTATACAAGAAATTGACAGGGAATGGGTCACAGGGGAAAATCTATGGTAAAAGGGGGTGCACAGAGGGAAAAAGGGATGGTGAGGGGGACCATGCAGAGAGGAAAAGCACCTGGGAAGTAGGCACGCAAAGAGGGAAAGCAACGAGGAAGAAGCCACACATTGGGGAAAAGTAATGGGGAAGGAGGCATACAGAGGGGAAAAGCAACTGGGAAGCGGGGCGCACAACAAGAAAAAGTGATAGGGAGGGGGAGTGCATAGTGGAAAAGCAACAGGGGGTCACAGAAAGCAAAAGCAACAGTTAGGGGCACACAGGGAGCTGACAGGTAAGGTGTGCGCATTCAGCAAAAGTGAGAGGCAGTGGGTGCTAGAAAAGCAAAAGTAACAGGGAGTGGGTGCATGGAAAGCAAAAGTGACCGAGTGGGGGTGTGCGGAAAACAAATGCGTCGGGGAGCACACAGCCATGACATGACAGAGAACATGATAAAACAGCATGACAGGGAGCATATGAAAGTGACAACATGACAGAAAGCAAACATGTGACTAAACTTTAGTAGGAAAGTGATACATTTTAAAAATTAAGAAAACAAGTTAAACAATCTAGAAGCTAGTTAAGTACTGAAAGGAGGAACTGTGGTGACTCCAGCTGAGCATAAATGAAACAGTGCATGAGACAACATACACAGAGAGAGGGGGGGTTACAAAGATTAGGGTGCATAGTGAATGAGTTGCCCTACATGAGGAAATGATCTTAAACACTGATATTGCAAATGATGCAAATTATGGGAATGTCAGAGGGAAGGGTAAAAAGGGCAGTTCGTTTCCCAAGCTGCAACACCCTAAACAAACATAAAAGACATCACAACAGCAGAGCTGAATGGGGGCTGGGGGACAGAGGGACCTGAGAAAGACCTAGAGGCCATGAGCTGAGGGTGGAGGGGGTCTAATGCAGGCACAGATATGAGTTTAGGGAGGGGGGGGAGCATTAAGGATGAGATATATGATTAAGACATGACTGTGGGAAGACATGTGTAGCGTGGTGGAGTTGTCTGAGAGACAGTGGAGCTCTTAGCTCCTATACAGAAGGACATTAAAAGGAAAGATGTGCAATATGTAGGGGGAGGGCAGGGGGAGGGGGTGGGAGTCATGATCCCCTCTGTAATAGCCCTCTCTTCCCATGCATGAGATCCCAGCTTCTCCTGCTCTCCAGCCCTACTTTACAGAGGAAGACACTGACCTGCTGCTGCTGTAATTCCTATTGTTGGAGGTTGCTGCTGCTGTACTTGCAGTGTCTCTGGAGATGAAGCCGCTGCTGGTTGATGGAGGGGGGTTTCTCCAGCGGGCAGAGCACAGACACACAAGGCAGGAGAAGCCTTGCTGTATGTATGTGTATGTGTGCAACTGGGAAAACCGTGGGGGGGACGGAATCTGCGGGTGCACGAACCCCCCCTGTGAGGGGCAGGTGATCTGGAGGGGGGTCTCGGGCTCCTAATGAGTCCCCCCTTAGTTGAAAAAAGAACAGAGAAAAATGAGGAGGAAAAAAATTCCGGCTGGAGTTTAAAACAAAGAGGCGGAAATAGCCGATCCGTGCCGAGGAGAGCCGAATGTGAAATGCGCCTGCGCCGGCCAGGAGGGGGAGGACTGGCAGCCGGGAGGAGGGGAGAGCTGCAGGGTAACTCTAGTAATGCAGAGAGTGGGGATCTGGCCAGCAGGGTGGGAGATATTGCTCTCACTGGGATACCCCGTGCTGGGAAGGCACATGTTACAGGATGGACCCACTATGCATACTGCTAGACATGCATTCAGTGTAATGCTGGCTGGGTTACTGGAGAGCTGTGGCTGGAGTGGGGGGGCTGTTGATGGAATGTTGGGTAGGAGGTGAGGAGTTAAAATGGAATGTTCCGTTTATAAATCGATATTCTAAAAGCTGAAACTGTCTATCGTTTAAATTGATAGTTTGATTCACATTGTACATTATGCATTAGAGGCAGCTTATTCTTTTTTTTTTTTACTTCTAAGGTAAAAATGGGAAAAACAATATTGAGATTTGGGACGGTTTAGTCATTAACAGGTGTTTCTTAACGCTTGTGCGAGATCCAACCAAGTAATTTTTGTGAGTCACCCTTGGTAGGAGCAGATCCCATCACTGCTCACAAGTGCAACTAGAAACCAGTCTTAAGAATTTGTTTTACAAAATCCAGTTTTACTAATAAGTAAACTCCACTTGGAGGCCAAATCACTCTTTGGCGTGTAAGAACAGCTTTTCATAATAACCCCAGTCCAATTAAGGGAGCATACATTAAACCATGCTGTTTTCTATACGTAATGTTATATATTATCACTAGGAAGTCTCTATTAGTAGAATGTGATAACCTACTATTGCATGAAACCAAGAAATCTTATTAGGATATTTTTTTAGTTTGGCTACTTCAACCTAACATTTGTAATCTCACTGACCATTCTATTCTATTTATGAATTAGTAATAAAACACTCAACACTTAACTTCATCCAGGAGCCACATTACTATAAATATGCATTCAAAATGGGGATCTACTAAAAAATAAATCAAGGTCCTGGGATAGTACAGAGATTGCATATAAAAGCCATAGCCAGACTCCATACTGCCCCGCTACAATTTGTAATGAATGCTGCCACCAGCCTGATTTTTCTCTCCTGTCGAACCTTACACTGGCTTCCTGTATCCTATAGGTGTCAATTCAAAATACTAACCCTTACCTATAAAGCTCTAAACAACTCCAGCCCCTGTTACATTTCTTCACTAATTCATAGATATGCCATTTCTCAGTCTCTCCGCTCTGTCGGTGACCACCTCCTGTCTGTTGCTTGCATCCTTACTGTTTACTAACGACTTTTCACGAGGAGCTCCTTTCCTTTGGAACAACCTACCTATCTCCATCAGACTCTCACCAAGTCTTCACTCATTTAAGAAGTCCCTCAAAACCCATCTGTTTAGAAATGTTTGTCACAAATCTGTCTTTGGCTCTTTCCTGAAGAGAATTCTACCAGTTTTTTTATTCTGTTGTAGTTTGTCCAGAATTCATTGAGGGGCCAGTTTGGTTTGCCTGAATTAGGTTATATTAGATAGTTTTACTAAAGAAAAGTTGTAACCCCATGTTCTTAACTACTTCTGAGCTCAAAGTGTGCTCACTACTGACATTTAAAAGGCTAACAAGGGACTTTGCAAACACGTTCTCCTATTCTCTCACCTAGTGTAGTAAAAGGGGGATCTGTCAAATGACTTCATCTATATCCCTTACTGAGGAGTGGTGGTATGCAGGTTAAATAGAATGAGTGGCAAGATTCACCAACACCCTCCCCATCCACTGGGATGGGAAAATCTGTAAAATAAAATGAGGTGAACACTCTGTGCACCTCATGCATGAGTGGTGGGTGAGGAGTTAAAAATCAGAGCTAATGGACAGCAGCACTACCTACCTGCTTCATATCCCTATGTTCTAGGTTGTAGGGTAGAAAACACAGTTAAATGAACACTGTAGGTACTCAGACCACTTCATCTAATGGAAGTGGTCTTGGGTGCAGTGTCCCTGTCCCACTTAGCCCAGTTTTAGAGAAACTGCAATTATTGCATTGCAATACGAAGACTGCCTTTAGTGACTGTTTACCTGACCGCCACTAGAGGCTCTTCCTACTGAGTTTGACTCAGTGAAACAACGCTGGATGTCCTCACTCTTAAAGGGACACCCCAGGCACCCAGACCACTTCTGCCCATTGGAGTGGTCTGGGTGCCAACTCCCACTACTCTTAACCCTGCAAGTGTAGTTATTGCAGTTTTTTATAAACTGCAATAATTACCTTGCAGGGTTAACTCCACCTCTAGTGGCTGTCTACTAGACAGCCACTAGAGGGAACTTCCTGACTCATAGCACAGATTATCTGTGCTAGAGCGTCGCTGGACGTCCTCACGCTGTGTGAGGACCTCCAGCGTCGCTCAATTCCTCATAGGAAAGCATTGAAAATCTCAGTGGGCGGGATCAGTCTCGCCCACCGGCCGACGGAGTCAGTCGGAGGAGCGGCGCGGAGGAGGAGGCAGCAACGAGGGACATCGTCGCTGCCTCAGGTAAGTAACTGAAGGGGTTTTCACCCCTTCAGCAACCGGGGATTGGGGGGTGGGAGGGAGAGGGAACCTGCAGTCACAGGAAAACGGATTGTTTTGCTGGCACTGGAGTTTCTCTTTAAGCAAAACCCCATAGGAAAGCATTGATTCAGTGCTTTACTATGCAGACTGCCTATTATGCGTGCATCGCTTGGCTCACATGTGCAATAGGTTCCCTCCATCGCCTGACAGCAGAGGAGGAGCACAGTGCTGGGATCAGGTAAGTGAATGAAATTATTTTTTAATCCTCTCATTGATTAGGGGTGCACAGGCTGTGGGACACTATATTGTAAGGAATATGTCTTTGTATTCCTAACACTAATGTGTTCCTTTAACTATAGGGGGACCTACCTAAAGGGTTTAACCTAAGGTACACTTTTTAATCTTTATGGGTTTTGTGGGGCGGCATTTTAAAGAAAATGGGGGTATGATGGTATCGTGTCTTGGCACTTACTCTGCCAGGTAGGGGACACCCTCAGCACTGTATTATTTATTAACCTTTCACACACTGCACATTTACCAGGGGTATAGAAAAAAAGTATTTGTGATAATCTGCCTGTGATACATTATTGCTAGCCCATTCACTAGCTTGTGGGAACATGAGCCATGCATTTGATTTGAACTTGACAAAAAACACTGATCCATGCACATTTACTTCCTACAGGAACCTCTAACTCAGTGGTTCCCAAACTTGTTACGTTCAAGGCGACCTTAATATTTTTTAAAGGAGCCCCAAGTCGAAAAACTTTCTAGGTTGTATATATGTACAGCGCAGCGGCATATACTGGGCCCCCGGTTTGGCAGAAATGCTTGCCGTTCAAGCACAGATCCAGAACCTAATCATGGGAGGGGCACTGGTAGATTATTTACAAAAACAATCCAGGCACAATAACCCCTACAGCACGTTGTAGTGGTAATGGTGCCAGTACTGCCCTCCCAGAGTAAGTAGCCAAACTGTTTAAGAACAGTTTGACAACTTACCTGGGATCTGCCGTGATAGGTGCTGCAGTAGTGTGTGTATGTGGGGCAGGTTGTGTGAGGGGTACAGTGTGTGTGTGTGTGTAAGGGGGGGATTGTTCTGTCTCTGTGGGGGCAGGCGGGCAATTCATAAATATAATTATTTTAATATTCCCCCTCCCTGCTTACCTTTGCCTTGGAGGGGAGACATTTCGTGCAATCCCTGGTGGTCCGGTGAGGAAGCCCTGACAGTCCTAGTGGTGACATTGAACTCTAGCAGCCTCAGGAGCTGCTCGAGTTCAGCCTCGCGAGATTCGGAGCGCTGCCACAGTAACCGCGGCAGCGCTCCGAGCTCGTGAGAGGAGAACCCAGGGAGCTGCAAGTTAGAGCTCCCCGGGTCCTCACTCTCCCCCTCCCTCCCATGCCAGCTGCCAGCTAACCTGCTAGCAGACCGGTGAGGGAGATCTCTGATCTCCCCTCCAGTCCTGAAGAGCCAGAAGTTGAGAGGGAGACAATGATCATAGCACCGGGAAAATAATTGGATGCTCCCCTGTGTGCCCGTCAGTTTTTGAACCGCTGCTCTAACCATTGAAATGTTGTTGCAAGTAGCTGGAAAAATATGCAAATTTATACAGATCCATGAACCAAAATCAAATTTAGATTTTTGACCATTAATTCCTGTGTACTAAATAGCATTTCACAAAAAAACAGTATGTGGTATATAAGCAAAGTGCCCTATTTAAAAATTTAGTTGTAGCTGAATATTGCAATTCTAAACATGTTTGAATATCCACCAAAAATACATTGTTATTTTTACAAATTTGCAATCCAGTTTGGCAGTAATTAGAGGGCTGTACAAGTCACATGCAGGGAGGTGGGTCTAGGGCTATATAAACAAAGTGATTCAACTCCTCAATGGCAGAGAATTGAGCAGTGAGACTGCAGTGGCATGACCAAAACTATTGTTAATGCCTATAGTGTCCCTTTATTGTAGAGATACTGAAAAATCTATACATTTTACTGTGCATATTGCAGGCACACTGTATATGTAACATTTTTCTATATTTATGTCATACCTCCTCGCAGCTCACGCTGCTCAGGTCCCACCGTCCGCTTTGCTCCTCCAGGCTCTGCCGGCTTCCAACTGACAGCACACGCGCGGGCCAAGGGACGTGCGCATGCACGCGCGGCTTGCCGCTAAAATTTTAAAGCGATACTACCACTATTGCATGAACCCTGGTAACCCTTTTATAATCTCTCCTATTCTCTTCCCTAGCCTATCAGAGCTCTCTTAGCCCTATTTATACCTCCATCCTACATCACTTCCTTGCCCTGTCGTGGTCTATTGTAGCCCGAGAGTGCGTTCTGTATACTTGTGTGTTTCCTGGTATCTGACTTCGGCTTGTCTCTGGTTATCCGTAATTTCTGGCTTCCTTGACCCTTGAAGAGTTAATTCAATACATGTCAGATATAGACATAAGAGTTAGACAGAAACTTCTCCATTTAGAGAGGCAAAGAAGGGTTCTAGGAATAATCATGCCCCATCCTAGGCTAACTGAACTCCCTGCCTTACCAGCACCTGATTCTGATCCTGAACCAATGCAGTTGGGTACAACCTGACTTTCTGAGGCTGAAAAAACTTACAGAAGGAGAGAGGGGTTGTGCCTATACTGTGGCAAGAAGGGGCATCTACGTAATAATTGCCCACCCCGTCCGGAAAACTCCACCGTCTAAGATCGTTCAGGGGACCGGCCTTGGGTGTAATGTCTTTGTCCCCTAAACCTCCTACATACAGGTGTCTTATGCCTGTAACCCTTTCTTGGGGAAAGGTGTGTCATCAAACTATGGCCCTCATTGATTCTGGTTCTGCTGACAACTTCATTGACCAGATGTACTTGTCATCTATTTCTCTTCCTTTTGAAAGGAGAAAAACACCCTTGGCCGTTGAGGCCATAGATGGTAGACCTTTAACAGTCCCATATGTGACACATCAAACTAAGACTGTTATCTTGTTAGTAGGGGCTATGCATAGAGAAAACATAATATTCCAAGTCATTTCTTCTCCTTCTTGTTCTCTAGTTCTTGGTCTAACCTGGTTACAGAAACACAATCCTGTTATAGACTGGAGACAAAGATAGGTATTATCTTGGAGTCCTTCTTGTATGCATACCTACATTAACCAGGTTAACACGCTCTGTTCTCTCAATATTCCTACCTCTCCTCCACTCTCCACTGTTATACATCCTCAGTATATGGATTTTAAGAACGTATTTGAAAAGGTGGAGGCCGATCGTCTAACCCCTCACAGGCCTTACGATTGTGCCATCAAACTCCTTCCAGGTACTATGCCACCTAAGGGAAGAGTTTACCCTCTATCTCAAATTGAGAATAAAGTAATGGAAGAATATATACAAGAATCCTTAAGAAAGGAATTTATTAGACGTTCTTCCTCCCCTGCAGGGGCCGGTTTATTTTTTGTGTCAAAAAAAGAGGGGGATCTCCGCCCCTGCATAGATTATAGGGGACTAACCAGATACTATTAAGAATGCTTATCTCATACCATTGATAACAGAGCTTTTTGACCGTCTTTGTTGGTTACAAGGTTTTTACTAAGTTGGATCTAAGAGGTGCATATAATCTTGTTCGCATCAAAGAGGGAGATGAATGGATGATGGCATTCAACACACGAAGTGGTCATTATGAATACACAGTAATGCCCTTCGGTCATTATGAATACACAGTAATGCCCTCCTGCCGTCTTCCAGGATCTCATTAATGATGTCCTTAGAGACTTTTTACATACATGTGCCATAGTATATCTTGATGATATACTCATCCACTCTCCTGATATTCTAACCCATCACAGACAAGTCAGGAAAATACTACAGACACTTCTTGCCAACGGTCTATTTTGTAAACTTGAAAAATGTTTATTCGATCAAACCTCCATACATTTTTTAGGTTACGTGATCTCTGCTAAGGGTTTTCAAATGGATCCTAAAAAACTCTCCTCGATTATTGAATAGCATTTACCCCTCGGATTAAAATCTATGCAAAGATTTATTGGATTCGCAAATTACTATAGACGGTTCATTAAAAACTTTTCTCAGATTATAGCTCCTATTACCGCTATGACCAAAAAGGGAGCTAATCATATCAGTTGGTCTCATGAAGCTAAAACTTCCTTCGCTCGTTTAAAGGAAGCTTTTGTATCAGCTCCAGTCTTGATGCATCCTAACCCCTCTAGACCCTTTATCCTAGAGCAAGATGCCTCCGAATCAGGTGTAGGGGCTGTACTTTCCCAGAGGGCTTCTCCTACGGCTCTGTTACATCCATGCGGGTTCTTCTCTCATAAATTGACACCTACAGAAAAGAATTACGATATAGGTAATAGAGAATTATTGGGTATAATTCTTGCACTTAAAGAATGGGGTCACTTACTGGAAGGGTCTTCGGTACCTCTCATGATTCTCACTGATCATAAGAACTTATCCTATCTAAGTGACGCTAAAAGGCTTTCTTCCAGACAAGCACGCTGGGCTCTTTTTCTCTCCCGTTTCAACTATCTGATTTCATATCGGCCGGGAAATCGTAACACTAAAGCCGACTTACTGCCCAGACAATTTGCCACTCTTGATAAGGAGGAAGACATAACTGAACCCGTTATACCTCCCGAGAGGATTGTTGCTATGACTAGAACAAGAGTCTCATCTCCTCTTTTGTACAAAATCAAAAATGCTCAAGAAGGAGCACCTAGTGATAAACCTGCAGGGAGATATTTCGTACCACCTAGACTGAGAGATGAAGTATTTCGTGAATATCCGATAGTAAGATGGCCGGACATATGGGAGTGTCCAAAACTATTGCATTGATTTCCAGACAGTTCTGGTGGTTGTCCCTCAGAAAGGATGTGAAGGCCTATGTATCGTCTTGTAATATATGTTCACAGTCTAAACCTTCTCATCAAGTTCCAGGTGGCCTTCTGCATCCTCTTCCCGTGCTGTCTGTTCCTTGGTCACAACTGTCTATGTATATTATAGTCGACTTACCATCTTCTAAGGGTTTTACAGTTATATTGGTTGTGGTAGATCGCTTTTATAAAATTGCTCACTTCATCCCATTAAAAAAGTTACCCTCTTCGGCTGAGTTAGCTAAAATATTTATTAAAGAAATAATAAGATTACACGGTGTGCCTGATGTCATCATGTCAGATTGGGGTTCACAGTTTATCTCGAAATTCTGGAGGGTTTTTGCAAAGATATGGGTATTGAACTCAACTTTTCCTCTGCCTACCATCCTCAAACGAATGGTGCTGCTGAACGGACTAATCAAAGTCTTGAGCAATATCTCCGTTGTTTTACATCTCAACTCCAGGACAACTGGGCGGAACTTCTTCCATGGGCTGAGTTTGCTAGAAATAATGCTGAACATTCTGCCTCTGGCCACAGTCCCTTCTTTGTTACATATGGTCGTCATCCTAATTTGCTTCCTGCTTCATTCTCTTACAAGGGAATGCCTACTCTGGATGAACACTTATCTTCTATACGTGATACTTGGGAAAAGGTTCAAGCCATCTTGGAGAAGAGTGTACTCTCACAGAAATATTTTGCCGATAGGCACCGTAGAGCGGCACCTTCCTATCTTCTGGGTAATCGGGTCTGGTTGTCTACTCGAAATATCCGTTTACGTGTCTCTTCCATGAAGCTAGCCCCTAAATATATTGGTCCCTACAGGGTTCTTCGGAGGATCAATCCAGTATCCTATACTTTGGACCTGCCGAAAAACCTATGCATACCCAACGTCTTCCACACCTCACTCCTGAAGCCTCTGGTTTGTAATAGGCACTCCAGATCCCATTATCGTCCTCCTTCCGTTTTGTTGCATGGTCAGGAGGAGTACGAGGTTCAACACATTCTTGATTCTCGTCTTTCACGTGGGTCACTTCAGTATTTGGTCCATTGGAGAGGCTATGGTCCTGAAGAACGCTCATGGGTCCCTGCTTCTGAGGTCCATGCGCCACGGCTTCTTCGTGCGTTCCATGCCAGGTTTCTTTCTCGCCCTTCTGGTCTTACTCCAGTGGGCGTTCCTGAAGGGGGGTTCTGTCATACCTCCTCGCGGGCCCACGCTTCTCCGGTCCCGCCGTCCGCTCTGCTCCTCCAGGCTCTGCCGGCTTCCAACTGACAGCGCACGCGCGCGCGACCAGCAGCTGAAATTTTAAAGTGATACCACTATTGCATGAACCCTGGTAACCCTTTTATAATCTCTCCTATTCTCTTCCCTATCAGTGCTCTCTTAGCCCTATTTATACCTCCCTCCTACATCACTTCCTTGCCCTGTCGTGGTCTATTGTAGCCCGAGAGTGCGTTCTGTATACTTGTGTGTTTCCTGGTATCTGACTTCGGCTTGTCTCTGGTTATCCGTAATTTCTGGCTTCCTTGACCCTTGGCTTTGTTTCTCGTTTATTCTCCCTTCTCCTGCCCTGACCTCGGCTCGTCTGATTATTCTGTTACTCTCCTTACTTTTCTTCACGTTAAGTCCGGCCACTTTAAGGACCGGTAATACGTCTAGCTTGGGTTGCCTGTTAGTCCTACAGTTAGCGTGTTGGGGAACCTAACCTAACCTTGACAGTGTATACCATGACAGGTACACTTTAATTTGTTTAATGCTGATCCCTTGATCTGGACTTAAGGAATTCAATATTGTGCAGGGAGGGAGAATAGTAAACATCTCCTATTATGTTCTTGTAAGATAGAGATTGTCCATTTAGACTACTCTTTCAGAAGAGAAAAAGAGAGAGTGCACTGGTGTCCTGTGGACCCCTGCGACCGAGTACCCGCCATCAGCATTTGCTGCCCATGCGGCAAACCGCTGGGGCCGCCATCCAATAGGTCCATCGGGTGGCCCATGCTGTCAGGGTCACCCGATGGATATGAATTGTAAGGGGGCCCGGTCTGCGCTGGGTGCTTTAACAGCGAAACTGGGCCCCCTGTGATGACATCACAAGCTGGGAGAAAGTGACTGCACGTCACTCCTCCCAGTATACAGAGAGCGGGAGGAAGACCAGGGAGTCAGAGTGGAAACTCTGACTCCCATCCACCTGAGCCACCACTGGACCCCAGGGAAAGTCACCCTCCTGCACCTAAAAGGTAGGAAACAGGAGGGTGACTTAAATATTATGTGTGTGTGTGTGTATGTGTCTGTCTGTGTGCCTGTCTGTATGTATGTATGTGTGTGTGTGTGTGACTGCCTGTATTTGTGTGTGTGCCTGCCTGTCTGTCTGTATTTATGTGTGTGTGTGTGTGTGTGCTTGTATGTCTGTATGTATGTATGTGTGTCTGCCTGTATGTATGTATGTCTTTGTATGTATGTGTGTCTATCTGTGTGTGTCTGTATGTATGTATTTAAGCCTGTCTGTATGTATGTATGCCTGTCTGTGTGTGTGTGTCTGTTTGTATGTATGTGTCTTTGAATGTGCATGTGTCTGTCTGTCTGTCTGTGTGCCTGTATGTATGTGTCTGTATATGTCTGTATGTGTGCCTGTCTGTGTCTGTATGTGTGTGTCTGTGTGTATGTGTCTGTATGTGTCTATGTGTGTGTGTCGGGGGGAGGAGTGGGGGGAATAGGGAGGGGGGCCACGGATCAGTTTTGCACCGGGGGGCCCATGGATTGTGTGTACGCCACTGAGAGAGAGAGAGTGTGTGTATGAGTCGCACCTTTTGATTTTATGTATGTGTGTGCCTGTCTGTGTCTGTGTGTATGTATGTGTCTGTGTGTGTGTGTCTGTTTGTATGTATGTGTGTGTCTGTTTGTATGTGTCTGTATGTATCTGTCTGTATGTGTCTATATGTGTGTCTCTGTGTCAGTATGTGTGTGTGTCGGGAGGGGGGGGGGCCCACGGATCAGTTTCGCACGGGGACCCCATGGATTGTGTGTACGCCACTGAGAGAGAGTATGTATGTATATAGAAATGTCACACCTATTGATTTTATATAGTAAATAGAACTCACTGCTCCCTACTGGAGACATGCTGCTGAAGGTAACAGATGAGGGGATGAATTTTCACCCAGTCAACATTTGAATTAACAAGACGGATCTACTGATCTCAAAATACAAAGAAACTGTCATTTACTCACGGCGGCTCTCTTTCTGATCCTGGCAATGTGGCGACATAAGGAACCAACAACTTTCCAAGACTGGCTCGGAAGAGTGGAGGAAATCTGACAGATGGCAAAGCGGCAGTCGGTGGACGCCTACACAAACATGAGGAAATCTGGAGAATGTGGATGTTCTACTTGTGTAACAGAGACTAATTTAACAGTTTGAATGGAGGAGACTACGAGGGGGAGTGCACGCAACTAGTACCCCATTACGGGAGATGCACGGATGACGGCAATCTGGGGTGGCGCGGGTGTGGGACCTCTCCTGACTCCACTACTTTCCTGACTCATACTTCTTTCCTATCTCTCCTCCTCCAACAACCCACCTTCTGCTCATTTCCTCTCCAATCTTTCCCTGTCATTCTCTCTTCTGCCTTCCTGACTATTGGTATGCAGCTTAGTGTAGCTTGACTGAACAGAGCAGTTGTCTCTGGTACTACTTTCTTACTTTCCCTTTTTTGATATGACGTATATGGATAGTTTGATTGACATGAAGAGATTGACAACAAAAAAAAGTAAATAGGAGGGTCCTTCCTTTCACAGGTGAGGAGATAAGTAACCCCCCAACCAACTAAGGAGCATTTTATTTGCTGTGTGCTGCAGGTTCCATTGTGCAAATGTGAAGGCAGGAGGAAAGGTTATAAGTTCTAGGCTGCATCTGTGTGGAGAGAAACAGGGATAGTGATTTAATTTGTCCAATACACGCCTTCACAACACTGGACCCATATGGGAGCTTGTCAAGTGAAGAAAGCCAAAATTATACCAATTGGCCAAGAAGACCAGAAGGCCAGGGCAAGGCAACAACAAAATATGCAGCAATGGTAGGACACTAGCAAGTGTCATGTGATAGATGGATGATGAAGTGGAGAGCATGAGATACAAGAAGTAACAAGAGGGGGAGAATGGGATTCCTGAAGAGACATGTGAGATGCTTGTGAACGAAGGAGGGACAAGCGGGGAGCATAAGGTGGAATAATTGGACAAGTAGGGGGCTTTGACAATTATGTCAATTGTGGAGGAGAGATACGTATGGGCAACGTTTTACTACGTTATTTTAAAAAATAATGTTTACCCTTTGTCAGCAGGCAAAAAAATTATTTTCATTATTACAAAAAAAAAGTTTTGGTAACAATGCGGCTTTAAGATAGACCTTATTTTGGTACAAAAAAAAAACTGTCTCTTTAACAGAATCTCCCTTCCTCCTCTCCTGATTGATTTGATTTTAAAGCACACACTGCTTGGGCATGTCAGAGTTTAACCCCTTAAGGACACATTACATGTGTGACATGGCATGATTTCCTTTTATTCCAGACGTTTGGTCCTTAAGGGGTTAAAGGACCACTATAGGCACCCAGACCACTTCAGCTTAATTAAGTGGTCTGGGTGCCAGGTCCATCTAGGGTTAACCCTGCCTGCGGTAAACATAGCAGTTTCAAAGAAACTGCTATGTTTACATATGGGTTAATCCAGCCTCTAGAGGCTGTCTCATTGACAGCCGCTAGAGGCGCTTCCACGCTTCTCACTGTGATTTTTACAATGAGAAGACGCCAGCGTCCATAGGAAAGCATTGAGAAATGCTTTCCTATGGACTGACTGAATGCGTGTGCGACTCTTGCCGCGCATGCGCATTCAGCCCATGACGTTGGAAGGCGGAGGAGAGTCCCCGGCGCTGGAGAAAGGTAAGATTTTAGCCCCTTCCTCCCCCTTCAGCCCGGCGGGAGGGCGACCATGGGGTGTGGGTGGGGGGACCTATTAACACTATAGTGCCAGGGTTTGTTTTCCTGGCATTATAGTGGTCCTTTAAACCCTTAAGGACCAAACTTCTGGAATAAAAGGGAATCATGACATGTCACACATGTCATGTGTCCTTAAGGGGTTAAAGTCATTTTAGGAAAATGCTCTCACGCTTACTTAATCTACTTCTAGAAGTAACGGGTGATCTTGCCAATATACATTGCTCTCCACTAATATTGGCGCCCTTGGTAAATATGAGCAAAGAAGGCTGTGAAAAAAATTATTTGTTGTTTAACCTTTTCATCTTTTGTTCAAAAAAATACACTTTCATGGATATCAAACAATTGCAGACACAACACAAGTTGATGCCCAATAATAAAACTTTGCTAAATATATGTGTGGCACAAAAATTGGAACTCCTATGTATTCATATGAGAAAAAAAAGATATATTTGAAGGATATTTTAAAAATGTTAGTACACCTGGGTGACTAGGAACAGGAAATTGTTCAGCCATGACTTCCTGTTTCTCAGAAAAAGAGTTGCAGAAGTTGGCTGCAGAAAGTCTTGGGGTCAGAAAGTCTAAAAAACGATAATCCAACGTCACTTATGCCACCACAAGTTGTTTGGAAGGGTTTCAAGAAAAAAAGCTGGAACTTCCAATGGGATCAAGTTCTATGGTCAGATGAAACCAAAATAGAGCTTTTTGGCAATAGACACTAGAGGTAGTTGTGTGCACACAGAGCGGTAGTCATATATAAAAGTACATCATGCCCATGGTTATGGTGGTGGCTCTTTAATGTTTGAGGCTGTTTTTCTACCATATCAATAGATATTAAATTAATCCCTGAGTGCCTCTGAAAGAAAGCTTAAAATGGGCCATGGTTTGATCTTCCAGCAGAACAATGATCCAAAACATATGTCCAAATCAACTCAAGAATGGTTTACTGACTGCACAATCAAGGTCCGGCCATGGCCATTCCAGTTCCTGAACATAAACCCCATAAAAAAAACCTGTGGTATGAACTGAAGAGGAGAGTCAACCAGTATTGAACCCACAATTTGAAAGATCTGGAGAGATTCTATATGGAGGAATTGTCTCAAATCCCTTGCCATCTTTTCTCCAACCTCATCATGAATTATAGGGGACTTAGAGCTGTTATTTTGGCAAAGAGAGGTAGCACAAAGTACTGACTAAATAGGTGCTAATAATTGTGGCACACATTTATTTCACAATGATTATCCTTTGTTTTTTTAAACCTGTGCTGTGTATTTTAGTGTATTTTTTAACAAAAGGTTAAATATTAAAGAAATTATATTTACCAATGGTGCCAATACTAGTGGATGGCACTGTATTCATGCTGGACAGGGAACATGTGGTAATTATGTATCCTGTATCAGTGACCAGACCTATTCATATCTGCATTAGATTTGTGCGCATGTGTCATATTCTTGTGCATAAAACTGTCACTCCACCTTGTTATGCATTGGTGAATTTGTTTCTGCCTTTTCTGTAATGTGAAAAATAATTCCTAGATTTTACTATTAACATGACGTAAAGTCGGGGCGGGGCCTGGCCGCCGGTGGGATCAGACGCGTTCTGTCTGAGCTCCTGCTCCGGGACTGGAAAAACAGCGAAAAACGCTAGAAATAGCTCACCCAGCACACCGAAACGGAAACCAAACTGACCCCCATCTGCAGAGGTACACGGGGACACCCGCCAAGACCACCAGCACCGTCCTGTCAAGGGCCTGGGGCACATGGGAGCTTGAGCCGGGAAGAGACGGCCGCTCTCCCGGGTCTCCGGCCGGTGCCTGGCCTCCCCCCCCCCCCTGGACCGGGGGGGTTATCCCGGTCTGCATGGGCAACCGGAGGTGCAGCAAGCGGGCAAGCAAAAGAAATCCCTGCCGCAGATCATGGGGCACTCCTCATTAAGATGGCCGCCGCACGCCTGCCATGTGCGCGATCTACCCGCAAACGGAGCGAGGGGGAAGCCTTCCAACACTACAGCCGGCCCCAGTGTTATGTTGGCTGACCATCACCAAAGGTACAATCACATTTGACGGGCATAGAAAAAGGGGGCATTAAAAGAGCAAGACCCTACAGGCTAACCCCTACCACACTAAGCCACAACAACCACCGAACCCCCGATGCCGCTGGGCCAGCAAACACTGACCTGGGGGGCCGAACAAGTTTAACACTCACCCAGCACACTGCCAGAAATAGCCCTGGACCAGTGGCACAGCAGCTACTGCCGCATATTACCAAGACACCGTCTTTTCCCGCCAGAATGCTGACAAATGGGGTTACCACGGCATGGAGACAGACCATCTACTTACCTCCCACCCAGCCTGCAATAAACTGACCCACGAACCGACGAACACACGCTAGTGACACCAAGCTCACCACGATGGCTGACCCAGACCCTCAGAGGACCAAGAGGGAAAAATGTATTGGAATGCAGCTGCTGCCTCAGAAAAATAGCGCACAAAAGCATACTGTTTTTATTATTCACGTTTGCCTAGCAATTGTTTTAGCTTTGTGTATGAGCCTGCAGTGCTATAAGCCTTACCAATAAGCACTATGATTAGCGACGTATTCGAACTTCATATATATCTATCTCACTGCAGCCTTGTATGAGAGTCACGTTAGAATAAAAATGTAGATTTCCCTCCTATACTCAGATGACAGTATACCACATACCTAGCGTGTACCCTCCATCTTGACAATTTAGATGTCATACACCACTCTTGACAGGTATACTTTGTGCCACAGTATGCATAGCCTCGTTACACCTAGCATGCACGCCTCGGTTTGTTAGCACTGTTATGCTTAGGGATACCCATTGTGTTTTAATTTTGATTCTTAAACTTACACAAATAGGATATGCCTCAGCTTATCAAGCTGGTGACACTAGCACCTCACAATAAGTCAGTCAGTTAACCAGAATCCGTACCTCGTTTGCCCTACCTTACAACTGACATGTTGATTTAACTATTGTTGAAACTGCTTTAAAATATAAAATGTGCAATGTTCAGATAAGCCATACAATTGTCTGTAAATGTAGACCTAAAAACTGGCAATAGCTGTTGTGGCTTTGCTGGTATCGTTGTATTTTTCATGCACAATAAAATAAAGAATTAAAAATAAAAAATAAAAAAAACATGACGTAAAGTCATGATTTTATTAAAGACACGGAGGCGAGTATTATGCTTCTCTTTCTTTAATTCTCCCTCAGCAGCGAAGAGAGATATATGCAAAAGAGATAAAAAAAAAGAACAAATAACATTAGCATATTGACAGTGCTATTATGGGTCTCCACCACCTTAGTATATAAGGTGTAGCACTTCCTGCTTCTTCCTCTTTCTTCCGCGATCCGAAGACCAGATCCATAACTGAACGATAAACTTGGCCCGAACAGGAACAGTGGGCGGTAGTCAAAAGTCCATTCTTTGAGGTTGGACTGTAGAACTTTGTATCGGCACTTCGACACCTTGACAGGATAATTCAGGCTAAAATGAGAGGAGAAAATATGGTAATATTCGGTTGGTAACTGGTTGTATCATGTATCCCCACAAAGGTTATAACTTAATGTGTACAGAATTGTTGTCATGTCATCAAAACCAGATCAAAAAGATATCTATAAGATTATGTCCACTTGTATCATGTTATACCCACTTACCTGAGGGGTGTATGAAACCTGCAATAAGGTAATTTGAACGTAAGGGCACATCCGCTCTGTGGTCGATATCCGTGTGAAATCCAATCCCTCCACCCAGGGAGGGCGGGAAGGGAATAATACTCGCCTCCGTGTCTTTAATAAAATCATGACTTTACGTCATGTTAATAGTAAAATTTAGGAATTTTATTAAAGACACGGAGGCGAGTATTATGCTCTTTCAAAGCTGAGCAATAACTCTTTCCGAGAAATGTTGGATTGGTTTAAAATAGAAATTCCGGAATGTGGATTCCGTAGACCAGTCTGCGGCCTTCAGGATATCTTCTAATCGACATCCTATTGTCGATGCTTTAGAAGCCATAGCGCCTCTCACCGAGTGGGCTGAAAAAACTGTTACGTCTATCCCGGCTGAAGCTAATAACCACTTGGCCCAACGGGCAAGAGTAGGTATAGATACTGGGAGGTGCGGTTTCTTTAGTGAAATAAACAAAGGGCCGTCGTTTGATGGTCGAAGGGAAGAAGTACGGGATTCGTATTCTTTTAAGCACAGTATTGGGCACAGATTCGGTTGGTTTGGAAGGCGTGGATAGAAGACTTGCTTAGTCGCTGATTTCGTTCTTCGTGAAATATCAAATGGCACTCCTTCCGGAGTGAACGTGCGGGCTTGCCAGTCCAAGGCCCGTACATCTGACACTCGTTTACAGGATAGTAAGCATAAAATCATGAGCAATTTTGCAGACAATTGTTTATTTGACAGTGCCGTGTTGTCGGGCCATTCTTCTAAGAATTTGAACACAATGTTGACATCCCAAAAGGATCCGTATCTGGATTTTGGTGGACGTGCGAAACGTATACCTTTGAGTAGGCAACAGATCAGGGGGTTCTGTCCGAGAGGAATTCCGTCCACAGTATCATGACCTGCCGAGATAGCAGATCTGTAGATGTTGACTGTACGGAACGCCTTGCCCGATTTGAACAATTAAGTGAGGAAGTCTAGTACCGTCTTTACAGAAGCTGATATGGGATCCACTGATTTTTCCAGGCACCAATCGGACCAAGCTCTCCATGCCGTAGCATATGTGCGCCGTGTTCCTGGTGCCCAGGCGTTCGCCAAGAGTTGGGTAGTTGTTCTCAAAACTTCCGTGATTTCCCAGGGTCCCCGGAAAGGAGCCATGCCATGAGACGGAGGATTCCCCGTTCTATCAGGTCGTGGTTCTCCCCATCCGGATTGGTTAACAGGGACGTATGATCCGGTAGTAATTGTGGGAAATCGATCGCCATTTCCAGATGGTGAGGGAACCAGGGTTGAGATCTCCAGCATGGTGTTATCAAGACCAACGTGGTTTTGTACCGTCGAATGTACGCCAGAGTCCGAGCAATCAGGTTGAACGGGGGAAAGGCGTATGCTCGTCCCCCGGTCCAGTCTTGAAGAAAAGCATCTGTTGCCAAGGCTTCCGGGTCCGGTCGCCAGCTGAAAAATTGAGGAAGTTGTGTGTTCAGTCTGGACGCAAAGAGATCCACACTCAAGGGACCCCATAGTCGCGCGATCTTGGAGAAGACCTTCGGTTGGAGTCTCCAATCTCCTAGATCCCTCAGGTATCTGGAGTTCCAGTCCGCGGTGTAATTGTCTAGGCCTGGTATGTGTTCCGCGGTCACCGACACATTGTTTTGCAAGCAGTAATGCCAGAAGTCTCGAGCCAAAACCGCCAGGATGCGTGATTTGGTACCTCCTAGATGGTTTATGTATCTGACCGCCGAGATATTGTCCAACTTGAGGAGGATTGAGCAAGAGACGCCCCTGGGTGTGAGGCTGCGGATGGCAAATGAGGCTGCCAGTAGTTCCAGTGTAAATTAGTGAAATGCAATATAATATACAGTATAATATACTACAAACTAATCCCACCAGAGCACACCATAGAAAATAAAGTGTACTTATCTGAGGGAGCAGCGAAGAAAGAGGAAGAAGCAGGAAGTGCTACACCTTATATACTAAGGGGGTGGAGACCCATGATAGCACTGTCAATATGCTAATGTTATTTGTTCTTTTTTTTTTTATCTCTTTTGCATATATCTCTCTTCGCTGCTGAGGGAGAATTAAAGAAAGAGAAGCATAATAGGAGCCTCCGTGTCTTTAATAAAATTGTCTTTCCTCCACTTTTTATTCCTCTTTCAGATTTTCTGCTTTCAATGTGTTAGTTAAATAGTGTGTGTACCAGTCAGTGCGTGTATGGGTGAGTAAGAGTGTGTGTGTGCTTCAGAGGATGAAAATGCTTAATTAATTTTTTTTAAAATCACTTACTAAAGGGCATTAAATTTCATCTATACATGGTGCTAGCAAATGTATGCATTTTAATATAAAACTCCCCAAAAAAAAACATGGCATCTCCCCCACCTGTTAATGAAAACCTAAACATTAGACCTGTGTGCAAGCTGCAGACAGGATCTGGTGCCATAGTTTTAATGTCAGGTGGTTCTTTTGCTCCTATCACTGAATTACTCTCTAAGAAGACATTTCTCACACGTGCTGTATGAGATACTCTGATGACAATGGTCTGGAAGTGTTCCCAAGCAGGGCCAATTACAGCATGTAAGGAGTTGCAACTGATGGTCCTCAAACAGATCCTCCAGGATTGCAGCACTGGAGATCATTACACACATATGTGACACAATGCATTATAGGTCTGGCATAAATTATTTTCCACTGCTGCTTTGTATTTCCAGTCTAGCCCTGGACCCTGGGCAACTCAGCTCATTTACTTCGGAATTTATTGGAAGATAATCCACAGGTACTAATTTCATGAGAGTTGATCAGACCACTGCTACTTGGTGCTGCCTGGTTCAGCCTCCTGTCCATCTTCTAGCAACCCTAGTTATCCTCAAGTAGACTGCACACCTGCCTGAATCCTGACTGATGTATACTTTGTAGCAATTATGAGGAGAACCCCGTTGGACCACCAGGGATCCACAGACAATCAGACTTAGCTAGCCCTCACGCACAGTCACACACTGCTAACTCCACACCAGTGATCTATACACAATCACATTTACCCAGCCACACACAATCACATTTAGAAAACCCCAGCATAATTACACACAGCCAGTACAGATAACATTTCCCCCTATTGCTTAGTGGAAAGCAAGAAGGGGCAACAAGGGGAGACCTACATAGATTCTTGCACTGGGTCCCTGTGTTTTCTAGGTACACCCTTCCCTTGATTTTTAGGCCAATGATTTGTAGTAGGCAATATATCCTTATAGTGTTTTGTTGATGGAACAAAGAAAACAAAATAGGGTTTAATTATATCCATTGTTTTGTTTTCTGTTGTCAAAAAGCTCCTTGGGCCATAACAGAAGCTCTGTGGTATGCTCACAGGTTGGGGATATATAGGCCATCCAGTTTGGGGTCGATTTATAGCTGTCAGGATCGGGTCAGGGATCCAACACGCAGAGTACAAAGAGTAGCTGATACGTATACCGGTCCTTAGAATGGCCGGACTAACGTATAACTACAATAGGATGGTCAGAGACAAGCCGAGGTCGAGGATAACAGAGGACAGGTAAGCGAGAGACAAGCCGGGTCAAGGATAACAGAAAGGCAGGAGAGTAAACAACAAAGCCGGGTCAGAACCAAAAGACAAGTGAATAATAAAGCACTGTGTGACTAGGCGGACTAGAACCACGACAGGGCAATGAGTGAATGAGAGAACCACCGTTAAGTATCCTGGCTAGGGAGAGGGGACACGCCTCCGGCGAGTCCTGATTCGTCTCCCGAGATTTGAGTGGCAGGATGTTTCGGGTTAGCGTCATGACGTCTACCTCCGGTCCTTCTGTTATAAAAGGAAGTGACTCCCTCGCGGCCGGCGTTAGCAAGACCGAGTGAACCGCGGGAGACCGAGGAGACATGGCGTCCGGACGGATAACCTTCTAAGTCTCTACCTCTCTCAAAGGTAGAGACTCCAGGTACCCTGACAGTACCCCCCCCCTCAGATACGCCCACCGGGCGGAAGGAGCCGGGGCGAGATGGAAAGCGGGAGTGAAATGCCCTGCGAAGACGAGGAGCATGAACATCCTCTTGTGGTACCCAACTCCTCTCCTCAGGACCATATCCCTTCCAGTCAACTAAATATTGTACTCGTCCCCGGGAGACACGAGAATCAATAATGGAGTTAACCTCATATTCCTCCTGACCCTCCACCTGAACAGGGCGCGGAGGGGCGATTGTGGAGGAGAATCTGTTACAGATTAGAGGTTTCAACAATGACACGTGAAAGGAGTTCGGGATGCGTAAAGTAGCTGGAAGAGCTAGACGATATGCCACTGGGTTAATTCGAGTCAAGATCCTGTAGGGACCAATATAACGAGGAGCGAATTTCATGGAAGGAACTTTAAGACGAATATTCCTAGTGCTCAACCACACTCTATCGCCTGGAACAAAATTCGGAGCCGCCCTTCTACGTTTGTCAGCATGTTTCTTTACCAGTACAGAATTGTGTAGAAGAATCTGTCGAGTCTGATCCCACAACTTCCTCAAGTTGGCCACATGGACATCAACCGACGGCACTCCTTGGGAAGGAGAAACCGGGGGAAGAATGGATGGATGAAAGCCATAGTTCATGAAGAAGGGACTTGAATGCGTGGAGTCACAAACAAGATTGTTGTGCGCAAACTCTGCCCAAGGAATCAAACCGACCCAATCGTCCTGGTGTTCGGAAACAAAACAACGTAAGTATTGCTCAATCTTCTGGTTAGTTCGTTCAGCAGCTCCGTTAGACTGAGGATGATAGGCGGACGAAAAATTCAATTTGATGCCTAATTGAGAACAGAACGACCTCCAAAAACGTGAAACAAATTGGGAGCCTCTATCAGAAGTGATCTCAGAAGGAATCCCATGTAAACGAAAAATCTCTTTAGCAAAGACCTCCGCCAATTCAGGAGAAGTCGGGAGTTTAGGCAAAGGTACGAAATGTGCCATCTTGGTAAACCTATCGACTACGGTGAGGATAACAGTGTGTTTTTTAGAAACCGGCAGATCCACAATAAAGTCCATTGCCACACAGGACCAAGGTTTGTCAGGAATTTCCAGCGGTTGTAGAAGGCCACAAGGAAGCGTATGCGGTAGTTTGGTTTTAGTACAGACCACACAAACCCCGATAAAATCCTTAATATCCTTCCGTAACGACGGCCACCAGAAATCCTTGGAGATCAAAGAATACGTCTTGCGGACACCCGGATGACCAGCCACCTTACTCTCGTGAAGACACTGTAAGAGCTCCAATTGAAGTTCAGGAGGAACGAAAAGTCTGGAAACCGGAGTCAGTCTAGGTGCCAGATGCTGCAAGTTCCTTATCTGATCAAGTAGCGGGGAATGAACTTTGAGAGTAGTGTTAGCGATAATGTTACACTTGGGTACTATAGAGGACAAAACCGGCTCAGATACGGCAGCAGGTTCATATTGGCGAGATAAGGCGTCGGCTTTAGAATTCTTAGAACCTGGCCTATATGTGAGTACGTAGTTGAAGTGAGTGAGAAATATGGACCAACGAACCTGTCTAGATGATAGTCGTTTAGCCTCCCCAATATAGGATAAGTTTTTATGATCCGTCAAAATAGTAACAGGATGCAAAGTACCCTCCAATAAATGTCTCCACTCCTTCAAGGCCATTATAACCGCTAGTAGTTCCCTGTCACCAATGTCATATCTGCTTTCAGTACCGGACAATTTTTTGGAAAAGTATCCACAAGGATGTAATGGTTTATCTACACCCAACCTTTGGGACAGAACAGCACCTATACCTGTCTCAGAAGCGTCTACTTCGAGTAGGAAAGGTAGAGTAGTATCAGGGTGAACTAAAATTGGTGCGGAAGCAAACAGCTCTTTGAGTGTCTCAAAAGCCCGAAGAGCTTCAGTAGACCAATTCTTAGTCTCAGCCCCTTGTTTGGTCATGTTAGTGATGGGAGCAATGATAGAGGAGTATCCCTTAATGAAACGTCTGTAGTAATTAGAGAAACCAATGAATCTCTGGATAGCCTTGAGACCCTGAGGTAAAGGCCAGTCTAGTATGGATTGGAGCTTCTCCGGATCCATTTCAAACCCTTCCCCAGAAATCACATAACCAAGAAACGTAGTTTGGGATTGGTCAAAGCTGCATTTCTCTAGTTTGCAGTACAAGCCATGCTGAAGAAGTTTGTGTAAAACCCTCCTGACTTGCCTGTGGTGAGTCTCAATATCCCTGGAATGTATAAGAATATCATCAAGGTATACAATTACACAGTCATCTTGAAACTCCCTAAGAACCTCATTAATAAGGTCCTGAAATACTGCCGGAGCATTGCAGAGACCAAAAGGCATTACAGTATACTCATAGTGCCCATATCGAGTATTGAATGCAGTTTTCCACTCGTCACCGTCGTGGATTCTCACCAAATTATAAGCACCTCTAAGGTCTAACTTAGTGAAAATTTTAGAACTTTTTAATCGGTCAAAAAGCTCGGTGATCAAGGGAATCGGATAAACATTTCTGATGGTTATCTTGTTAAGACCTCGGTAGTCAATGCAAGGTCTTAAAGAACCATCCTTCTTTTTAACAAAAAAGAATCCAGCCCCAGCAGGAGAGGAGGATCTTCTAATGAACCCCTTGTCTAGGTTTTCACGAATATACTCTTCTAGAACTAAGTTTTCATTCGTGGACAAAGGATATACATGACCCCTGGGGGGCATGGTACCAGAAAGTAAATTAATTTTGCAATCAAAAGGCCTATGTGGTGGTAAGGTATCAGCCTTTCTTTTGTCAAATACTGCCTTTAAATCTTGATACAAGGACGGTATCTGTACTTTGGTAGAGTCAGTAGCGTTATTAAGTGGGTTGACACTACAAAGAGGTGACACTTTCTTTAAACAACTCTCTTGACAATTCTGGCCCCAAGAAACTATTTCCCCTGATCTCCAATCTATAACGGGGTTATGTTTCTTAAGCCAGGAGTATCCCAGGACTATGGGAACAGAAGGGGATGAAATGAGTAGTAGGGATATTTCCTCTTTGTGTAGAATACCAATAGTTAAGTAAAGAGGTGTGGTCTCCCGGGAAATCACAGGCTCAACTAAAGGTCTACCATCAATGGCTTCAACAGCCAAGGGTGTCTTCCTTAACTGGGATGGGATAGTGTGTTTGGTGAGAAACTTTTGGTCGATAAAACTCTCAGCAGCGCCGGAGTCTATCAATGCCATAGTTTCTAAAGTTCCCTTCTCCCAAGTTAAAGAGACCGGTAATAGGAGTCTATGTTCTTTGTAGTTATGAGTAGAGGACAAAATCGAAACACCCAAGGTCTGTCCTCTAGAGAAACTTAGGTGCGAGCGTTTCCCGGACGGCTGGGACAGCTCAAACGTACATGACCTCTGAACCCACAATACATACACAGTCCCTCTCTTCTCCTGTACTGTCTCTCCTCCTCTGAGAGACGAGTAAGGCCTAACTGCATAGGTTCTGAAACCTGTGGATCTTTGGTTTCAGCAACTTGAAATGATGGTACTAGTCTAGAGAAAGATTTAGCGGTTCTATCTCGAGTATTCTGTCTCTCCCTTAGGCGTTCGTCAATACGGGAGATAAAGGAAATTAAGTCCTCCAGATTCTCGGGAAGTTCTCTTGTAGCTACCTCATCAAGTATTACATCAGATAATCCATTTAAGAATACGTCTATATAGGCCTGTTCATTCCATTTTACCTCTGCCGCCAAAGACCTGAACTCTAGTGCATAATCCACAAGTGTTTGGTTGTCTTGTCTAAGGCGCAACAGTAATCTGGCTGCATTGGCCTTCCTGCCAGGAGGGTCAAAAGTTCTTTTAAAAGCAGCTACAAAGGAATTATAGTTATAGACTAATGGATTATCATTCTCCCACAACGGATTCGCCCATCTCAGAGCTTTCTCAATGAGTAAGTGTCAGGATCGGGTCAGGGATCCAACACGCAGAGTACAAAGAGTAGCTGATACGTATACCGGTCCTTAGAATGGCCGGACTAACGTATAACTACAATAGAATGGTCAGAGACAAGCCGAGGTCGAGGATAACAGAGGACAGGTAAGCGAGAGACAAGCCGGGTCAAGGATAACAGAAAGGCAGGAGAGTAAACAACAAAGCCGGGTCAGAACCAAAAGACAAGTGAATAATAAAGCACTGTGTGACTAGGCGGACTAGAACCACGACAGGGCAATGAGTGAATGAGAGAACCACCGTTAAGTATCCTGGCTAGGGAGAGGGGACACGCCTCCGGCGAGTCCTGATTCGTCTCCCGAGATTTGAGTGGCAGGATGTTTCGGGTTAGCGTCATGACGTCTACCTCCGGTCCTTCTGTTATAAAAGGAAGTGACTCCCTCGCGGCCGGCGTTAGCAAGACCGAGTGAACCGCGGGAGACCGAGGAGACATGGCGTCCGGACGGATAACCTTCTAAGTCTCTACCTCTCTCAAAGGTAGAGACTCCAGGTACCCTGACAGTACCCCCCCCCTCAGATACGCCCACCGGGCGGAAGGAGCCGGGGCGAGATGGAAAGCGGGAGTGAAATGCCCTGCGAAGACGAGGAGCATGAACATCCTCTTGTGGTACCCAACTCCTCTCCTCAGGACCATATCCCTTCCAGTCAACTAAATATTGTACTCGTCCCCGGGAGACACGAGAATCAATAATGGAGTTAACCTCATATTCCTCCTGACCCTCCACCTGAACAGGGCGCGGAGGGGCGATTGTGGAGGAGAATCTGTTACAGATTAGAGGTTTCAACAATGACACGTGAAAGGAGTTCGGGATGCGTAAAGTAGCTGGAAGAGCTAGACGATATGCCACTGGGTTAATTCGAGTCAAGATCCTGTAGGGACCAATATAACGAGGAGCGAATTTCATGGAAGGAACTTTAAGACGAATATTCCTAGTGCTCAACCACACTCTATCGCCTGGAACAAAATTCGGAGCCGCCCTTCTACGTTTGTCAGCATGTTTCTTTACCAGTACAGAATTGTGTAGAAGAATCTGTCGAGTCTGATCCCACAACTTCCTCAAGTTGGCCACATGGACATCAACCGACGGCACTCCTTGGGAAGGAGAAACCGGGGGAAGAATGGATGGATGAAAGCCATAGTTCATGAAGAAGGGACTTGAATGCGTGGAGTCACAAACAAGATTGTTGTGCGCAAACTCTGCCCAAGGAATCAAACCGACCCAATCGTCCTGGTGTTCGGAAACAAAACAACGTAAGTATTGCTCAATCTTCTGGTTAGTTCGTTCAGCAGCTCCGTTAGACTGAGGATGATAGGCGGACGAAAAATTCAATTTGATGCCTAATTGAGAACAGAACGACCTCCAAAAACGTGAAACAAATTGGGAGCCTCTATCAGAAGTGATCTCAGAAGGAATCCCATGTAAACGAAAAATCTCTTTAGCAAAGACCTCCGCCAATTCAGGAGAAGTCGGGAGTTTAGGCAAAGGTACGAAATGTGCCATCTTGGTAAACCTATCGACTACGGTGAGGATAACAGTGTGTTTTTTAGAAACCGGCAGATCCACAATAAAGTCCATTGCCACACAGGACCAAGGTTTGTCAGGAATTTCCAGCGGTTGTAGAAGGCCACAAGGAAGCGTATGCGGTAGTTTGGTTTTAGTACAGACCACACAAACCCCGATAAAATCCTTAATATCCTTCCGTAACGACGGCCACCAGAAATCCTTGGAGATCAAAGAATACGTCTTGCGGACACCCGGATGACCAGCCACCTTACTCTCGTGAAGACACTGTAAGAGCTCCAATTGAAGTTCAGGAGGAACGAAAAGTCTGGAAACCGGAGTCAGTCTAGGTGCCAGATGCTGCAAGTTCCTTATCTGATCAAGTAGCGGGGAATGAACTTTGAGAGTAGTGTTAGCGATAATGTTACACTTGGGTACTATAGAGGACAAAACCGGCTCAGATACGGCAGCAGGTTCATATTGGCGAGATAAGGCGTCGGCTTTAGAATTCTTAGAACCTGGCCTATATGTGAGTACGTAGTTGAAGTGAG
Source organism: Pelobates fuscus (assembly GCF_036172605.1). Classification (NCBI taxonomy): domain Eukaryota; kingdom Metazoa; phylum Chordata; class Amphibia; order Anura; family Pelobatidae; genus Pelobates; species Pelobates fuscus. The sequence continues at coordinate 279,135,149 of NC_086321.1, forward strand.
TGAGAAATATGGACCAACGAACCTGTCTAGATGATAGTCGTTTAGCCTCCCCAATATAGGATAAGTTTTTATGATCCGTCAAAATAGTAACAGGATGCAAAGTACCCTCCAATAAATGTCTCCACTCCTTCAAGGCCATTATAACCGCTAGTAGTTCCCTGTCACCAATGTCATATCTGCTTTCAGTACCGGACAATTTTTTGGAAAAGTATCCACAAGGATGTAATGGTTTATCTACACCCAACCTTTGGGACAGAACAGCACCTATACCTGTCTCAGAAGCGTCTACTTCGAGTAGGAAAGGTAGAGTAGTATCAGGGTGAACTAAAATTGGTGCGGAAGCAAACAGCTCTTTGAGTGTCTCAAAAGCCCGAAGAGCTTCAGTAGACCAATTCTTAGTCTCAGCCCCTTGTTTGGTCATGTTAGTGATGGGAGCAATGATAGAGGAGTATCCCTTAATGAAACGTCTGTAGTAATTAGAGAAACCAATGAATCTCTGGATAGCCTTGAGACCCTGAGGTAAAGGCCAGTCTAGTATGGATTGGAGCTTCTCCGGATCCATTTCAAACCCTTCCCCAGAAATCACATAACCAAGAAACGTAGTTTGGGATTGGTCAAAGCTGCATTTCTCTAGTTTGCAGTACAAGCCATGCTGAAGAAGTTTGTGTAAAACCCTCCTGACTTGCCTGTGGTGAGTCTCAATATCCCTGGAATGTATAAGAATATCATCAAGGTATACAATTACACAGTCATCTTGAAACTCCCTAAGAACCTCATTAATAAGGTCCTGAAATACTGCCGGAGCATTGCAGAGACCAAAAGGCATTACAGTATACTCATAGTGCCCATATCGAGTATTGAATGCAGTTTTCCACTCGTCACCGTCGTGGATTCTCACCAAATTATAAGCACCTCTAAGGTCTAACTTAGTGAAAATTTTAGAACTTTTTAATCGGTCAAAAAGCTCGGTGATCAAGGGAATCGGATAAACATTTCTGATGGTTATCTTGTTAAGACCTCGGTAGTCAATGCAAGGTCTTAAAGAACCATCCTTCTTTTTAACAAAAAAGAATCCAGCCCCAGCAGGAGAGGAGGATCTTCTAATGAACCCCTTGTCTAGGTTTTCACGAATATACTCTTCTAGAACTAAGTTTTCATTCGTGGACAAAGGATATACATGACCCCTGGGGGGCATGGTACCAGAAAGTAAATTAATTTTGCAATCAAAAGGCCTATGTGGTGGTAAGGTATCAGCCTTTCTTTTGTCAAATACTGCCTTTAAATCTTGATACAAGGACGGTATCTGTACTTTGGTAGAGTCAGTAGCGTTATTAAGTGGGTTGACACTACAAAGAGGTGACACTTTCTTTAAACAACTCTCTTGACAATTCTGGCCCCAAGAAACTATTTCCCCTGATCTCCAATCTATAACGGGGTTATGTTTCTTAAGCCAGGAGTATCCCAGGACTATGGGAACAGAAGGGGATGAAATGAGTAGTAGGGATATTTCCTCCTTGTGTAGAATACCAATAGTTAAGTAAAGAGGTGTGGTCTCCCGGGAAATCACAGGCTCAACTAAAGGTCTACCATCAATGGCTTCAACAGCCAAGGGTGTCTTCCTTAACTGGGATGGGATAGTGTGTTTGGTGAGAAACTTTTGGTCGATAAAACTCTCAGCAGCGCCGGAGTCTATCAATGCCATAGTTTCTAAAGTTCCCTTCTCCCAAGTTAAAGAGACCGGTAATAGGAGTCTATGTTCTTTGTAGTTATGAGTAGAGGACAAAATCGAAACACCCAAGGTCTGTCCTCTAGAGAAACTTAGGTGCGAGCGTTTCCCGGACGGCTGGGACAGCTCAAACGTACATGACCTCTGAACCCACAATACATACACAGTCCCTCTCTTCTCCTGTACTGTCTCTCCTCCTCTGAGAGACGAGTAAGGCCTAACTGCATAGGTTCTGAAACCTGTGGATCTTTGGTTTCAGCAACTTGAAATGATGGTACTAGTCTAGAGAAAGATTTAGCGGTTCTATCTCGAGTATTCTGTCTCTCCCTTAGGCGTTCGTCAATACGGGAGATAAAGGAAATTAAGTCCTCCAGATTCTCGGGAAGTTCTCTTGTAGCTACCTCATCAAGTATTACATCAGATAATCCATTTAAGAATACGTCTATATAGGCCTGTTCATTCCATTTTACCTCTGCCGCCAAAGACCTGAACTCTAGTGCATAATCCACAAGTGTTTGGTTGTCTTGTCTAAGGCGCAACAGTAATCTGGCTGCATTGGCCTTCCTGCCAGGAGGGTCAAAAGTTCTTTTAAAAGCAGCTACAAAGGAATTATAGTTATAGACTAATGGATTATCATTCTCCCACAACGGATTCGCCCATCTCAGAGCTTTCTCAATGAGTAAGGTAATAATAAATCCCACCTTTGCCCTATCAGTAGGGTATGAACGGGGCTGTAGCTCGAAATGAATACTGATCTGGTTCAAAAAGCCACGACACCTCTCAGGGGAACCAGCATAACGTACAGGTGGAGTAACTCGGGAAGAAGCACCTACAGTAGCTACCTCTAACCCTGAACCCACAGAAGAAGCAGAAGTGTTACGCCTCTCCTCAGGTGGATTAATAGGGCGAGACAGCAGCGCCTGTAGTGCCAGAGCCATCTGATCCATCCTATGATCCATGGCGTCAAACCTAGGATCAGGAGAACCAAGCTGACAATTTGTACCTGCAGGATCCATGGCCCTGTCGTAATGTCAGGATCGGGTCAGGGATCCAACACGCAGAGTACAAAGAGTAGCTGATACGTATACCGGTCCTTAGAATGGCCGGACTAACGTATAACTACAATAGAATGGTCAGAGACAAGCCGAGGTCGAGGATAACAGAGGACAGGTAAGCGAGAGACAAGCCGGGTCAAGGATAACAGAAAGGCAGGAGAGTAAACAACAAAGCCGGGTCAGAACCAAAAGACAAGTGAATAATAAAGCACTGTGTGACTAGGCGGACTAGAACCACGACAGGGCAATGAGTGAATGAGAGAACCACCGTTAAGTATCCTGGCTAGGGAGAGGGGACACGCCTCCGGCGAGTCCTGATTCGTCTCCCGAGATTTGAGTGGCAGGATGTTTCGGGTTAGCGTCATGACGTCTACCTCCGGTCCTTCTGTTATAAAAGGAAGTGACTCCCTCGCGGCCGGCGTTAGCAAGACCGAGTGAACCGCGGGAGACCGAGGAGACATGGCGTCCGGACGGATAACCTTCTAAGTCTCTACCTCTCTCAAAGGTAGAGACTCCAGGTACCCTGACAGTAAGGTAATAATAAATCCCACCTTTGCCCTATCAGTAGGGTATGAACGGGGCTGTAGCTCGAAATGAATACTGATCTGGTTCAAAAAGCCACGACACCTCTCAGGGGAACCAGCATAACGTACAGGTGGGGTAACTCGGGAAGAAGCACCTACAGTAGCTACCTCTAACCCTGAACCCACAGAAGAAGCAGAAGTGTTACGCCTCTCCTCAGGTGGATTAATAGGGCGAGACAGCAGCGCCTGTAGTGCCAGAGCCATCTGATCCATCCTATGATCCATGGCGTCAAACCTAGGATCAGGAGAACCAAGCTGACAATTTGTACCTGCAGGATCCATGGCCCTGTCGTAATGTCAGGATCGGGTCAGGGATCCAACACGCAGAGTACAAAGAGTAGCTGATACGTATACCGGTCCTTAGAATGGCCGGACTAACGTATAACTACAATAGGATGGTCAGAGACAAGCCGAGGTCGAGGATAACAGAGGACAGGTAAGCGAGAGACAAGCCGGGTCAAGGATAACAGAAAGGCAGGAGAGTAAACAACAAAGCCGGGTCAGAACCAAAAGACAAGTGAATAATAAAGCACTGTGTGACTAGGCGGACTAGAACCACGACAGGGCAATGAGTGAATGAGAGAACCACCGTTAAGTATCCTGGCTAGGGAGAGGGGACACGCCTCCGGCGAGTCCTGATTCGTCTCCCGAGATTTGAGTGGCAGGATGTTTCGGGTTAGCGTCATGACGTCTACCTCCGGTCCTTCTGTTATAAAAGGAAGTGACTCCCTCGCGGCCGGCGTTAGCAAGACCGAGTGAACCGCGGGAGACCGAGGAGACATGGCGTCCGGACGGATAACCTTCTAAGTCTCTACCTCTCTCAAAGGTAGAGACTCCAGGTACCCTGACAATAGCATAGTTAGAGGAAGACAGGGTTTCTTTACGTTTCAAATGAAACTGAATATGTAATTTATTGTGTCTTTGAAAAATTATAAAGTTATATTATTGACAGTATATACAGAAAGTGCAGCAATCTTGGTGACTGCTACATGACCTACCAAAACAGGAAAAGTTTGTATCATTATACCTTTATCTCTAAGAGGGGAGAATTGGAGTTCAACGATTCTGGAGAGTTAGTGATCTTCAACCTTGAAAAAGTAAGATGACCTTCTGTCATTCATGCCAACTGTCCAAATTTTGTCTGGACAGTTCCATTTTTGGTGCTTCTGTCCCAGCAACCAAGGGCATAGCTGGCTGAGCTGTTTCTCGCATAACCACTCTACTGGGAGGAAGTGATTAGACTTTAGTGATTAGAAATGGCAGCACTCACGCTCTCCAATAAAATTCTTCAGCGTGAGTGCTGCCATTTCTACTACTATCTGGATATTAAAGTCCCAGGCTGAGCACCCGGCAAGTATAAATATATACATACATATAGCCTGAGTGCAAGGATGTTTCACAGCATTTATATATATAATATTCAATGCAAAAATGAGAGCACTCACTGGATTCCAAGTTTCAAAATTGTGTAATATGTTGCAAACAAGTGATCAACGTTTCTACCTCTCGGTCTTTATCATATATATATATATATAATATATCGTATGTGTGTGTGTATATATACATATATATCGTATGTGTGAGTATATATATATATATATATATATCGTATGTGTGTGTGTATATATACATATATATCGTATGTGTGTGTGTATATATACATATATATCGTGTGTGTGTGTGTGTATATATATATATATATATATATACACACACACACACACACACACACACACACACACACACTCTCTCTCTCTCTCTCTCTCTCTCTCTGTGTGTGTATGTGTATGTGTATATGTGTAACAGTGTGTAATGTCTGCTGAAAATTAGCTGTGAAAGTATCAGTGACACTTTGCTAAATTTCCCCCAAAAGTGTCCCTGGACATTGCTTTAAAATGTTGGCAACTATATATAAAAATTCTCAAGTCTAGGAAGGAAGGTCGTCTAAGGTCACTCAGGCAAGCTTTCTTTAAAGTATCACAAGTGTGATGAGTAAAATAAGTTGCAATAATGTAGGAAAAGAAGAAACAGCGTCACTCTGTCATCAGAGGGTTTTTCCAATTAATTTACCCTCACAGAAAAACAACTATAAAGGGGAGCCGAGTCACATTATAATAAAGTGAAACTATATTACAAGTCATCTCTTAGCGTTAATCACCCCTTCAGAAGTAGAACATATTATTTTTAAACTACAAAGGACTAAGAAACTATACATTTATTTTTTTGCCCCATGGCATATTTTTCAAAAATGATATAAAAAGAAAAACAAACTATAGCATCGCAACAATTGTTAAAATACTGTGTTTGCAGGTACATTTTTGGAGAGTTTACCTTTTAATTTGGGATTATCACCATATATGTGCCTTCAACGTTTCTCTTAGAAACTTCTCCAACTGAAAGCATACCTTGAATATACTAGTGAGATGTGGGACAAGAATATCTGTAAGAGTTTCATAATTCATGTACATGTTTGAGGACATGAATCAGGCCTCAGGAGGGTTAGGAGTGGAGGGGGGGTTGTTGATGGTAGAAGTATATTGTTTGTAAAATCCTTTTTAAAGATACATAATGGAACACCAATATGTATGTAGTTGTCCACCCCCCACCCTTACAGTGGTTTAAAAGGTACATCTAGGGCCTGTTCTTTTGTTTGTGAGGCCAGATACAAAATAAAATGCTGTAAAAAAAGATAAGTCAAAATATGAAATAAAAAGATAAGATAAATAGGCCAACAGACCTCTATTTCTATTTATTATGTTGAGTTTGAAACCAGTGTTTTGGAGTCATGGTGGTGGCTTGCGTGCTTGGTGAAGTGTCCCAGGAGCAGGACAGTTGAAAATAGAGTGTGGACAGGAAGTGGGTGTTACAGTAACAACCAAAAACATGGGGACATGACAGTGCTGGCAGTGAAGCGAGTTTGTATCTGAATATTTTACATCAATAAGCTCTGTGGTAAATATTTTCAATGTTACTTACACACACATCAAATCTCTGACACAATCACAGACACATACACATTGTCACTTTCACAGACATTCTGGCACTGTCACACACTGTCACATACATACTGCAGCAGTTGCCTGCAGCCTTAAGTAATGCCGGCCCACTAGGCAAATAACAGGTATCCTGGTGGGCAAATCCGCGCCTTGCAAATAGATGAGACGTTCCTGATTGGGGTGTCTCTTCCTGATAAGGTAATGATCTGGCTAAAGCTGCAGGCAGACCCACTATGCAGTGCTTCTGACACATACTGTGAAAGTAAGTTTCTTTTAAATATGAACTTTTTAAACTTTTTTTTACATTTTCAATGTATATATCTATATAAGGAAGAGGTGCAGTGTACACAAGCAAAAGAGGCAAGAATGAAGTGACATATAGATATGAATTGAACCAATGTTATCTTGAGGATAGGAAAAAGATATGTTTGTTGGGTTTTATTTTTTGTTTTGTTTTTCCTGTCACTTCCTCTTACTCCCAGTTTTTGCTTATTTGCATATTAATATGGTCTCTTAAGATTAATTCAGATATGGAAAACAACTCTGGATATATGGGATATAATGATCTGTTGTATGCAGGCAGGTAGGTAGAGATGTAATCTATACATTGTGCTGATGAAGGAATATTACTATGCTATGGAGGTTTCAAAATATATCATTTAAAATTTTTGCATATGCTAGTATTTTGAGCTATCACAGTAAATAGTTGAAATTAAATGTCTTACACAGGTGCACTTTAACGGCATTCTTTACCAAGGTGCATTTTAAAGCAAATGGAATCAGTGTAATTAATACAGTTTAGGAATTGAATCACCTCCGTATGCATCAGAGCTAGGCAAGAGGTTGGTACCTACTTTGGGATATTTCATGCATAAGTAGCCGATAAAATAACGGAATCAAAAGAGGTACTAAATAAGCACCATTGAAACCAATAGAATGTCTCTCAATATTAAGCCATTTGTACTCAGATAAGCACCTGGTTGCAGTGGTAACATTTTTATTTTTTATTTATTTTAGGTTGTCTTATTTTTTAAGAACTGTAGCTGGTGTTGTGTATTTTGTTCACTCAATAGATAGGAAATCTACATTTACACAACTTAATAATTATACTCAATCATCACTGGGTTCATATATAAATCCAAACAGACTTGTGACCCATGGGGAGAAGAAAACAGCTACTTTGTTAGGATTGTCTTATCCTTTTGTTTGTTAATAAGGTGCATTGATCTAATTAGGCGTGACTCTTCTTTGTTCTAGCCTTGAAGTCCTTAATTTATCACATCAATGAGGTGCAACTATACAATTCTGTTATTCAAAATGTTTTCAGGCTGACTTCACAAGGGTCTCGTCTACCTAAACCCATATTAAAAAAAAAAAGTATTTACAGAGCAATGTAGCCTACTGGCATTAGACAGCAGCATTACGTTTGTAAAGAAATATTAGCTGCAGAAGATATTTGTACACACAAGAATACATGGGACACTGTGCAAGTAATACTAAAAATGTCATGCATGATACATACCCTGTATTGCAGGGCTTGGCAAATTTGCTTTGAATCTAGGAGCCAGCTAAAGAAGTTGAGACTTTAAAATAAAAAAAAAAAAACTAACAAAGCTTTATTTTCCAACAACAAAAATACAATTCTTAAAGGGACACTATAGTCATCAGCACCACTACAGCCTAATTATTAATATTGCCAATTATATAGCGCCAACAGATTCAATAGCTCTTTACAATATTATGAGAGGGGGGATTTAACTATAAATAGGACAATTACAAGAAAACCTACAGGAACGATAGGTTGAAGAGGACCCTGCTCAAACTAGCTTAACCCCTTAAGACCGGAGGGCGTACTATTACACCCTATTTTAAGCGGCTCTAAACGCCGCCGGGCGTAATAGTACGCCCTCCGTTTTTTTTCTTACTTACCCAGTCGCCGGCGAGCCCACGCCGGCGATCGCAGTTGGGGGGACTCCCAAGGAGCCCCCCGCGGCACGTCCCCCAGCAGCCCCCCTGGCCATGTGAGAGTGAGGTCCTTGCGAGGACCTCACAATCACATGGCTGGGTTAGCTGGCTCAGGCATTGCCAGCAGGGGGACTGCCTGTAATGACAGGTAGTCCCCCTGCTGGCTTAAAATAAAATAAATTAAAAGTTAATAAGTAGTGATGTCGCGAATATAAAATTTTCGGTTCGCAAACAGCGAACACAAATTTCCGCAAATGTTCGCGAACGGGCGAACCCGACGAACCGCCATAGACTTCAATAGGCAGGCGAATTTTAAAACCCACAGGGACTCTTTCTGGCCACAATACTGATGGAAAAGTTTTTTCAAGGGGACTAACACCTGGACTGTGGCATGTATCTCTGTATTACACACAGTATCTCTATATTACACTCAGTATCTCTGTATTACACACAGTATCCCTGTATTACACACAGTATCTCTGTATTACACTCAGTATCTCTGTATTACACACAGTATATCTATATTACACTCAGTATCCCTGTATTACACACTGTATCCCTGTATTACACTCAGTATCTCTATATTTTAAGGGGGGACACCTAATGTCCTCCCCCCTGGCCCCCATCCCTGAGCAGTGGGTGGGGGCCCTAAATACTAATAAGGGGGGAGACATAAGGTCCTCCCCCCTGGGCCCCACCCCTGAGCGGCGGGTGGGGGCCCTAAATACTAATAAGGGGGGGAACCTAATGTCCTCCCCCCTGGCCCCCACCCCTGAGCGGCGGGTGGGGGCCCTAAATACCAATAGGGGGGGACCTATTGTCCTCGCCCCGGCCCCCACCCCTGAGCGGCGTGTGGGGGCCCTAAAAACAATGTCCCCCCCAGGTGACTAGGGGTCCCCAAACCCCTAGTCACCCCCTCCCCCCCAAAAAAAAGTATCCCCCTACCTACCCCCCTCACCCTAAAAATAATGAGGGGGGGACCTTTAACTAAGAACCTGTCAAGAAAAAGAAAAAAAACTTACCAAATAAAAAACCATAATAATCGACGCAATAAAAAAAAAAAACGAGCGCCCCCCAAAAAAATCCAACTTCACCCATGGAGGGCTCCGCGCAGACTGAGCTCTGCAGGGCGGGGGAAGGCTTATAAAGCCTTGCCCTGCCCTGCAATTAGGCTCAGAGCACTCTGATTGGAGGGTTTAAGCCATCCAATCAGAGTGCTCTGACAGGTAAATTAAGAGACTGACAGGTAAGTCTCTACATTTACCTGTCACAGCACTCTGATTGGTTGGTTTGAAATCCACCAATCAGAGTGCTCTGTGTCATTTTACACAGCGTGGGAAAGTTCTTTGGAATTTTCCCACGCTGTGTAATTTGACTCATAACACTCTGATTGGTGGATTAAGTTATTAGTCAAATTACACAGCGTGGGAAAATTCCAAATAACTTTCTCACGCTGTGTAAAATGACAAAGAGCACTCTGACTGGCTTAAACCAGCCAATCAGAGTGTTCTTAGCCTAATTGCAGGGCGTGGCAAGGCTTTATAAGCCTTCCCCCGCCCTGCAGAGCTCAGTGTGCGCGGAGCCCTCCATGGGTGAAGATGGATTAATTTTTTTGGCGTCAGGTTTTTTGTTTTTCGTCGGGATTTTTTTGGGGCGCTCGGGTTTTTTTATTTTATAATTAAATTCGACAGGTATGATGGCTTTTTATTTGGCCTTTTTTTGGGCTGAAAAATGAAGATTTTAGAAAAAAAGAAGACGTCAAATGGTAAGTTGAATTTTTCTTTACAGGTTAGTTATTTTATTCCCCCCTCACAATTGTTTAGGGTGAGGGAGGTAGGTAGGGGGTAACTTTTTTGGGGTGGGGGGTGGGTGACTAGGGACTTGGGGACCCCTAGTCACCTTTGATTGGGGGGGGATTTTTATTTAGGGCCCCCACGCACCACTCAGGGGTGGGGGCCGGGGGGGGCAGTAGGTCCCCCCCTATTGTTTTTTTTAAGGCCCCCACCCACCGCTCAGGGGTGGAGGCCAGGGGGGAGGACAGTAGGTCCCCCACTCATTATTTTTATGGCCCCCACCCACTGCGCAGGGGTGGGGGCCGGGGGGAGGATAGTAGGTCCCCCCTCATTATTTTTATGGCCCCCACACACCGTGCAGGGGTGGGGGTGGGGGGGCGGACAGTAGGTCCCCCCCCATTGTGATTTATGGCCCCCACCCACCGCGCAGGGGTGGGATGGGGGGGAGGACAGTAGGTCCCCCCTCATTATTTTCATAGCCCCCACCCACCGCGCAGGGGTGGGGGCGGGGGGAGGACAGTAGGTCCCCCCATTGTGATTTATGGCCCCCACCCACCGCGCAGGGGTGGGGGCCTGGGGGGAGGACAGTAGGTCCCCCCCTCATTATTTTTATGGCCCCCACACACCGCGCAGGGGTGGGGGCCGAGGGGAGGACAGTAGGTCCCCCCCTCATTATTTTTATGGCCCCCACCCACCGTGCACGGGTGGGGGCCGGGGGGGGGGGAAGGACAGTAGGTCCTCCCCCTCATTTTTATAGCCCCCACCCACCGCGCAGGGGTGGGGGCGGGGGGAGGACAGTAGGTCCCCCCATTGTGATTTATGGCCCCGACCCACCGCGCATGAGTGGGGGCCGGGGGGAGGACAGTAGGTCCCCCCCCTCATTATTTTTATGGCCCCACACACCGCGCAGGGGTGCGGGCCGGGGGGGGAGGACAGTAGGTCTCCCCCCCTCATTATTTTTATTCCCTTATATAACAATGTTTGGTATTTAGTGAATATTCCCCTGTATATGGATGTTTGGTATTTAGTGAATATGCCCCTGTATGACAATGTTTGGTATTTAGTGAATATTCCCCTATATAACAATGTTTGGCATTTAGTGAATATTCCCCCCTGTAAAACAATGTTTGGCATTTAGTGAATATTCCCCCTTGTATAACAATGTTTGTCATTTAGTGAATATTCCCCTGTATAACAATGTTTTGCATTTAGTGAATATTCCCCTATATAACAATGTTTGGTATTTAGTGAATATTCCCCTATATAACAATGTTTGGTATTTAGTGAATATTCCCCTGTATAACAATGTTTGGTATTTAGTGAATATTCCCCTGTATAACAATCTTTGGTATTTAGTGAATATTCCCCTATATATTCCCCTGTATAACAAAGTTTGGCATTTAGTGAATATTCCCCTATATAAAAATGTTTGGTATTTAGTGAATATTCCCCTGTATAACAATGTTTGGCATTTAGTGAATATTCCCCTATATAACAATGTTTGGTATTTAGTTAATATTCCCCTATATATTCCCCTGTATAACAATGTTTGGCATTTAGTGAATATTCCCCTATATAACAATGTTTGGTATTTAGTGAATATTCCCCTGTATAACAATGTTTGGCATTTAGTGAATATTCCCCTGTATAACAATGTTTGGTATTTAGTGAATATTCCCCTATATATTCCCCTGTATAACAAAGTTTGGCATTTAGTGAATATTCCCCTATATAAAAATGTTTGGTATTTAGTGAATATTCCCCTGTATAACAATGTTTGGCATTTAGTGAATATTCCCCTATATATTCCCCTGTATAACAATGTTTGGCATTTAGTGAATATAGGGGAACATTCACTAAATGCCAAACATTGTTATATAGGGGAACATTCACTAAATGCCAAACATTGTTATACAGGGGAATATTCACTAAATGCCAAACATTGTTATATAGGGGAATATTCACTAAATGCCAAACATTGTTATATAGGGGAATATAACAATGTTTGGCATTTAGTGAATATTCCCCTATATAACAATGTTTGGCATTTAGTGAATATTCCCCTATATAACAATGTTTGGTATTTAGTGAATATTCCCCTGTATAACAATGTTTGGCATTTAGTGAATATTCCCCTATATAACAATGTTTGGCATTTAGTGAATATTCCCCTATATAACAATGTTTGGCATTCAGTGAATATTCCCCTGTATAACAATGTTTTGCATTTAGTGAATATTCCCCTGTATAACAATGTTTGGTATTTAGTGAATATTCCCCTGTATAACAATGTTTGGCATTTAGTGAATATTCCCCTATATAACAATGTTTGGCATTTAGTGAATATTCCCCTATATAACAATGTTTGGTATTTAGTGAATATTCCCCTGTATAACAATGTTTGGCATTTAGTGAATATTCCCCTATATAACAATGTTTGGCATTTAGTGAATATTCCCCTATATACCAATGTTTTGCATTTAGAATAAAAAAATAATAATAATAATAAAAATAGTAAAAAATAAATGATTGCAGCTTCCGAATGAATCTAAAATGGATGCTGTCCAGTAGGTGGGAGGGTCTGCTAGGGAGGGTCTGCTGCTGATTGCCTGTAATGTGTCTGCTGACTGTGAGGTACAGGGTCAAAGTTTACTCAATGATGATGAATAGGGGGCGGACCGAACAGCGCATGTGTTCGCCCGCGGTGGCGAACGCGAACATGCTATGTTCGCCAGGAACTAGTTGCCGGCGAATAGTTCGGGACATCACTATTAATAAGTGTAAAAAAAAATAATAATATATTTTAGATCATGTATATATATTATATATATATATGATCTATGTATATATATATATATATATATATATATATATACACATATACACACACACACATACACCGTCTAGGTGTATTTTACTATGAATATATATATAATTATATATATATATATATATATATATATATACACATATATATATATATATATATATATATATAATTATATATATATTCATAGTAAAATACACCTAGACGGTGTATGTGTGTATATATATTAATATCAAATTACATGTAGACTTGATACTGATTATATATATAATTATTGTTATATCTATATATTTATTTCGTTCTAACTGTATTGTAATATTAATATATATATATATATATTTATATCAAAATACACGTAGAACGAAATAATATATATATCTATATACATAAATATATACGTATATATCATTATATATATATACCTATATATAAATTAAAAAAAATTATATATATATATATATATATATATATATATATATATATATATATATATATATATATATATATATATATACAGTATATACTCGAGTATAAGCCGACCCGAATATAAGCCGAGGCCCCTAATTTTACCCCCAAAAAATAGGAAAACTTATTGACTCGAGTATAAGACTAGGGTGGAAAATGCAGCAGCTACTGGTAAATTTCTAAATAAAATTAGATCCTAAAAAAATTATATTCATTGAATATTTATTTACAGTGTGTGTATATAATGAATGCAGTGTGTGTGTATGAGTGCAGTGTGTGTGTATGAGTGCAGTGTGTGTGTGTATGAATGCAGTGTGTGTGTATGAATGCAGTGTTTTTAAAAATTGTCTCTGATTGTCCAATTACAATTTTGGCGCAATTTTCAAATTAACATAGCCCTATTTAAACAACCCCTGCCAGGTTACTACTTTTATCCCATTCTGAAGATGCCACTTATGGTGAAACGCGTTTATGGTTATTCATTCTGTATTTTATTGTGTATTTTAGATCAATAAAAGTTTTTTGGCTACTTTATTGTACCAATCCTCTTTTTATTGCACTCTCTATGCACTTTAAACTTTGTTTTACCTATTCCTGGCATTTTAACCTCTCCTGGTTACTTTTGCTTCCACTGGCAATTTTAAAGTTCCAGTACTCCAAGAAATCCTAGGTGGGGATCATACCACCAGCGCCTATCCATAGAGCAGTACCTCTGCTCTATCTTTGTGAGTATTATTTTATTTCCTCTACTACTCTCTTAACCTATCACAATTGAGAGCACTATTGCTGCTTTTTATTCTTCTATATTGGAGCCTTGGATCACCAGACGGTGCTGACGGACGTATCGCCGCTACATATCCTATAAGCGGGGATTATACCGCTGTACGCTCTCCACACCAGAGCTGGCCATAGCTCCCTCAAATGTGAGTTTTTTACCTCTACTTATCTGCACACTGAACCACATCAAAATTGAGAGCACTATTGTCGCTTTCTGTCTTTCTTTTCCGAGTTCTGGACTACCAGACGGTGTTGACGGAGACCCCCGTCCCTACATATCCCATAAGCGGGGATTATACCGCTGTACGCAAACCACACCAGAGCTGGCCATAGCTCTCTTGAATGTGAGTTCTCTACATTTTGTTACCTATCACACCCTGAACTTTCCAACTATACCATTAGTCGCCTCTACCTCTCTTGTATTTACATATACGGAACGGTCTACACTAGACGCATCCACAGAGGAACTCTATCAAGTATCCTAGACCATCTATTGGCACCCTAGCAATACTTTACTGGACTATCTACCCTTATTTGGCACAGCCCTTCCATATCCTTTTATATCTATCCACCGAAGGGCCTGAGGGGTTTTCCTTCATTTGGGTTGCTGCCTACCTTGACTAATTTTGTGATTACTAGCGCTGAATTCTTTTTGTGTTTAAGCAAGAAGAAATGCCTAAAGATTGCTATTGGGGCACCTTAAGCCTGCTTGTACTATTATGCACTGCAAAAATACATTTAAAAAAAAAAAAAAAACAGTAAAATGTATTACAACGATGATATCGCCAGTAAAAGTGACTTTTTTGCATTTTTCACGCACAAATAGCACTTACACGGACGATATTATTGCTGCGATACTTTTTACTGGTTTGAAACACAAATATTTGTGTTCAGCGAAGTCTCCCGAGTACAACAGTATACCTCATGTACAGGTTTTATTGTGTTTTCAAAAGTTACAGCGTCAAATATAAGGCTTGTGTTTCATTTTTTTCACATTGAAATTGAAATTCGCCAGATTGGTTACATTGCCTTTGAGACCCTATGGTAGCCCAAGAATGAAAGTTACACCCATAATGGAATACTATTTGCAATAGTAGACAACCCAAGGTATTGCAAACGGGGTATGTCCAGTCTTTTTTAGTAGCCACTTAGTCACAAACACTGGCCAAATTGGCGTTTTTTGAATTTTTCACACACAAACAAATACTAACGTTAACTTTGGCCAGTGTTTGTGACCAAATGGCTACTAAAAAAGACTGGACATACCACATTTGCAATACCTTGGGTTGTCTACTATTGCAAATGGTATGCCATTATGGGTGTAAATTTAATTCCTGGGCTACTATACAGTCTCAAAGGCAATGTAACCAATCTGGCGAATTTCAATTTCAAATGTAACGTGCTATATTTGACCCTGTAACTTCCCAAAACACCATAAAACCTGTACATAGGGGGTACTGTTTTACACGTGAGACTTTGCTGAATACAAATATGTGTATTTTATTGCAGTAAAAGCAAACAGTATTATGACATTGACAGTTAAAATGTCATGTAGAACTAAAATAAAATAACAACATTTCTTATTTTCTCCCATTTTTTTCATATTAAATTATGTTTCATAGCTAAATATTTGATATTTAATGAAAGCCCTGTTTCCCCTGAATTAAATGATATATAATAAGTGTGGGTGCATTTAATATGAAAGAGGTGAATTACGGTTGGACAGACATATAGCGCAAATGCCAGGTTTTGTTTACGTTTTGTTTTGTTCCCAACGTGTACATTTGGCTCAGTCCTTAAGGGGTTAAGTCTATAGGAGGTGGGGGTGTAAAACACAATACGACAGGGTGAAGTGGTTTTGGTGTCAATAGTAACACCACCTCGGGCAGCATGCTTGGGATGTCATTAGCCAGCTTAGAACTGTTCCAGGTTGGCCAAGGTCCATTCTGTACATACGTCTCTCCAAAGAGGGTCATTTATTGGCTGAAAACACTCAGCTGACGCTCTCGCCTAATACATGACCAGGAAAATTGACATACGGCTTCAGCAGCTTCGTGACACCAGATATATTAGGAGGCTTGGCCCACAGCAAGACCCATGCAAGAGGGCCAACCATTACAAAAAGGTTTTCCCAATAACCAGGAAATGGCACCAGCATACTCCTAGCACCATAACCTCTACATCAGGCTGTAGGGGTTTCGATGCTTTGAGTAATCCTTTAACCATGAATATATACATTTAGTTTTCACTGATTTAAAGGTATACGTTCATATTTGCTATTGTTGTAATAGAAAGATTGATAGATGAATTTGATATTGCTGTGCCTAACCAACCTGCACACTGAGCCTGATTTGTATGTAGGAAAGTAGGCAGGTTCCTACTAGTGCATCTTGCATAGGGAGCCTGCTAGGCACCAATACATTATTTTGATAGCTAAATGATGATGCACCTTGGGAAGTGGAAAAGAAAATGTTAGCAATAGCCAGTATGTCAACTGCTGTTAATTTAATGTTGTTTTTGTGTAGTTAAAGACTCACTGCTGGGTCATTTACATTTCAGAGAGGGAGCTTTGAAAGACACAGGAGTTTTTTGTTTTTTTTTAAACCACAAGTGAACTCAGAGATTCACACAAAACAAAGTATGCTAACATGTTCTGTCCTGGGTTTGTACAGAGACACAAGATCACTGAATATATAATTGCGATGAAACTTCCTCCTTAGACACTCCTGCCAGGTGTGTGTACATAATTAAGTAAGCTGCTTGACAGAGTATGGAACAGTCAAAACAGTCAAAATTATATATACACACACACACCACCTTCACATATATTATTAGTAGTGTGTAAGGAAATCAATATGCCGCTGAACACTTAAGTGTTGTGATTCCAGACACAAACACACTCGTGGAAAAGTATAAATAGTGTAAAATAAGTGGAGCGCAAAATGGCATGGAAACCTGCCTATAGACCTTATGTCAGAAGGTAAAAATATATAAATGTATACCTATACGTTGTAGTAAATTTTAAATTACATGCAAAGAGAAAATACTAAAATAATCGTGCAGTATGCCAAATATGAATAAAAGTAAACAATTTTAATGACAATGCGATAAAATAGATAAAAAATGGTTAGATACTGCTTACAGTGTGTAAGTTGGTGAGATTTATGCGGGCAGAGAGGCTCCGCTACTCACAAGCGCTTTATATCAAGAGTCCAGACAAATGCAGCAGAATCTGCAAAAATGGTCTCAGAAGTCCTACCGGATTATGCAGTAGTGTAAGTCCGGAGGTGGTTCTGGCTGTGTCCGTGTCCATCAGCTGTGGTCCCGATAAGCCGGGGAAAATTTTGTCCGGTCGCTGGGTTTGTAGGTGCCGCCCACCTTAGTGACGTCAGTGCGTGCTTACGTCAACGCATTTCACCTTCCAGCTTCTTCAGTACGTAAGTAATATAGTCTCGACTAGCAGTAGGGGAACATACCGTATATGGGCAATAATAGTTCCGCCCTCAAACGTTTCCACTAATTGCAGATACCGGTACATAGTCCAGCCTCTTAAAAGTAAACGAGGAATTAACTTTTCGTCTAAATGCAGTAATGTGGAAATGGTTTAAAACACTTTTAAAAAAAGCCATACAATGATACATAATTTGGCAATATGTATATCTAATTAATAAAGAAATTATATCTATACAGAAATACAGGTGTTTAACTCACAAACGGAATACAAAGTAGTACAGTAGCATTTTGTTGTTAAAGGGGAGAAAACAAATATATATGTTAAAAATATGTTAAAAATATATCGTAGAAGACACTGAAGATATTTAGCACAAGACTAGGTTGACATTTTTCAGAATATGTAGTATACAATAATAAATTATGACATGGAAACCATTTGGCAAACATAGTGTAGTAGATGTATGGCATTTCAACATTTCAGCGCAATTTTATACTATTGTATGGTGATCAAGAGCAACATCCTAGAGGTTAGTGCGTTAAGAACATTTGGTATATCTGAAATACTCTAGGTGCATGAAGACTGTCATAGGAATAGCTGAGGGTGATACAGGCTGAGAATTCAAGAATCCCTCAGTGCATATTTAGATTAAGTAAAGGGATGAAACAAGCAAAACTCATGCACAGGGTGAAGCAACGGGGATTACACATGAAAAACGAACTACCTGCATGAGCTAATAGGCTGATAGTATATAATAAAACCACTGGGTCATTTAGAGACGTAAAGCAAAATAATTCAAAATAAAGTGAAAGGCTAATGCAAACGATATATAAGCTACTGCCACAATAGAAGCTCAGCCAATACCTTCCAAGCACACTTTCCTGCCCCAAAGAATTGTGTGCCCCAAGTCACATAGTAAGCTGCCCTAAGAGGCCCAGGCTTTAATACAGTTCTGTTCTCTGTTCTCACTTTTCTGTTTGTGGCCAGCAACCAGAACAGGAGCTTGGGATCCTCTTGCAGAGTGGGCCTCCTGAGAATGTGAGCCGTGCAATGCAAGGTGTCCCCATCCAGAACGTGGCCTAGGTGCGTGGTAGCTAAATTTTTGCCCATTAAACTGAAGCATCTGCCACAGCCTCTTTCTCCATTTCATCTCTGATGCTGTAGTGTGAAGGCTATGGTGTGGAGCTACCTCGAGGAGTTGCAGGCCATAAGCCTAGATGTTCAGATTTGGGCCTTCCATATTGGAGTGTCCGCCTCAGCGTTTGTCTCTGCATCTTTATAGTGGCTTGTGCAACTTGAGCCTTCATTGCAGTGGCCATCCTGTAAAATGGGCCCCCTGGCGAGCTACTCCTCTCTTTAGTAAGCTTTCTCAGCACAGATTGATTCAGCACTGCAGTGAAGACCAGGATAAACCCAACCCAAACCCAGAGGCTCGATTACATGCTGGAACTAGTCAAGGCGAAGGATTGGCCGCTTTCCCCGCCACAAGTGCATATGTGGCTTTCAGGGCCAGAAATGTGCAGTGTTTCTTCCCCCAAACTGCTGGTATAGCTTCTCCAAGTAGGGAAGAAAAGTTTGCTGTTTTTGAAGTAGGGGGTGAAGATATAATTGTCAGATGTAGGTTTTCACCGAGGCAACAACATGCGTCCAGCTCAGTCTGCTGTCAGGCACCACCCCCATATCAAGCTCTTTATTAATAACCTGACAAAGCAAAAGTAGAAACATATATTACAAGCAGACATATGAAATATAGCAAAACAAAATTAACATATTAGTCTACAAAACTACCAAAGGTTCTAAACAAGGGATATTTTTCGGTAAGCGGTATCCAGGTAAGCAAAGCAAATATCAATCCAGAAAAATGCAGAAACATAGAATGTGATGGCAGATGAAAACCATTTGGCCCATCTAGCTTGCCCAATTTTCTAAATTAACAAGAAGTAAAAAGCAAGGGGATTATAGTGTCCACTTTTAAGTGGATTTTAAAAGACTTTATATATAGTTCTTTTATCCTTTTTTATTGTATTCTTTTTGTGTAATAAATATCCTTGTTTATACTTTTAAGTGGATTTTTAAAAGACTTTATATATAGTTCTTTTATCCTTTTTTATTTTATTATTTTTGTGTAATAAATATCCTTGTTTATACATTATATTCGGTTTTTACTTCCTACTTCCTGGCTACCATCCTGTTCCTTGGTGGGGACTATACCACCTACGCTAATCAAACTAGAGCAAGTTCTGCTCTAGTAAATGTGAGTACGGCATTTTATTATTACTGATTTATTCATTTTATTAGTACATACTGCACCATTTGGATTTTTTCCTGTCTCTCCACATAACATCTACCTGAGGCGGTCAAGATATCCATTGTTCTATATACATCCTTAGACGGGGATTGTTCCGTCCATGCGCAATAACGGCTGAGCTCTAAGTTAGCTCTGGTAAATGTGAGTGTGAAATACTTTAAATACTTATTCACACACCTACTGTACTTTACATACTGCACTATTATTTTGTATGCTTTTATCTTTTGAGGTCAATTTTACAGAGACCATCATCCTTACTATTGTGTACGTATATTATTTGTATATCTTTTATACTTAGGGCGCGGTCTCCTCTCCTTTCTTTTGTTCACGTTATTTTTACAAGGTTGGGGTTCCTTGTATTGGTTACTGCTGCCTATCAATTATCATATAGTGAGCGCCTAATCTACCTTCCTTTATACATCTTATTCATTTTCCCTATATATATCTTTAAGCGACATTGAGATATTTACACAGATATAGATAAGTATTAAATATATTCTATGAAAGGGTTATAACAACCGTCATAACCACTACAATGATTGATTGTAGCCTTTTTCACTTTACTATGTTGCCTGTCCTATTGTGTTC
The DNA here is from genome assembly GCF_036172605.1 of Pelobates fuscus. Lineage (NCBI taxonomy): Eukaryota > Metazoa > Chordata > Amphibia > Anura > Pelobatidae > Pelobates > Pelobates fuscus. The sequence goes on from NC_086321.1 coordinate 279,155,684, forward strand.
TATACCCCACCTACTCTAGACTGTTAGCATGTTTGAGCAGGGTCCTCGTCAACCTACTTCCAATAACATTTAGTACTTTTCTCCTTTATTGTTAAATTCCCCGCTTATAATATTGTAAAGCGCCGCGGAATATTTTGGCGCTATATAAATGCCATTAATAATATTAATGATAATTATGAAAAATAAGGAGCAGGAGTAATTTCAAGTTGAAAACAAAGAGAGAAAAATAGTGGTCAGTTGTAGGTCACACACTTACCCAGTGCTAGTGCTAAACTATTTTGCGCCATAGGTAAGACCAGCAAGATCAGGTTTTAAAAATAGATTTACCCCTTACAAGGTGAGAAGAACAAAGCCACACATCTACTCTGTAGTATTACTGACTGTCTTTCAATGGGGAATAATACACAGTGACCTATTAGATTCTCCCAATTGTGTCTCTAGAGGGAGGAAGCACTGCAAGAGTCACACAGGCAGGGAGAATCCCTACAATGAAAAGCATTTGAAAAAGGGGACCATCAGAGGAAATTTCATTTGAAATATTGTTTTTATTCACTTGCAGATTTTAGAATAGGTTTATAAAATTAGAAACAACTTTAAAGAGAGAGGTGTGTGGCCCAGTACTTCTCCGCTAGCAGATGACACCTCAGAGTAACCCAATCTGGGGAGATTGAATTTGAGGAACTTGAGGAAGCCTATTTGTACCATCAGTTGCAAAGTCATTTGTGAGGATTCAGAATATTCCCTGTAACAGAAAACACTAACTCACTTTGGACAGTGGTAGGCGGACATGACAATTGCTTTTGGACATCCAGATACAGAGCAAAGAATGCTACCAATGTGCGGTCAATGTGAGGAAGGTATGCTGGTCACTAGGAGAACTCCATAAATCTGTGGTAAAGTGCACCCACTGATCTACAGCCTTAATCTGCTCCTTCACTAGTTGCACAGAGGAAGGGTACAGTGATGGGACTATCTTCCTGCTAAAAGTGCATCATGATGAAACAAAGGCCTGTATCAACTGCTGAAAGCCCTTCTATCAATGAAAATGAAGTTTCCCTTACATAAATCAGTCAGTCATTCAGGTAATTGTTAACCTGTTATTTTGACACGTCCCCGGCATGATATCCAACAAAATATTCAAGAGTTTGTTTTTCTCTGGGATAATGTGGACTGGGAGTCTGTCTGTCCCTGTCACACAGTGGCACTATGCTCCAAACCTCCCGTCCCCCTCACCATGCTTGGCCTAGTAGTGAAGGAGAAACAGAGGGTGGTATTCGGTTGCTTAAATCTACTACAGGTAGAGATGGAATTAGATAAAGTGCACAGTAGGTAAAAATAAGTTTGTCTCTGAGGGCACTGACGAAGTCACCAAGAAATAGGTGGTAACACTGGTTTCAGTAATCCCTTACTTCAAGCACTATAAGACACCGAAGCTGTAATGCTTGAATTAGCTGTGCTAGTAGGAGCTTCAGTGTCAGGGAAAGTGGCAGCAGACGTAATCACAGTATGGAAAGGCTGAGAAACATCAAGTTGCCTCCTGGCAATCTCCCTATCCAGAGGCTGAATACTACTTATGATGGTGGTGGAGTGGTGATGAAGGCAGTGGATATGTAAGCAGTCCTTATAGCTGAAGAAGAAGTGTTCAGACTCTCAAATGCCATGGAATGGCTGCTGATAAAGGCTTGTGGAATAAAAGGTACCCCACGCAAAGTTACCAGAGGTAGGTACTTGATTTGTAATTCTGCAAGTGAAGACTTTCTTTGTATTACATAGTGTGTGCACAGCCACCAGGGCCGGCGCTTCCTATAAGGCGAACTAGGCAGCCGCCTAGGGCGCCATATAGGAGGGGGCGCCCTGCGCCCCCATCGCCGTCCCTTTAAATGCCACAGCCGCCTGAGCGCTCTGTAGAGAGCGCTCAGACGGCTGCCGCACTGCCTCACCTCCCCTTCCCTGTAGCGTGGCCGAGCTCCTCTGCGGTCCGTGACCCGGCCGGACTGTCAGGAAGTGCACACTCTCAGTGTGCACTTCCTGTCAGTCCGGCCGGGTCGCGGACCGGAGAGGAGCTCGGCCACGCTACAGGGGAGGTGAGGAGAAGATTGGAGGGGAGGGGTGTGGTATTACAGGGAGGGAGGGAGGGGGGAGGGGGTTTTACAGGGAGGGAGGGAGTGGGGGAGGGGGGAGAGAGTATTACAGGGAGGGAGGGGGGAGAGAGTATTACAGGGAGGGAGGGGGGAGAGTGTATTACAGGGAGGGAGGGGGGGAGAGTGTATTACAGGGAGGGAGGTAGGGGGGAGAGTATTACAGGGAGGGAGGGAGGGGGAGAGTATTAAAGGGAGGGAGGGGGGAGAATATTACAGGGAGGGAGGGGGGAGTGTATTACAGGGGGGGAGAATATTACAGGGAGGGAGGTAGGGGGGAGAATATTAGAGGGAGGGGGGAGAGTATTACAGGGAGGGAGGGAGGAGGGAGAGTATTACAGGGAGGGAGGGAGGGGGGAGAATATTACAGGGAGGGTGGGAGAGTATTACAGGGAGGGAGGGAGGGGGGAGAGTATTACAGGGAGGGAGGGGGGAGAATATTACAGGGAGGGAGGGGGGAAGAATATTACAGGGAGGGAGGGGGGAAGAGTATTACATGAAGGGAGGGGGAAGAATATTACAGGGAGGGAGGAAGGGGGAGAATATTACAGGGAGGGAGGGGGAAGAGTATTACAGGGAGGCAGGGGGAAGAATATAACAGGGAGGGAGGGGGAGTGAAGACAATTGGAGGGAGGGGGAGAAGATTACAGGGAGGGAGGGGGGAGAAGATTACAGGGACGGAGGGGGGAGTGGAGAAGATTGGAGGGAGGGGGGAGAAGAAGAGAAGATTACAGGGAGGGGGAGAAGAAGAGAAGATTAGGGGGGAAGAGAAGAGATTACAGGGAGGGAAGGGGGGAGAAGAAAAGAAAATTACAGGGGGGGAGGGAGAAGATTACAGGGAGGGGGGAGAAGAAGAGAAGATTACAGGGGGGAGAAGAAGAGATTACAGGGACGGGGGGAGAAGAAGAGGAGAACACAGGGAGGGGGGAAGAAGTGGAGAACACAGGGAGGGGGGAATAAGAGGAGAACACGGGGGAGAAGAAGAGGAGAACACGGGGGGAGATGAGAACACAGGGAGGGGGGTTTGAGGAGAACGTGGGGGAGGGAGAGACCACTAAAGGAGGGAGGGGGTGGTGGAGAGACCACTAGGGGAGGGGGGTGAGAAGAGACCGCTAAGGGAGGGTGGGTGGGAGGGGGGGGGGGCAAATCTTTCTTTTGCCTAGGGCGGCAAAAATCCTTGCACCGGCCCTGACAGCCACACTACACATTATGCTACCGAGCCGCATGGGAGTGAGAGTCTGATTTCAGATGTATGCACTGTAATAGAGACAAGGTATAGACTCAATGTTCTATCACTGCTCCCGCCTACCCGGCAGGTGGCTCCAAACTGAACTGATTACCCATCTAGGGTTATCAGTCCCATGACACTCAGCCACACTACCACAAAAACGGGTAAGGAGAGAATCACTCTGCTTTTGGGGAAAGGGACACACAGATAAAAATATGGAGAGAAGGACCGAAAGAGGAAAAAATCAGTTGAAGGCATGGGGGAATATGAGAAAAAGGGACAGAAAGTGGGGGTAATAAGAAGAAAGTTGAAGGCATCTGGGAGGATATGAAAAAAAGGACAAAAGGTGGAGGGAAAATATGGAGAAAGTTGGGGACAGAAGGTATGGGGACAGAATATGAGAGGAAGGAAACAGTTAGTGGTAAAATGTTCAGGATAACAGAAAGTGGGGGAGAGAATCTGGAGAAAAGGACACTGAGGGAGTGTGAAAGAATGACACCACTAGAGGAAGGGACACACATGGGAAGAAGTTCAATAGTAGGGAGTAAATGGGAGTTAGGTAAAAGATGTGATATGAGTTTATGCTCTGGAACTCTGTTATGTTCATATACAGTGAATATAACATTCATGCAATATAACATTTCAGCAATGAAAAAGCACACACGGTCTTCGCTTAAAGCGGCACTGTCATGGCCGAATCCCATTTTTTTAAACCCCTCTCCCGACTCCACGACATCTAATTGACCCCCTGGTCACCTCCAAATGCCCTTAAGCCCCCATATGACTTGTTTTTGCATATTTATTTTGTGCCCGGACCTAAGTCCTGGGTGCAGCTATCTTTGTGTGGGTAGATGAAGTCCCTGTGGGACATGTTATCTGCCCACACTAGATAGCACGATAAAATATTCCCGCACTTGCCCAGTTAAACACTTGGACACAGGCCCAGACTGGCCATCGGGCATACCGGGCAAATGCCCGGTGGGCCGCGATGGCCGTGGGGCCGAGGCCGGCAGGGGAGATCACAGGATCTCCCCTGCCAGCCCCTGCAGGGCCAGCGCTACCCGAGCGCCGGCCCTCCTGTGTGTCTCCATGGGCCGGTGGGGAGATCAAAGATCTCCCTCACCGGCCCAGAGACACTGAGATGCGGCCGCCGGCAGGGGAGGGAGGGAGGCAGGAGAGAACACCGGCGGAGCTCTAGCCAGCAGCTCCGCCGGGTCCTCTCGCGAGGTCTGAGCGTTGCCGCGGTTACCGCGGCAACGCTCAGATCTCGCGAGAGTGAACTCTAGCCTTCAGGCTAGAGTTCACTCTCACCACTAGGACCACCAGGGAAAGAAGCTGCAGTAAGGATCCCCCCTCCCAGGCCTGATGTAAGAAGGGAGGGGGGATATTAAGCAATCTGCCCCACCTCCACTAGGACCACCAGGGATCAGGCACCCCCCCCATGGAAACCTTCCCACCCCCTAAAGGTAAGAAGGGGGAGGGGAGGGGGGGAGGGGGTAGGGGAATATAACTTTTTTTATTATTAATAAAAAAAAAATTTAAATACAAAATACAGTCACACTAACAGCCCCCTCAGACACACACAGAGCACCCCCAGACACACACACACAGCACCCCCATACACACAGCACTCCCAGACACACACACACAGCACCCAGAAACACACAGCACCCAGAAACACACAGCACCCAGAAACACACAGCACCCAGAAATACACAGCACCCAGAAACACACAGCACTCCCAGACACACACAGCACACCCCCAGACACACACAGCACCCCCAGACACACACAGCACCCCCAGACACACACAGCACCCCCAGACACACACAGCGCACCCCCAGACACACACAGCGCACCCCCAGACACACACAGCGCACCGACACACACAGCACTCAGACACACACAGCACACCCCCAGACACACACAGCGCACCCCCAGACACACACAGCGCACCCCCAGACACACACAGCGCACCCCCAGACACACACAGCGCACCCCCAGACACACACAGCGCACCCTCAGACACACACAGCACTCAGACACACACAGCACTCAGACACACACAGCACACCCCCAGACACACACAACACACCCCCAGACACACACAGCGCACCCACATACACAGCGCACCCACACACACAGCACCCTCAGACACACAGCAAACAGCACCTTCAGACACACACAGCACCCTCACTCACACACAGCACCCTCACTCACACACAGCACCCTCACTCACACACAGCACCCTCAGACAGACAGCATCCTCGCTCACACACACAGCACACTCCCACACATATACAGCACACACACATATATATATATTTTTTTTATTTTTATATATATATATATATATATATATATATATATATAATATATAAAATAACCCTCAGTGAGTTAACAAAGAAAATTAGAAACCTAGAATGTGACGGCAGAAAAAAACACCCTCACACACAGCTCCCCTCTTACATACATACACACACACACACACACTGCGCCCCTCACACATACAATACGTCCAAATATAAATATATACACACACACACACACACACACTACAGCACCCCTCACACTGCACCACTACATACATTACGCTCCAGATAAACGCTAGATCCCTTACCCTATATGCACTCTTAATCCTCTACACACACACACACACACAATCTCCTATACACACACTACATTCCTTGTCAGCAAACACATACAACATTCTCTAAACACACCCTCTCTACAACCCCTACACACACTACGTCACCTATACACACACACTACAGCCCGTATGCACACACTCGCTACATCCCCTATAACACTATGCCCCCTAGCCACACATATTACACCACAAACACAAATGAAATTGACCTATTTACACAATACCACACCACACTCTACACACACGCAATCCCACAAGCAGGCTCCAAACATATGCACCATGCACTTTATTGGCCCTTTTGTCCTCTGGTGTCCCACTTGTGGAGAAACCAGAGACAATTTAAAAGCAAACACAGCGCAAGCATGTTTTAAATTAAATTTGCTTGCGCTGCGCAGAACAAATTCAGGGCCTTTTTCTAATGCCAGAGCTCTTCAGCGGGCTCTGCGCATTGAACTAACATGCTCACTTTGAGAGGGGGCGTGCTTGTCATTAGTGATGACAAAACACACCCTCTCTGGCCCCGCCCCCTTCTTAGGGGGCCGCTCTGATTGAAAAATGCCCGGGCCTAATTTTTTTCCCAGTCCGGCCCTGCTTGGGCATGCAAACAGGAATTTCATCTATTCACTCATTCATCAGAAAGACAAATAAATTAATAAATATTTCAAATAAATGAACGAAGACCTCTTCATTCGTTTGGTTTATTACAAGGAGGGAGCTACCAGCGCGCAGCTCCCTCCTTGTAATATGTAAAAATAGAAGCGGCAGGGAGCAGTGCTCCCCAACACTTCCTAAGCCCTACCCGCCACTTCCTAAGCCCCCCATGTCCTCCGTCACTTTATGGGGTTCAACATGACCCCCATAATAGCATAAGGGAGATTAAAATCTCCTGAATGCCCCTACTTGCTATGCCGCGAGTAGGGGCATGTCTCCTAAACAGTAAGGATCCTTTTTAGGTTCTACCTAATAGTAGGGTATCCCCCTTAAGTGGAACGCTTCATCTGCCTCCTAGGGGGCTGATTCCCTTATACCTGGTGTGTAGATATTTGTTCCTATTTAGGACCCCTTAAAAGAGATAGCAGCTCTATGCCTAAAGGATTAATAAAGGTTTTATATATTGTTGGCTTTTTTTTTTTGTAATTCTTTATTTTGAGTGTGCAAAGAATAACAGAACATCAAACAATGCCACAACGGCATGCATAAGTGTATGGATAGTACATAAGGTTACATATGTGGCTCCGAGTTGACAGCACATTTTAAGATATTATTATGAAAGACAGAGCTATGCATTATAGTAGCGTAATTTTAACGTGGAGTACAGGTTTATACAGGCAAAATTAGCAAGTATCCAAGTTAGGCTAAATAGTGGGGTTACCTTTAGACTGTTACTTCAACGTGTGCTCCGGCTTTAACTTTAAGTGCATGCTTAAGCCTGTCAAATTAGCTGGTACATCAATGTATGATAGTACATTCAAATAATAAATTCAAAGCGTTCTCCGGCTTCAACTTTGAGTACAATCTTAAGCATGCTAAATTAGCTGGCATTTAATTTAGGTAAAATCATGAGATAAAATAGGAGAGTTTAATATTCTATCCAGAAGATTCAGCAAGTGCCTTGTTTTTATCTTTAAGTACGAGTTTAAGCGTGCTAAATTAGCTGGCTTTGGGTTACACTAAATCATAATAGTACATTCGAACAATAAGGTTAACGTGCGCTCTGGCTTTACCTTTAAGTGCGAGCGTAAGCTTGTAGCTGGATGTAGCTGGCTTTGAGTTACTTAGAATTATGAGAGTATATTCAAACAGTAAATTCAAAGTGTGCTCCGTCTATCTTGAGTTACACAGGATCCTGAGAGTATAGTCTATCAAGAAAATTCAACGAGTGCTCTGTCTTTAAATTTAGGTATGAGCTTAAGCATGCTAAATTAACTAACTGTGAGTTACATCAAATCAAAGGAAAACATTTAAACAATAAATAAAACGTGCGCTCTGGCTGTAACTTCTGTTACATGTTTAAGCGTGTTAAATTCGCAGGCAATGGGTGAAGTCAATATCATAAGATTACCTTCAAGCCCTGAGTTCAATGTGTGCTCTGAGTGTGTGGGGTCTGCTGTGAGTGTGTCTGTGTCCCCTGAGGTTCCCCTAAGTGTCGTGTATCCCTTTCCGGTAATCAGTTCAACGGGTGAAGGTGAAGGAGCCTGGCTATTGTTATGTTGGCGCTTCAGAGTGCATGTAGAGCTATGCAGTGAGGCCGCAGATTAACTAGATGTGCAGCATGTTATGCTAGGCTGGAGCTCGGACTACATTAGCGTTTTTGAGGTGGTGGTAGTGATAAAGATAAAATGAGTTATAACCTTGGTATCAACGGCAGAACATAGTGTGCTAAACATTTATCCAACCCCCCCTGAGAGCCAGCCGCGGGGTCGTGTAAGCAGCAACTTGGCTCAGTGTCCACGGCCATGGCAGCGGCCGTTACCCCAGTCCCGACCCGGTAAAGCCCCAGCTTCGCTCCACACGGTGAGCTGCTGAGTTCTATCGATGGCTGCGTTGGCGTTAGGTGAGTGGTAAGTCCGCAGCCCTGTTCATGCGGTGGCTGTGGCGTATGGGTCAGTCGGCGGCTTCCTGGGCACAAACTCCGGGGCATCCACGATATGCCTTCCCAGATGGTGTGTGTGTGGCCTGCGAGGTGGGTTGCCTGACTTTGTGGATCAATGGGAATATTCAGTTGCCTCATTATCTCTGCGGCTTCTTGGGGGTTGTGGACAGCGTGTTTGGTTTCTCCTTTGCAGATGGTGAGGGTGCGGTTCGGGCCCCAGCGGTACTGTATTTGATGGAGACGTAGAAGGGCTGTATATGTGCTCAGGGATCTCCGCCATGCCAGTGTTCACGCTGACAGGTCCGTATAAAAAGAAAGGGTCATCCCCTCAAAGGGGTAGAAAGACTGTCCATTTGTAGCCTCTAGGACCATCTTCTTTTCTCTGGCTGTTTGGAATTTTAGTATTAAGTCCCCTGTGGCAGTTTGAGGTATCCGAGGTATCCGAAACAGGTCCTCTAGGATGATCGCTTTTGCCGCCTTTGGCGTCAGTAGCTCCGTAAGGAGTCGCCTGATAAGATGCGGTAGTTCAGCCTCCTGTATGGAGTCCGTGACACCTCTTAGCTTGAGATTATTTCGGCTGTACCTGTCTTCTTGGACGGCCATTAGGGTTTTGTGTTGCAGATCTTTGATCGCTGCCTGCAGATCCGTGATCTGGTTGGAGTGGCTGGCAGAGGAGGCCTCCACCTTTCTCAGCCTGTCTGTAATGCCTTTGATGTCCCCCCTGATTAGGGCCACGTCGGCTGAGATCTTCTTATGGTGAACTGCCATGAGTTCTCCGATTGCCTCCATGGTCACTGGGGTAGGGGCCTTTGTGTGTGGCGGTCCCCTTGGCTGTGAGAGGGTCATCGTGGAGTCTCCCCCATCCTCATCTGACGACCCCTCCGTGAAGTCCGAGCATCCACCGTGCATTTTGGCGCCTCCTGCCTCGTGTGCCTGCCGCCATAGTTCCCCAATGTCCATTCCCTGGCGGGGTCTGTCGGGTTTTGCTTTCTTGGTTTTCCGCCCCATCTGACTCTCCTGGTTCTCAGGGTGGTCCCCGGGTGTGTTTTTGTGCGGGTTTGGGTGCTGTAAATGTCGCTTTTTGATTGTTTTTTAGTTGTTTGTCCTGGAGCTCTGTGGCCATGCGACCGTTCGCTTTGGGTGCTTAGCTACGCCTCCCTTGTTGGCTTTTTTGCTACTAAACTATTTTAGGTTGCACTAATTCATATACACATACCTCCATTTGGAGTAGGTGTCTTGTAAATTGTTCTCTTCCCTTCTCTATTTCTAGTAATTTGGGTTACCCCCTGATATACTATTGCAACCTGGTGACCTCTTTCTCTCTTTTAACCAAGGGATATGGTTATAGGTCTCCCCTGGCCTATGCCTCTGGCTGGTGGAAGAGTTTATTTTACCTATCCCAGGGTTAATATCTTTCTTTATCTCTTAATGGATTTTAATTTGGCATTTTTGGGGGCTAAAAAAGAAGACATCAAATGGTAAGTTTTTTGTTTTTTTACCGGTATTTACAGGTATTTAGTTTTAATGTCCACCTCACTATTTTTAGGGTGAGGTGGGTAGGTAGGTCTTTAGTTTATTTTTTTCGGGTGGGGGCTAGTCACCAAGGGGGTGGGGGGAGGATTTTTTAATTTAGCCGCCACCTGTCACCCATGGGTGGGGCCAGGGGGGGACAATGGCCCCCCCTATTGTCTTTTAGGGCCCTGCTCATCTCCTGCTCTGTAAATTGATTTTTTTTTTCAAGTACATCAATTCGAAAAAAAATAAAAAAAATGAAAGTGTAGGTAAACTGGAAACATAGATTGGTCTGTTAGTTAATGAAGACCACGAAAAGGCAGACATTTTCAATAACTGTGGCGAAACCAACCTCGCCACTGTACACTGGAGAAGCCTGGTTGCTCGCCTGCTCCCTTTAGACCAGGCATAGGCAACCTTCGGCTCTGCAGATGTTTTGGACTACACCTCCCATGATGCTTTGCCAGCATTATGTGTGTAAGAGCATTATGGGGGATGTAGTCCACAACATCTGGAGAGCCGAAGGTTGCCTATCCCTGCTTTAGACTATGGCCCTGCAGTTCAAACCTTTATTTTCCCTGTAGAAAGGCTTATTCGTGCCTTTCTGCCGGGGTGTTCGGTAGATTCAATCTACCGAACAAAGTACCGATCTAAGGACCACCTGGGAACACCTGGGAACACGTGGCGGCGGCCATCTTAAACTCCCGAACAGCGGTGTTTTGCCGTCGAGTGTCTGGAACTAAAATCGGACATTCAACTAGGCAAACACCGCTGAGACCTCCAGACTTCCATGGATTCGTGCCGCAACTACCAAACGAGCCACCGTTCGGTAGAAAGACTAATGTTCACATGGGGAGTTGTCAGGATCGGGACAGGGATCCAACACGCAGAGTACAAAGTGTAGTAGGTACGTATACCGGACCTTAGAATGGCCGGACTTAACGTAAGGAGTAAGTAGAGAATGGTCAGAGACAAGCCGAGGTCGAGGGAACGAGAAGACAGGTAAGCGAGAGACAAGCCGGGTCAAAGGATAACAGAGATAAGCAGAGTGATACAAACAAGCCGGGTCAGAACCAAAGAGACAATAGACATACAAGAGCACTGAGTGACTAGACTGGCTAGAACCACGACAGGGCAATGAGCAAATGCGGCAAGCTCTATTAAATACCCCGGTTCTAGGAGGTAATCACACCCCCGACGAGTCCTGGTTCGTGTTCAGGGTTTGAGTGACAGGTCGAGCCGGCTTGGCGTCATGACGTCGGCTACTGAGCGTCACGTCATAAAAGGGCGTGGATCCCTCGCGGCCGGCGTGTAACCGACCGGAGGAACCGCGAGGAACGGAGGAAACAGCCCTTCTGAACGGGAAAACGTCTAAGTCTCTCCTCTTATCAGAGGTAGAGACTACAGATACCCTGACAGTACCCCCCCCCCTCAGAAACGCCCACCGGGCGGAAGCATCCGGGACGAGATGGAAAGCGGGAGTGAAAAGCCCTGCGGAGGCGAGGAGCATGAACATCCTCCTGAGGTACCCAAGTCCTCTCCTCAGGACCATATCCCTTCCAGTCGACAAGATACTGTAACCTCCCTCGAGAAATTCGAGAATCGATGATGGAGTTGATCTCGTACTCCTCCTGGCCCTCAACCTGAACAGAGCGAGGAGAGGAAACAGTGGAGGAAAATCTGTTGCAAATTAACGGTTTCAGCAAGGAAACATGAAAAGAGTTAGGGATGCGTAAGGCAGATGGAAGTACTAGACGATACGCAACCGGGTTAATACGAGCCAGGACCCTGTAAGGGCCAATGTAACGAGGAGCGAACTTCATAGAAGGAACCTTTAAACGAATGTTTTTTGTACTCAACCATACCCTATCACCAGGAACAAAAACAGGAGCCGCCCTTCTGCGTTTATCAGCGTGTTTCTTGAACAACATGGAATTATGTAGGAGAATTTGTCGAGTCTGATCCCACAACTTCCTCAGATTGGCAACATGAACATCAACCGACGGTACCCCTTGGGAAGGAGAGACCGAGGGAAGAATGGAAGGATGAAAGCCATAATTCATGAAAAAGGGGCTAGAATGAGTGGAATCACAAACAAGATTATTGTGTGCGAACTCTGCCCAAGGAATCAAACCGACCCAATCGTCCTGATGTTCGGAGACAAAACAACGCAAATATGGTTCAATTTTTTGATTAGTACGTTCAGCAGCTCCGTTAGACTGAGGGTGATAAGCAGAAGAAAAATTCAATTTGATGCCCAATTGAGAACAGAAGGATCTCCAGAAACGTGAAACAAATTGGGAACCTCTATCAGAAATAATTTCGGAAGGTATCCCATGTAAACGAAAAATTTCTTTAGCGAATATTTCCGCCAATTCAGGAGAAGTCGGAAGTTTAGGTAAAGGCACAAAATGAGCCATCTTAGTAAACCTATCGACTACAGTGAGAACAACAGTCTGTTTTTTAGAAATAGGCAAATCAACAATAAAGTCCATGGCCAAACAGGACCATGGTCTTTCTGGAATGCCCAAGGGCTGTAATAGACCACATGGAAGAGTATGAGGTTGCTTACTCTTAGTACAGATCTCACACACTGCAATGAAATCCTTAATATCCTTTCGTAAAGAAGGCCACCAGAAATCTTTAGAGATTAAGGAATATGTCTTGCGAATACCAGGATGCCCCACCACCTTACTCTCGTGGAAACACTGTAAGAGCTCCCTTTGGAGTTCAGGAGGAACGAAGTGTCTTGCCACAGGAGTCTGCCCAGGTGCCAGATGTTGCAACTTCATGATACGGTCAAGCAGTGGAGAATGAATTTTAAGACTTGTGTTGGCGATAATATTGCACTTGGGAACTATAGAGGACAACACTGGCTCAGACACAGTAGAAGGTTCATATTGGCGAGACAAAGCATCGGCTTTAGAATTCTTAGAACCAGGTCTGTAAGTGAGTACGTAATTGAAATGAGTGAGAAATAAAGACCAACGAGCTTGCCTGGAGGACAATCGCTTGGCCTCCCCAATATAGGACAAGTTCTTGTGGTCCGTCAAAATAGTGGATGTAGGGTCCCTTCCAATAAATGTCTCCATTCCTTTAAAGCCATGATAACTGCTAGTAGTTCCCTGTCACCAATGTCATATCTGCTCTCCGGGCCAGATAGCTTTTTGGAAAAAAAACCACATGGATGTAATGGTTTATCCACACCTAACCTTTGGGACAGGATAGCGCCTACACCCGTCTCTGAGGCGTCTACTTCGAGTAGGAAAGGCAGAGTAGTATCAGGGTGAACTAAAATTGGTGCGGAAGCAAAAAGTTCTTTGAGGGTTTTGAAAGCAAGAAGTGCTTCAGTAGACCAATTCTTAGTGTCAGCCCCCTGTCTGGTCATATTGGTGATAGGAGCAATAATTGACGAGTAACCCTTAATGAAGCGCCTATAATAATTGGAGAATCCAATAAACCTCTGAATGGCCTTGAGACCCTTAGGTAAGGCCAGTCTAAAATGGACTGGAGTTTATCCGGATCCATCTTAAACCCTTCCCCAGAAATCACATAACCAAGAAAGTTTGTCTGGGACTGATCAAAACTACATTTCTCCAGTTTGCAGTACAAGCCATGTTGAAGAAGTTTGCGCAAAACCCTTCTGACTTGTCTGTGGTGAGTCTCAATGTCCCTAGAATGTATAAGAATATCATCCAGGTATACAATAACGCAGTCCTGTTGAAACTCCCTAAGAACTTCATTGATCAAGTCCTGAAATACTGCCGGCGCATTGCAGAGACCAAAAGGCACTACGGTATACTCGTAGTGCCCATATCGAGTGTTGAACGCCGTCATCCACTCGTGACCCTGCTGAATCCTCACCAAGTTATATGCCCCTCTGAGATCTAACTTGGTGAAAATCTTGGAACCCTTTAAACGAGCAAAGAGCTCGGTAATCAAAGGAATCGGGTAGGCATTTCTAACGGTTATTTTGTTCAAACCTCGGTAGTCAATGCAAGGTCTCAGCGTACCATCCTTCTTTTTAACAAAAAAAAAACCAGCCCCGGCAGGGGAGGAAGATCTCCTAATAAATCCTTTGTCTAGATTTTCACGAATATACTCCTCTAGGACTAAGTTCTCTTTAGTAGACAAAGGGTATACATTGCCCCTGGGAGGCATGGTACCAGGGAGTAGATTAATCTTACAATCAAAGGACCTGTGTGGGGGTAAAGTATCGGCCTTCTTTTTGTCAAATACCGCCTTTAAGTCCAGATACAGTGGCGGTATTTGTACTTCTGTAGGGTCGGTAGACTGAGTGGATGCATTAACTATGCAAAGCGGTGAGACTTTCTGTAAACACTTCTCCTGACAATTCTGACCCCATGAGATTATCTCCCCTAATTCCCAATCAATAATAGGGTTATGTCTCTTTAACCAAGAATACCCTAGGACTATGGGAACAGAAGGAGATGAAATGAGTAACAGAGATATGTCTTCCTCGTGTAAAATACCAACAGTAAGTTAACGGGTATGGTTTCACGAAAAATCACAGGGTCAACTAAAGGTCTACCATCTATGGCCTCAACGGCCAAGGGCGTCTCCCTTAACTGAGATGGAATAGTGTGTTTAGTGACAAAAACTTGGTCGATAAAGCTCTCAGCAGCTCCGGAATCTATCAATGCCACAGTCTCTACTACTCCCCTCTCCCAAGTTAAGGAAACGGGTAGCACAAGCCTATGATCTTTATAATTATGAGTAGAGGACAAAATAGAAACACCCAAGGCCTGTCCTCTAGAGAAACTTAGGTGCGAGCGTTTCCCGATCGATTAGGACAATTTAGGCGTAAGTGACCTCTGACTCCACAGTACATACACAGCCCTTCCCTTCTCCTGTACTGTCTCTCCTCTTCTGAGAGATGAGTATTGCCTATCTGCATAGGTTCTGGAAAAGGTAAGGACTTAGAAATGAGGGAGCTAGTTTGAAGGAAGGTCTACAGGTTCTATCTCGAGTGTTCTGTCTCTCTCTTAAGCGTTCATCAATGCGAGAGATAAAAGAAATTAAATCCTCCAAATTCTCAGGAAGCTCTCTAGTAGCAACCTCATCAAGTATTACATCTGATAATCCGTTTAAAAATACGTCTATATAAGCCTGTTCATTCCACTTAACTTCTGCCGCCAAGGACCTGAACTCTAGTGCATACTCCACAAGAGTTTGGTTATCTTGTCTAAGGCGCAACAGTAATCTGGCTGCATTGACCTTTCTACCAGGAGGGTCAAAAGTTCTTCTAAAAGCAGCTACAAAGGCATTATAATTATATACTAACGGATTATCGTTTTCCCACAACGGATTGGCCCATCTCAGAGCTTTCTCAACAAGTAAGGTGATAATAAATCCGACCTTCGCCCTATCTGTAGGATAGGAACGGGGTTGTAATTCGAAGTGGATACTGATTTGGTTTAAAAAACCTCGACACTTCTCAGGAGAACCACCATAACGTACAGGTGGGGTAATACGAGAGGAGGCACCTACAGTGGCTACCTCTAAACCTGAACTTACAGGGGAGATAGAATTATTACGCATCTCTTCTGGTGGGTTATTAGGACGAGATAATAACGCCTGTAGTGCTAAGGCCATCTGATCCATTCTATGTTCCATGGCGTCAAACCTAGGATCGGAAGGATCAAGCTGACTACTTGTACCTGCAGGATCCATTGGCCCTGTCGTAATGTCAGGATCGGGACAGGGATCCAACACGCAGAGTACAAAGTGTAGTAGGTACGTATACCGGACCTTATATGGCCGGACTTAACGTAAGGAGTAAGTAGAGAATGGTCAGAGACAAGCCGAGGTCGAGGGAACGAGAAGACAGGTAAGCGAGAGACAAGCCGGGTCAAAGGATAACAGAGATAAGCAGAGTGATACAAACAAGCCGGGTCAGAACCAAAGAGACAATAGACATACAAGAGCACTGAGTGACTAGACTGGCTAGAACCACGACAGGGCAATGAGCAAATGCGGCAAGCTCTATTAAATACCCCGGTTCTAGGAGGTAATCACACCCCCGACGAGTCCTGGTTCGTGTTCAGGGTTTGAGTGACAGGTCGAGCCGGCTTGGCGTCATGACGTCGGCTACTGAGCGTCACGTCATAAAAGGGCGTGGATCCCTCGCGGCCGGCGTGTAACTGACCGGAGGAACCGCGAGGAACGGAGGAAACAGCCCTTTTGAACGGGAAAACGTCTAAGTCTCTCCTCTTATCAGAGGTAGAGACTACAGGTACCCTGACAGGAGTCTAACGAACACAAGGAAACCCACGGATGGCAAGCCGTTCGGGACTTTTTAATACGTTAACAGAGACCGACCGCAAGACCTTCATGGAACTATTTTCGGTCACTTTGCCTGTGCGTTCGGTCAAAACTTTTAAATCCCATAGCTCCCGAACCCCTAGTCTGATCTAGGTGATTTTTGAGTATGTTGCTCACCCAGATCAGGGGGTCCCCTATTTAGGTTTGTACTCTAGGTATTTGGGGTACATCCAGAAAGTGGGGAAGTAATGGACATGGCTAAGGGGATTATGTGTCATGCTGAGGGGAGGAGATGTGTGGGAGGTAACGCATGTGTGATTGGTGTACTGTAAATCCCTCCCTTGCATGGGAGAATCCTTTATAAGCCAGTTGTGTTAATAAACGTGGTGTTGCTGCTTAACCCTGAAAGTGAAGTGTCGTCTCATTCTTGGGGGGAATTTGACTGTATGCCGATTATGAGGAGTGTAAGCTGTTCGTAGGGCTTTTCCTGTTCGGCTGCTTCCAGGGTTCGTGTGTTTCCTGTTTGGGAGTTGGGGAATTCGTGTAGTTTGCAGTTCGGGAGATTGGTGATTGCAGTAGCTGCTGGTCTATCTGGAAGGGGATTATCGCCTAAATGGTTTTTAACCTCTGGTGAGCAAAACGGTCCGTTACAATAACTATTTTTATTCAGTATATATTAATGAAGATCCTATGGCAAGAGATATGCTAATGATTGCTGCAAACAACTTGCAGATAACTTGTGATTGGATAACTCGAGACAAGGTGTTACAGCAGTTAAAGAAAATTAATGTAAATAAAGCTCCGGGGCCTGACGGTATTCACCCACGAGTACTTAAGGAGCTAAGTGGGAGAAATAAGTGAACCTCTGTAGTTAATCTTTCAAGATTCTTTTGTTTCAGGTATTGTACCGGAGGATTCGAGGAAGATGACGTTCCTATATTTAAAAAGGGTTTAAAATCCTTGCCCGGAAATTATAGACATGTGAGCTTAACTTCTGTGACTGGGAAAATATTTGAAGTGACAGTATTTGAATATTTGAAGCTATTACGGGATAATTTTCAGAAATTAATTAAGAAGAACTTTGTTATTAGCAATAATCAGCATGGTTTTATGAAACATAGGTCATGTCAAACTAACCTAATTGCATTCTACGAAGAAGTAAGTAGAAGTATAGATCAGGGTGTTGCAATGGATGTGATCTACTTGGATTTTGTCAAGGCATTTGATACAGTTTCTCCCAATAGGTTAGTCTTCAAACTAAAAAAAAATTGGTCTAGATGAATATTCTTGTTCTTGGGTAGGACATTGGCTTAAGGGTAGAGTACAACGAGTTGTCATTAATGGTACATTTTCAAATTGGACAAAAGTGGTAAGTGGTGTCCCTCAGGGTTCTGTTTTGGTACCGCTTCTATTTAGCATATTTATAAATGATCTTGCAATAGGCATTGAAAGCCATGTTTTAGTGTTTGCAGAAGACACAAAACTTTGTAAAGATATGAAATGTGAGCAGCATATTGCTTTGCTGCAGAAGGATTTAGATAGATTGGGGACTGGGTACTAAAATGTCAGGTGCAATTTAATGTAGAGAAATGCAAAGTTATGCATGCACAAGCAAATTAGGGATAACCACATACGAGAAGGATTTGGGAATTGTTATAGACAACAAATTAGGCAGCAATATGCAATGTCAATATGCAGTTTCTAAGGCCAGTAAGGTTTTGTCATCTATAAATAGGGGCATAAATTCTCCAGATAAAAATATAATTTTGTCTTTATAAATTACTGGTAAGACCACACATTGAATATGCTGTGCAATTTTGGGCACCTGTTCTAAAGAAGGATATTATGGCACTAGAAAAAGTGCAGAGACGAGCTACAAAATTGATAAAAGGAATGGAGCATTTTAGTTACGAAGAAAGTTTAAAAATGTAAATCTCTTTAGTTTGGAAAAACGGCGCCGCAGAGGGAATATGATAACATTACACAAATATATTCGGGGCCAGTACAAACCATTGTCTGGAAATCTATTCATAAACAGGGCTATGCATAGGACACGAGGTCACGCATTTAGCCTGGAAGAAAGGAGATTTAATCTAAGGCAAAGAAAAGTTTTTTTTACAGTAAGAACTATAAGGATATGGAACTCTCTACCTGAAGAGGTGGTTTTATCAGAGTTCATACAGATATTTAAACAGCAATTGGATACATACTTCCAAAAACATAACATACAGGGATATAATTTCTAATTAATGGGGTAATAGCTGCTTGATCCAAGGAGATATCTGACTGCCATTTTGGAGTCAAAAAGGATTTTTTTCCTAGTTTGTTGCAAAATTAGAAACACTTCAGACTGGGTTTTTTGCCTTCTTTTGGATCAACAGCAAAAACATATGCGAGAAAGGCTGAACTTGATGGACGCAAGTCTCTTTTCAGCTATGTAACTATGTAACCTCTGCTGCACAATTGGGTCACCTAAAACCTCCCTTCTTTCCACTCCCGCCCCTCACAGGCCCGGAGGGTGCGCATCCACTCTGAGCCAGCGACATGTTAATATCACAGGTTTCTCTATTTTTCACTTATTGGGGGTCCCATGTATACAGGGCGGTATTTTCCATTAGGCTAGTGGGCGATTGTTTTCAGCAATTATAATGTGCCTTTTTTGAGTTTGAGTGGGCTGATAAGCAGAGATAAGTATCTGGAGCCTTGAGAGTATCTATCGCAACCTAGAAACTAAATTAATACTCAATATTCAAACTAAATGTTTATATTTATTTATTAAGAGGTTTTATTTATACAGCTATCCTTTGCACTCTATATATTCAAGCAGTTCTACTCTTTACAGCTGCCTTTTGAAAAAGTCTAGTGTCAGGATTCCTTATATCATTCCTTGTGAAAGCCATTTCCACTTTAAGCAATCACTGTATGTATAATTAGCACGCTTTGTTTCATTCCTTAGATGTGCAAGTTTACATATTCCGTGTTGAACCTCGCCTGCTATTTAACTTCCTGCTCTAGAGCTTTAATATCCATTGTAACACCATGTCCGTGCAGCATTCCCTGTGGATGTTCACTAATTGAAATACTTTCTATTTTTGTTTTGTCTTTTTAACACTGTTACTGATTTTTGTCTTAAAGAGTGAAAAGGACTCTCTTAATGCCCACAATTTTTTCTTAACCAAGGTTACTAGTAATTTCGACTCAGTCTGCCTCCTTGCTAGAAAATAATTCAGTCAATTTTTATGTAGTTCTGAATCCACCATAGACATATATGAAGTTAATTTGCCATCCCTGCTATACTTAAAGGACAATTGTCATTATATTGTTAGTTCTCGTTTCTTAAAAGTTTCTTATGTCGAATAATTAATGGGGAGGTTGAGAAAAATGTTACTTTTTTATTTGACAGAGCAGGCTTGCTTCGTTAGACACTACTGTTATCTGATCAACTACTGCTCAACCTTACTTGTCTGCTGTTGCAGTTTTAAACAGAGCAATTACAGCAGCAAACAAGTTAGGTTAAGCAACAGTTGGTCTCATAACAGAGTCCGACCTAACATGGCTGCTCAGCTGGATAAAAAAATAAGTGATTTTCTTTTTTTAAATCATTATACATAATTTTACAATTTATTAACCCCTTAAAACCGGAGGGCGTACTATTATGCCCTATTCTAAGCGGCTCTAAACGCCGCAGGGCGTAATAGTACGCCCTCCGTTTTTTTTTTTTTTTTTTTTACATTCTTGTTTTTATTGAAAGTTTTAAGTACAGTGGTTACAAGTAATAAAGTATACATATGTAGTGGTAGGCATAATGGTTGTATGCATCCGTATTAAGCATTGTAGGTGACATCAATGTAACATACTGTGTTCGCTTAGAGTGTGGCGATATAGCCAATCCCGTGTCTCGGCTAATCATCCTCCCCCCCCCACCAACAAGCCATATTTACATGCGCATGCTTAAGTAATCGTGCACGAGCTTGAGTTTAGTGTTTGCATCGCCATTTGGGCATATTGGTATGATAAAACATTGTAACAAATAACTACTAACTTAGACTATTCCGGACATTTCTAGCTAGCCTTATGGAAGTGCTATCGCTATGCCATTCATGTACTGTGTAGCTGTGCAATATCGTCTTCTTCAATGTTTGCTATTCTCTCCTGTTCCTCTGGTGTTGTGGAATGATTGTAGCTATGTGCGAGTGTCGTTTCTTGTTTCATGAGATTTGCTAGTCCATAAGTTGGATAGCTAGCAGCCTGTCTGTCTTCTGTCGGTCTTATTGTGCGTTACTTCGGTGCGAGGTCACCTTTTGGGTCTTTATGGTTCGTAGGGCCCAGGGATGCGCGTATACGTGTCCCCTATGATCACATCTCGTATTGTAAGGTGATCTCTCTCGTCCCACGTTTTCCTCAGGTTCGTCTCCATAGTTGTGTGAGTTATCGGGGTCGTTCCACTGCCCGTCCCCAACCTATAGGTCTCTTTTGTGTTGGTAGTGTGTTTTGGGTCGGTTGTTAATTTGTGCGTTTCGTTAATCCGGAGCCTTCAATTTTTCTCTCCCTCCGCTCTCCCACCCGTGCAGGTCCCCACGACCCGGTTCAACGTTTGTAGGTGGGCAAGGGCAGGGAAGAGGGGGGAAGCCGACACAGCAGAAGAGGAAGAGGGAGAGAGAAGGAGAGGGGAGGAGAGGGAGAAGGAAGAGAGTGAGAGTGGTGGGGTCCCCCATCCCCCTGGATCCGCCGTGCCTTCCTCCCGGCCGCACCCATGGCCTAGGGCCCTCGTGTCCCGGTGCGCGAAAGAAACTCCATCCACGGGGTCCATGTCTGCATGTATTTGTCTACCGTCCCTTTCATGGTCGCCGTGAGGGTCTCCATCCCGTGAGTGTCTTCCACCTTGTTCATCCAATGTTGGATGGTTGGTGTTCGTGTAGTCCGCCAATTGAGTGGGATAAGAGATTTAGCTGCATTTAAAAGGTGTTTCATGAGCGACTTTTTGTATCTCGATATGGGCATCTCCGTGTGGTGGAGGAGCATCTGGAGCGGTCGAAGTTGGAGGTCGGAATCCAGGATGGCTTTGATCTGGGCGTGGACTTGGTTCCAGAACGGGGCTATTTTTCTACAAGTCCACCATATATGGATATCTGATCCAGTCTCCTCTCCGCATCTCCAGCAGGTGTCGGGTACGTCCGCGTTCATTCTGTGTATCCTCTCGGGCGTTCGGTACCACCCAGTCAGTAGCTTGTAATTGAGTTCCTGTTGTTTGGAACTCATTGCGCTTTGGTGAGTTAGTACATGTATTTTCATCCACTGTGGGTACGTGAGAGTGACGCCGGTGGCTTCTTCCCATCGTGCCATATACCTAGCCGGTCCGGGTCGGGCCGCAGCTTGGAGTAGGGCGTGTATCGTGGAGATGCCTCTGGTTATGTGCTTTTGTGCCTGGCAGATCTCTTCGAACTGCGTGAGTGGTCTGTGGAACAGGCGCCTTCCATTGTGTGACATATAGTAGGCTTTAACCTGAAAGTAACGTAATCTTTCTATGCCCGTCGGGGTTCTGTCCTGTATGAGTCCCGGTAGCTGTTGTAGCCCATCATTGGTGCACCAGTGTCTCATGTGTGGTTGATCCGTCGTCCCAAATGCCTTGACGTCCCGCGGCGTGAGTCCTCCAGCGATTTCAGGGTTGTAGGTGAGCGGGGTCATCGGTCCGGGCGTTGTGGTTAGGGATAATTTGGTGCCAATGAGGTTCCAGGTTCGCAGTGTTGCCCCGATAAACGGGTGTGATCGGGTGCGCGGGCTCCTCAGATGGCCACTCAGCCATATTGCCGCTGGTATCTTCCCCTCTGCCTGAGCTCGCTCCAGGAGTATCCATTTCTTGTTCGTCCTTGAGACATGCCAGTCCACGATGCGAAGCAGGTGCGTTGCTCGGTAGTAGGTCAACAGGGAGGGAAGTCCCACTCCTCCTTGGGCCTTCGGTTGGTGTAGTAGTGTTCGTTTGAGTCTGGGGGCTCGGGACTGCCAAACAAAGCCGGAGATGGCCATATCCATGTGTCGAAAGAATGTCGCCGGTATATTTATTGGTATGGTTTGGAAGAGGTATAATACTAGCGGAAGTAGATTCATCTTAATTGCGTTCATCCTTCCAAACTAGGAGACGCACAGACTAGACCATCTTGTTAGATCGGTCTTCAGTGTGAGCAGCAACGGGGCGAAGTTGTGGGCGTAGAGTTGTGAGAGGTCCACGGTGAGCCAAATCCCCAGGTACTTTAGTTTTGTCCTGCACCATGAGAAAGCGAATTGGGATTCCAAGTGAATTATATTCGCGTCCGCCATGGATAGGGGCATAGCTTCTGATTTTTCCGTGTTCAGTTTCATGTTGGATATCCAGCCGTATTCCGTAAAGGCTCTCAGCAAGTTTGGTAGGGAGACCAGTGGGTTGCTGATGAAGAATAGCATATCAACAGCATAGGCCACCACTTTATGGGTCGTTCCCTTCAGTGCGAATCCCTCTATTCCCCCGTCCCGTCTGACCGCCCCTAGGAATGGTTCCAGGGAGAGGGCAAACAGAAGAGGGGAAAGCGGGCAACCCTGCCTCATACCATTATGTATGTGGATTGGCTCGGATAGGGCCCCATTGACCCGTATTCTAGCCGTAGGGATCGTATATAGTGAGGATATCCATGTTCTTATTTGGGGGCCAAAGCCCATCACGCGGAGCGTCGCCATCATATACCGCCAGTCTACCCTATCGAACGCCTTTTCTGCGTCAGTGGAGAGCAATACAAGCTTCTGTTCCTGACTAGTGGCCACGTGGATGACATTGAGGGCACGGATGGTATTGTCTCTCGCTTCCCTTCCCGGTATAAAGCCCACTTGATCCGAGTCCACCAACTCCAGGAGGACCCTGCAGACTCGTGTAGCCAGACCCTTAGTAAAGAGCTTCAGGTCTGCGTTCAATAGCGATATCGGCCTGTAGCTGGCGCAGTTGGCAGGGTCTTTGCCTTCTTTGGGTAGGACTGTTATCGTTGCCGTGAGGGAGTCTCTCGGGAACGTTCCCCCTTCCAGGAGAGAGTTAAGGCCTGTTAACAATTTGGGGAGCAGCACCTCTCCGAATTCTTTTATGTATTTGATGGGTAGGCCGTCCGGGCCTGGAGCCTTATTAAGTTTAGCACCCTTCAGCGCCGCCTGGAGCTCCTCTATCGAGATGGGGGCCTCTAGTGCTTCTGCTGCGTCACGGCTCAGTGTTTTAGTAACATGTTCTTGGAGGTAGTCCGTGATCCGTCTCTCTCTGCGGCGAATGGAGTCGGGAGAGGTTTCCGTTGGCAGATTATAAAGGGCATGGTAGTATTCCCGGAAAGAGTCTGTGATTTTATCCAGGGGTTGGGTTACCGTTTGCTCCCTGGTTTTAATCTTGGAGATGTGGCACATCCGTCGCTGCTTCTGTAACATGCGTGCTAAGAGCCGGCCGCATTTGTTGGAATATTCGTAGAAAAATCGGTGTGACTTTCGGATAGTATGTTGGAGCTTTTGGTGTAGGATGTCGCAGAGATCCTTCCGGGCCTCCAGCAGAGTTGCATAGTCTCCATCCGTTTGCGTGGACTTATGGGCTGCCTCTAGTTCCGAGATTCGTCTGGTGAACTGCTCCATGCGCCGACGTCGTTCCTTCTTACGTTGGGTGCACAGTTTAATGAGGTGCCCCCGCACCACACATTTATGGGCCTCCCACAAAGTCAGGGCTGGCATGTCTTGGTCTGAATGAATTTCCGCGACAGTCGGACATCCGCCAGGACCGACTCATTCATCCTCCAATGGCGTTCTCTGGGTCTATGTAAAGGGGAGTCTATTATCATAAGTACGGGGTGGTGGTCAGACCACCCCAGCGGTCTGATCTCGGTCGAAACAAGCAGGGACAGGGACTCCTGGGCCATAAGGAAATAGTCTAGTCTGCTATATCGTCTGTGGACTGCGGAGTAGTATGTATAATCCTTGTCGCTCGGGTGAAGAGCCCTCCAGCAGTCCACCAGGCCCGCCTTGCGTAGGGTCTCTTTGATGCCTTGCAGACTATCTCGTGGGAGGGAGCTCTCTCCCCTAGACGTGTCTACTCGCGGGTCCAGTGCGACATTCAGGTCTCCCGCCGCCAGCAGTAGTCCCTCACGAAATTGTTCGAGTTTAAGCTGCATTTTCTTGAGGAATCTACACTGCCTGGTATTGGGGGCATATATGCTTGCTAGCGTGTACGTTATACCTGCGATGGAGCCTTTAACGAAGAGAAAGCGGCCCATGGGGTCGGCCAACTGCCCCGTACACCCGGATCTCTTTGCCGTTGGGTGGCTTGCAAAGAATACCTGGGGGTACCTCGAGTCCCTCAGCCGCGTTCCCACATCCCCCCTGATATGGGTTTCTTGCAGGAACGCAACCGACGCTCTTTCTGCCCATAGGGTGCGCAGTAGTTGTGACCGCCGTTCGGGTGTGTTTAGGCCCCGCACATTGTTTGACCAAAGCCGGAGTGGCACCGGGTCAAACCCAGACCTCGCAGCCCCTGGCCAGCGCGGCGGAGGGGGAGGCGGGGCGGCCATCCCGGGGTGAGGGGCGTAGGCACCAAACTCTCGGAGCAAAAGGGTGTGGTGGAAGAGAAAAGAGGGGGGAGGTAAAGCGGGGAGGGAGAAATGGTGTCCGCAGTGACTTGACACCTGTGGCAGGGGCGTTGAGTGGTATACACTGTAGTGTGCTACCCACCTGCCACCTCACCAGTGCGGAATGAGTGTCCGTCAAGGGGGTATCAGGCCTAAGCTGCACCCATACAGGACCGGGCGCAGGACTCGTGCGGTCTACCTGTGTGTAGTTCCCAGGTGTAGTGTTCGGTCTCCTGTCAAAGTGTATCCGTATCTCAGGGGGTTTTTGTGTGTGTGTTATGTTCCTCGGTTCCCGTCCCCCAGGCCTAGGCTGCGATGGTGATACCGGAGGTAATGAAGGTCCTGGGACTGTGTAGTAGTCTGATTCGTGTCAGTAATTGTGGTGCTACGTCGGTCGTCGGTCAAGTGGATCGGGAGCTCTGCGGGATGGACAACTATTCTCATCTGAGTCGGTCTGAGTAGGGCTCTCTAGGAGTCATCTCCGCCTAAATCTACATAGAGGTTCCTCTACTTGTTTGTTTTTCCCCCCCTTCTATCTTCCCCCCCCCTCTCCTTCCCCCCTCTTGCCCCCCCCCGGTCCCCACCCCTCTAAGTGGTGTCAGGGTCTGCTTGATCCTTTCAGTGTGTGTATCCTCCATCCCTACGCTATCCCCCAGTTGCCTGTGGCTCTGTTGCTCTGTGACCCTAGTGGTTGGATCAAGTGCCTATGCTATACTCCAATGGAACACCTTTCAACATTCACAGTCCCGCTTTAACACTCCCCTTCCCGTCATATATTCCCCCCACCCAAAATTTTTTGTGGCCCCTCCCATGCAATGGCATCCATTGAAAATATAGCTTCCGGGGCTGCGGCTTGTGAGGTGCTGGCGGGTCTGTCAGTCGCCCCTAAGTTCCGTAGCTCCGTGGGGCGTTGGTTAGGTACTGTGTGGCACTAGGTCCCTGTTGCTGGGGTGAGCATAGGTAGCAAGTCCGGCCTTTTCTCTCCGAGCTGGGCCTGAGCTGCGTATCCAGGGCTTTAGCCTATTCCCCTCCCCAACTCACTGTGGGAACCCACCCTGGTGTGCCCCCGCTTCCTGAGCATACCTCCATTCGAGGAGATACCCCGTGGCCTTAGGCTCCTGGTGTAGGCGACTGCGTGTGGGAGCTCTGCGGCCTCGAGTGCCTGGATCTGAGCCTCAGTTTGTGCACAGTTAGTTCCCTCCTTTATGCACCATATCCCTTGTCCCACCCCAAGTGTCCTGGATACACCCGTGATGCCCACCCCCCCACCCAGTATGAGAATGTGTCCCGTGTGTCCCTCGTGTAAGTTAACTCACCAGTTGCCCCCTTGACCGACATGGTTGTGTGCAGTGTTATTCTTCCAGGCCGTCCGGCCCTCCGCGTCTGCGTGGCGGCGCACTCCTTCTAGTTGAGGTGTCAGCGTCTCGTAGCGGGGCCAGGGGATCCCTTCTATTTGCGATAGCCTCTTCCAGGATCCAGTTCCGGACCCTGATTGATGGCAGTTGGAGGGTTCTCAGGAACCCAGGTATCTCTTCAGGCCAACGTGCCGACACCCACGAATTGCCATGTTTAGCTTGGATGCTGAACGGAAAACCCCAGCGATATGGGATCCTCCGGTCTCTCAGGGCGCTGGTCACTGGGCGTAGTGCTCGCCTGGCGTCGAGTGTTAAGCCAGAGAGGTCCTGGAATAGAGACACCTCTGCGCCGCGGAACAAGATGGAGGGTGTCCCTCTTGCGGCGGACATGATTCTTTCTTTTAGGCTGAAGTGGTGGAAACAGCAGATCACGTCTCTGGGGCTGCCATCTTGTCTTGGTGGACCCAGGGCTCTGTGTGCGCGCTCAAGCTTGATTTCCTCAGGGGCTTCTGCTCCCAGGATCTGTTGAAACAGGGCAGCAAGCGTGGTCTGTATGGGGTCTATGTCCCCCTCTGGCAGGCCGCGTATGCGGATATTGTGGCGGCGGCTCCTATTTTCCAAATCCTCCACCTGCCTTCTGATGGTAATGAGCATATTGCCCTGCCTGGTCAGTGCAGTTTCTGTCTCCCTATGCTGCTGCTGGTTATCTTGGGCTGCCATCTCCATCTCCTCTACCCTCTGCTCCAACATGGTTAGGTCTGAGCGCAGGCCCGCCATTTCTTCTCTGAAGGCGGCGCGTAATTCTTGGACTAGGGTGCCCCTGTCGCTTTAGACATCATCTGCTGCGAGATCTGTGCGAGCTCAGTCCTTATTTGCGACAGAGCCCCTGCACAGTCTCCTCCTGACATGGAGTCCCCCACACTCACCGATCCCGGTGAGGCCGGCACCATCTTGTCCGCATGGAGGGAGTTCCTCAGCTCCGCCGGCGTCACGATGAAAACATCCATCGGCCGGTATTCCGCCTTGGGGAGTTTATAGGCTGCGTCCCCGGTACCGACATCTTCTTATTTCGGACCATTTCTTCCGGTATGTGCTGTTGAATGCTCGTTTATTCGGCCTGGGGTGCGGAGCTCCTTCACCGTGCGTCCTGCACCATGCTAGTCCAGGCCACGCCCCCCCCGCACCCCCACCCCCCCCTGTTTTTTTTTACTTACCCGGTCGCTGTGTGTGTGTATATATACACACACACACACACACACACACACATACACTGGTGTATTTTACTATTAATATATATATAATTAATAATCTTCTAATAATCTTTAGAATAGACATATATTGTTGACTTATTATAGTGTGGCTTTTTCTCTATCAGTTGTTATAATATTAGTCTTACCAGGTGGTCTTTTTGTCACTTTGACTTTACACACTTTTTCAACACTTAGACACATTTTTGCATGGTTTTATGTTTTTCATGATGTGTTGTTTGAGACACTTTACTTTTACATCTTTCTCCTTATTTACATATACATCTCACATTGTTATTTCACATTCGCATCACATTTATAACATCACTTTTATTATATCTATATCTACATTAGATACATTTACACAGCACTCATATTTAGCACATGATATGGAGCTTCCTTAGGTATTTCTTATTCATAACATTGACATCTACATTGTATATATCATCATAGCACTCATATTTTGCACATCACATTTGGCACCTGGTAGTCGTTCAACATCAGTATCTTTAGGTACACTGAGAACACACTTCTTTCTGCATCAAGATATCAGGTTCAACAGTTTAGGCTGAATATGAACATTCTTTCAGCACACAGTTTAGGCTGAATATTATCATTCTTTTAGTATATGTTTCCTCCTTGTATGTTTTTAATCCTCACGATCTCACATTTCGTAATGGTTTGCCGTTACTAGGCAACATTCCGGGTTGTTAGTCACATGACATGACGTCATTACGCACGTACGGGTGGACGCACTTGACGGCGTCAGACACTGGGAATGTCGGATTAATGAGGTTCTCTTGGTGATTGGGTAAGTTTAACATAATGTATGTTATATATATTTTATTTGTACATTGTGTATGCATCTTGATAAAGACCGCTTGACGGTCGAAACTTTGATTTTTTTTGCTCATTTCTTAATATAAGATAATAAGATTTTCAAATCCAGTGATTGCTCTCATTCTTTCTGATTATATATATATATGTATATATTAATATCAAATTACACGTAGACTGAATATATATATATTGTAAGTATTGTTATATATATATTTATATATAATATTTTTAAAAAATATGTAAATTTGTTAAAAAATGAAATTAAAAAAATTATTAAAAATAAAGAATTCAAAAATATATAGATGTGTGTTATTTTGTTCTAACTGTATTGTGATATTAATATATTTATATCAAAATACACGTAGAACGAAATAATATATATATCTATATACATAAATATATACGTAGATATCACTAAATATAAATACCTATATCTAAATAAAAATATTTAAAAAAAATTATATATACATATATATATATATATATATATATATATACACACATATATTAATTCTACATATATATTTATGTAATATTTTTTACATAATTAGGCATTTTAATTAATTACAATTAGCGGGACCTGCCTGACAACCCATGCCGAAAGTATAGGGAATTTAATTTGCTAGCACTATATTTAACCCTATAACTTTCCAAGACACCATAAAACCTGTACATGGGGGGTACTGTTTTACTCGGGAGACTTAACTGAACACAAATATTAGTGTTTCAAAACAGTAACATGTATTACAATGATGATATCGCCAGTAAAAGTGATGTTTCTTTCATTTTTCACACACAAACAGCACTTACACGGACGATATTATTGCTGTGATACTTTTTACTGTTTTGAAACACAAATATTTGTGTTCAGCAAAGTCTCCCGAGTACAACAGTATCCCGCATGTACAGGTTTTATGGTGTTTTCAAAAGTTACAGAGTCAAATATAAGGCTTGCGTTTCATTTTTTTCACATTAAAATTCGCCAGATTGGTTACGTTGCCTTTGAGACCCTATGGTAGCCCAAGAATGAAAATTACCCCTATGATGGCATACCATTTGCAATAGTAGACAACTCAAGGTATTGAAAATGGGGTATGTCCAGGGCCGGTGCAAGGATTTTTGGCTACACAGGCGAAGATGAATTTTGCCGCCCCCCCACACACAAATAAGATGTATCTTTAGCGGTGTCTCATATCCAGCCTTTTGAAATCCCCATGTAGTGTATTGTACCCCCCTTTAGTGTGTCTTACACCCCCCTGTATGTCTCTTACAACCCCCATGTGTATCTCCTTTCCCCCCCCAGCCCCTTTGTGTGTCTTTCTTTCCCACAGCCCTTTTCTGTGGGTCTCTCCCCTCAGCCTGTTTTTTGTGTGTCCCTCTTCCCCTCAGGCTCCTTTGTGTAACTTTTCCCTCCCAAGCCATATAGACATAGATATATAGCTACACACACACATACAGGCACATAGTCACAGAAATATGCAGGCACACAATCAAACAAACACAGCCATACAGGCACACAGTCATACAATCAACACATACAGGTACACAGACATACAGTCATACAGACACACACACACACAGACATGCAGACACTGGCATATAGATAAATAAAAACACAGTTATACAAACACAGACATACAGAGACATGAAGATGCAGGCATACAGAGACATATATACACAGACAGTCACACAAAGATATACAGAACAAGGCATACAGAGACATATGGATACAGTCATACAGCGACATACAGGCATACAGGGACATTCAGAAACACACGGACACAGTCATATAGAGACATACAGACACAGACAGACAGTCATACAGAGACATGCAGACAGGTATACAGAGCAGGGGCAGATCCAGAACCTAATCTTGGGTGGGGGGGGGGGGGGAGGTGGTAGTGAGTTTTAGTGGGGTAATAGGGGCTCTAATTAAGGAGTTAAGGGCTGTAGTAGGGGGACAGGGGCTGTAGTTGAGAGTTAGGGGCTGTAATTGGGGGCTTAGGAAATGTAGTGGGGAATTGGGGCTGTAGTAGGGGGTTAGGGACTGAAGTAGGTTGATGGCTGCAAGTGGGAACAGGGGCTGTAGTGTGGGGGATATGGGCAGCAATTTGGGGGAGAGGGGCTGTAGTGGGGGTAAGGACTGTAGTAAGGGAATAGGGGCTGTACTGGAGCTATGGGGTAAAAGGGAGTGGAAGGGATGTGAAGTAAGGGAATTAGAGGCTGTAGACGGGAGTATAGGGGTTGTGGTGGGAGCAAAGGGGCAATGTGGTTGGAAACGGGCAGTATGGTGGGAAACAGGGGCAGTAGAGGGGGACAAAGGGGCAGTATGGTGTGGGCACAGGCTGTAACGAGGGACACTGAGGCAATAAAGTGGTGTCACAGGGACAGTATGGTAGGGGGTAAATGGGAAGTAGAGGGGGGGACAGGGGCTGTTGAGGCGGGTAGAGGAAGTAGAGGGGGGAGACAGGGGCAGTAGAGGCGTGTGAAAGGGGGGCAGAGGCAGGGGCTGTAGAGGGAAATAGAAGTGCTGTAGAGGGGCACATGGGGCAGTAGAGGGGGCAGGGGCTATTGAGGGGCTGTAAAGGGGGCAGGGGTAGTATGATGGGTCAGGGGCTATAGAGGTGGCAGGGGTAGTATGGTGGGGGCAGGGGCTATAGAGGTGGCAGGGGTAGTATGGTGGGGGCAGGGGGAGTATGGTGGGGGCAGGGGGGGTATGGTGGGGGCAGGGGGGGTATGGTGGGGGCAGGGGGGAGTATGGTGGGGCAGCGGGAGTATGGTGGGGCAGCGGGAGTATGGTGGGGGCAGGGGGAGTATAGTGGGGGCAGGGGGAGTATAGTGGGGGCAGGGGGAGAATAGTGGGGGCAGGGGGAGTATAGTGGGGCAGGGGCTGTAAAGGGGGCAGTATGGTGGGGGCAGGGTCTATAGAGGGAAATAGAAGTGCTGTAGAGGGGCACATGGGGCAGTAGAGGGGGCAGAGGCACTATGGTGGGGCAGGGGCTATAGAGGGGCTGTAAAGGGGGCAGGGGTAGTATGGTGGGGCAGTTTGGAGGGGTAGGGGCTGTAGAGGGGGCAGGGACTATAGAGGTGTCAGGGGTAGTATGGTGGGGCAGGGGCTATAGAGGTGGCAGGGGAGTATAGTGGGGCAGGGGCTATAGAGGTGGCAGGGGAGTATAGTGGGGGCAGGGGCCGTATGGTGAGGGCAGGGGCCGTATGGTGGGGGCAGGGGCCATATGGTGGGGGCAGGGGGAGTATGGTGGGGGCAGGGGGTGTATGGTGGGGGCAGGGATAGTATGGTGGGGGCAGGGATAGTATGGTGGGGGCAGGGGGAGTATAGTGGGGGAAGGGGGAGTATAGTGGGGGCAGGGGGAGTATAGTGGGGGAAGGGGGAGTATAGTGGGGGCAGGGGCAGTATAGTGGGGGCAGTATAGTGGGGGCAGGGGCAGTATAGTGGGGCAGGGGCAGTATAGTGGGGGCAGGGGCAGTATAGTGGGGGCAGGGATAGTATAGTGGGGCAGGGATAGTATAGTGGGGGCAGGGGGAGTATGGTGGGGGCAGGGGGAGTATGGTGGGGGCAGGGGGAGTATGGTGGGGGCAGGGGGAGTATGGTGAGGGGCAGGGGGAGTATGGTGGGGCAGGGGTGAGTATGGTGGGGGGCAGGGGGAGTATGGTGGGGGGCAGGGGGAGTATGGTGGGGGGCAGGGGGAGTATGGTGGGGGCAGGGGGGAGTATGGTGGGGGCAGGGGGGAGTATGGTGGGGGGCAGGGGGAGTATGGTGGGGGGCAGGGGGAGTATGGTGGGGGGCAGGGGGAGTATGGTGGGGGGCAGGGGGAGTATGGTGGGGGCAGGGGGGAGTATGGTGGGGGCAGGGGCTGAAGAAAGGGGCTGGAAAAAAAAAACGTTTTGATTAAAAAAAAAAAAAAAATGCTACAAGTTCTTCCCCCACCCCCTCCCAGAGACTTACCTTGGTCCAGGAGGGAGAACCTTACCCCTGGTGGTCGGATGGGATGGGATGGGCTGCACTGGAGGCTGGAGGCTGGAGCGGCAATCAGGACCGCTGGGGAGTCTGGGAGCAGTAGAAGTCCCGCCCCCTTCTGACATCATCAGAGGAGGACGGCTGACTTCACTGCCAGGCTCCTGTGTGCTGGCTGCAGGGAGAGAGGTGAGATTACAAATCCGAGTCTCCAGCCAGAGGCAGGGGATTCGGATTTTTGCGCCCCCCTTCTCTGGCGCCCTAAGGCGGCCGCCAGTGCCGCCTTATGGACGCGCCGGCCCTGGGTATGTCCAGTTTTTTTTAGTAGCCACTTAGTCACAAACACTGGCCAAAATTGGCGTTTTTGCATTTTTCACACACAAACAAATATTAATGCTAACTTTGGCCAGTGTTTGTGACCAAATGGCTACTAAAAATGATTGGACATACCCCATTTTCAATACCTTGGGTTGTCTACTATTGCAAATGGTATGCCATTATGGGTGTAAATGTAATTCCTGGGCTACTATACAGTCTCAAAGGCAACATAACTAATCTGGCGAATTTTAATTTCAAATGTAACGTGCTTCAATTGACCCTGTACCTTCCCAAAACACCATAAAACCTGTACATAGGGGGTACTGTTTTACACATGAGACTTTGCTGAATACAAATATGTGTATTTTATTGCAGTAAAAGCAAACAGTATTATGATATTGACAATTAAAATGTCATGTAGAAATAAAAAAATAAAAAATGTCTTATTTTCTCCCATTTTTTTCATATTAAATTATGCTTCATAGCTAAATATTTGATATTAAATGAAAGCCTTGTTTCCCCTGAATAATATGATATATAATAAGGGTGGATGCATTGAAGGACTGAGCCAAATGTACACGTTGTGAACAAAACAAAACGTAAACAAAACCTGGCATTTGCGCTATATGTCTGTCCAACCGTAATTCACCTCTTTCATATTAAATGCACCCCCCTTATTATATATCATCACAGTATCCATTAAAGTAAGCAAAGGAGACATGATCTTTGGGAACGGTTATTCAGACTGAACTTACTATTCAGTAGATAGAAACTAGTTAAAGTGGCACTATCACGCTAAACTTACCTTTCTCCTATTGTTTCCTCTTCTCTTCCTCTTTCAGAACCTGTTCTGCTTTTCTTTATTTCTGATCTAGTTTTCTTTTAAAACATAAGACAAAGTAAGGAATACTTTCTCTTACGTATTTTCCTATGCTTGACTTTGCGGAGGAGTGTGCGTACTTTCTCTGACACAGGAAATGGAGCCAACTTAAAGGGACACTCCCGGCACCCAGACCACTTCTGCCCATTGGAGTGGTCTAGGTGCCAACTCCCACTACTCCTAACCCTGCAAGTGTAATTATTGCAGTTTTTTATAAACTGCAATAAACACCTTGCAGGGTTAACTCCACCTCTAGTGGCTGTCTACTAGACAGCCACTAGAGGTCACTTCCTCCTTCATAGCACAGGAAACCTGTGCTAGAGCGTCGCTGGACGTCCTCACGCTGTGTGAGGACCTCCAGCGTCGCTCATTTCCCCATAGAAAAGCATTGAAATTATTTTTCAATGCTTTCCTATAGGGAGCGCTAATGCGCATCCACGCATGCGCATTAGGTCTCCTCGGCCGGTGGGCAGGATCAGTCTCGCCCACCGGCCGACGCAATACAGAGGAGGAGCGGCGCGGAGGAGGAGACAGCGGCGAGGGACATCGCCGCTGCCTCAGGTAAGTGACTGAAGGGGTTTTTACCCCTTCCATACCTGGGGATTGGGGGGTGGGAGGGAGAGGGACCATCCAGTGCCAGGAAAACGGATCGTTTTCCTGGCACTGGAGTTTCCCTTTAAGCTCCTCCTTCGGTCAAAGAAAGTCAGGCGTTGGAAAAATACATCAGACAAAGGAGTCCCTACTTCGTTTTATGTTTTAAAGAAAACTAGAGTAGAAATAAAGAAAAGAAGAACAGATTCTGAGAGAGTAAGAGTGGAGGAAACAATAGAAGAAAGGTAAGTTCAGTGCGACAGTGCCTCTTTAAATCACAGCAGTGGTAATTTAGATTTCTTAAGACTGGGACGAAGATTGGCTAAATAATTTTCTTTCTGTTTTAATTTGTGCAGCCCCAGTCTTAAACCCTGAAATATAACATACTTGGTCCACCTATTTTTTTTTTTTTGCTTTGTTTATGTTTTTTATCTAGCATAATTAATTTAGTTAGTCTGGGATAGTCTAATAACGCCAAGTACCCTTAGATATCCTTTGGACAACTCATATTCTAAATAGTTTCTCTTATAAGTGTTGGCAACAATTGCACTCCAATTGATTAAGATAATTTGTATTTGTTTGCTTTGCCATTAGGCTTTTTACAGTAACCAACCCTTAATAGTAACATTGACAAAAAGCATGTCTCTTTCGATTACTTTAATGGTCTAATACTATTGGTTTAAGAGACACAAGTTCCATGCCAGAGTATTAATAATTCAAAAGGGGGAAAAAACATTTAAAGATTTTTATTTATTGTTTGATAATTTTACAATATTAATAAAGGTTAGAATTTAGGTTTTCCTATTCACACGCACTCACACACACACACACACACACACACAATCATATAGTGTACACATTTAGTGATATAAATATGATAGCATCCCTTTTGATGGATTCATAATTGTTGGTTTTCCTTTATATTGTAATAAAACAATAGAATAAATACTGCACCAGTCTGTGAAATGTGAGTATCAGGATCAATCTAGAAAAACACAAATAAAACAACATACGTCCCAGGCTCTATATGGAATGCAGGAGGGTTCCTAATAAGGCTAAAATGGTATCTTGAAGGAGAGTAGCACAGGATACACAAAAATGAATCCAAAAATGTATTAGGAACAATTCAAATAAGGGATAGTAAGCAGTATACTGGGCACAAAGCCTAAATAAACACCGCAAAGTAAATAAAAAAGGTCCCAAAATACAATACATCAAAGTTTAGCAGCAAACGCGTTTCAACTCCGGCTGGAATCTTCTTCAATGCTTTGATAGCTCTCTCCTCCATGGCAATAAATACCCTTCTGAATCATCTTCAAAGTTTTCCTGGATGTGTAGCTTCCTATTTCCAGCGCGGCATGTTCACGTCATCATATTACGTCCATTACGTGACCAGGCCCGCACCTAGAATGCAATTCCCTAAGAGAAAAGATTCCTCCCAATGGGACATAAATAAGTTAGCATAGCTCGGTGCGAACCTGGTCCCCATCGCATTACCAATGAGTTGTAAAAAATATGATCCTTCAAACCAAAATTAGTCATGGCATAGAATAAATGTAATTGCTTCCAAAATAAAATCTGATTGGCATTGTAAAAAACCACCAGAATGAAGGAAATGTGCGACTGCCTTTACAACCTAATTGATGAGAAATAATAGAGTAAAGGCTACTTACGTTGCAAGTTACCAAATAATATTATTCTTTTCACTGGATCTTGGATAATTCTCTAATTACTTGGGTGGAATCTTTAAGATAAGTGGGTTGAGACTCTACCAAGGGTTGTAAATGTCTATCAACATACTGAGATAAACGACTGGTAAGTGAATCAACCCCAGCCACTATCGGCCTGCCAGGAGAATTTTTTGGATCTTTGTGTATTGGACGCAATATGATGACGCAAATATGCCGTGCCAGAAATAGGAATCTACACAGCCGGGAAAATGTTGATGATTCAGAAGGGTATTTATTGCCATGGGGAGAGAGCTAGTTTGCTGCTACACTTTGATTGTATTGTATTGTATTTTGGGACCTTTTTATTTATTTTGCTGTGTTTATTTAGGCGTTGTGCTTAGTATACTGCTTACTGTCCCTTATTTTAAAATTGTTCCTAATACATTTTTGGATTCATTTTCGTGTATCCTGTGCTACTCTCCTTCAAGATACTGTTTTAGCCTTATTAGGCACCCTCCTGCATTCCATATAGAGCCTGGGACGGCTCTACGTCTTGTGAGTTTTACTCTTTATAGGGGTCTACTAAATGTATACACAGTTTGCACTACCCTATTTAAAAAGGTTAAAAATACATGTATTTAACTATACTCTGAAGACTTACAGCAGGGCTCACAGTGAATATGCACACAGAAACATTCATTCACTTTACATGCACATACAATCAAATACACGGTACATCTACACCAACATATATATTGGTCTACAGGGGGCCCAGGTCCTATTTTTGCCCAGGGGCCCATACCACTGTCAGTCTGTCCCTGGATACGGGCTATTGTAGTACAGGCTGTAGTAGGTGCAGGGGGCATACGGACGGTGGGGGGATAGCGGCTGCAGTGGGAGCAGTGAGGGATAGGGGCTGTAGTCAGTGCAGGGAGGGATAGGGATGAGAGTGATGAGGGCTGTAGTGGGTGCAGGAAGGCATAGGGGTGAGGTGGGTACAGGGAGAGAGAGGCTGAGGAGTGTACAAGAAGGCACAGAGGCTGTGGTGGGTACAGGGAGGAATAGGAATGAGAGCGATAGGGCTTTAGTGGGTGAAGGGGGAATTGGGTCTGGGATGGTAAAGGGGGCATAAAGGCTCATATGAATTAAGAGGGCAGAGGGGCTGTGGAGGGTGAAGGGGGCATAGGGGCTGTGGTGGGGGAAAGCAGGCTCTGATGGATAAAGGGGCATAGCAACTGGGATGGGTGTAGGGGGTCATAGGGCCTGGGATGGCTGAAGGGGAGCATATGGTCTGGGATGGGTGAAAGGGGGCACAGGGGCTGGGATGGGTGAAAGGGGGCACATGGGCTGGGATAGGTGAAGGGGGCACAGGGGCTGTGATGGGTAAAGGGGCACATGTGCTGGGATGGGTGAAGGTGGGCACATGTGCTGGGATGGGTGAAGGTGGGCACAGGGGCTGGGATGGGTGAAAGGGGGCACTGGGGCTGGGATGGTAAAGGGGGCACTGGGGCTGGGATGGTAAAGGGGGCACTGGGGCTGGGATGGTTGAAGGGGTGCACTGGGGCTGGGATGGTAAATGGGGCACAGGGGCTGGGATTTGTGAAGGGGGCATAGGGGCTGGGATGGTAAAAGGGGGCACAGAGGCTGGGATGGGTAAAGGGGGCACAGGGGCTGGGATGGGTAAAAAGGGGCACAGTGTAAAGGGGCACTGGGGCTGGGATGGGTAAAGGGGGGCACTGGGGCTGGGATGGGTAAAGGGGGGCATAGGGTCTGGGATGGGTAAAGGGGGCACATGGGCTGGTATGGGTGAAGGGGCACAGAGGCTGGGATGGGTGAAGGGTGCATAGGGGCTGGGATGGGTGAAGGGGGCACTGGGGCTGGGATGGGTGGAGGGGGGCACAGGGGCTTGGATAGGTGAAGGGGCACAGGGGCTGGGATGGTTGAAAAGGGGCACTGGGGCTGGGATGGGTGAAGGGGGCATAGGAGCTGTGAAGTGGCACAGGAGCTGTGATGGGTGAAAGGGGCACAGGGGCTGGGATGGGAAAAGGGGGGCACTGGGGCTGGGATGGGTAAAGGGGGGCATAGGGTCTGGGATGGGTAAAGGGGGCACATGGGCTGGGATGGGTAAAGAGGGCACATGGGCTGGAATGGGTGAAGGGGCACAGAGGCTGGGATGGGTGAATGGGGCACTGGGGCTGGGATGGGTGGAGGGGGGCACAGGGGCTGGGATAGGTGAAGGGGCACAGGGGCTGGGATGGTTGAAAAGGGGCACTGGGGCTGGGATGGGTGAAGGGGCACTTGGCTGGGATGGGTGAAGGGGGCATAGGAGCTGTGAAGTGGCACAGGAGCTGTGATGGGTGAAAGGGGCACAGGGGCTGGTATGGGTAAAGGGGGCACTGAGATGGGTGAAGGGGCACAGGTACTGGGATGGGTAATGGGGAATAAATAGCTTAAAAAATAATATTTATTTATCTGCTGTCTGCCAGGGTTCAGCAGATTTTGCAGGAGAGGGCAGGGCAGGGCAGGAAGTGAGGTTACTTCCCCTCTTTCTCCCGCCTCTTCCCCTCACACAGAGCTCCACAGACATTACATGGAGGAGACCTGACAGGAGCAGCAGGATCACTACCAGATCTCAGAGACAGAAAGTGGAGGTGGAAGGGGAGGCAGAGGCAGAGGGGGAAACAGAGAGAGATAGGTTACAGGAGCAACCTATCCCTAGAATATGTGCAATTATGTTTGTTTCTGGCTGGGGAGATCTGTGATCTGATCTCCCCAGCCAGAGCCTGTTTGTGCAGCCTACCGGGCCCCTGGCTACCTTGGGCCCTCTGTTTACATGACCGATCTTCCAGTGTGGTCAATCTGCCCCTGCTGCTGACCTCTCCTTTAGTTGGTTTTTGGGGAGATACAAGATATAGGGAGTAAAATAGGCAATGGCAACAAGCCCACCGGTTTCACCAATCCCTTGTTTCTACCACCATAAAACACATAAGTTGTAACAGTTGAACTAGAGGTGGTTGAAGGAGCTGTAGTGCCAGTGGAAGCGGCAGCAGAAATTGTTGTGGAGCTGATTGTCTTCTTTGTAGGACTAGCTGCAATTACAGAGGCCACTAGAGGCTACTCTAGACATTGTGAACTGTGTAGGTGACATCACAGGGGAGTTGTAGCCCCAGTGCTTCATAAATAAAGTGATTTAACTTCTAAATGTCAAAAATGAGCATTTATTAGCGATCCTCTAACCATCAATTGTCTCTTTTAATTGGACATGATATACAGCCTACATAATTGGCCCAGCCATGAGTCCATCAAGGCAAACTAACAGCTTTTTCTGCATTCCATCCTCTTTTCTTGTGGTGCTAGGAACGGAACACCAACTACACAAATCAAAACGAACATACGCGTCTATTGTGCATGTTGTTTGTTTCTTGATTAGTAAATATGGCGGACTATCAAAAATTGGAAACTCGGCCTGGATTTTGACACATTTTTTGTTTGTAACAAAATTTATCTCCAAGTCGAATACAATTTATTCTGCAGCCTTAGCCACATCCCTTCCCTAGCTGTGACTGACACAACCTCAAACTTCCTGAAAAGACAGATCAATTTTAGACCTATCTTACATTCAGTTCAGCGCAGCTTCAGCAAGTTAATGGACACATTGATTTTGCTGTGACACATTTTTCCGAAACAAATAGGCTTTTTAAAATTAACATAAAGTACAGACAGGGATTTCTGTCCTCAATAAAATCTGTTTATTTATTTATAGCATCAAATGGATTGCAATGTGGATGCAGTTTTTTTTTCTGTTTACTTAATCATTCTGCTATTACTAAAAAAAAATAAGAACATTTTAATTTACATGCAATAACCAAGACATCAACGAGAATCATTTACTCAGATTTATTTTGATGCATTTCTTTTGTTACATTTCTTGCAAATTTTAGGCCAGTATATACAAAATAGAGACATACTTGAAACTGGCTATTGTATTCTAAAAAATACATCTTCTTTGGGCTTATATTGAAGTTTTGAATGGTGATCTATAGTCACTCTCAAAGCAATTAAATGTTAATTTATAAAAAGAAAAAAGATGTTTTAAATTTTGAAGTACATTTTATTTATTGAATACAAGTAGATACTGACACTATCAATAGATATAGATAAGATATGTAAGATACCATATTTCGGCCTCACAATAAAATTCTGCACCTGGTGGAAGTGCAGGCTGAAGTCACTAAGTACCACCAGACCATCAGGGATTATCGTTTCTCTCCTTCTTGGCCAGAGGTAAGGAACAAGCCATTCTCCCTTCCTTCTCCATTGCTTCTGATGACCTCTTCCCCTAATCTCAACCTTCTCAACTCGTTCCTTTAAATTTTGCCTCAATCACAATTTACAATTCTTTAAAACACAAAAGGCAACCATATTATGCATTCTCACATAAAGATTTTGAGTAATATTGGGTACTGAGGTCAAGTGTCCGTATGCTTTGTAGAAATTTACCCTATCTTTAGTTGTAGAGCGTTTGGATTGTTTTGTCCTGATGTATGAATTTTATACAATATTTTATCTTCATCTGTTACTCAAGACATTTCCTATCCTAATGTTTCTAATACCCCACCTCCTATAGACTGTAAGCTCATTTGAGCAGGGTCCTCTTCAACCTATTATTCCTGTCAGTTTTCTTGTAATTGTCTTATTTATTGTTACATCCCCCCCCTCTCAAAATATTGTAAAGCGCTACGGAATCTGTTGGCGCTATATAAATGGCAATAATAATAATAATAATAATAATAACTAGCTTTTAAGATAATCATATTTACTTATCTGTACTATTCAGAAAACCTTAGGAGAAAAGGCAGTGTTTACATTGCCCCTAGGGACACTTCCAAGTGGCCATTGGAGGGGCTTTCTGGCTCAGGGCTGAACAGTAAGCAGCCCTACCGCTCTGCATGGAGACGCTGAATTTTCCTCATAGAGATGTATTGATTCAATGCACCTCTATGAGGAGGTCCTGTTTGGCTAAAATGACATTTGGCCCTGCCCCCGTGCCTATTTTAGCCAATCCAATGCTTTCCTTATGGGGACCCGGCGCGGGGCTGGAAATAAGGTGAGTTTTATACTTTTATAGGGGGCAAGCCACCTATATGGTGGGTTTAGCACTATAGGGTCAGGAATACATGTTTGTGTTCTTGACCCTATAGTGATCCTTTAAATTAATAATATATATTACTGCAATCTCGATAATTGGTCTTGTTTTTTTACAATGTAAATATTCACTAACCTTTGTTTCTTATATTTTTGATGTCTCCTCGTGGCAGTTTGTTTTACCCCTGCTCGTTATTATTTTCCTTTACTACAATCAATAGTTTCTCACAGAGAAGCATTGCAAATCTTGCGGCACTCGCTGCGATGCTCCATTCAAATTTGACTGATATGGAATCATTGTATTCAATGATTCACTATGAAAAACTGCAAACATTTCACCGTAGATGTGCATGGTGTGTGCTCACGAGCGGTGAGCTGAATGTTAGCTCAGCTCACCATCGTCATAAGTCCATCCAGGCAAGGAGTATCTCGATGGTGGCGCACATGAGCACAAGGGGAACATAGTTAAGTGTAACGCTCAATTGTTGATAAGATGGAAACAACTGCAGATTTCTGAATTTGATAACGTTTATTACTTTAAAATAAAAAAAGATAATCAATTTGAACTGTCTCTTTAATTCCTGGCAGGTTATAACCAGCAGCGGTGTTTGAAGTTGTTTTAGGATAAGGTAACTTTAACACAACCAGCGAGAAGTTCCAAATTAGGATGCAGATAATTAATAAGTGGAGCAGATAGCAAACCACTTAGATTAGAGATGGTTATATATTAAACTTGAGCCAATCTGGTTTACTTAACTTATGAAGGAGAGATAATCCAAATTGGTGATGGAGGTTCCACAGAGGATCGAGGTTGCAACAGGCAAGAGAATGTCCAGAAACAGTCCGAGGTCGTAGGAGAGGAGAAGGAGGGTATATGATTAAACAGTCCGGGTCCGATACACAGTAGAAGTAAATATCCAGTTTGAAGTTCGCGGGAGCTTTCGAGTTGATCAAGCACTGTGGTGTTGGCGCGGACTCTCTATGAACCCTGGGAACGACCACGTCATAGGAGGGGGAGTGGCCGCGCTCCGAGAACCCGGAAGTCCACGGTTAGCGAATGCCGGAAGGTCTGACAGAACCCCCCTCATAAGAAGCAGCCACCGGATGCTGTCAACGAGGTCTGGATGGGTAGCGAGCATGGTACGCGTTGATAAGTCGACGAGCATGCACCGCGGAGGACGACACCCATGAGTCTTCGTCAACACCGTAGCCCTTCCACCGGACAAGATATTGTAAGGAACCACGATGGATTCGTGAGTCGAGAATCCTCTGAACCTCGTATTCTTCTTCACCTTGTACCAGAATGGGATCAGGAGTGGTATGAACATCCCTCATGAAAGGGTCGGAGTGGTGTGGTTTAAGCAACGACACATGGAAGACTGGATGCAGTTTCATGGTAGGTGGAAGTTTCAATCTAACCACGTTTTCGTTGATGAGTGACAATATACGAAAAGGGCCAAGGAAGAGTGAACTTAGTTTCTTTGAGGGACGGTTGGTAACAATGTTTTTTGAAGAGAGCCATACGAGATCACCAACCTTGTAAGTAGGGGAAGGTCGTCTACCAGTATCGAAAAACTTTTTCTGAGCAGATGATGCATTTTTAAGGTTATCACGTAACTTGAGGAAGA
Source organism: Pelobates fuscus (assembly GCF_036172605.1). Classification (NCBI taxonomy): domain Eukaryota; kingdom Metazoa; phylum Chordata; class Amphibia; order Anura; family Pelobatidae; genus Pelobates; species Pelobates fuscus. Next base: position 279,198,352 of record NC_086321.1, read on the forward strand.
GGGCAGACATGAACGAGTTATGGTTGGAGACGTATGGATTAGAAGAAGGAAGTCCTTGATCGGGAAATGAAGAAGGATGGAATCCAAAATTTGAGAAAAATGGAGTCATTTTGCTACTAGTGTGTACCGAGTTGTTGTATGAGAACTCTGCCATTGGTAACCACGTGATCCAATCATCTTGTAAATGAGAGCAATAACACCGCAAGTATTGTTCAAGACATTGGTTAACTCTCTCTGTTTGTCCGTTAGTTTGAGGATGATAGGCTGAAGATAGTTTACGTTGAATGTTGAGGGAGGAACACATCTCATTCCAGAATTTGGAGGTGAACTGAGTTCCTCTGTCTGATATGATTTCTTCAGGAAGGCCATGGAGTTTCACGATGTTGTTGATGAATACTTTTGCAAGTTCAGATGAAGAGGGTAATTTCTTTAAAGGAATAAAATGGGACATCTTGGTGAAACGGTCCACCACCACCAGAATGGTAGTATGATGTTGCGAAGGAGGGAGTTCTACCAAGAAATCCATTGAGATGGACTGCCAAGGTCTTTCTGGAACAGGTAGGCTCAGTAATTGACCGAATGGTGGATGATGGTCAGATTTTGATCTCAGACAGGTTGGGCAGTTTTTGACATAAGATTCTATGGTTCTGTCCTGGCGAGGCCACCAGTAATATCTTTTAGACAGCTCCAGTGTTTTCCTTGTACCAGGATGACCAGCCAGAGGGGAATCATGAATCAAGGAGAGTATTTTATTCCTAAACAAGGGAGGAATGTATAACCTGTCTTTGAAGTAGTACAACCCGTCCTTTTTTGATAGATTGCCTTGTTTGGGAAGTTCAAGATCTTCTTCCTTAAGATGTTTAATATCATCAGTTAATGACGAAATAATACCTATGATTTTAGGAGGTTGAGTTTCGTTTACAGGAAGATCTTGGTGAATTCTGGACAGGGCATCTGCCTTTTTATTTCTGGATCCAGGTCTGTAGATGATTTGAAAATTGAAACGGGAAAAGAAAAGATTCCAGCGTACTTGTCTGGCAGAGAGTGTTTTGTTGGAATGAAGATATTCAAGGTTCCTGTGGTCGGTATAAACAATTACAGGAGTGTGTGTGTCTTCAAGTATGTGACGCCAGTTTTCGAATGCAGCTTTAATGCTTAATAATTCTTTTTCTCCTACAGGATAATTTCGTTCAGCAGGAGACAAAGATCGTGAAAAAAAAGCTACTGGATGAAGAGGATCTTGAGGCGTTTGGTGTTGAGAGAGGACAGCCCCGATAGCTGTATCAGAAGCATCCGTTTCCATGACGTAGAGAAAAGCAGGATTAGGTAGTTGAAGAATGGGAGCACTTGTGAATCTCCGTTTTAATTCATCAAAGGCTGCTTGAGCCTCTTCGTTCCAAGCAAAGGACCGTTTACTGCTATTGAGCAGGTTGAGGGGATGAGCAACCTTAGAGTAATTTTTAATGAACTTCCTATAGAAGTTGGCAAATCCCAAAAAACGTTGTAAGTCTTTAGTATTAGTAGGGGTAGACCAGTTGACAATGCAATCTATTTTGGAGGTATCCATACTTATTGAATGAGGGGAGATAACATATCCCAAAAAAGTGATTTCATTGACTTCAAATATACATTTTTCTGGTTTTGCGTATAATTTGTGTGTTCTTAATCTGGATAATACCCATCTCACGTGTTTTCTGTGTTCTTCAAGGTTGTTGGAGTAGATGAGAATATCATCTAAGTAAATGATGACACAAACGTCTAGGAGATCACGGAAGATATCGTTGATGAAATGCTGAAAGGTTGCAGGGGCGTTACATAGTCCGAAGGGCATGACAAGATATTCGTAAAGACCATATCGGGTTCTGAATGCCGTTTTCCATTCATCATTGGCCTTGATTCTAACAAGGTTATATGCCCCACGAAGGTCAAGTTTAGTGTAGATGGTAGCTGTTCTTAATCTTTCAATCAACTCATTGATCAGGGGAAGAGGGTAACGATTCTTAATAGTTATTTTATTTAAAGACCTGTAATCGATGATGGGGCGTATAGTCTGGTCCTTGTTCCTCACAAAAAACATGCTGGAAGCGGCTGGTGAACAGGAAGGTCTAATGAACCCCTTCCGGAGGTTTTCATCTAGGTATTCCTTGAGGGTTTTTAGCTCTGATTCAGAGAGGGGATAAATATGTCCAAAAGGGATAGGAGCACCAGGAACAAGGTCAATCGGACAATCATAGGGTCGATGAGGAGGAAGTGTCTCTGCTTCCTTTTTACTGAACACATCAGCGAACTCCGAATAGCTGGAAGGTATAGTGGATTCCCTAGTAACATGCAAAATGGGGATGTGTTGTAGACATGTTTTCTGGCAATATGCAGAGTTAAACGTGAGAGAGAAAGGAGCCCAGGTAATAAGTGGGTTGTGAGTCCTTAACCAGTCTATCCCTAATATTATAGGATAAAGAGGAGAATTTATGACATCAAAAACAAGAAATTCAGAATGGACATAATTAGTAGTAGTCCTTAAAGGGACAGTTTCAAGGCGAATGGGCCCCGAGGAGATTAAGGAGCCATCAATAACTCTGACAGAGACGGAATTACGTTTTTGAACACAAGGAATTTTATTTTTTGTAACAAAGGATGAGTCCAGGAACACCCCATTAGCACCGGAATCAATAATGGCCTTAGTCGTAATTCTTTCTTTGTCCCACTGTAATATGAGAGAGACAGAGGAGAAATGAGAGGTTGGTTTGGAAGGAAGTACACTCATTATAGTCGTGGTAGAACCATGCTTACCGCCTCTTGGACGTTTCAATAGGGGACAGTCTGGGACCACATGTTCTTGCGAAGCACAGTACATGCAGAGGTTCAGTTGTCTTCTTCTGGTTCTCTCTTCTGGAGTAAGAGGACTTCTCACAACCCCTATTTCCATAGGTTCAGCGGAAGTTATAGGTTTCTCCGGTGCCTTTGAAGAGGTGAAGGGTTTTTTCCATAGAGAGCTAGTGAGTGATTTCTCAGCTTTTCTTTCCCTAAGTCTTCTGTCGATACTGATTGCCAGTTGAATAAGTGTATTCAGTGTAGTAGGTAGTTCAGTTCTGGAGAGCTCATCTTTGACAGCTTCAGATAATCCAATACGGAACTGGTTACGTAGAGTTATGTCATTCCACTGAGTTTCAGGTGCCCATCGTTTGAATTCAGCAATGTAATCTTCAACAGGCCGGTTTCTTTGCTGCAGTGTTCTAATGGTTAAATCTGCAGTCGCTTGTTTGTTTGGGTCTTCGTAAAGGAGAGACATGGCTTCAAAGAATTCATCCAGAGAATCCAATATGGGATCATCATTCTCAAGAAAGGAATGAGCCCAGGCCATGGGTTCACCTCTCAAAAATGAAATAACGGAACAAACTTTAGATCTTTCTGTAGGATATGATCGGGGTTTTAACGCAATCAACAACTTGCAGGAATTGATGAACTCTCGGTATTGGGACCTGTCTCCAGAGAATTTTTCGGGGTTGGAGACAGCAGGGTCACTAGCCGAGTGTGTAACTGTGTGAGGAGTATGGGTTTGCAAGTCCCTTACATAAGTAAGGATTCTTTCATTGGTGATCTGTAGATCTTGCATGCCTTGAGTGAGAGTATCCACCCTTTGGTTTAATCTGGTGATTTCAGAAGTGAGATCTGCTGTATCCATTAATTAGGCTTGATCAATCTGTAACGCTCAATTGTTGATAAGATGGAAACAACTGCAGATTTCTGAATTTGATAACGTTTATTACTTTAAAATAAAAAAAGATAATCAATTTGAACTGTCTCTTTAATTCCTGGCAGGTTATAACCAGCAGCGGTGTTTGAAGTTGTTTTAGGATAAGGTAACTTTAACACAACCAGCGAGAAGTTCCAAATTAGGATGCAGATAATTAATAAGTGGAGCAGATAGCAAACCACTTAGATTAGAGATGGTTATATATTAAACTTGAGCCAATCTGGTTTACTTAACTTATGAAGGAGAGATAATCCAAATTGGTGATGGAGGTTCCACAGAGGATCGAGGTTGCAACAGGCAAGAGAATGTCCAGAAACAGTCCGAGGTCGTAGGAGAGGAGAAGGAGGGTATATGATTAAACAGTCCGGGTCCGATACACAGTAGAAGTAAATATCCAGTTTGAAGTTCGCGGGAGCTTTCGAGTTGATCAAGCACTGTGGTGTTGGCGCGGACTCTCTATGAACCCTGGGAACGACCACGTCATAGGAGGGGGAGTGGCCGCGCTCCGAGAACCCGGAAGTCCACAGTTAGCGAATGCCGGAAGGTCTGACATTAAGAGGCACTCTAACAATGTATCAAGGACTAAGTTGCTGAAGTGCCTACAGTGGAAAAAAACAAAAACACCTCTCGACTTGAATTCCATTAAAGTATCCACAGCTACAAGATTTTTTTAAAATGTTTGATCTTTATTAGATATTTCAATTACATTACAAAAAAGACAAATACAAAACTATTTTTTAACAGGTTTACTTAACTTATGAAGGAGAGATAATCCAAATTGGTGATGGAGGTTCCACAGAGGATCGAGGTTGCAACAGGCAAGAGAATGTCCAGAAACAGTCCGAGGTCGTAGGAGAGGAGAAGGAGGGTATATGATTAAACAGTCCGGGTCCGATACACAGTAGAAGTAAATATCCAGTTTGAAGTTCGCGGGAGCTTTCGAGTTGATCAAGCACTGTGGTGTTGGCGCAGACTCTCTATGAACCCTGGGAACGACCACGTCATAGGAGGGGGAGTGGCCGCGCTCCGAGAACCCGGAAGTCCACGGTTAGCGAATGCCGGAAGGTCTGACATTAAGAGGCACTCTAACAATGTATCAAGGACTAAGTTGCTGAAGTGCCTACAGTGGAAAAAAACAAAAACACCTCTCGACTTGAATTCCATTAAAGTATCCACAGCTACAAGATTTTTTTAAAATGTTTGATCTTTATTAGATATTTCAATTACATTACAAAAAAGACAAATACAAAACTATTTTTTAACAGAAGAATAAAAGTTACCTGCGCTCTTTCCACATCCCTATGTATTTTTTTTTTTTTCAAATTCTTTATTTTTGGAGTGACATTGGTATTTCTGCGTATAGCACAATACAAGTTACATGACAAGTTCCTCTGGGTACATTGGTTTGGGTACAATTGGCACTGGAACATACCGCGTCCGCGGTTTAGGTATATTTTCTCAGGTTTGTTAGTGTTAGCTAAATGGTGTCACAGTTATACATTACGTACATTGTACATAGAAATAGTACAGTGAGAAACGAAAATATTTAAGAAAGAGAACGACAAAAAGAAAACATATTAAAGGTGCACGATATAGAGGTGCATAGTTAAACTTGATTAAACCATGTAGCATCCAGCCCGGAGGGTCGAGCCTCGTAGCCCAGACCTGTGCTCCGAGTGTGGGGTATCCACTCATGTAACATCAAACACTGCTCGTTGGCTGGACACTTAATGAGTAAGTCCTCTCAATGTTGTGGATGAGTAGACTTAGTCTGTTGCCCCTCATCCTCTCCATTATAAATAAACAGAGGGGGGGGGAAGGATAGTCTGGGGGGGGGGGTAGGAGCGGATTCTCATGGTGAGAGTCGGAGCGCCGTGTAGGAGGTGGTTCCCTTTTCACCAGTCAAGTGTGGTATCGTTTGAAGGCATTGTGTCAGTGGGGTGGTCCTAGTATGGTCTACTTATGATCCCCAGTCACCAGCCATCCACATTTCCCAGATTTTTTCGTAGGATTTTATATTACCTCTCACTCGTGCTGTGAGGTCGTCCATAACCCGTATGTCCTTTATTTTATGAATTACTGCGGCCACCTGGGGGATTTCTGGTTTAAGCTATGCCTGTGCCATGGTAAGTCTGGCCGCTAACGTGATTTTATGAAGCAGTTTTTGCTGCTTCCTAGGCCAATCGTCTAGAGTTCTCGAGAGCAGGAACACCCATGGGTCTATATTTATGTGCCTGTGGAATACTTGTTTCAGTAGGTTCCCTATATCTCCCCAGTAAGCCTGTGCTTTAGGGCATTCCCACCACATATGGATGTAAGTCCCCTTATGCCCACACCCTCTCCAGCACAGGTCGTCTGGTGTTTTTCCCATGCGGTATAGTTTTGCCGGGGTCGTATACCATCTCAGCATGGTCTTGTAGGCCTGCTCTTGTTGGGTGACGCATATTGAGATAGCCTTGTTCGCTTCCCAGATTTCTCTCCAGTCTGTGCCCTCTAGTGTCTCATTGAGGTCGGTTTCCCACTGTGTGGTGTAGGGGAGGTTGCCCCAATCTGAGCTGTTTGTGCATAGGTGTGCGTAGAGGTTAGATATCAGCCCCTTTGGGGGATTTTCCTTGAGGCACATTCGTTCGAAACCTGTGAGTGCAGTGGTTGCTGCCGTTTTTGCTAATTTATGTTGCGCGAAGTCTCGAATTTGCATGTATCTAAAGAAGTCTGAGGGGCCTAACCTGGTCCTTTCTGTCAGCTTGTCGAACGTCACCAATTGGTTCCCTTCATATAAGTGTATCGCCCTCTGTAGCCCCGCCTCCTCTATGTTTTTAAAATCTTGGGCCCTCATACCCGGTAAGAAAGCTCTATTTCGAAACAGGGGCATCATTGGGGAGGGGGCCGTGGTTAGTTTGAATTTTAGGGCCGTGGAGTCCCATAACCGGAGGGAGTTTAGTATGGCTGGGCAGCCTGTGCGCAGGATAGCCCTGTGTTCTCTGGGTACCCATATGTAGAATTGAGGCAAGTCGGCTCCTGTTAAGCCAGCTTCAAGGTCTGCCCATCTGCGGTTTCCCGGCGTTGAATGCCACATGGCCACTTGTGCCAATTGAGCCGCTAGGTAGTAGTTGTAAAGATGGGGTAACCCCAACCCCCCTTCGTCTTTGGGTCTGTATAGTATGTTGCGGGCCACTCTGTGTCGTTTGCGCTGCCATATAAAGTCTCCAATTGCCCTCTGTAAGGGGGCCAGGTCTTTTTTAGTGACGGGGATGGGGAGGGCTTGGAAGAGGAAGAGGAGCCTGGGGAGTATATTCATTTTTATCGTGTGCACTCTCCCTATCCAAGATATGGGCTTATCTGTCCATTTGTCAAGGTCCGCGTCCAGGGTCTTAATAAAGGGGGTGTAGTTAGCTCCGTACAGCTTTCGGGGATCAGCCGTCAGATGTATCCCAAGATACTTGATCGTGGTATGTGTTATGGGTATGTGGTGATGGTTCCTAATGTGCATCGTGTCGTTTGCTGTCATGGCTATTGGGAGGGCAGTGGATTTTGATAGGTTGACTTTATATCCTGAGAGGGCTCCGTATTCTGTTAGGTCTCTGTCAAGTGCCGTCATCGAATTTCCTGGATTCGTAAGGGTGAGAAGTACATCGTCTGCATATCCCGAGACTTTATATGTTTGGTCGCCCACTGTGATTCCCTCTATGGCCTTGTTTGTTCTGATTGCTTGTAGCAAGGGTTCTAACGTGAGTACGAACAGGAGGGGTGATAGTGGGCAGCCTTGGCGTGTGTCGTTATGCAGGGTGATGGGGGATGTCTCGGCGCCAGGGATCCGTATGAGTGCCTTGACGTCGGTGTACATGGCTTGGATTGTTTTTATATATGAGTCTGGGAATTGGAGATGTCGTAAGAGTTCAAACAGGTATAGCCAATTAACTCTATCGAACGCCTTTTCGGCGTCGAGAGATAGAACGAGCGTTGGGGTTTGTGAAGTCGTCTGTGTCCAAATAAGGTTGATGTTACGTCTGGTATTTTCGAATAGTTGGCGGTCGGGGATGAATCCCACTTGGTCGGGATGAACTAATTCATGTATGTGTGGGGACAGTCTGTCTGCTAGTATCTTGGCTAATAGTTTTACGTCATGGTTGATCAATGATATGGGCCTGTAATGTTCCGGGTCCTTCCCCGGTTTAGGTATCAATACAATGTGGGCTGTTGACATATCTGGGTCGGGGCGTCCGCCCTGCATCAGGTGGTTAAACCATCCTAGCAGGTGGGGTATCAGTTCCTCCCTATACGTCTTGTAATAGCTGCCCTCGTAGCCGTCTGGGCCCGGGGCTTTATGTCCTTTAAGTCGAGTGATGGCTCTATCTATTTCGTCTGCTGCGAATTCTTCCCCTAGGGTTTCTGTGATTGAAGGGGTCAGTTTCGGGAGGTTGAGTTTGTGTAGGTATTGCCTAATCTCGTCTTGCATGTGCGGGGTCTTGTCTGCGTCTGTGGGTGTGTGATTGTATAAAGTTTTAAAGAATTCTGTAAATATTTGAGCTATGTCGGTTGGTGCTGTCTTTGTCTGACCTGCGTGGTCTCTAATTGCCGTGATATGATTTTGTTTTGGCCGCGGGCGGAGAGTTCGCGCCAATAGCGTGTGCATTTTGTTGGCTTGTTCATAGAAATTTCTTGGACCAGGTCATTGCCCTAGCTACGTCATCTAGTAGGGTTTCCCTGATGTGGCGTCTGGTAATTTGTAGGGCTGTGAGTCCTTCGGGGGAGGGGTTAGTTTTGTGTCTCTGTTCTTGGGTGTGGAGGTCACGTAAAAGGGATTTTAAGTGTGTCGTTTTTCGTATCTTTTTTCTGGTCGCCTCTCTAATCATGACACCTCTATTGACCGATTTATGAGCGGCCCATATGGTGGCCGGTGTCAGGTCCTGAGTGGTGTTTAATTGGAAATATTCTAATATCTCTTTGCGAATAGTCTCTTTGATATCTGGGTCTTGCAGAAGGGAGGTATTTAGTTTCCAATTCCATTGGGTTCCCGCGCACAGACTGCCCAGTTCTATGGTAATGTCCGCATGGTCAGACCAGGTTATAGATCCTATTGATGTCTTCGTGGTTCTTTGGATGGTTTGGCCATTAACTAGAAAATAGTCTATGCAGGAATATGAGTCGTGGGGCGCTGAGTAGAATGTATAGTCAACCTCCCCTGGGTGTTGGGCTCTCCACGCGTCTATCAGACCCGACGAGTTTATGAAGTCGTGTACCAGTCTATCTTGTCTCCCTCTACCGTGCGAGCGTGGTAGACCCCTTATGGTCCCCCTATCTGTAGCTGGGCACGGAGCAGCGTTAAAGTCGCCACCCATTATGATCATGCCGTGTTGTAGGGCCCGTAACTTGTCAGTCATTTGGTCCCAGAATTCTCTGGTTGGTTCGTTAGGTGCGTATATATTTATCAGGTGTACAGTGTGTGCATATAATGTCCCGGATAGTATTATGTATCTCCCGTCTGTATCCTGGTTGACCCCTGTGACCCGTAGTGGGCAGCGTTTGTGTATCAGTATCGCAACACCGTTGCGCTTGGAGTGCGCTCTAGCCTCATAACCCGTGTTGTATATATGGTCTTTGAGGGAGAACCCTAGAGATTTTGGGAGGTGAGTTTCCTGTAAGAAGGCTATGTCCGGGCCTAGTCGTTTAAGTTCCCTGTATAGGAGTCTGCGTTTTTTGGGGGCGTTCAAACCTTTAACATTCAGGGAGTTAATTCGTGTGGTCATGGTAGTGAGTGGGTTGCGTGCGTGTGAGTTGACTTACGGGTGTTGCCTTCCTGCTGATTCTAAGGTGTTGTCTTTGGGGTGTCCCAATTCCTTGCTGCCTTGACCTCTTAGACTGAGACGCTCCGGTCACCATGAGGGGGAAGAGGGAGGGGAGGGAAAGAGAGAAGTTATTCATTTTAACGTGCACATATATACAGAAACAAATACAAATAACGTATAAGAAACATAGTAGAAAGATAAACCGTCTGGTCTTATCGTTTGCCAGACTCGTGTGGGGCGTCTGCATCGGAGCTGCTGACCCTAAGAAAAAAAATGGGTCCAGTGCACCGATACAAGGTCCCGAACTTGTATCAATTTGTCCAATAGGCCCTGTGGTAATTGCATGAGCGCAGCTGTGGGGTTGTCTCAGCGCTCTGGCAGTCCTGCCCGCCGGCCTGTGCGTTGCTCTTCTGGACTTTCCGCTGTTCGTCTCTAACATGGCTGGGCAATGTTCTTTTGGGCATCCCAACACCCAAGAGTCTCCCTAGGTCTGGAAGAGGGGTGGTGAGCCTCCCAGCCCTGTTATGCATGCAGTCCCTGTCCAGCGACACAATTCCCCTTTACCCCATCATACCCCCCTTTCCCCCACCCCAATCAGGCTGGGATCAAGTGTCCAGGTGGCCTTCTGTCTTTACAGTTTAGCTGTGGATCACCTCTGCCATTTGTCTGGGTATTCTATCTCAGTTTGATAGTTTTATTGCTAAGAGTTCGTTCTTGGATGTGGGCATAACCTTTAATAGTCTCATTAACCTTCATGTCCACATTTTTTTTTTTTTTTTTTCCAAATTTTATAGATAGTTATCTTGCTGCACCCGTTAAAGTCATGTTGGCTATCTTAATATTTTGAACGAGTTTGTAATTTTATATTTTGGTTTATATTCGCTATTTTTTTTTTTTCTTTTCAATCTCTATTAATTATCTATTTAATTACATTTAAAGATTAATGTCCCTTTTTTTTTTTTTTTTTTTTTTTAATTTTTTTTTTATTTATTTTTTTTTTTTTCCTTGTTTTTTTTTTTTTTTTTTTTCCTTTTTTTCTCTATAGTACTGATATTATTGGGGTACTTGGGGGGGAAGAGAAAAGGCATGAAGGCATGATCGTCCATGGAGTCCCTGTTTATCTCACCCTTCCCAGGATGCATGTCCATGTGGGGTAGGTCTCGATGATCCCTATGTATTTTTAAACAAATGGAGGTTTTTAGTTACCTCCAATGGCCATAAGAGGGTATGCCCACCTGCCACATCAAGGCAGACCTCTTAGGTGGGTCCTAACTCTTACCATTCACCTTGTTTCCTTGAGCTTCTGGCAAATATATCTCGAATGAGACAAAGGGGTATTTTTTATATGCATCCCTACATGCTTATTAACCCTTTATAGGGAACACATGGGATGGGCAGCAGCATTGTAACCTAGCTGTGTGATACAAAAGTGAATACAAATACCTAAGAGGTCTGCCTTGACGTGGCAGGTGGGCATACCCTCTCATGGCCATTGGAGGTAACTAAAACCTCCATTTGTTTAAAAATACATAGGGATGTGGAAAGAGCGCAGGTAACTTTTTTCTTTGGTTTTTATTATATGTATTTTGGCTGATGTGTACTATAGTCATTGCTGCCGCCCAGGAGTAATGGGAGTTTGAGCGCAGGACTTGTTTCTTTGTATTTTTTTAACAGGTTGAAACATACATGGATAAACCAAATATGCTTGACAAATTTGAGTTGGGACATAATGATGTTTAAGCTGTTAATTTGTAGTTTGTTTTATAACTAGTTGCAATTTATGTGTGGCACTTTGCAAAACCAGAAGATCTATATACATTTCCTGCAAAAAAAATAGAAATGTTTTAAAAAAAGATCTTGGCTGGTAAATATGAAGAAAAAAATAAGTAAAATGACTAACATAAATACACATAAACAGCAAATGTGTATATATAATTTTTTTTTTTTTTAAATCTCACATTCCTCTATTTATACGAATGTATATTCATTTCAATATGCATTTCCCAACATGCATTTATTCTTTTTATCTGATTGGCCAGTGTTTTGTAGTTTTTTTTTTCTGTATCTCATTTAAATTGGTGCAAATGAATTTCACAACAGGTAGGTTGATATCTATTAATTATGTTTTAATACCATTGAAACACTATAGCAAAAATCATTCAGCACACAATTTTCTATAGGTTTCATAAACTAATTGATTGGTGTTACAGAATGAGATAACTGATGCACTTGCATTAAAAGTACACCTGGTTTGGATAATATTCCTATAATATTTGAAACTTTTTTTGTACATATTTTGCTATTTTTGATGTTAAATCTCTTTGCTCAGTGAGATTGATGTCAATTGTAAATTGCTTTTAAAACTAGAGTATTCATTAGCATTGTGAAAATGAAAAGCTTCTAAATTATATTTTGTCCATGTAAAAGCTGATTTTTCATATATGGTATAATCATAGTATTTTCCCATGGTGTCCTTATCTGTGCTTAAGTGCAAGCCATGAGTATAATGAGAAACCGAGAAAATGGATGCATATTTCATAATAACATAAAATCCATACCCCAGGATATCCTTGAAAATTGCAGATATCTAAATGTAAAATACTTGAATTATTAGTGTCATTTGACAAAAGATTCCATGTATCTTTTCTATTTTACTTATTTGAGGTCTGATGTCAATTATATCATGGCAGCCACCATAATATATTATCAGATTAAAAGAAAAGTAACATTTGTAAGCACTTGTTTCAGAAAGAATGTATTTAAATATGACCATAGTGATTCTATCAGTTTAAATGGCATTTTGTAGTGCTGCTAATACTATGTTATTACTATATGATGAGTTGATTTCATCAAAATAAAACAATGCTTCAAGGGGAGTGGATCAGTATCTGAAACTGATTTATTCCCACTTCTGCTGGCAATGTGCATGCCATGAGCTGGTCTACTCTACCTCTTTCATATTCTGGTTGAAGCCATAGGCGTTGCTATGGGGGGGAGGGGGGGGCTTAGGGGGCTGAAGCCCCAGAGGTGCTGCTCTTTGGCCCCTGATTTTTACAGTTGGTCGAGGGGGCAGGAATATATTTTAGGGTTGCTCTTTTTTGTTTTGTTTTGTTTTTTAGAATTTTCAGTTTAGCAACAGGCAGCTGAATTTTAGCTTTTTAGAAGTAGCTTTCTTTATAAAATAATTCATCAAAAGCATAGTCAGAGGCGGCTCTAGACTTTATGAGGCCTTAGGCGAAACTCAAACATGAGGCCCCACTCAGTGGTGTATCCTGGTTTTGTGCTGCCCTAGGCAGGGCAAATCTCAGGCGCCCCCCTCCCGCCCGCCCGCGCGCGCCACCCCCACCCAACCCTTCCCCCGCCCCGCCTTCTAAATACACACACACACACATTCACTGACAGATAAGCATACACTAGCTAACAGAAACACACACACACTAACAGACACACTCACTAACAGACACTCACTAGCAGATACACACACACACACACACACTAACAGACATACAGACACACACACACACACACACACACTAACAGACATACAAAGACACACTAACAGACATACACACTAACAGACATACACAGACACAATAACAGACATACACAGACACAATAACAGACATACACACACACACTAACAGATATACACACACACACTGACATACACACACACACACACACACACTAACAGACACACACTAACAGACATACAGACACTAACAGACATACACACACTAACAGACATACACACACTAACAGACATACACTAACAGACATACACACACACACTAACAGACATACACACACAATAACAGACACACACTAACAGACATACACACATACACACACTAACAGACATATACACACACACACTCACTTTTGAATTTTTTTTATTTAACCCCCCCCCCCCCCAGCCTCCTTACCTTTGGGAATGCTGGTGGGGGGGGCCTCTCTCCCTGGTGGTCCAGTGGCTGCTGGGCGGCGCTGGCGGGCGGCTGGCGAGAGAGCACTTCCTCTGAGCTGTCTGCTCAGCTCCCTCGCGCGCCACAGAGTGAGGCTGGGATCCGAAATATTACGTCATATTCCGGCTCCGCCTCCCAGCCTCACTGTGCGGCGCGCGAGGGAGCTGAGCAGACAGCTCAGAGGAAGTGCTCCCTCGCCAGCCGCCTGCCAGCGCCGCCCAGCAGATCGCCCACCCAGAGGGCTTGTCAGTTAGCCGCAAGGCTAACAAGGCATTTGCCCTGGGCACTTGGGGGCGGCGTTTTTTGCTGCCCCCTGGAAAATGCCACCCAAGGCAAATGCCTTGTTTGCCTCATGGCCCCACTAACACCAAAGTGAAAGAAATAGAGTTGCAATACATGCACACTGTCACATATACACATTGATGCACTGTTTACCTGTGTATGTGCCTGAGAGTGTGTCTGACAGAGAGTATTCTTGTGTGTGTGAATGCATGTCTCTGTGAGCATGTTTGCGTTTTTATCTGGGACCATATGTGTATGGGGTAGCTGCTTGAAGTGTGTTGTGTGTATGGGGGACTGCCTGTGGCCTTTGTGCATTGTGTTTATGGCAAATTTATGTTTTCTGACTGTGAATGTATGATGAATGTCTTCAGCTGGTGACTGTGACAAGGTATGTAAAGGGGTACCAGTGGCAGGGAGAGTGTGACAGGGCAAAGGGGGTAAAGGGACAGGGTGGGGGGGGGGGGGATGTTGTGAGAGAATGAGGGAGTGTGACATGGTTTGATGAGGAAGTGTGACAGGGCAAGTAGAGGTAAGTGTGTCAGGGCAATTGTGGCATGGTAGGAGGGACGAGTGTGACAGGATTAAGGAGGGTTAATGTGACAGGGTGAGTGTGGCAGAGTGAGGGCAGGTGAGCTTGGAGGGGGTGAGGTTAACAGGATTAGGAGTGGTTAATGTGAGTGTGGATGCCTGAAGAGGCTGACAGTGTGGGGGGTGACAACAGTGTAGGGAGGGATGACAATGTGTGGGGAGGTGACGATGTGAGGTGATGCTAACAGTGTGTCTGGGGAGGCTGTGTGTGTAAGGGGGGTGATACTGTGTGTGTGTGTGTGTGTGGGGGGGGTGATCCTGTGTGTGAGTAGGTGATGGTGTGAGGGTGGGGTGATGGTATGAGGGAGGGGTGGGGTGCTGGTATGAGGGAGGGATGGGGTGATGGTGACAGGGAGGGGCGGGTGATGGTGAGAGGTAGGGGAGGGAGAGGGGGTGATGGTGAGAGAGAGATGATGGAGAGAGGGAGGGGGTGATGGTGAGAGGGGGTGTGGTGGTGTGAGGGAGGGGGGAGATGTTGAGAGGGAGAGGGTCATGTGAGAGGGAGGGGGTGATATTGAGAGGGAGGGGGTGATGGGAGGGGGGGTGATGGTGGGGAGGGGGAGTTACTATTACTAAATAGTATAGTTATATTGGGGGGCAATATTGGGAGGGAGGGGGTGATGGTGAGGGTGGGGGGTGATGTGAGAGGGGGAGTTACTAATACTAAATAGTATAGTTATTCCCTGGTGGTCCAGTGTGGACTGCCTGGTGGTCCAGTGGGCATTACTTCCGGTCTGCAGCTCCGCAGAGCTGCAGACCATGTAATCTCGCAAGACCCGTCAGAGCGTTGCCATGGTAACTGGCAGCAACGCTCTGATTGGCCAGTTCTCGCGAGACACATGGTCTGCAGCTCTGCTCACTGTGGAGCTGCAGACTGGTGTCTGCGATGGCTGGCCGGGCAGACAGGAGACCTCTCCTGGTGTCGGTGTCGGGTCCTCAGTCTGCCCTCAGGTGGTTTAGGCGGCCGCAAGGCCCTAGCCAGCGTGAGGCCTTAGGTGGCCACCTATACCGCCTAATTAGAGAGCCGCCCCTGAATATAGTGCTTCTCTAAGCTGCTGAGGGGAAGAGGGTTGGCCCTCCCAGGTAACTGTTGAGAAGAGGTGCTGGGGAAAAGAACTTTGCTGCACACTTACATATTAGTTAGGTAGCTTTGTGTAATTGCATTGTCTACCAGGTTGTTCTGCATGTGCTTTTTTCTGACTATACTTTTATTTTGATTCTAGAGAGCTTCAATAGCACTCTATACATGGTACAGAGGAGGAGACCTATCATAAATAAATGTGGGGTTATATCATGACATATTCCCACCTCTCTGAGTAGAGTTGAGTCCTTTGGGCACAAGCATGAAGGAGTTTAAGCATGCGTGGGATAGGCATAAGGCTATCTTAGCTATAAGATAAGGCCAGAGACTAATGAAAGTATCTAGAAAATTGGGCAAACTAGATTGGCCGAATTATTCTTATCTTCCATCACATTCTATGTTTTTCTGTTTCTAAGCCCCAGATGTTTCTGGAACATAGCAATACCCCTGGTAAAGCTAATGAATTAATTGACACTGCTAGATTTCATATAGTCTTATATGAAAAGAGTATCATCACTGCTCTTGAAATAACATAATTGGGAGGGGGGGCATTGAAAATCGTCAGCGCCTGGCCAAAAAAAGCCATTAATCCAGCATTGTATATACACACAAGTGGTATATCTAGTGTTCTTTCCTTTGGCATAAAGAAGTATTTAACTTAAAAGGGAATTGTCACTTTCCAGGATATTAGATTTACTTATCCCCTATATTTAACAAGTATGTCTTTGTTACATGTGGAAAAAAAAATTAAATGTAAAATACACATTTCTATATTCTACCTCTAGCTTATCATCCTGTCAATCTTTGTTATAAGCCATGTCCTTTTTAGTTCAGAATAGAAAATGTGATTATTAAATAAAACAAATGCAATAAACACTTTAACAGCAATGCTTTTTTTTTATAAATATAAATTAAACCATAGAAACAACTAGAAGTAAACTGTATATGTATGATCGGGGTATAATATTTTTCTGTCCCTAAAGGAACACTCTGACTACTAGGAGGCCACACTGCTCACTTCTATAAAAGCCATGTGTCAATTCTGGTCAAGACAACCTGACCGCAAGCTTCTGCAGCTTAAAAGCACAGAAGCAGTGTAGGTGCCCTGTGGGACCCAGGTAAGTGTGAAACCAGTGCTAAATGGCCTTGAGTTTGAAATTGACCTTCAATCCACTTTGTATTTTCATTATTAGTAAATAACCCTGATAGACTTACGCACACACAGATTCAAAGACATCACTCAACACACATTCACAGTTTCGTATTTACCGAGTCACACACACTCATATTCACACAGATTCACACATGTACACAGATTCAGACACAAATGAACATACACTCACAGGACCTCGCGATCACATGGCCCAGGGGGGCCAGAATGGCAGCAGGAGGACTCCCTAGAATGGCAGCAGGAGGACTCCCTGGGATGGCAGGTGAGTCCCCCCACCGCGATCGCCGGCGACCGGGTGAGTACATAGGACGGCTTAGGCGTTCTATGCCACCCACCGCCATTTAGGACCGGGTCCCCAAGGACGGCATAGAATGCCACCCATCCTTAAGGGGTTAAGCTGCAGAAGCTGGAGGTCAACTTTGTGCAAGATAAGAGTTTATTCACTGAGTAGAGATGTCCCGAATAGTTCGCTGGCGAATAGTTCCTGGCGAACATAGCTTGTTCGCGTTCGCCACGGCGGGCGAACATATGCGATGTTCGGTCCGCCCCCTATTTGTCTTCATTGAGTAAACTTTGACCCTGTATCTCACAGTCAGCAGACACATTCCAGCCAATCAGCAGCAGACCCTCCCTCCCAGACCCTCCCACCTCCTGGACAGCATCCATTTTAGATTCATTCGGAAGCTGTATTCTTAGTGAGAGGAGGGACAGTGTAGCTGCTGCTGATTTAATAGGGAAATCGATAGCTAGGCTAGTGTATTCAGTGTCCACTACAGTCCTGAAGGACTCATCTGATCTCTGCTGTAAGGACAGCACCCCAAAAAGCCCTTTTTAGGGCTAGAACATCAGTCTGCTTTTTTTTTTTTCCTGTGTAATCTAATTGCAGTTGCCTGCCTTCCAGCGTGTGTGTCAGGCTCACAGCGTATACTGTGCCCACTTGCCCAGTGCCACCACTCATATCTGGTGTCACAATAGCTTGCATTTAAAAAAAAAAAACTTTTTTGACTGTAATATAATAGCAGTCAGTTTCCTTCACACGTGTGCGTTTCAGGGCCTGCCAGGGCACAGTGTCACACCAGTGCAACTCATATCTGGTGTAACAGTAGTGTACATTTAAAAAAAAAAACTAGAAATTTGACTGTGAAATAATAGCAGTCAGTTTCCTTCACACGTGTGCGTTTCAGGGCCTGCCAGGGCACAGTGTCACACCAGTGCAACTCATATCTGGTGTAACTGTAGTATACATTAAAAAAAAAACTAGAAATTTGACTGTGAAATAATAGCAATCAGTTTCCTTCACACGTGTGCGTTTCAGGGCCTGCCAGGGCACAGTGTCACACCAGTGCAACTCATATCTGGTGTAACAGTAGTGTACATTTACATTTTTTTTTTGACTGTAATAGATTGAATAGCAGTTAGTTGTCCGCAAGCGTGTGTCAGGCCTACAGCGTTCACTCTGCCAACTTCTGCCAGTGCACAGTACCACTCATATCTGTTGTCACAGTAGCTTGCACGCATAGTACCACTAATCGAAAAAAAAATGACAGGCAGAGGCAGGCCACCCCGCAGGGGCCGTCGTGGTTGTGGTGCTGTGATTCCCTTTGGCCCTAGAATAATGCCCAGTGTTCAGAGACCACGTACCCTGAACTTGAAAAGTTCTGAGGACATAGTTGACTGGCTAACACAGGACACCCAATCTTCTGCAGCTTCCGCTCGGAACCTTGACGCACCATCCTCCTCCAGCTTAGCTTCGGGCACCTCTCAAGTTACCACTCGCCCGCCTGCCGCCACCACCAGCACTAGCACCACAGCCGCTTCACTTGATCTGTCAGAGGAGTTATTTACACATCAGTTGGAAGAAATTAGTGATGCGCAACCATTATTGCCAGAGGATGTAGATAACAGGGATATGTCTCAGTCAGGCAGCATTACACACATGGACATACGGTGTGATGATGATGATGTTGTACCCGCTGCTGCTTCCTTTGCTGAGTTGTCAGATACAAGTGAAGCGGTTGATGATGACGATGCATCCGTGGATGTCACGTGGGTGCCCGCTAGAAGAGAACAAGAACAGGGGGAAAGTTCAGATGGGGAGACAGAGAGGAGGAGACGAGTTGGAAGCAGGGGGAGGTCGTCGCAAGGAGATAGTGGCACAGTCAGACAGCATGCATCGGCACCCGGGGTCAGCCAGACAGCACGCCAATCAACGCATGCTGTTGCCACCACCAGAATGCCGTCATTGCAGAGCTCAGCAGTGTGGCATTTTTTTTGTGTGTCTGCCTCTGACAACAGCGATGCCATTTGCAACCTGTGCCAAAAGAAACTGAGTCGTGGGAAGTCCAACACCCACCTAGGTACAACTGGTTTGCAAAGGCACATGATCGCACATCACAAACACCTATGGGATCAACACATGAGTACAAGCAGCACACAAACTCAAAGCCGCCATCCTCCTCCTGGTCCAGCATCTTCAGCCACGTCAACCACTGCTGTCCTCCTTGCCCCCTCTCAACCATCCGCCAATCCGTCTCTCGCCTTGAGCAGTTCCTGCTCATCTGCCCAAAGTCAGGTGTCTGTCAAGGACATGTTTGAGCGTAAGAAGCCAATGTCACAAAGTCACCCCCTTGCCCGGCTTCTGACAGCTGGCTTGTATGAACTCTTAGCCCGCCAGCTTTTACCATACAAGCTGGTGGAGTCTGAGGAGTTCAAAAAATTTGTAGCTATTGGGACACCGCAGTGGAAGGTAGCCGGACGAAATTTCTTTTCACAAAAGGCAATCCCCAACCTGTACTCGATTGTGCAAAAGGAAGTAATGGCATGTCTGGCACACAGTGTTGGGGCAAGGGCAGGGCCGGACTGGGAATTAAAAGCAGCCCTGGAAAAAAATATTTACCAGCCCCATAATGCGTCGCGCCAGCATAGTGTGCAGATACAGAGTTAGAAAAGAGAACTTAAAATTAAAAACTATTACTCCAACGTAAAGAAAAGCACTCATAGGCTTCAAAATAAACAAAAGTGCTGATTTATTTTAAGCAGACGTGCATGTAATCAATGTTTCAGTCCAACTACCTTGACATATTAAGGAAAGCTTGGTAATGGGACTGAAATAGTGAATGTATGTACGGCACAACTGTAAAAAAAATTGACGTTATCTTATTTATATTGAAGTCCTGTGGGTGCGCGCTTCACTTTAAATATGTTATTGTGCTGGAGTATGCACCTAGCAACAAGACTCGGCCAATATCTGCTCATTACATATGGTACATATCAATGACATTTCTCTGTGTATTCTATAAATGTACATTAATATATGTGTAAATATAAAAGGCATAATTTTATATATATATATATATATATGTGTGTGTATATATGTATGTATGTATGTATGTATATATATATATATATGTATGTGTATATATATATATATATGTATATAACTAATACACACATTAATATACATGTCATATACCATTGGAGGATCCAGAGCCTGATCCCGGGAGGGGCACTTGTAGATTATTTAAATAAAAAATCCATGCACAATAACCAGTACTGCTCTGTGTAGTGGTTATGGTGCAAGGAGTGCCGGGACCCCTTCACAGATTAAGAAGTCAAACCGTTTAAAACCCCTTAAGGACACATGACATGTGTGACATGTCATGATTCCATTTTATTCCAGAAGTTTGGTCCTTAAGGGGTTAAGAACAGTTTGACAACTTACCTGGGGTCTGCTTGGATATGGGGCTGTAGTAGGGTATAGGAGCAGTGGTGCAATGTGTGAGGGGTGCAGTGTGTGTGTGTGAAAGGTTCAGTGTATGTGTGCAGGGCCGGTGCAAGGATTTTTGGCTACACAGGCGAAGAGGAATTTTGCCGCCCCCCCCACACACACGAATAAGATGTATCTTTAGCGGTGTCTCATATCCAGCCTTTTGAAATCCTCATGTAGTGTATTGTACCCCCCTTTAGTGTGTCTTACACCCCCTTGTATGTCTCTTACAACCCCCATGTGTATATCCTTTCCCCCCCAGCCCCTTTGTGTGTCTTTCTTTCCCACAGCCCTTTTCTGTGGGTCTCTCCCCTCAGCCTGTTTTTTGTGTGTCCCTCTTCCCCTCAGGCTCCTTTGTGTAACTTTTCCCTCCCAAGCCATATAGACATAGATATATAGCTACACACACATACAGGCACATAGTCACAGAAATATGCAGGCACACAATCAAACAAACACAGCCATACAGGCACACAGTCATACAATCAACACATACAGGTACACAGACATACAGTCATACAGACACACACACAGAGACATGCAGACACTGGCATATAGATAAATAAAGACACAGTTATACAAACACAGACATACAGAGACATGAAGATGCAGGCATACAGAGACATACAGAACAAGGCATACAGAGACATACTTACACAGGCATGCAGGGACATATATACACAGACAGTCACACAAAGATATACAGAACAAGGCATACAGAGACATATGGATACAGTCATACAGAGACATACAGAGACAGGCATACAGTGACATTCAGAAACACACGGACACAGTCATATAGAGACATACAGACACAGACATACATACACTTTCATACACAGACAGACATAGTCATACAGAGCAGGGGCAGATCCAGAAACTAATCTTGGGTGGGGGATGGGGGTGGTAGTGAGTTTTAGTGGGGTAATAGGGGCTCTAATTAAGGAGTTAAGGGCTGTAGTTGAGAGTTAGGGGCTGTAATTGGGGGCTTAGGAAATGTAGTGGGGAATTGGGGCTGTAGTAGGGGGTTAGGGACTGAAGTAGGTTGATGGCTGCAAGTGGGAACAGGGGCTGTAGTTTGGGGGATATGGGCAGCAATTGGGGGAGAAGGGCTGTCGTGGGGGTAAGGACTGTAGTAAGGGAATAGGGGCTGTACTGGAGTTATGGGGTAAAACGGAGTGGAAGGGATGTGAAGTAAGGGAGTTAGAGGCTGTAGAAGGGAGTATAGGGGCTGTGGTGGGAGCAAAGGGGCAATATGGTTGGAAACGGGCAGTATGGTGGGAAACAGGGGCAGTAGAGGGGGACAAAGGGGCAGTATGGTGTGGGCACAGGCTGTAACGAGGGACACTGAGGCAATAAAGTGGTGTCACAGGGACAGTATGGTAGGGGATAAATGGGAAGTAGAGGGGGGGCAGGGGCTGTTGAGGCGGGTAGAGGAACTAGAGGGGGGAGACAGGGGAAGTAGAGGCGTGTGAAAGGGGGGCAGAGGCAGGGGCTGTAGAGGGAAATAGAGGAGGCACAGGGGATAAAGAGGGGGCACAAAAGCAATAGGGGGGGCATGAGCAGTATAGTGGGGACAGGGGCTGTAGACGGGGGCATGGGCTGTATAGGGGGCACATAGGCAGTATGGTGGGGCAGAGGCTTTAGAGGGAAAGAGGGGCTGTAGACAGGGCAGGGGCTGTAGAGGGAAATAGAGGAGCTGTAGAGGGGCAGTATGGTGGGGCAGGGGTTATGGAGGGAAATATAGGTGCTGTAGAGTGGCACAGGGGGCAGTAGAGGAGGACAGGGTCAGTATGGTGGGGGCAGGGGCTATAGAGGTGCTGTAGAGGGGCACATGGGGCAGTATGGTGGGGCAGGGGCTATAGAGGGACGTAGAGGGGACATGGGCAGTATGGTGGGGGCAGGGTCTACAGAGGGAAATAGAAGTGCTGGAGAGGGGCACATGGGGCAGTAGAGTGGGGACAGGGGCTATATAGGGGCTGTTAAGGGGCAGGGACTATAGAGGGGCTGTTAAGGGGCAGGGGTAGTATGGTGGGGCAGTTTGGTGGGGAAGGGGCTGTAGAGGGGGCAGGGGCAGTATAGTGGGGCAGGAGCATAGAGGTGCTGTAGAGGGGGTAGGGGCAGTATGGTGGGGGCAGGGGGAGTATGGTGGGGGCAGGGGGAGTATGGTGGGGGCAGGGGAAGTATGGTGGGGGCAGGGGAAGTATGGTGGGGGCAGTGGCTGTAGAAAGGGGCTGAAAAAAAAAAACGTTTTGATTTAAAAAGAAAAAAAAAAAGCTAAAAGTTATTCCCCCACCCCCTTCCCCTCCCAGAGACTTACCTTGGGCCGGGGAGGGAGAGCCTTACCCCTGCTGGTCGGCTGGGACAGCTACACTGGAGGCTGGAGCTGCAGTCAGGACCGCTGGGGAGTCTGGGAGCAGTAGAAGTCCCGCCCCCTTCTGACATCATCAGAGGAGGACGGCTGACTTCACTGCCCTGCTCCTGCTGTGTGCTGGCTGCAGGGAGAGAGGTGAGATTAAAAATCCGAGTCTCCAGCCAGAGGCAGGGGATTCGGATTTTTGCGCCCCCCTCCTCTGGCGCCCTAAGGCGGCCGCCTGTGCCGCCTTATGGACGCGCCGGCCCTGTATGTGTGTGTGTGTGTGGGGGGGGTGTAGTGTGTGAATGCGTAGGGTGTGTGGGGAAATGTGTGTGTGTGGGGGGCTGTGAATGTGTGTGGGGGGCAATGTGTGCATGTGTATGGTGTGTGTGTGGGGGTAGTGTGTCTACGGGGCTAGAGCTCACTCTCAACACTGCGACCGCCAGGGGAGAGCCTCGTGGGGGGGGGGGAGAGAGGAGTCTCCCCTCTCCTTCCCAGTCTCTCTCTTCCCCCTCTGCCTTTCTCCCCCTCCCCTTGTGTGTGTCTCTCCTTTCTTCCTCTGTTTCTCTCTTCCCCCTCCCCTTGTGTGTCTCTCTCCTTTCTCCCTGTCTCTCTCTTCCCCTCTGTCTCTGTCTCCCCCCCTTTCCCTGTGTCTCTCTCTCCCCCACATCTCTCTTCGCCTCTGTCTCTTTCTCCTCCCTTTCCCTGTGTCTCTCTCCCCCACATCTCTCTTCCCCTGTCTCTTCCCCCCCTTTCCCTCTCTCTCCCCCACATCTCTCTTCCCCTGTCTCTTCCCCCCCTTTCCCTCTCTCTCCCCCACATATCTCTTCCCCTCTGTCTCTCTCCCCCCTTTCCATGTCTCTCTCTCTCTCTCCCCCACACATCTCTTCCCATCTGTCTCTCCCCCCCACATATCTCTTCCCCTCTGTCTCTCTCCCCCCTTTCCATGTGTCTCTCTCTCTCTCTCCCCCATATATCTCTTCCCCTGTCTCTCTATTCTCCCCCCTCTGTCTCTGTGGCACTCTCCCTCCCCCTCAGTCTCTTTCGTGCACCCCCCCACCCATTCTCCCTCCCCTTCTGTCTCTTTCTTGCACCCCCCCATTCTCCCTCCCCCTATGTCTCTTTCTTGCACCCCCCGCCACCCATTCTCCCTCCCCTTCTGTCTCTTTCTTGCACCCCCCCATTCTCCCTCCCCCTCTGTCTCTTTCTTGCACCCCACCATTCTCCCTCCTCCCTCTGTCTCTTTCTTGCACCCCCCCCCATTCTCCCTCCCCCTCATTCTCCCTCCCCCTCTGTCTCTTTCTTGCACCCCCCCATTCTCCCTCCTCTGTCTCTTTCTTGCACCCCCCCCATTCTCCCTCCCCCTCATTCTCCCTCCCCCTCTGTCTCTTTCTTGCACCCCCCCCATTCTCCCTCCCCCTCTGTCTCTTTCTTGCACCCCCCCATTCTCCCTCCCCCTCTGTCTCTTTCTTGCACCCCCCCGCCACCCATTCTCCCTCCCCTTCTGTCTCTTTCTTGCACCCCACCATTCTCCCTCCCCCTTTGTCTCTTTCTTGCACCCCCCCACCCATTCTCCCTCCCCTTCTGTCTCTTTCTTGCACCCCCCCACCCATTCTCCCTCCCCTTCTGTCTCTTTCTTGCACCCCACCATTCTCCCTCCTCCCTCTGTCTCTTTCTTGCACCCC
Organism: Pelobates fuscus; assembly: GCF_036172605.1. Taxonomy (NCBI): domain Eukaryota; kingdom Metazoa; phylum Chordata; class Amphibia; order Anura; family Pelobatidae; genus Pelobates; species Pelobates fuscus. The sequence goes on from NC_086321.1 coordinate 279,222,786, forward strand.
CCCCCATTCTCCCTCCCCTTCTGTCTCTTTCTTGCACCCCCCCCCCCATTCTCCCTCCCCCTCTGTCTCTTTCTTGCACCCCCACCCCCCTACCTGAGAGGAGTCAGGGGGGGCAGCGCGTTCCACGCTACAGCCTCGCCGGTCCGGCGGCACTCCTAATGCTGGGGGCTGAGCCTGAAGGAGGAGGGAGGAGCATGTATCTGTACCATGCTCCCTCGCGGTTCCTGTGCTGGGAATTGTGGGAACCGCGAGGGAGCATGGTACAGATACATGCTCCTCCCTCCTCCTTCAGGCTCAGCCCCCAGCATTAGGAGTGCCGCCGGACCAGCGAGGCTGCCACCCGGTCCGGCGGCTCCAGCGTGCAATGCGGCCGCCGGCCGGCCCGGCCCCCTCAGAGTATGTGCCACCGGACCGGCCACCCGGTGGCACATACATTGCCAGAGCAGCCCCCAGGTGCCGCGGCCCACCGGGAAATTTCCCGGTATCCCGGTGGGCGAGTCCGGCCCTGGGCAAGGGTCCATCTGACCACTGATACCTGGTCTGCAAAGTATGGTCAGGGCAGGTATATCACCTACACTGCGCATTGGGTAAACCTGCTGACGGCTGCCAAGCATGGAATGCGTGGCTCGGCAGATGAGTTGGTGACACTGCCACGACTTGCAGGCAGGCCTTCTGCCACCTCCTCTACTCCTCCTACTCTATCCTCTTCCATAACCTCCTCGGCTGAGTCCTCTTCTGCTGCTGCATCTTGCTCCACATCAACGGCACCCCCCCCCCCCCCCCCAGCTCCCCAGGTACTATTCCACATCCCGGATACGGCAGTGTCACGCCGTCTTGGGGTTGACTTGCCTGAAAGCAGAGAGTTACACCGGACCAGCACTCCTGTCAGCCCTGAACGCACAGGTGGATCAGTGGCTGACTCCGCACCAACTGGAGATCGGCAAAGTCGTTTGTGACAACGGAAGAAATTTGTTGGCGGCATTGAATTTGGGCAAGTTGACACATGTGCCGTGCATGGCACATGTGTGTAATCTGATCGTACAACGCTTTGTGCATAAGGACCCAGGCTTACAGGACGTCCTGAAGCAGGCCAGGAAGGTGTGTGGCCATTTCAGGCATTCCTACACGGCCATGGCGCACTTTTCAGATATCCAGCGGCGAAACAACATGCCAGTGAGGCGCTTGATTTGCGACAGCCCGACATGTTGGAATTCAACACTCCTAATATTCGACTGCCTGCTCCAACAAGAAAAAGCCGTTAACGACTATTTGTATGACCTGGGTGCTAGGACAGCCTCTGCGGAGCTGGGATTTTTTTGCCACATTACTGGAAGCTCATGCGCAATGCCTGTAGGCTCATGCGTCCTTTTTTTTTTTTTTAAATTCTTTATTTTTGCAGTGCTTAGGTTTAACAAACATGCTTGTATTGCCACAATAGCAAGTCCAAGCCGGTGAGATAATACAGATTATACAGCATCATGGCAATTATTAACAGCACTTTTTTTTTTTTTTAATTGTTGTTGAAAGCTTAACAATATGGTGAGGATAGAGTTAATCTGCAGTTAGTACACATTGTAATGGCATTCAAACAGTACCTTAAGTCTGATAGATAAGAATAAACTCAACATGTAAACTAAAAATAACACACAAAAGTCCTATTTAGCATTAATGTGATAAGTGAAGAATGGTGTTGCAGGATATCTAGACCTATAACGGCTAAAGACAGTGTTATTTATGAGAAGAGTGATAGCAGGTCATGGAAGATAAAGGTATGAGGCTTATGCAGAATAGAAGCCATTATTTATGGTGGACCTTCAAGATTAATTGTCCGCCGAAACATTGCTCTGTAACATGCCATTGCTCGTAAGTGATAGTTCCTTCACCCCTGCACTTTGCTATGCAAAATATATTTAGAATGTCTAGCTGATCGTGTAGCAGACCGAAAGAAAGTAAGGGGAGGACAGTCCTTAGGTGGAGTGATAGGAGCATGTTTGTGTGAGTACGCGTCGGCAGACATCTGGGGGAGCATCGGTGTTAATTCTGCGTGGTATCATACATGTGGCAAACTTAGTGATAAGCTGTGAGCAGAAATGCTGTGTGCTAGGCTCCACTGAATTCTCACCGGAGAGATCATGCAGTTTCCCTGGTTCCATTGCACTGAGCTGCTGTTCGGGTTCTTGTGGCTCACCTGCTTCCCACCCGATGTTATTGTGTGCGGGGTTTGATGAGAGGGCTGGTCTGGTACATACCGCTCTCTGCCATCCCTGGGCTCTGCTCAAGCGACTGCTTGTGCCCTTGGTTCCGGTTCAAATTCTGGTCGGTAGCGGGATGCCTGGCTGATGGAGTGTGCTTGGGGCTGCGGTTCGAGGAACGTTCTCTGGGGGCTCAAGGCCCAGGAAGGCTGTCGTGGGGACCAGGTCCAGATCTTGGGTTTGTGAGTCAGGTGAGCCAGGATTTGCCGTAGTGTGTAGTAAGGTTCTGTTGCTTTGTTCCTAAGTAGCGAGGTGACAGGAGTATCATGTTGCCTGCTGGCGGTGTATGCACTTGCGCCCAGTGTGGGCCGCCATGTTGGAGGCACAGTACACGCACTCAGGCACTCTGCCTGCCCTCCGGGGAGCCTGTCATACCACCTTAGCTCCCTCCAGTACGGGCCAGGATGACCCCCCCGGCCCAAGGGGGGGGGACCGGGGCCTGTGAGGAGTGTTACAGGGCTGTGGTGTGGCAACCAGGCTTTTGAGTAGGGCAGCGGCCGTCTGCCCAGCATCTTCCCGTGTAGGCCGCAGGCTCCGAAGTCTCGTACCGTTGGGGCCTCGAAACTCCCGATCTCGGAGTCCACGGTGGTGCCAACCCTCTCCTGCACACTTCAGCAGGCTATTCCGCCTAACTGTCAGCGGTAAGCCCATGCTTTCTGTCGGTTACAGGTAAAGTTAGCTGGAGCCTCAGGGACATGCGACCGGTCAGCATGGCGGTCAGGCCCCGCCCCGCTCATGCGTCCTTTTGAGGAGGTGACAAACCTAGTCAGTCTCAGTCTCATTTGTTTTCTTCCTGGAGCGTGCCCTGCGAAGAGTGCTGGATCAGGCCGTAGATGAGCATGAAGAGGAAGAGGAAGAGTTGTGGTCACCATCACCACCAGAAACAGACTTATCAGCATCGCTTGCTGGATTGCGGCAACGCTGGAAGAGGATTGTGAGGAAGAGGAGTCAGAGGAGGAATGTGGCTTTGAGGAGGAGGAGGAAGACCAACCGCAACAGGCATCCCAGGGTGCTTGTTGTCACCTATCTCGTACCCGTGGTGTTGTACGTGGCTGGGGGGAAGAACATACCTTCAGTGAGATCACTGAGGACGAGGAACGGGACATGAGTAGCTCGGCATCCAACCTTGTGCAAATGGGGTCTTTCATGCTGTCGTGCCTGTTGAGGGACCCTCATATAAAAAGCCTGGAGGAGAACGACCTGTACTGGGTGTCCACGCTACTAGACCCCCGGTATAAGCAGAAAGTGCCAGAAATGTTACCGAATTACCGCAAGTCGAAAAGGATGCAGCAGTTTCAAAATAAATTAAAAAGTATGCTTTACACAGCATAGAAGGGTGATGTCACAGCACAACGGGAATCTAACAGGGGAAGAGGCGTGGTCCTCCCACGACCACGCCGGCAAGGACAGGACGCTTTACAGACATGTTGTTGATGGAGGTCATGCAGAGCTTTTTAAGTCCTACGCATCGCCACAGCCCTTCGGGGTCCACCCTCAGAGAACGACTCGACCGACAGGTAGCAGACTACCTCGGCTTAACTGCAGATATCGACACTCTGAGGAGTGATGAACCCCTTGACTACTGGGTGTGCAGGCTTGACCTGTGGCCTGAGCTATCCCAATTTGCGATAGAACTTCTGGCCTGCCCCGCTTCAAGTGTCCTGTCAGAAAGGACCTCTAGTGCAGCAGGAGGTATTGTCACTGAGAAGAGAAGTCGCCTAGGTCAAAGAAGTCTAGATTACCTCACCTTTTTTAAGATGAATGAGGGATGGATCCCAAAGGGACTGACAGTGGGCAATACATTCGACTAAAAAAAGGCCTGATGAGGGGGACGTAAAAGGGATTAAACTGATAAGAATAGTACTACTTAACACACCACTCCTATCTGGTGGCACATTAGATTGCATGGGCAGTGCGAATTTGAAGTAGGAGGACCAACCAAGCATCTTTTTCCATCTCCCGGTTCCTAAAATCGATGCCATATACACGTCCCCTGATAGGGGGCGTAACAGGGATTAAACTGATAGGAATAGTACTACTTAACACACCTTATAATAATGAAGAGAGAGGCAACGCAGAGAGAGGAGTCTGAAGAAGAGGAGTCAGAGGAGGAAGGTGGCTTTGAGGAGGTGGAAGACCAAACACAGCAGGCGTCCCAGGGGGCTTGTTGTCACCTTTCGGGGACCCTTGGTGTTGTACGTGGCTGGGTGGAGGAAGAGACCTTCAATGACATCAGTGAGGACAAGGAACAGGACATGGCTAGCTTGGTATCCAACCTTGTGCAAATGGGGAGTTTGCGGTTGTGCAAATGGACTGTTTGCGGTTGTTTGCGGTGCGTTAAACGGGGAGTTTGGTCTGTCACTGTGAAGCGGGCGTAACCCTTACACAACCTGATCGATACAACATCATACCTGATGTTTTAAAGCACGTTATTCCAAACAATTTAGGAATGTTAGGTGATTTATGCCCTTTATGGATTAAAACCAGACTCTGCATCAACTATGTTATTTTCCATTGGAGTTTTGCTATGGATCCCCCTCTGGCATGCCACAGTCCAGGTGTTAGTCCCCTTGAAACAACTTTTCCATCACTATTGTGGCCAGAAAGAGTCCCTGTTGTTTTTAAAATTCGCCTGCCTATTGAAGACTATGGCGGTTCGCCCGGTTCGCCCGTTCGCGAACATTTGCAGAAATTCGCATTCGCCATTCGCGAACGGAAAATTTTATGTTTTGCGATATCTCTATCACTGAGTGATAGTTCTAGCTGACACTCTCAGAGAATGAATGAGTTCCTTTCGTGCAGAGCGTTAACATTTATGTAGAGAAGGGAGCAGGCTTCCAGCAGGACTCAGGTAACAAATCATGACTAATCAGATTGACAGGTTACAGTGGGATAGCACTATATTATTATTATTATTGCCATTTATATAGTGGCAACAGATTCCTTAGCACTTTGCAATATTATCAGGGGTGGGGGGGAAGGGGGTTTACTATAAATAGGACAATTACAAAAAACTTACAAGAACCATAGGTTGAAGAGGACCCTGCTCAAACAAGCTTACAGTCTAAAGGAGCTGGGGTATAAAACACAATAGGACAGGTGTTACATAATATACTGTAACTTAGCTGTAAATGTCTATTCAGATGGATGTGTTAAGAAATCCAATGCCTGTGATATAAATAAGCAAAATAGAGACAGCCAAATAAACCGGGAAAAAGAGATGCCCAAACTGAGCATAATACATTATAAAACATAATACCTTCATTGCTTCATTTAAAATCCTTGGCTGGAACTGTGCAGCAGGGGGAAGGCATTTACCTTAAGCTTACATGTTTCGTACCTCATATACTCTGATCAGCCACAACATTAAAACTAACGACAGGTGAAGTGAATAACATTGATTATATTGTTACAATGGTACCTGTCGAGGGGTGGTATATATTAGACAGCAAGTGAACAGTAAATTCTTGAAAAATTGGAAAGATCTGAGTGACTATGAAAAGGGCCAAATAGTGGCAGCTTGATGACTGGCTCAGAACATCTCCATAATGGCAAGTCTTGTGTGGTGTTCCCAATATGCAGTAGTTAGTACCTACTAAAAGTGGTGCAAGGAAGCACAACTGTTGAACCAGCGTCAGGGTCATGGACACCCAAGGCTCATGGATGCACATGGGTAGTGAAAGCCAACCAGTCTTGTTCGATCACATAGAAGAGTTACTGTAGCTCAAATTGCTGGCCATGATGGAAAGGTGTCAGAACACACAGTGAATCACAGTTTGCTACTGTGATGAGCCCTGTCCACTGAAAGTGCCTTCAATCGGGATGTGAGAAAGACCCCTTGAGGGTTGAAACGTCGATTTGATGCAGATGTAATTGTATATATCTTTCTATTAAACCACGTATCCACTTTGAAGTCCTGTGCACCCCTTTTTTCTAATTGCCTATATTTTGACGCAGGTTCAGCACCCAGGCCTAAAAACCAGATTTGCCAAGCTTATATATATAAATATATATATATATATACATACACTGAACAACATTATAAATGCAACAGTTTTGTTTTTGTCCCCATTTTTCACAAGCTGAACTAATATAATTTTATAATTTTGTTCAGTGTATATATATATATATAAATATTGAGTTTAAACTAAATTAATTAGATAAATTTGACATGATATTAATTAGGTAAAGCAAACTCCATGTTACATTTTGCAAAGAAAGGGGGAAAAGGCAAATGTAAATATGTAAGACTGTATAAAGCCAAACATATATGATACTACATATATTTTTTACATATAATCCAAGAGCTAAGTAAAGTGTATAAATCCATCAGCTTAATTTCACGGTTATAAATAACATGGAATGCACACAATATATACCTTAGTAATCATTGCAATGCAGTTCATACAATATAGGTTTAAGTTATACATTGTAGCGATCTGACAGCAACTGTAACACTACATTAGCAACAAACGCTTGGTAACTATGTATCACAATGCATAACATACAATTCACTAAAACCTGCTGAACTGGTAAAAGTGCTCAAATACATGCTACAAACAATGCAGAAAAAGATGCTTTAACTAAACGGCATTATTGTTAATTGGAAATAATTTGACTAAATAAAGCCAAAAGAAATGAAAACAGCTAGATTTGAGGAAAAAGATTTTTCAAACGCAGGGTTGGAACTAGAAATCACAGAGCTCCAGTGCAAGAATCAAAGACGTTCCCCCTTTATGACTAAAGCTTGACAATCCCCCATGCTGACACTAACATGTTGGCTTCACTGCCAGCACACTGACATCAGTGCACCCCATTACACAATGACTGGGAGCTTGAGGACCGCCTGTCACTCAATCTATGGCATTAGACTCTGCGGCAGAGTCTAATGCTGTAGATTTCATTGATACGTAGTTTTCTTTTACTAAGAAAAAAACAAACTTACAAGATACAGTGCATGATTTGTTACGTGTAGAACAACATCATTTACAGACAATCATGTTAACAAGGACTTGTCATCATAAACTTAATTTAAACCGCGCATAGGCCACAAAACGTTGCAATATACCTGTTTAATGTTAACAGCATAAGAGGACTTGTTTTTTGTTATTTATTAATAAAGGTGTTTTTGCATCTAGTTCTGTCTCTGTCTGGTTCCTGGTCCCTAACACTGACGGCGTTTGGCGGGGTGGTTAAGACCCTTGCAATTAATGCATATGCAGGCCAGTGAATACTGCATTGATGGTGTTTTGTATGGCCTGGGGAGCCAAGAACTGAAAAGGGGAAGTAAAAAGTTGGAAGTGTTAGTTCTAAAAACCCATGACACATAATAACTGTGAGAAATAAAATATGGGAAAAAAGAAATGAAGGCCTGGACTTTTGTAGTGTGCCAGAAGTGGAAGAGTGGGGGGTAAGGAGAGCCCACTGGACCAATGTCAGAACAGTTGCCCCAAGTAATAAGAGTGAGTGAATGAGTTGGGATAGTCCATGTGTGTGCTCCTCCCTAGGCATAGCTGTAATGAGCCTTATAAGTGAGTGAGTAGTGTAGAAGGGATCTACCTCACATGTTTAGATCCTGGTGCATTATGATCTGAGAAACGAGATTGTTTAGTAGCTTATTGTCTGCAGTACCAGTCATTAGGTTCTCCCACCTCAGGAAATAAGTAGCTATGTTCAGGTCTCGATGAAGGTGTTGTTGTTCGAAAATGATCAAACAATGTCATGTGTTATGTAATTGTTGGAAAGGATAAGGTATGGATGGCTGTATGTATAAGGCACAAATTATGAGCTTATAAACAAAAATATATGACAATAACTAACATTCCACCCCAATATCCCTCCCACTCCACACCATACCCACCTCCGAGGTCCAGATAGGGATGACTAGTGGAGTACTTTGTCAGAGACAGCAATAACATATGTAAAGTATTTAAGCCCGATATTCAGGTGTGTAGATATGAACTTAAGAGCAGTGGACCGGGGGTCCACCCATTCAACTTATAGGATATAGTTACACTGATCCATGTGGACCACAAGATGATTGCTCATAAACCTGTCTAACTGTAATAATTTACCTAACACAGAGACCATAATTTAACAAAATAAAATATAACCAGAACACTAAAGCATATTACCAGACCTAAGAATGGCCGGATTTAACGCTAATAATAGAACAGTACAGAACAGGCCAAGTTTATCTTGACAGAGAGTACGTAAAAGGTAGGCCAAGCCGGAATCATGGAATACAATCAATGTAAAAGCTGAGGTCAAAATACACTAGAATCAAGTAATAACCCCAAGGGTTCTTCCCCTTTCTCCCCATGAGGATTTTGGGGTGATTGCCTGATAGTTGGGGTGGTAAGGGGGGGAATTTCAAGCGTTTTCCCCTTTTTCAGCTTGGAGCTCCCTTAGTATGCGTCCGTTCACTTCAGCGTTCAAGCTCCTACTGTCGCTGAAAAGAGACTTGTGTCCAACAAGTTCAGCTTTCCTCACATTTGTTTTTGCTTTTGATCCAAAAGAAGGCAAAAATAACCCAGTTTGAAGCACTTCCAATTTTGCAACAAACTAGGAAAAAAATTCCTTCTTGACCCCAGAATGGCAGTCAGATTTATCCTTGGATCAAGCAGCTATTACCCTACTTTGTTAAACCGGCATTTAGTTGAATAATTAATTTGTGCATTTAGTATATTCAATACAATAGCCTCATTCGTTTGTTTAGTTTTCACTGTTTAAAGCTTTATTCAGGCGTTTAGTATTTTGTGGTTAAATACTTAATTTGTGCATTTGGTATTTTCAGTATTGAAACATTACTATAACGTTGCCTTGCAGCGGCTGGTGTCCTTCCTAATGCTGGGCCCGGCTGCTGTAATAGCAGCTGTGCGAGGGAGTGGCTCTGGAGGCAGGGTGAGAAACCTCTCCCTCCTTTAGTGTGACCGCATTGATCAGATGTGGTCACATTGCGGTGCCAATCGAGCACCATGACAGTGTGACCGCACTGATCAGGTGCGGTCATACTGCGGTGCCGATTGGACACCGTGACAATCTGGCCTTTTCTTTAGGTTTTTACACTGGCTTTGTTTCCCTCCCCACAGGCACTTTAGAATGTCCTAACTTGCAGTCAGCAATAATAGATCCACATAATACTCATGTTCTCCTGGATAAAGAGATTAATAATAGTTTCATGATAGGTCCATTCACAGTCCCACTATTCACCTGTTGGAGAACCATCCCCCTTGGTATTGCCACTGGCAAATTTAATAATAAAAAGAAGCCAATAATTGATTTCTCTGCACCTCATTCCTCCACCACCCACAGTTTAAACTCGCTCAACCCTTTTGAGGATTTCTTGTTACAAGATACTAACATTTATGATGCTATTAAAGCAATTATTGACACAGAAAAAGGGTCTTGGATGACCAAACAGACATTACGAATGCTTTTAAATTACTTCCAATTCATCAGTCACTCTGGCATCAGCATGGTATTAAGTTGGAGAACCAATACTACGTTGCAACAAGGCTTACCTTCGGCTCCAAAAGCAGCCCGCAGTTTGATATCTTTGCCAAAACACAGTCATGGCTCCTACTTAACCAATGCAGATGTCCTGTAGTGATACACATTATCTAGATGATTTCCTCACGGGTGAAACTCACGCATCTACACACTTCAGTCTACAACACATACTCTGTTTCAAAATGTAGTAGTACCAGCAACATCTGACAAAACAGGAGGCCCCAGCACTGAAATAGCTTTTCTATGCATTAAACCGAATTCTGACACTATGCAAGCTAGTTTTTCACAAATAAAAATACACAGGATACTAAGTTATATTAATTCCTGTACCACAACTGGTTCTTCTACCAGGAAAGACTTGCAGTAATTTTTGATATATCTATATAAATTAAGCCTATAATATTATTAAACTATTTTTAACAGGTATTCAGCATTCATTCTAACATCATTCCCCAACAAAAACCCTTCCTAACTATTTACCCAGTTAAAAGCGTGTTAAAAGGAATTCAAAAACTCAAGTTCAGGAGCCACCTAAAAGACTTCCTATTGACAGTGACAAATTCAGAAATATCTCAGATTTACTAGATAAAAACACGTTTGATAAACACACTAACATTGTTATTAAAGTGGCCTCTTATTTGGCATTTTATGTTTTTCTAAGACCAAAAGAGTTCACTGTTGAAAAATACTCAGGAGTATTAAACATGCCTTAAGGTACAAGATTTAACAAAAATACATGATCATTACCTATGTTCTTTCTATTACTCAAACTAAAACAAATCAAACCGATCCACCGGTAGAAATTCTTTCCTATCCAACGTCCTTTAAGTGGTGTCTGGTAAAGGTTTTAGATCTTCTTGCTCAAAATCGTATCAATAATGATCCAAATTCCCCTTTACTAGCATTACACAGGAAACCACTTACTACTAAGAAATTTATAATATATATCTGCATGCTACTACTCCGACTAGGACTTAACCCATCTTCTTTCTCCGGCTCATTTCAGATAGGGGCAGCCACAGCTGCTTCAAGCAATCATATACCTACTCACATAATTAAAAATATGGGACGTTGGAAGTCTTCAGCTTACAATAGATATATTGCATCCCTGAAAAAGAATTTAGACCTGCCTTCAATTATATTGCTATGTAATTTGTGTGTTCAAGTGTTTAATAAACTTGGCATTTGTAATTTTTGCCCTCAATATTACAGGCCTAACCACTTGTCAGTTTCGGCTCACCTCAACCCACTATTTTATTATTTGAGCTACATGTGTTTATGGATAGTTCGGCTTAAATTTTCCTGGACACAGATAAAAGGCAAGAGCCTGAAATTGTGAGAGGGGTTATTCGACATATCTTACTTAGATAACCCCTCTCTTAACTGTCGTCGCCTTTCGTTAGTTCCCCTCCCACCTTACCCATTTTTATTCATATTAATTCCTCGACTATTTTTCGAGTTACATGTGTGTAAGGTTTGTTCGGCTTAAATTTTCATCAGGGTGTCCTGATGAAAGCTCCTTAGTGGAGCTGAAACATTGATGTACTTATCAGAATAAAGAAGATTTTTATTTGGAAAACCTTGGAGTGCCGGTATTTTTTCACTTTATATTATCTAGCAACCAGAGCATTTACTACTTTGATTGGAGTGCAGGGGTTAAATATTTTATTTATATATATATATATATCACAAATGATTTGGTACTCTGCCAAAAATTAAATGTAAAAAAAAATGTATTTACACCATGGTGCTGCACTGCGCTATGTATATAATCCAAAGGAAAGAGCACAAAAGAATAAATTCCATTTTTATATAAATACTCTTAAAGACCTTGTACAGGTTGAAAAAAATTTTTCACATGCAAATTTGAATACACATCATTAATTTAAAAAAAAAAATCCAGCGAGTGCTCTCATTTTTTCCATTGGATTATATATATATATATATATTATATTTATATGTGTTGGCTTTTATATATTCATATAAAAAAAACAATTATTGTTTTTTTCTTTTGTGTTAAAAAAAAGTGTTTCCATAAAGAGGCCCACCAAAATAGTCATCACCAGGCCACTAGTCATCACCAGACCACTTCATAGGTAAAATTAAGAAAATCAAATTCACTGTTTAGTAGATATACCTCCAATGAATGCATGCATGCATTTTTCACGCATGTATACAATGGGGGTTTATTTAAAATGAAATGCAGCCTTTGCAAGCCTCCCCTTTTACCCCTGGAAAAGACTGTCAGAAGCCTCTGAAACTATTACCCATTTGCGCACGTCCGCTTGTGCGCACACACTGAATTCTGATCTGAGGTCTAATAAGGAGGTAGGGGAGGAAGGTATGCCACTTCCATTAGCTCTGGGGAGCTAACGGAAGCAGGAAGAAGCCTCCCTGGTCACTGGCAGAACGACCGCGGGTTCCAACGTATCATATAAGATTCCCCAGACGTGGTATCGATGGTTACTATTCGAGGTTTAACGATTCTTTTGCGCTGCCTTCTTGGTCTTTGTGTATTACTGCCAGATAGCCACCTATAGACTCTATGGTCCTGGTAGTCTTGTTGGACTTTCTCAAATTTCTGTTTTTTGAACTTAATTAGTTCGTTCTTATATTTTAACAAATCTTCTTGAAGTTTATGTAATAATTTCTGTCCCTCCGTAGAGGCTAGTAATACAACATGTTCTGGACCTACACCATAGTGTATAGGTGTATCTAATTATTTGCTTTAATTTATAATAACACACCATTATGGTTTTGACAATATATCTCAGAGTGTTCGTTTGTGTGTATACTAGTGTGTATGTACATTGATATTTAGAATATGAGGTTAGTCTAACATGTTTTTACTTATATACCGGTAGTTATAAATTGGGCTATATAGGTATAGCCCAGATCACTAGTAATGTACTTGACATGATTTTTTGAATTGATTGCACTTTTTGCACTTTATAATCAATTTAAAATTTTCACTCTTGGCACTTTATTATAGGCACATGTCACTTTCCATTATCTATGTATGGATTAATATCTATTTAGTCCTTCACTGACACATTCCTCCTTTTAGGACTGTCACTTTAATTATGCACTTTCCAGTATTCATATCAAATTAGCAGTTTGCAATATTACATTGTTCACAACTTCAACTTATTACACAGCCTCACACAGTATACCATAGTTTGTCCATTTATTACTTATATTTAAATCTCTACCCTTTTCTTGACTTTATTTCACTTTTATTGAATATGTTTGTTCTTCTCTATCTCCATAGCGACACATTGTTTGCCTGCGTCGCTATGGTAACGAACGGACCGTCATCACGCTATGACGTCACTAAAGGGGCCGGAGTTGTCCGCACATGCGCACAGAACACGCCAGGACGCCAGTTTGACGGCGTTTTCCACCTGGGGGTCAGCTAATTGATTTAATAATGTTATGTATAAATGCAATATATGTTTGTTATTTGTTTTTACTTGATCCTGATGAAAGTCCTCTATGGAGGACTGAAACGTTGATTGCTGGTTTTTTAACCTTTTTCAATAAACTTTGGACTTCTATAATCCGTGAGTGCAGCTATCTACTTGGATGAATATATATATATATATATATATATATATATATATATTTGTGTTCGAGGCAATTTCATGAAATAGTGATTAAGTCAATTACCATAATAAGCAAAAAGTCGGTTGAGGTGTGCTGATACCGACATGTGTGATAGGCCTGTAAATAAGTGACCCTACCGTAGATAGAGTTGAATAGAGGGAGTGGAGGGTGGGCCAGCAGTACGTCTGGAACCAATTAGGTAACGTAGGTAAGAGTGGGAGTCCCTTTTAAAGGCACATAGCCCCTCCCACAACTTCAGGCCCAGCCTTCCAATTTGTGTTCGGGGCCATTTCAGTAATGGAATGAAATAGTGATTAAGTCAATTACCATAATAAGCAAAAAGTCGGTTGAGGTGTGCCGATACCAACGTGTATGATAGGCCTGTAAATAAGTGGGCAAAAGGAATACCAATCTTGTTTTACCAAAGATATTTAATACGAAAACACATGATATTATACTGACATACTTTTGAGGACATCTTAACAAATGCCTTTCTTAACTCTTGTATTGGCTGAGGTATATAAACAGCATAAGCTGACGACTTCCAGTGGCCTAATGTTTTGATCACATGTACCGGGATGTCTTGGCTTGAGGCAATAGATGCTGCCCCTATCCTGAATGAATGTCCTGAATATTTGGTGGCATTCAAGCCAAGTCGTGTCAACAATAACCGTATGTATACCATGAATTTAGAAGTGGTAAGAGTGGCCCCATGAATTGAAAGGAGAGGGAGTGAGGCGTGTGCGGGTGTTGACAGTAGGTATGTGTCAAAAACTTTCACCGGCACCATGCATTGTCAGTGGGGTAGTAGTGTATAAGAACAGCTTGACCCATCTGACTGGTCTTAGTTGAGGGTAAGCTTAGCACATAATGGTCCTGTTGTTTGTAAAGGTTTGAGTATTTAAGGCAATTCTTAGAATCGTGTTGTCCTGTGACAGTGAACCCTCTTGGTCGTAGAAATCCATAGAAAGACAAATATATTGCTGTTTTGATAACGGCGTTTGTATGAGGTTCGAAAGGTGTTGTGTCCAGTAAGCCTGAAATTCGTTTGAACAGTTGTATGTCGATAGGCCACCTACGTTGTGGAGTAGGGCCGTTTGCTTTGTATATACCCTTAAGGATGGTTTTGATGGGGTAAGATGTGAGGAAGCCTTGGTTGTTGGGAAAAACTGAGAACATGTGGTGTTGGATGCCCGTGAGGTATAATTTAATAGTGTTGTGTGACATTTTTTGTTTGATGTGAAAGTTGTAGTATCAAACCAGTTGGTCAGGTGGTGAATGATATAACCAGTAAGCTCTGTCGTGTGCTCTTTCACACAGTGTGCATATTTTTTGAGAGGGCCAATTTTGACAATATCCTGCTGTGACTTAGCAATTCTTCTAGTCCATGATTAATTATTGGAGCACGGGAGCAGTTGTGGCTCTTGGTGAGGCTGTTGGTAGGGATCTCCTGAATGCCTGAAATTGAAGACGAGATAACTGTCCAGCAGCTGTGTTAAATGCCGGGAAAATAAATGCCTGGAACATGGTAGCATACCAGATAAAATTGGTGACAGGCTGCCAACCACGTCAGTCTTCTGATAAATTTCATGATCATCAGGGATGAAAACCGGCGTTTGTTTATGACGTGGCAAATTGCCAAATTGTCAGAGAAACATTGCACCGGTCTGCCTGCCCATCAATGTCCCCATGTTGCTGTTGCGGCTGCAATGGGGTATACCTCGAAGAGCGCCGAGTTCTTATAGAACCCTTCAATCTGGCTTACTTCTTCCGGCCACCTACCCCACAGCCAATTGTCCCCAAATATGGCCGCAAACCCCGTGGATGCCGCTGCATCAGTCCAAATGGTGGGGGAATCTACTGATACCTGTGGGAGGAACATGCTTCTGCCATTCCAACTTGCGAGGAACAAGTTCCACATGTGTAATTCTGCAGTGGCTTGTTGGTCAAGAGGGGTACAGTTGTGGTCGTCTGGGAGTGTAGGGAGAAGGCACAGGAGCCTTGAAATAAACGATCTGCCTTGAGGTATGATAAGCATGGCGAAATTCAGAGAGCCAAACAGTGCCTCTGCGTAAGTAATGTTCTATGGACTGTGTGAGGCTGGCTTCCATTGCTACTGAGTCGAGTTGTATCCCCAGAAATTGTATGACAGTGTCTGGTCCTTCAGTCTTTTTTGGAGATACTGGTACCCCTATTGAGTTGAACAAATGTACTGCTTTGTTTAGACTGCTTGGGAGGGATGTATTGCTCTCTACAAACAGAAAATCATCCAGGTAATGAATGACGCTATGTCACCTTCTAGTATTCAGAAGCAGCCAACACAAAGTCTCCGCAAAAGTATCAAAGATCTTTGGACTGCTCTTGGATCCTAAAGTGAGCCTTGTAAAAAAGTTATAGAGGCCCCTCCATCTGGTGCCATGCAAGTGCCATAGTGACGGATGGATGGGAAGTAGTTTGAAGGCGTTCACAATGTCAGTTTTGCTTAGCCAGGTGACTACACCTGCAAATATGATGGTAGCTATTGCGTCATCTATAGTAGTGTATTGTAGTGAGAATTCTTCTGATGGGGATGGTTCTCCAGCTAGAGAAAGGGGGTTCAGTAAATGGTCCTAGTACAAACCCTTGTTCTTGATCAATCTGTAACAATGTGTCTACTGCGTCTGTGTCGGTCAGGGCAGACTGAAGGTTGTTGGATTCCCATGTAGCCCCTGGCATGTAGATGAGGCCAGTATGGAAACCTTCGAAGAAACCAGAGACCAAATACTCCACCAAATGTTTGGATGGGTGTTTGGACAGTAGTCCTTCCAGAACGTCAATATTAACAGAAGGTAAATACGGCTTCATGTGCATTTTATTGGGGCACATTGCTTTCGCGTGTGCCCTGAAACAATGTGAGCATACATGCAGCAGTCAGCAAGCACTTTAGGCACAAGCCCCAACATTGAAATTATGTTGAGACTTTCCTAGGTACACAATTAGGTGACCCAGTTTATCCATGCCTTCTTTCTCAACCCTTGGTGTGCTTGGGGTGGCAGTGGTTGGGGTAGATTCCATTGTGAAAGTGCAGAGTGAAAGGGCACAATCTGGGGACCTTAGCCCAGCAAAGTGTCTAAGGAACAGCTCTGTATCCAGTTGGCTCCAGTCCATTCTAGCGTTGTACAGGGCCAGAGCTGTTGCCACCTTTGAGATGACGAACCACCGTATTTGTTGCCCAGGTCAACCAGGTTGTGCGTATACAGATCTAATTCCTCTCTTCTCTGTGGGTACACTGAGCAAAGCATATCCCTGTAAATGATGAAGGCGATTACAAAGTCTGGGATGGATAATTTTTTGCTCAGCCTTGGGTCTCTGGCCTTTAGGATCACTGAGATGTCGCCATATGTGAAAGAGCGATTCTCTATGACATCCTGGGAGGCAATGCGAAGCGAGACGAGATTAACGTCTTTGCCCTCCAGGATGTCCTTTTTGAGGTTCGCCGGTACCATATGGGCCAGGTTAATGACCTGAGACCCTAAGGTGATGAGTGTATTATTACCGGGTTGCAGTGGCGTACTAAGGGGGGGGCGGGGGGGGCGGTCCGCCCCGGGTGCCATCCAGTAGGGGGGTGCCACACTCTGTCCCTCCTGCTGGTCGTCCTCTCCCTCGCGGCTCCGGCGCTCAGTGAGTGAGTCAGAGCACAGGGAGGGGATTCCCAGCCTGTGTTCTGAGTCATCACTGAGCACCAGGGATGCTGTTATGGAGTGTGCCAGCAGGGGGCGCAGAGCGTGCATTCTGACAGGTTTCTCCCCTGCGGCCACTCTGCCTGCACCTCCTGCACTGCCTGGGCTGGGATAGAGAGAGACAGCCCCTGAATCATGGTAAGAAACATTATTGTAAATTCACCCTCACCCCCTCCCTCAGTCACCCTCTCACCCCCTCCCTCAGTCACCCTGTCACCCCCTCAATCACCCTGTCACCCCCCCTCAGTCACCCTGTCACCCCCTCAATCACCCTGTCACCCCCTCCCTCAGTCACCCTCTCACACCCTCCCTCAGTCACCCTGTCACCCCCCCTGTCACCCTGTCACCAATCACCCCCTCAGTCACCCTGTCACCCCCCTCAGTCACCTTGTCACCCCCCTCAGTCACCCTGTCATCAGTCACCCCCCCCAGTTACCCTGTCATCAGTCACCCTGTCACCAATCACCCCCTCAGTCACCCTGTCACCCCCCTCACCCTGTCACCCCCTCACCCTCCTCAATCACCCTGTCACCCCCTCACCCTCCTCAATCACCCTGTCACCCCCTCCCTCAGTCACCCTGTCACCCCCCCTCAGTCACCCTGTCACCCCCCTCAGTCACCCTGTCACCCCCTCACTCAGTCACCCTATCACCCCCTCCCTCAATCACCCTGTCACCCCCTCCCTCAGTCACCAGTCACCCCCTCCCTCAGTCACCAGTCACCCCCTCCCTCAGTCACCAGTCACCCCCCTCAGTCACCCTGTCACCAGTCACCCTGTCACCCCCCTCAGTCACCCTGTCACCAGTCACCAGTCACCCTGTCACCCCCCTCAGTTACCCTGTCACCCCCCTCAGTCACCCTGTCACCAATCACCCCCTCAGTCACCCTGTCACCCCCTCCCTCAGTCACCAGTCACCCCCCCACTCAGTCACCCTGTCACCCCCCCCTCACCCTGTCACCCCCTCCCTCAGTCACTCTGTCACCCCCTCACCCTGTCACCCCCCTCAGTCACCCTGTCACCAGTCACCCTGTCACCCCCCTCAGTCACCCTGTCACCAGTCACCCTGTCACCAGTCTCCCTGTCACCCCCCTCAGTCACTCTGTCACCAGTCACCCTGTCACCCCCTCCCTCAGTCACCCTGTCATCCCCCCATAGCCACTCAGTCACCCTGTCACACCCTCAGTCACCCTGTCACCCCCCTCAGTCACTCTGTCACCAGTCACCCCCTCCCCAGTCACCCTGTCACCAGTCACCCCCTCCCTCAGTCACCCTGTCACCCTGTCACTCTGTCACCAGTCACCCCCTCCCCAGTCACCCTGTCACCAGTCACCCCCTCCCTCAGTCACTCTGTCACCAGTCACCCCCTCCCTCAGTCACCCTGTCACCCCCTCCCTCAGTCACCAGTCAACCCCTCCCTCAGTCACCCTGTCACCCCCTTCCTCAGTCACCAGTCAACCCCTCCCTCAGTCACCCTGTCAACCCCTCCCTCAGTCACCCTGTCAACCCCTCGCTCAGTCACCCTGTCAACCCCTCCCTCAGTCACCCTGTCACCCCCTTCCTCAGTCACTCTGTCACCCCCTCCCTCAGTCACCCTGTCACCCAGTCACCCCCTCCCTCAGTCACTCTGTTACCCCCTCACTCTGCCACCAGTCACCCCCTCCCTCAGTCACCAGTCACCCCCTCCCTCAGTCACCAGTCACCCCCCTCAGTCACCAGTCACCCCCCCTCAGTCACCAGTCACCCCCCCTCAGTCACCAGTCACCCCCCCTCAGTCACCAGTCACCCCCCCTCAGTCACCAGTCACCCCCTCCCTCAGTCTCCCTGTCACCCCCTCCCTCAGTCTCCCTGTCACCCCCTCCCTCAGTCTCCCTGTCACCCCCTCCCTCAGTCTCCCTGTCACCCCCTCCCTCAGTCTCCCTGTCACCCCCTCCCTCAGTCTCCCTGTCACCCCCTCCCTCAGTCTCCCTGTCACCCCCTCCCTCAGTCTCCCTGTCACCCCCTCCCTCAGTCACTCTGTCACCCCCTCCCTCAGTCACTCTGTCACCCCCTCCCTCAGTCACTCTGTCACACCCTCTTTCAACACCCCTGCCCTCTCTGCCATATACACCACCGCCTTGTCATAATATCCTCCCTGGCATATACCCCTTTAACATGTCATATAATACCCACACTGCCATAATCCCCTCCTTGCTATATACCTCCACCGTATCATAATACACACCCTGCCATACACCCTGGCCCTGCCTTGACATACTATCCTCTCTTCCATATAACACCCAATCCCATTGTTCCCACCCGTGACATAAAACACCATATACTCACCACCTCACCTCCTTCAATCCACTGTGTGCAATGGCACACACTGACATAGTATCCACCACACTGTCCCACCCTGCCATATACCTTTCTCCTGATCGTAATACTCACCCACTTACATATACATCCACGTTGTCACATTCCCCCAGACAGATAGGACAGATATATACTGGAAGGCAGTGAGATTAAACATTTTTATGGACCATATAGGAGCTTGTGTACGCCCTGCAGTAAGCCGGCAGCCGGGGTATGACGTCATCCTGGCATCGGCATCACTACTGGTCTGCAAGTGAGCTGTGAAGGAAGAGCACAGAGATCCCAGCAGCAACCGCTTGTCACTCCCAGAGTAAGGTAGGGAGGTTGGTTGGACCTCTTAATAACTAAATGCGTGTGTATATCTGTGGTTGTGTATATGTTTAGTAGATAGCTCCCTAATTTGGTGTCCTTAAATATGTCAATCCCACATAAGGATAACAAATAAGTGAGTTATCTACTAAACAACCTAAATATTAAAATTAAGAAAAAGGCTTTTAAAATGTAGATCTTTTAGCTATTTAGTAGAGAATTCCCTAAATTGGTGCCCTTATGTGAGATTCCATATGTAAAGATACCAAATTAGGGTGCTGTTTAGCAGATAGCTCCCTTATTTGGTGTCCTTAAATATGGCAATCCCACATCTCAGCATCTTGCCAACACTACACACAAACACATCCCTGCATTCCAGTGCAAACACTACATACAAACACACCTCTGTATTAAAACATCACCATTATATATAACCACACCACTGCATCTCGCCAACACTACACACAAAAGCATGCCTGCATTAAAATGCCAACACTACATACAAACACACCCATTCATTCACTCACACTTACTCCATACAAAAGCATGCTTACATTGAAACATGGAAGCACTGCTCAATGCTACATACATTTAAAAAAATTGTGGGTGTTTTGTACATTTTAAAGTGCGGGGGGGGGGGGGGGGGGGTGTGCCAAAACTAGGACCCGCCCCGGGTGCCATATGCTCTAGGTACGCCCCTGCCGGGTTGGGAATGGGAAGAGCCCTGAATATCGGCTGAGGGAGGCTCTGGTGTCGCAACTGGACAGCTACGGGCTTCCAGTCTCTCCAGCCTATCGTTAATCTGTCCCATGGATGTAGGTTGGCATTGCTTGTGCCACTCGTGCCTTCCCCCGCGTCTGAATTGTCCGTATTGGCTTGCATTAGCCTAAATAGTTCTGCTTTGCGGGCAGTAGCTGGAAAGGGGATGCTGCGCCTGCGTAGTTCGGAAGTGATTCGTGGGATAGTCCATGATCTAATTGAAGAATGGCAACCGGTGTCCCCCTTTCGTGTAGGAGTGGCGGTCCTGGCTGGAGTACTTGGAATTGAAATGTCATCTCCATCTTCTGGTACTTGGGACATACTGAAATATATAGGAATAATGAACTTTAGCCTGAGGATGTGTACCGGTATTTAGCTAGTGCCGAAGTGGCGAAAACATTTGTTAGACTGGTGACAAGTGAGTCCCTACTAGTTGCCAAGTGGCTTGAGCGGCTCTACCTATGGTTGGTGCGAGGGGGTAACCTGCTGGTTGTTGGCTTTACAAGGAATGAGTCCTTAACTTTGGGAGGAGTTGTGACAAGTGAGGCCCTTACTATGCAACAAGCGAGGCGTCTAGCTATGTTTTGGCCCGTGGGGCGTATTACCTCTTTTATGGAGGATGGGTGTTGGCCTCACAGGACCTCTATCTCTATGGCATAGAGTGACTGGGAGAAATACCTAGATAGCCATACCCACTCGTCTTTATGGATTGATTCCCTATACTTAACCCTTGCTTAAGGAAGCAGGAGCAATGTACCTGTATGAACAATGTATGCTTGGTTTATTCTGTGGTAGTCTGAGATCCTGCTAAGGAGGGAGGCCTAAACCAGATGGTGGATGACAGAATGGAAGGAATTGGGTACATATGAGCAGGGCCGTCTTTAAAGGGGGGCAAAAGGGGCAGCTGCCCCAGGCCCAGTTACTCCTGGGGGGCCCAAAGTAGCTGCCCAGTGAGCCCCCTGCTGGCATCCAATCCAATGTAATCAGGGGCCGTCAGCCCTTTAAGAGTGCTCTGGTCTGGGCCCCTTGGATGTGCCAGTGTGTGTGCACCAGTGTCTGTATCAAAATATGTGTATGTGTGTGCCAAAGTGTGTATCTGAGTGTGTGCATGTGCTAGTGTGTGTGTATATGCCAGTGTGTTTGTGTTAGTGTGTAGCTGTGTGTTAAGATGTGTGCATGTGTCCAGGTGTGTGCATGTATCAGTGTGTTTATGTGTGTAACTGCGTATCAATGGGTATGTATATCTGTGTTAGTATGTATGTGCATACATCCAGGTAATCAAACACACCGCTGCAAACACAATCATTACATACAAACACACCCCTGAATACAAACTCCAAAATTGTATACAAACACACCCTTTACTCACCAATACTACACACAAATGTACATCTGCATCTAAAAGACAACACTACATCCAAACACACCCCTGCATGCAATTACAAATGTTACATACACACCCGTTTATTAAAACATTAAAATTATATACAAACACCAACTCAATACACAAAAGCACAACTTTTAAAATCCAACACTATATACAAAACACACATCCCTGCATTTAAACGCAAACACTACACACAAATACACCGCTGCATTCCAATGGTAAAATTACATACAAATACACCCCTACATGCACACATATACTCTATACAAAAACATGCTTACATTCAAATTCACAATATCTATCTACCGTATATACTCGAGTATAAGCCGACCCGAATATAAGCCGAGGCCCCTAATTTTACCCCCAAAAAACTGGGAAAACGAATTGACTCGAGTATAAGACTAGGGTGGGAAATGCAGTAGCTACTGGTAAATTTCTAAATAAAATTAGATCCTAAAAAATTTATATTAATTGAATATTTATTTACAGTGTGTGTATATATTGAATGCAGTGTGTGTGTATGAATGCAGTGTGTGTATGAGTGATGTGTGTGTATGTATGAATGCAGTGTGTGTGTATATGAGTGCAATGTGTGTATGAGTGATGTGTGTGTATGTATGAGTGCAGTGTGTGTGTATGAGTGCAGTGTGTGTATGAATTCAGTGTGTGTGTGTATGAGTGCAGTGTGTGTGTATGAGTGCAGTGTGTGTATGAATGCAGTGTGTGTGTATGAATGCAGTGTGTGTGTATGAGTGCAGTGTGTGTGTATGTAGCTGAGCCTTGGTGGGGGGCAATTTTATTATTTATTTTTTTAATTATTTTAATATTTTTTTATTATTATTATTTATTATTATTAATTTAATTATTATTATTTTTTATTTTAATTTTTTTTTCGTCCCCCTTCCCTGCTTGATACATGGCAGGGAGGGGGGCTCTCCTTCCCTGGTGGTCCAGTGGCATTGGTAGTTCAGTGGGGGGAGGGGGGCTGTCAGCGAGCACTTACCTCTCCTGCAGCTCCTGTCAGCTCCCTCCTCCTCCGCGCCGGTTCGTGCAGCTCTTCTGTCAGCTCACACTGTAAGTCTCGCGAGACTTACGCTGGGAGCTGACCGAGGTGCTGAATGGACTGGCGCGGAGGAGGAGAGAGCTGACAGGAGCTGCAGGAGAGGTAAGTAACCGCACACAGCCACCTTTCTGTATTATGGCAATGTAAATTGCCATAATACAGACACTGACTCGAGTATAAGCCGAGTTGGGGTTTTTTAGCACAAAAAATGTGCTGAAAAACTCGGCTTATACTCGAGTATATACGGTATCTTTTCTCCACTCTTGCGCTATAGGGAAGACCCCAAAAAAATTCTTGCACCACAGCCCTCTCTACATTAGTTCCATCAGTAGGTTGGGGTGGAGGCCGTGACTGCATGCCAGGGAGCTGTGTGTTGGAAGTGGGGGGGAGGGGGGGAGGGGGGGAGAGGGCACAGTACAAATGCTTGCCCAGGGTCCAATCGATATTAAACACGGCCCTGCATATGAGTATGTATTGACATTCAACCTGCCGAATATCCCCCACAATCGTAGTGTTTAATTTCACTATGAACAACCTACCTATACCTTTAGATGATGTGTGATATTTGTCCTGGTTTGGCACGTATACTGTAAGTTCTGATGAGCCAAGTTTGTCTAAGCTTGGAGCCTTGAGTCTGTAACACATGTCAGTATTAGGTTATATTAGGTTCACAAGTGTCTGATCAGTACCGATTGTACTTTGCAAACACTTATGTTCTTGCTCGCTGACATGTAGTAATAGAGTATGAATAACGAAAATGTATGACTGTTACAGAAAATGACTGCGACAGACACAGCACGTACCAATTGATAGTAACACAACACTATTGACCCTTGTCTATGTCTCTGAATCACGAAAGCAGACCTAGATATGAAATGACAAATACTGAGTTAACATACATACCGCAACGCTTCCCGGATAAATTGCCTGTTAGCTATGATTTAAGAACTTGTAACTGTTACCTAATGCACGTACCAGTTAGAAAGAAAGAAAGAAAATACTTCTTGAGCTCTGACTAGGTCTATCAACACGAAAAGCAGACTTATAGAACGGAATGATAAAATACTGGTATAAACAGTCGAACTAAAACTATACTGCCTGAAAGTGTTTTAACAGTTTAAGAATATGGAC
This sequence comes from Pelobates fuscus, assembly GCF_036172605.1. NCBI lineage: Eukaryota > Metazoa > Chordata > Amphibia > Anura > Pelobatidae > Pelobates > Pelobates fuscus. Next base: position 279,246,877 of record NC_086321.1, read on the forward strand.
ATTAGATATGTGAATGACATTGAAATATGCATAGGGGACTTCAACTGCCAACTGCCGTTCTGAGCGGTTGCATGGAGTAAGTGCTCCACTCCATAAGGACCTAAAAGCTTGATGTTTCGAAGCAAATAAACGTTGCTATAACGTATTTACAAGCCCCTGACTTCACTGATATCCATGGCACCGGCAAAGCAAACAAAAATCACGGACCCAATCCGCACGGCAAAAAAAGACTGTGCGCGTCCTTTGCAAGATGGCGGCGATAACAGTCTCTTGGTCTCACAAGGGGCTGAAGCAAATTCTGCTACACAAAATTTTTAAGCACAACCTGTCTTGGAGATGGACGGGAACCACTACACTGATTCTCTGGTGACTGAAAAAAGCTCTATGCAATGCTGCAGGAATTTCGTGTTACATTGCAGGAAGACTTCAAAAGTGTCACAGGGGAAATAAGACGGGAACTGGCTGATGTAGGTGAGCTTGTCACAAAATTATTTAGCAGAAACTGTGCATCTTCTAACAGAGGAACACCAGCAACTCAAAAGGAAATTAGCAGACATGGAGGACCGCTCGAGGAGGAATAATATTCGTTTCAGGGGGATCCCAGAGTCAGTCTCATCAGACTCGCTGCATGTATACCTTCTGAACCTTTCTAAATCCCTATCACCTGGAATAGCCAAGGGAGAATGGCTTATGGATAGAGCACACCGTTTACCACAACCTCCTAGGCTCACCCAAGACACACCAAGGGACATAGTGGTAAGATTCCACTACTACAAGTCAAAAGACGCGTTGCTCGCAGCAGCTAGGAAGTTACCCAAACTGACAGACCCCTATGGAGAAATCCAGCTATTTGCAGACCTGTCTGTGTATGTTATTGTATCCCATGTCCCTGACTCTGTGCAGATGTGACTATAGAGTAGCGAGATGAGTTTCGTTGGCATGGTTTCTTTAAAGCAAATGCGTTCAAAGAATGTTAAGTTCTTGGTTGTCGCTGCTTTAACCGTGGCGGTTTGTGCGAAATCCCTGATCTGAATGTAGCGGAAAAAATCTCTGGTTTGCAGCGGAGCCAGGGATTTTAAGTGGTCGTATGTCACTAATCGCTTGTCGATGTATAGGTGTATGTAGCGTTGTAGCCCTGTGGTTTCTATGCCTTTGAAATCTCAAGCCCTGAGTCCTGGTGGGAATGCTCTATTCCGGAATATTGGAGTCATCGGGCTTGGGGTGTTCATGAGTTTATATTTCTGGGCAGGTAGTTCTAATTATCGTCCTATGTTCTCTGGGCATCCATATTAAAAATTGAGGTAGGTCCGTGAAAGTCATTAGGGATTCTATGTCTACCCATCTGCGTTGGTCTATTGGGCAGTGCCAGTGTGCTATTTGGGCCATTTGTGCTGCTACGTAGTAGTTGTGTAAGTGGGGCAATCCTAGTCCTCCCCGTGGTTTAGGGTTGTATAGTATGGCTCGGGCTATTCTAGTTTTTTTTTCTCTGACATATGAAGGCGTCTTTAGCCTTCTGGATGTCTGCCAGATCTCTTCTGGTGACCCTGATCGGTAGTGCTTGAAAGAGGAATAAGAGTCTGGGCATGACGTTCATTTTAACTGAGCGGAGGCGCCCTAGCCACGTGATGGGTTTGTCTGTCCATTTGTCTAAGTCGTTTTTTATGGTGTGCAGAAGGGGTGTGTAGTTGTGTTTGTATAGTGCAGTAGGGTCAGCTGTAAGTTGTATTCCAAGATATGTGAGCGATTCGTGGTTTATCCTAAGTTGGTGTTTGTGCTTGATGCATGTTGCCTCTTGTTCCTGCAGGTGGAAAGGCATGGCTGTCGATTTGGTGAGGTTGACCTTGTATCCGGAGACTTCTCCGTATTGTTGTAGGAGTGTGTCCAGTCGGGCCATGGATCGTATCGGGTCTGACAGTGTTAATAGTACGTCGTCTGCGTATGCCGCTACTTTGAATTGTTTATTTCCTATTTGTATGCCCTGTATCAGCGGGTCTGTTCTAATGGATTGTAGTAGGGGTTCCAGAACTAGCGCAAACAGTAGTGGAGACAAGGGGCACCCCTGTCGTGTCCCATTTCTCACTGGGAAGGGGATCCTGGGGGCTCCAGGTATGATTGTTTGTGCTTGTAGGTCTGTATATAGGGCCTTAATCGCAATAAGAAATGTTTCTGGGAAGCCTTGTGATTCTAGTAGCTGGAATAGGAATGGCCATTGGACTCTGTCAAAAGCCTTTTCGGCGTCTAGGGAGAGGGCGAGGGAGGGGGCGTCGGAGTTGGACATATACCAGATCAGGTCTGCTCCACGGCGGGTGTTTTCATATAGCTGTCGTCCTGGCATGAAGCCGACCTGATCCGGATGAACTAGTTTGGTCAATAGAGGTGTTAGTCATATAGATAAGATTTTTGTGAATATTTTTAAGTCTGAATTGATTAGGGAGATTGGTCTGTATTTTGTGGCTAGGGTAGAGTCTTTATTTGGTTTAGGCAGTAGTAGTACATTGGCGGTAGCCATGTCTCGGTCTGGGGTCCCTCCCTGTAGGAAGTGGTTATATAATTTAGTGAGGGGGGGTACTAATTCTTCTTTGAATTTTTTGTAATAAGTCATGTCGTAGCCGTCAGGTCCAGGCGCCTTATTGCCTTGTAGCATAGAAATTGCCGCTTTCACTTCTTCTTGAGTTATAGGCTCTTGTAGGGTTTCTGCCTCTTCTGATGTTATCCTTGGTAGGTCTGTGTGTGTCAAGAAGTCATTAATACTTGTTAGAAATTGGGCATGTGCTATTTCGTCTCGTGGGGTATGGTCGTATAGTCTGCGAAAGTATTCTGTGAATGCTAGGTTGATGTCTCTTGGTGTGTTAACTACTACGTTAGAGGAGTTACGGATCGTAGTGATGGGTTTGGATTCTTGTCGGCGCCTGAGCGTTCGGGCTAATAGTGTGTCCATCTTATTGACTTTCTTGTAGAAGAGGCGTCGGGATCGTAGGATAGAGTGTGCTACATCTGCTATTGATAGTTCTCTGATGGAATGTCTTAGTGCTTGGAGTTTGTTAAATTTAGCTGTGGTGGGGTTGTGTTTGTGTTCTATTCTCCGTAGTGTAGTTTGGAGTTCTAAGAGGCGTTTTGTTTTTGCTTTTTTGGTATGGGTGGCTGCTCGGATGAAGTGGCCTCTCATGACTGAATTGTGAGCGGATTGTCGGGTTTACGTCGCCTGTGTCATTGTTGCTAAAATAGTCTGTGATTGTTGCCCGGGTGGTGAGAAGTATCTCCTCATCATTGAGCAGGTAAGCGTTGAGTTTCCAAGTCCAGTTTGTGTGATAGTGTAGTTTCCCCAGTGTAACCGATATGTCGGCATGGTCAGACCATGTGATGCTGTTGATCTCTGAGTGTATGAGTTTGGTCATGTCTGCTCCATTGAGGAGAATGTTATCGATTCTAGAGTACGTGTTGTGTGGTGCTGAGTAGTATGAATAGTCCCTGGTGTCTGGGTGTTGTAGCCTCCACGCATCGAGTAAGCCCGTGTGTTGAAGAAAGGTGTGCATTAATTTGTCTTGGCCCCCTCTGCCCTGTGAGCATTGAGTTCCTGGTTTAGAGCTTCTGTCAAGCGTCGGGCAAGGGACTGCGTTAAACTCTCCACCTACTATGAGTATGCCTCCTTGTAGAGTGGCTATCAGGGTTTCCATGGAGCTCCAGAAGACATGATCTGGTTCATTGGGGGCGTAAATGTTAACTACGTGTATTTTCATGCCGTGTATAGTGCCAGAGATGGCCAGGTATCTGCCCTCAGGGTCGGTTTGTTGGTGTGTTAGTATGAATGGGCAGGTTTTGTGGATCAAGATGGCGACACCTGCTTTTTTCCTAATTGCTCTAGCCTCATACATCGTGGTGTATGTGCGGTCCTTCAGTCTGACTAGTGTTGTTCTGTGTAGGTGCGTCTCCTGAATGAGTGCTATGTCAGTCTTTTTTGATTTCAGTTCTCTTAGTAGTAGTCTTCATAAAGAAAAACATTCCCGTGTAAGTACAGTCTGGTCTTACATTCTGCCAGAGCGAATCGGGGGTGGCTTCTCTTCCCGCCGGTCATATTACTATGACTCCAGCAGGGTCGAGTGAGTTCCCGGTCCACCTCGTCACAATGCGAGAGACTCATATATAACTAATTCTCGTTTACATCATATATCACAGGTTATGCATCTAGGTTAATTTGTAGCGTGCCTAGATAGTGATGTCGGAGTTGCCTTTGTGCTCCTCTATATTCCAAGTTGCTATGGGGGGGTATGGGAGTTTAAGGTGGTATCGGGTGTTATAGGTGGGACTGCGGCTACCTCCGGAGGTTGGGGCTATGCTGTTGAGGTTACCTTTTATATTATTGCAGTTTCCCACGGGTTGTGTGAGGTTGCCATTGTCGTTGAGGCCCTAGGGGCCTAAGCCGTGGGTGAGTATAGGTCCACGGTTGGTGGTGAGAAGAGTGAGTGAGGAGCCCTGGTTTCTCTGATCGGGTGGTATTGAGTACTAAGGGGGTTCAGAGTGTTGTATCTTGGGGGATACCCATATCATGTTGGCTTAGCCTTCTACCCAGTGTAAAAGGGCCCATGCCTTGGGCAGAGTGAGGTATCTGGATTGCTTATCGGATGCCATGTGGCGTGAGGAGTTGGGTAGTGTGTGCAGGCGTGTGTAATCCCCGTCCCTAGTGTGTGTGTGTGTGGGGGGGTGGTGGTAGGTTATCCCTTAGCCCACTCACACCCGCAGTAGCCAGAGTCTCCCCCAGGCCTAGTAGTGTGGCTGGTCCCCAAGTTCGTGTGGGGGGTACCTATTAGCCAGTCTGGTGGAGTAGTTGTCAAGCTCCGCGGGAGCAGGGTGGGTGTTCATGTGTGTCGGTCAGCCGCTTCGCCAGCCGTCAGCCAGTCCCGGGGGAGTGAGCGGAGCACCGGCAAGTTGTCTTGCGGTAGGGCGAATCCTGGCGGGGGGTCTAGGCGGAGGCCACGGAGAAATTTTAAGGGATCAGTCCCGGGCAGGTGGGTGTGTGTTGCGCCTGACCTGAACGCCACTAGCTTGAACGGGTGCCCCCACGTGTACCGGATCTCTTGGTCTTGCAGCAACGAGGTTAACGGCTTCCGGTCTCGGCGGCGCTGCAGTGTAGTGGGCGATAGATCCTGGAATAGGGTGATGTTGGCAGATTGGGAAGTAAGTTCGTGCTGTCTGGCGTATCTCATCACTGCTTTTTTTGTCGTATAGAAGTGGAAGCGGATGATGATATCCCTGGGCGCCATCCCTTCAGTTCTGCGGGCCTGGAGCGCCCTGTGTGCTCGGTCGATCGTCCATTTTTCTTCCGGTATTTCTGTCAGGAGGTGCTTAAAGTAGTATTCTAGTTTTTCAACGAGTGCCCCCTCGTTAGGTGTTTCTGGGAGGCCTCTAAGCCGGACATTGTTGCGCCTTGAGCGGTTCACCAGGTCCTCGACCAGTAGTTCCAGCTCAGTTATTTTCTGCTCTGCGGCTCTTGTATGAGTCACTGTTGTATTGTGGGCCTGTGCAACTTGTTCCATCCTCTCCTCCAGCACTGCGGTCCGGGCGCCCAGCGATTTGACCTCGTGTGTGCTCTTAGAAATTTCTCCTGCGAAGTAATTGCGGACCTCTAGGAGTTTATTGAGGATGTGTGTGGTGTCAGCTTGTGCGGGCTGATCGTTGCCTTCCGCGAGCGTTTGGGAGATGAGGCTGTGTGAGTCGCGCTTGCAGACATCTTGTGCGGCCTGTGAGCCGCGTGGCGTGGTAAGCATGTCTATGACGGATGTGGAGGTTTCTCTCTTTTCTCCTTTCTTTTTTCGCGGTTGTTTAGTGCCGGTTTGCGTGTGTGCATTGTGCGTGCTAGGGTGCTGGGTTATGAGTCTCAATGCCTATAATAGGTGCTAGATTGTCGGTAGATTTAGCGGAGCTCCTGGACTACGCGTCCATTCCGGTCGGCAGTCAGACCACGCCCCCTCGTATCTGGTACTTTGAACGGCCTTAAGGTCACAGTGGCATCATTGTACGCACTGAACGACACCCAGAAATCCTTCCTAAGTATGGCCCCTGGAAAAATTGACCAATGTAAATTAGGACATACAATAGTATGCGGGGACTTTAATTGCACCCGGGGATGGACATGTGCAGATCACATCTCAAACTGCCCACACAAAAAGCCATCTCACTGGGCGTACACCTATCTGATCTCCTACACACAAAAAATGATTACGACGCATGACGCACCCTTAATCCCACAGATAGACTATACATTTTACTCACATGACCTATTCCAGAATTGACTTGTGCTTACTTGACAAAAGTACACTACGACATGCTATTGGGGCGAACATAGGCTCAATCACTTCGTCGGACCATGCACCACTGACGGTTATATTGAAGGCCCCCACCCGGCCAGGGGCCAAGGCACGTGGAGGCTAAATTAAGCAATACTAGACAACCCAAAATGTTTTACTTACCTGCAGACCTGTCTAGCACAATACTTTTTTGAACATAAACAATGTACGACCCTCCCTAACGACCCAATGGTTAGCACATAAAGCAGTGGTAAGGGGTCACCTTATTTAAATGGGCGCCCTAAATAAGAAAAAACGCCTCGACGAACAAATTAAACTAGAACAAGAAATCATAGAACTAGAAACCCTACACAAAGTCAACCCAACTAGGCAGCGCCACAAAAATCTCATGACTTTAAAAACTAAACTTACCTCCCTACAACTCCACACGACTGATCAGCATATGCGGTATCTAAAGCAAACTTACTATAGTACAGGAAATAAAGCAGGCAATGACTGGCCAACAAATTGAAACAGAGGCAATTGCAAACTAAAATTCCCTATATTACATCCAAACAGGGGATAAAATTATATCATCCTCAGGACATTGTTAATGAGCTAGCAGGGTTCTACGAATCCCTCTACTAATTGCATATAGACCCAGAAACACACCAGCCTACTAGGGAGGGAATAGCTACATTGTTGAACCTAGTGCAAATACCTCAATTGTCTCAAGACCAATGTGCAATGCTCGTGAACCCGTTTACGGAGGAGGAGGTTAGGAAAGCGATCACTACACTCCCCAAACACAAAGCACCAAGCCCACATGGGCTTTCCAACTATTATTATATAAAGCTAGCGGATCAACTGTCCCCGCACCTCACCACGCTATTTAACACCATTAAAGACTCAGGCATACTTCCGAAAGAGAAGCTAGAAGCCTACATAATAACGTTGCCCAAACCCAACAAACCCCCGACATTCTGCGCCAATCTCCACCCGATATCTTAAAACTCGATGCCAAAATAGTGGCGACAAGGCTTAAGCCTCTACTTCTCACACTAATATCTGATGAGCAGGCGGGCTTTGTACCAGGCAGGCAAATTGGGGACAACACCAGTCATTTTCTGAACCTCATAGACTGGGCCAACCGTTCGTCCCGGAGTGATATGATCCTTGCTTTGGATGCCGAAAAGACGTTCGATCGCTTGCACTGGGGCTACATGGAGCGAACGCTAGGAAGAATGAACTTCCCACCCGCTTTCATATCTAGTATAATGGCCCTTTATCAACAACCGGCAGCTAAAGTTTTTAGCACAGGGTTCCTATATACACCTTTCCATATATGCAACGGCACGCGCCAGGGATGTCCGCTGTCCCCGATTGTTTTTATCCTATGCTTGGAACCACTCTTACGCCAAATTAACCAGAAAACACAAGTTCCAGGTTTAGTTACCCCGGGGGGTATGAAAAAATTTGCATTATTCGCTGATAATATTCTCCTGTTTCTTTCAGACCCAACAACTTCAATTCCGAAGCTACTAGAAATCCTGAACACATATGGTAGAATCTCTTACTATAGAAACAATACGGAGAAAAACCCAAGCTTTACCCATAGATCTCCCTCAAGCCATAGTGACCCAGCTAGAAAATCTATACACATTTGATTGGAGGAAAAAACAAACTGTACTATCTAGGGGTTCAATTGACTAAATCCCTCCAAACAATTCCAACAGAAAACCACTATCCATTGCTACACAAGATAAAAACCTCACTGGTTAGATGGGCTGAAATAGAAGTTTCTTGGTTGGGTCGCATAAACTCTCTAAAATGATGATCCTGCCTCTCATCCTTTACCTATTTCGTACGTTGCCAATATCACTGCCTACGAAACTTATTAATCAATTTCAATCTACCATTAATGCACATGTGTGGAAGGAAAGCCACCTCGAGTGGCATACTGTAATTTATGGTTCCCTTATATTAAGGGAGGGCTGGGATTACCAGACATCAGGGCCTATTATATGGCCACGGCGCTAGCTCAAGGAATACGCATTTTACGACTCTCACATACGGACCCCGCCCGCTTTGGCTGTCCCTAGAGAATACATGCATAAGTCCACACAACATTGCTAGCTCCCTATGGTCCAATATGATGCCCCCGGTCAAGTGTGCCCATATGCTACACAATTCCAAATTTCTAGTACAAGCTTGGAGATCCTGGAGTTCAACCATTATTAAACCCGACACCCTATTCCATTCTGCACCAATTGAGGTGCTGATGAGCATCTCCCCAGACCTAACGATTAAATTGTGGGTCACAAAAGGTATTCAAAAGGTGAATGATCTATTAGAGGGGGATAAAATTAAACCATTCCCTCCAAAAACAATACTCGCTACCACCGAGAGACCTATTTTTGTACATGAGAGTAAAAAACTTAATGTTTTCCAGGTTAGACACAACACATGATGTACTTCCCAAAGCGATAGTGAATGTACCCTCAATGCTTTCAGCCAAACACTTGAAACCTCTCTCTCTATGTTACAATGCTCTTCTCCAGGGGCCTGCAAAAGACAAAATGCCCTATATGATCCAATGGGAGAAGGAGCTGGGGAAAGAGATACCTCTGTCACATTGGCACAAAGCTATGTCAATTACTAAATGAGCCTCAAGGAGCTTATCACTCTGGGAAGCCTTCTGTAAAATCACCATGAGATGGTACCTGGTGCCATACAAGTTATCGCGAATCTATAAGGAGGCATCGGAGCTATGCTGGAGATGCAAAACACAGATAGGCACTATGCTACACACATTTTGGGATTGCCCGGCCCTGGGAGAATACTGGAACCGGGTGGGGAAATTTATCTCTGATACCACACATAGAATACCAAAGAAGCCAACCAGCTACCTTCTGCATATCTTCCCCGGGCTGATACACCACCCCAACCACAAAGTATTGCTCATCATTCTCACGGTAGCTAAGATAAACTTGGCGTTCCACTGGAAGAGCACGACGATTCCCTCGTTAGATACTCTCATACAGAGATTGAATACGATAAGTATTTACGAGAGAATGGTTAGCAAAACACAGGGTTGTGTAAGTAGGTATGTGAGAGATTGGGAATAATGGACCACAAATATTGGAAAGGCACAGGACAGCAACGCTAACAATGAGGAAACGAATAGGAATAAATAGCTTATAGGGCACCACTTTTGTGTGACTTGAATGTCCGGCCAGGCTCTAGGGTTCTAAGGACAGGGTATGTGTCACAAGAACGGTTGCATAGGCAATATCAATGTGTACCTAACCTCCCCCCCCCCCTTTTTCCTTTCTGTATTCCCCTCCCTCTATTTTATCTTTTTATGGTATTCTTATGTTTTAATGAAGCTAATAAGGCTACAATTACCGGAGGACAACAGCATAATATGTTTAAGCAAAGCTTTGTTGTCAATCTAGGAAAAATAGTTGTAAATTGTCGTATAGCAATTGTTTACTCTGTTATATGAAAATGTTACAGTTTTGATATTATATGCAATCATAACATTCTCTGATAAAAATGATATATGGAAAAAAAAAATATGCATAAGGTATGGTTGCTAGCTAGTGGCTATGTGCAGCATGGCCACCAGGCGGCGTTGTGCTGTACTGTACCCTGAACACCCGGAGTAACATATCAAGAATCATATAAAGCAGAGTTGTCACATAAAATTGAAAGTCAGCAATAAATAACATGCCCCACAGGGAAAACAGTTGCTTAAAACATATATACTAATAATGAGTAAAATATTCTATATATATATATATATATAACATAATATATATATATATATATATATATATATATATATATATATATATCATGACTTGTATAATACATATATACATATAATACATAATACATATAATAATAATAATACATATAATAATAATACATAATACATATAATACATATATGCCCGATTTGCAACCTGCCATGTTTAATTTACAATTTTGATATGCCTGTGAGTGATGTGCGTTACACTGCCTCTTGAATATACAGCCTGCCAATTCGGTAACGTAGGTAAGAGGGGGAGTCCCTTTTTAAGGCACATAGCCCTCCCACAACTTCAGGCCCAGCCTTCCAATATATAGTAACAACCTCTGGATGTTGGGCTAAGGTAACATCCCCCGGACGTACTTGTAAACCAGAGTAATGTACCGTTCCTGGTTAAATACTTTGTTATTATTATTATTTGTCAGGTCCCCTGCCTCCGTGCCGCTCGCGGCGGACTTGCTTACCACGTCACCACACGCAGCGCCATCTGGTCCCAGTCAGCGGCAGGCGGATGTCCCCGCTACCGTGCTCCAGACTGACAGTGTTCCTGATGCTGCATGCTCCAGAGCAGCATCCTTATATGTGTGCCAGACCCGGTCATGTGACCTGGCACACAGTGATGACCTCAGAGACCACAAGGGAGGGAAGAAACACCTCCCACGTGTTGTGGTTAACACTAATTGGAGGTTAGCCAATCAGACACACCCTTTGTGTATATAAGCTAATCTCCCCCTTGCCTCAGTGCCCTGTTGTGGACTTTGTTTAGCCCAATAGCGCGTTATACTCTGTCTGATTAACTGGTTACCAAACTTTGGCTTGTCTGTTTACTCTGTTTTCTCTGCTCATCTCTTCATATTCTGTCTCTCTATTTCCCTTTGACCTTGGCTTGCTTTGACTATTCTTTTGCATAGCCCGGCAATTCTAAGCACCAGTATCGCAATTCTGTCTGTTTCGTCCTGTCTGTGTGTTAGGTTCCCTAACAATCGTGACATTATTATTATTATATATAACCAATAATAAGTGTATTTTTATATTGATAGTTCTATATATCGAAATCAAAATACACTTATTATGGAGTTACATAATTGTTAATAGTAATTGTATATATTATATATATATTTTAATAAAATGTTATTAATAAATACATTAAATAAATAAATTCATTAATTAAATAATAAAAAAAAAGTAAAACATTATATATATGCAGAAAAGGAAATTGGTATACAATATACATATACCAAAACATAAATATTAATACCGCACTCACATGCATAAAATATGCATAAGAAAAAAGAAAAATCAATGTATAAATATGCAAAAATTAATTTATTATACACTAACTATATCAAATTCATTCCAAGTAGGAAAAGAACCACTGTTACTATGAAATGCAAATTGATGATCTCTCCATAAATTCATCTATAATACACATAGCAAAAATTCATAATATATGCACATCTCAGACATTTTTACAACTATATACAGTCCATGACTCCCATATGTGAGGAGCTGGGAGTTCCTAAGGATTCAGGTGGATCCACCACTCAGTTGCTGTAAGATAGAGTAAGCAATGGTGAAAAAATAATGAAAAAATAAATCACAAAATATAAGTGAAAAAATATATAGACAAAAAAATAGAAAAAATGACTAGCAAAATAAATAATAAAAAATTAAAAAGTTAAAAATTGAAAAGTTAAAAAAAACAAGAAAAAAAAGTGCACTGATTGGATGGTAGAAAAATGGATGGAGGGGGGCGGGGCCGGGCCGCCGAGCCCAACGGTCGCAGGAAAGACCTGCTCCTGCACACCATACACTATTAAGCCTGAAAAACTGGACTTTTGAAAACTTAAATGACCCACAACTGTGACCCTCGGTGATTGAGGGTCACCAGAGCCGAGGAGAGGCTTGCTCTTGGAGTTTTAGTCCCTCGGGGGAGAGATCTCTGCCGTACCAAGCGGGACCTGCCTGGCGGTGAGTGGAGTGGACGGCCGCCGCTCCACTATCCTGCCCTATGGAGCCCAACAGAGAAGCTGAACCATCGCGGTCCCGGTCCCGATCCCCCCCTTCTGGACCGGGGGGGTTATCCCGGTCCTCGCCCCATAACAGCACTTGGAGGCAATGCCACACTGCCACATGAGCCCAAGGCCCAAAACAAGATGGCCGCCAGACCTGAGCCCGATCTCTGAAGGCCTGCTTACAGCCTACTCACATGGCGGACTCGCATGTACAAGACTGTGCACACAACTCTGGACAAAGCGGCAAAAGAACAGACAAGCTCCTGCCCATCAGTGCCAACCTACCGTAGAAAGGTGCCTCGAGTAGCCCCAACTGTGTGTCCCTCGGGTGATACCGCCGAGGTGTAGATACAGACAGACGGAGCAATCTGAGCACCAACCTCGAAGGCACAGCCCCTAAGCCAGCTACCTCTTACCAGCAACACCCACGGAACCCAGGTATCCTGCCAGCCTAACAAAGAGCCCACCAACCGGGAAACCTTGCTCTGCCCATGCATGGCGTCAAAGAAAAAGTACAGGGGACTTTGCCTCTGGCACGGTGCCTGCCTAACAACTCCAACTCCAACACCTGCCGAGTACCTATTCCATCACCCAGGCGGACGGAAGAATGTCCAGTGACAGAGGCGCCCTGGGACCCAAGCCAGAGCCAAGCGGAGACCAAAGAACCCCAACTGGCAGGTCTGCAGTGCCAGTAACTCTTGGGCGCAGACAACAACCAGAATCAAGCCGGAACGCATATGGGCTACAGGAAGACTCATGGAGGGACAGCAACAACAAGCTTTCCATGGACACAGCAAGTATCCACTAATGATGCCTGAAACAGGCATAAGCTGATAATCACCCTGCAGGCATACCATAGCCCCAATCTAGCTTGCACTATTTACTTTTATTTACTTTAATTTTTTATTCACGCTGGCGACATTAAGAAACCTGTCCTACATCTTGCCACCCACTCTTGCCTCATGTACATGAGGATGCAGTAATATATCATGTTTATTTTTATCATAAGCTTTACAATCTCTGCTCCATAATTCATATTATAAAAAATGTGCAGATCATCAACAAGCCATGGCCATATTTTACATTGCCTGTTATTTCTATAACTTTACCTACTGTTGTGGCACCACAAGCCAGATTGTTATTACTTAAATATAAAGTCAACTTCTCAAGCAGAGATAGACGATATACACAGAACTTTTATGTTATGTTATGTTTAGTTCAAATGTTCATGCTTTGGATGACTAGACAAGAATGTACCCTGCAACATGTTAGTTTACATACTAAACCTGCAATGCTAAAATCGTTAATCTGCACAGATCTCAGGTAGCCCACTGTGACAGAGGTAGTTGTAACATGTGCCTAGCCTGTAAATGTCTCATTACCATATAACCTCTTATAACCTCTTTTGTAGCTACATGCCTGGGAACTTACCTGCGTAACACAGAAGCCTACTCTCACTAGTATCACTAGACACGATAGTCCAAACTTGTGCCTTATAATCAGAGGGTGACATCCTCTCTTTTGTATCAACCTGCTCAATACTCGACTTGTAACTGATCTGATTCTCAGCGTACAAAGCAACCTACACTAAAGCCAAGGTTCCAACGTTAACAACCCCATGTTATACTATGAAATCTAACGAAGTGAATCCATACTGTATATAGCCCAAAACATGTGCTTGTTATATGTACCTCTATGTTTAACTGTTTTCATGAGTTGGAGGATTGCCTTTGGGGTACCTCACATGCAACTGTTATATCTATACGCACAACAAAAATAAAGAATAAAAAGAAAAATGGATGGATCTCACCACAGGTAGTTTTGCTGTAGATATAAACCACTTATTAGCTGTAGATGTCCAGTTGCTGAGGAAAGTGTCTTTTGATATAATGAAGCAGTGATAGGGAGAATCCTCATCTAATCAGGTCTGCCGTTCTCCTGTCTCAGTCCTCCTGTCTCACGTGTCTGTAACTGGGCTGCGCGCTCGGGACGGCAGTGCCCCTTCGAAGGCCCCTACATATACCTTAAGTGGAGCGTTGTAAATGTTGAGGGGTTACCTCGTGGGGTCTTGATTGAATCGTATACGTCAGGTAAAGATATAAAAAATATAATATAGTGCAGATTGTAAAACACTGTGTACGTTTAGTGAAATAGAAAAATGGGTCACATTTTAAAGAGCCTATAATATTGGCTCTGTAAACAGGACTGGTATGCTTTTTAGGGCAGCATCCCACCACTATTTCCTGCTGGGATTTTTCCTCCGGGAAGATAAAAACAATAGAAACATCCAATGTAATATAGTTATTTTAAAAATATCTTGGATGAATGTGAATAGGTATTAAGCTCACCTTTTTCAGAGCCTTAAGGTCCTGGCTCTGAGCGTAGAAGGCTTTGTGCCAATCTGGGGGGGATGGCACTTCACCCAATAAAGGTAGTTGAGGCTTCAGTGGACCTGGTAAAAAAAATCTGATATATTTATTTATACAAAAAATCTATAAAATAAACTTTGTACTTTAAAATTTGAAGTCCTGATAGCCAAAACGTGTTTACCTCTTTCTGGAGCTTCCTCAGTCAGCTGTAGCTTGATCCTCTGTACCTTCTGTCTTTTAAATGTCTCTTGGGTCCTCCCTTGAGTTCACTTTTGAAGTTCAATTATCCAATTGTCCAATCATCTGTGTGTTTGGTTCTTAGTCCCCCCCTATATTTATAATCACCTGTGTTTCCCTTTCTTTAAATGGTGGATAAAGAAATTCCACCTTTTATTTTTTATTTCATTGGTGATTTAGGAACACACACTCTCCCAAAAGGAGATTTTGGTTTTAGTTTGCACTTACAAAAATTACCCTTGTGTTTTTACATATAGATTGCACTATGTCACTTTTTGAACAACGTAAACAACACTGTATAAATATAGATGAATTATTTGGAGGTGATGAACACATTTTCAATCAAATCGATCAAATGGAGGAAAAATCCATTTCTGATTGTCAACGTAATCTAGACAAATTATTAAGCAAAGAAATCAAGACAAAGTGGGAAATAGCCACCCTTGAAAAATATATTCGAGAACAAATAACACAGAGAGGATTGAGATTCTTTAAATTTCCCTCATTTGATCGAGATGACACATCTTTTATGGAGGAATGGTCAATGATGCTTGACTCTCTTACAATGATGAAAAAAATAATTGCAAGAAGAAAATGCACTTTAGAAACTCTAGACAAAGAGATAAATAGGGAACAAAATTTCCTATTAAATCACGCTAATGCTGAAGAATATAGGAAAGTCACAGACAATATTAAACAAGAGATAGACAGGGTAGAAAAAGACACCATTGAAAGTAAAAAAAAAAAATACATAAGAGACAAAACAGATTATAGAAAAAATGAGGTATGAACATTTGGAAAAAATAAACGGAAAGAGAGATAAGAAACATTATGAAACCAGGAAGGATTATCGTCCCATAGAAACCAAGGAAAGACATAAAACTAACCCACCTAGAGAAATCACAAAAAAAGAGAGAGAACACCAGGATCAGACGAATTTCTTACAGCACAAAGTAAATTTAAACACAACACAAGAAGGCTATCACACATATCCACACATAACAGATTCGAAGCCCTAGTAACAACCACTTAAGATGAAGATTAATAATAGCCAATTCAAATAACAAGGAGGAAGACAGTTATACACATACATCTTTGAGAAAAACTCACTTCTTCAAAGCATATCAATTAAACTGTTAGCAGGTTTTCATCCCCCACCCTCCATGACTCCTCCCCTGCAGCTGTCAAAAATTACCTACTAAGCCCTCAATTAATACTTTTCTAACAACCTACTTCATTCATACCCCTACTTTTACCCTTTGTGTCACTATACCCCACTCCCTCTAGAATGTAAGCTCATGGAGCAGGGCCCTCCACCCCTCTGTTCCTGTACATCCAGTTGTCTGGTTACAATTACATGTCTGTTAGTCCACCCATTGTACAGCGCTACGGAGTCTGATGGCGCTATATAAATAATAAAATAATAATTATATACTATAATATATCATCAAATGGGCTGCACAGCAGATATTTCCTAGAACAATCAACACTTTTTAAAATCAAACAAATAGATTTTATAGTAGAAGGAATCTGTCAGGATTACTGTAGATGTCCAACACGCAGAACTTAAGTAGATAATAGGAAAATATCTAAGACGTATTACCGGGCCTTAGAATGGCTGGATTTAACGTATAAAGGTGAAATCCACAAGACTGGGTAAAGACAAGACATAGGAATAATGCAAACGATGAACAAGCCACGGGTCAAGGAATGGAGATGTCAGAATAGTCAGGAACCAAGCCAAAGGTCAAGGAATACAGAGATCGGATAGTCAGAAGGAAAGCCAAGGTCAAATACACAGGAATCAATACAAGGAAAGCGCTCTTGGAAAACCAATATGGAAACCACGACAGGGTACAGAGAAATGGACAAAATAGGCTTAAATAGCTTAAGATGTTCCCTGATAGGCTGTAGGGATACATGTGATCATGAGTGTGTGTGTAACACACCCACGTGATAATTAATGGTCTGACCCCATGACGGGCGGCGTGACAGAATCTAGTTGATTTTAACAACTAATTATTTTTGGTATAATTAAGTTTTTTTATCTACAAGCTTGCGGCACGGCGATGGGCACCAAGTTCGCACCTAGCTATGCAAATTTATTTATGGCCAATTGGGAATGCCATTTTATATTACAAGACCCTGGCTGGGTGGAGGGCCTGGTGACCTATCGCCGATACATAGATGACCTGTTTTTTATTTGGAAAGGCACAGAGGACACTTTAATGAATTTTATTAACAATTTAAACAATAATGAATGGGGAATATCGCTGACTAACTACAGCAAAAAACAAGTAGTGTTTTTAGACCTTAATATATTTATTGAAGAAAACAAAATCAAAACCAGTACCCATTTCAAAACCGTAGATGTAAATAGCTTTATACACATTTCAAGCTGTCATTACACACTGGGGCTAAAGAGTATCCCAAAGTCCCAGTTCCTTCGCATTAGAATAAATTGCACAGAAGACGAGAAATTTAAAGAACAAGCTAGCAAATTGAAAACAGACATATTAGAAAAAGGATATAAGAAACATATTTAGATACAAGTTAGCAACAAATATTACAAATAAACAGAAACACTCTTTTAAAAGAAAAAACACCAATAAACAAGACACAAGAAAATGATATACCTATTGTGTGTAATTATAGTTTTAATAATAGGGGAATCAAGAAAATATTCAACAAACATTGGCCGATCTTAAAACAAGATCCACAATTATTGAATCTTCTACCAGACAAACCAAAAATAATCTTTAGAGCTGCACCCAACCTTAAGCAATTGTTAATTAAAAACTATATAAACAAAAAACATACCCCCACTTTTATTAATGCCAACAAAGGTTTTTTGGGTGTGGAATTTGTTTAGCATGTAAAAATAAAAAAATATTAAAAAAAGACACATTACAAAATGTAAAAACTCTAAACAAGATGAAGAATTCAGAATTAAGGATTTAATAACCTGTCATTCAGTAAATGTTGTTTATTTATTGGTATGCCCTTGCGGTCTAAAATATGTAGGCCGGACAAAACTGAACTGTTACGGCGTTCTATGCCGTCCCCATTATAATGGGCTGTAAAGGCGTTGTGTGGCTTAAGCCCCCAGGAGCCTCCAGCTACTCACCTTCCCGGCAATTCGCTTCGGGAGGACTGCCTAACAGCCCAGGCAGCCCTACCCCGGCAAATCAGGCCCCCAGGGGCCATGTGATCGCTCTCAAAGAGCGATCACATGGCCCCCTATAGCTGGCTGTGGATCTGCCTGCAGGGGGACTGTCTGGGATGTCAGACAGTCCCCCTGCTGGTAGGAAGAGGTAACGTCATACGTAGTGTATTTTAATGTTAATATAAGTACATATATTAGTATTAAAATATACTTAGAATGAAGTTACATATATTATATATATATATAATACATATATATATTTTATATTTATATATATATACATGTATAATTACAATAAATAAATAAAATAAAATAAATAAATTAAATATTTTTTTTAAAAATTAAAACAAATTATATATACATACGTAATTTCATTCTAACTGTATTTTGTTATTAACCTTGTTATTAACCTTGGTAACAAAATACACTTAGAATGACATTCTATATATATCTATCTATATATAAAATACAAATTACCACAAATATATGTGTGTGTATATATATATATATATATCGTCCACATCTACAAGAACCAGTCCAAATTGGCATACACCGTCTATACCAAACCAACAGATAGAAATACAATACTCAAAGCAGACAGTTTCCACCCGAAACCACTCAAGGAATCACTACCACTCTCTCAATTTATGAGGGTAGTGCGCAACAATTCTGATCCTGTGAATACCCAAAAACAGATCAAAGAGATGTGGACCAAATTCAGAGATAGAGGCTATAAAGAATCAACCTTACAACAAGCACTGATTAAAAGTCAAGAGCCAGCACGACAGAATACCAAAAATATTCCACGCCTGGTATTTCCAACCACGTACCACACAGCGTCCAACAGTCTACAAAATGCACTAAGGTCCAACTGGCGCATCCTAGAACGTGACCCGAGCCTACCAGAGGTCTTCCACAATCCCCCCATGATGTGTTATAAAAGAGGAAGGAACCTGAAGGATCTTCTTGTCAAAACAGATCCAGTGCACTGTTACACCAAGGAACAGACATCTGTTAACTGGGGCTGCTACCCAGTGGCATACACATGACCTATGGGGCCCCGGTGCGAAAATTGATCCGTGGGCCCCCCCCCGCACGCTTACTCTGCGCGGGCCGGGCCGCAACACATGGCGGCGGGCACCTGGTCGCAGGGGTTGCAGGGCTGCGACCCCTGCGACCGCGGTATGTACACCAGTGCATGCAGATGCACACACACTTAAAGGACCACTACAGACACCCAGATCACATCAGCTCAATGAAGTGGTCTGGGTGTCAGTTCCCTCTAGTTTTAACCCTGCAGCTGAAAGCATAGCAGTTTCAGAGAAACTGCTATGTTTCACTGAGGGTTAATCCAGCCTCTAGTGGCTGTCTCACTGACAGCCGCTAGAGGAGCTTCCGCGATTCTCAGACACTGAACGTCCATAGAAAAGCATTGAGTAATGCTTTCCTATGGGCGGTTTGAATGCGCGCATGGCTCTTGCTGTGCACGCGCATTCGGAGTTGAGAGGCGGAGGGATCCCCAGCGCCAAGGGAGTCCGGCGCTGGAGAAAGGTAAGTGCTGAAGACACGCACATACACACTCTCACGAACAGACGCATACACACTAGCTAACACACGCATACACACTAGCTAACAGACACACACATTTACTGACAGAGACACACTCAGCGACAGACATACACACTCACTTACAAAACATACACTCACTAACAGACATCAAACAGACTCACTAATACAAACACACTCAGTAACAGACACACACAGTAACACACTCACTGACACTCACTAGCAGACACACTCACTGACACTCAAACTAACACACAGTAACACTCACAGTAAAACACACACACTAACACTCACAGTAACACTAACACACACACACTAACACTCACAGTAACACACACACTAACACACACACTAACACTCACACTAACACTCACAGTAACACTAACACACACAGTAACACTAACACACACACTAACACTCACAGTAACACACACACTAACACTCACAGTAACACTCTCACACACCCTAACACTCACAGTAAAACACACACTAACACTCACAGTAACACTAACACACACGCTAACACTCACAGTAACACTCTCACACACCCTAACACTCACAGTAAAACACACACTAACACTCACAGTAACACTAACACACACGCTAACACTCACAGTAACACACACACTAACACACACACTAACACTCACAGTAACACTCACAGTAACACTAACACACTGTGAGTGTTAGTGTGTGTTAGTGTTACTGTGAGTGTTAGTGTGTAACACTAACACACACACTAACACTCACAGTAACACTAACACACACACTAACACTCACAGTAACACTAACACACACACTAACACACAGTAAAACACAAACTA
The DNA here is from genome assembly GCF_036172605.1 of Pelobates fuscus. Classification (NCBI taxonomy): domain Eukaryota; kingdom Metazoa; phylum Chordata; class Amphibia; order Anura; family Pelobatidae; genus Pelobates; species Pelobates fuscus. Next base: position 279,267,151 of record NC_086321.1, read on the forward strand.
ACACTCACAGTAACACTAACACGCACGCTAACACTCACAGTAACACACACACTAACACTCACAGTAACACACACTAACACTAACACACACTAACACTCACAGTAACACTAACACACACACCAACACACAGTAAAACACACACTAACACTGACAGTAACACACACACTAACACTAACACACACACTAACACACACACTAACACTAACACACACACTAACACTCACAGTAACACTAACACACTGAGTGTTAGTGTGTGTGTTAGTGTTACTGTGAGTGTTAGTGTGTAACACTAACACACACACTAACACTCACAGTAACACTAACACACACACACACTAACACTCACAGTAACACTAACACACACACTAACACTCACAGTAACACTAACACACACACTAACACACAGTAAAACACACACTAACACTCACAGTAACACTAACACACGCTAACACTAACACTCACAGTAACACTAACACACACACTAACACTAACACACACACACACAAACACATTTTTTTTTAAATTTAATCCCCCCAGCCTCCTTACCTTTTGGAGAGCTGAGGGGATTCCCTGGGGTCCAGTGGTGCTGCTGGGCTCCTGGGGGGCCGGTCACCCGGCGGGCAGGCAAGCAGGCGGGCGCGCGAGGGAGCACTCTCCCCTGAGTGCTTCCTCTTCAGCTCCCTCGCGCGCCGCGTACTGATACCGGCGCCGGAAGATGACGTCATCTTCCGGCTCCGGTATCATTGCGGTGCGCGAGGGAGCTGAAGAGGAAGCACTCAGGGGAGAGTGCTCCCTCGCGCGCCCGCAGGACCGGCCAGCCGGGTGACAGCAGGGCCAGCCTCGAGGGGCCCGGAGGTGGCCGGCTCCTGGGCCCCCCAGGAGAAGAGGCTGGCCAAGTGACATACATACCGGGTCGCAGGGGCGGCCCTGGTATGTACGCCACTGCTGCTACCGCTGTCTGGGCTGTGTCACCTGTAGTCACATGTCACCAGGTAAATACTTCACTCACCCTCATTCAGGGAAGAGATACCCTATCAAACATAGACTCACTTGCACTACAGACTTTGTAATCTACAAGCTGCTGTGTCCCTGTGGACTTTCCTATATAGGAAAGACAGATCTCCCCTTAAGAGAACGCATAAGGAACCATCGTTCTAATATCCGCATAGCCTATAGGGACAATAAGGCTGACCTCCCTGTGGCCAAACACTTTTTGGCATTTGGACACCCCCTTCCAACGTTGAAGTTTATGGCTATAGACCACATCCCCCCCCTTCGCAGAGGAGGAGATCGTAAGAAACTTTTACTTCAACGGGAAGTCTATTGGATTAAAACTTTGAATACTGTCCATCCTAAGGGTCTCAATGAAAAAATGTGCCTTATCAGTATTTTTAGGATAATTCCTCTATGTCTATATTTAGCATCTGCTACTTATCTCTGGTGTGCTAAACTTTAATGTGACAACACTTCCAGTATATTAATTGTTGCTACATGTGTTAGCTACTGTATTGACAATACCATGTCATTATGTGTCCAGCTCAATATACCTAATATGTACAATTATATTATGTTACTATTTTCAAATAGTTACTTCATTGCACTGTCACTGTGTGTCAAGTCCTGCACCAACTCATTCCTATTGCTATTACCCTGCTATAGCTATTCTGTTGAGGTTATGTTGTCTTAGCACTAAAACCTTTTTGCCACTTAAAAAAAGTGCCAGTACAAGCTATTACTATAAGGTTGACGGTACTCTGTCGCTACTCCCACCAAGTCCTTCCCTTAAACTTATAGATAAGATGCATTCTAACTATCCGTCTATTATACTAATAATTTGTTAGCTTTGTGATTCACCATCTTGTCCTGCGAGTATTTGTTTTTAATAATTAACTGCTTAGTAACTTTCTATTTATACAAGCTTTTTTACACTACTGAATCAAGTACCTGGGCAACACCGCTGGCTAAGGATGATGAGAGTTATAGTTCTGTTTGTAATCATGGTAACCTCAAACCATGCATACTGGATATTGCCAGGAAATGGTTGTAACACAAACACTCCCCTCCCCCCTTCCCTCTGAGCCCCAATTATGCAGATACAAGGGCAGAGTGGGAGACAGCCATGGCCAGCTGTGCTACATCCGGACACTGATTCAGTAAGTACACTCCTGTGGTGCATATTTAATTTAATTTGAGTGTTCAGTTTGTTTTGGAGGGATCTGGGGTATATATTCTCTTGTCTGCACATTTGTTACATGTTACCTGTCCTGATGAAAGCTCCATGTTGGAGCTGAAACGTTGATATTTTATATGGAATAAATAAAAGCTAAACTTTACTACTTCAACCAAGTCCCAGGAGTGCGATTGTCTCTACACCCATATCTACCTTTGCCACAACCAGCACCGGGCACTACAGAAGTCTTCTTGGAGTGCAAGCTACTACAATGTATATATATATATATATATATATATATATATAAATATATATAATTACATAAATGATTACATAAGTATACACGTAGAATTTAAATACATTTATATATGTATATATATATTAACATTCTATGTGTATATTTAAGTAATTTTTTAACATAATTATGTGATTTAATTAATTAAAATTTGATTGACATGCCTGACAACCCAGGCAGAAAGTGCAGAGAATTAATTTGCAAGCAGTATATTTAACCCTGTAACTTCCCAAGACACCATAAAATCTGTACATGGGGGGTACTGTTTTACTCGGGAGACTTCCCTGAACACAAATATTAGTGTTTCAAAATTATAAATTGTATTACAACAACGATATTTTCAGTAAAAGTGAAGTTTTTCGCATTTTTCACACACGAACTGGACTTTTACTGACAATATTATTGTTGTAATATGTTTTACTGCTTTGAAACACTTATGTTTGTGTTCAGTGAAGTCTTCCAAGTATAACAGTACCCCCATGTACAGGTTTTATGGTGTTTTGGAAAGTTAGAGAGTCAAATATAAGGCTTGCATTTCATTTTTTTCACATTGAAATTTGCCAGTTTGGTAATGTTGCCTTTGAAACCGTATGGTAGCCTAGGAATGAGAATTACCCCCATGATTGCATACTATTTGCAAAAGTAGACAACCCAAGGTATTGCAAATGGGGTATGTCCAGTCATTTTTAGTAGACACTTAGTCACAAATAAAACTGATACTGAAATAAACTAAATAAAAATAATTGTTTTGTTTGGAACTCACAAAAATCTTTCTAAGAACCTTAAAAGCCAGCCAAAAATAGAAGACTTCAAAAAATCATTTCCACCTCCTTTTCTTTATCTACTGTTCATTTGCACCCCTTTCACTTCCCTAGTTCTTCTCAACCACAGGCGTTTTTTTTTTTAAAGCAGAAAAAGGCAGTGTTTATGTTAATAAAAAAAAATGCATCCTGAAACAGGCAGATGTTTAGATCACACACAAATAAAGGTTATTAAAGTGGGTCATACAACTCATCTCATTTCATCTATGTATAGTGCAATGCAAACTCAGAGTTCTCCACTTTCCTTTGCATCACACACATTGCTTACCACAGGGACATTTAAGTAATATGAGGCATTACAGTTGATGAAACATTGTATGGGGTGAGCGACTGCATCATCAATAGGGATGGAATTAATGGAATTATGTTTTTTCTTTGTATGTGTGGCCAGGTTATATACCCTTTTATCACACATTTATATGTTCCCTTAAGCCAAAAATGGTGTTTATAAAATAATGCATATATTGTTTCATATATTGTGAAACACATTGGGGACTAACATAGAGAGAGTGGAAAATGAATTCATACTTACCGTAATTTTCTTTTGCCGATAAGCAGCGATGCCGTAAGTATGGGTGGGTAGTATATGCTGCCATGACTAATAGTCAGGAAATGCAACACTGACCAACACACACACACACAGACTCACTGACAGACGCACACACTCACTCACAGACAGACACACACACACACATACTGACAGACAGACACACACATTCAGACACACTGACAGACAGACAGACACACACATACTCACTGACAGACACACACACACAGAGACAAACACACATACTCACTGACAGACACACACACATACTCACTGACAGACACACACAAACACATACTCACTGACAGACACACACACACACATACTCACTGACAGACACAAACATACTCACTCACAGACACACACACATACTCACTGACAGACACACACATACTCACTGACAGACACACACACACACACACATACAGACAGACACACAGACACATACTCACTGACAGCAGGGCCGGCGCATCCATAAGGCGGCACAGGCGGCCGCCTTAGGGCGCAACAAGAGGGGGGGCGCAAAATCCGAATCCTGGGCCCTTTGCCTGTGACTCACATTTTAAAAATATTTCCTGCTCCTGATTTGCTGCCCGGTTCCCAGTGCTGCTCTGATATGTCAGAGTAGTATGATGGGCGGGGCTTCCTCCTCCCTGCATTCCAACTCCCCGGCGGTCTCAGCTGAACGGAACTCAGGCCCAGTGTGCAGCTTCCCTGCATTGAGTCACTGCTGCACCTGGACAGGACACACACAGAGCTGTTGATGGGCCTGGCAGCATCACCAGTGAGCAGGTAAGGAGAGCAGCATGTAATTTTTTTAAATTAACCCCCTCATTACCCCATTCCTCTAGCTGTGTGTCACTTTGATCCCCTATAGCTCTGACAGGGGATTAGGGGGAAATGTGAGACAGAGTGAGGTTAGAGTCTTTAATTCCCTGTCATTGTTTGCCTAAGCCCTGTTTCAGTCTGTCCCAATAATTCCCTGACCACTAGCCCTGTGTCACTGTACCCCTAATCCCCTTAGCACTGTGTCACAGCCCCACTAATCCCCTGCCATGTGTCACTCTGCCCCCCCAGTCCTGTGTAACTATGCCCCCCTGCCCCCTAGGCACTGCCCCACTAATCCCCTGCCCCCTAGGCCTGTGTCTCTGTCCCCCTAGCCCTGTATCACTCTGTCCCCCTAGCCCTGTGTCACTATGTCCCCCTGCCCCCTAGGCCTGTGTCACTGCCCACTAATCCCCTGCCCCTAGGCCTGTATCACTCTGTCCCCCTAGCCCTGTATCACTCTGTCCCCCTAGCCCTGTGTCACTATGTCCCCCTGCCCCCTAGGCCTGTGTCACTGCCGACTAATCCCCTGCCCCTAGGCCTGTGTCACTGTCCCACTAATCCCCTGCCACCTAGCCCTGTGTCACTGTCCCCCTAGCCCTGTATCACTATGCCCCCCTTCTCCCTGGCCCTGTGTCACTGTCCCCCTGCCCCCTAGGCATGTGTCACTGCCCCACTAATCCCATGCCCCCTAGCTCTGTGTCACTCTGTACCCCTGCCCTTTAGCCCTGTGTCACCCCTAGCCCTGTGTCCTCCCTGCCCCCTAGGCCTGTGTCACTGTGTCACACTGTCCCCCTAGCCCTGTGTCACTATATCCCCCTGCACCCTAGGCCTGTGACCTCCCCACCAAACCCCTGCCTCCTAGCCCTATGTCACTATGTCCCCTTGCCCTCTAGGTCTGTGTAACTGCCCCACTAAACCCCTGCACTCTAGCCCTTTGTCACTATATCCCCCAGCCCCCTAGACCTGTGTCACTGGCCCACTAATCCCCTAACCCTGTGTCACTCTGTCCCCCTGCCCCCTAGCCCTGTGTCACTCTGTCCCCCTAATCCCTGCCCCATATTACTATTTCACTGTCCCCCAATCCCTACCCCCATAATCCCCTGCCCCCGTAGCCCTGTGTCACTCTGTCACCCTAGCCCTGTGTCATTGTAGCCATAATTCCCTGCCCTAGCCATGGGTCACTGTCTCCCTGCCCCCTAGCCCTGTGTCACTCTTTCTCCTAATCTCCTGCCCAATAAACCCTGTGTCACTCTATCCTCCTAATACACTGCTTCCCTAGACATGTATCACTTTGTCCCCCTAGCCCTGTGTCACTCTGTCCCCCTGATCCCCTGTCCGCATAGCCCTGTGCTAATCTGTCCCCCTAATACCCTGCCCCCTAGTCTTGTGTCACTCTGTCTCCCTAATCCCTTGTCCGCTTAGCCCTGTCACTCTGTCCCCCTAATCCCCAACCCTGCTATCACTTTGCCCCATAATTCCCTGTTACTCTCTGTCCCCCAACTTTGAGTTACTCTGTCCCAGTAACTTTGTTACTCTCCCTTGTGTCATTGTAATGCCCCGTCTCTCTAGCATTTTGTTCCCTTTGTTTAAATTTTTTTTTTCAATATATTACAAGATCAACAATTTAATAAATAAAAATTTAATTCCTTGTGAGCCGTAGGTGGAGTGCATGGTATGCACCTGTGTCTGGTGCAGACTATTATAATTACTGTCTCATGGTTTTGGTGCCCAGTTATAGAGTCAATGCACTCACACTGGGATTCCTAGCCTGAACTTTGACTCATAACAAGCACCAGACTAGAAGGAGGGGTCTGCAGTGCACCAGTCATAAGTACAGGACATGCGTTTTACCACCAGGCCACCAGGGAATTTAGTTCCCTCAATACAAAAAAAAGTAAACAGGAGTAGAGGTAAAACATATTTTTATTATATGAATTAAACACCCACTACACACAGCCAACACATAAAACATATTACACACAAACCAAACACAGCCATCACACATTACATTACATTATTATGAGGTTTATTATAGTGGAGCTCTGTGATAGTGTTATACAAAATGCACATTCATTTTTATAGGTGTGGAGCTCCGATTTGTGATACACTCAAAAAATACATTTTAGTTTTTTTTTGCTGTGGATCTCTGGGATTAACTCATACACAACACACAATACTGTGAATGTTAATGCCCAGGATCAAGGTAAATGAGGAATACCCAGTCCAAAGCAATAATCTTTGTGTTTGTAAGTGGCGCCTCTGTATACATCAAGGGAGTGATGGGGCGGCAAAATGCATCTCCGCCTGTGTACCTAAAAATTCTTGCACCGGCCCTGACTGACAGACAGACACACACATACTCACTGACAGACACACACACACACACATACTCACTGACAGACACACACACAGACACACACATACTCACTGACAGACACACACACACACACACACACACATTCTTGCACTCACATAATTTAATTTATTGTTCCCTACCTTTGGGAGCTGGTGTGGGGATCTTCTGTCTGGAGATCTCCTTCCTGCTCCTCACTGCAGTGAGGAGCAGGAACGCTGAGCTCCCTCGCTGGCTGCCAGGAACCTCTCCTCTTCGGCTGGGTGAGTTTTAGCAGAGTAGGCACCTGCAATGTGGAAAAGCAGGTGCCTACTCTGCTATAACACCAGCATGTACTCTCGGCTTGCCAGGCTGCAAAGATGCCCATTGTGGGCCGCATGCGGCCCGTGAGTTTGACATGCCTTTACACACTCCACTCCCTGTGAGCGAACTCATAGGTGGACGTATGGGTGGGCCTTACGGATATACTCACCGTCGGGCCCTGGGGGCCCAGACCTTAAGCTGTGCAATTGGCCCAAAAAAATGGAGCTGCTTCACGTTCCCCCAGAACATTGACTTTTGTGACCACAGTTGCAAACAGCCGCCAGAGAGCCTGTTCTACACGAGACCAGTGGAGCCAGACTGCAGCCAGAGCCCATCATCATCCTCATCTGGTTGTAAGTAGGCAATCTAGTATATTATTCGTGGCACTAATCTCTAATTTACCTCACATTAAAGGGACACTATAGTCCCCAGAACCACTGCATCTTAATGTAGTGGTTTTGGTGTCTATAGCCTGTCCCTTTTTAATGTAAACGCACACTGTGTGCAGCACTGTTGTTAGTTCATATGGTTGGGGCATTGTGATGTCACATGGGGGGGCGGCAAATGTTTATTTTGCCTAGGGCGGCAAAAAGCCTTGCATCAGTCCTGATTATTGTATATATTGTTATAGATGCCAAGTGAAGTTGTGTATGGGCTCATGTGTCACAGTCTATGCCAAGTGTGATGAAGTGAAGTTGTTACATTTTCTGCTTAAACTATTGTCTCCTCTGATTATTGCATAATATTGTAGCATCATTACCAAGAATTATGGAAAATGGTTTATATTTTTGCAGTTAGCCTGACTCAACATATTTTCCCTACTGTTGTATTTTTATATTGTTTAGTGCAAAAAGGAGAGATGGTTTTCTTAGCCCTTCCGTTCGTTTAATAGTCATTCTCACTGTTAAAGGCAAAGAAGTGCATTGTAAAGTGAAAAGTGTTTACTTATCAACAGGTTTTTGCCATAATTTTAAATTGTGTTCTTCTTATTGCAATAGGAATAGAAATTGTCTCATCCAAGCAGACGTAATCAGCTTGTCCCTCCCTGCCATAATTTATGCCCCACCTTCCTTCTATGCCTCCCTATAGCCTTAACAGTATTTTTTCTTGTTTTTTTAAACTTCAATTTCCCCTCCATGCCTCCTTCTGTCCACCACCACCACAAACCACCCTGCCTCCCCTTACTGACTCAGAGTGTGCACATGCCAATCAAACCATTCAATCATATACTTCACTATGAGAAACATTTGATTTGACCATAGAGAGGAAGTGAGTGATGCAGTGTGACATCCAGTTTTGGGTGAATCTGGCTGAGTCATATTGGGTCAGATTCTACTGTTATCTGACCAACTGCTGCTCAACCTAACTTGCCTGCTCTTGTTAGTGCTCTGTAAAGTCTGTGTGAAACTGCAGCAGCAGGCAGGTTACGTTGAGCAGCAGGTGGTCAGATAATAGTTGAATCTGACCCAAAATGGCTGCTCAACCAAATAAAGTAATTTTTTCTCAAAAATATAAAATGTACGGGGCGGAGCCTGACACTGCACCGGCGCAGACGCACATTCCTAGAGCTTCTACATAGACCATCTCAATCCGACAAAATCAGGGGCATCCCGCAACAATTCTGGACATATACCCTGCCACTGCCTTAAGAGTATCCTACGGACACCGCCGATGCCGTTTTTTCTGACACCCGGCTCCAAAAATTGACGCCGAGGCGGGAAGGCCTACCACGTGGGCGGACAGCAGCAAGACACAGCCAGACGACTCTGGCCCTGGAACACACTCGACCTATAAGATTGGCACCCCTGCCTACAAAGTACAGATGAGATGGGACGCAGGTCTCAAACATCGCTCCCACATAACCCGAAGCTGCAGCGAGACATCGTTCAAATGCTGCAGGCACCAGGAGCAGACCCCGACTCCTCGTGATGCCTCCGCACTGCCCTCCTAAAATGGGGAACCACAGGACAGCCCTCCTAAGTCCGTGACACCCTGCACCCGCACAGGTAACAGAGGACAGTACCCCACCTTCGAAAAGAGACATACAGGCCATGCTGACAGGCCTGCAACAGAATCTCATGCAGATGTGGAAAGCAGATCTGGCAGTAATAAAAGTTGATGTGCAAGCAGTGACAGCACGCACTCAGGCGACAGAGGACGAAGTTAAGGGCCTGAAACAGGGCCTACAAGTACTGGGGGAGAAGGTACAACACCTACACTTCACACAAGCAACCTTGTCCAGACAAGTCAACCTACTGGAGGAGAGGGGGCAACGCAAAAACTTCAAGATCAGAGGGGTACAGGAATCAGTGCCGTTGGAAGAACTACCACACTTCATAAGACGCCTAATGGCCGCACTACTACCAACAGGACAAGCTAAAACTTTCCTATTCAACGGAGTTTACAGAATAGCTAAATCCCCACAAGCACTTAACGCAGCTCTGAGAGACATCATACTACGGTGCCAATCAATGTCAGACAAATTGGTGCTACTGGCAGTACTACAAGGAAAGACTCCTTTTGAGTTCGAGGAATGAAGACTTTCCTTTTTTTCAGGACTTCAGCAGGGCCACACTACTCTGGTGCAAATATATGCAACCACTCCAAGCAGCAGGCATTGCCTACAGGTGATCGACCCCAGGTACCCTCTGGGTTACCAAAGATGGCAAGCAATATAAGGCCACAGACCCTACGGAGGGCCCAGTGCTAATGGCGGCACTGGGACTCCCTAACCTTGAGACGACCTATACAACACAGCCAGAACCCCAACCTTGGAATGCGGACACAGCAACGGTCGTCACACCCAGAACAAACAGAGGCACCAAGACCTTCACTAACTTTCACTGCCTACGACCTTTTACATGTTAATTTGTTTATTAACTTATGCAAACATTTTTTTTTTATATAATCTACTTTTAGTTAAAGGGACTCTCCAGCCAACCCGTTTTACTCACCTGGTTCCAGCGCCGGGAGCCTCATGAAGCCGCGCCCCCTATTTCGTCAAAATGACGAAATAGGCGGGCGCGAGCAGGGAGCAATCAGATGCTTCCATTTGGAAGCGTCATTGCTCCCTTCTGCGCATGCGCGGCTTTGCCACACATGCGCACATACTTCAGAGGGCGGCATTCATTTCCGCCCTCTGAAGTCCTTAGCGCACTACCGCACATGCGCGCGGTGTGCGCGGCCGCGAGCTGAGCTGAGTGACAGCTCAGCTCGCGGTCTTTGCCCGCCCCCTCCGCTGCTGACAGGCTGGAGAGAGAAGGCGCGCACACAGTGCCTTCTCTCTCCTGCACACGTCAGACGTATTTTACGTCTGACGTGTACAGGGCCTTTTTAGGGCCCTGCATGATAGGAAGTCCCTCTGGTGGCCGTCTGAGTGACGGCCACTGGAGGTATTCCTATCAATCAATGTAAACACTGTATTTTCTCTGAAAATACAGTGTTTACATTAGATTGCCTGCAGGGAGCTATAGATCATACCTGGACAACTACATTAAGCTGTAGTTGTTCAGGTGACTATAGTGTCCCTTTAAACTTTTTGTTGCAACAACTAAGCAACAGTCCTGAAGACGAGAAAGGGGCCTATTGAACTATGCCCTATTGACGCAGCTCGATCCTCTCACACTCCCACAGCTCCAACCTACCTAGACTCACACTTGACATGGTTACAAAACCATGTCGCTACTATGCATAGCCATCACCACTAATCTATAATAACCCGAGGCCCACAGTGCACTACACCCATGGGCGAAAGCCATGTAGCCACAGTTGGGAGCCAACATGGGTGCAGGCCAAGTTTAAGAAAGGGGCCCCTCAGAGGAAAGCCATAACGCACCACAAGCCAAACACAGTCCATAAATCGGGCGCCACAGGGCGTTCCATAAACCAATAGCCTTACAAGAAAAGACCCGGGCTTGACTACCATAGTCAGAAGTCACAGCCAATACCACACGCCTCACCCACCCTAAGGCTCCATGATATTTGCACTGATTCACATAGACGGGTGTCTTATACCCCCTCAATTTTACTTATGACTTTCCTCGTTACAACATATCAGTCCACTATAATTACAAAAATAACTGTACCACTACCATGCCGTGTATTTACTGTGAATTGTTTTCGAATGGCGTATATTTGCCCTTGTGGTTATACACGTAGTCTTTTCACCTCATGAAAAATAAAGAATTAAAAAAAAAATGTAAATAATTTTAAAAACTATATTTCATTAAATGTAAAACAATTTAAAAAAAAAAAAACAGCATAAAATGGAATCACAGTTTTCCTTTAATGATTATTGTCTCTCTATCTGAGCTAAGTCCATCAATGCAGGGTGCTTAGCTCATTGCCTGAGAGCAATCAGCGGACATCCTCAGGCAATAAGCTAGCTCTACATTACAAGACTAAGTTCAGGAGAGCTAATGGAAGCTCCTGTTAGGAACAATCACATCTTCCTCCAGTGTCCTTCTGTATAGTGTCTGAGATCATGCAAAGTGCCTCTGTATCCACAGACCTACAATAACTAATTATATGCCAAATTACTTGATAATGTATTTGTGGCAAACTCAGTTTCCCCATTTTTACAGCAAGTGCCTCCATCAGTGAAATCAACAGTCAGTTCACTTTTTAGGTCAATATCCAGTCTCCTCGCATTCCACTCTGTGCACATTAAGCTATTTTAACAAAGTAAAATACAGCTTGTGGATACATCGTGATACTTCATGAGGGCCATTTCAATAGTTTATCTGGAGTATACCCCCTAACATCAACATCCCATGTGCAGGGTTAAAGGGAATGAACCAGTAATGCAGATAACGTCAGTAGTGCCACATAAAGGTGACAGACCCACCCAAAATGGGGGCAAGTCCACCTGAAAAGCTGACGTGTCAACTTGTCAATCACACAGGTCAGCCCATTGAGGGTAGGCTATACATAGAGAACAGTTCCACTATCTCTACATGGGGCTAGTACTCTTTGGATAACACGAGCGTGTCTAATGATACGCTTGCATTACGCAGTCCCTGGTGTGTTGTTTCCAAAAGCGGGACACCAGGGAACAAATTTGGACTGTCTTGTTGCAAGTGGGACAGTTGGGAAGCCAGTTTACAGTATATAATTTGATTGCAATTATTTTGTGCTTTTGAGTGTTTTAATGCAGACAGTACGGTTGGAAAATGTAAGTGAGTAAATGCTGGGGATATAACTAACAGCAGAGAGACAGAGTTAGAGCAGAGAGACAGAGGTACAAGAGGTAATTTGGTATTTTAGTATAATGGAGGACAGGGAAGGGTTAGCAGTAAAATACACGTTTGTAGGAGTTAATTGTGTTTTTAAAGGGTGCTCCAATCAAAAAATAAACAAACAAACAAAAACAATGTTTGTTTAAAACACAGTTTTTGGTGGGAAAATAAAATATCTGTTCCAATCCCCCACCCTTTTTTTTGTTTTTTAATTGAAATTTTTAAAAATTCACTCAAACCAGCACCAAGATCATGTTCTTCCTGCAGCCTATTCTGGGCTGGCTAATGCACCTCTATGTATTTGCAGCTTTCACCAGGTCATGGTGCTTGGAGTAACAATTCAAGGCAGAAAAAGTTAACTTCACAAGGCACATAACTAGGAGTTAAAGGCTCTGTCACCAGAAAAAAAAGACTTTGAGCATTTCACAAAGATAAAATCGCTATGAAATGCTCAAATTCCAATGCAGTCAAAAGATATCATAAGATAAAGTAGGGGCAGACACACAAACACTGACACACGTGCACAAACATACACGTACACAAACACGGACAAATCTACACAGATACAAATGCACACACGTACTCACACAAGCACTGACAAACAGATACATACAGACACACACACAAACACTGAAACACATGCACGGATACATATACTGACACACACAAACACTGACACACTTGCACATATTCTGACACACACGAACACTGACACGCATGCACAGATACATACACTGAAACACTTTTACTCTCTCTCAGTCCAGCTCACTCCCCTGTGTTCATGCAGTAGTGTGCCCTTCAACTGCTTCCCCCTAGACTCTGGTGTTTTTGGTTCCAAGGGAGCCTGCCTACTGCCTTCTTGCATTTTTGATGCTCATTGTTGAGTCAGAACACATGCTGGGAATCCCCTTGGCTGCGCTCTGACTCACAGAGAGCCAGAGACCCGAATGAGAGGCTATTATGGAGTGTAGCGAAGGAGGTACAGAGTGTGTGATTCACACTGGACCAACAGGGAATATTTTTTCTTTAATATATTGCCTACCCTGCAATATATTCAATTAAAATTGAATTGTACTTTTCATGGAGTGCAGAATTATCATCTTGCCAAGGTACCCTTAGATGGCCACTGCTGTTGCGAGCTGCCTGGCGTCCCTGTTGCCATAGCGCCTTGTGTGGACACACAGCTCGCACACCCAAAGGCCAGCCCTGTTTGTGTCAGTAAGCATGTGGCAGTGACTGCAGCCAAGCTGCCTGACAACCATCCAGACCAGCTCACGTGAACAATGCAGAGAACACTGTTTCAGTGCTATCTGCAGGGCCTAGTGCCCTTAGCACTCATGATGTGCTTTTTATGGACAGTTCCCTAGTGTTCCCAAAAGAGGGACCCTGAGGAACAATCCCGGAATGTGGACAGGATACATTTTAACTGTCCCAATTTTGTTAGTCCTGGAATCACACTGACACACAAGCCAACTCACTCACACGCATACACTGACTTATACACACAATCACTGCCACATGCTAACTGACACACACAGTCACTGACACGCACAGACATACAAAACCTCATTGACACACACATACTCACTTTAACATTAACACAGTGCTCTTACTAGCAGCCACCTGGATGCTTTCCTGGACCAGCACAATCCCATTCTTCCCCCACCTCCTGGCCAGCTCCCCCCTGTTTTATTATTTATAGCCCATTAATGGGGGACCCAACAGTTTGTATTATAATAGCCTCAAATGTAATACATGACATACCTTAAACTCACTCCACGCAATGGCCACTAGTTAGCCCATCCTATGGTTAACCCTTACACTGCAGAGGGTTATTTAACAATGTGGCCGTTGGATGCTAGTATTTGCATAAAAGCAAGTGAACGATGATTTGCAAATGTGCATCATTGTTCATTTTCACAATCCTATTTTTTGTATAGGATTCAATGAGAAAGCACCGCTTTTAATCTGAACAAACGCAGGAAATTGCTGCAGATTCGCTCAGAGAGACTGAATATGAGAATTGACATTGCAGTCGGAATACGGTCATCATGTCCATCCGTATCAAAACCGGTGTAAAAATATGAACAATTCACACTTTAGTTAATTACTCCTTTAGAGCCACTAGCAGGCGAACAGCTGTATATGAGGGCTGGCTTCCCTGGTCACACGACTTGTTTCTCTAGTTCAGTGAGGCTTCCTCTTCCTCCTGAAAGCTCACCAATGGGAGGAGCAGCTCTATACCCGGCGCTGTGTCTGTGTGTATCATTCCGTGTAACAAGTGACCTAATGCTGAATAACAATGTCTCACCGAGTCAAGTAAAGCCAGCGGCGGATCCAGGCTGTAGCCTGAAACTCTTCTGTCAGCACGGAGCGATTAGCTTTATAGCAAAGCGTTGATAGAATCTGTGGGTTTATCTATAAACCTGACTGACTGGCTGGCTGGCTGGCACCAAGTATGAGACGCTGGGATTTAATGAAGTGTTGACACCAGGACAGACTGTGAGTGTCCCATACCCCAGCCTAATATGAGTGGAGCCACATCAGATATGGGGGATGAAACCAGGCATCTCTTGGACCCTGATTCGGAAAGATGTCTGCAGCTAAGGAAGTTGGTGGAGTTTAAAGTTTACAAGAGAAGATGGTTTTTCCTTGGGGTGGTGTGCCTTCTAAACTGCTCAAATGCCATGGTAGGTGACACCCTGGGGACCTATTGTAAATATCTAAATGTTGGGAGTATTTAGTGAATCTACTTTTAGGCTTTACCTAGAGCCTCAGCTGCTGCAGTGTCATCTGGGAATCAGTGTTTTTCCTCAATCTGCTGATCGAAGAGGTTTTGGACTGAAAGCTATGTATTCAGCTGCCGCAGAACCGCTTTGGAACGTCAACGTCAATCACTGCCACCCACTGATATGGATCTTCACAGCCAACATTCCAGAGTGGTTCTGCAGCATTCTTTACAGCAGAGACTGTCCTTAATGCCAGCCTGGGTTGGCGTGAGTGACTGTCCAGCACCGGATTAACAATCCTACTTCATTGCACTATGGTTTTATTTTCTGTCATCTGCCTTTTAGATGAGAATATGTTTTTTTTACTATCCCTCTTTTTGGCAAAGTGATCTGTGAAACAAAAAAAATATATAATATTTTTTTAGGAGAAATCAATGTATTGGCGATATATATGTATTTTTAAATGTAGTAGTATTGAGTCACATTATAATAGCAAAGAGTGTATGTGGAACCTACTCATGTTATAATACAATACTCGATGCTGTTTAATATTGCTTTTAATATAGACAGGTGGTTATGTAAATATATGCTTAAAACAAAAGTATCAGTTAATTTCTATCTCTGTAGCCACAATGTTCCATAGATTTAAAGTCACCAAGTCTCAGTGAAGTGGTCTGGGTGCAGTGTCCCTGTCCCTGCAATGTAAAGCATTTCACGTTTGTGGATCCCTATTGCAAACACTGGGGTGCAACGCAATGCTTTTGTAACCAAGGGCATTTTCACTCACTACTAATCTCCAGATTTCATCAATGTACCACCAGGAAATAATACCTCTCAAGGGCTCCTATTTAGAGAGGATCAGTCCCTTTTGCCATTCTTTTATGTGCTAATATCCCTCTTTTGTAAGAGCTCCACATTGTTGGTTTGATTGAGTGTATACCATTGCTCCAAATCAGGCTTCCCCAAACTGCGGCCCTCCAGATGTTGCTGAACTACAACTCCCATAATTATATGAATGAAATAGGCTGAGAATCATGGGAGTTGGAGTTCAGCAACATCTGGAGGGCTGACGTTTGGAGAAGCCTGCTCCATATCAATAATATTCACAGTAATGAAACTACAATAAATGTGTTCATGAATCGGATACATTGTAAATCAGATACATTGTTCCTTTTCTACTTACATTTAGTTGCATAAATCTTTTTTATAAGTCACCTACAATGTCTCAGAAAAGCCCACCACTGGTCACATCCTCTGTCACACTCCCACAATCAAAATGTCCCTCTTTGTCCACTGCATTTAATTTTCACAAATGAAAGTAACATTTCCGTTTTCAAACTGGTGGTTGAGACGTTTGGTATTGGGGAAAAAGAAACTCACACTGTTAACAATATAAAAATAGCACGTGGAGCCAATACTGAATGAGTCTGAGCATTTGTCAGTCAATATGACACATATACATGTTTAAATTCCTTTTAGGTTACTGTTCTCAGCATCTGTAGTGATAAATGTTACCTACCTAGTTTGGCCCATACCAAACTGCTCAAATGCCTCTCTCAGCCAATTACATCCCTTAATGTCCAGTTGGGTTGACAAAGGAGGTCTAGCACAAGCAGAAGTCGCAGGGAAGGACCATCGACAACTGAGTTCCCTGGTTCTTTGTTAAACTATATGCCTGTTATACCTTCACTAATTCTGTAATACTATATATATATATATATATATATATATATATATATATATATATATATATTAACCAGTGTTCTAGAAGTCATGACCAATGATAAAGGCTTTTATATTATACTGATACTTTATGTGCCGTTACATTTGAGACTCTGGACTAACATCATTTCAAGACATGGCAATATAATTAGTAATCAATGACATTCTTGCGGTTGTTTCACATTGTAGTTATGGATCAGCTTTGCACCGGTGGCCAATTTTACAGCAAGCTTCTTCAAAACCACCCTGGACACCATTAACTGGCTTGCTATTGTATATGTTATTATAGCAATACCATTTGGCTTTGGAGCATCATGGCTTCTGGACACGTTGGGGTTAAAATCTGCTGTAAGTATGCATTTTTGTATCCTTTATTATGCTTCTCTTTCACCTTGATTTGCATCTGTTTCTCCTGTGCAAAGTAAATACCTACTTGACATGATCATAACAGGGCTCAATATTTACACTCGCCCACTAGCCATTGGCAAATAGAAATTCACCTCTGGTGAGTGTGCCATGCATTCTCCAGACTTGTAGTGGTGAATATTTTTTAGACCTGATTAGTAACATAGGACTTGATTACAATAGATGTAGGCACTGATTGCATACATAACATGTTTAAACCTTATCAGGTAATAACAACCTCTAAGAAGTGTTTTATACCTTCTGTTGACATTCTATTGACCTTTGAACCCATGTAGGGTTCTTTTCTCAATTGTTTGCAGTTACATGATTAGGGTTATCCCCATTTTGCTTAACAGTTAACCCTTTATAATGTTTGTGTCTAATTACCTTCTTTTTGTATTTATTCAAGAAGGTATTCACTCAACACAGAATTGTAGTTGATTGAAATCCAATTTGCAACATAAAGGCCTAACCAAGCGAACTGCCTAAAGTTTGCAATTTGGTTTTCAATAAACTGCAAATTGGTACTTTTTTAATAAGCCTCATAATAAATGTACACAATTATATGGAAGATATCTTTTGGTAGCTATAGCAAAATTACGAGAAAAGACAATAGTTTTCTTCTACATTTGAAATCAGAATTTAAAGTACATGCCTCTAGTGTGTGGCATATGCATATTTTGATCATTATCTGGTACGTGCCGGCAAAAAGCACATTATATTCACCCAGTTCACCCATGACTGACTCCCATTGAAATCTACAGGAAAATCATTGCTTGTGCTGGTGTGCAGGTTTCTCCCACTGCATGTTGCAATAAAATGTACAATATTGTTATTCAAGTCCATGTGTTATTTCAATTCTCAGTATTATTGGTATTATTTTGTGTGCAAATTTTAATAAAATAAATATTCATAAAACAGTTACGAATGGAGGATTTTAATTATCATATCCTTTACCTAACAGTGTAGCAGTAAATGTTTCTCGATATATGTTTGTTTACATCCATATCCTGATTTACTTAAGGTTTATACTTTCGTGTTGCAACAAACAAACACGAGGGTCATAAGTTGCAATAGACCTTTATGTTCACGTCTCATGTGTGCTGTCTCCTTAACTGACACATTTAACAAGGGTACTTATATATTAAGTACCCTGATAGCAATCTTTGGAGTTCCAGACATGTCTCTAGTGCTGTTAATTAGAAAAGACTTTGTAAGTGAAGCATGTTGAGAGCTACTGTAGCCTGTTAAAGGAACACTTCAGCTACCATATCTTGCCATAACTTCTGGGTTTTGCTTAGATATAGAACTTTTAGCTTTTCATAGAAAGTATCATGCTTGGAGTGTTCCTTTAAACATACTCCATTCTGCATATATATATTAATTCTCCTGGTGAAAGTAATCAACTTCAAACTTTATTTTATGCTAAAAGATTGTAAAAATAATGATCTAAAGTTTATTTTTTACCAAAGAAAAACAAGTCACCTGCACTCTCTCCTTAATCCCTATGTATTTTTGTTTTAAATATATTTATTGGTATCATGTCAAGTTTTCTTACTTCAAACAGAGTTTCATGAAAGCGAACAGTCGCCTGCGCAGAGGCTTAAGCATCAGTATAAAATTACAGTTGTAAATTATCGCCTGCGCAGAGGCGAATCAATCAGGTCATTTTTATCGTACATAAACTATGTCTAGGCTTTAATCTAACATTTAACCACAGTATTCTGAATTAACGTTTCAACATACTTGTCTAGAAGAAAAACATTAGTTGTGTATTGCATACAACTGTATAGGGTGGTTCTAAATTGGCCCTTGTGAAGATGTAGTGGTACCTTAAGGAGTATGTAAAGGCTTGTGTCATGTATGTGCGTTACCTAGGTGGATAGTGTAAGTGCTATGCTTTTAACATTTCGCATGGCTATCCCGTGGATGGTTATTTGTGACTCATGTAATTGTGTTGCAAGTATTATCATCCGTGTCATGTCGTGGATGTGGTTTACGGCTGCATGTGCACATTGCAGTCGGTCGCCTGTGTGAAAGTGTGTTCCTCATTGTATTACTCGAAGCAGTCAGTCGTCTGCGCGGGGGCGTTTCATACCCTGCAGCTAACATCGCGTTTAGTTGCCTGCGCAGATGCGTGTTTCTCAATACATCTATCATAGCGTTTTTTTTGCCTGCGCCGAGGTTCCTTTCACCTAGCTGCAGTGATGACTTTTGGTGCCTGCGCAGAGGTTGTTTGGGTATGTCTATTGCATCCTTAATAGTGATCTTAATTTGTGTGCTGTGTTTGGTTTGAGTTGTGTGTGGGTGTTGGTCGGTGAGTGAGGTGTGTATTCCTGGTATCTTTAGTAGAGTCTGTCAGTGCCGCGCGTGTTTATCATGTTCTTAGGGCTGTGTGTGGTTCAGTGTTGTTCAGATGTGTGGTATATTTGCTTGGCGTGTTTCGGGCGTCTGGTTTGTTATCTCGTGTGCATCCCAACTTTCTGGTGGGTTCGGTTATGTGGCCCGTGCCTCCTGTGTTCTAGGCGGTAATGTGGGTTATGTGTGTTGCGTTGTTTCGTCTTGTTCTGTCTTTTATTGGCCGCTGTAGCCCCTCGGTGTATTCTCAGGTATCTGTGTTGTGTGTGGCTGGTATGTCTTGCTTGTGTCTCCTCAGCATGTGGTTGGTCATTGTCGTATTATGTGTCTCCTTTCTCATCGCCTGGTTATGTGGCTATCTTTTGTGTCTGAGGTTGTTTTTCGAGTGTATGTGTGTGTGGCGGTGTCCCGAGAGGGTATGTGAGGGGGTTGCGGGTTGGTGGCCTGTTATCCAGTCCCCCGTTGCCGCCCCGTTCTGCTCAGCCCCCAGGTCTCTCGGCTCCCCGCTCTGGCCTGCCGCTTTCTTGCTCGTTCCTCTCGGGGGTGTCTGCCGCAAGGCGGCTTTGGAAGGGGTCGGACGTGGTGTGGCGTAGCCAGTAGAACCAGCGTTGTGTGTATTGGTCTCTTTGTCGCGGGGTGACGGCTTTCACGTCTTCGAATGTTCGCGTCGCTTCCACTTCTGCTACCCATCGTTTCAGTGGGGGCGTAGCTGTTTGTTTCCAGTAGATGGGGATGGTTGCCTTGGCCGCGTTGAGCAGTCTGGGGATGATGGATCTGACGTATGCCGGTGTTGGCATGGTGGTTTTGTGTAGGAGGAAGGCAGCTGGGGTCTCTGGTATTAATTCTTCTGTTACTTCGTGTATAGTCTTCCCAATCGTCTCCCAGTATGGACGGATCTTGGGGCACGACCACCAAATGTGCTTGAATGTGCCTACTGCCTCCTCGCATCTCCAGCAGGTGTCTGGCACCTCTGGGTTCCTCGCGTGGAGCATTGATGGTGTCAGGTACCACCGAGTGAGGATCTTGTAGGAATTTTCCTGTAGACGTGCTGAGCCCGGTGTCTTTTGTATCAAGGTGATGGCCGTGTCCCAGTCTGCCTCTGTCATGGGCTCGTCTAGGTCCTCCTCCCATTGTCTGATGCATGGGGGTGCCAGTAGGTATCTGCTCGTGATTAGGGTCTGGTATATCTGTGATATGGCTCGGGGTGGTTTTTGGTCTTGCAAACAGAGGTGTTCGAATGTGGTTGGTTCCCTCAGGAGGTATGGTTTCTGGGGGATGGATCGGGCGTATTGTGTCATTTGCGCTCTCTGGAGTGTGTGTGCGAAGGTATGTGGTTTGTCCGGGAATAGTTCATGTAGTGGTCGGATGTCGAAGGGGTTTCGGAGGATGTCTTTTATGCGGATGATTGGCTTGTGTCCTAGTGGGTGCGGAGTTGTGCCCATGTCTCCTGCCGGGAAGTCTGGGTTGCCTCTCAAGGGGAGGAGTGGGCCGGGGTCTGTCGTCAGGTACTGTTTCGTGCCCTGTTTGTGCCAGACTTGCATGGTGGCTGCCACAAATGGGTTGGTGATGTGCTTGTGTTTGTATGTGGCTTTTGGGATCCACGGTAGTGTCCTGAGATCGCAGTTGGTCGTGTCTGATTCTAGTTGGGTCCACTGTTTCGAGCCGCTTGCTACCGTCCAACTGATGATCCTCGTGAGGTGTGCCGCGTGGTGGTATTTCTCGAAGTCCGGCAGTGCCAATCCCCCACGTAGTTTGGGTAGGATTAGTTGGGCATGTGCTATCCGGGGGGACCTGCCTTTCCATATAAATTTGCGGACTTCCGTTTTCAGTGCCGTAAAAAATGATGGTGGAGCTGTTATCGGGACTGTTTGGAATATGAACAGTAGCTTGGGAAGCAGCGTCATCTTGACCGCGTTCACCCGTCCTAGCCATGATATGTAGAATGAGCTCCATTTGTGCAGTTCCTCCGTTGCTTTTCTCAACAGTGGAAGGTAGTTTTGGGCGTACAGGTCTGCTGGATTGGGTGTGAGCCAGACCCCCAGGTACCTCATTCTGTGGTCGCACCAGCGGTATGGGTGTCTCTGGATCGTTGTTTTCAGTGCGTGATTGACCGTGAGGTTTAGGATCTCTGACTTCGAGTGATTGATTTGGAGATTCGAGAGTCGGCCATATAGTTCAAATTCTGTCTGTATTGCCCTGAGGGAGGTCTCTGGGTTCGTGACTACAAACAACAGGTCGTCCGCGTACGCCATGATTTTGTGATGCGTTTTTCCGATCTCCATTCCTTGTATGTCCGCATTCTGTCTGATCTTATTAAGAAATGGCTCCAGCGTCATAGCAAACAGTAAGGGTGAGAGCGGGCATCCTTGCCTGGTTCCGTTGAGGATGTTGAATGGGTCCGATAGTGCGCCGTTGATCCTGAGCCTTGCTGACGGGTCAGTGTATAGCGCCATCACCCAGGTGAGGAACTTCGCCCCGACGCCGAACTGTCGCAGTGTTGCGAACATCATGTCCCAGTCCACTCTGTCAAACGCTTTTTCTGCGTCTGTAGACAGGAGTAGTACCGGCGTCTTTAGCGTCTTGGCGTGGGCTATGATATTTAGGGCTCTGATGGTGTTGTCCCTCACTTCCCTGCCTGGGATGAATCCCGTTTGGTCTGGGTGGATTGACGCGGGGAGCAGTGGCGCCAGTCTGGTCGCGAGGATGCTTGCGAGAAGCTTGAGGTCTGTGTTTAACACAGATATCGGGCGGTAGCTGGGGCACAGTGTTGGGTCCTTCCCTTCCTTCGGGAGTAAGGTGATGTTGGCCGAGGTGAATTGGGCCGTCGGTGTGGCTCCTTCTTGGATGGAATTAAGTGCCACCAGGAGTTTCGGTGTCGTTACCTGCGTAAATGTTTTGTAATATTGGAGGGGGAGGCCGTCCGGTCCTGGGGCTCTGCCGGTTTTCGCCCTCTTGATGGCATATGCTATGTCCTCTGGTGTTATGGGTGCTTCTAACGCTTCCCGTGCTATGTCGCCTATGTCGGGCACGTTCGCGGAGACCAGGTAGTCCCTGATATTTTCAGTGATGTTTGGCCGTGGGGCTCCTGGGGCTGTCTGGCGGAGGTTATACAGGTTCTGGTAGTATGCTCGGAATGTTGCGGATATGTGGTCCGGCCTGTGTCTGAGTTGTTGTCTGGCGTCCTTGATTTTCGGGATGTAGAGTTGGGTCCTACGCTGTTTGAGGAGGTTTGCAAGTAGTCTCCCGCATTTGTCCCTGTGTTCATGTATCATGTGTTTGAAGTGTTGATATGAGCGTTGTATTGAGCGGTTGAGATGTGTGGTGAGTTGATCACGTTTGGTTATCAGGTCTCTGTATGTTGTCGCGTCCAGGGTGCGTTTATGTCGCGCCTCTAGGGTTGCTATGTCTCGGCCGAGGTCGGTTATCTCTTGTATCGCCTTCTTTTTGCGTGATGCGCTGAGTGCTATGATCTGGCCTCGGATCACAGTGTTGTGTGCCTCCCAACACGTCAGTGGCGTTACGTCGTCGGTTTCGTTTTCCACAAAGTATGTTCGTATGGAGTCGCTGATTTTATCTACCACTGTTGTGTCGGAAAGCAGCGATTCGTTCAACCGCCACGACATTTGTTTGGGCCTGAACAGCGGTGATTTCAGCCGTATGCGGATTGGGCAGTGGTCTGACCATGTCATCGGTAGGATCTCTGCAGCGGTGAGCAGAGTCAGGTTCGGGTGCGGTGTGAGGAAGTAGTCTAGCCTCGTGTATGTTGCGTGGGTCCTGGAGTAGAAAGTATAATCGCGGTCTGTTGGGTGCATCGCCCGCCAGCAGTCTGCCAATTGGTGGTGATGGAGGAGGCGCAGGGTGTTCGCATATCTGTTGTTTGGGGTAGCACTTTGTGGGGACGAGGAATCTTGGTCCGGGTGTAATGCCAGATTTAGGTCTCCGCCAATTATTAGTGTACCTTCCGTGAATTTCATCAGCGTATTCAGTGCGCGTCCGAGGAATTGGTGTTGCTTAGTGTTCGGGGCATATATATTGGCAAATGTGTATGTTTGGTCCAGGATTGTGCCTTTAGTGAAAACATACCTACCTTGGCTGCATCTGATGGTAGCTTTTTCTGCGTATGGGATATGTCTGGAGAAGAGAATGCCGACTCCCCGCGTGCGCTTGTCCGGGTTGTTACTGAAGTATCCCACATGGAAATTGCGGTCTTTCAGGGCTGGTGCTCTACTCTCCTGAAAGTGGGTTTCTTGCAGGAAGGCTATTGACGCCTTGTAGTGTTTTAGATCTCGTAATAGTCTCGTTCGTTTTTCCCTGATGTTCAGTCCGTGCACGTTGTACGAGACGATAGTCAGGTCCTCCCGCGCGAATCCGTTTGGCCCCGGGGCTGGCATCCCGCGGGCGGCCCAGGGGGACCTGTGGATATGGCTGGGGGTGGGGGCTGAAGGAGGTGGGTGGTGTTGGGTTTGCGGGTGTTTGTGCGGGTTGCGACGTGTTGGTGTCTGTGCGTGTGGGTGGTGTATCTGCCTTGTGTGCTATGTATTTTTAAACAAATGGAGGTAACTAAAAAAAAAAAACCTCAATTTGTTTAAAAATACATAGGGATTAAGGAGAGAGCACAGGTAACTTCTTTTTCTTTGGTTTGTACTATATATTGGGGCTGATGTGTACTGTAGTCATTGCAGCTGCCCAGTGATGGGAGTGAGCGCAGGACTTATCTTTCTGAGTTTTCTTTTACCATTGACCTAATCTGATACAAAAAGAAACAGCAATATTTTATGTCACTGGTACACAAAGTATGTTATTGCTCATTTACTATTTTACATTTTTTTTCCTTGCAGGTTATCCTGAGTTCTTGGCTCAATATGGTTGGAAGTTTAATACGATCTGCCAGTGTTATCTACTTCCTCAATACGCGTTCTAGTAATCTCATTTACTTATTCATAGGACAGTGTCTGTGTGCTGTAGCTCAGCCACTAGTTATATGTGTTCCAGCTAAGCTAGCAGCTGTATGGTTCCCCGAGCATCAAAGAGCAACAGCCAATATGCTTGCTGCAATGTGTAAGTATTCTAGAATTTTAGCAACATTTATTAAGAATGTGCTTGAACCCGTACTGCTGATGTAGTACAATATGTATGAGTAGGACTCACTGCATATAACCTAGTAACTGTGTGAATAAAACGGTTTAGGACCATTGCTGATATGAACAGAATATATTCTTGAATATATATATTCAGAATATATTGTAATAAAACTTTGTCTGGGCTGAACTGGTACTGTAGAAAACAATAAAACTTGTGACACAATTTGTCATTCACTTGTGGGGACTGGCGAATCCCAGCACAAGATTTTAACAGCTTAATTGTGGTCTTTCTTTCCTGTGATTACCATAATTGCATGCTAACAAGGGGTTAAAAACAACCGTCAGATTTTAAGTTTCACACTCATAAAAAAAACCATGTGAGGGTGAAATCCACATTCCCGTAACCTAGCCTCTTTTTTAACTACAGGGGGCGCTAGGTGGCTAGCACCCACTTCTTCTAACCCTTGTTCTGTGCCATTCAGGGTAATTACATAATAGGAGCCCAATAAATTACTCATCCCCTGGGGAGTAATGCATAAATAGTAGGCTATAGGGTTCCCAAGTTCCCTAGCCACATAATTACATAATAATAGAATGGGTGGAGGGGGCAGTGTATTAGAATGAGGGGAGGGGGCAGTGTATTGGATTGGTGGGCAGTATATTAGAATTGGGGGAGGGGCAGTGTATTAGATTGGGTCTGAATGGAGGCGCTGAACGCTCCCCATGGAGCAAAGCTTTTTACCACACATGCACATGCCTCCCAATGCTTTCATATGGGAATTGGATTTGCATTGGATTGTCTGACATCATAAATTTTGATGATTTCAGCCAAAGTGAAGAACACACTCCTTAGACTTCAAAATCAACAGGGTTACGATGTTTGTTTGTTTTTTACAGCTGTGCAATTGCATAGATTCACCATTTCAGTCCCATTACCAACATTTTCTTAATATGTCAAGGTAGTTGGACTGAAACATTCATTATAAGCACATTCAGTCTCCGTAAAATAAATTAGCTCTTTTGTTTACTTTAAGCCCTTCGAGTGTAAGGACATCCAGTGTCAGGCAAATTTTTTTTACACTGTACTTTTCTATGTACGTTTCTATAAAGACTAAAGTTTTTGTTTTTTTGCGGCCCACATAAGCGTAAACCTTATTATTATTTGGCCCGTGTTAGCCTTTGAGTTTGACATGCTTGCTCTAATATGTTTTTGGGGTGGGAGGAAGGTCTAGCTTAATTTCTATATTTTTAAAAGTAATGCTGTAATGTTTCTTTTAAGTATTTTTTTTTTAGTCCAATTTATTTATTCTTAAAAACAATTCATTAATATTTTTTGCATCCCCACTTCCATTATCGTCCTCTCTCCCTTCCCCTCCCCATCAGTTTTGTTCCCTTTGTTGGTGTGAAAGGTCATGTGTACATTACATTGTGTGTAGTTGTAAGAGGCTGTAGGAACATTCTTACAAATCTCTATGATAGAGCTCATACAGCCACAGCATGAATACACTGTGTAATCAATATCAGCTTTAAAAAAAAAAAAAAAAGACCATGGATGAAGCTGTACACATGCTAATAGAAAACACCCTGTATTTCTTTATTAAACAGTCAATATAAATACATTATAAAATCTGTTTGTTTCTCTCTCTAGCAAATCCAATTGGCATACTTTTAGCTAACTTAATATCACCGGCTATTGTAACTGAGGAAACGTACATTCCAGTTTTGGTAAGTAAAACATTATGGGCTGATGTTTGTGTTACTCAAAAAGAAAAGCGAACACCAATTCCTTGGATCTGTTAGTTGTATCATGTTTTTAAAAGTCACATATCAAAGTTCTAATCACCATACCTTTTTAATATAGAATAACTTAAGAAACTTCCTTGTTTTGATTTTAACTTGATTTACGGTGTACTCATTGTAAATCACTCCTCTTTATATGGTTACTATTAGGGGTGCAGTAGGTATTATTCTAACTGGTGTAATTTCCTCTGGCTATTTTTGGTTTCAATGCCCTCTAGATTGTAAGCCCACAAAATGTCTTGCAGAGCAATTTGCAGGAAGTGCTGCAGGCATTAGTGCAATGTAAAACATTGCTTTTTTGTAGACACTGCAATGTCTTAGAAACATAGAATGTGAGGACAGATAAGAACCATTCGGCCCATCTAGTCTGCCCAATGTTCTAAATACTTTCCTTAGTCCCTGGCTTTATCTTATAGTTAGGATAGCCTTATGCCTATCCCATGCATGCTTAAACTCCTTGACTGCAGGGCCGGACTGGGACAAAAATTCAGCCCGGGCAATTAAAGGCAGAGCAGCCCACTATTAGGGGCGGGGCCAGAAAGGGGGCATGTCATGTCACCACCATTGACACGCACACCCCCTTCCCCCCCACCAAATGAGTATGTTAATGTGACGCTCCTCCAGAGCTAAAATAAATGCCATGAGTTGTTTTTGTGGGGGGGGGGAGAGGGGGGGTTGAGTTTGTGCTGCGTTTGCTGGCGATTTGTCTCTGGTGTCCTCAATAGTGGGATACCAGAGATCAAAACAGGAACCGGACTGTTAAAGAGTGTTGTGCATGTGTGGGGATGTTCCTTGTGTTGTTGTATATGTTTGGACGTTGCATGTGTGTAGAGCAATTGTGTATGTGAAGGGGTCTGTTTGTGGCGTACTGCATGTGGCTAGGGGCTGTAGTGTGTGTGTGTCTCTGGGTTGTAAAGTATGTGTGTTTGTGTGTGTGTGTATTTATATAGGGCCTGTGGAGTGTGTGCATGTAAGGAGCTGTACTGTGTGTTTGTGAGTGTATCTAGGGGCTCTAGTGTGTGTATGCATATAGGAACTGTAGAGCACATGTGTATAGGGGGGATAATGTATGCATAGGTGGTGTAGTGTGTGTCCAGGGGGTGCAGAATATGTATTTATAGGGGATATAAATTAGTGTGGGTGCATGCAGGGGGTGTAATGTGTGTGTTTATAGGGGTATAACGTATGAGAGTGCAGGGAATGTAGTGTAGGTTTATGGGGTATAGAGTGTGTTTAGTGTGTGTATGTGAGTGCCAGGGGAATAGTGTGTATATAAGGGGTATAGAGTGTGTGTAGTGTGTTTGTGTGTAAGTGCAGGAGGTGCAGTGTGGATATAGGGGTATAGAGTGTGTATTATGTGTTAATGCAGGGACTGTAGTGTGTATGTAGGGGTATAGAGTGTATGCAGTGTGTTTGTGTTAGTGCAGGGGGTGCTGTGTGTGTAGTGTGTTAGTGCAGGGGAGCAGTATGTTTGTGTGTTAGTGCAGGGGAGCAGTATGTTTGTGTGTTAGTGCAGTGTGTGTTTGTGTGTTAGTGCAGTGTGTGTTTGTGCAGTGTGTGTTTGTGCAGTGTGTGTTTGTGTTACTGCGGTGTTTTAGTGCAGTGTGTGTTAGTGCAGTGTGTGTTAGTGTTACTGCAGTGTGTGTTAGTGCAGTGTGTGTTAGTGCAGTGTGTGTTAGTGCAGTGTGTGTTTGTGTTAGTGCAGTGTGTGTTTGTGTTAGTGCAGTGTGTGTTTGTGTTAGTGCAGTGTGTGTTTGTGTGTTAGTGCAGTGTGTGTTTGTGTGTTAGTGCAGTGTGTTTGTGTGTTAGTGCAGTGTGTGTTTGTGCAGTGTGTGTTTGTGCAGTGTGTGTTTGTGTTAGTGCAGTGTGTGTTTGTGTTAGTGCAGTGTGTGTTTGTGTTAGTGCAGTGTGTGTTTGTGTGTTAGTGCAGTGTGTGTTTGCGTTACTGCAGTGTGTTTGTGCAGTGTGTGTGTGTGTTAGTGCAGTGTGTGTTTGCGTTACTGCAGTGTGTTTGTGCAGTGTGTGTGTGTGTTAGTGCAGTGTGTGTTTGTGCAGTGTGTGTTTGTGTTACTGCAGTGTGTGTTTGTGTTACTGCAGTGTGTGTGTTTGTGTTACTGCAGTGTGTGTTTGTGTTACTGCAGTGTGTGTTTGTGTGTTAGTGCAGTGTGTGTTTGTGCAGTGTGTGTTTGTGTTACTGCAGTGTGTGTTTGTGTTACTGCAGTGTGTGTGTTTGTGTTACTGCAGTGTGTGTTTGTGTTACTGCAGTGTGTGTTTGTGTGTTAGTGCAGTGTGTGTTTGTGCAGTGTGTGTTTGTGTTACTGCAGTGTGTTAGTGCAGTGTGTGTTTGTGTTACTGCAGTGTGTTAGTGCAGTGTGTGTTAGTGCAGTGTGTGTTTGTGTTACTGCAGTGTGTTAGTGCAGTGTGTGTTAGTGCAGTGTGTGTTTGTTACTGCAGTGTGTGTTTGTTACTGCAGTGTGTGTTAGTGCAGTGTGTGCTTGTGTTACTGCAGTGTGTGTTAGTGCAGTGTGTGTTTGTGTTAGTGCAGTGTGTGTTAGTGCAGTGTGTGTTAGTGTAACTGCAGTGTGTTAGTGCAGTGTGTGTTTGTGTTACTGCAGTGTGTGTTTGTGTTACTGCAGTGTGTGTTTGTGTTAGTGCAGTGTGTGTTTGTGCAGTGTGTGTGTGTGTTTGTGCAGTGTGTGTTTGTGTTACTGCAGTGTGTGTTTGTGTTACTGCAGTGTGTGTTTGTGTTAGTGCAGTGTGTGTTTGTGTTACTGCAGTGTGTTAGTGCAGTGTGTGTTAGTGCAGTGTGTGTTTGTGTTACTGCAGTGTGTGTTTGTGTTACTGCAGTGTGTGTTTGTGTTACTGCAGTGTGTGTTAGTGCAGTGTGTGTTTGTGTTACTGCAGTGTGTGTTAGTGCAGTGTGTGTTTGTGTTACTGCAGTGTGTGTTAGTGCAGTGTGTGTTTGTGTTACTGCAGTGTGTGTTAGTGCAGTGTGTGTTTGTGTTACTGCAGTGTGTGTTAGTGCAGTGTGTGTTAGTGTTACTGCAGTGTGTGTTAGTGTTACTGCAGTGTGTGTTAGTGCAGGGGAGCAGAATGTTTGTGTGTTAGTGGTGCAGTGAGTGTTAGTGCAAGGGTGCAGTGTGTGTAGTGTGTTTGTATGTGTGTGATGTGTTTGTGTGTATATGGCCTTAAATTATTATTATTAAAAAGTAAAAAAAAAAAAATCAATTTATTCCCCCTTTTAACTTTGCAGGGGGGGAGGGAGCATTCACATACCTGGTGGTCCAGTGAGGGGGGGCTACGCCACACACACATCCCAGGTGGTCCAGCGGCAGGTAATTCAGTCTGTACCCCGCAGGGTACAGACCATTTCTCTCTCTCCCTCTCGCGAGCGCCGTTTTTTCAGAGCGTTGCCGCCGGTTACCATGGCAACGCTCTGATAATCTCGCAGCTCGCGAGAAGAAGATAAAGGAAGCTGCTCGCCGTGCGCCGAGGGAGACCGGCTCACTGCCCGATCTCCCCTCCGGCCCGTGATGGGTTAGACCTCCATCTTGGGGCCGGTGCTGCTGCGCATGGGCCGGCAGGGGAGATCTCTTGGTCTTTCCTGCCGGCCTCGGCCCATGGCCATCGCGGCCCACCGGGCATTTGCCCGGTTTGCCCGATGGCCAGTCCGGGCCTGCTTGACTGTGTTAACCTGTGCCACTTCAGCTGGAAGGCTATTCCATGCATCCACTGCATTCATTATATACACACTACACAAATACATACTGCATCCACTACACAAACACACATAGCTCCCCTGTCTAAACACACTGCATCCACTACATGTGGCATGTATATTTTGTGCAATTACCTTTAGAAATAGTTTATTTTTTCGAAATGGTAAATGTACAGAATATCAGCAAGTTATTGACTATAGGCCTGAAAGTTCACAGATTATCGGTATCGGCTCTAAAAAATCAATATCGGTCGATCCCTACTTCCTGATATTATTTTTAAACCTTTGTCCCTCTAATTTAAGACTATGTCCTCTTGTGGTAGTTTTTCTTCTTTTTAATATAGTCTCCTCCTTTACTGTCTTGATTCCCTCTATGTATTTAAATGTTTCTATCATATCCCCCCTGTCTCATCTTTCCTTTCAAGCTATACATGTTAAGATCCTTTAGCCTTTCCTGGTAAGTTTTATCCTGCAATCCATGAACCAGTTTAGTAACCCTTCTCTGAACTCTCTCTAAGGTATCAATATCCTTCTGAAGATACAGTCTCCAGTACTTTGTGCAATAGTCCTAGTGAGGTCTCACCAGTGTTCTGTACAATGGCATGAGCACTTACCCCTTTTACTGCTAATACCTCTCTCTATACAACCATGCATTCTGCTAGCATTTCCTGCTGCTCTATTACATTGTCATTGACCTTTAAATCAGCTGAAATTATAACCTCTAAATCTTTTTCCTCAGATGTTGAGGT
Organism: Pelobates fuscus; assembly: GCF_036172605.1. Classification (NCBI taxonomy): domain Eukaryota; kingdom Metazoa; phylum Chordata; class Amphibia; order Anura; family Pelobatidae; genus Pelobates; species Pelobates fuscus. The sequence continues at coordinate 279,298,267 of NC_086321.1, forward strand.
TAGGACTCTATCAAATATTCTATATTCCGCGCTTGGGTTTTTACGTCCAAGATGCATTATATTTCACTTATCCACATTCTGCTGCCACAGCTCTGACCATTTTTCTAGTTTACCTAAATCATTTGCCATTTGGCTTATCCCTCCTGGAACATCAACAGGGGAGGGCTGGCAGCCTTAGGCCTGGGGGGGCAAAACCAGTCAAGTGGCCCATTGCACCACCAAATCAGTTCACCATCCATGCCCACCTTTTCCTGGTTTTATAACGGATATTGATGTTATGCTAATCAGTAGCTCTTTGCCATACCCGCTCCTTCACAGCTCTGACTTTCAATGTTGTCAGAGCGCAGGCTGAGAATCTCTGAGCCTGTGCTCTGACTCACTAACTGAGCACCGGAACCATGAGGGAGAGGATATAATCGGACTGCACCTACTGCTGGTGCGCACCAGTGGACCACCAGCGAATCGTTTAAATTGAATATGCTGGTGTCCCCAACTTGTGAGCTGTGTTGTCTGCTGGGCGCCTCTGTTGTCATGGCACCTGCGTGACCGCACAGCTTGCCCACCCCAACGGCTGGCCCTGCTGACACACACTGATCTTACTACTTAGAAATCCCTCAATATTAATACAGACATCAGAGTAAACACCAATAAACTGTGGAAACAGAGCTGATCCCCCCAAATTTCTAAAGATTTGCTTACTGTATTTGTTGTAAGATTAAATCATGCCTCCTCCTCTCTCTCTCCCATGCGCTGCTCTGTAGGCTGGGAGGAAGTGAAGAGTAATCACAATCTCCCAGCACAGTGGCACCTGTGGCTGCATGGGGAACAGCTGAATTTGCCGCCCCCCATGTGACATCACAATGCCCCACCCATATGATCTGCCATACGAACTAACGCCAATGCTGCACACAGTGTATGTTTACATTAAAAAGCCTGCAGGGACCGGCTATAGACACCAGAACCACTTAATTAAGCTGAAGTGGTTCTGGGGACTATAGTGTCCCTTTAATGTGAGGTAAATTATAGATTAGTGTCACTTATAATATACTAGATTGCCTACTTACAACCAGCTGAGGATGATGATGGGCTGCAGTTTGGCTCCACTGGTCTGGTGTAGAACAGGATCTCTGGAGGCTGTTTGCAACTGTGGTCACAAAATGGAATGTTCTGGGAGAATTGGAAGCAGCTCCACTTTTAGGGGGCCCCTTACACAGCTCAAGGTCTGGGCCCTAGGGCCTGACGGTGAGTATGCCCACAAGGCCCACTCATAAGTCCACTTATATGTTCCACCCACCCATGAGTTCGCTCACAGGGAGTGGAGTGTGTAGGGGATGTGTTATGTGTTATTGTAGAGGATCTAATATGTGTGCTTATGGTATGTAGTGTATAGGGATACCAGTTTGTGCAGGTGATGCGGTCTGTTTTTTTGTATAAGGTATGTATTGTGTGTTTCTGGTTGTGTGTAAGGGATGCATTGCGTGAATCTGTGTTTGTATGCATAATAGATGCAAGGTGTGTGTCTGTATGTGTGTGCATTGAGTGTGTGTAAGAGATGCATTGTGTTTCTGTGTGTATGTAAGAAAAGCAGTGTGTGTGTTTGCATGTGTGTGTAAGGGTTTGCATTGTGTGTTTCTGTGTATGTGTGCAAAGGATGCATTGTCTTTGTGTGTAAGGATTACAATGTGTGTGTGTAATGGATGCATTGTGTGTTTCTCTGTGTGTAAGGGAAGCATGTTGTGTTTCTGTGTATGTAGGGATGCATTGTGTGTCTCTGTGTGTGTGTGTAGGGTTGCAATGTGTGTTTCTGTGTATGGGGGGCAATTAAAAACGATTAGTTAAATAAATCCATTAATGGTTTTGCTTGTACACCACTAAGCTTTTTTAATAACTTTTGGTGTGTTCCATCAGGCCCCAATGACTTATTTGTCTTTACTTTTGCAGCTGAAATAGAACCTCTTCCTCTGTAAACTCACATGTAACAAATTACTCATTTGTTCTTTTTCCTAACTGAAATCAATTTCCTAATTTCCATCTGTAAATACTGAACAAAAATATTAATTGAGACAGCCAGCTAGACCTTTACCCTCTTCTACATATCTTATTTTGTTTTTAATCTAACTAATCCTTGTTTTACTTTCCTTTTCTCATTTATGTATTTAAAAATGTGTTGTCCCCCCTTTACATTTTTTACTGACTGTGCTATTTTTTCTTCTGTGTGTGATTTGGAAGCTCTTATAACTTGCTTAGCCTTTTCTGCCTAATCTTATAGATTTGTCTATCTTCCTCACGCTGTTTTTTGTTTTTTTTATAATTACTAAATGCTAACTTTTTTTTATACTATTTTGGCCACTTCTGCGGCGTACCACAGAGGTTTCTTAATTTATTTGCTTTTACTGACAAGCCTAACGCAATTGTCTGTTGCCTTCAGTAGTGCAACTTTGAAATAATCCCATTTTTCTTGGACTCAATTTAAACTGCTCCAGTCTGATTAATGACTCCTTTACAAATATTCTAATTTTAGAAAACGTGTTTTTCTGATGTCTAAAACTTTTGGTTTTGTGTGCTGTGACTCAGTCACTGTTCTTATATTAAACCACACTGACTGATGATCACGGGATCCTAAACTTCCACCTACAGTAATATCTGATACCAAATCTCCCTTTGTTAACACTAAATTTAGTATGGCCTCCTTACGAGTTGGCTCTTCAATGACTTGTTTTAGAGACAATCCTAGTAGGGAATTTAGAATGTGTGCTCCTGGCACAAGCAGCTATTTTGGTTTTCCAGTTCACATCAGGAAGATTAAAGTCACCCATGATGATAACGTCCCCCTTCATTGTCATTTTAGCTATTTCCTCAACTAGTAGATTATCTAACTCTTCTATTTGTCTTCGCTGCAGGGTTAAACACAACTCTAGTGGCCATCTTCCAGAGCACTTCTCTTGTGAGTACCGAGTCAGACTTGGTTCATCAATGAGAAAATAAATAGTGCGGTGCACTCAGACTACAAAATACAAAAAACAAAGAAGGCTACTAAAATGCCTAACTGAGTATAAATATGGGGATTTGGTTCCACCATATGGCCATATGTTGTTAAGCCCACCACTACTTTCAAAGTACCCCATTATTGGTGGGTCCTACACTACAATGTGGGAGACAAATAAATAGTAATAGTGTTATAAATAAAACAGTGTTAAATACTAGTAAGAGCATAGTGATAGTGACTTGGTTCATCAGTCAAATGATGCTCATAGAGAGCATTTTATTTGACAAGCACAGCATTTTGCCGTGCATCCGTATGTCATCCCTAATTAGTCTCTATGAGAATCCTTGGACTGGATGAGAACATGGAAGACATTAGCAGGTTTGCTGACGAAGGCGGAGCCGGCCGGTGCAGCAGATGTTTCCCAGTGCTTTAAAACAATATGAGTAAAATATATTAAAGGGATACTATAAGTGCCTGAAATACAAAGTTATATTCCTGGCACTATAGCTCCCTCTGCCTCCCCTCTCCCTCTAGTAGCCCCCCCCTTCTCCTCCCCCCCCCCCCCCCCCGGGGTGAATAAAGGGTAAAAAAAACCTTTATTCACTCATCTTATCCCAACGCCGTCCCTCAGTGATGGGTCAAGGCTGCTCCTTATCCGACGTCCATCGATGTGCGGGTGCTAATGCGTATGCATGGCAAATGCTGCACGCGCTTTAAACCTCACATAGGTGCCTCCCAATGCTTTCCTGTGGGGAAATATCTGACGCTGGATGTTCTCATGCAGAGTGTAAGGACGTCCAGCACCAGTTACCGGAACAAAGATCTGTTTGGATCTCGGAAACGCCTCCACTGAAGTCAGACTTAGTGCTGCAATGTAAACATTGCAGTTTCTTTGGAACTGCAATGTTTCACATTGCAGCACTAAGTGCAATAGGAACACTGTACCCAGACCACTTCAATGAGCTGAAGTGGTCTGATGCCTATAGTGTCCCTTTAAATCTTTTCTTAACAAATCTTTTTTTGGAACATAGGTTCTCTTTAAAACAAGCTCTCTAAACACCATAACTTCTGCAATCTACTGTAATCCTTAGGATATCCAACAGGTTCATTGCACATTTCCCCAGTTCTACGTCACATTGTGTTTGAGTGGTTCAAACTGTATTTGAAACAAACCGTCCGAGGGAGCCCTTGTTCAGCATATTGCATTCTTTGAACTACCACATTAGCAATATTAATTCCATCCATATTTAAATTCCATTAATTTGCTGAGTGTGTTGGTTGACATGCTCAGCCAAATAATGTCATTGGAATTTGGTAAAATTGATATTTTTAATGCAGAAGTGTAACTTTCTAAACTGCATACACTAGGTAAGGGTTTAGCAATTGTGCATAGGTTTGTGTAAAACTGCTAGAAAACAGTGTTGTAAATTACCAATGCAATGCATATGGCACCATAACCATTACAACGGACTGTCAAATAACTGTCAAATAGATAAATATAGAAAAATAGTGACACATAAAATTAATCACATTTGAAGAAGCATTTCTGACTGTGATTACCTTTCTCAAATGATGTTTGTTACTTCTAAAGTTCTGTATAAAATTGTAAAAAAAAAAAAATAGGAGTCAGAAGTCATATTTTCAAGACCTCACCAACTTGTAGAATCATGCTGAATTATTAAAACTGTCGAATTAATATGAATTCAGCAACTTGCGGTTGTCTGCAATCCAATAATATGTCTCTAAACAAAGCATTGTCATAGTTTATAGGGGATGCAGCTCTTGAATACCTTCAGGGTTATTCACTAGTTAAAAATAAAGTAAGTAGGGGTAACCAATAAATGTACAGCATGCACACAAAGTCTAGGGTGCAAATGATATTAAGGCCCACCCCATCTAAATCAATCATCATATAGTTAAAGAAATACCCGCACTCCCGTATCCCATATCTATACACACCTATCAAATCAACATTTGATCCTCAATCAATAAACACAATATAAATGTGTCTTACAAATGTATGTAATACAAAGCGATTTACATAAATTATAATCAAATGCATATAAATAAAGACCAAAAAAAAAAATGTATTTGCTGCACCAAATATTTACCTAACAAGTGGACAGAGCAAAACACACAACGTTTCGGCTAGTTATTCACTAGTTAATTCAAAGTAAACTTTAGATTCTAGGCCAACATTAAACACATAGCAAAATATGTCCTAATCAGCTTTTTGGGGGTTACATTTTGAAATTAATTTTGAATTCACAACATTAGTGAGTAACACTAGTCCTTTAGTTGTTCGAGTAAAATGTATTGAGGAAGATTTGAAAAATGAGAATTTATTATCTAAACATTTTTATTGGAAATTTTGACAGGAGTGTCAACAGCAGTATGGGTGTTGGGATTACATTAACACATACCCTAGATGACCGATTCCATTTAAAGATAAACAAAAAGAAAGAATACAGCAAAGCATCATACATTGTATATCTTAAAGAGGGGACTGAAAAACGAGAATTTAATTCCAACACTTTATCAGATCTAAAACAAAGAATGTTGCAAACTGGCACTGTATGAATAAGACAATTATGCTTAAACTACAGTCATATTTTATAAAAGTGCGTGTTTTAAGAAAAATAGGCACTTTTAAAAAATGTCATTAGTGACACTTCCTGGCTGCCAAGCAGACAACTAAATGGGTGCCATGCCTATAGGTCAAACCCGGAGTGAGTGATCCCTTTAGAGAAGCAATGGTTTAAATGATGACTTCACATGGGGGGAGACTAGCTGCGCCTTAGATACTCTTCTGTAGCTGGAATAAAGGTGAGTTGAATTAATTTCTAATGGGAAACGGCAGTAATGTAAACAGCTTAACATACACTCATTTAATTATATACATACATATACACATATAGTGTTTTAATTATAGCTTTAACATTGTACTTGTGATCATACTGGAGGAAATCAGTAGTTTCTTTTTAAAATCTACATAGAACATTATATATTGATTTACTGGTTGTTGTAATTTGTTCTTTTTAAAGTTTGGAATATATGGCATCCCTGCAGTATTAGCGTGTGTCATGGCAACTGCTGGAATTTCAGAGAAAGAGCCTCCAACCCCACCCTCTGCAAGTGCAGTCAATTTGGTGCCTGAGCCTTTTTTTTCTGGTTTAAAACAGGTGAGCTTAATGGAAAGAGAAGGAATCTTCAAGAACTGATAATTGAAAAATGTATTTTAACATCCACTAGAGTCACCAAAACAACTTTAGCTTAATGAAGCAATTTTGGTGTATAGATCATGACCTGCAGTGTCACTGCTCAATTCTCTGTCATTTAAAAGTTAAATCCCTTTGTTTATGCAACTCTTGTCACACCTCCCTGCATGTGACTTATAGAGCCTTCATAAAGACTTCCTGTAAAGAGTCATCTAAAGTTTATACTTCCTTTATTGTGCAGTCTGTTTAATTAAGAATGTATTTTCTCCTGCATGGATAAATTCTTGCTAAAATACTAGTCTCCGTCTAGTCTTTGTGTGCTCAAACTTCAATTTACAGAGGAGGAGATAAAAACTTATAACATAAGTTAATATCTGATTGCAAATGAAACCATCTTTTGCAGGCTGTTTGAGTCATGCCAGGGAAAATGTGTCTAGGGTTGCATGGACAGAAACATGTAATTTAACTCCTAAATGGAAGAGAATTAAGCAGTGAGACTGCAGAGGCACGATCTCTACCCCAAATCTGCTTCATTAAGCTAAATTTGTTTCGGTGACTACAGTGTCCCTTTAGTTCAGTATGTTATATGTCCTGTTAATCTGGTTCTAATTATCCACTTTTAAAAATATTTTTTTAAATAATTATCAATACCCCTGTTGAACAGAATTGGAAAATCAGTCCAATCTAGACTTTTGTCTTAAGGACTGAATTGGAAATCACTAATCTCAATCAATACTACTAATAGATCACACTCTTAGACTTAACATTAACACCATGTTAATGACCCTTGGTATTAAATAGTTTTGTATTGTTAGAAAATTTTGAAGGAATTTAAAGTCAAAATTTCTGTCAAAAGCTGACATAGAAAAAGTATCAAAGGTAATTATTTTTTTAGTTTGGTCATTTTGGCATTTAATTTAAATTCACTTTGATTTCCAGGCAATTCTCACTTTACTGAATAACCCTATACAAATGTCAGCCTCTCGTTGACCCAGTTTATATGAAAGTAGGCATTTCTCACATTTTAGGATGCAAGACTGTACCCCAAAATACAATTATTTACTCTAGAACTATATTTCCAAAACTGCATTCAATTACAAAAATATAACTGCAAAATTTAGGAAAACCCATGGATTAGTCATAATGCCTAAAACTAAACACCATGCAGGGGCATATGCATACCATGCGGTTTTGTGTTTTGTCAGGACCCAAGGCTTGAAAAGAATGTCTAGAGATAGCGCTGACAACCAGTATAATGTTCCTAAGAACAGATTATTTACTAATGTGCACTGTTTAAACCAATTTACTCACAAAATGTCTGAATATTCTTTTTTACAGCTAATGACAAATAAGGCTTACATCATCCTTATGTTGAGCTTTGGATCAGGTGTTGGTCTTTTCACAGCATTTTCTTCATTTCTGGAGCAGATTTTGTGTTACAAGGGATATTCAAATGTAAGTCTATTCAATATTCTATCTTTCAACTTTTAGTTTCTCTAGACATTTACAGTAGTGACCATGATGCCAGTTGTATCTTGGGACCATTCCCTGCTTTGGAGCAAACCATTTTGCAACAGTTTGCCCTCTTACCTTGGTCCCCATTGGGTGCTGAGCCTCCTCTGACCTGGATGACACGCGCATCCGGCTGCTGCAGAGTCCAGATTCTGATCTCCCCATCATTCATTGGCTGATCGTTCTCAGCCAATGAATGACCGTCTGTGCAAAAGAATCACCAGGAATTTAATCATGAGCTCTTGTCCAGGCTGGCGAATGATATACTAATGACACTGGTGTAGGTGGAGTTATACCTCTGACAGCAATATAAATTATCACACTGAAACACTACACGTACAGACGCTTGGAGTAAACCTTAATGTTTTAGTATGTTTCATTAGACATTGGGTTATTAGCGTGTTCTTAATTCCTTAATTGTAATATAGTCATTTTCCATTCAGATGTCAAAAAATATTTAAGTGCAGAGATCTGAGTAGACTAAAGAAAGGGCAATAGCCTGGGAGGATCAGATTGCTTTCTAGGTAAAGGGACTGTATACTTTTTTAGACAGCTTCTTCTGCCTCAACAATGTTAAACAATGGTGCCCTGGCACATAATATTAAGTCTCCTGTTGAAATATAAATACTGCTATTTTTTTCATATGCCATTTAGTTCTTTTAAAAATTTTTTTTAAATATTTTTAGTATTTAAGATTTTTAATCTTTAACTGGCAAAGTAAAAAAAATAGTTCTTAAAAGTAGAACTATTTGTTAGATGTATTGTTAATCTTTTTTTTTATCTGACTTGTATGTAGTGACTATTTATGTATGTCTAAGACATTTTGGGGAAAAAAAACATTCAACATACTGAATGTGGGACTGACTTCCAATTAATGTTCTTGTTTTGCTTTACTTAGTTTTTTGCAGGTTTGTGTGGGGCCCTCTTTATCTTCTTTGGTTTTGTTGGGGCTTTGCTATGTGGATTATATGTTGACCGAACAAAGAAGTTCACAGAAGTTGTCAAGATATGTTTCTGTCTTAGTTCACTAGCGAGTATTGCTTTTGCAGTGGTGAGTAAATTACCTTGTATTGATTTTTATTATAGGCATGGTAGTAATTTGTCCTGTGAGGATGATCATTTTATGTTTACCATGACTCTCCAGGAACCTACACACGTTTTTTGCCTTGTATGTATGCCTTTTTCCTAACATTTTTCCATTACCCTTGAGAGTGTAATCGTGTTTGAGCAGGGTCCTCATCAACCTATTCTTCCTGTTAAAATGTGTCTCGTTTGTTGTTAAATCCACCTGTTATTATATTGTAAAGCTACAAGGAAGAGGTTGGCACTATATAAATTCCAGTAATAATAGTAATAATTAACAGTTTCTATACATATCATCCAGTGGCGTACACATGACCCATGGGGCCCCGGTGCGAAAATTGATCCATGGGCCCCCCCCCCCCTCGCGCTTACTTTGCGCGGGCCGGGGCAGCAACACATGGCGGCGGGCACCTGGTCGCAGGGGTTGCAGGGCTACGACCACGGTATGTACGCCAGTGCATGCAGATGCACACACACTTAAAGGACCACTACAGACACCCAGATCACATCAGCTCAATGAAGTGGTCTGGGTGTCAGGTCCCTCTAGTTTTAACCCTGCAGCTGAAAGCATAGCAGTTTCAGAGAAACTGTTATGTTTCACTGAGGGTTAATCCAGCCTCTAGTGGCTGTCTCACTGACAGCCGCTAGAGGCGCTTCCGCCATTTTAAGACACTGAACGTCCATAGGAAAGCATTGAGTAATGCTTTCCTATGGGCGGTTTGAATGCATGCACAGCTCTTGCCGTGCATGCGCATTCGGAGCTGAGAGGCGGAGGGATCCCCAGCGCCATGGGAGTCCGGCGCTGGAGAAAGGTAAGTGCTGAAGACACACACACTCTCACAAACAAATGCATACACACTAGCTAACAGACCCACACATTTACTGACAGAGACACACTCAGCGGCAGACATACATACACACTCACTTACAAAACATACACTCTCACTGACAAACACACACTCACCAACAGACATCAAACAGACTCACTAACACACACACACACACACACACAGTAACAGACACACACAGTAACACACTCACTGACACTCACTAGCAGACACACACACTCTAACACTCACACACACACACACACACACACACACTCACACTCACACTCACTCACACACACACTCACACACACACACACACACACATTCACTCACACACACATTCACTCACACACACAAACACAAACACACACTCACACACTTACACTCACACACACACTAACACACACACTAACACTCACACACACACTTTTTTTTTAATTTAATCCCCCCAGCCTCACTACCTTTTGGAGTGCTGAGGGGATTCCCTGGGGTCCAGTGGTGCTGCTGGGATTCCCTGGGGTCCAGGGAGCACTCTCCCCTGAGTGCTTCCTCTTCAGCTCCCTCGCGCGCCACGTAGGGATGCCGGCGCTGGAAGATGACGTCATCTTCCGGCTCCGGTATCAGTGCGGTGCGCGAGGGAGCTGAAGAGGAAGCACTCAGGGGAGAGTGCTCCCTCGCGCATCGGCCAGACTGACTGTCCGCCGGGTGTAAGCAGGGCCAGCCTCGGGGGGCCCTGAGGTGGCCGGCTCCTGGGGCCCCCAGGATAAGAGGCTGGCCCAGTGGGTACATACAGGGTCGTGGGCCGGGCCCGGTCGCAGCCGCGACCCCTGCGACCCTGGTATGTACGCCACTGATATCATCCGTTGTTTGGTGTCCAATAATGTACACATTGTAAGATATTTAGCACCAATAAAATCAAAAGCTGCATCCAGCAGTCTATAAATAGTTTTAATTATATGGACAATGGTGTGAATTAGGACGAAATGAGGTCCTATTTAAATAACTAAACTTTTTCCAATGTGTAATATATCTTCTTATACACTTTATAGGTATCAAGCTTGCGGGATCAGGCTGTTTGGCTGGGAATTATATCTTTGTTATTTGGATTTTTTGGGTTTGCAGCATACCCGATAGCTATGGAATTAGCTGTTGAATGTTCCCATCCAGTTGGAGAAGGAACTTCCACTGGATTATCTTTCATCTCAGGGTAAGTAGACATATAAAATGAAGTATATGTAAAATAAAAGATTAACAGGAGCCTTGGGTGCAATCTGACTCAGTACTTTGACACACACACACTAGAAAGTATTCACAATGCACATACTGTGTTTAGGTAGTAGATATGCCACCTCTGTCATGTTTTTTTTCATAAAGCATTTTACATAGATGCATTTGTGTTTTTAGTTGCCCTAAACTAAGCCAAGTCTATCCACCCCTCCATACAATTTATCACATCCTACATGGGGATTCCTTACACACATAATCTTATGCCAACCTACAAACATTTACACTCGAAATAACTGACACTCACATATACACTCAGGATACTTTACACACTTCAGCACACTAACATACACATACGAAAATAAATAATGTAAATAGTCTCCCTTCTTGAACTGATGCAGCTTATCTGAATTTGTAGTGAAGGGAAGGGAAGATGAAGGGGTCTGATCCCTTAGTAAAGTGTAAAGGTTAATAGCTGACCTGGTTTTTAGAGGGTTAAAGGAGCATTCTAAGTGTTACCAATTTTTTACTTTGGAATGTTCCTTTACCAACCAAGATTAGACCATTAAAGGGACACTATAGTCACCAGAACAACTACAGCTTATTGAATTTGTTCTGGTGAGTAGAATCATTACCTTCAGCCTTTTTGCAGTAAGCCAGATGAATACTTCATTCAACTGTGTCCCTGCCAGTAATAAATCATTGATCTGACTGCTTAACTGCTATTTCACTGCTTTTAATTTATTCAATTTATTAAATTAGTCATCATTTCTGACTAAAAAAATACTACATATTGAGTGCTCTTTATCTACTCTGTATTATACCGAGCCAGCAGTCATGAAGCCAATAACGTAAAGCAATCAATTACAATTATTGATATAGCGCCAACATAGTCCACTGCGCTGTACAATAGGTAAACAAAACAAGCAGAATTCTAACAAAACTTGATTGACGTGCAGTAGGTGTAAAAGGTACCTAGAAAAGGTACAATTTCTGGGGAAATTGTGTGAAGTGTTCTTGCCTCCACCAGTAGTCTACAACTGGAGTGGGCGGAGTAACTGTTATCATTTATATAGCACATTTAATTGCAACGTTGTTGCACAGTTACATTAAACCATACATTTATAAAAACATTAGCAGGTGTACAAAAGGCCCTGTCTATGACATCACTTGCTGCTGCAGCCTGGCACAGGTCAGAGTATTTTTGCGGTTGCCATCTTCAAACGGTCGTATTTTAAAAACTTTAAATCCTACAGTGAAGAGCTTTATATTGTGAGAATCACAAGACCCAGACCTACATTTTGATGTATAGTATGTCTCTGAGATATTAACAATGAAGGCACAGTCGCAGTTTAGAAATTGCCCTTCAAATGTGAGCTTTGCAGAGTGGAGTTTCAATGAATGTCAATGGAAGGCGTGAGTTGCAAACAAATGGTCATATTTTGAAAACTATCAGGACTATGGCTTAGCTGTGGACATTTTTAGTGGCAGCAGGGATAGCTGAACATTTTGATATAAGATTTGTGTAGGTGGGCCTGAAAATGAGGGAGTGGTGGCAGTTTAGAAATCATGTCCTGATTTTTCTGCTTTTGCCAGCTCCCACTCTAGCTTTGCCATTCATTCCTATGGGACAAATTTCACCACAAGAATGACGATATTCCGAGAACCATTCGGCGAAACGTTCCACAAAGTAATAGCAATCCGATCGGGAACAACCTGCACGTTTTGGTATATTTTTGTCTATGTAGTGTAAAAACTGTGGGAGGAGTTAGGGTGGCAAATTTGGCTATAATAATAATAACTAGAAAAGCTACAATTTCTGGGGAAATTGTGTGAAGTGTTCTTGCCTCCACCATAGTCTACAACTGGAGTGGGCGGAGTAACTGTTATCATTTATATAGCACATTTAATTGCAACATTGTTGCCCAAAGTGCTTCACAGTTACATTAAAACATACAGTTATACAAACCATTAGCAGGTGCAAAAGGCCCTGTCTATGACATCACTTGCTGCTGCAGCCTTGCACAGGTCAGAGTATTTTTGCGGTTGCCATCTTCAAACGGTCGTATTTTAAAAACTATAAATCCTACAGTGAAGAGCTTTATATTGTGAGAATCACAAGACCCAGACCTACATTTTGATGTATAGTATGTCTCTGAAATATTAACAATGAAGGCACAATCGCAGTTTAGAAATTGCCCTTCAAATGTGAGCTTTGCAGAGTGGAGTTTCAATGAATGTCAATGGATGGCGTGAGTTGCAAACAAATGGTCATATTGTGAAAACTATTAGGACTATGGCTTAGCTGTGGACATTTTTAGTGGCAGCAGGGATAGCTGAACGTTTTGATATAAGATTTGTGTAGATGGGCTTGAAAATGAGCGAGTGGTGGCAGTTTAGAAATCATGTCCTGATTTTTCAGCTTTTGCCAGCTCCCACTCTAGCTTTGCCATTCATTCCTATGGGACAAATTTTGCCACAAGAACGACGATATTCCGAGAACCATTCGCCGAAACGTTCCACAAAGTAATAGCAATCCGATCGGGAACAATCTGCACGTTTTGGTATATTTTTGTCTATGTAGTGTAAAAACTGTGGGAGGAGTTAGGGTGGCAAATTTGGCTATAATAAGAATAATAATAACTAGAAAAGCTACAATTTCTGGGGAAATTGTGTGAAGTGTTCTTGCCTCCATCAGTAGTCTACAACTAGAGTGGGCGGAGTAACTGTTAGTATTTATTTATATAGCACATTTAATTGCAATGTTGTTGCCCAAAGTGCTTCACAGTTACATTAAAACATACAGTTATAAAAAATTAGCAGGTGTAAAAGGCTTTGTCTATGACATCACTTGCTGCTGCAGCCTTGCACAGGTCAGAGTATTTTGGCGGTTGCCATATTCAAACGGTCGTATTTTAAAAACTATAAATCCTACAGTGAAGAGCTTTATATTGTGAGAATCACAAGACCCAGACCTACATTTTGATGTATAGTATGTCTCTGAGATATTAACAAGGAAGGCACAGTCGCAGTTTAGAAATTGCCCTTCAAATGTGAGCTTTGCAGAGTGGAGTTTCAATGAATGTCAATGGACTGCGTGAGTTGCAAACAAATGGTCATATTGCGAAAACAATCAGGACTATGGCTTAGCTGTGGACATTTTTAGTGGCAGCAGGGATAGCTGAACGTTTTGATATAAGATTTGTGTAGGTGGGCTTGAAAATGAGGGAGTGGTGGCAGTTTAGAAATCATGTCCTGATTTTTCAGCTTTTGCCAGCTCCCACTCTAGCTTTGCCATTCATTCCTATGGGACAAATTTCGCCACAAGAATGACGATATTCCGAGAACCATTCAGCGAAACGTTCCACAAAGTAATAGCAACGCGATCGGGAACAATCTGCACGTTTTGGTAAATTTTTGTCTATGTAGTGTAAAAACTGTGGGAGGAGTTAGGGTGGCAAATTTGGCTATAATAAGAATAATAATAACTAGAAAAGCTACAATTTCTGGGGAAATTGTGTGAAGTGTTCTTGCCTCCACCAGTAGTTTACAACTGGAGTGGGCGGAGTAACTGTTATCATTTATATAGCACTTTTAATTGCAACGTTGTTGCACAGTTACATTAAAACATACATTTATAAAAACATTAACAGGTGTAAAAAAGGCTTTGTCTATGACATCACTTGCTGCTGCAGCTTTGCACAGGTCAGAGTATTTTGGCAGTTGCCATCTTCAAACGGTCGTATTTTAAAAACTATAAATCCTACAGTGAAGAGCTTTATATTGTGAGAATCACAAGACCCAGACCTACATTTTGGTGTATAGTATGTCTCTGAGATATTAACAATGAAGGCACAGTCGCAGTTTAGAAATTGCCCTTCAAATGTGAGCTTTGCAGAGTGGAGTTTCAATGAATGTCAATGGAAGGCGTGAGTTGCAAACAAATGGTCATATTTTGAAAACTATCAGGACTATGGCTTAGCTGTGGACATTTTTAGTGGCAGCAGGGATAGCTGAACATTTTGATATAAGATTTGTGTAGGTGGGCCTGAAAATGAGGGAGTGGTGGCAGTTTAGAAATCATGTCCTGATTTTTCTGCTTTTGCCAGCTCCCACTCTAGCTTTGCCATTCATTCCTATGGGACAAATTTCACCACAAGAATGACGATATTCCGAGAACCATTCGGCGAAACGTTCCACAAAGTAA
This sequence comes from Pelobates fuscus, assembly GCF_036172605.1. Lineage (NCBI taxonomy): Eukaryota > Metazoa > Chordata > Amphibia > Anura > Pelobatidae > Pelobates > Pelobates fuscus. The sequence goes on from NC_086321.1 coordinate 279,313,327, forward strand.
TAGCAATCCGATCGGGAACAACCTGCACGTTTTGGTATATTTTTGTCTATGTAGTGTAAAAACTGTGGGAGGAGTTAGGGTGGCAAATTTGGCTATAATAATAATAACTAGAAAAGCTACAATTTCTGGGGAAATTGTGTGAAGTGTTCTTGCCTCCACCATAGTCTACAACTGGAGTGGGCGGAGTAACTGTTATCATTTATATAGCACATTTAATTGCAACATTGTTGCCCAAAGTGCTTCACAGTTACATTAAAACATACAGTTATACAAACCATTAGCAGGTGCAAAAGGCCCTGTCTATGACATCACTTGCTGCTGCAGCCTTGCACAGGTCAGAGTATTTTTGCGGTTGCCATCTTCAAACGGTCGTATTTTAAAAACTATAAATCCTACAGTGAAGAGCTTTATATTGTGAGAATCACAAGACCCAGACCTACATTTTGATGTATAGTATGTCTCTGAAATATTAACAATGAAGGCACAATCGCAGTTTAGAAATTGCCCTTCAAATGTGAGCTTTGCAGAGTGGAGTTTCAATGAATGTCAATGGATGGCGTGAGTTGCAAACAAATGGTCATATTGTGAAAACTATTAGGACTATGGCTTAGCTGTGGACATTTTTAGTGGCAGCAGGGATAGCTGAACGTTTTGATATAAGATTTGTGTAGATGGGCTTGAAAATGAGCGAGTGGTGGCAGTTTAGAAATCATGTCCTGATTTTTCAGCTTTTGCCAGCTCCCACTCTAGCTTTGCCATTCATTCCTATGGGACAAATTTCACCACAAGAATGACGATATTCCGAGAACCATTCGGCGAAACGTTCCACAAAGTAATAGCAATCCGATCGGGAACAACCTGCACGTTTTGGTATATTTTTGTCTATGTAGTGTAAAAACTGTGGGAGGAGTTAGGGTGGCAAATTTGGCTATAATAATAATAACTAGAAAAGCTACAATTTCTGGGGAAATTGTGTGAAGTGTTCTTGCCTCCACCATAGTCTACAACTGGAGTGGGCGGAGTAACTGTTATCATTTATATAGCACATTTAATTGCAACATTGTTGCCCAAAGTGCTTCACAGTTACATTAAAACATACAGTTATACAAACCATTAGCAGGTGCAAAAGGCCCTGTCTATGACATCACTTGCTGCTGCAGCCTTGCACAGGTCAGAGTATTTTTGCGGTTGCCATCTTCAAACGGTCGTATTTTAAAAACTATAAATCCTACAGTGAAGAGCTTTATATTGTGAGAATCACAAGACCCAGACCTACATTTTGATGTATAGTATGTCTCTGAAATATTAACAATGAAGGCACAATCGCAGTTTAGAAATTGCCCTTCAAATGTGAGCTTTGCAGAGTGGAGTTTCAATGAATGTCAATGGATGGCGTGAGTTGCAAACAAATGGTCATATTGTGAAAACTATTAGGACTATGGCTTAGCTGTGGACATTTTTAGTGGCAGCAGGGATAGCTGAACGTTTTGATATAAGATTTGTGTAGATGGGCTTGAAAATGAGCGAGTGGTGGCAGTTTAGAAATCATGTCCTGATTTTTCAGCTTTTGCCAGCTCCCACTCTAGCTTTGCCATTCATTCCTATGGGACAAATTTTGCCACAAGAACGACGATATTCCGAGAACCATTCGCCGAAACGTTCCACAAAGTAATAGCAATCCGATCGGGAACAATCTGCACGTTTTGGTATATTTTTGTCTATGTAGTGTAAAAACTGTGGGAGGAGTTAGGGTGGCAAATTTGGCTATAATAAGAATAATAAGAACTAGAAAAGCTACAATTTCTGGGGAAATTGTGTGAAGTGTTCTTGCCTCCATCAGTAGTCTACAACTAGAGTGGGCGGAGTAACTGTTAGTATTTATTTATATAGCACATTTAATTGCAATGTTGTTGCCCAAAGTGCTTCACAGTTACATTAAAACATACAGTTATAAAAAATTAGCAGGTGTAAAAGGCTTTGTCTATGACATCACTTGCTGCTGCAGCCTTGCACAGGTCAGAGTATTTTGGCGGTTGCCATCTTCAAACGGTCGTATTTTAAAAACTAAAAATCCTACAGTGAAGAGCTTTATATTGTGAGAATCACAAGACCCAGACCTACATTTTGATGTATAGTATGTCTCTGAGATATTAACAATGAAGGCACAGTCGCAGTTTAGAAATTGCCCTTCAAATGTGAGCTTTGCAGAGTGGAGTTTCAATGAATGTCAATGGAAGGCGTGAGTTGCAAACAAATGGTCATATTGTGAAAACTATCAGGACTATGGCTTAGCTGTGGACATTTTTAGTGGCAGCAGGGATAGCTGAACGTTTTGATATAAGATTTGTGTAGGTGGGCCTGAAAATGAGGGAGTGGTGGCAGTTTAGAAATCATGTCCTGATTTTTCAGCTTTTGCCAGCTCCCACTCTAGCTTTGCCATTCATTCCTATGGGACAAATTTCGCCACAAGAACGACGATATTCCGTGAACCATTCGGCGAAACGTTCCACAAAGTAATAGCAATCCGATCGGGAACAATCTGCACGTTTTGGTATATTTTTGTCTATGTAGTGTAAAAACTGTGGGAGGAGTTAGGGTGGCAAATTTGGCTATAATAAGAATAATAATAATAACTAGAAAAGCTACAATTTCTGGGGAAATTGTGTGAAGTGTTCTTGCCTCCATCAGTAGTCTACAACTAGAGTGGGCGGAGTAACTGTTAGTATTTATTTATATAGCACATTTAATTGCAATGTTGTTGCCCAAAGTGCTTCACAGTTACATTAAAACATACAGTTATAAAAAATTAGCAGGTGTAAAAGGCTTTGTCTATGACATCACTTGCTGCTGCAGCCTTGCACAGGTCAGAGTATTTTGGCGGTTGCCATATTCAAACGGTCGTATTTTAAAAACTATAAATCCTACAGTGAAGAGCTTTATATTGTGAGAATCACAAGACCCAGACCTACATTTTGATGTATAGTATGTCTCTGAGATATTAACAAGGAAGGCACAGTCGCAGTTTAGAAATTGCCCTTCAAATGTGAGCTTTGCAGAGTGGAGTTTCAATGAATGTCAATGGACTGCGTGAGTTGCAAACAAATGGTCATATTGCGAAAACAATCAGGACTATGGCTTAGCTGTGGACATTTTTAGTGGCAGCAGGGATAGCTGAACGTTTTGATATAAGATTTGTGTAGGTGGGCTTGAAAATGAGGGAGTGGTGGCAGTTTAGAAATCATGTCCTGATTTTTCAGCTTTTGCCAGCTCCCACTCTAGCTTTGCCATTCATTCCTATGGGACAAATTTCGCCACAAGAATGACGATATTCCGAGAACCATTCAGCGAAACGTTCCACAAAGTAATAGCAACGCGATCGGGAACAATCTGCACGTTTTGGTAAATTTTTGTCTATGTAGTGTAAAAACTGTGGGAGGAGTTAGGGTGGCAAATTTGGCTATAATAAGAATAATAATAACTAGAAAAGCTACAATTTCTGGGGAAATTGTGTGAAGTGTTCTTGCCTCCACCAGTAGTTTACAACTGGAGTGGGCGGAGTAACTGTTATCATTTATATAGCACTTTTAATTGCAACGTTGTTGCACAGTTACATTAAAACATACATTTATAAAAACATTAACAGGTGTAAAAAAGGCTTTGTCTATGACATCACTTGCTGCTGCAGCTTTGCACAGGTCAGAGTATTTTGGCAGTTGCCATCTTCAAACGGTCGTATTTTAAAAACTATAAATCCTACAGTGAAGAGCTTTATATTGTGAGAATCACAAGACCCAGACCTACATTTTGGTGTATAGTATGTCTCTGAGATATTAACAATGAAGGCACAGTCGCAGTTTAGAAATTGCCCTTCAAATGTGAGCTTTGCAGAGTGGAGTTTCAATGAATGTCAATGGACTGCGTGAGTTGCAAACAAATGGTCATATTGTGAAAACTATAAGGAATACGACTTAGCTGTGGACATTTTTAGTGGCAGCAGGGATAGCTGAACGTTTTGATATAAGATTTGTGTAGGTGGGCCTGAAAATGAGGGAGTGGTGGCAGTTTAGAAATCATGTCCTGATTTTTCAGCTTTTGCCAGCTCCCACTCTAGCTTTGCCATTCATTCCTATGGGACAAATTTTGCCACAAGAACGACGATATTCCGTGAACCATTCGGCGAAATGTTCTACAAAGTAATAGCAATCCGATCGGGAACAATCTGCACGTTTTGGTAAATTTTCGGCTATGTAGTGTAAAAACTGTGGGAGGAGTTAGGGTGGCAAATTTGGCTATAATAAGAATAATAATAACTAGAAAAGCTACAATTTCTGGGGAAATTGTGTGAAGTGTTCTTGCCTCCATCAGTAGTCTACAACTAGAGTGGGCGGAGTAACTGTTAGTATTTATTTATATAGCACATTTAATTGCAATGTTGTTGCCCAAAGTGCTTCACAGTTACATTAAAACATACAGTTATAAAAAATTAGCAGGTGTAAAAGGCTTTGTCTATGACATCACTTGCTGCTGCAGCCTTGCACAGGTCAGAGTATTTTGGCGGTTGCCATCTTCAAACGGTCGTATTTTAAAAACTATAAATCCTACAGTGAAGAGCTTTATATTGTGAGAATCACAAGACCCAGACCTACATTTTGATGTATAGTATGTCTCTGAGATATTAACAATGAAGGCACAGTCGCAGTTTAGAAATTGCCCTTCAAATGTGAGCTTTGCAGAGTGGAGTTTCAATGAATGTCAATGGAAGGCGTGAGTTGCAAACAAATGGTCATATTGTGAAAACTATCAGGACTATGGCTTAGCCGTGGACATTTCTAGTGGCAGCAGGGATAGCTGAACGTTTTGATATTAGATTTGTGTAGGTGGGCCTGAAAATGAGGGAGTGGTGGCAGTTTAGAAATCATGTCCTGATTTTTCAGCTTTTGCCAGCTCCCACTCTAGCTTTGCCATTCATTCCTATGGGACAAATTTCGCCACAAGAACGACGATATTCCGTGAACCATTCGGCGAAACGTTCCACAAAGTAATAGCAATCCGATCGGGAACAATCTGCACGTTTTGGTATATTTTTGTCTATGTAGTGTAAAAACTGTGGGAGGAGTTAGGGTGGCAAATTTGGCTATAATAAGAATAATAAGAACTAGAAAAGCTACAATTTCTGGGGAAATTGTGTGAAGTGTTCTTGCCTCCATCAGTAGTCTACAACTAGAGTGGGCGGAGTAACTGTTAGTATTTATTTATATAGCACATTTAATTGCAATGTTGTTGCCCAAAGTGCTTCACAGTTACATTAAAACATACAGTTATAAAAAATTAGCAGGTGTAAAAGGCTTTGTCTATGACATCACTTGCTGCTGCAGCCTTGCACAGGTCAGAGTATTTTGGCGGTTGCCATCTTCAAACGGTCGTATTTTAAAAACTAAAAATCCTACAGTGAAGAGCTTTATATTGTGAGAATCACAAGACCCAGACCTACATTTTGATGTATAGTATGTCTCTGAGATATTAACAATGAAGGCACAGTCGCAGTTTAGAGATTGCCCTTCAAATGTGAGCTTTGCAGAGTGGAGTTTCAATGAATGTCAATGGAAGGCGTGAGTTGCAAACAAATGGTCATATTGTGAAAACTATCAGGACTATGGCTTAGCTGTGGACATTTTTAGTGGCAGCAGGGATAGCTGAACGTTTTGATATAAGATTTGTGTAGGTGGGCCTGAAAATGAGGGAGTGGTGGCAGTTTAGAAATCATGTCCTGATTTTTCAGCTTTTGCCAGCTCCCACTCTAGCTTTGCCATTCATTCCTATGGGACAAATTTCGCCACAAGAACAACGATATTCCGTGAACCATTCGGCGAAACGTTCCACAAAGTAATAGCAATCCGATCGGGAACAATCTGCACGTTTTGGTATATTTTTGTCTATGTAGTGTAAAAACTGTGGGAGGAGTTAGGGTGGCAAATTTGGCTATAATAAGAATAATAATAATAACTAGAAAAGCTACAATTTCTGGGGAAATTGTGTGAAGTGTTCTTGCCTCCATCAGTAGTCTACAACTGGAGTGGGCGGAGTAACTGTTATTATTTATTTATATAGCACATTTAATTGCAATGTTGTTGCCCAAAGTGCTTCACAGTTACATTAAAACATACATTTATAAAAACATTAGCAGGCCCTGTCTATGACATCACTTGCTGCTGCAGCCTTGCACAGGCCAGAGTTTTTCCGCGGTTGCCATCTTCAAACGGTTGTATTTTAAAAACTATAAATTCTACAGCGAAGAGCTTTATATTGTGAGAATCACAAGACCCAGACCTACATTTTGATGCATAGTATGTCTCTGAGATATTAATAATGAAGGCACAGTCGCAGTTTAGAAATTGCCCTTCAAATGTGAGCTTTGCAGAGTGGAGTTTCAATAAATGTCAATGGACGGCGTGAGTTGCAAACAAATGGTCATATCTTGAAAACTATAAGGACTATGGCTTAGTCGTGGGTATTTTTAGTGGCAGCAGGGATAGCTGAACGTTTTGATATAAGATTTGTATAGGTGGGCCTGAAAATGAGGGAGTGGTGGCAGTTTAGAAATCATGTCCTGATTTTTCAGCTTTTGCCAGCTCCCACTCTAGCTTTGCCATTCATTCCTATGGGACAAATTTCGCCACAAGAACAACGATATTCCGTGAACCATTCGGCAAAACGTTCCACAAAGTAATAGCAACGCGATCGGGAACAATCTGCACGTTTTGGTAAATTTTGGTCTATGTAGTGTAAAAACTGTGGGAGGAGTTAGGGTGGCAAATTTGGCTATAATAAGAATAATAAGAATAATAATAATAATATATATGTGAGATAACATTAAGTGGTCTTGCTATGCAAGAACACTTAATAATATATATGTGAGATAACATTAAGTGGTCTTGCTATGCAAGAACACTTAATAACTAGAAAAGCTACAATTTCTGGGGAAATTGTGAAGTGTTCTTGCCTCCACCAGTAGTCTACAACTGGAGTGGGCGGAGTAACTGTTATTATTTATTTATATAGCACATTTAATTGCAATGTTGTTGCCCAAAGTGCTTCACAGTTACATTAAAACATACAGTTATAAAAACATTAGCAGGTGTAAAAGGCTTTGTCTATGACATCACTTGCTGCTGCAGCCTGGCACAGGTCAGAGTATTTTTGCGGTTGCCATCTTCAAACGGTCATATTTGTTAAACTATAAATCCTACAGCGAAGAGCTTTATATTGTGAGAATCACAAGACCCAGACCTACATTTTGATGTATAGTATGTCTCTGAGATATTAACAATGAAGGCACAGTCGCAGTTTAGAAATTGCCCTTCAAATGTGAGCTTTGCAGAGTGGAGTTTCAATGAATGTCAATGGAAGGCGTGAGTTCCAAACAAATGGTCATATTGTGAAAACTATCAGGACTATGGCTTAGCCGTGGGCATTTCTAGTGGCAGCAGGGATAGCTCAACGTTTTGATATAAGATTTGTGTAGGTGGGCCTGAAAATGAGGGAGTGGTGGCAGTTTAGAAATCATGTCCTGATTTTTCAGCTTTTGCCAGCTCCCACTCTAGCTTTGCCATTCATTCCTATGGGACAAATTTCGCCACAAGAATGACGATATTCCGAGAACCGTTCGCCGAAACGTTCCACAAAGTAATAGCAATCCGATCGGGAACAATCTGCACGTTTTGGTATATTTTTGTCTATGTAGTGTAAAAACTGTGGGAGGAGTTAGGGTGGCAAATTTGGCTATAATAAGAATAATAATAACTAGAAAAGCTACAATTTCTGGGGAAATTGTGTGAAGTTTTCTTGCCTCCACCAGTAGTTTACAACTGGAGTGGGCGGAGTAACTGTTATCATTTATATAGCACTTTTAATTGCAACGTTGTTGCACAGTTACATTAAAACATACATTTATAAAAACATTAGCAGGTGTGAAAAAGGCTTTGTCTATGACATCACTTGCTGCTGCAGCTTTGCACAGGTCAGAGTATTTTGGCAGTTGCCATCTTCAAACGGTCGTATTTTAAAAACTATAAATCCTACAGTGAAGAGCTTTATATTGTGAGAATCACAAGACCCAGACCTACATTTTGGTGTATAGTATGTCTCTGAGATATTAACAATGAAGGCACAGTCGCAGTTTAGAAAATGCCCTTCAAATGTGAGCTTTGCAGAGTAGAGTTTCAATGAATGTCAATGGAAGGCGTGAGTTGCAAACAAATGGTCATATTGTGAAAACTATCAGGACTATGGCTTAGCCGTGGACATTTCTAGTGGCAGCAGGGATAGCTGAACGTTTTGATATAAGATTTGTGTAGGTGGGCCTGAAAATGAGGGAGTGGTGGCAGTTTAGAAATCATGTCCTGATTTTTCAGCTTTTGCCAGCTCCCACTCTAGCTTTGCCATTCATTCCTATGGGAAAAATGTTGCCACAAGAACGACGATATTCCGAGAACCATTCGGCGAAACGTTCCACAAAGTAATAGCAATCCGATCGGGAACAATCTGCACGTTTTGGTATATTTTTGTCTATGTAGTGTAAAAACTGTGGGAGGAGTTAGGGTGGCAAATTTGGCTATAATAAGAATAATAATAACTAGAAAAGCTACAATTTCTGGGGAAATTGTGTGAAGTGTTCTTGCCTCCATCAGTAGTCTACAACTAGAGTGGGCGGAGTAACTGTTAGTATTTATTTATATAGCACATTTAATTGCAATGTTGTTGCCCAAAGTGCTTCACAGTTACATTAAAACATACAGTTATAAAAAATTAGCAGGTGTAAAAGGCTTTGTCTATGACATCACTTGCTGCTGCAGCCTTGCACAGGTCAGAGTATTTTGGCGGTTGCCATCTTCAAACGGTCGTATTTTAAAAACTATAATTCCTACAGTGAAGAGCTTTATATTGTGAGAATCACAAGACCCAGACCTACATTTTGATGTATAGTATGTCTCTGAGATATTAACAATGAAGGCACAGTCGCAGTTTAGAAATTGCCCTTCAAATGTGAGCTTTGCAGAGTGGAGTTTCAATGAATGTCAATGGAAGGCGTGAGTTGCAAACAAATGGTTATATTGTGAAAACTATCAGGATTATGGCTTAGCTGTGGACATTTCTAGTGGCAGCAGGGATAGCTGAACGTTTTGATATAAGATTTGTGTAGGTGGGCCTGAAAATGAGGGAGTGGTGGCAGTTTAGAAATCATGTCCTGATTTTTCAGCTTTTGCCAGCTCCCACTCTAGCTTTGCCATTCATTCCTATGGGACAAATTTCGCCACAAGAACGACGATATTCCGTGAACCATTCGGCGAAACGTTCCACAAAGTAATAGCAATCCGATCGGGAACAATCTGCATGTTTTGGTATATTTTTGTCTATGTAGTGTAAAAACTGTGGGAGGAGTTAGGGTGGCAAATTTGGCTATAATAAGAATAATAAGAATAATAATATATATGTGAGATAACATTAAGTGGTCTTGCTTTGCAAGAACACTTAATAATAATATATATGTGAGATAACATTAAGTGGTCTTGCTATGCAAGAACACTTAATAATATATATTTGAGATAACATTAAGTGGTCTTGCTATGCAAGAACACTTAATAATAATATATATGTGAGATAACATTAAGTGGTCTTGCTATGCAAGAACACTTAATAATATATATGTGAGATAACAGTAAGTGGTCTTGCTATGCAAGAACACTTAATTAACTGCACAATCTGTGTTATATATGCAGCAATACCACCACAGCCATGCACTTTCTGTAGTTTTTTTCTTAAGTTTAAATTCAATTTTTGCACTCTTTGTATAGTTGCAATAACTGTAATAATATGTCTCCTCGGCCACAATAAATAAACTTACTTACTGCCTGAGTATCCACACAAGTGAAAACTACAGAATTGAAGGGACTATCTAAACTAAATCTTTTTAACAGTATGATTTTTTTTCTACTTTACTCTAACAAACCAAAACATCACCACTATCATCCAAACACAATTATAAATAACAATATTTCATAGAAACTTAAAAAAAAAAAACACCACCACTCGTAACACTTGTACAATAAATAAACAAACAAAAAAAAAGACAACCAACAAAAAAAGACTGTGATCCAGTTAAAAATAAAAATGTTTTGGTGATTTGTGCACTTTTCATAAGCACTCCCCAAATCATAATGATGGGGAAGGCAAAGGACAGACCCAGACAGCATTTATTAATACAGGTTGCGTTTGGTGATCAGACCCATGTGTTTCATCTGCAGTTACAGTCATAACATATGCAGAATGTTGGGTACCTTGTATCAGGCAGATAAACCACATCACTAGTCCATAAACATTCTGTTGTCTCATATATGTAAAGCTAGTGGTTAAACAAGCATAGTGCGGCAATGTGGAGTGACTGAAATGTGTTTTATTCCCAAACTAGTCAGATCCAGAGCTTGATCTACATGCTGCTCTTACAAAGTCTCACCAGAACAGTTGCTGCCTCTTCATTATCTTCATGTGGTGAGGGCCAGATTGAGATATCTGACTGGTCAGGTAAGTTATTAACATCCACTTCGGAACATGTATGTGTTTATTCTACAGAACGATTATACATACATGTTTAATACAAGTTTAGATTTCATTCTACTTTGGGGTCTATTCATTGAATTGCAAGTGGTACTCATTTCAGTGCTGGTTATTTAACTATTGACTATTGAAATTTAAATGGACACTCCGCTGCCCAAGCAGATAGTAAACCAAACTGACCTAGCCAAGGGTACCTATAGCTCCATTAATGTTTTATGATTGGAGCTATAAACATGAAAGCATATACGTATTAACACATCTCAGAATATAACGAACAGGGCCCTGAAAGAGGTGGGCATATGTCTCAGAGCATTTTTTATACAAGTACTTGTGATTCCCCATGGGAGGTTTTAGTTGCTGTAATAAAATAAGGCAAGGTGTAGCAGGGCCTGCTTTTTTATTGTCGATGTAAATACAGAAAGATAGACATTTGTATAATAGGAAATATTAACAATCACAACATCTTGATGGATGCATGTCTCTTTTCAGCCTAACCTATGTAACTATAACAAGGGCAAACCAAACATGGTGGTACTGCTTTATAATAATGTTATTAGACGTTTTTTATTTAGTATTTTACTGTATGCAGACTATATGATTTAGGTATATAATTCCTGCATAATGAGTTATGTTGAGTTGGCAAAGGAGTTGAAAAATTAGGGTACAAAATTGCTAACACTGAAAAAGAAAATACCCATATATATCTTTCCCTTTTTTTTCCCAACTAGGTCATAAGCTTGGTACTACTAAGATTTTAATACATAAAACCTTAAAGAGGCACTGTCATGCCAAACTTACCTTTCCCCAAACAACCAGAGAGTTATGAGTCAAATTACACAGCATGGGGAAATTCCAAAGTACTTTCCCACGCTGTGTAAAATGACACAGAGCACTCTGGTTGGATTTCAAGCCAACCAATCAGAGTGCTGTGACAGGTAAATTTAGAGACTTACCTGTCAGTCTCTTCATTTACCTGTTACCTTTTTTTTCTTTTAGTTGTATTTTTTTTTTTTTTTTTTGCTCGTGTTTTTAATTTTATTTTCAAAGTCCGACGGGCATTATGGACTTTTATTTGGCCTTTTTTAGCATTGAAAAAATAAGATTTTAGAAAAAAGACATCAAATGGCAAGTTATTTTTTATTTATAGGGATTTAGTTTTATTGTTCCCCCTCCTAACTATATTTAGGGTGAGGGGGGTAGGTAGGGGTTTATTAATTTTTTTTTGGGTGCGGGGGTTACTAGGGGCTTGGGGAAATTTTCATTAAGGGCCCCCCCCCCGCCTCTCATGGGTGGAGGCCGGGGGAGACAAAAGGTCCCCCCCATTTTCATTTAGGGCCCCACTCACCGCTTAGGGGTGGGGGCCGGCGAGAGGACATTCAAATGAAATTCCGATCCAAACAAAGTCCCGAAATGCATCCTAGCATGAATGAACAAACTGTTCTCATTCTGTTAGATCGAAATTCGGTAGTTTGGCCGGCGTTCTGTCTAAATGACAGGACGTTCGGAAATACTGACAGGAAGCATCGCAAGATCACGGATCAAAGATGAGAATTGTGGGGAAAATTGCTCTGACCACCAGAAATGAAGCACACTTTGCTCTTCAGCTGGTCATAGCTGGTCAGGCTTAGGAAACCTCCAAAGAACGTTGTCTTATGTTTTAAAGAAAACTAGAGCAGATAGAAATGAAGAACAGATCCTGACAGAGGGAGAGAAGAGGAATCGATTGGGGAAAGGTAAGTGCAGCATGCCAGTGCCACTTTAAATATGAACCCCACAAAAAGCAAGACAAGGTGGGTCTAACAAGTTCTATGCAAACAGGGCCTAATCATATTCCAGAATTACCTTATTTAGTGAGAAAGAGGCTATGAGCTTGTTACAATATATTTATAGAATAGGATTCTGAGAAAGTTACCAGTTAATCTAAAGAATGCTGTTTTTGTGTATTTTCCAACAGTTTCCACATTGGTTATGGCTGGCTTGGGCAGCTTGGGATCTTGTGTCTTTGTCATCTTCTTTCATACGGACTACAAACGATTACAATTGGAAGGAAAGTCTACGGATAATGAAGAAATCCCTGGTGTAGCAAGTTCTTAATGTCTGTTTATAGAGTCATGTTTTTATGCAATACTGCTTTTTACTAGGCCAGTTACAAAGTGTCATATTATGGGATGATGTGTAATATATTTTTTAAATCATTTACATTAGGCATATGTGCAATTATTATCTAGACCTTTATTTCTAACCAGTCTGCAAGGATTTCTGGCTACACAGCAAATATGCATTTTTCTAACACCCAAAAACACTCTTCATGCCTCCTTGAGTAATTCCATACATGTATGTTCCCCATAACATGTATAAGGAGTTAGCTTTTGTTACCTTTTTTGCACTAGTGAAGAGGCTGGTAGCAGTAGCTGGTAATCGGAAGTAACATGGTCGGAAACCAGTTGCGAAGTTCAAGCTTTCATTTAAATGGCTTCGTCAATAAGCAAAACTGTCTTTTCTCGGGTACAGAAAATGCACGGATATTTCATCAGCACCAATTGCACCCTTTCAAATGCACCTTCTGGAGGTGAGTGGCCTTGCAGGAAGTTACCAGCAGAAATTCGAGCACTAGAGCAGCAAACATTAACTAAGGTTATGAACAATGCAATTGAAAGAGCCTGACTTTGCTATGCAGCAAAAATGGAGCTCATTTAAAAGATGTCATCTTCTGTACATAGTCAAACAAATCTCTATACATTAAGCATTCATTGTATGCAATATCATTGAACTTGGTTAATTAATAAAAATAAATAAAACAATTATTGACTCTTCAACCTTACCCTAAATTTTCGCCCACCCTGTAGAAACAAGATTGTAATAAAGTCCTTATAGACTCCTGGTTTCCTGGGAGCATTTATATCGTTGTACGTCTCATCCCAATGCAGTAATGTTGTTTGAGAAGTACAAAGATCACGTGAGTAGCTAAAAATCATCTTAGATAATATATATTTTTAAAATTGTACACAATGCTGTACCTTGAGTAAATTTGCACTTGTGTAATAATTATTATTAATAGGCAGCTAAACCAGCTTTAAATACGTATAAAAAAATGATTTACCTGGTTATGTATTTAATTATTTCAGATAGAGGCTTAAACTCTAAAGGGACTAAATAAGAGAAGCCCCAAATTTGAGGTTTCTACACCTAAATGATTATTTCATATCTTCCCTATTTCCTCATCTACCAGCAGTTGCTCAGCATATTAATACTTTTGTTTATGTACGTATCATTTTCTGTTGTGGCAGGGTCAAGGGTTTCACTTCTTTGTTGGTAGGTATTCAGTAGTGGCCTGTGTACGAGTCAATGGAGTTCTCTCTAGACTGGTTATAATCGGGAATGGTACTCTGCAGGGATTTCTTCTCTCCCTGCTCCTTTTGATTCTCTCTCTAGATAGGTGCAGTTAATGCTAGAGATTGCGTATCTGGCTTTCCCGGGCAGTGGAGTAATGCGCCTTATGTGGCTGCCCTGTTTGGAGTATATGCACAAAACGCACAACTTAGGGAGGTGATCCCCAGAGAGTTCAGTGATGGCCCTGGCACCTTTTCTCTTTATCTAAAGACGTGCTCTTCCACTGTAACCCACCTCCATACGGTTTATAGTGTCTGCCCTCTGACCTTTAAACCCCAGTTTTTGATTCTGTTATTGTATGCAAATTCATGTTCTGATGTACATTCTAATATCTCATATGCAAGATATTGTCAATTAATACAACCTCATTTTGTTTGATTCTGTACTGACAAACACTTTCAATGTGAGATTCTTAAATGTTTACTTTATGTCTTTGTTGTTGATTGTATTTTTGTATGGTGTACATTCTAGTGCCTTCAGGGTGACATGTTGATTATGTCACTTAATACAACATCTCCCTTATTTTGTTTGATTCTGTGCTGACAAATACTTTAAACATTCTAAAATGTTTATTTTATTTCCTTGTCTTTTAATATATTTTTATTTTCTTCTTTCTCAATTTAAAATTTGTATGTTTTGTTACAAAAACTTTTTTCCAAGAAAAAAAAAAAAGTTTTTGTTCAGTTGTCTTGGACTTTCATGTTGCTATAAGATGAGAGTTAAACATATGTCTGATTCAGTTTTCCCTCACTTAAAAGTCTTACTGTCCTAAAACCAGTAGTATACAACGTATATACCCTCACTTCATCACATGCCAAATGACTGTCTTAATAAGAGTAAAAATTTACAACTGTTAAATGTGGTGTTTATTTTATAATAGTGCTTGGACCTAAACGTTATCAACTTTTATGGGTTTGTGTGAGATTCGTGGTTTGATTTATCTCCAACTAAAAAGGTTTATTTTGTTAAAAACACATAAATCAAAGGTTTACAATTTTAGCACTCTAATTTTATGTGTGTCAAAAAAAAAATAAACAGGACATTGCAATCAATAATATGTGATTTTCCAAGTTTTTCTAATAAACTTTACAATTAAAGTAAGGTGTGGATTTCTTTTTTTTTTTTTTTTTAAATAATCTTTCAACAAATGAGGAAACTTTTCTAAACTGAAGTCTGACATAAAATTGTTCCGTTCTCTTTACTAAACTAATCCATGAACATTAGCCTTAAAATTCGAAGAACTCTTCTAATCTAGCCCGTCCTACACACACATGAAATGCTCTCACCTATATCCCCATGTTTTCAACACCTGGAAAGTCATTGCAATCTATTATATGTATTCTCTATACAGAATTGGCTATAAGACTGACTCTGGATGATGAGTAAAGGGACACTGTAGCATTAGGAATACGTGACTTTATTCCGAACCCTAAAGCCTCAATATTCCTAGGTAATTATTGCCCCCCCTCATGCACTGGAAAATAAAATGCATTTAAAAAAATGTACTTACCTTTTTTCCAGTGCCTCCCTCAGAACTGCTGCCCATTCCGCCTCACATGCCTCCAGGATGACAATCTGATCCAATTCGTAGAGGAACACTGGGAACAAAAAGCGCATGCGCGTCACTTGCCAAAATCTGCCAATAATTCTCTTGTCATAGTGCATGCTATGATTCTCCACAATAGACCATGACGGTACAGGCCAACCCCCGGAGCGAATAGGGAGGGAGGAGCATGACTGCTGCCCTGAGGGGTTGGCATAGCAACCAAAAGGATACAGTTGGTTTTACAGTTGAAAGCATGGAATTCTGGGAAAAATTACCAGACTACTGGTGAACAATGCTGAGGGAGCCTGGCAGTGTCTTTCCTCTGGCAGTCTCTGTAAAAATGACTTTATTAAATTGAGTTTCCCTCCCTGAGGAAACCTGGCAGTGCCGTTTCTCCTTAAAAAAAAAGACAGAAATTACTGAAATTACTTTTACCTTCTACTGGGAGTACAGGATGGCCCACACCCCTGCTGTGTCTAGAGAGGCCTTGCTTACCCTATTGCAGGCCTTCCAGAGGACCCATGGGGCTGAATCCTTCAACTCGCTGCTCCACAGTGCCCAGGGCGAGCAGGCTGCTTAGGCGGGGCCGGTGCAGGAAGTGTACACCAGGAGTGGACATCGGGCCCACCGTTCCAGACTGCATTCCAGACTGTCCCCTAGTCCAGTGCGGAGGTCCAGGGTCGGAGTACCACAAAAGGGTCCGGGGCCGAGTGAGGCTTGCTCCAGGCGGCAGGATGCGGGCAGCGCGAGGCGGAGGAATGGCAGCAGGTGCTGCGGAAGTCAAGGTGGCCGGGCTGGGCCTGGGCGGCAAGATGGCGGTCCCCAAGATGGCGCCGGAGGCGAGGTGAGGTCCCACAGTCCTCACCCTCCTCTTCCGGTGGCTGTGGAAGTGATGTCGGCGTGTGTGGCCGCATGCAGGAAGAGGCGGAGCGCCTCTCGCCGGAACTCGGGGGGCGCATACGCGACGTCTGCAAATGTCACAGCCCCCCGCGGAATCTGGAATTCCCAGAGCTCCTTGGACTCGGGAATCGGAGGAGAAGCACAGCTGGCTCCTGGAAAGTGGGGCATGCCAGCAGGTGGTGACGTGCTGGTGGAGGGTCTCACCAGCTTCTGGACCGGAGGCCAAGGAGCACCAGGGAGGGACGCAGGATTCCCCTCCACATGCCTGGCATGGACGGACTGGAACTCCCTGGGGTGTGAGCCTCCGCTCCACTGGTGGAACAGCAGGTAGGCAGACTGCAGAACCCTCACACAAGAAGGACCGGAATTGGAGCCTGGGATAGAGAGACCCCTTCTCCTGAACCATGAGTTGGAGTGCGCTCGCGCTTGCAGGAGTTAGGGGTAGACTCAGGGCTAGTGGGAGAGGGTCAAGGAGAATTGGTGTAATTGCTGCGCTTAGCCGGTTGGTGCCTGCAGGGAACGTTGGGGCAGCGGACATGCGCAGGGCTCAGCGCTTCCCTTTGGGGCTCCCCCTTCAGGTACAAGTGAGGGGAGTACTGTGACATTGCACCCCTGGGGTTACATGTGTTTTTGGAGGTGAGAGAAAATATACTTAAGGGTGTGTATGTGGACCTACTATCCTTGGTACCATTTGACAAGGAGTAGGCGGATAGACTGCGTCGGTGTGAGGCAGCTGAGGACGAAAAGGTAAGCAGATCCCCCATACCTTAGGGAATTGGTTGCATCCTATCAGCTAGGTTTCCGGAAAAGGCCCCATCACTGTTTTTTTTGCATCTGGACTTGATTTGGGGGGCTTATAAGGTGTACAGGGGGGCAATGCTGGTTTAAATACGACCAGCAGTTAAAATAAAAAATAAAAAAAATAAAAAAAAATACAGTGGTTAGGCGTGTGCAAGACAGAAACCTATGGTTGCTTCTCATTAATCCCTGTCGTCCAGCAGGTTCTTACTTTCCGTCGGCCGCTGGCACTTCCGGAGGAGCATAGGTGGGTCACAAGAAGGGCATCTGTTGGCTCTTTAACGAGAGCCACTGCAGAGGGCACAGCAGTTGTAGGTTTAAGCATGAATGTTCCCACTGTGGTGGGGCTCACCCAGCCGTCCGTTGTTTTAAGAGGTGAAATCCCCACCCGATGTCGGCATCCAAGGATTACATTCCTTGGGGAGAGGACGCCATTGAGGGCAGCGTCCATAATTGGAGATACGTTCCAGTGCATTCATATGGGTTATTATCTATTCACTATATTGGTGTTGCGCTCGTTTGGAGTGGATTATACTGTATTGCGCTTGCTAGGAGTGGACTCCCCCCCCCCCCCCCCCCCAAAAAAATGATAGTGGTTATTCAACTCATTTATTCTGCATCGGTCTGACTCTGCTGGCAAGCAGGTTAGGTCTGTCAGCCTCTTCCATTTGGCTGCTGGGTCAGTGGGAATGAGCAGGTTTTCGATTGTATGTTCGGCCTTTAATAGGTGTTTTTATAGGTTCCTGGGTATGGTTAATGTTCGGTTGATTTCTTTATTGCTAGATATTCTCTATATGTTTGGATCCTTGGGCATTCTTTTATTTATTGGGCAGCTTGTCAGGTAGAGCAGAGGTCGTATGACCAGGATCTTCGGATTACTCATCACCAGGTCAATGTTAGGTGGTGTGGGATCAGGGGGTTGCGCTGGCAGCAATTTTATCTGGAGAGATCGCTTCATCGATATGTGACGGAACTAGTTATACTGCTGGTTCTGCAGATCCATGCTGGTGCTTCTTACCTGGGAAAGAAACAGGGAGGGAGGGAGGGAGGGGGAAGAAAGAAACAGGGAGGGAAGGAGGGGAGGGAGGGAGGGGGAAGAAAGAAACAGGGAGGGAAGGAGGGAGGGAGGGGGAAGAAAGAAACGGAGGGAGGGAGGGGGAAGAAAGAAACAGGGAGGGAGGGAGGGGGAAGAAAGAAACAGGGAGGGAGGGAGGGAGAAGAAAGAAACAGGGAGGGAGGGAGGGAGAAGAAAGAAACAGGGAGGGAGGGAGGGAGGGAGGGAGAAGAAAGAAACAGGGAGGGAGGGAGGGAGGGGGAAGAAAGAAACAGGGAGGGAGGGAGAAGAAAGAAACAGGGAGGGAGGGAGGGAGAAGAAAGAAACAGGGAGGGAGGGAGGGAGAAGAAAGAAACAGGGAGGGAGGGAGGGGGAAGAAAGAAACAGGGAGGGAGGGAGGGAGGGGGAAGAAAGAAACAGGGAGGGAGGGAGGGAGGGAGAAGAAAGAAACAGGGAGGGAGGGAGGGAGGGAGAAGAAAGAAACAGGGAGGGAGGGAGGGAGAAGAAAGAAACAGGGAGGGAGGGAGGGGGAAGAAAGAAACAGGGAGGGAGGGAGGGGGAAGAAAGAAACAGGGAGGGAGGGAGGGAGGGTGAAGAAAGAAACAGGGAGGGAGGGAGGGAGGGGGAATAAAGAAACAGGGAGGGAGGGAGGGAGGGAGGGAGAAGAAAGAAACAGGGAGGGAGGGAGGGGAAAGAAAGAAACAGGGAGGGAGGGAGGGGGAAGAAAGAAACAGGGAGGGAGGGAGGGGGAAGAAAGAAACAGGGAGGGAGGGAGGGGAAAGAAAGAAACAGGGAGGGAGGGTAAAGAAAAACAGGGGGGGGAGAAAGAAACTGACAGGGGGAGGGGGGAGAAAGAAACTGACAGGGGGAGAGGGGGGAGAAAGAAACTGACAGGGGGAGTGGGGGGAGAAAGAAACTGACAGGGGAGAGGGGGGAGAAAGAAACTGACGGGGAGAGGGGGGGAGAAAGAAACTGACAGGGGGAGAGGGGGGAGAAAGAAACTGACAGGGGGAGGGGGGGAGAAAGAAACTGACAAGGAGAGGGGAGAAAGAAACTGACAGGGGGAGAGGGGGGAGGAAGAAACTGACAGGGGGAGAGGGGGGAGAAAGAAACTGACGGGGAGAGGGGGGGAAGAAACTGACAGGGGGAGGGGGGAGAAAGAAACTGACAGGGGGAGAAAGAAACTGACAGGGGGGAGGGGGGGAGAAAGAAACTGACAGGGGGATGGGGGAGAAAGAAACTGACAGGGGGGATGGGGGGAGAAAGAAACTGACAGGGGGAGGGGGGGAAAGAAACTGACAGGAGGAGGGGGAGGGGGAGGGGGGGAGAAAAACTGACAGGGGGAGGGGGAGGGGGGAGAAAGAAACTGACAGGGGGAGGGGGGAGGGGGAGGGGGAGAAAGAAACTGACAGGGGGAGGGGGGAGGGGGAGGGGGGAGAAAGAAACTGACAGGGGGGGGAGGGGGGAGAAAGAAACTGACAGGGGGGGAGGGGGAGAAAGAAACTGACAGGGGGAGGGGGGGGAGAAAGAAACTGACCGGGGGAGGGGGGGGAGAAAGAAACTGACAGGGGGGAGGGGGGAGGGGGGGAGAAAGAAACTGACAGGGGGGAGGGGGGAGAAAGAAACTGACAGGGGGAGGGGGGAGGGGGGGAGAAAGAAACTGACGGGGGAGGGGGGAGAAAGAAACTGACAGGGGGGAGGGGGGAGAAAGAAACTGACAGGGGGGAGGGGGGAGAAAGAAACTGACAGGGGGAGGGGGGAGGGGGGGAGAAAGAAACTAACAGGGAGGTGGGGGAAGAAACTAACAGGGGGGGAGAAATAAATTGACAGGGGGGAAGACTTTGACAGGGAGGGGAATTGACGGGGAGAGAGAAATTGACAGGGAGGGAAGGGGAGTGACAGGGGAGGGAGGGGGGGGGGGAAGAGAGTGACATCCATCACACACACAATGCACCCCTTACACACAAAGACTATGAACCCTTGCACACAGAAAAACACACAATGCATTACACACACAATGCAACCCTTACACACAATGCATCCCTTACACACAGAGAAACACACAATGCATTCCTTACACACACTCAATGCACCCCTTACACACTCACACACTTCATCCCTTACATACACAGAAACACACCTTGCAGCCCTTACACATACAAACACAGATTCACACAATGCATTCCTTACACACATATCAGGACATCCCCTAGACACTCCACCCCCTGTGAACAAACTCATTGGTGGAATATGAAGGTGGACCCTGGGACCCAGACCTTGAGCTGTGTAAAGGGCCCCAAATAAATGGAGCTGCTTCCCGTTCTCCCAGAACATTGATTTTTGTGACCACAGTTACAAACAGCCTCCAGAGATCCTGTTCTACACCAGACCAGTGGAGCCAGACTGCAGCTAGAGCCCATCATCATCCTCATCTGGTTGTAAGTAGGCAATCTAGTATATTATTCGTGGCACTAATCTCGAATTTACCTCACATTAAAGAAACACTATAGTCCCCAGAACCACTGCTTGATATAGTGGTTATGGTGTCTATAGCCTGTCCCTGCAGGCCTTTTAATGTAAACACGGCGGCACTGCAGCACTAGCGTTAACATGACAGGTCATATGGGTGGGGCATTGTGATGTCACGGGGGGGGGCGGCAAACTTTACTTTTGCCTAGGGCGGCAAAAATCCTTGCACCGGCCCTGCCTGTCTGCTGGGTAAAACCAGCAGCTGACAGTATTTGGTTATGCTGCTTTAAATAAAGCTGTGGCCGTTGCCCTTACCCACTTAACATGGTGTTGCGTTACTTATTGGGAATGGAAGGGTAACCGGATTTGGTGATCGAAGGAGTCAGCAGTCATGTGCATGTGCGCATAACATCATGGTAAGCCTTGGTGTGACAACCGAGGAACTAACGGGCCCGGCTCTCCTATCCAGAGAAGCCATGCCTCCAAACGTCTAACTACTAAAATTATGTGATTTGGGGCCACTAAGAAAGGGGGAACTACTGAGGGCACTATAACAACTTTAATTAGATGCTGTTATAGTGAGTACAGCATTCCACTAAGCTCATGTGAGTGGAGCGAAGCACCAAGACAACAGTCACATCGCGTATTGAAAATTTTGCAAGTTGTAATTAAACATTCTGCTACCTATGCTGGGAATATCTTTCAATAGAAGATGTCTGGATAGTGGTATTTCCTCTTCATTATTACAAATTAGTCTCTCATTTTCAAAGTAGCCCCTAACATGTGCTATACGAAAAAGACCATTATAGAAATACTTAAAGACAAACCAACTATGCATTATCATAGTAGTACACACCTTCATACCTTTATAGTAGATTACTAAACATATTTGAATTTCTAAATTTTAGGATGAGAGGTGTAAGACACCCACCCCAATTAAAATGGTGATGTTTTAACTCTTTGAGCTAGATGAGAAAACCAAAATTACTTTAAATAAATTCATTCATTCATAAATATCATTTTTATAAACTTCCTCCTCTGTTAATAGCTTGCTAGACCTGCAGGAGCCTTCTGTATGTAATTATTTACAGAGCAGGAGATAAAAACTTTAAGGTAACACTGTTGAGTCAGGAAACCCCTCCCCTCTGTCGGTTTGTCTGGCATCATCAGAAGTGTTGCTCAATATCAAATCACAATACTTTCACATAGGAAAGCATGGGATTGGCTAAGACTGTCAAGGTGGCAGATCAGGGGCAGAGGCAGTACAAGCCAAACACGGCCCTGGTATATCAGCATCTCCTCATAGAGATTAATTGAATCAATGCATCTATATTATAAATGAATGCATTTATAGGAGGAACGTTCTGTGTCTCCATCCAGAGGGTGGAGACACTAAATGTCAGTGCTGCACGCCCCAGGAAGCACCTCTATTAGCCATTGGAGGAGTGGCCAGTGGAGGTATCTCTAGGTTGTAATGTAAACATTGCATTTTCTCTGAAAAGTCAGTGTTTACTACAAAATGTCTGAAGGGAATTATTATACTCACCAGAACAATTACAATAAGCTGTAGTTGTTCTAAGGGCTATAGTGTCCCTTCAAAGAAAGTTACATCTGATTGAAAGAGAAACCATTTTGTGTTCATGCAGGCTGTGTCAGTCACAGAAAGGGGAGGTGTGGCTAAGGCTGCATAAACAGAAACAAATGTGATTTACCTCCTAAATGGCAGAGTATTATAGCAATGAGGGGCACAAACTATACACAAAAAAAATGCTTCATTAAGATAAAGTTGTTTAGGAGACTATAGTGTCTCTTTAATACAGTAAAATAAAAACTACAGTGTTAGGAACACGTTTGTCTTCCTAACGTTATAGTGTTCTTTAAAATATGTCTATAACCCAGCACCCATAACCTGTGCCAGCCTGTGTCAGTCCGAGAGAGTAATGAGGGAGGAGCTGGCGGCTGGTGCGCCCGCAATTACTCTGCCTGTCAGTCTCCCAGCACAATTTACAGCAAATCAGGCTGCATGCCCCATCCCTGCACTTAAGCCCCGCCTCCACATGGAAACTGCTGACCTCGTTGGAATGAAGAGGCCAGCCAATGACACCTTCACCTTTCAGTGCCAGGTAAGCTTTGTGTGTGTGTGTCTGCTAATGAGTGAGCGCGCGTGTGTCTGCTAATGAGTGAGCGTGCGTGCGTGTGCGCCCGCATCTGCTGGTAAGTGAGCTTCTGTGTGTGTGTGCGCACATCTGCTAGTGAGGGAGTTTGTGTATGTGTGCGCGCATCTGCTAGTGAGGGAGTTTGTGTATGTTTGTGCGTGCATCTGCTAGTGAGGGAGTTTGTGTATGTTTGTGCGTGCTAGTGAGTGAGCTTGTGTGTATGTGTACCTGCTAGTGAGATTGTGTGCTTGTGTGTACCTGCTAGTGAGTGAGCTTCTGTGTGTCTATGTGTGTGCTAGTGAGGGAGCTTCTGTGTGTGTGCGTGTGTTTACCCCCTGAAGTGTTTATAGAGCCCAGAAACAAAGATCTGCTCTCAAATGAAATCTTAAAAGCCCCAGGTATGGAGGAGACAAATGTCCATGCTTCATTTGCAAACTGTTTTCAAAGAAATGGACATGGACAGTCTGTACAGGAATATAGTGATTGGTTGTTCATGCTTTACAAGTTAACACTCCCAACTGGACAACAAACAAGTCGAGATGATTTTGCATATAAAAGGACTCTACTGAGCAAAGCACTGCCTTCTATTCAGGAACTTGTTTGATTATGTGTGTCTACACAGAACCCATTTCCAAACATTTTAAATATGTTAACGAAAACTGAGGCGATTACAAAAAATCAGCGCAAAACTGATACAGAGAGAGTGTCTGCAATAAATATTCATTAACAAAACAAATTGTTTAACCAACAAACAGGAGGTATTAAAGGGAAAAGGAGTTATATGTATAAAAAACTCACATGTCCCAGAGCCCTATCACCCCTGGCTCTGGGTTTGAAATGCTCCTTGGGAGAGGGGATATTCCCACACTGCAGGGTAGTCAGGAGGATATGCTCACTGATGATTCTGTTGTGCTGTGTGTAAAAGGAAGAAGGGCAGGACCCCCAATTGAATAGTATCACAATTAGGTTTATTGTATAAAATAGGTTAAAAACCCTTACTTTGGATGTGGTGGGTATAAACTCGCAGATGTCTCTTTGATAAAGCCCTGTAGAATTACTATGTGGAATAATTTAGATATGATCTATGTATGTATTTGAAATAACTGTGATTAATATCACTTTGATGATTCTGTCTCTTTAATATGTGGCACTGAATATAATCGATTTAGTGTAGTTGCTGGAAGGGGTTAAGTCTATGAAGTTTACAATTGTGTAATTGAATGATTGAGAGAAAAAAAGATCGTGCGAAACCACGCCCCCCAGCCAATGGGGTGAGAGGAGGGCGGCACTATGAACTTAAAAACAAGACTGGAACCCCATGACGTTGTTGGAAGAAGCCTGTGGAGGCGGGCGAAACGCGTCACACGGACGTCATTGGAGGGCGGACCCGGAAGCGATCACGTGACCGGACTACAACCAGGAAGCGTTTTCGAGTATACGTGTTTTATGCTTTTACGTGGGTGACTCTGCGAGTTTATACCCACCACATCCAAAGTAAGGGTTTTTAACCTATTTTATACAATAAACCTAATTGTGATACTATTCAATTGGGGGTCCTGCCCTTCTTCCTTTTACACACAGCACAACAGAATCATCAGTGAGCATATCCTCCTGACTACCCTGCAGTGTGGGAATATCCCCTCTCCCAAGGAGCATTTCAAACCCAGAGCCAGGGGTGATAGGGCTCTGGGACATGTGAGTTTTTTATACATATAACTCCTTTTCCCCATATTATTATTATCAGATGGTCTGCACCATTATTTGTTTCTTTGTATTTACAGATTAATTTAGCGCGTTCTTTTTGGTAATTATTGTTTTGCTTTTCACAATTTTTTGTGCATTGTATTTTTGAACGCTGCCATATTATCTGCATGGGATTTTAGCGCTCACACATTGGTTATTGTGTAAGGAGGTATTAAAGTGCTATAGTTGTGGTAAGATTGGGCACATGGCAAGAAACTGTAACTCTTTGCGAATGCATCAATCTCAAACTATGAGTAGGAATAGCTGATTTGATAAAAATAATCAAATTAATACTAGGTGGGGATCACAGAGAAAAAATAACGGTAAACCCACCACAGAACCTTGGGTTCCTTACCATGTGCTTAAAACACAGAATAGACAACTAAATGCAGAAAATCTTTCTAACATGTGAACGAAATGAGCTCCTTGAAAAACTGGATTGTCTCAAGACACAATTAAGTCGATTAGAGGAGATGGTTAACGAATAATCTGACAACAGATACAGTCTCTTTTGAATGACCTATTCTAGTTGTGTGATATTAAAGGACCACTCTAGGCACCACTAAACTACCTGATTTAACAGCCCTATTCTATACCTGACTACTCAGTGCCCCTCTGAACCCCACTTTTAACTTTTAAATTCTATTCTAAATACTCCTTTACTTACCTTCTTTGTAGCGCTACGTTACCGATCGTCGACACCTCCCGCGCGGTCGTCGGGTCTGCTGACCGTTTTCCCCGCTGTCCGCCAATGAATTTCCTCTCATAGGAAATCATTGCAGCCGAAAAGCGCATGCGCGTCCAGCGCAGCGCTCAGCCAATGAAAATCTTCTCATAGAGATTCATTGACTACAATGAATCTCAATGGGAAGAATTTCTATGCGTTCCGCGCATGTGCGCGGTGTGCGCGTTCACGAGCGGCGAACTGAGTGACATCTCAGTTCACCGCCCACTGCCCTCCCTTAGCCCACCTCCCATTCCTGTAGCCCCGGTTTTCTATCAGATTCAGATACCTTCTCACACCAACTCTCACCACCCTGCGCCAGTCAAGGAAAACAAGATAAAGTAAAGATTAAACAAATGACTAACTAAAATTAAAAACAATACAAAGACATTAAATTAATAATAAAATACAAATAGGATAAAAGTTTACTTACAGTCAATGTGCAGCCAGATTCCGTTAGGGGAGATGCTGCTTCTTCTTCTATACTCAGTCTTCACACTGGCCTCCGAGGAATAAAACTGAGATGTGAACGCGCTCGGCGCGTTCACATCTCAGCATAGTCTCTAATGCAGACGCGCTCACATCTGAGCTGACTGCATTAGAGGGAATGACAGACGTCCAAGAGGACGTCTGACGTCAGCTCACTGTGATTTTAACAGTGAGGATTGCGGAAGCACCATCTAGTGGCTGTCTCAGAGACAGCCACTGTAGGTGGGAATAGGGAAAAAAAAAAACAAAAAAAAAAAAAAAAAAAAAACTAGAGGTACCTGGCACCAAGACAACTTCATTGAAATGAAGTTGTCTTGGTGCCTAGAGTGGCCCTTTAACTTTCTGTTTAAGTTTGTTTTTTAGAAAAATATGGAGATGAGGCCAATTGTGAGAAGATCAACCATTTAACATGTTTATTTATTTTAAATTTGTAATGTATTTTTATATATTTTTTTTTCATATTAATGATAAGCCTCTAAACTCCTTCATTACAATCAGGTGGTCCAAATTCCAAATTATGTTAGTTATTAGTTTAGCACACCTGCACTGCCAGCTATGTTTTTATTTATTTAAATTTTTGATGCTGGATTACCAATTATAAATTGATAGATTAGGTGAATTGTTGCGAATGTGAGGTTTATATTTTGATCACACTGGAGAGATGTGATAGTGTAACTGTCTGTTCGTTCACAGCAGTAAATATTTTTTTTTTTTTTGCCTTTTTTCATTTGGTTACCAACAAAATTAGCCTCAAGCTGGCTTTTGATTTTTGTCTTTGAAAGGCAACAAACTATTGCCAGTTTTCTTTTACATTGCACGCTGCCAAACCTTGTATACAGTAAATAGCATTTAATATACATATTTTTCTCTCTCCATTTCCTTTGACTTTGTTGTTTTATTATGCTTTTTATTGTATTTAACAGTCTAAAGGGAATATAGGAGAAAAATATAATTTTGTATATTTTACATTGCCTTGAATCAAGGTGGGGTGAACAATAGAATGATAATGATTATGCTTTGTTTTTTTTTTTTAATTTATAGTCTCAAGGTGGGGTATAGAATATAGGCAAATTAGACAATTTTATATTGTCTTGAGTCAAGGTGGGGTGAATGACAATATATGATTTTGCATTTGCTATTTGTTCTATTTGGTTATCCACAAGGGGTTGAATATTAATGGTTTTAGTAAGATTATAGTAAATTATTTTATACTGTTATGATAATGTATTCCTTAGTATACATTAATACTGGTTACATTTTGCTCACATTTGTGCTTACAATGTTTTAGATGACCACATGGTAGTGCTGAGACAAGGATGATAATCAAACCACTAGTGATTTGCATAATGTAACACTGCACACTTTCTGTGCCAAGTATATTTTAATTTCTGGAAGCCAAAGGTATAACTACAAATTATTAAAAATCCTCAAGGGCTCAAAAAAATACCCCACTCCAGCTATACAACTTCCAATAAACGTACACAAACACCTCCACTCAGATCCCCACTACAAACAATAAACTGTGTTTCTCCCTTGTGTGGTCTCTTTAATACACTATGTAAGTGAACAGCAAATGAACTGCTGTTGGTGTGAAAATACACCAGGTGTAATGGTGGGCAGAGGTCAGAGGCCTAATAGCTCAAAGTAAGCAAGGTCAGGATTAAAGGAACAGTGTGGTGGAAGCAGTGTTGGTGGCACAGGTAACTGAGCGTGATAGGAGTGAAATCAAATGGTTGCAGTGAGCCTATGCCGAGTCTGTGAGGGTAAAGGAAGGTTACGGATATGGCTAAAGGATTTCAAATTATTGGTGAAATATAATAACTGAGTGCCTGAATGATTCAGCTAAATAATGCCTTGCAGTGTGATCATGCCGACAGAAACCCGTGGCACTGTGACAGTATGTGACTGGTTTCACAACTTGGGGTCATCTACTTGATAACAGTGTGATAAGGATCAAAGCTTTCAGTTGCATTTTACAACACCCAGCTAAAACAAAAGCTTACATCCCTCCTGCAGTTCTCCTGCCAACCAGTTGTCCATACATGTTATCAGGAGAACAGAGATCAGGAGACTGGAGTAATTAACATCTAGGTGTAACCATGGAAGTATGTGTTTTCCCAAGCCAACCTGTCTATAAAAGAAGTCCAGGCCTACTCCCAACCTACCCCAAAAAACGACGCTAACTGGTCACTTCTTACAGAACGCTATAGTATATCTGGGGGGAAAAGATCAAAGAGAAGGACTTGTGTAAAGATGGAACTCTCTGGGAAAAGATAGCAGGATGAACCACTTTTTGGGAGGTGAAAGGGATTCTGGGACTTTAGTTAATGACTGCAAGAATCAGTCTTTTAAAAGAACAACAGCCAAGGAGGTTGAGCGCCACTCCTCTCTTTTGTCTTTTTGTCTCTTTTAGAGAGGACAGTGCAGCAAGCACAGGAGCCATGGTGAACTGAGAGAGACTGTCCCGCACTACCCAAGATGAAGGCGCAAGGGGAAGATCTGCATTTAAATGTCTAAGCATTGCCCTTTTATTATGCATCTTTTGATTATATACTGGATATGGTTATAATGTGTAAATCCTAAAATCTGTAACAGTATCCTAAATATTAACAATACATTTTATTATACACTTGTGTTTGTGTCTTATTTGTCACACATTCCCTAAAATAATATCCTTGTAAGAGGGTCATAATTTCTTACATGCGTACCAGTAAGCTTGTCTGTGTGTGTAATTTAGATTGTCTGTCAGTAAGCCTATTTGTTTGCGTCAGTGAGCTTGTGTTTTTATGTCAATAAGCTTATGTAGGTCTGTGAGATTGTCTGTGTCTGCATGTGAGTATGCTTTACTGTATAATTTAATTACACTGAAAGGATTAATATTTTGAATTAGACAAATTAATAACCAAATATATATATTAAATAGGCATACTTTTTTTTTCCAGGGCTGCTTTGTATGCCCAGTTCAGCCCTGGTCCTGTGCACTGGCTTGCTTTGAAAGACTGTTAGCCCCTGGGGATCAAGTATACACTGATGCAACGGACTAATATCCTTTCCAATCCTCCCATTCTTCATATAGTACAAACCATTGTACAGTTTCTCCTTAGCAAGACTAGTAGAATATGTTGAACATAAGGAACGTGCATCATTTTAGTAATGTAATTTAGTAAGTTAGACAATGCTTCCATTTAATATATTGTTTCAGAGATCCTTACCTTTTTGATGTTCGTTATATTTGCATATTACATTAACCTGCCTATTATATTTTAATAAAGCATTGTTTAACATGCATATTTACAATCTGGTAATTATCACATCATGCAATGTCTTAAAGTCACTGAAGTGACTGAACAAACTATTAAATGACACATTAAAAAACGAGAAATTATTATATTTGTACTTGGAAGAGAATATATAACTCTGAGGTCCACATGTACACTCAAATACACAACCAAAATCAGTGCAAATTAAACATTGAAAAATAAAATACACAGCATTCTTGCAAAATATATAGATTTGTTTGTTCGTGTACTATCAGCACAATTGCTTTTAAATACAAAAATGTACAGTTCAAAACAATCAGAAAACATACGTATTACCAACACAGTGGGTTGCAAGTTAGACAACAAGTTAACACAAACAAAACCCTGTTTTCAAGATTAAACCACAAGTAAACATAACCAGGGTGCACGTTTAAATGCACACAATATTAAGTAAAGACACAAAGGCAACAATATTTTTTATATATCAATGACGGAAACTTTGGCACAATGGCTGCACTGTCAGATGATGAAAAATCTGTTTTTAATATTGATTAAAAAGTGGCAGTTATAAATATTTAAAATTGCTTTATATATATAATGCTTGTGTATTTATAGCAGTCAGTATGTGATGCGCACAAAAAATGTAGCAATGCAAAAAGCCATTATTGCTTCTCAACGGCCACAGACGTAAAAAAAAAAAAGATATGCAGTGTATATTGCCAACATAGCACAACTCCTTAGCAAACATACCTCTGCCATTCCCAAGTATAAAGCATTCGGAGAATGTTCTACAGCATAACTAAATCTTTACTATCTAAATATTTACTACTAAACCAGGTATTGATGGAAAACAAGGCATTTCGGAAGTTGGAGAATTTATTAAGTTTTGGTTATTTTAAGTAAAAAAGTAAAATCCCCGGAGTCAATTCCCAATTTAATAAAAAAATTAAAAAAAAAGTCAATTATTCATTCAACTGTGAATTCTCAGAAATTTAGCTGGGAAATGCACATTTTTATCAAAAGTAAGTTATTCAAATGAACTATGTTTCCATTTCCTGGCTAATTATTTCTCTAATTGTTTCATAGCCAACCTAAATATGATCTTTCAATCCAAATCAACCCCCTTATTTGCTTTACTTAGAACATGGGTTCTCACTGAAAGTGTTCACTAAGTTGTCAAATGTTGAGAACTTAAAGTGAATTTCCAATTTTAGACAGAATTGAAAGGTTCCTCAAAGTTACCTATGTTGTCAGTTCTACTATTTAGGAATAAAAGTTTAAATTCAATGTGATCTATGGACTTCTCACGTGAATAACCTTGGCAAACAGGATTTACATGGTTATTCACAAAGCCTGGGATTTGGGAGAGTAAGAAATAAAAGCAAAATTTAGGCCAAGATTTTCGACATGGAAGAGCTTTCCAGCACAACTACGTCTACAAATGAGCTACTTTGACCTAAAACTATTAAAGATGCTCTGTCATCACCTAGGGTCTTTGCATGCTTTGGCAGTTGGCCATGTGGTGCAGGGAAAGAGGAGTTTTGCTCATCTGAACCGGTCCTTGATGGTCCCCACTATTCTCAACAGGCTGGTCCTCTTTAGCAGCACCTGGCACATCCTCTGCCAGCCGCTCCTTGATGTACACTAGAGTATATCAGTAAGATCTATGGAGGATCCAACCACCATCCATAAACAATGTCTTTTTCCCTACAGCCATCACTAGTGACAGATTGGGGAAATGACGAAACTTGATGGCAGTAGCTCCACCTTTTGTTAAGTTTTATATAGAGTAGGTAATATACATAAGACATAAGGAGCTCCTATTTTGTCGAAGTATATCTTTTGACGGCATTGGAATTAAAGAGAAATTCCAACACAGTCAATGTGGGTATTTCATAAACACAGCTGCTTTAAGTTATTCTCAATTCCAATTTAGTGAATAATACTATTGGGAATTCTGTTCCTGATAAAACCTGGACATTCGGAGTTCTCGGAGGACTAGCTCATGAAGCGGAAATCACAGAAAAGTACTGTAATATAAAAGTACACTGCTCTAAAAAAAACCAAAAAGTAATTATTTAATTTATATAATTATTTTTCTTTTTTTAACAAAAAATAATCACTTGTTTATAGAGAAATAAAGTCCTTGCCAATGTAGATCACTCTGGAGGCAAATATTAAAATATAATCAGAAATGGATATAATTTTTTTTCTGCACTTTAAAATAAGACTTGTATCATATGAAGGCACATTAACTTACCGCTTTAAGTGCATGGGAATAATACAATGTATTGCGCCTAGCACCCAAAAGGATAATATGCTTATAGTCACAAATAGATACACATTATATTAAGAACTGGCATAACTTTATTCTATCCCAACATAAAAATAAATATAAAAAACAAAGAATAAAGTTACCTGCGCACACATAAAAATAAATATGTATTTTAATAACCTGCGCTTTACCCCTTCCCCGTAGCCTACATGTTTCTGATAATTGTTAGGAGCTGTCAGTAAGATAAAAAATTAATTGCTAAATATTCATGAAATATCACATTTTTCCAGAGCTTTTCTTGTTCCCCATATATTTAAGCAGAACACACAGTCTAGATTTAAAAGTTAATTAGACATTGCGATCAGTATAATAAATAAGAATTTCCAATAGGCTACATATGGTAGTTAAAAAAAACAGCTTAAAATGTAACAGGATGTCCACATTGCTATTGTAAATATTCTCGGGTGATGATCACTGCATAAAATGATGCTTTCCTGTAGTGCATACCTCCCAATGTTGGAGGTTTGTCCAAAAATATAAATTCAAAAATGGGTGCTTCCTCCCTAAAAAGGGGACTATCAGACTGGCATGCATACACACCGGCATAGCAACAGCATCTCTGGACCTAAAACAGACAATGAGCAGAAAGTTTACTCGGCTCAGTAGGAACAAGTTTGTTGTATTCCTAATTAGGGACCATTCCCTGGTGACCTCAACACAAGAATCTGAAAATCCAAATTAGAAAAGAAGCGTGAATTGTAAACATCTTCCCCATGCCCACTGAAATTAACATGTATAGAGTTAAATATCTTACATTTTTGGCAACATGGGAATGGATATATGCATAATAGCAGATTCAGATATCACAAGATTTTGTATATTGCAATCTAACATTTAGGCCAAATTTTACAACTTAGTAATTTAGACTGCTCTTAATTAACATTGGGATGGGGAAATTAATTTGGTGTTTTTCCAAAACACTGCCAACTATTAATGCCCATGGCTGCACTGTTAAATATTTAGCTTGATGACACACTCACATTGCAGAAGAGCGGACATATGATTCTAATCAATTACTATACTATCTCTATTCTTACTACATTGACTTTGTGTGGGGTGGGCATAAGTATATGTTCTTATTGTCCAGTAGTGGAAAAATGAATGGTGGTATAAGTCACAGTTAACCAGTTAAGATGCAAAATGCAGAGAATGCCATGTCGTAAACTCAGTATTTGGTACGACCGAGGAGGTTCAGTGAATTCCATAATTATCTTTACTAATAAGTATCTGTCAATGCCAAGGGAGTGTATTATCACAGGGAGTGTATTATGAAATAAAAGGAATAGCTAGTACAGTACTTTTGATCCACTGCCAAAATTCAACCAACCGTACACCCAACTGTCGATGTCTTTATTCTAACTAGTAAGTGACAAAACCTAGCCTAATAAAGAGTGGAACATCATCAAAAGCAATAGAACGGCACAAGGTAAGACATCATTCTAGTTAACGCCACATTCTATTTACATGAGCAGTAAAGTGCAAATTTAATGAGACTGTTTTACATGCAGAATAGCTACGACATAAAAAAAAATATATACATATTTTTTACTTTTCTTTCAAACGATCTGTGGCTTACATGTTAAAACTGAAAAAATATTGATGCATACATGCTTTGGTATTAAACATTGGCCTGTTGATAGTAGATTACTTGTAGTATGGAGCACTGCTTCAGAGAAAACACATGCTTTAGCATGACACATTTTAAGGTGTCTCTGACAATTGCACTACAATATTTTTAATATCAGTGGGCAGAATATGATGAGCCTGAAACAACTACAGATCATTTTATCTAAAGAACATAGTTATATTTTGGCAGCATTGATCCCACCACTTTAAAACTGGAAACTTGGAATCAAGTGATGCCCAATTCTGCTAATTTATTCATTGCGCACTGGGAGGAGTTGTATATATTTACCAAACATGGCTGAGCTCATTTTATTTAATGTGCTACTTTTTTTTTTTTTTTTTAAAGGACCACTAGTCACCCAGAGCGCTTTATCTCAGTAAAATGGTCTGGCTACAGTGGTCCTGTCATTTTAACCCTTCAAAAGAAAACATTGCAGTTCTGTAGAGCTGTAGGGTAAATTAAACACACCTGTAGTGGCTGTTTTCCATACAGCAACTGGAGGTGCTTCTATGGCACTGACCAAGTAAAACTGTCACGTGACATTGTTGCTCATAGGAAGTGTTGGACTGGACCAATGATGGAGGAAATTACACATCTTTGAGGATGTCATTGGAGGCGTTGGAGACGTGAGCAGAGCCGAGGGAGTATTTGTGCTGGAAAAAGTTACGATATTTTTATGACTATCTACTTAAAAAAAAAACAAACAGATAAATAAATCAGCTGGCAATAAGAATCAAATATTTCTATATTACTATATGATTTTCATGATGAATGCCAAACAAAAAAAAAGGTTATGAAAAAAAAACAAAAAACATTGTCATATTCTGCTAAAAGATAAAAATCTAGAAAAACAAAAATTAAATCTAGAGAACCCTCTCAACTTAAAATAAAGATTAACACAGGGCAAGAGAAAGAATGGTGAGTTTGTCTCTTTGGGACAGTGAGGAGGGGAAGGTTGTTATTTTTTTTGTAGACAATGTCAAGCTTGCCAAAACACAATTTATAGTGAAAGGAAAATAGGCAATTTCATTATAGTGTATAAAAAAAAAATAAAAAAAATAAAAAAATAAAAAGTATGACATTGAAAGTGTCGCTTGCGATACAACTAATGCAATTTATTCACTAGTAGATTTAAATTATTAGCCGATAGATGGGCTTTTAAGAAACATTAATATGTTCATGCAACATAGTGTTTCTGCAATTTTTGCACAGTACCACAGTGCAAACAAAAAGGGTTACGTTTGAAAGGAATTGTCAGAGTAAATAAATATTTGGGCGAGGGGGTGGGGGGGGGGGAGGGAAAGAGGAGGGGGAATAATGTAAAAAGGAAAGTTGTAGGTATACAAATTATGTATATTAGGTCCATTAGGACTTAATACTGGATTGATTTGCACATTTGTATGGGCATATAGTAAAGCTATAATTTGATTGACAGATGGAAAA
This sequence comes from Pelobates fuscus, assembly GCF_036172605.1. Lineage (NCBI taxonomy): Eukaryota > Metazoa > Chordata > Amphibia > Anura > Pelobatidae > Pelobates > Pelobates fuscus. The sequence goes on from NC_086321.1 coordinate 279,347,872, forward strand.
TAGTTAGGGCCGTGGCACCTTAATGAAACACTGAGACTCTGGCACTTTAAGTAAATATGTATAAATCTGGGCACAATGCTTTGTATGAAAGTAGCTTTGAGAAAGCTTACAGTTGCGAAATGCATCTGAACTTCTGAATTTCAGAATGAACCCCAATACATTCTGCAACACTGCTTCTAAGTTGCCGACAGCGAACAGAAAGGCTTGAATATTAATGCATTTTAGCACAGTATGGTAGTTGGTTACTAAACTGGGAATGTTCAAGAATTGATAAAAAAAAATTTTTTAACCATTTTAGGGAACACCACAAACTGAAAACACCCATGATGGTAATCCCATTTAATACAGCTTTGTGGGAAAGTGCACTCACGTTCAGCGGATCTGCAAGGCTTCTCTGATTGGTTATTCACTAGCACAGTGACATAGTCAGTGCCAGGGAACAAGGGGAGATTACTAGATCTGCAGCTACTTCAAGCGACAGATTTCATGTGTTACCAATGAAAACACGCAAAACAATACATTCATGTTTTCTTGGTGGGGTTATCTACAAAATTGTACATTTTTAAATGGCATTTTCTATTAAAGCTCTTATGGTCTAGGGTCCAGGGCTAGGACAAAGAATATTAGATGGGTTCTTTTTTTTTTTTTTTTTTTTTTTTTAAGGAGAACTAAGGTGAGAGTGTCAAGGTATAAGACAATTAGTGACAGAAAGGTTATTGCAAAGAGAATTAGGGTTCGAGATCAAAAAAGAGGCATAAAGAAAAAATACAGCAGACTATGAAGAAAGCATGACATGATGGTAATCTCCACAAAGATAGTAAGAGAAATCGAAATCAACACTGCACAGAACTATAAAAAAAAAAATTGAAAAGAAAACCACAAAGTAAAGCCGCACTAAAGAAAAAAACCAAACACATTTCATAAATTTCAGTTCTTAATCACTAGAAATCTTATGATTAAAGACTAAAACGGTGTTGATTAGTTATAGAATTGGTTGTTTTTTCCACGATTATTTTGAATTTGTAAACATAAGAAACACAGCAGGTATATTTAGTATTTTCATTGAATAAAATGGCTTTTAAAAAAAAAAAAAATGGTCTCTTTAGAAATCCCAGGGGTCAACTTAAACAATATTGAATATTGCTAAAATGTGGCAATAAGCTTTCACTGCAATATGCAGCCATTTCCTAACAGTTGTTAGATCTAACTTGATCCTGTTCTCCTGCAGAATCTTCCATAGGCCTTTGTCTAATAAACTTGCAAGGGACAGTGCCACTTTAATGTCTTGTGGAAACATTTGCTCTTTCATTAGACATCTATGCTTTCCATGTTCTTCAAATAACATTGTTTCTGTGTGGCATTAATCAAATCTTTACATTTGCTGCACTAAACAAGCTGATGAATATCAAGGTGAGAATGGGCGAGTGTCGGGATTTGTCAGCATGTGGAATAAGACAAATAAATAAAAGCAAATGAAAACAGAAAATTGTAACTTTTCCCATGAGATTTTCTTTAACGAACAATATAAATACATAGCAGCAAAATGTTTACCCATTCTTAAATATTTTGTCGATTATGTGATAATTTGTCATGCTATTCAAGACCCGATCACTTACAAAGGTGCTCTTTGTTTCATCAGTTCAACGATATTCAATGCATCACGGCCTTTTACATAATTGTACTATGTATGAGATATATATCTATTTATAATATTTTTTTTTTCAGTCCCTATTGTTTAAATTATGAAGGTTTCATATTTTATTAATTTGACAATAGGAAATGCAGTCACTGAACTGAGTTTTTTTTGTTTCACAGTTACACTGCTATATTCCGCCATTTTTTTATGACATCACACTCTGCAGCCATTACTTTGAGCATCATGGAGGATGGGGACGTATGCTTTCATTTCTAGATGTGCAATATGTTTGAATCGATTGCCTTAACTGCCTATAAATGTCACAAAAACTTTGTTATTAACTATAATGTTAAGATATTCCTCATGTGAATTTAGAAGAAAAGAAAAAAAACACTTTAAAGTGCCCTTTACGAATCCTGTACATTTGCAGTTAAACTCTTTATACTGGATATAACAGTAATATATTAATTTTTGTGAAGTCATGCTTTATCTATGTATACATACAAAAATGTCTGCATCTAAAGGCAATATCTACACCTCTTTAGAAGCATGTAAGGAAATACTGTCATTCACAGGTATCAATCAAAAATAATCTTAGCAGATCATAAAAACTCGCTTGTTGAGCTGCAAGTCACAATATGCGGTCGGTCACTTTAGAAATGTAACTGCAAACCCAAGCTTAGCTAGTACAATGGGTCGCCGCCAGGTTGAAATCACTGGTGGTGGAGGTAAGACTTGCTCTAAGCCCATATATTCATGTTTTGCCACAGTATGTATATCACAGAAGATGTAATGGAAGCTTCATTTTGGTAAAGCTGTTGAATCCCATTCTATATTACAAACCCATTATCATTAACCATCATGTATAAATAATAAACCTGTCTACTCATAGAAATGTCAATAATAATAAAAATAACTTTTTTTGTTTGTTTAAAGAATTTTCAGTTTACGGTACAGTTGCAAAGATTAACGAGTAGTGATGATTACCAACTGCATCATTACACAATACATTCATGTATAATATATACGGTACAAATTACTCCTGCATTTGTTCAAATGAATAGGACCTATGTAATCTTGTATTGCACTCGTTAGCTACCAGATGCAAAAAGTTTTGTAGAACAGTTTAAAAACTAAAAATGAGGGAACTATTTTTAGATCAACAATAAATAAGTCAAGTGTTTGTTATTTTTTATCCGTTCCATATATTAAAACATCATTTTAGCTGTTCCCTATTACCCATCCTTTTTTAAGGAGTTAAAAGGTTTGTCTGCTCAGAGTATATACGGTTTGTCAAACTGATTAAAACACAGTTCATAAGGAAATTATATTATCTTCTATAATATTTTTTTTTTTTTTTTAGAAAGTATAGTGTTCATATATATACATTACTAAATTACTTTCTGATAAAAGTGTACACATTAAATTAGCAAAATAATTTTTTTATATATATTTATATACACTTTTTTTTAAATTTAATGTTTACACTGTCAACGTTTGGCAGAAGGTAATTTAGTAATATCATTAAATAATGTGAAACTATAGAAGTTTCCTTAACTTTTTTTTTTTTAAACTTTCTAACTCTCAATGTGTTTTTATGGTACTAATTCAAACTCCTGTTTGCCCCTATTACTACACACTGGACAAAAGTGCTGAATAAACCCTAATAACGTATTTTGTGACCAAGTTGTTAAAATGGGTTTCCAGTGCATGTTTGCTATGAATACAAGAACGGTCAGCTCATTTCATGCACAAGTTAAAAACACAGACAGAATTGCTTCTAGATATACAGGATAACTACCCGGATTAGTTTGTACATTAATTTTAAGACTTTCCAGGTGAAACCCTTACTGGAAGCGGTAGGAAGAATGTTAAAACTGAGCACTGCAAACGATAGTTGCAAAAACAACAGTTATTGTGGGTGGAAGAAGATTCTACTCCCAGTGGTTCTCCTACAAGATGCACCAGGCCATCCGTCCAGTTCTCTCTTCTGCAGTTCCTATGTCTCATTAAAAATATTGTGTGGTCCTTTTGCTAGTCCCTCCTTTCTTAGCTTCCATTGTCATTAACAGTAACAGAATCCACTTTTGAATCTTTTGAACTGGAAGAGGTTTTCTTTTGTTTCTGCTTAGACTTCTTCAACATGTGGACCTTAAGAAATAAAAGCGTTGAGTAAATGGCAGGTTCATAAGAGACAAGTAAATCATGAAAAAATGATCTACAGACAAAAATACAACTTTGTATTTTTTTATTTTTTTTATTTTTTTTTTACAAATTTAGGAATGAATTAAGGGTTACTCTCCCCAGAATAAGAGCTACAAGACAGGCCAAGTTTCTTTAGTTTTGGCCAGTCTTCAAGAGGTATACCCTTACACGCATGTTACACATATTATGTCACAACCCTCCACACCCATGTGTGACACACAACAGTGTGCTCTGTTAGGCAATTATTTGAGTATTTCCCCAACAAGCTAATCACAGCCTGCACAACTTGTAGAATTAAATAGGCTTACTCCAACAGGCTGGTGAAACCCATTTACTCCTACAGGGTTTAGAACGCTTGAGGCTACTGCTGGGGCGTTGATCAGGAGGGCTGACAGGAGTTAGATTAGTAAGTTCCCGAAAAGCCCTGGATCTAATTTTGGCACCATTTCATTGCTGGCCCCAAGTTCCTTGTAAAACTGAGAAAATACAACTCCAATGATGTAATCAGGGAGTCAATTATACAGCACAGTACAGGTATCTTGCTGTGGGTGTATTATTTTAATGTAGTGGAGTAAAGGGTTAATACACGTGTGTAGTTTAAGTGAATATTTGAAGTAAAAATATAATTTATCGAACACACAAGGTTTTTGGGTTGCTCTTAGGGGATGGGAAAGGAAATTACATCAATATATACCCTTGGACTATAACCCCTGGTCTTTTTACCACCTGGCAACTCCATGAACTACTGCAATTCACAGATGAAAATAAGGGGTAAACTGCTTCCTAAGAGTGCTGACCTGCTGTAAATATTTCACCAAAAGTAAAAAAAAAAAAAAATAACAGTTATTTAACTTAATAACCATAATATATTGCCACAATAGAACTGCCTTTTTCATTAGGAAGAAACATATTACTGCCACTTTACAGGGAAACTCCAGAACCTTAAAGCACTTCAGTTTGCCTAGCTTGATTGCTTCGCATGCACCGATTTTATCTGTTAAAAAAAAAAGCTAGACAGACTCCGCACAGCAGACCGAAGCAGCGTTGAGAGAGAACTTGCCATTGTAAAGAAAAGTGAGTTTACTATTTTTTTGTGTATTAGAGATGTGTGCTTGGTATACTCCAAAGTTCAAATATTTGGTTTTAATGTTGTCATGTTCCTTTAATGACAAATGTATTTTGCTATTTGACTTCCACAATCAAACTACTATCGATGGTGAAACAATTTATAGCAAATATGCTTTACACTACAGCTAATAATCTACAAGATATATTTGTAAAATAAACAACAAAAACAAGAATATCAAATAAAAGATACAGTACTGAATCTGCTGTTGTATATTCATACCTTTGGACCCGCAGCAGAAATAATTATCTGTCCTGGTGGCTGGATCCACGGCTCACCATCAACTTGTACAGGAATAGGTTTTAGCAGTGTTACACGGAAGTATGAACCCTGGGCAATGCGTATGCCTGAACGCAGGCCACCTTGCACCTGTCCCTAATTGAACAAGACAAAAATGACATGATAAGCAATACAGTCATGGCTCCAACATTTTGTCACAATACGAAACCTAGTTGAAAGACATGAACAGTAACACAATAGCACATTCAGTTTAACAGAAATGTTTATGGACCATTCATATCAGAAATGTCCAAACATCCAACAAAGAATAATGGAGTTATAGAGGTGAGGTACAGTCCACCAAATGGGTGGTGGCACAGTTTTATACTGTAGGGTGGGTTGACTTATACGTATAATGAGAGTGAGAAAGATTAAGAGAATTGGTAAGGCACATATTAAATTGGTAAGCTCTCTCTAAAAACTCAATATGGAATCCCATATATTACTGAATCCGATTGGATCAATGCCTAAAGGAGAAATGATAACGTATAACTCTGTAATAGATGATATGTTAAACAGGACTCTCATTCATTGCTATAACACATGGATATGTGTGATATGTGAAGAGGACTTACCATGTGAACTACACCTGTAACACCAACAACTTCAAGTAATCCATCATCAATCCTTGGCTTTCCATATCGGTTATCGTTATCAGAACCCCACAAATCAGCTCCTGATCCCCAACTGAACAAAACAAAATTCCAAGATTGCTGAACTGAAAGCATACCTGACGTGGCGAGTTTGTTATATTTGTCTATTTTCACCAAACGTTTGAAATTCATTTGAAATTAGTGACTACAGACACTTTAATGAATAATATTCTAATATGATGGTTTAGGCCTTAATAAAATACATTTCACAATTTATCCGCAAAATATTATGTTCCATATACTCTTACTCCACTAATAAGACATTTAAACATTTGTACTAGTCTAGTTACTAAAAAATTAAAGGTTTATTTATAAAGTCTGATTCTGGACAGATGTTCTAGAATTGGAGAAATCAGCAAAAACATTATTTTCACAGTAATTGTTTTTTCTTTAGGAACATAGCCAGAACTCCAGTAAGATTAATTAGGCATTCACTTGGAGCCCTGAACCAAATGGGACATTCCGTGGCACTGCAGTCTCACGGGCTAGTGGGAAGCTCAGAGGATTTCTCCAAATAGCCCGTGAGACGGCAGAGCCACAGAACGTCCTACTACAGCCAAGTGCCTCTTACAGATGTGTGAGGTTTGCACTTCTGGAGGGTACAGATCACTGACAGCACTCCCACGTAATCATTCAATTCTCAGTTCATTAAATGGCCCAGAAGGAGCACAGAAATTGATATATACCGACCAGAGTATAAAGTGTTAAATAATAATAATAGTATGAAAACAGGGAGAATCCCTAGTTTACACATACAGCTCATGGAGAGTTATGGCACAAATTTAAACTCCAATCATAATGCTTCAGGTCATATTCTTGTCTTGACATCAAAATGCATAAATAAATTTGTAAATTTTAAGAAAAATGGAAACAATTGAGAATTATTATTATTTTCTTTTTTCCCCCCATTCAATATGTACATATAACATCATATAAAGGATAGCTGCAAAGTGTAATAACATTAGGAAAATAAGGCAACGCTATGGCTTTTACATCAAGTGCTGAAATTCTTACACAAACAAATACAATTATTCTATATGGTATATGCTATAGCACTTATTCCTAGCACTTAGAATTGTATACATTAGTGTCAACAGTCATTTCTTAACAGGAGCTCTACTTAGTGCCCTCTAGTGTTGATTGTATAGTACTGTGTAGAGTTTGACCAGAGATGATATATAAATTGTGTTATGCCAGCGGTGTAACTTCGAATGTTTACTATTATTTCTCTACAGGGATAATAATTGTAAGACCTAATATTTGTCCTACGAATATGTGTATAGACAAATCTATTTTTAATTTTTTTTATACTATTAGTGAATAAAATAAGTTTCACCCTTGTAGCTTGCCACCAGCATCTTTCAAACTAGTCAAAATGTGTCATTCTTAAGACAAATGTAGTAATAGACTGTGGGCTATCTAATTTCTGTAAAATCTATAGAGTGCCGCATTTATTTATTTTTTATTTTTCATTCACGTCATAATTTACAAACCCTTCACTGTATATTTTTGCCGCTTCTGAACCAGTTAGGTAAATCCATGGTTGTCATGACAGTACTGTTCTTTTGGGCTCTAATCTGTTAATTATTTTTAAATGCAAACTTTTGAATTAGAATGTTCCTGCTAGTGAAGATATCTTATTTACAAAATATTTTAGTGATGAAGAAACTCATTCTATAGTAAATTACTTCCAAGATATTGGTTTGATGATCCATTTGTATTTTTAGTTTGTCATGTGAGGAAACTGACAAAGGTCAGGTCCAGGGGGTCATGAATACTGAACAATTGTACGGCAAAGTTCTGAAAACAGGAATCGAATTCTTTTAACTCCCATTTGAAATGAACAAAGAAAGGTCCAACACATTGTGGCATGTTATTCTAGGACAGGGGTAGGCAACCTTTTAGCAGCACTGTGCCGAAATAAGATTGTGAAGTCCCATAGTGTGTCGGTCCTATTTCTTTAAATTGAGGTGAGCATGTTGCCATATACTGCTTGTGTTATTTATACTGCAGTTGCTTTGTATCGTTGTATTTGTGCGTATGAGTTATTATATTTTATATGTTCATTAATAGTTTGTGGTATCATGTATAATACCTATGAATTTGAGCTGTGTATGGGGGCTGCTTGTGGAACTGTGTGTGGATGGATATGTCACATTGTGTATTTGGTAGTGTGTGTCTGTGTGGGGCTGTTTGGGGTATTGCATGTGAGAGGCTGCATGTGGGGTTGTGTGCATGTATGTGGATTGTTGGTGGTGTTGTGTTTGTGCGGACTGTGTGTGTGTTTGTATTATTTGTATGAGGGGAGGGTTTTCTGCAGCTCTGAGGCTTCCCTGGGTTCCAGTGAGGATCAGGCTGGCCAGGCACAGCTCAAGGACAGAAGCTGCAACAAGAAGCTGTGGGCTGCTTTACTGCAGTGTGGATTCCCATTCATAAGTGCTGGGAGGAAGTGATCTGAGATCACTTCCTCTATGTGCTCCAATGCATAAATTGAGGATTGTCCATCACCACCTTTTCGTATTATAGATAGCTGAAGTTTCATTGGGACTCCTGACAGGCCAGAGCCTGTTTGGCTCTTGTAGCCTTGAGTGCCGTGCAAAGGCACCTCGAGTGCCGTGCATGGCACTAGTGCCGTAGGTTGCCTACCCCTGTTCTAGGACATGGCTAACTGGAAATTTTAATATAAAAAGTGATTGCTCATTTACTGCATAACATATGAAGTATTTTCCCACTATCAATAATTCAATAATACATTAAAAAAAAATAAAAAGACACATTACTGTGTGCTTTATTGCTGTGAAGCTATTCTATGAAACCAGACACGCCTCAGGTTAGGGACATTGGAACATTGGAATTTGGGTACAAAATAGGGACTGTACCTCCTACTGAGGGACACTTGGGAGGTATGTCTGTCCACCATTTCAGACACTTAAGCTTCCAGCGGTGACATGCTGCTTCTGCAGTCACTAATCATGTACTAAACAAGCATTACAGAACATTTCAAGCCATTTGCAATATGAAGGACAAAAACAAATGACAAGTGATGGTTGGGACACCCAGCCTTTAGTTATGTAGCTTTTACTGTAGACCTGTAGTCATTCTCTTTATTACTCACCTGGGGATATTGAGAAAAATAAGGCCTTCTATGTTGGGCAACTCAATCTCTTGTTGGTCAACCTGAAGTTTTAAATCTTTATGCAGGTTTCTGTTGTGACTTAACTTCTGCAAACCAGCTCTTACATAAACTCCTTTGTTGTGAAACCTATCAAAGTCATATAAAACATTATAAATACACACACAGCTTAATTATTACAAATCAAAACATGGAACAGAAAATAGAAACAGTATTGCTTACATCATCTACATATATCCCAGAATTGTCAATGTATCTATTTTTCAGCTGGTTAGATACAGGGATTACATAACTATGGTAACAATTATACACCGATTTCATCAGCATTTCTTTTTTTATTTATAACACACAGTTCAATGTTCATTAACACAAAGTTCATACATGACAAATACAGACATTTGTCATAATGTACATGTAGCATGAAATATATAAAGAACATATAGAAAAAGTAACTGCAATCATTGGGGCTCGGTAGTAGGCATGAGGATTTATACATCCAATGCAATCTTATTTGACCTAAGTAGAAAGTGAAACACCCCTGGTTTACCTGTCCCAAAGTCCCATCCATATGACAAGCTAGTTTGTATTGTTTCTATAGTCCGCCCAAGGGTGCCAATATTCGCGATAGGAAATACATTTTCCAGAAGTGGGGATAAAGTTACATTCCATTGTGTACGGATAGTCTATATGGTTTATAATTTCTTGGCAGGACGGAGAAACACTAGATTTCCAGTTACGAGCTAAAGATAATTTAAAGGCATAAAGTATATGTGTGATCAGGTATTTGTGTTTTTCTCCATTATTGGGAAGTCTAAATTAAATAATAAAAGGAAAGGTGCAAGTATAATGGTTTCGTGAATTAAGTCAGCTATCAGGGATACTATAAATGTCTTGGTGTCGTTTAGTATCGGACATGTATACCATATATGAAATATTGTGCCAATCTCTTTCTGACATCGACAACATAGAGGCTAATAGGCTTCATAGATTGTAAGTAGTGTTGAAGGGACCTGATACCATCTATATAGGATCTTTAGATGAAGTTCTATCAGGGATATACAATGTATATATTTTTTTAGTTTGATAGTGGTTTGGTACCATTCATATGGGGTGTAGATTACATTGAGATCCTTTTCCCATTTCTTTATCTATCCTCCCCATCCTAAAGTTTAGAAGATCTAGTTATTAAACCTCTTGTATCAACTTTATCTAAATATCTGAAGATAGAATTGTTAAAGATAAAAAAAATAAAATATTAAGATAGTGTTTAATCCTTAAATATCGAAAGTATCACTAAAGGGTACATTAACTAAAGTGCTTGCAAACTAAATACAATCAGAACTTTATCTTCAAAAAGATTAATACTTTTATTTATCCCCAATAGCCTCCATTTATGCGTATCTAAATCAACCAGATCATATTGTAAAGTTTCTATAGGGGCATATATAAGAATAGAGTTTGAAAGATTAAGTTTGCTTTTCAACTTTTTTAGCACATCTAACCGATCCAATAATTGATTTCAGTTATTTTTAAAACTTCTGGAATAGAGATTGCGGACCTCACCAGGGACAGAAGCACATCATCTACAAATAGAGAAATTTTATATTCCTGATCGGTTGATTTGATCCCATGTACTTCTTTGTTAGCTCTAATCATAATAGCCAATGACTCAATAGATAAGATATATATTAATGGAGCCAATGGGCAGCCTTGCCTGGTGCCATTTTTTATTGTAAAGGTAGATGATTCGAAAAAGGGATTTATAATTTTCGCAGATGGCTCTATATATAATGACATGATTTTATCTTTAAAGGGGCCTCGGAATCCAAATTTATTTAATACTCTATCTAAAAACCTCCAATTAACTCTGTCAAATGCCTTTTCTGCATCAATTGCCAAAATGGGCAATTCTGAATTGATCAGATTGCTATAAATAATCAAATTGAGTATTCTACGGATATTATCTGTTGTACCTCTGTCCCTGATGAAACCCGACTGGTCTACCGCAACAGAAATAACTGCTTTCAATCTGTTTGCTAAAATGTGAGAATACATTTTTAAATCTAGATTTATTAAATAAATCATTCTATAATTCATTGTATTTGTGGGATCTTTTCCTGTTTTGGGAATCAGAATAATAGATGCTAACAGCATCTCTTTAGGGAAAGGATTGGTAGTTGAGACTTCAAGAAAAGCTTTCAGTAATATAGGGGCCAAAATATCAACATAGGTTTTATAAAATAACGCTGAAAAGCCATCCGGTCCAGGGGCTTTATTGGCTTTAATGTTTTTTATTGAATTAAATATTTCTGAAATAGTAATAGGAGCTTTTCCGGAGAAATTTCCGGTATAGCAAGTTTATTCAAAAACCCATCTATTTCCAAGGTTGATAACTTAGTATCTAGTAGATTGTATAAAGTGTAATAAGAGTCTACAAAGGCCTGAGATATTTCCTTAGGGTTTAAAAAGCATTTATCTCCCACTATAATTGTTTTTATTGTTTTATCTTTAGAAGTATTTTTTAATCTGCTTGTAAGACTTTATTATTATGGTGGTACCATTTTTGCTTGAGAAAAATAATAGATTTATTTGTTTTAAGAGCTTTGTATTAATATCGTGTTTCAAGCGTATAATTTCATTAGTAATATATAGGGTTATTTGAAACTTATTTTCTCTTTCAAACTTAGCCAGCTTAATATATAATTTAGAAATACTTTCTTCTGTTTTTTTTCTTTTGTCTCAAGCCTGCTTTTATTAGAACCCCTCTAGTAAAACTTTAAAATGCGCACCAAACAGTAAAGGTGGATATTTCCCCATTATTATTAGTTTGAATCTGTTTCTGATTTTGAAAGGAGATGGAAATTTAAATGTTAAGAAAACTGGGGCATGATTGGATAAAATAATTGAGCCAATCTGGTCTAATAAAGCGGGACTAACAAAAAAAAAAAGTCAATCCAGGAGTAGGTCTGATGGACATGAGAAAAATAGGTATAATCTTTTGATTGTGGGTTAAAGGTTCTCCAACAATCATAGAGAGAGTTCTTCAGCAGAAATTCATCAAATTTATTTGCAGCTATTTTATTTTTTGGGTCCCATTCTTTATTATTATGTTTGCTTTTATCTAATTTTAAGTTGGGAACACAATTGAAATCGCCTCCAATATACAAGTTTCCCCACTTAACTTTGTCAATATTATAAGCACAATCCTACAGGAAACCCATTAAGAAATCATTAGGGGCATATTCATTCACCAAAGTAAATATTGTGTCATTTATCTTGGCAATTAAAAGTAAAAATCTACCGTTTATGTCGATTTCCGAATGTATATTTTAATTTAAGATTTTTTGATAATACAATGGCCACTCTTCTTTTACGGTTACTTTCAAGATAGGCATAGTATATTACAGGAAAATAATAAAAGTGCCGTAATTTATCAGTAGGAGATACCAAAGGGGCTTTTTGGATAAAGGCTATATTTATCTTATTTTCCTTTAAAAATTGACTCAACGCCCCCAGTTCTGGGGTGAATTGAGCCCTTTGATATTCCAAGATACACATTTAAGTGTCATCTAAATGCATCATACCCTATATAATCGAGTCCCAATATTGCAGTCCTACAACAATAACAAACATAAAACAAAATTAAACAAAAAGTAGAACATATCTTCATGTTCTACTGAAACCTGCAACTTTTCTACGCAGGTAGTGAGGTTTAAATGGCAGCTGGGGCACTTACTACAATAAAGGAATTTTTTTTTTAACAATTTTCATGACTTAATATTAGTGAGTACCAGTGGAAGAACTTTCTCTTTATAACTTTGGAATTCAAGTAAATAAATAGTTCCTATACTGCAAAAAATAAAGTAAACTTATATATTACAATATGGTATATGGAGTCAACCGCAAACCATGTATGAAGTCCTATAATGAATGAGGGAGCGTGGCGCTGGAGAAAGGTAAGTGATTAACCCCTTCCTCCCCCTTCAGCCTGGCGGGAGTGGGACCCTGAGGGTTGGGGGGAACCTAAAGACAAGTTTGTTTTCCTGGCACTATAGTGGTCCTTTAAATACATAATTGCTAGCTGTCTGGGAAACCGGTCGAAATCAATATGTTAAAAGCTAAGCTGAATTACCTTTTCACCCTACCCGGATTTCATTTGAAAATTAATTATCTGTGTACCCCACAGACACATGGTGCTGCATATAGCGTTGACTTTATCTTCATCTGCATTGCTATACTATTCAGGATGATGTTATTTAACTTTTTTTATTATTATTATTATTAATTCTACCATTCCGTTCCCCTGTTGACATCATTACATGATATTGTGAATAGGTAATTTTATTTGAAAATATGCAAGTACAATTTTAATAAAACCCTTGGAGTAAGCATTAATTTTTGTCCAAAAAATGTAAAGTGGCTTTGTCAACAGAAGAAAACAAATGGAGCATTTCATAAAGATAAACCTTAATTACTGTGTTGGAATCTCATTGAAATTCCAAAGCAGTCAAAAGATATCAGAAGACAAAGCGAGGGCTACTTTGTCTTATGGATAAATTCTACCTAAACAAAACTTGACAAGAGGCAGAGCTACAGCCATCAAGTTTTGTCACTTGAATAAGGCATTATCTCCTTCTCATTGGGAGATAATATTTACAAAAGCTCATGCGGTCTCACGGGATACTCCAAATACATCAGTGTTCAAGTGGCTCTGACAACCATGCAGGTCTTTACAAAATATACAAGGACACTACTTTACAAGGCACCTGTCCCATCTAACTGTTGTGATCTTTTAAAAGCATGAAGCATAATCTAAACTTTGTGCCAGAATTGCTATCAGATTGTTAGACACAAACAAAGTGAAACATCTGCTAAAAAGTCACTCAAGTTTCAGCATTTAGGGCTATGATAAGTATGTGTTGACAGAAAAGCAAGTAAACCCTCTTACAGCTGCTTTTCCTGCCGCTTTCCCAGAAACTACAGAGCATGTGCTGTAGTAGCTGTAATTGCTCTTGGTGAGCACAAGTCTACAAGCATCTTGAACCATGCCAAGTGCATGTAGGAGGAACTCAATTCACACAACAATGTAATCTGGATTTCAGTGTTTTAGTGGGATTATCCTGCTTTGGAAACTATTGTACTATGCTTGGAAATGCCTACTGTTCCAACATTTTCCTTCATTAATGAACTATACTTGGAAATATCCAGTTACCTGACATTTTTATGTGTGTGCCCTTTTTAAAATTACACCATACCAAGGAATTACTAAACATTAAAACTATTTTGGCTACTTATATACAGCTTTCTTAAGGTTATAAATTTCAAACAGTAGTGCACTTGGGTCAATTTTAAACTGGCCAGGGGACTAGACTTATTATCTTTTGAGGTCTTCATTTATTTATATAATTAAAAGAACTACTATATCCAAAGGCAGAAGATGAGGAAAACAAAAGGCATGTGTTGACTATACAGGAAGAGATGAATAATTAGATTGTATGTACTTGTTTATTTAAACAATATTCAGGGTAGCTAACCACTAGACCACTTCCTGTCGTTGAACTCTCTCTCCCTTTAAGCCTTGCCAGTCTACTTGCTTCCAATAGAATGTTGCTCAAGCTGGGAAAAAGGTTAAGACCAGACCATGTCCCAGTTTCTTAGGAGGAGATCCCTAGGACCTCCCTAATGTTTTTTTCCTTAAAACTAGTGTTTGCTTTTTTCCTAATTTCAATAGCCTGCTAAAAAGGAGACAGACTGAAATCCCTGAATCAGTGTGGGAATAGATGTATTAATTTTTAATATAGTGTTGGATAAATATTTGAATACATATTCTTTGAATGGAATCCAGGCAATTTCAAGATTATATAAATACTTACATTTCAAAGAGCAGTTCATCTGTCTGTCAGAGATGCTCGCAGAGTTTAATTTGCTCACAGCTTTGTTTCATTACATTTATATACCTTTTATGAAGATTTTGGGGTTTGCCAATGTTTCCTCAATTAACAACAAGAGTATTGCCAAGATTGGATATTTAAAAAACAATTCTCCTTTGTATAAAACATGTCAATACATTGTAAGACTAGCAATGGAATTTTAGTCCTTTTTGTTTACAGCAAGTATTTTACCTGCTATTGAATTTTCCAGGCTCAATCTCCCGGGCTTGGTGAAAGTCCAAACTCAGTTCAGCATCAATTCCAATTCCACAGTAGTTGTTCATCTGGACAATCTAGACAACAAAGAGAGACATGTCATATTGGGAGCATGACTCATTTTCTGACATGCTGAAATTTATTTCTCATTACTAGTTAAAGAACAAAGGAAAATATTCTTAACTCAAATGTTCTTTGGGGAAAAAAAAAAATCTATATACATTAAACTTCATGCTTTCATCATCTCTTACAACTACCACAATTTTTTCCCAATAAAAAACAAACATACTTTATATAGACTCACACAATATATTCAACCAATCTATCAGCTTTCTCATGCCAGTATTTTGTCTACATTTCCAAGATTGTAGAATACAGCCCTTTAAATTTGTCTAACGCTCCCTGGCCTATTTTATCCCTACCATCTACTTATTTTAGATATTACATCTATCTATTACTGAAGACAAGGTCTGATTTTACATAACATGTATAAGCCTACCTATGAAATATTTAAACCTATTTAATACTAAGCAGCTTGTATATTCAATTTTTATTACACGCTATTGCCCATTAGTAAAGATACTTGATGCTCTGTCCCTGATTCACACATCATTCTGGTCAATAAACCTAATTTCTTGTGTGCTTGTGCAGATTATAGATATCCATATCCAACTCAGATTTGCAAAAATATTGAAACTTTCCATTAGAACCTTGCTAGTAACCACCACATATATTATCATGTACGGTAACAATGATTGATTACAGATTACACCTATTTCTGAATTCCTTATAGACAGGGATTAGGCCCACATTTTATTATATTGAGCTGTGGAACATGTTAGTGAAACCATCAGTTTTATTTGCTTAGTTTAAGGACCATAATCCATTGTCTCAGGATGTTTAGCCATTTTAAATTAAATAATCAAAAAGGACCTTTCTGTCACTTAGTCGGTCTTGACAAGATGTATTTTTTCCATATTTCCCAAATTATTCTATACTCATTTTAGTATTATGGTACTATACTAAATGTAAGCAGATAACGGATAATGAAGATATTATGAGCGGAGACTAGCATAGCACAAAAACCTATCTGGACACAAATGCACAAACAAATGCACTCAACATAGTAAAATTCGATTCATCAAATTCAACCTCATATCTCTGTTTAAAACAGTCAGTGGTGTTTTATCAACACTTTAACTTCAAAAATAATCAAAAACTAAATTCTGCTCTTTTATTTTCACATTAACATTTGGATAATTTTGAAGTTTGGGCTTTTGTTCTTAATAATACCAGCTCCTTAATCTGCCTGGGAAGATTGTATGAAAATATACCAAACTGGTGGATAGCATGCCACATGGGTTCAGTACAGATCCTAAGCTTCATAAGGAAATCATGTGCAATGTGCTTGCCCCCTATATAGAGAGTTTATTTTATTATTATTATTTAAATTCTTTATTTTTGGAGTGCAGAGTAATACATAGGCATAAGCAAAGGCTTGCACAACATAGTGAATCACAGTAATCATACATAAGTATAAGAAGTCAAGAAATGCTGCACTTTTTTTGTCAAAAGAGAAACAGGAGTAAGGCAACATGGGAAATTATATTGATAAACAAGGTAGGAAACAGACGAGTGACACACTAGGCTAACTTGACTAGTTTGCAGGCGTTTTGACTGTGGAATGAAATGTAAGCGCAAGAAAAAAAAATAGATATCAGGCTACCTGTCCAGGTCAAATAGGCCTCATAGACTTATAAAGGTGCCAGACAGGAGTGTAAGAGAGTAACCATGTGGATAGTGTTTCCCATAGGGAATAGACATATAGGAGTAGTGTATGGTCCCTATGGAATGATATTCCCCTGTGTAGGAGTACAGTGAAGCTATGTAGTGTAACCATCAAAGGGGAGGGATGAACTATGCGCGTCTTAATATTAAACTGGGTAGCGTACCAGCTAAGGTAGTATCACCATATTGACAGATCTATGTGGGCAGCTTGTGATTAGCAGTTGATTGCAGGCCGTTTAGGTGACCCCATAGATTTAGAGGCGTTAAAGTAAAGAAACAATATGGACTGCTATTGCGCCTCTGTTGTGAAGGGGAAAAACTAACATAAAAGTCAGATTCAAATCGGATAAATGGGAGAGGTGAAATTCGAAGTGTGCCTTAGGAGATTGGTGGTCATTGTCTAGTCCCTGGCAGTGTAGGAACACTGGATGCTCATCATGGTCGCCGACCCAGGGTTCAGGTCACAGCTCTGGCGGTCGGGTTGGTCTGTGCGGCCCGAGGGATAAACTCACGGATCCTCGACGGGTCCAATCGAGAAACTGGGTTCCTCATTATCAGCTCATGACATAATACCCATGGCTTGCATGAGATCCTCCAGCTCCTGATATGTGCCCGCTCGATGTGTTGTACCTTGGATGGTGAGCAGGACGGCACGTGGTAGGCTCCACCGGTATGGGATGTCCCGGGTCCAGAGCACTTGCAAAAGAGTTCTCAGGGACCGACACCAGCTCAAAGTGTTTCTAGTTAGATCCGGAAAGATTAGCAGCGTCACTCCGGGTCTTCCCTCGGACAGCTGCCAAAAGTGAGGCCTTGTTTTGCAGGGATTGGAATCGGAGGATGAGATCGGGTGCCGTGTCGTGTGGGGCCCCCGCCGGCCTGGAGAGGCAGAACATGCCATCCAGTTTTACGGCTTTGGTTTGTTTGGGCGGGAGGAAGGCTACCATGAACCGCCGGATGAAGTGAGGTAGGTCTGTAATCCTCAGTGATTCAGGTACTCCCCGTATATTAAGGTTGTACTGCCTCCGGGGATCCTCCAGCGCATCAAGACCCTGTTCTACCGCAGTGAGCCGGGTGGTGTGAGTGCTATGGGAGGTTTCTAGTTGATTGAGCCTCGCAGTGTTGCTCTTAATTGCCTTTCTAAAGTGGGCCATGTCTCCCTGTAGGTTCGCTCGGAGTTCTGTGAGCATCGACCTTCAATTGTGATGCAGTGACCGATTGCCGGTCCTCCAATGTTGGGGGGGGGGGGGGGGGATAGGCACTCTTTCCGCCTTAGTCCTGCTGTCTTGCCTCTGGGCCACACTTCAGTTTTGTTTCTGCCTATGTTTATCCTCACCTTGTCTCCAGCACTGGGGACTGGACTTTCCTGTGGCTGCTCCTGTCTATCTAAGCCCACCTGAAGCAGATAATTCTTAGCTGGGTATAGAAGCACTGCCTCGCCCTGGGAACTTTGTCAGTTTGTTGTTTCAAGTTTCCTGTTCCTATTGCTTATATAGACTGACTTGGCTTGTGACCCCTGCTTCTGGATCTGTCTTTATTGTCTGTTTGCTGCCTGCCCTGACCTTTGGAACAGTGTCGGACTACTCTTCTGGATTTGCCCTTGTCTGTATTGCGAATTGGAACACCTTTCATGCACAGCCCCCATGCACAGATTCACAGTACTGGTGGTTTCTAACCTTATCACCTTGGACTTTGTATAACTGCAATGGTGAGCACAAATCTCTGCCTACCGGACTCCCAACTAAGGTAAGCCCTGACATGTAGGATGAGCCCTCGTCCAGGAGCGCCATATTGTCCCATGCAGCCTTCTGCGAGCAGCGGAATAACTTGCCAATGTCACGGCTTAACAGGCTTTTATCAGCTATCAATCTTTTATTCTTGCGTCCCATGCTGTCAGCGGAGTATGAGTGGTGTTAGAATCACATATTTCCACGAAAAAAGTGAGTTTTAGGGCAATAATTTGCAGAGCATGGGGAGAGTGTGACTGCTCTGGTTTGCTGCTTGACTCTGCCCTCACATATTTTTATATAAGTACCTTAAAAATCCTGGGCAATCAATGAAAAAAAATATATAAATTGCTTCTAAGTCAGGGACCAAATTAGCCACTTAAAGGACCACTCTAGGCACCCAGACCACTTCAGCTTAATGAAGTGGTATGGGTGCCAGGTCCAGCTAGGGTTAACTAATTTTTTTATAAACATAGCAGTTTCAGAGAAACTGCTATGTTTATCAATTAGTTAAGCCTTCCCCTTTTTCCTCTAGTGGCTGTCTCACTGACAGCCGCTAGAGGCGCTTGCGTGATTCTCACTGTGAAAATTACAGTGAGAGCACGCAAGCGTCCATAGGAAAGCATTATGAATGCTTTCCTATGCGACCGGCTGAATGCGCGCGCAGCTCTTGCCGCGCGTGCGCATTCAGCCGACGGGGAGGAACGGAGGCGGAGAGGAGGAGGAGAGCTCCCCGCCCAGCGCTGGAAAAAGGTAAGTTTTAACCCTTTTCCCCTTTCCAGAGCCGGGCGGGAGGGGGTCCCTGAGGGTGGGGGCACCCTCAGGGCACTCTAGTGCCAGGAAAACGAGTATGCTTTCCTGGCACTAGAGTGGTCCTTTAATATAGCTTTGGCAAGCAAGAGTATTTAGTTCTTTCATAGGTAAGGATTTAGTAATGGTGTATATACTTTTATTTATTTATTTATTCCATGCACTAAGAGGCAGAAAGTCACCAAAAAAAACATTCAAGCCATTCAAATATTCACAGTAGGTAAATTAGTCTATTTTAGTAGAATTTGCACTACTACCAAATGATTAGCAGCAAATTTGTAAAACATCTGTTATCATCACCAAAAATATTAAAAACCTATGCGAGCAGTATTAAAACTATTTACAAATCTTGATGATATGTTAAAGATGGGAGATTCCATGTCTTTATGCTTCCATATATTATCACTTCATGTTGCTCAAAATCAGATGAGTAGCAGGCCTCGATAGAATTCAGAGGAGAGCTGGAAACTTTTGGCTTGTAGGACAAGTACTAATGAATTACCTTTTTTTTTTTTTTTTCATTCTGCATGCTAAAGTCCCAGTTCCCAAATCCCAGTAAAAATCCCGGTCGACCAGTCTTGGCTTTGAGTGTAGTGAGATCATGGGCAACCAACCCAAACATAAAATCCACCAAAGCTGCACTAGTAAAAACACACAGAATTCTAGCATTTCTAGAGTTCCAGTTCTTCCCTGATAGAATTTCTGTTTTGAGATGATATGTAAATCTAAATTTGAAATTACCCCTTTTATTTTTTCTTCACCCACAAAATTTATTCAGCTTCAAATGCCAGCCAAACACAGTTTTATTTTGTAACTGATGGACAACAAGCTTCCTTCTTAACAACAAATGTGCATGTTCCATTTAAAATCTTTTCAATCTGAAGAACCATAGTCTTACACAGTTGTCTTATTTTGTTTCATACTCCTCCGACTACCTAATCCCTTTCATCGTGATGTTTACCTGTCACTTTCAAAGACCTAATAAGAAGCTGACCTACAAAATATATACACACACCATAGTATAAAACACCACAGTTTCAGGTTTAGTCTAGGATTTCAAGATTATTGAAAAATTTTCTTTGTAAATATGCAATCAATGGCTTTTTATGTGGAAAAATCTCATAATAATAACCATTAAAAAAAAAAAAAAATGTTAGCCTGGAGACCTATTCAAAGAACACATACTTCAAGAGAATATTCAATATTCATACTGTCTCTGCCCTTAATATTGGAGGAAAAATATGGAAGCAGATTAAAAATTAAGCTATAATAAAACAACTGTTTGTTGTAGAGTATTGTTGGCAAAAACAAAAACCTTGCTTAACATTTAGAACAACACTTCAAAGTAACATCGATTTCTGTACTTGCTCTAGAACAATGGACCCCAACCTTTTCTGGTTCAAGGTACACTTTAATGAGAGAAAGATTTACAAGGGACACATTAATTTTCTTATTACCTTCAATAGTTTAAAAAAATTGTCACATTTACTTGAGGCCTCACTAGAAATATTTGAAGTTTCAGTAGAGAGTTGTGCATGTTTCTAGCCAAACCGACTTATTGGTTTGAATTGCTTAGTTTTAATGAAGACATTTATTAAAAACACATTTTAACGACTGCATTCAACATATTAAAGTCAATGCGTTCATGGCACACTTTGAGATGGTTTGAAACATACAGCACACTGGCTGCAAAATTCTGCTCTAGATCAGTGCTCCTCAACCCTCTCCTCAAGGCACACCTAAAAGTCCAGGGTTTACTGATTACCCGGGTGTGTCTAAGGTATTAAAAAAACAAAACAAAAACACACACACACAAAAAAAAAAACAGACTCTAAAGGATTTTTTTTTTCTTTTTCTAAAGACCTTAGATACAATGAGCTTCAGCTACAGACTCCCACCTCAGGTAAGAACCCCTGACAAATGACTTGATCATCATGGAGTCCGCAGAAATGTGCAAGCAGCTTACCCAGCAAGTGTCCAGCCTGGCCCAGACTGTTTCGTAGTTGCAGCAAGAAGTCATGATTCTTAAAGGCGCAGTACACCCAGCCACAGGACCTGCTTATCCTGAGCCGGAAATCTGACAGTAGCCGCACATCCTTCAAGTATTTTAAGGTGGACTGCGAATTGGTATTTGTCTTGAAGCCTCAGACTTATGCTGCCGACTTTATAATGGTCCGAGCGGCTATCAACCTGCTGTCTGCAAAGATCAAAACATGGGCACACCAGATGTTGCAGTCTAAGAGTTCTGTCCTTGAAAGTTGGAAATCCTTTATGACTGCTATGGACTCGCAATGCAAGACCTCTAGCAAAACCACTGTGCCAAGGTCTGCTCCTTGTCCCAGAGGATCTCAGATTCCCAGAAACAGGGAAACTAAGTACCACCAACACACCTCCTTTTTGCCTCATTATGATCCGGTTCCTAGGAAGACTCCAGAGGTAACCAATATTCCTCTCGACCCTGAGGAACCTATGGAAATAGGACTTGCTCAATTCAGAGTGACGCATGAAGAAAGAGACCGAAAGGGGAAGCCATGCTCTTTGTTTCTACTGTGGAGAAAGAGGGTACTTCATCTCCCCCTCGCCCACACCGGGCTAAAACTTTTCAAGTAGGTGCTGTTCGTACCCATCCTGTCACCCCTGCAACTCTGCCTGGGAAATGCCATGGTTGCTGCCAGCTATGTCCACGTTCCGTGACACAAAAGGGTACCCCCAGACCACGGTAATCGACATAACCTGTACTCCTGAGAGGTCTCCACCTTCTGCTCCAGAGACATCTGCACCTCCTCCTGAAGATGCTTCTATTAAGACCATCACTACTTCCTGCCGGCTCAAACAAGACCTACCTTATGATTGTACATATGCTTCTAATCGTAGAATCGTTTACTAATGTTCGAAAAGGCATTGCTAGCCGCGAACTCCGCTCCTGCGTAATAGCTTTCCACCTGCACCGGGATCATCAATGTCCTTGACCTCTCTCTAGTTGTACCAGAAGCTGGTTCTATGGTGTTAAGGGGCTCCTTTCTGGGGACTTTGATTACAAGGAATATCTTGATATGGATAGTGAAAACGAAAATGAGGTGTACCAGAACTCTAAAGAACCAGTGCCCAGAGGTAGAGTAGAGTCATGATTCGCACCATGCCATCCAGAAGGCTTCTGACCTTGGCTCTTCTCATCGTTTTCTCTGACCTCTGGCTTCCCCTGACTTTGGCTTTCCACGATTACTCTTCTGCTTGTCCTTGCCTGTACTGCGACTTGGAGTTATATTCCTGCACAGCCCCCGTGCACAGACTCACAAGCCAGGTGGATTCTTACCTGGTCACCTTGGTCTGTGTTTATTTGCAAGGGCGAGCGTATATCTCTGCATACCAGACTTCACATCAGGTACGATCCCTGACAGTCTCAGAGTGTTACCGCAATAAACCGACAATTACTGCATGGTCTGCAGCTCTGCACCCGGGGGAGGCGGAGCTGCAGACCAGAGGGTGCACAGGGCTTTATCCCTGTTATTGAGGGGCCCACACCCAGCAGCACTCTTTGCAAGGCGCTGGGACCCCTCTTGTTGTCGAACGGGTTGACAGTCTCCAGCCGTGGGTCAGTGTGACCCACAAAAAAATCAGCTGGCGACCCTCAGTTTGGGAAACCGTGCTCTAGATAATTGCATTCTATACTAAGATGAAAACATCTTGTCTGTGGTCCTGAGGTAAATATCAAAATGCTGGCATTTATTTTTAAATGTTTAATAGAAAGAATACAATTTGCATATTGTCACAATGACATTTTATGGTTATTTCTGTGCAATGCTTTAAACGAATTATATCAATACTGTTAAAACAAGCCCCAGAGACTTAATGAATAAATGTGCTTCAAGAAAACAATCCAAATCATTACATTTCTATTTTAGCAGTGTGGGTCCATTTTTATTTAACTACAAATTAAACAACTAAAGAAATGTGAAAAATGAATAGGAAATGCAGAAAAGGATTAAATCACAGATAATTACACTAAATGCTTGGGATACACTATCTAAAAGACGTATTTCTCTATGACTGAGCACCATTCTAAGATGGCAGGGGCTATTGTTTGGATTGCCCTTTTAATTTCATTGAAATTAATTCAAACAATTAGAAATAAAAAAATACAAAATACAAAAAGTGCCAAAGTCTGTGATTGGATAGTCGCAGAAAGTCTGAGCTGGGTTAGAAAGTGAGGGCTTGCAAAGACTTCATATGAAACCTACAGCTATTCTAAGCTATGATTAGATACAACTCCAATGAGAAAATGCATAATTAAATGCATACACGTTTTCATTGGGTGAGACAACAGTTTTAGACTTGTGAATATAACGACAGACAAATGGCAGCCCAAACATGTAGAGGAGAAATTACAAAACTCTTTATGCAACCACCTAGTAAGTAACAAAGTCAGTTTTTTGTAGCCGATAAAGAAAGGTTCAGTGGCTTACATAGAACACCATGGCCCAATCTTTATTAATTAGGGAGAGGTGCAATTCTCTATGCTTTAGTATATGCAGAGAGTAAACGATAGAGGCCTTTTGTGATATTTTGTAGATTCTAAATATTAACTTGGTTGTAGGGACTTAATTGGCACAAAGATTAAAAGTCAGTGGAAGGTCTACTCTCATTTTAAAGTTGTGTATAGCATACACAACTTTCAATTGTTTCAATTGCCTATATTTGCACAGCTAAAGTGGGTTTGGATCTCGATCTCAAAGAAGTTCAAATCAACTGTGAGTCTTGAGTGAGTCAAGAGATGGATTTAATGCTTCAGAATAAAATATCCTGAAGGCCAGATCTTGGGCACCAGGGAGATAGACCGGGATGAACCTAGAGATAACCCGATCAAAATTATAATCTGCCTCTAAATGGAAAGTGTTGTGGAAATGGTAGGGTGTGAAGGGTAGCCAGGGCATTGAGAGTGATTCCAGTTACAGAATTATTTACTAAAGTGAGAATTGCAGTGAATTCAAAGTGAATTTCAAAATGTAGGCCAAAATATTTACAAAATATTTACAAAATTTCTCAAAATCCCTTTTCTTTGCATTTCCGCTATTTTGGCCTTAAATTTGAAACGGACTTTGAATTTCTGACAATTCTCACTTTAGTGAATAACCCTGACAATGTTTACTCTTTATTACTCTGCAGTTTTGTGGAGCCAGGCCTGGCCCATTCCAGAATCCTAGAAAGCACAGAGGCAAAGTCATAGGTATGAGTATTTGGTAGTCCTACTTCCTCCGAGTTCTTATGTCTAGTAAGATGTGTACATGGAAAGTGTGGGCATTTATTTTTTTAAGGACCCAGATGAAGGCAATGAGATTTCAACAAAGCAAAGTAAAAATGACAAAGGGACCATTACCAGGAGTGTTTGGACAACATAAAACGCCAATGGTATTAAAATATATTAAAGATTATTACATTTTTCTTAGCCAGGGTTGTTGGTAAGAAGGGAGGCTAACGTGAGCCATGTAGGACTCCAAAAAGACTGTGTCTAAATTTAGCCATTTATTACTGTAAGCCCTGAGTCCCTGCACCTATCCAGAACAGGAGAACTCTAGGCTCACAGTAAGAAATGCCAAAGATAAATAGAAAACAGGCTGTTCACAGCATTAACGAAGGTTACCATGGCGATGCTCAGAACACCGGCGCTCACAAAAGATGCCTACACCGCCTTCACCCAGTGGGGGTGCAGAGAAGAACACTGGACCACCAGAGAAACCATTTGTATTTGTAACATCATTTGTGTATGTATAACTATGTGTATAAGCCAGTAAGAGCATGTGCTGCATTGTGTAATGGTTTTGGACAGAGCTTGTGGCAGGGCATTGGGTGAAGAATGGGCAGGCTTAAGTTTATATGTATGAGGGCTGTCAAATATATTTTTGGGCTTATTCCCCATGTCTTTTACCCACCTACAAACACCCCTTACCATACCAAACCACCAAAAGTTCAGTCTTTTAAGACTTTGCCTTAGAAAAGTCTTGGTGGATAATGACATGTACTCTAAGATATTTAATAGAACTGTTGGCCTATTGTTGTGGATATTTAACCTTCAATACAGCCTTATCTGAGGGATGTCCTAAACCAAGCATGTCAAACGCATGCGGCCCACAAGGACCATCTTTGCGGCCCGGCGAACCGCGAGTACACGCTGGTGGTATAGCAGAGCAGGCATCTGCTTTCCCCACATTGCAGGTGCCTACTCTGCTAAAACTTAACTGGCCGGGAAGGAGGGCCAGCGAGGGAGCTCAGAGTTCCTGCTCCTCACTGCTCCCTCGCGCGCGCCATCTGTAGTGAAACCGAGCGCCGGAATATAATGTCATATTCCGGCACCCGGCATCAGTAAACCGCACGTGGGAGCAGTGATAAGCAGATAGAAGGATCCCAGGGAGATGCCCAACATTGGCTCCAAAAGGTGTGTGTCTGTCAGTGAGTGTGTGTGTGTGTGTGTGTGTGTGTCTGTCAAGGAGTATGTGTGTGTGTGTGTGTGTCTGTCAGTGAGTGAGTATGTGTGTGTGTGTGTCTGTCTGTGAGTATGTGTGTGTGTGTGTCAGCTGGAGGATCAGATTTGGCACAGGGTGGTAGAGGGGAGTGCTGTGATTTAGTAGAGGGGTGGCTGTTTTTTTTTATACTGTACTTTTTAAAACAAACCTATGTTTCTATGAAAATTTAAGTTTTTTTTGTTTTTTTTTTGCTGCCCGCATAAACCTTGTTCATGAAGCCCATGCCAGACTTTGATAGTTTAGGACAAGCATGTCAAACTCAACTTTTGTCAAAACTGGTTAAACAAAGAAAAGAAAAGTCATTAGAAGAGAGAGTTACACTCATCAGAAGGGAAATAGAGGTGCACCAATTTTTTTAAAAATTTTTTTTACAATAAGTCATTGGCAAAGGTAGTAATCACTCTTGCCCCAGGTCCATACCCTGGATTAGAGAGAGTTATTTCTAAATGCCTAAAGTAGGTGTTCTAAAACCAAAACAAAGACAATTGAAAAAGTGTCACCCTTGACAAATATTTGATCTAGATTTTGCCTGGTTTTATTCAAAGATTATATTAAACACCTATAATCTTGCTGTTAGATAAGTTTTTTTGCACCTATTGCTTAATGTGCTACTAAACGTGTGAAATTCCACTAATTTTTGTAAATCCCCTACAAAGTTACAAATGGAGCCTGTATAGATATGGTAGCCCCACAAATGGGTCATCTCTCAGTTTTGAAGTTTATGAAAGAGCTATTAAAATTTAGCGTGTCCACATTCACCTACATATAATAATTGCTTGCGCTGTGCAAACATTGTGGAGTCTTTACTATGACATACCGAGTATAGAGAGCTTACAAAACCCAGGACTGTCTTTACTTAGCCTTCAAGTGTTGTGGTTATGTTGCCAGAAGTGTCCTTTAAACATGTAAGGAACAAATAATATTTAATATAGTTAACTTATTTATAAAAAAAAATAGCTACTAATCTAAATTATTATCACATATTAATCTAATATGGATTAAGTTTTTTTTTTTTTTTTTTTAATTAATATACACAAGTATGTTTTACTTTGGCCAAGACCTTTATTTTATACTCTTGGAGATGGTTTATTTTATCGTGTTGCTGAAACGATCAGTGAAAGAAAATAGTTTATCTCCTCGCTGCACTTAATGTTTACATATTTTCTTACTTTCAGTCTCAGCCAGAAACTGAATGTGGATTTTTATTTATGGAGTATGACTTATTAATGAGTCAGGGACCTGGATGGATCATTAATACTAAACAAAATTATAAATGCAATGAGCTGAACTCACTATGTACACAAAAGGCCTTTTTCTCCTACATATTGTTTTGTGTGTTAGTGTTAGTGAGCACTTCTCCTTTGCCGAGATAATTCATCCATCTCACAGGTGTGGCATATCAAGATGCTGGTTAGACAGCATGATTATTGCAAAGGTGTGCCTTAGGCTGGCCACAATAAAAGGCCACTCTAAAATGTGCAGTTTTAGTGTATCAGAGGGCTCCAGGGGGGCGTCTGAAAACCAGTCAGTATCTGGTGTGACCACCATTTGCCTCAAGCAGTGCAACACATCTCCTTCACATAGAGCTGATCAGGTTGTTGATTGTGGCCTGTGGAATGTTGGTTCACCCCTCTTTAATGGCTGTGTGAAGTTGCTAGATATATTGGCAGGACCTGGAACACGCTGTCGTGTACGCGGTTTCAGAGCATGCCAAACATGCTCAATGGATGGCATGTCCGGTGAGTATGCTGACCATGCAAGAACTGGGGTGTTTTCAGCTTCCAGGAATTGTGTACAGATCCTTGCAACATGGGGCTGTGCATTATCATGCTGCAACACAAGGTGATGGTCGAGGATGAATGGCACAACAATGGGCCTCGGGATCTCGTCATGGTATCTCTGTGCATTCAATAAAATGCACCCGTGTTTGTTGTCCATAACATACGCCTGCCCATACTATAACCCCACCGCCACCATGGACCACCTGATCAAAAATGCTGACATCAGCAAATCGATCACCCACACAACGCCATACACGGTGTCTGCCATCTGCCCTGTACATTGAAAACCGGGATTCATCCATGAAGATAACACCTCTCCAAAGTGCCAGACACCATTGAACGTGAGCATTTGCCCACTCAAGTCGGTTACAATGACGAACTGCAGTCAGGTCCAGACCCCGATGAGGGCAACGAGCATGCAGATTCCTTGAGACTGTTTCAGACAGTTTGTGCAGAAATTCTTTGGTTATGCAAACCGATTGTTGCAGCAGGTGCACGGGTGGCTGGTCTCAGATGATCTTGAAGGTGAAGATGCTGGATGTGGAGGTCCTGGGCTGGTGTGGTTACATGTGGTCTGCGGTTGTGAGGCCGGTTGGATGTACTGCTAAATTCTCTGAAACTCCTTTGGAGACTGCTTATGGTAGAGAAATGAACATTCAATTCACGGGCAACAGCTCTAGTGGACATTCCTGCAGTCTGTGAGGATATTTATGGGGAGATAGATATTAAAAATAATATTTTCATAAAAATTATCAAAACATTTTGTAATATTTTTTATTATATCAAAATTGATATTGTGGCAATGTTTCCCCGATTAATGATTTAAAGCGGAGAATTACCGACTATTTTAATTCTCCTAGATCCTGGAATACATCTTATTTCATTAGAAATTTTTATTTCACACAATCACAAATCAATTATAAAAATATAATTTATTGTGACAATAATAATAATATGTAACATGCGTGATAATATCAGTGAATATTTAGGTATAACATAAGTATGCAATATGGCAGTGGTTTAACCCAAAATTATAGAAAGCTAAATAGCAACTTATATCGACATGTATGCAGTTTAAGATTTCATGCATGTCACAGCGTAAAGCAATAAAAACTTTGGCTGACAGTCAAATCGCAATGAATTAACTCTTTCCCTGCTGGCTACAATTCTCATAGGCAAGATATCCTATCATATTGCAATTTTACAACTACAATATTTCTCATACTTGATCATTGACCATTCCTATATCCATCCAATAAGAATACTTTTAACCAGATTTTACATTTGCAGAAGTTTAACTTTCCTAATTATGATTCACTATTTCTAAATTATGTAAGCCAATATATCTGTATAATTGCCTGGCATTCTATTTTTTTTTTTTTTTTTTTAAAACAAAGAGAGAACTAAGCTTTTATTAGATGTCCTTACCAAATCTTACGGTTTATTTGAGAATCAGTGTGTTATATTTATAAGGACAATCTGACAGCACTGTCAGAACTGCCCTTTTCCTGAGAGATGGACCATTTTCTTTGATGCCCAACACTTTCGCTCCCCATTTGCACAGGAAATAAGTAAATTCTTTATTTCATTTGTAATTAAACAAGAGAGTGGTGACAGCAGGCTTCAGAGTCCACCATAGCTGGGAGACACAAAGCCATTCCACAAGCTGCAGTACAGTGTTTGATAGCGATCTTACTCTGGGAGCACAGTGGTTCCTTTGGAATTTCTATGAATAATTTATGTCTCAATGGAAGCTTGGGATTTCCGCATTGACAGTAAATCTTTCCCAGCAGTGCCTGCCATACTTTAGGAAGGACATGCATCGCACAGAAACAAGTCGAGACTGCCCCTTCAACGGCATTCATTATGAAAAGAAACCAAGGTTTATTTGCAGGAAGAACTTCCCAGCACCATAACCACAACAATAAACTATGGATAGTACGGTGCTTTTAGTGTACCCTCAAACAAATGTTTGCCAAAATACTTGATGGCTGGTTTACTGAAATGTTTAGCCTTTGGATTTCATTGTACCTGGAAAAACAAAGTAAACATTTTACATTTATAAAGGAATGGTACTTTTGTTACAAAAAGCCTGATCCCTTCTGAGTTGGAATCTGGTCTGCATTACAACTGGTTTAAAAACAAGTCAAAGCCTACTTGGTAATCGGTCTGCCAGTCACACCATGTTTTACCGGGCACATATTTATACACCATGATGGAGAGCACATGGAAAATGCCACCCTGCTGTATATGGAATTTAAATGATGCAGGTAAGAATTCAATTCAGTAATCAGTCAATATCCTGCTTATGAATAATACACACAACAGGGTAACAACTTCAAAGTACTAGCCATCAGTATGAGACATGTGTCCAAAAAACATGGTGGGTCTATTAATTTTACTTGGTAGTGTAAATGATTTGTAAAGGAGAGGACCCATGTTACCCAAATAAGGTCACTCAAACTAGATCCAACCAAAACAGAAAGGCAAAACTCGGGACTTAGTGAGTGAGCTCATAGGCATTGCTATCTATGGCACCAGTGTTTGTTTCACAGAGTCAGAAACTCGAGAAGAGTATTAAATCAAAATTTCTCAGAGTTGCGAGAACCCCAGCTGAATTCATATGCTTCACATCCTTGTGGTATTCGAATAGGTTTCCATGGATATCAGTAAGCTTGCCTCCCACAGCATGCAGGACTGCCTCTGGAGCACAAGTGTCCCATTTTTTGCACCCAGGACTGGCAAAGACATATGCAGATGCTTGTCCTTCAATCAGCTGAATGATCTTGTTTCCCGCACCTCCTACTCAAATTACTTTATCAGGGTTAATGGCTGCGATGCAGTCGTTCACTTGTTTGCTGCTGTGGGAGCGTGTGGTGGTGATTATATGCTTCCCGTCAGGCACTTCTTTCAGCTCAAATCCAAATGATCCAATACCCAAGACGTCCCAAATTGTTCTTCCCAATACGGCATTATCACCGGCCTGGTAGTTATAATAGGGCTGGTTAATCACACCGGCTATTGCCTTTCCTTCATATGCAATCCCAACAAGAATAGTAAAGTGATCCAGAAGTCCTTCTGTGTATTCTTTGGTGCCATCTAAAGGATCCACCCATACAACCAGGTCTTCCTCTTTGATATTGCTGTACTGATTCGGACAGGTGTGTTTCAATATCTCTTCAGATTGCCCTGTTTCGAAAAGTTCCTCTTCCACTTCTTCTAATGGCAGGTCCTCCTCTCCAAATAATGTTATTTGCGGGAACTTTCGTGCCAGAGATGCACATATACTTTTTTGCACAAGTCGATCAGCGGCAGTCTACAGGTCATTAGCTCCAGTCTTTTCCACTATACCCATATCTCCACTGCTCATCACATTCCTGGTGATAGTCGCAGCCTTCTCGGCGACAGCGTAAGACGTAGCCACCAGTCTCATCAGTACGTTGGAAGCTGACGACATGGTGATCGCTGAAGAGTGTATCCTGTAAACTGAAGCAGGTCTCAATAAATGAGAAAAAGCATTCAACATATCTCTATACAATTCATGCCCTGCTGGCATTCTATTTTTAAAGTTAAAAGTGATATAGCATTCATTGGTCCACCTGCAGGAATGGAATTACGAATTCTATATATTATTAACGAATCATGATTCCTTAATGTTTGGAATCACCAGCTTTTATCCAAGTATATTCTGCCTTTTAGTAAAATCAATTAATTTAATTAAATCGAATTAAATAAAGCCTAATTACCAGTTATGTTGTAGATTCTCTATCAGATTTGTAGTTATGTCCCAGGAATTTTGAATGCAAGTATGATGAGAAAATTGTGTGAAAATAGAAAAGTTTTCAGATTTCTGAAGTTGTGTTAGTTGGAAAAGATACAAAGAATTAGGCGTGTACAGCTTTGACTCCAGATGTCAAATCTTAGATGTTAAGTGTGTGTTTGAGTGAGGGTGAGAGCTGCAGTCCAAAAGTCTTGAGCATTAGTCCCCCTCTCTCTCCTTTGTCCTTAATTTTTAAATGAGATTTTCTGTACGTCACTAGTTATAGTGACCAATAGAGAACTGTGGGTGTGTCTTCCCTACATACTATCAACTAGATTTTGGTCAGTATATGGCACAATTACATCACCGAAAATTCTTGTCAGTGGTCCATTTACCTTTTTGTATAATGGGTTAACTGTATTTCGTGATGCGTTTAAGGTCATCTGGTTATCTTTTTATGGCTACTATTTGTCACAGAAGCTGTCAATCTTCAAAGCGTTTTCTTTGATTTCAGCCAGACTTGTGTCTGCATTTTGGCTATACGTTCGACATATCCTAACCTTAATTTCACCCTTCCTTACAATGGAACTTTGTAAGATTCCTTTAGTTTTTACAAAGTAAAATTAATTACTTAGTGTTATCTGTCATTGGTGTCTGTGTGAAGCTACATAGTTAATAATATTTACACATGTCTATTCTACTTATTCCACTAACGTTAGTAAATAATATGACGTTTCTTCATTGATATTATATCCATGAATATTCTATATTATTAACTTAGTACTATTTATTGAATTTATCTAATTTAGGTAATGAGGTCCCCACTTGTCTATCTTTTCCCCAGGCTTGAGCTAGGTGTTGAGGCTGATCTGCATGATTATTAAATCATGTTAGCAATCTGTAATGAGAACACCGGACAAATAATACAGAATAAAAGTTTTTCAACTATTACTATATCAGAAAGAGGGCAATCTATAATGCCTAGAGTCCATGGTGACCTTCCACAATAAGTAGTCACTATTTTCGACTATTATTTACCTAGGTTAATGCACAGGTTCTATTTTTGCACATTAGCGATATCAAGTCTGTGTTGTGTTTTGATTCAGCAGAAATAGGAACGAAAATGCTCAAGACGATCTAGAGGCCAGAAGCTATAGCATCTAAAAAATATTCTTGGAAAACTAGTTAGTGTCTACTGCAGAAATTGAACTTTTATTTCTTCTAGCCATCATAGGTGCCTGGGGGACCATCGTAAGTGTCAAACCATTCAATAATGGTTTGACTCATTACTGTACGACAGACAGCATCAGGAAAATATTGGCACCATAACCACAACAGTGGGATTATGGTGCTTACAGTACATCTGTAATGAACAACAATTTTAACCTATTCTTGAAATATTAGTTATGCCGGTCCTAACATATGATTGCTCATGAGAGGGTTAAATGAATGGATAACTACGATCACTGTATTAAAGCAGCACAATGGGCACCATAACAACATCAAATAAATTCAGTTGTTATGGTGCTAAGAGGTCCCAGGCACTGGCTCACTTTTAGGGGTTCGACTGCTCAAGAATGCTTTAATCACAGAGTCTAAAGCACGAGATCCCTCTGCTAAAAACCTTCAAAACGGATACTCTCAGTGGGTCCCAATTCACAAAAGTGGCTTGAGAAAAACAGGTACCTTTCAGCAAACAAAAGGACAGGGTGGGCAGAGAGATCAGGTGGTGAAGCACAGACACGGGATGGATTAACCCCTAAATAGTGAGCCAGCGCCAGGGACCTCCTGGTGCCATAAAAACTAAAACTTATTTCATAAATGTGGGAATGTTTACACTGCTGAAAGTATCAGCGAACGAAATACATTTTATCTGCTTCTTGAATTTAATATTTACAAAAGCAATATTCAGCAAAACCTGAATGTGGAGTTTTATATGTGGAACTATGACAAATTAAAGAGTCAAAGGCCTGGATGCATCATCTAGATCAGGGGCAGCCAACATACACCTCACCAGCTTTTGTTAAACTACAAATAAAAAAAATCTATGCCTGGCGCTTTGAATCAAAACAAACAGGGCTCAAGAAGATCTATGGGTTAGAGGCCCCTACAAAATGATACTCTTGCAAAAATGTATTACGACTTCCCCCATTTGCTTACAATTTTTTCCAAGCTTAACCTGGAATGAGGGCTGATCTGAAGGTTATTTAAGTTCTATACAACATTGCAGTCACTGTTGTGCACCAGAATACTGCATCATTGGTTGGCATTTTGGGAGTCCACCATGAACCCAGCACTTGTTATTTATAAAATTATATATATATATATATATATATATATATATATATATATATATATATATATATATATATTCAAAACTGTTGGCAAAGACACATTTAATTGACAAGATTTTAGCAATTTAAAAGCGTCTTGTAAAATAAGAAAATAAGAGATAGCCTCACTGACTCTCTAGGAGGGTCTTAAATGTGTAATTAGAGGTCGTTTAAATGGAATGCATTTAAGGATGCATTCCATTGGAAGAAATAGATTGGTGCAGTTTGAAGCTCTCATATCCAGCATCGCAGAGCTGGAATCTTGCCATAAACGCACTCATTTGGATGCAATTTACCAGAATGTGCTTTTGGCAAGATTGGAGTCAACGGTGCTCTTCAGCACCACATACTATTTAATACTTCAGTCCTCTCATTCCAATAGGAGTGGCAGATCTCCCAAATGCATGCTCGGGAGTAACGGGCCCATACTCAGATTCATACCATTAAACTGGATTGGTCTATTCCATTTCTGGACATAATGGCACAGAAACTTTACTCCCACTATCTGTACTATTAGTCGGTGATGGCGAACCTATGGCACGCGTGCCACAGGTGGCACGCCGGGCCCTCTCTGTGGGCACGCGGCCATAGCTTTGCCATCACTGCAGAGTAGGCGCCTGCCTGCCCAAAACGGCAGGCGCCTACTCTGCTTCCATGTCGGCAGGACCGGAAGCAGGGGGGAGGGATCGAGGAAGCAGCTCTCCCGTCCTCCCGCGAGCTGTGTGGAGCGTTGCCGCGCGTTACCATGGCAACGCTCCACACAGCATCGCGGGACCTGTATGCAGGACCTGTCCTGTCCTGCATACCACCACCGGACCACCAGGGATGACTGTGTTCCCCCCTCCCCTTCACCAAATGTAACAAGAAGGGAAGGGAAGGGGGGGGGGATACTGATTTAATAACCTACCCCCAGCACCCCTACTCCCACTACCCCCAGCACCCCTACTCCTTCTACTCCCACTACCCCCAGCACCCCTACTCCTTCTACTCCCACTACCCCCAGCACCCCTACTCCTACTCCCCCTACCCCCAGCACCCCTACTCCCACTACCCCCAGCACCCCTACTCCCACTACCCCCAGCACTCCTACTCCCACTACCCCCACTCCTTCTACTCCCAGCACCCCTACTCCTTCTACTCCCAGCACCCCTACTCCTTCTACTCCCAGCACCCCTACTCCTTCTACTCCCAGCACCCCTACTCCTTCTACTCCCAGCACCCCTACTCCTTCTACTCCCAGCACCCCTACTCCTTCTACTCCCAGCACCCCTACTCCCACTACCCACAGCACCCCTACCCCCAGGACCCCTACCCCCCTACCCCCAGCACCCCTACCCCCTTACCCCCAGCACCCCTACCCCCTTACCCCCAGCACCCCTACCCCCCTTACCCACAGCACCCCTACCCCCCTTACCCACAGCACCCCTACCCCCCTACCCACAGCACCCCTACCCCCCTACCCACAGCACCCCTACTCCCCTACCCCCAGCTCCCCTACTCCCACTACCCACAGCACCCCTACCCCCACTACCCACAGCACCCCTACTCCCCTACCCCCAGCACCCCTACCCCCCCTTAACCCCAGCACCCCTACCCTCCCGTAACCCCAGCACCCCTACCCTCCCTTAACCCCAGCACCCCTACCCCCACTACCCACAGCACCCCTACCCCCAGCACCCCTATCCCCAGCACCCCTACCCCTGCACCCACAGCACCCCTATCCCCCTACACACAGCACCCCTATCCCTACACACAGCACCCCTACCCACAGCAGCCCTACACACAGCACCCCTACCCCCCCACTCACAGCACCCCTACCCCCCCCCACTCACAGCACCCCTACCCCCCCCCACTCACAGCACCCCTACCCCCCCCACTCACAGCACCCCTACCCCCCCACTCACAGCACCCCTACCCCCCACACTCACAGCACCCCTACCCCCCACACTCACAGCACCCCTACCCCCCACACTCACAGCACCCCCCCACACACACAGCACCCCTACCCCCCCACACACACACAGCACCCCTACCCCCCCCACACACACACAGCACCCCTACCCCCCCACACACAGCACCCCTACCCCCCCACACACACACAGCACCCCTACCCCCCCACACACACACAGCACCCCTACCCCCCCACACACACACAGCACCCCTACCCCCCCCACACACAGCACCCCTACCCCCCCCACACACAGCACCCCTACCCCCCCCCACACACAGCACCCCTACCCCCCCCCAAACACACACAGCACCCTTTCCCCCAAACACACACACAGCACCCTTTCCCCCAAACACACACACAGCACCCTTTCCCCCAAACACACACACAGCACCCTTTCCCCCAAACACACACACAGCACCCTTTCCCCCAAACACACACACAGCACCCCTACCCCCCCCCACACACACAGCACCCCTACCCCCCCCCCACACACAACACCCCTACCCCCCCCACACACACAGCACCCCTACCCCCCCACACACACAGCACCCCTACCCCCCCACACACACAGCACCCCTACCCCCCCACACACACAGCACCCCTACCCCCCCACACAGCACCCCTACCCCACACACACACAGCACCCCTACCCCCCACACACAGCACCCTTTCCCCCAAACACACACACAGCACCCTTTCCCCCAAACACACACACAGCACCCTTTCCCCCAAACACACACACAGCACCCTTTCCCCCAAACACACACACAGCACCCTTTCCCCCAAACACACACACAGCACCCTTTCCCCCAAACACACACACAGCACCCTTTCCCCCAAACACACACAGCACCCTTTCCCCCAAACACACACAGCACCCTTTCCCCCAAACA
This sequence comes from Pelobates fuscus, assembly GCF_036172605.1. Lineage (NCBI taxonomy): Eukaryota > Metazoa > Chordata > Amphibia > Anura > Pelobatidae > Pelobates > Pelobates fuscus. The sequence goes on from NC_086321.1 coordinate 279,384,608, forward strand.
CACACAGCACCCTTTCCCCCAAACACACACAGCACCCTACCCCCCCACACAGCACCCTACCTACAGGATACAAATTTTTATAATTTAAATCTCTGTTGTGTTCTTCTTTTAAAACAAGAAGTTGTTAACTGTACGAGTAGTTTTTTCTAAACGTAAACCTCAGTATTCAGGTTTAATTGCCATGTTGGCACTTTGAGGGAAAAAAAGTTGGCATGTATTGCGGTTTGGGCACTCGGGCTCAAAAAGGTTCGCCATCACTGGTATATAATATATCCCAGCAACACAAATCTCAAGCAGCATCAGAATGGAGTCAACAAAGTGACAGATACCCGACTGATTATATCCCATAATCTCTGTCCACAGAGGTGCAATCAACAATGCAGGTGTTAACACAGTAAATGAGTTGAAGCATGCGTGGGATAGGCATAAGGCTATCCTAACTATAAGATAAGGCCAGGGACTAATAAAAGTATTTAGAAAATTGGGCAGACTAGATGGGGGAATGGTTCATATCTGCCATCACATTCTATGTTTCTAGGTGCACATTATGGAGGAAAAGCTCAAGGGGTCGTAAAGCGTGCAAACATGGGCTGAGCTCCAGGTCCAGATGGCCTACACATAGCCATTATAAGAAATTTGTCAATTCACAGATATCAAATATTGCTTGTGCTTTAAATTCACTAGCAGACAAGGGGATTTCTACCTGACTTTCTCTGCACATATCATTATCTTGTCAAAAGAAGGTAGGAATCCCAAGCTATGTCCAAGTTAGAGACCAATATCACTACTAAACTGTTCTCTAAAGTGCTAGCTATTAAATGCTACAGATTGTGCTAGTCTGCTTAGATCAATCCGGCTTTATACAGGGGCACAAGGCAGTTTTGTTGTTTTGAACGGACATTGGAAAATGCCTTTGATTGAGAGAACTGGGCCTTCATTAAAACTTCTCTTGTGAAGGTGGTGTAGTGTGGGTGGCTCTGCTACATACACTTTAAAATGCCACTCTCAGCATCCCTTGAGATCCATAATTGAATTAGACCGGGTTGTTCATCGTCCACCCACCTCTTCACTTTGACCAAGGAACCATTCTAGGAGGTGTCAGACAGAGTATCAACGCCACTGGGTCCTGACATGAGACTTAGAGCATATATAGTCGATATATATGAAGATGACACGCTCATTTTTCCCCTCATAAAAACCCACATATTTGTCTCCAGAACCTCATGTCCACATTCAGTGAATATGGTGCTCTGTCCTATCTCAAAATAAATACATCAAAATGTGAGGTCTTCAACCTAACTATATCCCAACCAGAATTTGACATGTTAAAGATGGAATTCCCATTTCACTGGTATAGTGACCAGATAAGCATCTCAGGGTATGGATCACCACAGATCAAAAAAAACTTCAACAGAGAAACCACATGCCTCTTCTATATTTCATCCAGATGGATCCGAAACTGAGGAATTATCTACAAATAGCATGGCTTGATCGGATATCATTTTTTTATATTAATATATTGCCCAGAATTTTATACTTCTTGCAAAATATCCTGATTGTCCTACCTGAGGCCTTTTTCAAATCTTTGAGGTACTCAGTGATGGCTTATGTAAGGGGAGGTGGGTTGTTCCGCTTGTCATACAATTTCCTATGTTGCGGGTGAGGGGGACTATTAATATTAACTATGCATGCTCACGGTGAGATAATTCTATATTAAGTGCAGCAAAGCTTTTCCCATAAGTAATTAAAAGCAAGAGAGACCTTAGGGTCACGCAGATAACATGTAATTATGACAGTCATATATCAATTTTAATATCAAATATCAATTTCCGGATTCCCAGTTTACATCAAACAATGAACATTACATATTCAGAGTGTAGTAAAAAGAAAACATGACAATTATAAAATAATAATATTGATTAAAGGTCCTTGTAAGTCCAGAAAATAGCTTGATAAAGGACAACTGTAGCCATGAAATGGATAAGGCATGGATACCGGTCAGGTCTTATCTGTCATAAGGGGGGTAATTGAGCGGGTAAATACATGCCATAACTGCATTTATTGTGGAATTGTGCATTCAAAATACACGCAAATAAAATGCTACCTTCATCTGTAAACCATGGGTTTGTTGCACTGATAAGAACCCTGACTGGGCTTTAACAATGGGACCATTCAATAATACGGTGTTCTTTTGACATAAACTCTGTATACTTAATATATAATTTTAAGTAGGATAATGTCAATAAGGTTACAACTGTGTTAAACCATATTGACCGACATAAACACTTTACTGAAAAAAAACACAGAGGATAAATGGAATATCTTCAAACAAATATTAGAAATGCACACTTCTCAGTATGCACCATTGGGTAATACATATAAAAGAAACAGATTGAAACGAATGTGGGTTCGTAGGAAAATAAACCAAGAAAGTTCAAATAAGAAAACGGCTTCAATTGCCCTTACAGTGTAAATTAATACATTCTCCTTCCCGTTCCTCCCTGGCACATGTAGACATTTCAGACCATGTGTTTGATGCAACATTTTATATTGTGTTGTACTATTTGGCTCTCCCATTTTGTTGGAGCCTTATTCTTATGTTTTGTTGCCCTATATATACAAGGGCTCTGCCATTTTGTTGGAGCCCAGTGTTAATTTTAGTTTAGATCTTTTACTACATCACCCTGTTCAACAACAACAACAAAAGTACTCTATAATGACATTTGTATTAGACACTCTTTTTTATCTTCCCAATGTTTTAATCACTTTTCCTTGATCTATGATGTCATAGGTCACCAATTAAAGTCATATGAAGCGCAACCATCAACCTACTGTGAATAATTACTATTACATTAGCCAGGAGTGTTGCTGCTATCCAGAGCTTGATCTATTTAGCGTTTGCGTTTTGTGTTTGTATTACCTTAAAAATTATAGATGTTTGCTTACCTTAATGTATTTTATTTACACATTTAATGTAGATTAAATATCATTTTATGCAAGGTGTATTGCTGCGAGCCCTTTAGTACTGCAATGAGTGTGATTTACTGCTGTAGAGCTCAGGCCCAAACCCCACATTTGTGTGTGTTATGCTGCAGGTGATACACTAAAGACATGGAGAAGAGAGACATCAAGGTAGCAGGTGGAACAGATAAAATTTCATAATAGGACTATCCATCATTTCGGGGAATACCTAGTAGGGTTGCTGATCCCCATAGTATGTATAATGGATGGCTTTTATAAAACGTAATTTTTTAAAAATACTTTGTGAATGATTTATTTTTATTTTTTTACATTTGCACATCAACACATGGAACATACAACAATGGGATTTAACTATCCAAATCAGGAACTGAGGCAAAAGAGCATATTTTATATCTGAAAGCATTCAAAACATTTTTGGAAGATGGGAGAAGAATCCCTTCTTATTGGCAACAACTTATTATCAAACATGGTCTGATTCAGTAAAAAAAACAAAATCAAAAATGAATCTGCTTTACAATGGACTGATGGACAAATTCCTGTTATCGGTAACAGACACTTTTAAATACCCTACATGAATATGCTAGCACACATTTTGGCTGTGCAACCTGCACTGACAGCATTTCACTAAAATAAGCAGTCATATCTACCATATAATGTACTGATTGATATCACCATCTGAATTCAGTAAGAGAGAACAGCAGGTATTTATACACTGATTACTACAGACTATTCTAAACCAAGTTCTCCAACCTCAAGTTCTACAACCATGCACACCCTCCATACCCCAACACCCCAGTAAAACAACAACATAAACTAAACGATCATAACTATTGCTATACCAAAGTTATATTACACTTACGTAACCGAAAAGGTTTCAAAAAACCCTATCAAGCAAATAAGGTAAAATAAATCAGATGGCAATACCTTAGGTGGCTCAGGTTCTGATATACCATTTTCCATAGATTCAACAACCTCCTGCGCATCTAAGAGTATAGTCCAACGATCCATTAGAACATTTTCCGCTTCGTCCACAGCAATTAGAATGGAGTATGGATCCTCCCCGCTATACCCAGCTCCCCAACGCAGCACCCGACCCAAATCATTTCCTGAAATAAGAAATAAAAAGTTTAAAGGCACTTGAGTTTACAAGCAGACTATCAAATGTGGGCATTGCTGAAGACATTTTGTTTATATTTAAGAAATGTTCAGAATATATATAAACAGATTTGTTCGTTTTTGTTTTTAAAACATTTAGATGGTCATTAGGATTAAGTAAATACTAATCAGGGGATTTTAAAGGCCATTTACAACCGGTGCAAAATATATACAGAATTTACGTTAGGCAGCCTAATGAGTTATGGGCAGCCTAATGAGTTATGGGAAGCCTAAGTCACCTGTGCTGGGGGTGCAACTAACCCATAGCACAACATTAAAATTAACTCTGTATGTGCAATGTTTCAAGCTAAAACACTGCACGTATTGACTCCTCCCACCATGACTACTTCAAATCACTGAAGTGTTCATGGTGGTTAGAGTAACCATTTAAAGTTCTGTAAACATTAGCTTCTCTAGCTAGGAGCAAGGATCATGATGCCCTAGGAAGTATCATCATTTGTTTTAGTGTTAATTCTTCCAACCCAGGTCAAATTTGGTTTGTCCCACGCCTTTATATCTTTCATCAAACTCTGTGTGAGTGGCATGAAGTTTTACTTGAAAAGTGTATCCAGGCTTGGTTTGAGCCAAATTCCTAGGTACTGAATTCAGTTAGAGCATCGCTTAAAATGGAATAGGTACTTTAGAGCAGCTATCTCCCCTGCTGAGATAGAAATGTTAAAAAATTCTGATCTGTGGTAGTTCATTTGTAGATATAATAGTTCTCCATATTGTTAAAATTCTTCTAGGATAGCAGGCATTGTGGAACAAGGCTGAGTTACCATGAATAACAGATGGTCTGCATACCCAATTACCTTGTGTTGGTATTCTCTAGATGTGTAGCCCATGATTTGGTCATTTTGGCATATACGGTGTTGAAAAGGCTCTAGGGTTCTGTTTTGTGCGGGAAAAGGATCCGAGGGTGCCCATTGACCCGCAGCTGTGCAGTTGGTGTGCAGTATAATGCTCAAATCTATGTTGTGAAATGAGAACTGATCCCCAGGCTCCCCAGTGTACTAAATAGGAAGTTTGAGTGCCTTTCAGATGCCTTTCCAGCATCTGTAGATAACATGATTACTGGGACTACCCCTTCCCTAGAATCAGGAATGATGTCCAGAGTTTGCATTATATTGTTTCGGACTTCCCTTCTAAGGATGAAACCCGATTGGGCTTGGTGTATGCCCATGACAAGTATGGTGCCAGCGTATGGGTCAGTACCTTAGTAAATAGCGAGGTCTTAAATTGGGCAATAGTTTGCACAACTCGTGAAGTCTCTTCACTCCTTCGGAATCATTGTCACATTAGCCAATGTAAAGTCGCAAATGCTTTAAAGTATTCTAGGGGCAGGCAGTCTGGGCCCGGATATCGACCAGTTTAAGATGCCTTGAGAGTACAATGTAACTCTTCTTCCAATAAGGGGCCTTCAAGATTTCTCATCCCTCTGCTAGGAATTCTGCAGTGCATGCGTTTCTTGTCTCTGTTATGGGGACCTCCACAGTCGCCTTGAGGTAATACAGGGTCCCATAGAACTCCATAAAGGTTTTAGTTAGGCATGTTTTATTGGGTTTCTTGTGTCTTGTATGCTAGAAATATATAATTTATTATTTTGTTTTGTCAGCATTTGGGCTAATAGACTGCATTTGTTACTATACTTGCAAAACATGTGCTTAGCATGGTGGAGTGAGCTATGAATAGTCTCATTCAGTATTGATGCCAAGCAGAGTCTAGCTTGTGTCAGACTCTGAAAGATGTCTGGATGAGTTGTTCTTTTGTGTCGTTGTTAAAGGTCACGCATCACTCCATAGAACTTGTGTATGCGACCCTTTTGCGTCTGTTTGCATCATGTGCACAGGGAGATCATTTGGCCCCGCACCGCTGCATTATGCAACTCCCATAGCATGAATGATGGTGGCTCAGGAACGTAGTTTCTGCAAAGTAGGGTAGTGATGGCATTACGGAGCATCTGGAAACTCAGTTTGTCTATCAGGAGGTATTCGTTGAGGCGTCATGTGCATTGTTTAGGTCTAGTTAGTAAGGACATCAAGGTTATGCTCATGACCAGGGCATAATATTTATATTGGACATATGTAACAAGTATATTTGTGAAATGAGAGGAATATATAGACCAACGGGAAATATGATCCATGAGCAGTCGAATAGTAAATGTAGTCTCATTGCTGGGAATTGTATTGTATGCTCCACAAGTCCACTAGCTGTTATTGATGAAGCAGATTTGCCAGACCATCTGAATATCTAGATTGTCTTGTTTGGTCTTGCACCAATACATCCATGCTTGGCTTCAGAGGAATATTGTTTCCTCCCATGATAAGGACGCCTTCTCAGCATTCTGACAGTTTGCAAAAACTTGCTCTGAGAAAATTTAGCTGGTGTTTATTCGGTGCGTATATACTAGCAAATGTGTAGAGATTTCTTCCTAACATGTCCTTGGCAGAAAGGCTGCTGCTTTCTGAGGCAAAGAAAACTTCTCATTCCTCAAATCCTGCATTCCTAGAAAAAAAATAATTGTACCCTTTGATTTAACTTTTGCGTTAGAAACCAGAACTTCCCACAAGATCTCTTCAATCCTAAGGTACTGAGCACTTCCCTCCTTAAAATGGACAAACGCCACCAACACTCTAAATGAGCAAAGCTCCATTTAGAGTCTCTCTCTTTTCAGGGATATTAATGCCCCATGTGTAGATAAATACCACTGTAGTTCCAACCCTGTCTAAGAGGATGGCCCAGAGCCTGTCCTCAGCCTCCTCTACTTCTCCACCGCTTCTGGAGGACTAACAATTGTCAGCTACACTGCTGCACAAGAAGAGGTAATTCAAAAAAGAAGAAAAGAAGAAGAAGAAGAAGAAGAAGAAAAAAAATAAACAAAAAGGAGTGAGAAGGAGGAAAAAAAAGAGCAGTGAAAAAAAATAAAAAATGATAACAAGTGGGGGGGAGAGTCTAAGGAATGAAGAGAACAGTTATGACATAGAGGGCATATTAAACTGTGAACTATGATTTTATTCTGCCAGGTGAATGAGGTTAGACAATCCCTTCCCCAGCTAGAAAAAGTTTGGAGAGTCGTGTGTTTTGGTGTGTTTTAGTAAAGTCTCTCCTGCAATCTCATCTTACCTATCTCGGCATCCAGCTCGGCCACTCCAAGTCCAATCCCACTTTTTTATGGGAGTAGAAATTATTAGTTCTTTATACAGGTACCAGCATTTGCATCAATAAGACTTACACAGTATATAAAGAAGCTACTCTAAAATACACTAGTTTGTGTAAATTATTGGTTGAATTTTGTTCTAAATAACTATAAACAGCTTATATTCTTCTTAAATATTCTAACTAATAGCCTGATTCTAACCACTCACCACAGATATCAGCGAACAAAGCAAGTGGCTTTTTATGGCTATTTATTTCCTACTTTATGGTATAAATAGCATACTGAATACGGAACCTGTTGGCGCTATATAAATGATCATTTATAATGAAATTATAAATGATAAAGTATAATGAAAAGCAAGGTATACTGTACTTTAGAAAAAGGATAAAAAAATGTATATAATCATTATTTATAATGGTTATTTTAAGGCATAACTGAGAAGACGTAAGGCATTATTGGCAAGAAGAAAGACATTTTCCTATTCAGATGCACCTGAAAAGTGAAATCAGGTTCATTACAAAACTAAAATTACTTCGTAATCCACTGCACAAATAGTGAGGAGTATATAGTATTTGTGACAATAGCATTTGTTTCAATATGTTTACAAAACTTGCAGAATAATTACTACTGAATGTATTTTGGAAGACAAAGACAAAAAACGAGGAGTTAATATTTACTTACCTGTCCCCAAGGGAAGGACAGCTATGGATGGTTCTGTACATGCTAACTTGTGTCGTATCTCCTCAAGTGCACCAAGAACCCACCCAACAGTACCATCACCACCACAAACAAGTACCCGAAAATATGGAACGTGAGCGAATGCATGGAATCTGAAACCAATATGAGAGTTTACAGTTTACAAGAAAATTATTTTACTGATAACACCCCTGATAACACCCCTGATAACACATCTATTGACTACGATATATTATTTTAAGGCTTTTGCTTAGGGGACAGACTATCTAATAACTTTAGCAACTAAGTACCAAAGTTTGGAATTCTAGAAAAGACCAGAGGCAGTTTTGCGACTTACCTGTTTTATGATGGCTCGCACTTACGACCAGCTTTCTCATGGGGTGGTAAGTGCGAGCAGTCATGGGAATTAGAAGAATTCCCTGCACTACTGCGTTCGTCTATATCCCGGAAAATTTCCCTGAGCATATATCAGAGGGATTCCCTGCTCTTGTGCGTTTGTCTATGTTCGGGGAAATTTCCCGAACATAGACAAGCACACCAGAGCAGGGAATCCCTTAACTCCTCATTTACTGACCAATTCCTTCTACGACCGGGTCGTAGGAACGGAACCCAGTTGGTAAGTGAGGAGCACCTGAGGAAGACGTATTTCAACGTTGAAACGCGTTGTGCTAGTTATCCTGGCACCACAGAATCTCGAATGTAAGATTTTATATGTTTTTTAATAAATTATACTTTTGTTGCATTCCTAATTGGTGTTTGCCTATCCTATCCCTCTCATATTTTGAGGATCAAGCTCTATCCTGCTTGAATTTATTGGAAAGATTTTTTTTTTCCTAAAGTGATACTACCTAAGCCAGTTTATCCATTGACAGGCTTCAACACATGTGAGTGGGACCATATAGACTGCTATATTAGACTGACTTGTTATTGCAGTATTATACTATGATTTCTCCTGTCTCTCATGTATAGGATTTAAGCCTACTGACATCCATTATATTGGGGTATTTATCCTTATTTTTATCTATTTACCCACATAAGGTGGACATACCACTGATATATATCTTTGTGTATTTATCATTAGCGCTGCACACTTTTTTGTATTGTTGTGTTATGGTTGTTGTGGGACTTTTGTGATTAAATCCCACTAGTGTGTCCTAGCAGCTGTTCTACAGCGCCACAAACTTTACCTTCCTTTTGGTTTTGGTAAGTGAGGAGCAACTCTAGTAGACTCATGTATTGCAGTTACAATTTTACTTTAAAAACTTCACTCACTCACATACTGTACACTTGACTCACTACAGCTGAATGGAAAAGTCACATCTTTTATATGCCTTTCAACCCCCTCAGTTGCCATAGAGATAGTGAAAACAAAAAACATTTCACTGCTAACATGTCTGCTTTCACTCACCAATTGCATTTTTATAAAGTCAAATGCTATATTTTACGCTGAAAAGGTGTTATTTATAGGGATATCCACTACGCATTCTAATTACCCACTAATGCACTCTTTAATAGCAAATTCATAGAGGAAGTAAAAAATATATTATGATGGATATATATATATATAAATATATTATCATAGAGGAAGTAAAACATTATGATGGAGATACTGTTATACATTTCTCCTTAATTATTTTTTCTGTCATACTGGCTGGAGGGAGTAGCAAACCCATTAGTTAACCCCTTAAGGACTGGACTGTTTTTGCGATGTTGTACATTTGCGACCAGGCCTCTTTTTACACTTTTGTGGTGTTTGTGTTTAGCTGTAATTTTCCGCTCTCTCATTTACTGTTCCCATACAAATTATATATATATATTTTTTTCAGGACAAAGGGGGCTTTCTTTACATACCATTATTTATATAATCTCATGTTATTTAATTTAAAAAAATATGATGAAAAATTTTAAAAAATACATGGTTTTTTACTTTTACTTGAAAAATCTTTTACTCGTCTACAAAAGCGAATTAAAAAAACTGCTAAATAGATTCAAAATGTTGTCCTGAGTTTAAAAATACCCAGTGTTTACATGCTTTTTTTCTTTTTTTCTGCAAGTTATAGGGCTATAGGTACAAGTAGGATATTGCGGTTTCAAAACATAATTTTTTTAAATTTATCAATAGTGACATTGCAACACTATTATCTGTCATAAATCTCTGAATAACACCCCACATGTACATATTTCATAGTAGACAACCCAGGGTATTCAATATGGGGTATGTCCAGTCTTTTTTTAATTATTTATGTAATTTTGTATATGGACATATGTATATTTCGTATTATTTTTATTTATTTATATATACATAGATATATATATATATATACAATTTCCTTTTAACTGTATTTTGATATAAATATATATATATATATATATATTAGTATCAAAATACAGTTAGAATAAAATTTCATATAGATATATATTTTTAAAAATTTTATTATTATTTTTACATGTTTTTATTTAATTTAAATTACTTATTATTTGTATTTTATAATAATATTTATATACAATATATATATATATATATATTTATATTAATATAAGTACATATTAATATAAAAATACACTTAGTATGACATATATGATATATAGGCATTATATATACACACACACACACAATTTTTTTTATTTTTTTTTATTAACTTTAACTTTTTTTTTTTTTTTTACACTAGCAGGGAGACTGCCTGTCAGCATAGGCAGTCCCCCTGCAGGCAGACACATGGACACCTATTGTCTGTTGGGGGCCCTAATCCGCCCTAGGGAGACTGTCTGGGCTGCAGGCAGTCTCCCCACAACGGGAGCACTGCCGATCGCCGCCGGGGGAACGACGGCGATCGGGTAAGTACATTGAACCGTTAGGACGGTTCAGGACTGTCACCGGTCGGCAACGCAAAAATGCCGATGACGGTCCTGAACCGTCCTTAGGGGTGAAATGCTGCCATGATTAGCTAGGAAATATAGTTTCTGGTCTGTTTGTTTTTTTTACGGTTCCGTATCTGTGAATAAATTCATAATTTAGTGGCTGTACCCTAGCCATTAATATTTTTTTCCCCCATCACTCATTTCTATTTTTGTAGTTACGGGAGGAACTCTGAATCATAAGTTAAACAAACATGGTCATCTATCAGTTTGATATTAAAAAACAAACAACATATGGATTAATAAATCATGTGAGAGCACATTTGTAGATGTATCAATGGTTTGACTGGTAAGAACCTTTAAAGGTGTATATACACACACATATACAACAGCACTAATGACACCTTGCTGAAGCCTGTAGGCTATTAGCCAGACTTTAGAAATACATTAACATTAGGAAAAAGTAGTGAAATTAAAACGTACCCAGGAAGAGGACCTCCATTTGTTAGTTCAAAAACCTGATGTGGGTTCAACAATTTTCGGAAACTGTAAAGGAGATCACGGCCCTTAAGTCCACCACTTTTAGGGTTCACAAATACAAGAAGAGGGCAGGTGCTCTGGGGTAGTTTTTCATGCTGCAAACAAACCAGTATAATTAGATAAGTATTGCCTAAATAGAAAGATTACTTCACTTCTAGGAACCTTAATGCCATGTAGACAGAGTTCTACTTTAAGCTGCTGACTTAGGGTGATAAAAATACAGGTTTCGGGGACGGGGTCTGACTGTCATGGTGGAAGGATGCATTCTCAGTGAGCTCCTCCACTATCTTACCGAAACTCACCTCTAACGGCTCCAATTGTCTAGACCACGGCAACCTGCTGGCTTCCTGGAGAGGCTCTGGAGACAGATGGCAGGACCACCCCAACTTTCCTCCACAAAACTCCCGGCCTATGTCTGGATCCCTGTGCCCGATGCTGGTTCCACAGAACCAATGCTCTGTCGAGCCACTGAGTGGCATTGGCTGACTCAGGACCGGGACTTTCACTGGCGGGTGCAATTCCCCCGGTCAGATTTCTCCATAGCCTGACTCAGAATGTACTGAGAATCTCTTGTTTTTTGCCTTTGAATAATTGAATATTAATTGAGCCTTTCATACTTGTGAGACTTCACACCTTAGTTATCACCAGGGGGCCTCTTGGGTGTTCCAACCTTTTCCTTTACGGTGTCCTCATTGGAAGCTGATCGCATAACTATATAGAATACTTGGTTTAGATGTGTGTACCTCAGCTAGCTTACTAGAAAATCATGAATATAAAATATGTGCAATTGCTCTGCATGCCTTGTTGCAATCTTGTAATGCCTGTTTTTCCTTCGCTTGTCCTGCTGTCGTGGCGACACAAGCGTGTATGTTACTATATGCACAACAGCAACAAAAAATTTATATATTTTTTTAATACCGGTTTCATTTTATCATATGGCCTTGAAAGGTCATAAAATAAAAAGGGTCTAATAAAAAGAAAATGTCCGTTCACAATACAGATTTGCTAGTTATGGCAAATACTCTGCTCATGTGATCTCAATATTAATTATTAAAATTATATATTAACAAACCTTACTGGGAAAGTCAGTAGTGTTTTAAACCTATTTGTAGTTCATTAACCCTTATTTAATACAAGATATATTGAGTCTTACCTTATACTTTATAAACAAACTAATTTTAGTGCCCAATAGAATATCTCTGAGAAAATACCCAACAAGTTGCAATATATTTTCTCTTCATAATTATATTGTCCCCATCATTTTTTTCCCTAATCCAATTAGGCTAATACTATCTGCTCTCCACTGTATCAGAGAGTCATCTTTGTGAACTACCTACTGAAGTCCAATGGATAATAACTAGCTGGTGTACTTGGACCCATTTGCTGAATATATATATAACTGACAACTATAAAGTAAGCATCCATCTACTCACAAAATTTGCAAGTCATAAAACGTGTACATGTTCATTAAAAAGGAATTATCGGACTCAAAAATTTACAAAAATGCCAAGCGTTTAATAAACAAGTGGTGCTTGTAAGCCAGAGGTAGCGTTCTATAAATTAACAATTGTTGAAGTATAACATTCAAAACCAAAACTTTAAACAATATCAACATGTGTAGTTAAGCAGATGTATCAATATACTTACACAAGCCACAGGAAATGGCTTTTATCAACAGAACAAAAAAAACCAATCATTCATTCTGTCTAAGTAACTCACCTACTGGTGACTCCTCTAGTGCTGAGCATTACTCATTAAGAAAGAAGAAAGGTGTAATAGTTGGAACTTTATGGGAACTGTAGCGCACAAATCTAACAATCCACTACGGGTGTTATGGTCATTCTAATGCACGTATCACAACTAAAGGGGAAAACTATACTTTAACTGTATGGGCAACCCATATACAGTTAAAGCTTACCAAGTGGATTCTGCAAACATTGAGGGGGGAAAAAAGGAAAGAAAAAAAAAAAGGAAAGAAAAATGCAATTTTATTTATTTTACAACATAAGTTCTGCTTGATTTTCTTCATACTTCTACAAAAGGCCTGGTAATAAACGATTTAAATAAAATATATAAAGGAAGTATCACAAATAATGAAACCTGTTATGATATGCACATTCTACTTCTATATGATTTATGAATGCTGTGTAAGCTATTTATCAGTGCTACTTCCCATTAAATAAGAAATATTTATATGCACTAATTAAACAATTAAAAGACTGCAAACCACTAAGAATCAACATTTTAGAAGGGACAGTGCAAGAAAGTGGTATCATCAACAAAATAGCCATAATTTCATTTACAATAGATATTTTATTCATTTTCAACTATGCCTCTTCAGTAGGAAACCAGTTGCTCTGTAGAGGCATGTAAACCAAGGCTGAACTCTCAAGTTTGCTGAAAACACAATATGTTCTCAAGAAAAGTCCTTAGAAAAATTAGGAAATCAGAAAATATATTTCTTCCCATTCAGATATATTTGCCGATAACTGATAAGTGATAACCCTATTTAATGATAGATCTATTTTCCCTGCTAAGGAATAGTCCAAAACAAACTTGTATTTTCAGGGTGTGTACAGGCAGGCTGAGCGTGTCACAGCCTGGGTAGTGGGGAGTTTTAGCTAGGGATCTCTAATTGACAGAGAACTGAGCAGTTATACCGCAGGGCCATGATCTATGTACCAAAACCACTTCATTATGCTAAATAGGTTTTGGTGCTTAGACTGACTTTTTAAATATTTCTCTAGTTGTTTCAGGATTCTTTACTTCTTCACTGGTATTTGCATTAGATAACCCACCATAGCTCATTCAGAGCAAACTATATGTAGATGAGGTTGAAGGGTTATCGCTTCCTGTAAACCAGTTATTGAAGAAGAGCTGAGCTGTTTGCTGAGAGGGAATAGACTGATCATTATTTTTATATTTTATTCCTTTGTATATATTAACTAAAGTAAAACATTTTTTGCAATAAATGTCATATTGGATTAAAGAAAATTAGCATTCTTTTTTTTCCCATTCTATGAAAATGCCCCTTTAAGAGGCATTAAAAAGCCAACAGGGCTGAGTTAATTATTGGTTCAAAGTAGTTAATCTACTGCAAGGGAATTTTAAACACCATCAGGAGCCTTTTCAGTTGTGGCCAAGTTTTAGCTCACAGCCCCTGGGAAATGCAGACTTTGGCAAACAGGCTACTCATACAACATGGCCAAGCTGTAAATACTGAAATCCATAATAAAGGATAAATCAGTACTTTCATTTAATAACAAAATCTGTTCTATGTAAAATATTCCTATTTAAGATTGATGACATATATTACTGCATGGACCCAATATTAGAGGTTTGTTTATATATTTTAAGTTATAAGATAACTTTGATGGTCTATAGTAGTATGTTTACACTTCACAAGTGTAATACAGTTCTGCACAGCCAGAATAATTACGGTATAACAAAAAAAAATAAAAAATACATATGTGAAGTTAGCTATTTAAATAACTTCATTGCAGGCCTATAGAAACAAAAAAAATCTGAATATATAGGGAGGTAGTTATTTAGCTATCTAACCATTATAATTTATTTGGAGATTCTACGTTTTTCACTGCATGCTGCAGTAGTTATGGTGCTTGGATTGTTCCATTAATTTTTTTTCTGGTAACACCCCCTCGAATGCACAGTGTTTACGATTGCTTGTTTGAGCATTGTTATCCAAACCTGTCCTCAGTGTCCACAAATAGGTATAGACATTATAATGTCCCTTTCTTTAGGCAAGACAACCAAAAGGAAACAATTCACCGTGAGATTTGTGCAATAAAAGAGATATAGTCAAACATTAGCCTGCTCAATAGGCCTGAGAATAAACTAGGAAAACATGCCATTACAGCATTTAGAAAGCTGTACCACAATTTTGGAGTAGGGTATTCACATTTAAATGAATTTTTTGGCCCACCAAAAGGTATCTGTTATGTTAAGGTATGTGACGGAGTCTGTTTCAGCAGTAAAGTTAGAACATTCTTAGATCTTCCCTTAAAACCATTATAATCAAGGCAAACCTAAAAATGTGGTCCTTTAAATCCCAGATTATATAGTTTTATGTGCTCCACAAAGATCTGCTGCTATAGCTAAAGTAGTAAGTCATTCGATTTTAGACCTTTAAACTGATCTTATGTTGTATATATAGTACATAAAAGTGTGGCATTATTGGCAATACCAGGCTGCTAGTAGTAGCGATATCCCCAACACTTTCAAAATCTTAATGTCTACAAGAATCATAACATTGTTATGATAAATCTTATTTACATTTTAAACTGTGATTTCACTTAGAAAAAACAAACAAAAAACTATTTTGTAGAATGATATAGATAAATATTAATATGTTTTTTTTCTCAGTTTCTTCTACTAGATTTATTAATGAAAGCAGAAAAATAAAATAAAAAAATCAACCGTGGATGTTAAGGTAACCAAGATTTGGCTTTGAATGTGCCAACCTGGATTATCTACGCAAGGTGCTATGAGATATTAACCACTAGATGTCACTCTTATAATCAGGATTCTTATCTTCACTTCTGCTGAAATTTATGAATTTAATCAATTGTTCAAATTTACTTTCATGTAACATACTGCATTTTGTCGATTTACATTGAGAAAAAATAATCCAAGCAGTAGTACCATCTGAGTGAAACAAGGGCCATAATAATTTTAAACTAACATTTAAGGTCTAATGGCATAATCTCAATGGCTGGCTCATTCAACATTAGTTGAGCTGTATAGAGCTGCAGGTTGTATATATATTTATTATTCACTTTTTTGGTGACATATTACACGGTTTTCCCTTCTTGTTTTTTTTTTTCTGTTTTTCTTGTAACATTATTAAGTGTACAAAGGGAACACTTTCCATCAAGGGTGTATTTGTGTTTAGAGTATACAGTGATTGTTTTTTTCGTTTTTTCACTACATAAGCAGTACACACCATCCTGGCAAACCACATTTTAGCTCCCATACATCCTAAAAAGTTTCAATATATAAAATAGAAAAGAATACAGTGGTTTGGAAATAGTATGCTCTGGAAAACTTAATTATAATCCTATGATTAAGTGCCACATGACGGTAATTATAATTCTAACAAGGGGTGCAAAGTACTTATCCTTTTCCCCCCAAAGGCTTTGTTACGATTTGCAGATTCATCTGAAAAGCCTGGGATGATAACTGTGGCCGTTGCAACATATTGCCAATAGATCGGCAGTTGGCTTACGCCCACTGTGCCCAATAAAACCACACTGTAAACAATCTGTGTGTGTCAGATTTCTTTAAGGTGGCTGTTCTTTCTTCCGCATATTTACTGGCAATCACTCAAATGCTGTGCAGCGAGATATTACCACACAAAGCTGATTAGAGGTCTACATGAATGATCTTGTTGATGCCAGAGCACTGAGGAGTGGCATACAGGAATATATGCCAGCTATTTATATTGGCAATAAATGACCTAACACTGTGCCCTCCACGACATGTGAGTCACGGTAATGAATTGAATTGACTGAACGATACAAAACATACTGAAACACATACCATTTTGTCAAACCAACCTATTTTTACACTTTCCCTTGTTCGATGAAACAAGTATAATCCTGTGATGACAAGAATATGTGTTGAATGATTTCAGTACCCAATTGTTCCAATAAAGGATATATTTGGTTGTTCAGCTATAATGAAACTAGCGGCGTCCTGTGCACTGTGGGTACATTCTGTGACCAACAGGAAGCTCCATTGTGATGTGGGCCAAATTAATGCTATTACAGCTTAATAATATGCCCCTGTGAATTTCTCTAGAACTATTTTAGGATGTGCTGTAGTACTACTTCTAGAGAAAGGAGTCATTTAGTTTTGGTTAGACAAATATGTGGAGAGGAAACTGCATCTCATTATACATTTAAAAAAAAAAAACACATTAACAATTGAAAAGTACAGCGTGTAAGAGAAAAAAAACCAAAAAAAAAAAAAACTTGACTCATGATTCGACAACCGGTGTTTAATTACTATTCACCCTTCTGAAATTTCTCAATGATTTCACTGCTCAGATTAAAATATGCTTTGATTGTTTTGATAGATCACATCCTCTCTTATGGGTTCTTTATCATTTATAACGTATCTATCTGTTCGGAATGAAAAAACTCCCGAAAAACAAAGGTTTACTCATTTTAAATTCAGACTCCGTATGTAACAGAAAGTTTGATTACCATATGGGATTTTTATTATCATTAAATATACATATGGCGGCTTATATTGTGGGAAAAAACTGCAGTCTGCAAAATCAAGATTGGGGCCCATTCCATATATACCCATCCTGCTTGCCAAGATCTTTGTTGTCAGATGGACATGTGCATGGTGAGATGTGGTAAGATGGACTTAGGGAACCCAGTGGTTCACGCATTCTGGAGATTAGTATTCCAATGCAAAAAATCCTTGGACAGTGCTTCTCAACATAAATATATAAAAAAAACAAAACAAAAAAAAACAAGTTCATTTAACCCACTTTTTTTTTAGTAACTTGGACTTACCAGTATCTGAGAAATGATAACACCCGTTAGAGGTTTGTTGTTCACAGTGGTGTCTTTAACCAGCATAAATATTCTTTCCGCTTCAGAAAAGCATGAAATTTCCAGCACAACAGCGCCTGGAAGAGAACCAGGTTAGATGGAGGGGGATGACTGCAAAGTAACATCAAGAGCTCAAGTGCCCGCATTGTCTGTGACTGTGAGCAACACGGCCCCCTCCTGAAAAATCATAAGTCACTTGAGGACAAGGAAAAGAAGGTTCTCCAATCGGATGTGACATTTCCAAATGGAGACAGACTACCTTAAAGGTATGTGCTACCTCTGAGACAACATATGGTGCTAGAGGTCAAAACGTTAGGCCAGCATGAGATGAAATGATATGCACACAAGTAAAAAAACAAAAAAACTTTTCAAACAATTTTCTAAATAAAATGCAATAAATTGTTTTTTTTTTTTCAAGCTCACCTCCACTCATACCAATTACAACACTAAAATTCTATCAAAACATGATTGACACACTGAAAAAGTAGATGAAAATGGACCTGCCCATGAGCTTACAATTGAAAAGGATGTGGGAGAAAAAAAACCCATAGGGAATTAAGATATCTGAATGCACCTGAAAGAAGGAGGGATTTGGGAGGAAGAAGCATACTATATGGAAGATATCAGAGGTATCAAGATTGCGCACATTAAGTGTGAAATGTGTCAACAATTCAACCCTTTTTTCCTGAAGGATATAGAACATGTATAAACTAATTTTAACATGGGACATAAATATGCTAAGACACATCAATACTGGGGTACTCTGACATAGTGTTGGCCCTAGCACAGTATGACTAAATGGTGTGACCTAATTCCTATATCTTTCAAAAATCTAAAACTATGGAGTTATGTATAAAAAGTGGTGGAGTAACCAGTACAACATGCCTATTATTCACTCTGGTTTCCATGGTGACTTCCCCAATTTTAGTACTTTTTGTATCACACTTTTTGTACATTCATTTTTGTGTTCTTTGTATAAATGTGTAAACTTGATGTATTTGCAGCAGCACTTTTATTGGATAATGTATGTCCAGAAAACTGCTTCCCATTTCTGCTTTTTGTTACATTAAGCGATTTCCTAAAAATGACTACATATCTGAGCAAATCTAGTTTAAATAGTAGGTCTACTGTAAAGAACTCAACAATAAGAGGTTAAAATTATTTGAGAATCAAAAACAATAAATATGTGTAAGGGAATAATTTTAAAAGCATGATGGCGGTGTGGGAAATGCATGCAAAATGCACAGAAACTGGGTTATGTCAAATTGTAAAAAAAATAAAAATTCAAACTAATGATAATGGAAACTTACCTTGTGGAGAATATGTTGGGACTACAGACACTAAATGTTCTGCAAGAATAAAAACAATACACATACATATATTACATGGCTCTTAAAGCTCTCCTCAACAATGTACACAAGTTTGTTATAACACACATTAACAGTTAATAAGTTCCTGAGGATCCCATTATAAAAGCATATAGCTCTTCGATCAATGCAAGATAATCTGTCACAAATTCAAAGTTGGCAATTGGTCAGTCTGTGCCGAGTATCAACTTTAAATACCTACAATATATTCTCAAGTACATCTGATCTACTTTGCCCAAGGAAAAAAAAAACTCCTGAAAATGCACAGGTTGGTTACAGGTGCCTAAGACACCCAACAATAAATAGGTCCAGTTAATGATAGGGGAAATAAACATAGCCTTAAAGGGGTTATTCCACGCACCATGACCACTTTACACTTTTTAACGAATCAGCATTTGGTTAGAGTAACCCTATTATATATGTATTTCAATTGACACATAACGAGAAAAAAAACAAAACAAAAAAAAAAACAATTCCTTCTCCCCCCACCAAAAAAAATTCTTATCAAAACTGCATCATTCAACGGAGATAAAAGAAAGTTACCTTTAATATCTAGATGTTCTTTTAAAAGATTAATGTATTCTTCAGCAGTAAGCAAAGGTGGTAAACCACTAATCAAAATATGAATCAGAATTTCTGACTTTTGGTTTTCTTCAATATAAAACCTTGTCTGGTTCATCTGGCGAATTGAAGTCTAAAAAAAAAAAAAACAAGGTAGATATACAAATTAAAATATTAATGAGTAGAATCTATGGAGACTGAAATAATAAACATAAAATTAATCATGAATTGACAGAATAGTAGTACTATTGCTACTGACCTTGCGGATATCTTGAAGAACATCAAGAATTAACTCATCGATCAGCAGGACTCGTCTCTGCACTGTAAAATAGGAAGAATAAATTAGCCTTGTTGGGTCTAGTATGTGCAAAATCAAATCCTTCAGAGGGTGTTTTTTTACAAATAAATTAACTGCTAGAGCTGAAAAAAACAAAACTTTTTTTGGCCTAGCTTTTGTTTGGGATCTCACCATAATTCTTTATTTAATAAACACAATAGATGTCTTATAACTAGACATATACAATCTATATAAAAACCCAACCGATTTTCAGTGGCCTTGTTTGTTAATTCAAGAAATATAATATCTAAAATGGGAAATTAAATCAAATATTTAATATTTATGTTTAAGCAAAGAGCATTAGTGAATGGAAAAAAAAAGGCAAAGCATCATAGTTTGCCTTATTGAATGGTGCCCACAAGGAAAAGTCACATATGACCATTCATTCACATAGCAGAATGGTCCCATCCACATAGGCCTATGACTATGAGTCCATGCTCACCAGACCTATGATCAAGTGCTGTCAAGAGATATGTGAGACATTGAGTTTCACAACTTATATCTCCCTACTCCCACTAATTGCCCAATTAATGCATTTCACCCTGTAGGTAATGTCTTTCTTAAAATGTATTTCTTAAAATACAATCTCCCTTATTTGCTGCAGTGCATAATGCAAGTTATTTTCTAAATTCTCCAATAATCCCTCCAGTAGCTCTATATCTAATAGTTCCTACAGCCCTATATTCAAATTGCAAGATCTTCCCGTTTGCTTAATGCTATAGCAGTAGGTTCCATCACAGTGTCATATTGTAGTCCGTATATGCAGTGACAGATGTATAATGCCTTAAAGTGGGGCGCTCACTATATTCTGCAGCTATGGGACTCCACCTTGTCTCCCTTATAATTATTGTTATAAACTCTCTCCTTTCCACCTGGCATGAAAGCAAAGAGAAAGTATACAGGGAAGAGGAGAAATTAAGCAATGTTTTAATTTCTCCTATTTATTTTCAATGTCTGCCCTGGCTTTATCTTATTTTAATTGATTACGATGTTATTGGCTAAATCTTTAATATAGTATATTTTTCAATAAAAATGGAGCATCTCGTGAGGAAAAAAAAAGTTATAGGTGATTTTCAATGTTTTATTCAGTGGTGTAAATTAAAAGAAAAAAACAAAATGGACTGGCCATATTAAAATTGAATGAGTCAAGTGACAGATCAAATGCTGGCTATCCTTTCTTGTTAAACTTTTTTTTTTTTTTTTTTTTTTAAAGCCACTGTAGACAGCTGCAGTTAAATTTCAGGAAGTAGAGTTCATTAATATTCCGGGGTTTTTAAATACTTTTCACTGCCAGAAATTATTGAAATAAAAAATCAGTAAGCATTTTTAGTGGACAAATTGGGTTGTTTCAAATGAACACCGTACCTTGCTTGCTGCCCATAAAGACTTCCACCAGCCTGAAATTCTCCAGACTTTCCTTCTAACAAAAATGAATGGAATATTTATATAAGTGCATGTTCTAAGATAAATTATTGATTGCAACAAGCAATGAGCAAGGAAAATGAATAAAGGAAAAAGCAATTACCTGTCGACCAAGCTGCAAGAGAACTTCTTGAATGACTGTCTGAACGGTGTTCTCTCTGCCAACCGGTATGGATATGTATGCCACACCGACTCTAAGTACAAAGAATAGAAAGAACATCAGTGGAGACAAATATAAATATATGAGAGAGAGAGAGAGAGAGAGACACACACACACTATGAAAGATAAAATCATTGTATTTATCTCTCTATTCATCCAACCGGTGTACTAAAACATATATTACAGATCGGCAAACACCAGTGGAATATAATTTTTGATTTTCGAAATAAAAAATAAAAAAATAAAACATTTTTTTTTAAGTAAATGATGCATCTGACATGGTTTGGAAGCATGTTTTGGATCTTATCATCTTAACATCACTATGTTCCTTTTCACTGAAACAAAACAAACAAAAATGCTAGAAAATGTACTGTTTCTTGAAAACACCGTTTTCCCTAAAGGTGACTGATATTACAGACACAGGATGTGTAACATTAATAGACGTGCTTCTAACCACTTCCCACATTTTTAGATACCAGTCTCATGTTATCAGTGTCTGACAACAAACCTGGCATTATTCAGTGTGCCATTCAATACACAGACATAAGCTTATATCCAAGCTACTATCAGCTGTACTCAGCACTACATAGCTTATAGATAGCTCTCTGCTGATCTGCAATACGATCTAGAATCATCTAATGTCCAGTAAAATGCTAGCTGTTTAAATATACAATGTCCAAATCTAGTTCTTTGAATACCCTAGAAATTAATTCTAACCTCCTTGTCTATGTGCTTGCTTTGAATCTAGCAGTGCTAAAGCAGAAATATACAAGGTTAGCAATTCATCCTTATAAAATAAAATAAAAATATTTTTTATGAACAAACCACAAGAAAAGTGATCTATAGTTACCACATGATCTTCGGGATGGTTACAGTACAAGATTTCAATGTAGAAGTACCTTCCTGGTTTGTTTTTTTTTGTGTAAAAGAGAACTCATCCTAACAAAGTCAAAGCATAACTAGAATTAGTAGACTTATGTCTGAAAAGTGAAGTGTGAATATCTACTATGTCCTGTACGAGTAACGGAACTTCTAATTGGTCAATACTTGTAAAAAGAAAAAATAAAGAAAAAAAAGAAGAGTATCCTATAGGAGTCAATTCAAAGTGCTAACCCATACCTATAAAGCATTGACCAATTCTATCCCCTCTTATATCTCTTCACAGATCCATAGGTATGCCCCTTCTCGGTCTCTCCTCTCTGTCTGTGACCTCTTGTCCGCTGCTCGCACCCATCCGGACAACTTACGCTTGCAGGACATCTCGCGGGCGGCTCCCTTCCTATAGAATAGCCTGCCTACTGCCATCAGACTATTCTACTGTCTTCTACTGCCATCAGACCCTGGTCTTCAATCATTTAATAAGTGCCTTAATACCCATCTCTTTAGGAAAGCTTATGGCCCCCCAGCCCACCTCCTACAGACTGTAAGTTCATTTTAGCAGGGTCCTCATCAACCTATCGTTCCAGTAATTTTTATTGTAAGTTTCTTATAGTTAAATCCCCCCTCTCGTAATATTGTAAAGCACTACGTTATCTGTTGGCGCTATATAGATGGCAATAATAATAATAATAAAGCATATTTAGTGGCAATTTTAGTAACCTACTTCATCCATCCAAGATAAACCTTTATGACTTCTCGGTCCTTTGGTTTGGCTTTAATGATCCATGCCTCAGCTTCTTTGAACACAGAAGTAGTTTTGCTGTCCTCTGCAGCACCGTTTCTATTAATGATGTCATCACAAACCAGGGTCTGATGGGTCAACGTCTGCAGTTCATAATCCTGTGGGTCATCAGGGATATAGTATGACCTCAAAGCAGCCTCCTGCGAGAAAGGATGGAAAGAATATTTAGTTTAATTCAATATTTAACCCACCCCTTTTGATCTACTCAATAAATCCCAATACACAACCGACAAAATAATTTTTTCTAGATATATTACTAAGCAGATATAGGTACCACCACTTCTTCACTCTTTGCGATCCTTGGAACAGAGATTGTTCTAGGTTGGTTGCGCTTCACAGCATCATGACCATCATAAATCTTTAAACTTTGTTTGCCTAAAAGAAAATATATGTCTCAAAAAATCATACACATTCAGAAGTATAAATTAAGACAATCAGACATTCAGCACCAGCATTATACATGACTTGTATTGTTGCCCCAGGCTCCCTGAGGTTGATAGGAGTCAGACATGGGAAGCCACAACTTGCGGTTTTCAATCATCCATCTCTCATTATCTATAGTTCCATCTGGGAGTGTGACATTCATTAATCTCAGAGAGAACACAGTAAATCATAACCCAAAATCTGCAGTCTAGAGTAAACAGATCATAAAGACCAGTGGTCCAGCAAAACTCAATTTTCAATGAGCAAACCTTTAATAGGACCAGTATCCCATTCTCCGTCAAGTCTGTAGAATGGATGTGTGCTGGATATTTCTTATTATTTTATATGTCATCATTCTGACAGGTCAGGAAATGTTTTATGTATGCCTACGTGACTACACTGGGCAATGAAGGATTTGAATAAATACAACACCTTTTTGAGACACATAACCAGGGCCGGATTAGCATTGGGGCTGAAGTAGATGCAGCTCCATGCCCATGGCCATGAAATAGGCCCACTAATTTAAAAATAAAAAATATTTTTTGTTTTTTTGTTTTTTTACACACTACTCTTAGGGTTTCCACCTAGCTGGTATTTTACTGGCACAGCCAGTATTTGATGCTGCCTGGCCGGTGCCGATATTGCAAATGCTGGTATTTTTCTCAGCATAAACAGAGATTATGATGCAATACCAGCACTGGCCAGTAGGGGTCGCTGTGTGTGTGGAGAGAGGCAGGGATAGGAAGTTCCAGCATATCCCTCCCGGCCTATCTACTCACTGATCCGCAGGGGAGCAGCTACAGAGAGTCCAGACAGCAACTCCTACCCCGCAGAGACATCCTACAGCTCAGGGAAGTGAGGGATGGGGGGGGGGGGAAAGGCTGCAAGGAGACATTGGGGCACTGGGAGATATGGGGACACAGACATTATAGGACATTCTGAGACATTATGACAGACACTTGGGGGCACTGGGAGATATGGGGACACAGACACTAAGGGACATTCTGCCACATTATGACACAGACACTTGGGGTAACTGGAATATATGGGGACACTGGGACACTAAGGGACATTGGGAGACATTATGACAGACACTTGGGGACACTGGGAGACACTAAGACACTAGGGATTCAGTGTCCCCATGTCTCCCAGTGGCCCCATGTCTCCCAGCCAGTGTCCCTGGTGTCTGTGTCTCATGTCTCCCAGTGTCCCTGGTGTCTCAGTGTCCCCATGTCTCCCAGTGTCCCCAAGTCTCCCAGTGTCCCCATGTCTCCCAGTGTCCCCATGTCTCCCAGTGTCCCCATGTCTCCCAGTGTCCCCAAGTCTCCCAGTGTCCCCAAGTCTCCCAGTGTCCCCAAGTCTCCCAGTGTCCCCAAGTCTCCCAGTGTCCCCAAGTCTCCCAGTGTCCCCATGTCTCCCAGTGTCCCCATGTCTCCCAGTGTCCCCATGTCTCCCAGTGCCCTCATGTCTCCCAGTGCCCTCATGTCTCCCAGTGCCCTCATGTCTCCCAGTGCCCTCATGACTCAGTGTCCCCATGTGTTGATTACCCCAGGTCTCAGTGCCCCATGTCTCACAGTAACCCCATGTTCCAGTGTCCTCTAGTGTGTCCCCAGGTCTCCCAGTGACCATATGTATCACAGTGTCCCTATGTATCACAGTATCTTAATGCCCCATGTCTCCCAGTGTCCTCTTGTGTCACTATGTCGCCCAGTGCCCACATGTTTCTCTGTGTCCCCCAGTATTCCCATGTTTCTGTGTCCCCAAGTGTATATGTCCCCCAGTGTGCCCTAGTGTATGTCCCCATGTCTCCCAGGGTCCCCATGTCACTAGGACCCTGAAAACACAGAGAAATGGTGACAATGTGAGGCATAGAGACACTGAGACAGGGGACATGGAACACACTCTGGGTACACAGACACTTGTGGACACTGGGAGACATTGGGACACTGGCTGGGACATATGGGGACACTGGGAGACATGGGGACACAGACACAAGGGACACAGACACTGGGAGCAATCCATCTATACACAGACACTGGGAGCAATCCATCTATACAGCAGAATCAAACTGTAAGTAGTTTTTGGGTGATTTTACTGCATTTTCTCTTGATCATGTATGTGATGTCACCCATACATAATTAATTATGCAAATTATTAAGGCCGGTATGTTTTTCCAAGAAAGGTGGCAACCCTAACTACTCTTCACATTTCTTGCTTAAGTTTGGAATCTTAAGAGGGATGTAGGGGAACAAAACTTGTGTGGACTGGCTGACAATGAAATGAGTTAAGGTAATGCTGACTTTGGTCTCTCTAACACTGTGGCATGTTCCCTTTCTTCTACACTAACTACATACAGCTTTTCTCTGTCCCAGACTGTATACCAGGAGCTTCTGCCTGCTGGTAAGAAGACAAGTGGACATGTGAGTGCTAGGGGACAGTCCTTAGAAAGTGTTGAGCGAGCGCATCATTAGACACATTTATGCCAAGCTCAAGGTGCTGTCTGCATAGTGTGCCCTAAGTTGGCCAGCTTGCATAATTTGGCAGGCAGCCTGACATGCATGCATGCCAGGCTGGCCTTCCAATTCTTTGTCCAATTCTTTTGGTCATGTTTGGCAGGTTACTTGATTTGCGTCAGTGACACACCCTTTTACCGCGCCCCTTGACTTCCTGCTTCACTGGACACTGCTGTTAGGGGTTATGGATTATCATAGAGTATGTGTTTTCTTATAGCTGCTGTTTTCTTTCCCTCCAGCACCATCTCCATCAGATACATGACGCTTGGGAGAGTTTTAGTGTTTTTGATCAAGATTCTGTAATTAGGCCCATCATAATTGTCAGCAGCAGGTCCACTGGCCTCTTAATCAAGCCCTGCAAACAACACCTTAATTTTGTGGCAAGACGTGAGGCCACCATTTTCCACAGCAGACCTGGCGGAGTTTTCCAACAGGTGTATATACATGCAAACTGATATTTCTATTCACTTCCTTTCAAATCTTACAAGGATATTCACTACAGAGCTAATCAATGGCCATCTAGTTAACATTCTGTTAGGAGCCTATTTAGGATGGCAAACAATCAAATCTTGTTTAGATATATCATGAATGACTTCAGTGGCGTACACTCAATTCATGGGACCCGGGTGCAAAACTGATCCATGGGCCCCCCGTCTCCCTTCCTCCCCCCACCCAGACAGACACACACACAAATATACATACACATACATGCATTGAGACACACACATACACACAGTCACACATAATACACACACAGACAGACATACACACAGTCACATACAGACACACATAAATACAAACACACAGGCACACACACACACATTCAGACAGACAGGCGCACACACACACACACACACACACAAAGACACATACATACATATATACAGATGCACACATACATACAGATGCACACACACAGAGACAGACACACATACATACAAACAAACACACACATGTACAAAATATTTTAGTCACCCTTCTGTTTCCTACCTTTTAGGTGCAGGAGGGTGACATTCCCTGGGGTCCAGTGGTGGCTCAGGCTGGTGGGAGTCAGCGTTCCCACTCTGACTCCCTCTCCTTCCTTCCGTGCAGCCTCTGTGTGATTGCTGGGAGGAGTGACCAGGGCAGTCACTTCCTCCCAGCAGTGATGTCATCACAGGGGACCCGGTCGCGCTGTTAAAGAACCCAGCGCTGATCGGGCCCCCTGAAAATCCATCTCCATTGCGTGGCCCTAACAGCATGGGATACCCGATGGGTCCCTTGAACGGTGGCCCCAACGGTTTGCCGCACGGGTCGGGGGCCGCAAAACATGGCGGCTGGTACCCAGTCGCAGCGGTCCAAAGGGTGGCCTGGCCCCCTGGAGTGACGGACCTGGTCGCAGCTGCGACCGAGGTAAGTACGCCAGTGAATGTATTATTTTCTCCATTGCACCTCCTTTTCTTAGTTTGTTTTAATTTGCTTTTTGTTAATGCAGACTTGACAAAGACCTGGTTTGTCCATCAATTATATAACATTACTAAGCAACATTTAACACCAAGACATCTATACGAGAAATATTGCATGGTTACGGTTTTGATAACACATGAATAATGTTCCATTAAGAACGGTTATTGCTGATGTAATAATATACAAGTATATGAAGTTTAGCGGTGTGGGAAACCTTTTGCTTTTTCGCAAGTGGAACCCCATTAAATATACATAATTTACCCATTTCAAAGCTTTTCTCTGGAGACCAGCTAATAATTCTAAATTCCCTCACAGGCCAGTCTAATCCCACAACATTGACCCACTTCTATTACTTCCAATGGCTAAATTACTTTATCTGCTCCCATCATTTGACAGGAGAATATCCACAGAACCCAGACATCTTTTGAATATCTTTATAATATAGGTGATCGTCATTTCAAAGGATTATATCAGTTGATTTTTATTAAATGACCATTACCACTGCCCAGGTGTATGAGCCAGTGAGAGCATGTGCTAGTGGGAGTTATCAGTGAGGTACAGTTGACACAAATTTTCATTCTGAAGCTTCAGAGTACCATCTCCTCGAAAATAGCAAACTCTTTTCACGTTGGTAAGGAATCCCAAAACTCTTACATTCTATCAGTCAAAACCAGCGGAGCTTCACTTGGTATTGGGGGACAGGGTAAGGGAACTCTACCAAACATTTGGTAAGAGTGTTTCGAGATTGTGCCATTTTGGAAGTATATTCACTTTGTCTTGTCTCATTTACTGGAGAGTCCTCCACCTTTCCACCCTGCAGCGTTTTCACTCCACCATTCCAACCTTCCAATCTCTAGCTACAAAAAAATTCCATGATCCTGGTCATCTGCAAGAGAATTCGCCCTCTAATGTTCCACCAATGGGTAGCAAAAGTTAAAGAAATTAGGACTATGGAGCAAATTATGGCATCTTTGTTGCAGAGAAGGAGAGCAGAGAAAGAACAGTATATGTGTGCTTGTTTGACATGGCTTAAGTGAGGAGCATTTGGGTTGTGACAAAACATGAACATGGCATTCAGATTAACTGCACATTTTTGGAGTATAACATCAAGTAGTCATGTCTAATAGTAGTACAAGAAAAGGTCTAACCACAGGCTAGCAAGGAATCTATCACTATGTGTGAAGCAGTAGTGGCTTTAGTAGTAGTGAAACCTATCAGACATGGAGATGTTGAGACCGCATAATGTCTACTTAAAGCAGCACTGTCACGCCGAACTTAACTTTCTCCTTTTGATTCTTCTCTTCCTTTCTCAGAATCTGTTCATCATTTCTTCCTACCTGATCTAGTTTCTTTAAAACATAAGATAAAGTAGGGGCTACTTTGTCTTGTTTATTTTTCCTACGCTTGACCAGCTTAAACCAAAGGAGGAGCTTAAACACGCTCCATTTACTGTGGTCAAGGAAATTTTCCCACAATACTAACCCCCAAATTCCCCAAAGTAAAATGGGGGCCTAGGGGAAAAACTACATGTAGTGGAGTCAGGAGGGAGCTTAATTTTTTATTTTATTTTTTAAAGAAACAATGACAGAGTCATAAGATACTGCTGGTACTCTGCATATGCAAATTAAAAATTAAAGAAACAAACAAAACTAAACTCCTTGCACTAGTGTACAATAAGAGCTCAAGATATGCTAGTTCTGCAAGTCTCTGGTCAACCAGTACCACATGTAGGCCGGAACAGACAAACATTTCCATACTGATTATAGGATCACCTCTCGCCCCCCTCCAAGTTCTGCAGAGGTAGCCGGTTCACTACAAGTGCGACGAGTTAGACCTATTGTGCCAGGGCTTCCCACCAAATCGTCTCAGGCTTTGAGGAGGGCTGATGCAGGTAGCGGAATCGTAGGCCCGCAGGAGCTCCATGGTACAGAGAACCTTTTGCGTTGGTGGACTATGGGGGATGTGACTCCCGATGGGCCCCCAGTCCAGAAGAGATAGGGTGGACTGGTAAAACGTCTCTGGCTTACGGTGTGTCTTGAAGAGTAGAGGCCTGAGGTGGGCTGCTGATTCAGCTCCAGAATTTCTTACAAACCTCATCAAATTTCGACTCAAAGCGTCTCTTCCAGTCCGGCATTGTGGTAATTTTAGACTTGCCACGCAGTCACTTCAGGACGTTTGCTGTAAGGAGGTGAGTTTCCCCAGCAAGGACCGGAATATCTCCCTCCGATCGAAAGGGGAGGGTGACGGAGCTTCAAGAAATCACCAAGACGTCTGTGCCCCAAGTCAAAAGATCAGCAGCCTCTCTCCGCCTATGGGTCTTCAGTCTCACCAGGCTGCCATGTCAGATGGTATTGTGTCTCAATTTAGGTCCAATAATGACCTGCTTGTGAGGGAGTGGGTTAGCAGTAAGATCTGCTTTGCCATAAGGGGATATTGAGCCTTTTTAAGAGATAAACTAATTCTAGTTTGCAGGAGCTAGACGAAGACAATGCTGAAACTCAAGCCCAGCTACCCCAGTATTCATTTTTAACCACTATCTCTCCTGAATGTGGACACTAAATGGTATGCGAAATTTCTTTAGCACAAGAGAACAATGCCCTTTTACAGCACTTTATTTCCTTGAATGACTTTTGGGTTCTTGCGCAAAGCATAATACTATGTGCCCATGAATGTAGTACTTCGATGTGTTTCCAGCAAAACTGTTCTACATATTTTTGTAGTACTGTATATACTCGAATATAAGCCGACTTTTTCAACACAGGTGGTGTTAGATTTAGGTGACCGGCAGGAAGTAAGCGCACAGCGAAGAAGGGGAGAAGGGGGAAAGGACCACTAAGGAGGTGGGGGGGGAGAAGGTGGAAAGGACCACTAAGGAGGTGGGGGGGAGAAGGTGGAAATGACCACTAAGGAGGGGGGGGGGGGGGAGAAAAGGGTGAAAGGACCACTGATGAGGTGACAGGGAAAGGACCACTGAGGAGGTGGGGGAGAAGGGGGAAAGGGTCACTGAGGAGGTGGGGGGGGGAAGGGGGAAAGGACCACTGAGGAGGTGTGGGTGAGAAAAAAAAATCTGAAAATTCTTTAAAAGAGGGTTTTCCTTTTGCTTTAAATGTGTTTTATTAGTTCAAGTTTTAGCGAATAAGTAGCTTTGCATTGCATTTTGATACCAGTAGCTGCTGCATTTCCCACCCTAGGCTTATACTTGAGTCAATAAGTTTCCCCATTTTTTTTTTGTGGTAAAATTAGGTGCCTCGGCTTTTATTCGGGTCGGCTTATACTCGAGTATATACAGTAAGCAAAAACGAGTCTAGATGTATGTTGGAAAGCTACCTCTTATTACTATTGGACAAACTGTCACAAGATAGTATG
Organism: Pelobates fuscus; assembly: GCF_036172605.1. Taxonomy (NCBI): domain Eukaryota; kingdom Metazoa; phylum Chordata; class Amphibia; order Anura; family Pelobatidae; genus Pelobates; species Pelobates fuscus. Next base: position 279,415,857 of record NC_086321.1, read on the forward strand.
AAGAAATGTCCCATACCCTTTCTGGCGCAATATCTCCGTATAACAAAATGTGAGCCTGGTGGCTGCTGTGGTTAAAGGAGCAGAAAGTCTAGCCAGACCAATAAATAATCTTCCAGTTTGCCACTATTTCCTCTTCTGTACTTCTCCCTCTGCTATATTAGCGCAATTTACTTTACTTTGTGTCCAGTTTATTTGATTCTCACGATTTTATTTAGTCTGTATAACATGTTATGCGGTTCCTGTACACACAATGTAGTAGTTTCATTGTAAAACAGTACCATTTATGAGTTGCGATTATTGTTGATGTAAATAAAAAATTGGAATGTGAAAATAGAAAGGATCATATCTTAATACAGATGGAAGATGAAATGTTGCCCAATTAACTCTAGGATTGAAAACACACAAAACAACTTAACAATTTATATCCGGTGGTATGCCACTAATAAATCTTTGTGTTCTCCGTTTGGCTGCAATTCCAGTATACTAAATTTAGCACAGCAATGGGAAGAATATTACTAAAAGCTCCTGAATATTTAATGATCACTTTGCATTACCATTACCAGTTTGTTTTTCTCGTTTTCTGCACATAAATAATTACCAAGAATTAAATTGAATATCCCTTTTGTCCAGCGGACATGAACACAGAAAGCAGGGAGGAACTGCAGGACGTACAACAAATGTACAGAGCCTCTGTGATTTCCAAGGCAATATATTTTAATTGTCATCCACTGACTATAGGAAGGTAATTAACAATAATTACAGCCCTAATTAGATGGATATACAACAAAACATAGAATAACAGTAGAAAGAAAGCAAAGACTAGAAGTAAAGAGAAAAAAAGAAAAATTCATGACATAACGAACAGGTTTATTTACCAAATAGGAATTGTGGAGCACAGACAGAGAAATTTAATTTTGTATTTTTTTTTTAAAGACCAAAAATGACAAAACTTACGTTTTGTTTTGTTGTGGTTACTAAATTCTGGTTGGGCACATTAGAAAATTAATTGCAATCAGTTCAGGGGTTGTCACTGTATGTGACATGGCGGGTTAAAAACACACACATTATATATATATATATATATATATATATATATATATATTTATATAACTAAACCAATGTAAAGTATAAAATAATCAATACATCTGCTCATGGTTCCATATTGTGAGTTTATTTCAGATAATGACTATAAATAGAAAGCTTTCTTGCAAAGACCATTTCACCATGCTTAAAAGGATTTCCGGGCACACAAATTAGGTGGAGTATTCTAGGAACCAAATCCAAGGTCCACACAGTGTAGTTAGCTGCCTTTCCTGTGCATGACTTTCCAAATTACACAGAGTTTCCTTCCATTCTCTATGTACATTTATAGGAACAGCGCTCACAAGAATCCTATCTATGGGCTATTTTCCTAACTGAACCGATATTCGTTTAACTGTAGGAAATCCTGCTCTGTTTCTGAAACGCTTGTGAAAAGCTGATTTAGACATGCTCGTTGAATTATAAACATGGGGCAAATTTCAAAAGGTTTAGAAAGAAACTTTAGGTGTCTCCACAAAACAGAAAATTGTCTGACAACCACTGAGGCATCCTTAGTAAAAACCGCAAACAATGTTTTTCCCAAATTGCAATATTTACGTTTATCATACGGTTCTTTGAATAGCTTCTGCATTTTCTCTTACAATAGCTCTTCTGATAAGCATGTTTGCATTGTATTCTGTAAACATGCAATGCATCCAGGTAACATGAATCATTGTTCTAACCATAAAACACTCTAAACATTGTACAAGTAACACTAAAGCAGACTAGAACGCAAACATTTTACTAGACATTTTACCAGTTTTAAGATAGCAGAGGTAGAATCACACCTCACAGCACTAATTGGGGCGAAAAACTACTTGCAAACGATTTATAATGAAGTCTAGAAATGCTGAAGTGTCCATTATATCTATTATGATAGACAGACAAACTGATAGACAGATGGATGGATAGAAAGATGGATACACACAAATATATACCCACAACTAAATACAGATCATCTAAATCCATGTATACTTAAAGGGTATTCAAATCCTGAATTAGATTTTTATTTTATTTTTTAAAGATTGTGGAGTTGGTAATATTTAAAAAAAAAAAATAATCAGAATATAAGTACTTATATATACTGTGTGAATTTCCCAATAGTAAGCAATGCACATTTAACATTGAACTTTTAAGTCAGTTCCTCATAACTTTATTAGACCTACTTGAATCAGCTGAAGTCGTCGTGTCTTTCACTGATCCCTGTGTTATTCCATCCAATTCATTATCATCATCTGGGAACATATGTAAATTTAAGAAAATATATATATATATATTTCTTCAAATTGTACAATTTTTTTTTAATTAAGACAGTTAATAAGTAATACATTATTAAAATATGACTTGTTTATTAGTCATCCAAACAAATAATACATGCATATAATCATCTATACAAATAATACACGTATAAATATATATGCAACACATGACATATTACACTGTGTCATGATTTATTAAAAGGGACACTTTAGTCACCAGAACAAATACAGCGTAATGCATTTGTTCAGGTAAGTATAAGCAGTGACTTCATGCTTTTTGCTGTAAACACGGTCTTTTCAAAAATGCAGTGTTTACATTACAGCCTAGTGATACCTCCATTGACCACTCCTCAGATGGCTACTAGAGGTGCTTCCTGGGTCAGTGCTGCACAGCACCGACATTCAGTGTCTCCACCCTGCATGGAAACACTGAACTTTACTTATAGAGATGCATTGATTCAATTCATCTCTATGAGGAGATGCTGATTGGCCAGGGCTGCATTTGGCTTGTGCTGGCTCTGCCCCTGATCTGGCTCCTTGACAGTCTCAGCCAATCCAATGCTTTCCTATAGAAAAGCATTGTGATCGAGTTTGATCAACACTTCTGATAACGTCAGCCAAGCAGGCAAATCAGGGACAGAGCCAGCAGCAGCAGACTAGAGTAAAGGTAAGAGTTTACTATATTTAGAGGGGCAGTGGGGCTGTGGCTGCTCACTGTAATACAAAAAAAAAAAAAGTCCCTTTCCCGAGCCCCCACCCGCGCTTTTAAACTAAAGGGGTGACAAATTGACCCCCCCGGCCCCACCCCCCGGCCCTAATGTAAAATAATGGGGGGGGGGGCCTATTGTCCTCCCCCGGGCCCCCACCCCTGAGCGGCGGGTGGGGGTCCTAAATCAGAATAGGGGGGACACCTAATGTCCTCCCCCCTGGCCCCCACCCCTGAGCGGTGGGTGGGGGCCTTACAGTAAAGGCAGGCTGTAGACACAATAATGACTACATTAAGTTGTAGCGGGTCTGGTGACTATAGTGTTCCTTTAAGTGTTTTTCACTGTTTGAAGAACATTATTACTGAATACAGCATCTTGTATTGTAAAATCTATCTGTAATACATAAAATGAAGTACATATAAGCTCTGAATCTATGTTCCATTGATGTACTTTTGATCTTTTGGTCACTACAGGACCATTCTGTTATAGTAAATTACAAATGGGGAAATAACTTGTATACAACCCCTTAATTTTCATCGTATAAATTTGGCCATCATTACTCTTTGCAGTTCTAGGAATTTTGTATCGAAAATAAAGCATCATTCATAAACAAAATGTTAAAACAAAATAAACTATCATTAAACCCAAACCCAAGATATTTTTTTTTTTAACAAAAGGTCTGCTGATCTATTAACTATCCCTGGTTTTATTTTATACCTGGGATGGGATCTTTGGGTGAGTTCTTCTCTAAAAAAGTTAATAGATTTTTACAGCCTATTGTTAAGAATCTAAAGTGACAATACAACA